>NC_136069.1:136909152-138356387 GCF_964261635.1 Lissotriton helveticus | reverse complement strand
ATTTTATTGTAACTGATCCTGTTATACTTTCAATTAAAAAATCAACCTTCACTGATTCTGCAACCGTTTGTCACGTTTAGTTTTTTCAATTAAATGGCTCGCTTGTTACATACTCCTATACCCCTGGCTTTTGAAAGACACAATCTTGTAGAATAAAGGGCTGCGTCAAGGGTGGTATTGCCCAGAATGTCTTGTTTTCTAGTGCTCGTAATGACGAAGCCAGAACTGCCGAAAGGGATTCTGCTCCTGCCGCTACTTATTGGAGACATTGAACTATACTCTGAACCTGCCTGGCCTCGACCAAAATGGCGCCAGTATGGGAGCGACTTGCAACTCCTTATGACGTTCTAGTTACTTAGCCTTGACGTTATGGGGGATGTATGCAGTCTTTGTGCACATGGCGGGCGGGGAAGGGTACTGACTGGGAATACGGACAACCCTATTGATGTCGATTTTTCATTATTGATTATTGTATTAATAAAGCTTCGAAGTAATGTTACCCATGATACTCGCCCATGGTGTGCGTATGGACGATTTTATTGTAACTGATCCTGTTATACTTTCAATTAAAAAATCAACCTTCACTGATTCTGCAACCGTTTGTCACGTTTAGTTTTTTCAATTAAATGGCTCGCTTGTTACATACTCCTATACCCCTGGCTTTTGAAAGACACAATCTTGTAGAATAAAGGGCTGCGTCAAGGGTGGTATTGCCCAGAATGTCTTGTTTTCTAGTGCTCGTAATGACGAAGCCAGAACTGCCGAAAGGGATTCTGCTCCTGCCGCTACTTATTGGAGACATTGAACTATACTCTGAACCTGCCTGGCCTCGACCAAAATGGCGCCAGTATGGGAGCGACTTGCAACTCCTTATGACGTTCTAGTTACTTAGCCTTGACGTTATGGGGGATGTATGCGGTCTTTGTGCACATGGCGGGCGGGGAAGGGTACTGACTAGGAATACGGACAACCCTATTGATGTCGATTTTTCATTATTGATTATTGTATTAATAAAGCTAGAGATAAGTCAAGTACGTGGTAGATAAAAACATTTTCGTGTTTATGCACGCTGATGTGCTTTGAACGCTGCCCCCCCCCCTCATCATTTAGATTACCACCGCCCATTGCACAAAAGCGTACCGGGCGCTCCCCACGCAAAAAAAACGTTTTTTTTCTTTTTGTTTTGTTTTTTTGCCCTGCGGGGCCCTTTTAAAGCCTCCACATCAAACCTAGAGGGTGAGGGAGGATCTACTATGCCCCCTTATGGTCATTTCCCCCTTTGTTTTGGCCTCCTCTTGTCTCTCGATCCTACCGAGAGACAAGATGGCGGCCGCTCCGGACTGTTTAGAATGTTGACAGACACCGGAGAGCCAATCAGCTTCGCGAAGTTCCGTTACGCGTCAAGTACGCGAACCGGAGCGCTACCCGGAGCGCTGTTACAGATATATATATATTTTTTTGAACGTTAATTTATCAAAATCCACTGGAGCACATATATTGAGACCTAGCAAAGGCACATCGGGCTAACAGTCCCTAGAATTTTGCCAAGTTTCATGCAAATCCATTCAGCCGTTCGGGCTAAAAGTGAGGCCAACCGCCCTATGGAAATTAACATGGGAAAAACGCGTTTTGGGACCCCCCTTTTTTCTCGGCCCCCCTTGACGAACCCCCCCCAAATTTTCAGGGGCTGCTCAGAAACAAAATGTTCAGCCAATTCCGTCCACAAACGCCAAAGTTATTAGACATAGAATTTTCAAAAATCCCATAGAGAAAAAATCCTAACTATATATACCTACTGGCGACCGCCAGTAGGTAATATATAAATATATATATTTCTTTTTTATGTAATGTTTGTGGTTCCAAAATTAATGTTTTCTTTTAATATGAGCACTTATGCACTTTATTTATCGCCATTGACAACCCATGAATTGTGAGGCGAATTTTGCACATTATAAGATGGCCACCGCTTCTACAAATGAAATCCTTCTTCTATTTTGTGGAATGAAATGATGGTGGGGAGGGTTTAAATGGCGAAACTTGGTAGTACACAAATTGACACTGACGAAGCTAGTAGAGCGAAACGCGTCTGTCTGGGCGAGGGGGGTTTGCAATAAATAATTTTGGAAATCGGAAACCAGCGTGCTGACCATTCTTGCGACTTGATTAAGTTGTACCGTGCTGTAATATATATATATATATATATATATATATATATATATATATATATATACACTAGCAGCCCGTCCCGACGTTGTCCGGGTATGAATTGCTGGCCAGTAGTATATTGTTTTGTAGGATTTCGTTTTGATACCATTTCTTATCTGTGACAGGCCTGTGAAACGCTCCGATTCACAGTGCACTGCTGATGCACTTAAGAGTGCGCGTTCAGTAGTGTGTGAACTCGAGTTTCCCTACTTTATTTTTCCTTGCAATATTATATAGCGCGAACTCGACAACATGGCATGAGCACAATTTACTTTACAGAAGAAGCACGGGGAGACAACGCGATTTGACTGGAATCACAGGATGTTGAGCTGATGCCGAGATTCAAACGTAGCTTCCCAGCTCTAAAGTTTGCAATACAGGGGTATTTTAGGGTTCAGGGGTAGGTTTGGGTTTTGGGGAACAGTGGTATTTTTAGGGTTCAGGGCTAGGTTTGGGTTTGGGGGTACAGGGGTATGTTTGGGTTTTGGGGTACAGGGGTATTTTTAGGGTTCAGGGGTAGGTTTGGGGTTTGAGGTACAGGGGTATTTATAGGGTGCAGGGCTAGGTTTGGGTTTTGGGGTACAGGGGTATTTTTAGGTTTAGGGATAGGTTTGGGATTTGGGGTACAGGGTATGTTTAAGGGTGTTGGGGTATTTTAAGGAGTAAGGGTGGTTTATGATTATGGGGTGCAGGGGTATTGAAAGGGAGCAGGGAGGGATTAGCACACAATATGAGACATGGCATGAAGGGCGGAATGTACCACACGCCCCCAGCGTTTGTCACTCCCCAGCACACGCAGACACGCCCACAAGGGACTACTTTGCTGGCACGGTTCTTTTACCTTTTAAATGTATATGGTGGGACATTTCAGTCACAAGATATGAACCAGCCACCGAACCCACTAATAGCACATCACCAATTTAGCTCCTTAAAATACTCTTGCAATTTAAATATCTGCCTAAGTCAGGAAGGTATGTGCAATAAACTCTTATTAAGACCAGAATACATCTAGCTAGGTCCACAAGATATCATGAATAGAGGAAATACTTTGAGGCTAGTTGTAGAGATCCATGAATTGAAAGGTATAATTTCATTAGACCTACTATCATTGATAACCCCAAACCATCTGAACCATCTGAACTATCCCTAACAAATTGGGGCACTGAGGAAGCTGCTTCATTGATTCCAACCTTCGCCCAAATGTTTTTTTCAAATGGGGAACAATGCTAATGAGATGTAATGTGCCTGGGTACCCACTACCCCAGTTGCAGAGTGGGAGAACTCTAGTCTCCACAGAAACCGCGCCTGTTCATTCAGTTTTGCAGAGTGCAAGAAGCAATTTGGTTTGTAGAACAGAGGGGTTAACACAAGAGGAGCTGGCTAGCAATTCAATGTGGGCCTAGTGGGATTGGATTCGCTCAGTGCTTAATAGTCCAAATAATACATGAACACATCATTTTAAGGTAGCAGGGATGATGGAGAACACTTTAAACCTTCTATCATGGAACACTGAAGGGGCTAACACACTGCTCCAAGATGGCACTTCTCCACAAACCTGAAATGTTTTGATATTATCACCTTACAAGAGACTTGGCCAATGGCAGACCTCCCAGTGTTCCCCCGCTTGAGGCCCAGCTACAGCCCTGGTTGATGTTAGCGGGCGCGTGTCCCCCCGCTTGAGGCCTAGCTGCAGCCCTGGTTCATGTTAGCAGGCGCATGTAATTAGTGTAGTGATCCGCCGCCGGAGCCCGGCTACAGCCCTGGCTGATGTTACAGGCGCGTGTAATTTGGTTTAATGTGATAGTTCAGTAACAGCGCGCATGAGAGGCTGCAGTAATTGTCTCCGCAGACACGCTCAGTCGTGTGTGCCCCCGCTTGAGAGCCAGCGGCGACCGTCTAACAATTAGAATTGTGTGAGTCTTGAATGATTGTTTCCCGCTGTTCTTATTTTTTTATGACCCACACCGACGCTCTTCGGCCCAAGTGCTTTTTAGACGCACCCAGCCCAAGCCACACACTGCGTTCGGGCCTTTCAGATGCACCCAGGCCAAGGCACACACGGTATTCGGCACCCCCAGTATGTGTGAGACAACGGGCAGTCCCCCAAGGGAGTCTTGCAAATGGTTACTTACCGCACTTTGAGGTGAACGCCTTTGTGACGCCCCCAGCACACGGCCACAGCAGATGATCTGATTAATGTACAACCCAGATGGCATGAAGTGCGGAATGTAGCACATGCCCCCAGCTTTTGTAACGCCACCAGCGTGCCCCTTGATGTGGCGCAATTGCGTAATTGGCATTTCCCATGGCATGAAGGGCGGACACATGCCCACAGCACGGACACACGCCGACAGCGTTTGTCACGGCCCCAGCGTGACAGGCCCCTAGCGTGCCCCTTGATGCGGCACAATTACGACTCACATGGCATGAGGGGCGGAATGTACCACACGCCCCCAGCGTTTGTCATGCCCCCAGCACACGCCCACAGCAGAACGCAGACACGCCCACATGGGACTACGTTGCTGGCACGGTTCTTTTACCTTTTAAATGTATACGGTGGCCGTCTGCATAGCCTATGTCCTTCTGCTGCAACTGCCCTTTCCAACACTGTATTGGGTGTTGTGATTGGTGCTGTGGTTACTGAGATTATCCGTCTCAAAGGTTTGGGCTCTTTCTTTATAATATTAGTATGGATATGGATGGATATATGTATAGGTCCTGATGAATCGCGTGTCAATGTACTTTGCGAGAAACATGTCGACCACTTTTTACACTTTCTAGTCTAGTCTCGAGCTAGAAAACATAACTTTCCAGCGAGTACAGACTAGCTTCTGATTTTAATTGAAGCAAGGGACCACCTGAATAAAGTCTTTTTCTGGTACCCATTGCCTACAACACCTTGGCCCCTCACCCGCACTTCACCTACAGGCAGTTGGATTAAAAGATCTCCGCTAAAGAGCCCCTCTTTGAGGTGTTGCCCGTTGGGGATTGCACCGCCTACCTAACGAGGAGCATTGCCTATGATGAAGCATGGCACCTGCAAAGGTGTGTGAGGCCATTATATCCAACAAAATGGATACCCATTGGTAGGTTTCCACTGAGCCTTCACCTCTACTTTACAGTCCTGTGACCTTCACACACACCCTCCCCAGGAACAGCCCAGTTCTCTTTTGAAACACTTTGTCTCTAAGGGCGCATACTGTGGCTGGACCTTCCACTCACCCCGAGTGGTACTCTCGCCCTTCCGATCGGACAGATCTTTCCTCCCCCTTATTGTATACGAGACATTAAATGGCATCATCAGATAGGCAAATGTGATAAATAATTACAATATATACCTGAGCAAATAGCCTACCTTGTTGACATATTTGCAGTTGATAAAAGTCCCTCTGGAGTTGTGCAGGGGGAACATAACCAAAATGGTATTAGGTCAACATATAATGAACTGCCCACTACATACGATATGATGTCCAACTGTCGCTTCGATGTAAGATATGACAAGGAGCTGGGCCCATTCCCGGATGAAGGTGATTTATACTTAGCATAAGAAGTTGAAAAAGTTATGCTCGCCTTATACTGTGATGGAGCCCCAAGGTCAAATGGCATTCCACAGGTCATCTTTAAAGAAGATGCTCTAGTATGGCAAGCCATATTACCAGAATTATATAAAGAGGTTTATTTAAGTGATGTCATACCAGAGAGCTGCGGTCACTCCCCTATAAATCTGGTTTTCAAAAGAGGTAGCTTATTGCCCTCCTGGACTCAGAAGCTAAACATTATGCCTCTCTTATACTGGTGGACCTGATTAACTGGTCAAAAGCAATGTGATTCCGGTAAATGTAACTCTTCAGGAAAGAGCTAGGTGCTACAACAAACATTCTAACAACTTCCTTCATATTTGTACCGTGTAAACGGGCTAAGAAGAAATAACACATTTGCTTTGTAAACTTCAAAGTAACCGTTAACTGCATCAACTGAGGGATACTCTGGAATAAACTAAGGAAATGGGGAATGCTCCAAAAGTCGCTACGAGTCATAGAACAGTCATAATCAGAAACTTGGATCCATATAAAAATTTAGTGATGGCACAAGAATATCTAGTAAGATACCAACTACCCAAGGGCTCAAACAGGGATGTGGGTTGGCACCTCACCTTTTCAACCTATTTATGGCAGACCTATCACCAGCCTTGGATCAGGAAAATTTCCATCAACCACGGATGGGACTGCTTCTTTCTTCCCACCTGTCCTATGCAGAGGATATTGTGCTGTTCCACCTGAAAAAAGTGGGCTTTCAAAGGCTAGTAAACATATTGAAATTGTACGCCAAACGGAACAACCTTGAGGTAAATACCAAAAACAAAAACTATGACTATAAGCAATCAACCGGGGCGGCCAGTCAGGATCTTCCTAAATTATATTATCTTGGAGGAAGTAAGCAGCTACAAATACTTGGCATGTACCTCAACACTAGTGGTAATTTCTTCCACCAGAAACAACACATTGTTAAGAAAGGGGACCCATAATCCAAGCCTTTAGCACCATAGCAGAAAATTGGATGGTCCTTCTTTTCAGCCATTGATAGCAGTAATCACCGCTAAACTACTTCATAGCATATGCAATCATTGCCATGAGCGGACAGGACACAGTCCTATTGGACAAGCTGCAGGTTAATGCATTTAGGCGCAAATTCTCCCTGCCTCAAAAATCACTCACGCACAATTGTGACTTAGTTTGGACTTATAAAACAGGAACTGAGCAGAAGGTCTACTACAATAAAATGCTGGTATAAGATATGGTTAGCTCAAGATGCCCCATTAAAAAGAATGCCATGGCCGGTTCTAGAAAGAGACCTGCAGTTGGTTTACTACAAATACTTGTTTAACCCCATTAAACTGATGCATCTAACTGAACTTTGAGGTAAAAGTGTGCCATATGATGTTTTTAAAAGAGCTGTGAACAAGGCTGTAAAGTTTCAATCGTACCTGGATGATAAAAATAAATGTAGTCCCCGGTCTCATGCCTGGATGGTGATTAAAAATGATGATACCTTCAAACCAGCACAATACCTATGCATCTCTTTCCCAGCACATATAAAATGGATATTAATGACCTTGCAGTTTGGTAAATTACCAGCACTGGCCAGTTGACCAATATGGGACTACTGTGGCTCTACAGAATACAGACTTTGCAAAGCAAAAAAGGAGGACTTTATACATCTGGTCTGCCCCTGTCCTAACCTGCAAAAAACTTCATGCAAACTTATAAAAAAATAAGAGCAAAGGCATTCAAATAATAGTGAGTCTCACCCAAGGGACCCACAGCTGAACTGCAAACTGGCAACATTTTTGACAATGGCTCCCATTTAATATATTTCAAATCATTCTAACCACCATTGGACAATAGTGCTGTGCAATTGAAGGTTCTGAGGCTAGAAGTTTGATGAACTGCAATTGTTGGAATTATATAAACCGAATTTATAAGAAAGGGTCTGACCTAGTCTGATACATTTACTTGCCACTGATCCTAGTTGGGCTGGTTCATTTATAGCTGCATTATTAGATTTATCATTGTTTTTAGAGTTGATACCTTTTATGTGTCATTTTATTTTAAGACAGAGTCATTACATTTTATAACGCAGTTAACTTTACCCTTGTTTCATTTAATAGATGGAAGTCATTATAACTGTAGTACCGTCATGGTTTTAGTAAAATGAAACAATAAAAGATTGATTGATTAATTGACTGATTGTTGTCGGGCAGTTTTTATCTGAATCAAAGTCCTCACAGTCACTGACCTACATTGAGAAATGAAGTTGATATGAGTAGAACAGTAGGTCCTGTAAACAGTGTTCCCTCTATGGAGAGGGTTTCACTGTACCACACAGTGTGCATATAGTGAAGCTCTCATGAGAAATGAACCATAGAAAATGAAAAAATATTTAGTAACAACACTGTACATTCTATGAAATACTTGTAAAAAAAAGACACTGCCACCTTCATACTGTGGTGAAGATTTTGCAGGCCATTATCTGAAGCCAAAGAAGGACATGTACATGAGTTAGCACCTGGTCCATACAGTGTTCTATGTTATGAAGAAATTGTCATGGTGACACGATTCAGCCTAATAATTCAAGGTTGATTACGATACTTAGTATCTATTATGTAGAATCTTTACCCTGTTAGAAACTTGTTCTGCAGAACCACAAAAACTTGTGTGGGACACACTGATCAAAAGTCATCAACTGTCATCTGCACACAGAGTTACTCTTCAAATTCAAAGATATATAACATGTTTAACACCTCTACCCTCCTATGATGCATTAAAATCACATGCGTTTTGTAAACACACCAATTAGCTGGACACAGGCTGTACAAAATAAGGTAGAAAAGTAATATCTTAGTAACCAGCCACTATGTAAACTATAAGAAAACAAGTTACTTACCGTTAACTTCAGTTATCTAGTATTGGTATCTTTCATAGATTCACATGCCTGAATCATTCCCCGTCGCCGGGGCGGGAGTACCAAGGTAAATAAAAAAGCAGTGCCAAAAGTACATGATAGTAGTAGGCCCAAAGATAAGGCCTGAGGCCCAAATCCTAGTAGCCTATCTACATCAATATGCTAAAAAGACCAAAGTCTTTGTCCCAACCAATCAGCTGTCAGCACCCTCTAGAACACTCTCTGCAGAGCCAGTTCTCCTCAGATTTTCGTTAGCACAAGTGGGAAATGAGTATCTCAAAATAGAGAACTGACTCTCCGGGGAGGAGGGTGGGTGCATGTGAATCTAGGAAAGATACCAATACTGGATAACTGAAGTTACAGGTAAGTAACTTGTTTTCTTATCCAGTATTGGGGTATCTTTAATAGATTCACATGCCTGAATCAGAGTAGCAAGCAGTATGCCAAGTAATAGTCGGTTGCGGATGGTGGGAGACTTGTACTGATAAACTCCCAGTTGCATCCCTATTATTAATCAGCAAGTCTAAGGTAACTCAATTTTCCACATGTAAAACATGATCAGAAATTTTAAGAAAACATTCATAGAGCAATAAAGCCATGGATACCTAAAAGCCATGTACATCCATCTGTTAAAATCGAAATCTGTACGTATACATCGAAATACATTATATCTGTACGTAAATATATATATATATTATTTTTTCTAGAGACATCTTTACAAATCTAAAAATAAAGAACACAGATTACCTGAAGTTGTTCTTAAAGAAAAGGGTGTCGTAAGACAGCTTGACCAACTGCCGCATCCTCTTGACTTGTGGATTGAAGGCAGTAATGTCTTGTAAACGTGTGGACATTCTTCCATTTTGCAGCACGGCAGATATTTTCTAGTGTCACTCCCGCAAACAAAGCTGTAGACGCTGCCACAGCTCTTGTGGATTGAACTTTGACTTTCCTCAGTAATGGCCTGTTCGATTTGGTATGGCAGAAATGGATTGAGGAGGCTATCCATCTAGAAATTGTGGCTTTTGTGACTGCTGTACCCAGCGTGGTTTGACCGGAAGCCACAAAAAGTTGATATGATATTCTGAAGGCTCTTGTCCTTTGCAGATAACATTTTAAACATCTTTTGATGTCCAGAGAATGTAGTATTCTTTCCGCCGGTGTAGTAGGATTTGGAACGAAAGTTCGCAACTTCACTCGTTCATTTAAGTGGAACTGTGATGGTACCTTAGGTATAAATGTAGGATTAGTTCGAAGAGTGACATAATCCTTAGAAAAATCCCGGAATGGTTCCTTAATAGTGAACACCTGGATTTCGCTTACTCTTCTGGCAGAGGTTAGAGCTAGAAGTAAGGCGACCTTCCAGGTGAGATATTTGAGTTTTCATCAGCTGTGTGAGGACCATATTGAGTTCCAATTCCGGTGGAGAAGGCCTAACCGGAGGGAAAGTTCGGAAAATACCTCTCATGAACTGCTTGATTGATTAAAGAGGATGAACATAGTGAGGGAATCCTAGCAATTTTTCTGAATCTGGATAGAGCAGCTAGATGGACTTTAATTGATGAAAAAGAGAGTCCAGAGCTTGCCAGATGTAAAAGATAAGGAAGAATTTGTTCGGCAGGAGCTTCTATCGGGTGTACATTATTAGGTTCACACCAACAGCAAAACCTCTTCCATTTAAGACGATAAGTCTTCACTGTGCTTTGGGCTCATGATTTTGCTAAGATGTAACTGCAATCCTGAGAAATATGAAGGTCTAAATTATAAGAAGTCAGGAGCCATGCGTGTAAATTTAGAGACTGAGGGTCTGGGTTGTGGATTTTTCCCTTGTTCCGCGACAGCAGTGTTGGAGTTGGTAGAAGGCGGATCGGCCGGTCATGGGATAGCAACATAAGATCTTGGAACCAGTACTGGCGCGGCCACCGAGTGGCAATCAGTATGAGCCGGCAGCCCTCCGATTTAATCTTGCACAACACCTTCGGTATCAACAGGATTGGGGCATTCCCTCTTGACCCCAGTTGAGGGTATCTGCTGGCGTAATACTGGCATTTCTTGTTTTGCTTTGTTGCAAACAAGTCCAATGTCGGTTTGCCCCAAGCCTGGAACACTCTGTTCAGTTGAACGTGGTCTAATTCCCACTCGTGGCAGTCTGATAGGGACCTGCTGAGCTTGTCCGCTATGGTATTGTGGAGACCTCTGACATGTTCCGCCTTGATAGTTATGTTGTGAAGTGTAAGCCAATCCCATAACTTCTGAGCCTCCTTTGATAACGTTGCCGATCTTGTCCCTCCTTGTTTGTTCACGTAGAACATGCTGGTGGTATTGTTGGCTCGAACTAGAACCGAAGACCCTGCAATCTGTGGAAGTAATGCAAAGATAGGAAGATTGCCCACAACTCCAGAATGTTGATGTGTCGTTGTCTGTACTTCTGAGACCAATTGTCTTGTATTTGTAAATCCTGGAGATGACCCCCCCATCCCTCCATGGACGCATCCGTTGTCAAAACGAAGTCTGGGGGATTTTGTATGAACGTGAGCCATTGTGTCAGATTGGGTAACTGTGACCACCAGTGGAGAGCATCTACCATGCGTGGTGTAACCTTGATGATGTCGTTGAAGCAACCTGTCGCTTGCTGCCATTGAAGATGTAGTTCCTCCTGTAAAGGTCTCATTTTCAGGCATGCCAAGGGGATGAGATTTATGGCGGTAGAGCACATTCCCAGGAGTGAAGCGAACATGCGAACAGAAAGTGACCTTCTTTTTGCGACCCGGAGAGCTAATTTCTGGAGGCGAAGTTGTCTTTCTTTTGATAAGAATGCCTTGCATTGTATTGTGTCTAGATGTGCTCTAAGGAAAGGCAGGATTTGCTTTGGATATAATTGAAATTTGTTTCTGTTCACCATCAGTCCCAGAGATGCAAAGAGATTGGGACATGTTGAGATGGCAGACTATATTGTGATTTGAAGGACCTTTGATTAACCAATCGTCCAAGTACGGGAAGACCTGGATTCCCCAAGAACGCAACGTTGCAGCTACCGGGGCCAGGCACTTCGTGAAGATCCTTGGAGCCGATTTGAGTCCAAACTGGAGCACTCTGAACTGATAAGTGTGGCTCAGGGGTTAGAGGCAGCAGACCCGGAAGCTGAGATCGGTCCTGGACCAGGGTTCAATTCCCCGCCTCGGCGGGTCTTGGGCTAAAAATTTCACGGACTCGATAATTCTCGCCCCGGTGCCTCCTCGACTCTCGGGTTCACACTCTGCGACTCTGGGCAATAGCTTGCTTAATCTCCACAACGGCCCCTCGCGGCGGGATGCCTGACTTTCACCTTGTGGATACCCTGATATCTCACAGGGGAATACCAGGACGGGTTCCCTAAGCAAGCGCCGGGAAACCCACTGCGGGTAGCTGTGCGCTATATAAGCTCAATTACATTTACATTTACATAATGGGCACCAGCCACAGTGAAGCGGAGATACTTCCGATGTTTTGGATGGATCGGGATGTGGAAATACGCGTCTTCCATTTCCTAGGAAGCCATAAAATCTTCCTTGTTCAGGCAGCTTAGAATCTCTGAGTCGGTGACCATGCGAAAACCTTGTTTTTTTAGAAATCTGTTGAGGTTGCGAAGGTCCAGGATTGGTCGCCATTCCCCTGATTTCTTTTTGATTAGGGAAAAACGGGAGCAGAAACCAGTCTGTTTCTGATGTACTGGGACCTTTTCTATAGCGTTCTTGAGGAACATTGTATAAGCTTCCTTGAACAATAAGTGAAGACGAGGGGGAGGGGGTCCCCTGGGCGGAGTGGTTGGTGGCTTCTTGATAAATTCTAGGGTGTGTCCATTTTTTACGATGTCTAACACCCATTGGTCGGAGGTAATTTTTTGCCACTGGTCCAGAAAGGATGACATTTTTATTTATTTATTTATTTATTTATTATTGACATTTATTGAGCGCGGCGAATACCCGTGGGCGTCTCGGCGCTGGCTTAAGGGGTGGATCAGTATTTAAGAAGACCTAACAAAAAAGAACTATTGGTCAAATAACCAAGTCTTAAGTTGTTTGCGAAATATGAACAGGGAAGGGCTAGTCCTAATGTTTGGAGGAAGGGTGTTCCAGAGTTTGGGGGCGGCAACCAAAAAGCGCCTGTCACCCCAAGTGACTGTTCTTGTACGAGGCACTACTAGGTGATTGTGATGAGAGGAGCGAAGGGAACGGGTAGGGATATAGTGATGAAGATTATGTTTAAGGAAATGGGGGCCTTGGTTATTGAGTGCCTTGTAAAGAATGCACAATGATTTAAATTTGATACGACTGCGTATCGGAAGCCAGTGAAGTTCCCTGATGGTGTTTGATACCGATGCAAACTTGGGAAGTCCCGCCAGCATCTGGGCGGCAGCATTTTGAATTGACTGCATCTTGTTAGTGACCCGGGATTGTACATTTAGGAATAGAGCATTACAATAGTCTAATGCGGACAGGACTAGTGAGCTGACCAGAGTTCTCCCCGCAGTGTCCGGTAGGTAGGGTAATATTTTCCTGATCATTCTAAGTTTCATGTGTGCAGTAGCAGCAGTCTTGTTGGCATGTGCCATAAAATTTAGACCTGCATCAAAAGTGATGCAGAGATTTCTAACTTTAAGAGCTGGGCTGGGAGGAATTCCAAACGATGTTGGCCACCATACTGGGGACCAGCCCGGAGAAAGGTGACCGAAAATGACCACTTCAGTTTTATCTGAATTAAGTTTGAGACAATTTGTGGCCATCCAGTCACCTATGGTGAATAACTTGGCCACCTGGTGAATAACTTGGCCACTTCTTCCCCATCCCCTTTGATGGCCAATACCAATTGGGTGTCGTCGGCGTAGGAGGTCAGGCTCATCCCAAATGCTTTGATGACACTAGCAAGGTCCGACACGTAGATGTTAAAGAGTGTCGGACTTAGGGACGAGCCTTGGGGGACCCCACATGGCAAGGACACCTTAGAAGATTGGTATAGTCCAAGGGATACCGCCTGAGTTCTGTTGGCCAAAAATGATACAAGTAGGTCCAGCGCTGTTTCGTGGACCCCTAGTCGTTCGACACGGTCGGCCAAGATCTTGTGGTCGACCGTGTCGAAGGCCGCAGAAAGATCCAGCAGGACCAAGACTGCTGTCCCCCCCTGATCTCGTATGGCTCGGATATCATCTGCCGCTTTTAGGAGGGCGGTTTCCGTGCCATGGCATTTGCAAAAACCAAACTGAGTGTTGTCGAGCAACTGATGCCGCTCAACAAACTCCGACAATTGTTTGTTCATACCTTTTTCTATGACCTTGGCCAGGAAGGGGAGACTAGCTATCGGCCGATAGTTTTTTAGTTCATCTTTATTAAGATTGAATTTTTTTAGTAGGGGTTTGACCAACGTGTGTTTCAATGAGGCCGGGAAAATGCCTGATCTGAACACAGCGTTACAGACCCGTGTAATGACCGGAATCAGCATGTCCATAACTGGTGTAAGCACTTTGAGCGGGCAAGGATCCAATGCTGACCCTGTGTTAATCCTTGAAATGAGGCTCTTCGTCTGATCCATAGTAAGGTCGGCAAAGCGTGTAAGTATATTGTCACGCGGTGGAATAGGAAGGGGATGAGGAGCAGTATTAGTGTTTAGGGAGAAAGCCTGGTAGATGTCATTAACTTTCTTAAAGAAAAAGTCCGATAGGGTTGCGAAGGAGGGGGTGTGAGATCCTGCGTACCACCGGACAAACGCTTAGTTATATCAAATAACTCCTTGCATGAGTTTTTTGCCTTGTCTATTTGTTCGGCATAGTAAGCTTTTTTTGCCTCTGCAATCATATGTTTGTACCGAGTGAGTGACTCTTTATATAATATTTTAAACTCGGGGTCATAGTGCTTTCGCCAGTGTCTTTCTCTTTGTTTATTAGTTTGTTTCTGTTTTTTAAGTTCATCGGAGAACCATGGTGCGCTAGGCGAAGCTCGATTCTGAGAAACAGATTTTAATGGCACTAGCTCCTGTGTGGCCTGACTGAGCCAGTTATGAAACTGATCTGTGGCGACATTAGGATCTTTTGCACCCACAGGGAGGGAAGGAAGTGTGATTGCCGCCCGGTTGAACTCACTGTTTTCGATTAGTCTCGCCGCTGATTGTTGGAACGTTTTCAGCCTCCTTGGCGAGAGAAACCAGCCGTACTGGATTGGCAGTAAGATGATTGGTAATTTTGCCGATATTGAGGCTGATATTGCCTGTTCTGTTGATTGTAACCCCCTCTAGAGGAATAGCCACGCCCTCTAGCACCTAGTTCCATGCTTGTATTGTAGGGAACCTAAAGATCTTGCGGTATCAGTGTCGGCTTGATTGCTTGGAGGGCTTCGTCAATATGTTTGCCAAACAAAGATTCGCCGTCGTAGGCCATTTATAATATTTTTATTTGGACTTCTGGTCGGAAGGTGGCAGCTTTTAACCAACCCTGGCGCCTGAGAACTGCAGCCCCAGCTAATTGCCTGAAATTTGTATTGACAATGTCCAGAGTGCAATCAATAGTTTCTGCTGCGGCACGCTCTCCCTCTAGTAGAATTTTCCGAGCTTCCTGTCGTTTGTCCTCTGGAATGAGGTCAATCAGACCCGCCATATCCGACCACATTTGGCGATCATAACGCCCTATGATCGCTAATGAGTTCACTGCCCTAATGGAGGTGGCAGCCATGGTCGAAAACCTTTTACCAATGAGGTCAAGACGACGTCCCTCATTGTCTGGCGGTGTAGTGAAGGGTGTGGCCGGATTTTTAGATCTTTGTTGGGCGGCCTGTGAAATGACTGAATCTGGCCTGGGTGTCCGATGAGGCAGGATGGACTGTTGGCCGGAGCATGATATTTTTTATCAATCCGCGGTAGCACGGCAGGCACGGATGCAGGATGTTTCATAATTTTGATGCCCTCGCTCCATATATAATCTATTATTGGAATTGGTCTGGTAGTTTTCCTAGACTCCTCTTTGAAATCGTGTAGGAAACATTCATTTGTTCCACCATTACTGGAAGTTGAAACCTAGCAGCCGCCCGCTGCATGAGGTTATGAAATTCACCTATATCTTCTGGAGGTGAGTCCAATGGTTGTGGAGTAGATGAAACCATCAAAATAGCAAAAAGTATTGAAACCTCCCAAATTTCACTGAAGAATTGGAAGACAAAACTCTTGATTCTGTAAATGTTGTAATTGCTAATACTAAGGGTAAACAAATTGATTTTTGTATTCTTCCTCCATGAATACTACAAGAAAAAACCCATCCGTGGGAAAGACTGTGTCAGATTTTCCAAACTCTAAACAAATGTGTTATTGTTGTGGCAATCCTCCTTATCAGAAGGGTGGGAAGTGTCCAGGTGAAATTGTTGTTTGCAATTACTGTAAAAAAGTTGGGCACTTTGCTAAAGTATGTTTAAAAATGAAGAATTGAACTGTTGCATGTGTATTAGAATCTGATCACAAATCTGATTCTGACGTATCTCAGTGGTTACAGATGTTTATGATTCTAAACCAGTCGAAGGAGATCCATTTAATTGTGTTGATCCTATTGTTGAGATCTTAATGGGTGATAAGTCTTTAAAGTTATTAGTTGATTAGTAATCCTAATCTGGGCTGAGGTCTGGAAGCAGTGCCTGACCTAAGATGGGCCCTAGCCAGGGCTACTCGGCGATCCCAGATCCCTACGTCCGGCGATCCCGGAGTGGGATGGAGGACGAGGCAGTTGGCGCCTCCCAATTACACTGGGACTGATGCCTCTCTATGGCACTACGACGATGCCCCACGGGCTGTAACTATATTTGTGTGTACTTACCGCGGAGACTGAGTACCCTTGGCCACTGCCCGGTGGAGCAGTCCTATGCAGCTAAAGCGGAGTCTGGCTCTGGTTCCCCCCATTGGCCGTCACCTACCCAGCTGGACATCGGACATTGTTTTTTAAAGCTCTTCACGGCTCTCTCTGTCTCTTCTCTTCAAATCCTTCTGTGGCCTTGTTCCCCGAGTACCTTCCCTCTTCTGATCTACATGACCCTGTCTGCTTGCCTCTCTCCTGCTTACCTTTTGCCCCTCTACCCTCCACCACTCCTATGACATGTGTCTTGGTTATGCTATGCTCTAATATCTTATTATTCTGTTAAGCTCTCGTTTTTCTCCCTAGCATTTACTGTTAACTGTAACTATAACAGATGTAACTATGCAAAAAATGGTCTTATGCAATGTTCTATCTCATGTAAAGCGCTCTGATACCTTCGGTTCCAGCCAGCGCTATATAAAACTTTTTAAATACATTTTTAAAAGAAATAATAAATTCTGGTGCCAGAATTACAATAACACAAAAAATGTTCTGTGAAACATGGGGACAGAGACCACTTGAATTTCCAGATCGCTCCCCTGTTTCGTATGAGGGACGAAAAATCGATCTTTAGGGTATTTTGAGGATGTTTTGATTTTCAAGGGAAGAAAGATCAGAGGCTAAGTCTATGTTGCTATTAAGGGGTTGAACATTCTAGGTTGGTACCATCAAGGATTATTTGGAATAATTCTTAAGCCAGGTTCAAAAGAACAAGTTCTCGTAGTGTTGTAAGAACAGCAACAATGTAAATGGAGTTAAAAGTTTCCAACTGTCTTTGGTGATGGTTTAGGAATGGTACAGAGGTTTGAACTCAAGATTATTGTGAAGGATGGAACACTTCCACTTAAGCAGAAGCTGAGAGGTATTCCTTTTAGTGTCTTGAAAAGGAACTCAAGTCCTTGTGCGAAGAAGGCATTATCGAACAGACAGAGTCTTCTCTCTGGCGTTCGCCTTTGGTCGTTGCACGAAAAAGGTGTGGGAAGTTGTGTGTGTGTGTGTAGACTTGAGGTCCTTAAATAAGAGATCTGGTTTGACTCCCACCCTCTACCCAAAATGTGTGACCTTTTTGCAAGTGTCAGAGGCTCTAGGTACTTTTCCAAGTTAGATTTGGCTAGTGCCTATCATCAAATAGAGTTGCATACTGACTCACGTCCCCTCACAGCGTTTGTATCACCCCTGGGCACATTTCAGTACAAGCGGATGTCCTTTGGGCTAGCATTTGCTGCCTCCGTTTTATAACGTGCGTTGTAGAAACTACTTGGTGGAATTGAAGGAGTTCTTGTTTTTCAAGATGAAGTTCTTATACATTCAAAAGATGTCCCATCACATGACATCTTACTTAGCAAAGTGTTGGAAATTTTCAAAGAACATGGTGTAGTTGTGAAATTGGAGAAGTGTACATTTCTCAGTGAGCAGTTTGAGTATTTTGGTAATCTCATTTCTAGTGAAGGGATTAGAACTAGGAACGGGCTCTTGGATGCTATTACCCATGTTTCTGCACCTGTAGACAAGATAGGGGTCACGTTGTTACTAGGTCTTTTGGAATATTATTCCAGATTTATTTCCAACTATGCAACAATCGTACGACCCATCAGCTCTCTTCTCAGAAAAGGTGTTGAATTAATTTGGTCTGATGAGTGTGAGTCTGCTCTTCAATGTGTGAAAGAAGGTCCTAATAATAGAGGAGCACTCAAACCCTATGATCCTGATCTACCCACTTGCATGACTGTCGACGCAAGCCAAGTTGGGTTAGGGGCTGTGTTAACCCAAAATACTCACAATGACAATAATACCATTGCATTTGCTTCTAGGGTTTTAAGGGATGAGGAGTTACAGTATTCTGTTGTTGAGAAGGAACTGCTATCGTGTCTGTGGGCTATACAGAAATTTCACCCATATGTATGGGGTACACAGTTTCTTTTGAGGACTGATCATAAGCCATTGTTTGCCATTCTTGGTTCTGGCACCAGTAAATTCTGTTCTCCCAGGATTGTCCGGATGGTATCTTATCTCATGCACTACCAATTTAATGTCAGCCATGTTTCTAGGGGTAGGAACATTAGGGCTGATTTTTTATCTCGATTTCCTGTGAAAAATACTTATGAAGAACATGATGTTCAAGAGGAGGAAGACTCTGATGACTGTTTTGTAGCCTCTCTTGATTTACATGAACATGAGCTTTGCACTGAAGACAACAGGTTGAAAGCTCTCAGCCATGATGATGTATTGCAGCAAGTGTGTGAGTTTTTCAAGTGTGGGTGGCCCAGAGAACGTGTTCTCTCTCCACGTCTTCAACCGTTTTGGAAGGTTGAACCTGAGTTATCTATAGAGGGTGAAATTGTGCTGCGAACTGACAAACTTATTCCGTCTGAGAAAAGAGATTATTTCTAAAGCTCATGATGGTCATCTGGGATCCACTTTCACTAAACGACGTATAAGAGAATTTTTCGGTGGCCTTCTATATATGCAGAAATAAGTGATATTGTTGCAATGTGTGTTGTGTGCCGTACTGCTGATAAAGGTTTGAACATGTTAACTCCACCTCTTCTTCCCATTAAGTATCCTTCTGCACCTTGGAACAAACTAGGATTAGATATTATGGGTCCATTTGAAAACTTACCTGGTGGTTATGGATTCATTTTGTTGCTTATTGATTATGGCTTAATGTGGCCAGAGATTAATCTCGTTAGGGTTCCTTCCTGTGATATTGCTATTTTTTTCTTAAAGAGGTATTTTTGAGGGAAAGGTTTCCGGAAACCATTGTTACAGACAATGGTACACAATTCAATAGTGCCAGCTTCCCAGCATTTCTGAAGTCATGCAATATTAAACATGTGAAGAGCTATCTTTATCATCCCTAGTCCAACAGCCTTGTGGAGCGATTGAACAGGGCTGTGGGTGACTGTATTGAATGGGCAAAATCTGGTAATCATGATGTGATTAAGTCTCTTAATAGCATGTTGTGGCTCTATAGAACATCTCCCTATTCTACGAACAAAGTATCTCCTTTTGAACTGTTAAGAGGAAGAATAGCTAACAGCCAGCAGGAGATCAAAAAATACTCCCGCCAAGTTGCAGCAAAGACAGGTTTCCCCTCCCATGCCGGTGCAGGTAGAGAAAGTGCTATGTCACAGGATGGTCTCCCTTGGACATAGCTAGTGAGTCAGCCCCAGGGATGGGTTCCCCAGGACCAATATTGGCTTAGGGAGGGGGACTACCCAGCCACCCTCCCTTTTAATTAGTTTAGCGAACCCAGGGAATAGGGTCCCCTGGCCTTAGAGCTTGGCGAGGGGAGCTATGCGGCAACCCGCACCATTTTTAGTATTACTGGCCCCAGAGGGGGCTCCCTGGGGCCTTCAGATGCTTGAAGAGTGGGTTAGAACATCCCTTTCTTCCTCTGTGGTGGGCTTCCATGGGCCTGTGGTGGCTCAGGGAGGGGGACCGCATTCCCTCGCCCATATTGATTGATTTAGATCCTGGCATTATGCTCCCAGGGCCTGTTATGGCTCGGGTGCGGGGCTGCGTGCCTCCCCTTCCCCATATTGATCAATTTTTACTCTGGGGTGGGATCCCTGGGGCCAGTCATGGCTCGGGGAGGAGGGTCATGTGTCCCCTCTCTCCACTTACAATAATTTCGGCCATGGGGGTGGGTTCCCTGGGGACTGTAAAGGCTAGGGGAGTTGGGCAGTGCACCCTCTCCCATTAATAAAAACAATGCAGTCCCAGACACCAGTTATTGTTTTATCCTGTGGGAGTCCCACTGGATTGCAGGAATTTTTGCCAATTATTTCTGTTTTTGGCGCCAGAAAGAACCCTCTGGGTTCCCCCCATGGGACCTAGGGGGTCAGAGTATCCCTACCTTACACCCTTATTTTTTTTACATGTTTAAAAAAGTGGACTAAGTCCCTGAGTCCTGTAAAGACTGCCAGCAACAATTTTCTCATGTTGCTGGCAGCCAATCAGAGCACTCGCTTCAGCGGGAATCCGACTCCCGACGTAGCGAATTGGCCCAAGAGAAAAAAAAGCTCCCTGGGCCAATCAGAACCAGTAGTGGCTGGCATCTATGGGGAAGAGGGTGGGCGCATGCAAAATAAAAACTTACCTGAACATCATACGACGTGAAGTCCTCCACTCCGGTTCTCTTCTCACCACCGGAACTGGACGCAGCTACTGCCTTGACCAATCAGGGTGCTGCTCTCATGCAGCATGAGAACAGCGCCCTGATTGGAGGGTGCAGCACCACTAGGTGCTCCACAGCGCTCTGGAGGCGTTGGCTTGTTCTAATCCAGTTGTCTTAAGAAAGCTGAGTTAGAGCTGTTTAAAGTGCGAATGTGTGGCTAGCTGTCTCAAGCCTGCTCACCAAAAAGACATATACACTTTAAACAGTGCCATACCAGTCCACCCTCTGCCTGCTGAGTGACATGCTGCAGTCACTCAGCAGCGTCCCCACCCCCTGTCCTGATGTTCTGTTTGGGATGGGGAAGAAAAATAAAACTGAATCAAATTACCATTTTATTTTTCAGAGGCTTGGGGGATTTTAAGTGGGGCGATGCTTGTCCGCTCTAACGGAGGAGCCACCCCTGATCAGAACACTCTATTTTAAAATTGTCGCGAACCCAACCCTCCAGATATACATTGATTCTTTACGCTTAATTTCTAAAAAAAACCTACGGATTTACACCAGATCAGAATCTGCGGACCAAGATCCAGCTCCTGCCAAATTTGGTGTAATTCTGTTCAGCAGTTTTTGCTGTAGCCCTTTTTAAAGAAGTCTATTGAAAATGCCTGGGGATTTCGAGTTTTGTTTTTTCCCCAGGTACAGTGAGATTACGTGATCTGCCCAGAATCACAGGGTGTTTAACAGAGGTTGACACACCACATCCTCTCCACATACCTGAATGGAGAGTGTAGTACTTTATATTTTAGTTCTGGTATCTACCCACAACATGAGCAATTTTGGAAAATCTGTCTTGGAAATTGTGGAAACATATTTTCACATGTTTCTTAAGTGTGACATGTACAACCAGGGATTTTCAGAAAAAAAAATGTTAGCTGCCATTTCTGAATGTTTGCAATTAAACAAAAAGATGAACGCTGATGTGGATTTAAAATTAATTATATTTTCTTTGAGTCAGACATAAGGTTTCAATAAGTAAAAACAACAGAAGTGTTGCTACTAACAGTTGCTGCATCTATTCCTATGTCTGTCAACTGAAATGACAGTTTAACATTTCATTCAAAAAAGGGAAAACAAATATCATCTGGTAAAGTTGAATGAGTGAATTCCTTATCATGAAGAGATTAAAGCGAAAGTAGAAACTTAAAGCAAGAGCCTCTACACCTGTTATCACCCTGAAAGAGGCCAGCAGCCATGATGACGATGAATCACAACTCTAAGTGATTTTAATATACTTGCTACATATAATTCAGACTAAGGGCCTGATTACGATCTTGGTAGATGGTGTACTCCGTCACAAATAAGACAATTATCCCGTCCCCAGTATTACAATTTCATTATATCCTATGGAACTTGATACTGCGGACGAGATATCCATCCTGGTTCAGCTAAATACAACCTGAACAGTGAAGTTGTCCCAGTTCTACAACAGGAAAGTCTTTTTCATTAAATACATCCTCTTCAAGAAACCTTACTAATAAACTGGCTCTTCGGGCAAAGCAAACGTTGCTCTCTATCCAACTATTAGCTGAGAGGCTTTGAAAGTCTTTCCATTAAACTCACTCTCTTCTATAAACGTGATTGCAAGCAGTCTTGTGGGTATCCAGGAACGGATGGGGCTGTAGTAGGCGGTACTGCACTAGCCCCTGCAGGCTAATTCACCCAGCCAGCATCACTTCTCCTGGGGTAACTTGTGAACGATTTGTAGGGGATGTAGGATTTACCTAGGAATGCCACAGATGTTGCTTGAAGGGTGAGATGGGTGGTATGAGCAAGAAGTTGTCATGTCTTAAGACATATGACTTTAAATATAACAGCCTGGCAATTGCGGCTTTAGCCGATTAGTTGATTGGAGAGAGATTATCATTATTAATGAACAAATACTCAGAGAGTCAAACAGCTTTCTCTTTTTCAGGCAATATTTAAGAGAGGATCTGCTCGTAAAGCGACTTGCTTGGACTCAGCCCTCTCAAAATAAACTGTAATACACAAATAAACATGTTTCGTCTTATTAACAATGCAAAACACGACATTTCTAGTAAGCTGGGGAAGCTTAATTATGTGCTTTTACTAACCGTAACTCGATTAACCTAAAATGGCCGCCGCAACGCGGGAACTTTTCTGCGCATGCGTCTGTCACACTTACGTGACATGACGTAATCTCTCTGCTTGGTGGGAAATTGCTGCTTCTGCGCACTAGAACTAAGATGGCAACTCTGTGTGTTAAGGTGCTAATGCTTGCACTATTGCTTGTACTAAGTTGTTCGTTCTGCTTAATTTCTAATGCTGTAATTAAAATAAAGTAATGTGAATAGAGTAGAGATAAGTGGTAAACAGTGCATTCATTTATTTCTTGTTCTAAAACTGTTTGTATTTTACTTTTACATGTATCGTATTTTGGGCCAGACATGTACATCTGAAGTCCATCTTTGGAGGAACTGTGCCTGTGCAGAGAAGGTCAAATTCCTGAAGCACTGACATTGAAACCCGGCCAAATCCGGACTTGCTAGAAGATGTTCCTGGGTACGTTAACTCTTGACCCTTGGAGAGGAAGCTGAATCGAATTGTTATATTACATTGTAGTTCTTATTGATACATACACTGCCGGGTGGAATAAAAGTGCATGGGAAAATAAAATATTGGGCGGGAACATAAATCTGAATATTGAAGAGCATGAGCTCATAACCGGTAGGTGTGAAGACCTCTCCTCGTCTTTTGACCAATCAAATTAAGGGAATTCACACATTTGCAACATTGGGGGATGGTACACTGCCCTGGAAATGGTATATCTAAGGTAGGCTTAGCTAGTTAGATTGTCCGACTTGTCCGAATAGCAGACCTGTTACTGACCCAACACACTCAATAGGCGATCGAGAGCAGAGGTGCTGGCGGAGCACTCTGTCAGAAGATTCGATAACCCAATCGGGGTTCTGGGAAGGAGTTCGATAACCCAATCGGGGTTCCTGAGGGAGAAGATTCGCTAACCCAATCGGGGTCCGACTGTTAGCTGTAGAGAGGGTTGTGACGCAGGCATTGCACTTTCGCTGTGGGTGCCGGTCCTGACCCACGGTGGTCTTGTCCTGATCCAACTTGGTCCGTACTTATCCTGATTCTGGTCTGCGCATGTTCTATCCTGTTGGCACCTGCATTATCGGGGGTCCTGTCCTTTATCCCAGCCCGTGGCCAGGGTTAGTCTTCACACCATTCTAGGTAAATATAAAGGTTGAGTGGGTATGTTATTGTGCTGTTTCCCTATTCTTACCCTTCCTATATTTCAATGCTTAAAGAACATTTCATGATACTCTCACATCATCTTTTCTTGATATTACTCTTAATTGACCAAGCTCTGATTAATCTAGTTTGGACATTGACATTTAAAGAATTATTTAGATAAAGCGTTTAAATCTTTCCCCAGTCTGTGGTTATTTTATGAGTGCAAATGATTATACGCTGCCTATTATTCTAACTCCCTTGATCCATTAGGACTCTAGGTACCAGTGACAAGGATTGGTAAGTCAAGGTAGAGGTCCTAAAAAGTAAATACTACTGGTTTAAAGCGTAGGTTTACCTGTTCAAAGTGTGTAAGTGTTTATGGGCCCAGGTGAGTATGGTAAAAATTCTGGGGAGGTGAACCCGCGCTCTATCACAGTCTATAGGATAAAACATACAATCTTGGTTAATAATTTCTATATTTAAATGAAATTCAGTGAGAGCCGTCAATATGAAGAAGAAACTACCGAAAGAAAACATTAAACCACGTCGAAGATAAAGCAGGACTCTTCGGACAAAAAAAAACATGTAGCATTAGACTAACCAATATGAGAATCTGGAAGTGCCAGAAGAGCCAGTCTGATAGGTTGATAGGTCAGTGTGTGGGTTGGTTTTGTGGCTATATGTGGTGCTCGGTTTGCAGTGCAGTGGGTAGTGTTGTGGTTCAGTGTGAGATGATGATGTGAACATCTTTTAAATAATCACTACGATGCAGCAGCAGGCAGAAGTGTGCAGGTGACTGTAAGCTGTACAATGCGCACAGAAGAGCACTGGTTGAGCCTCTCACATAGCATGGAAGGGCTTGCATCATCATATCAAATATGCAGCAGTAGGGAGCACAGTTATAATCTGAAAATAAATAAATTAACTGCCACATACTTACCCATGTCTGCTGCACTTTACCTTCCCCGAATCCACTACTCTACAATTCTGTCCTGCCCTTAGACACATGGCTGCTCAAGTCGCCTGTGAA
This sequence comes from Lissotriton helveticus, assembly GCF_964261635.1. NCBI lineage: Eukaryota > Metazoa > Chordata > Amphibia > Caudata > Salamandridae > Lissotriton > Lissotriton helveticus. The sequence continues at coordinate 138,331,439 of NC_136069.1, read as the reverse complement.
TGCCCATTGCCTTATCCCATCCGAAGTGCCATCACCAGCTAACTGGCTGGATCTTGATGTGGGCTAGTGGACAAATGGGTAATGGTCACTTGCTTTTGCAGTGTGAACTGTACAGAAGTAGGAGGGGAGAGGTATGACTGCCTCGAAGGTTCTCTCATGCAGTGCCGTTTGGAGACGACCGACAGTTAAAGAGTTCTTGAGCCAGGCAGACAGACAGGATGTTTTTTGATGAATATTTTCTTCCTTGTTTATATGTTCTTCGTTTGACAGCCAAAGTGTTTAAATGTGTTGAAAAATACACTCTAGAGCGAGAGCAGAGGTGCTGGCGGAGCACTCTCTCAGAAGATTCGATAACCCAATCGGGTTCTGGGAAGGAGTTCGATGATCCAATCGGGGTTCCTGAGGGAGAAGATTCACTAACCCAATCGGGGTCCGACTGTTAGATGCAGAGAGGGGTTTGACGCATGCGTTACACTTTAGCTCTGGGTGCCGGTCCTGACCTGCGGTGGTCTTGTTCTGATCCAATTTGGTCCGTAGTATCCTGATTCTGGTCTGCACCTGTTCTATCCTGTTGGCGCCTGCATTATCGGGGGTCCTGTCCTTTATCCCAGCCCGTGGCCCGGGTTGGTCTTCACACCATTCTAGGTAAATATAAAGGTTGACTAGGTATGTTATTGTGCTGTTTCCCTTTTTATACCCTTCCTATATTTCAATGCTTAAAGAACATTTCATGATACTCTCATCTCATCTTTTCTTGATATTATTCTAAATTGACCAAGCTCTGATTAATCTAGTATGGACATTGACATTTAAAGAAATATTTAGATAAAGCGTTTAAATATTTCCTGAGTCTGTGGTTATTTTATGAGTGCAAATGATTATACACTGCCAACTTGAGACGTATTGGGATAACATCACCAAAGGCCTAGATAGAAAACTCTATCATCAATTCAGAGTAGGCACCTTACCAATTAGGGAATTTACTAACAAATGGCAGAATTGTCTGAAAATGTATTGCCCCTTTTGTTTAGAAGTTAACGAAACTGAGAGCCATTTCTTATTCGAATGCCATGCCTATCGCGCACCCCGTCTGAAGTGGCTCAAACCAGTTTGTCAACGAACAAAAACACGGGTGTGTAAAGAAGCAATACACATTCTAAGAACTAATACAGCGGAGTGGATGTCTATTGGTTTGGCAAAATATCTTGGATGGGCTTGGGTAATCCGAGCAAGGTATATCAAAGAAGCTAGCAAGTAGCGTCCATCACTAATTTTACTAGATTATTTCGAAATTGAAATTGACTGATTATGATCTGGGACATATTGTCAGTTGTATTCGTTGGTTTTAACATTGTGTAACATTGTGTATAACGGAAACTGTTCCAGATATTGTTGGTATAATTTTTTTTTTTTGTTGATAACTGCTAAAGGAAAAAATGTATTATGTGGTTATTTGCTTATATTAAGGTTTATGCTTTTTAAATTTTGCTTTTGACTTTGATTAATATCATTCTCTTCTTTTTGCTTTTGATAAATTTTTATGTATGTTATGTCTTTTATGAAGGAAAACTTCGAAATAAAGACTATAAAAACTGAAAACTGATTATACACTGCCTATTATTCAAACTCCCTTGATCAATTAGGACTCTAGGTACCAGTGACAAGGATTGGTAAGTCAAGGTATATGTTATGTTATGTTAATAAAAATTTCTTGAGCGCACATACACCCTTGTGTTTCTTGGCGCTATAGGATCAAGACACTAGACACAATTCTTAAGCGTAAGCCTGTTGGAAAAGCCACGTTTTTAAGGAATATCGAAATGCCAATAAGTCATTGCTTTGTCTAATAAAGAGTGGAAGAGCATTCCAAAAAGAGGCGGCCAGGTGGTAAAAACAGCTGCCACCCTGGCGTTTTTTCTTAAATGAAGAGACGTTTGCAAGACTTAGATGTGTAGAGCGTAGGTTGCGCTGAGGTGTATAGTTAGTAATGGATTGCCTAATGAATATAGGGCCATTATCATGAAGCGCCCTGAAGGTGATGCACCCTGTTTTGAAAGCAATTCGCTGGGCCACTGGCAACCAGTGGAGTTTTTCCAACCCAGCTCTAATTGATGGCCACTTCGGTTGCTTCCAGATGAGCCTTGCCGCCTGGTTTTGAACCATCTGGAGGCGTTTTAGTAGGCCAATCGGAAGACCCAAGTAGAGACTGTTAGAAAAATCTAGCCGGGAGAGGACAAGGGCAATCACTACTTGAATGAGTGCAGGGTGTGTTAGAAGGTGAGCAATTTTCCCAATCTTCCTAAGTTGAAAAAAACTAGAGGAAACCACCATTCCTACCTGCCCTAAAAAGTAAATATTATTGGTTTAAAGCATAGGTTTACCTGTTCAAAGTGTGAAAGTGTTTATGGGCCCAGGTGAGTATGGTAAAAATTCTGGGCAGGTGAACCCACGCTCTATCAGTATTTTTGGTAGCAGTTAGATGGTTAAGGTTTAGTTAAGATAGGTAGTTAGTCGTGTATTGATTGTTTTTGAAATGTTATTGATTTTATGTATTAACAAAGACCCATTTGTATTGTTCTATGTTTGTTTGGAATCCCCGGGGGGAGAATAGCGTGTGGTAAATGCATTGATGTCACTTGCCTAAGGAAGTAAGTGCATGGTTAGGTAAAACTGGAAGCACTGATTAGGAAATTTTCTGTATAAATGTGTGAATAAATGATAGCAAAGGAGGTCGCTGGTGAAACTTTGGCCTTCTATCACCTAGAAAGGGTAAGCCCGAGGGAGTAACAGGTTCTCTAATACTTGTATGAAGAGTAGGCGGAAGAGATCTACTTGCAGTGTATGAAGAGTAAGAGGAAGGGATTTACTTGCAGTAAAAGAAATCATCTTTCCTTTGAATTTAGTCACTTAGGTTCACTGGCGAATGTTTTTACGATGTAAATTAATAAATATTGCATTTAAAAGTGAAAAGAAATACGTTTTTGTATTACCTTGCAAAAGAGGGAGTCAGTTACGGAGCTGCGCTGACAACACTCTGAGCTGTGCTGTTATTGGTTGGGCCAGCGGGTGTGTAATTGTAAAGGAGGGGTGAGTGCAGGAGAGTAAGAACTTGTCTCACGAGAAAAGCTGCGCAATCATTGGTCGAAAGTAATTTGAATTAGAATCACTGATTGGTTCATGAAAATAAGACACACACTGGTATTGGTGAAGCATTTAGTAAACAAATTGAGTGTAGCTGTATATTAGTTATTGGCATGAAGTATACGTGGCATTTAGACCCAACGGTTATAGGAAATAGACCCAATACAAGGTATTTAGGTTTTGCGTACGAGCAATACATAAGGAGAAGGCCTCATATCATGTACGGAAGAGAAAGGAAAATGTCGATATTCAAAAAGATTAAGAATTTCTTTAAAAAGGACAAAACGATTATAACTAGAGAAGGGATTATTATTCCTCCACCAAATACGCCTGCATCATACATGATGGTAGAAAGGGGCTATCACACCTGTGTGTGGTTAGAGAACTGGACTGAGTATACAAAAGATGATGGTGTTTTGGCATTTCCAGAACATGGTACCTTTAATGGTAGAGTTTTGTACAATCTAAGAACACGCATGAATGAATTAGATCCTAGACCTAGATTAACTCAGTACGAAGCATTAGAAGAATGGGAGACTGAGGCTTTTGAGCGAGTTAGACCCAGAAGCAACAGAAATTGGAGTACATTTTATCCCAGATTTCCAAAAGAGACAAGAGATAAACAAATGAAGAAATGGAGACAGTCTATGTTGGTAGAAGGATTATATCCTGTACGGACTTTAGAGGAAGAGTCAGGAAGCAAAAGCACAGAAAATACGAAAAATGTAATTATTAGTGGTGAATCGGATGATGACTATTCGGAGGATTTGTTAATGAAAAGTCCACCACCTTATTATGAAGAAGCAAATAGAGTTAACCCTAGCGCCCCGTTTTTTAAATCCACCTTTGGCTCCACAAGTAATGCATGAAACCTTGTTAGAAAAAGTGTTACAGGAAAGGGAACGAGGAGCCATAAATAAACAGAGAAGTGAATTAATTCAGAACATTTCACAGTTAAATATGAGTCCTGAAGCCTTGACCATTCCGGTAACTATAGGTCCTGTTGTTCCATTATATGGAGAAAAGCAGTCCTGTCCTAAACCTCCCGCTCTGACTACACCTGTAGTGCAATCTAGAGAAGAACCCTTAATAGTTGATGATCAAGCAAGTGAATGTGAGTCAGTGATTTCCCTTATGGATTTACCTATAAGGGAACCGGTGAGTGATTCTGTCAGAAAAAACACTCCTGGAACTTCTAAAGAGGTACGGATGGAAACATCTTCAGGTACAAGAAGTGCTACTGTAGTAACCCCAGAAGAAAAAGAAAGATGGTCTAGAGAAATAGAAAAACCAAAATCCCAGCCGAAGGTATTGGATATTTTTAAATTAAGAGTCGAGCTAGAGGAACTGATGGCTGGTTAAACACTCTCAATGAGGATGAATTGTTGTTTATATGTCGAAGTATCACTCGAAATACCAAAACATTTTATGAAAGCTTAATGAGTTTGGCTTCTGAAATGGGAATTCCAAAGTCTTTCAGAAACCTTACCGAGCTGAATTTTCAGACAAAGATTTAGAAAACATGAATGTGTCAGGACGTAAAGTGCTGATCAAGGAGTTACTATCATTGTTGCAGAAATGGGGTGATTTAGACAAATGGAAAGCTAGATGGACAAAGAAAAAGAGGAGGCCCAAGAGATAAATACTGCAAATCAATATTTATTAAAAGAACCAGAAAAAGTGGAAAGGTTATGCCCAATGAGAGAAGTGCCTGGAGGAGGTAATGTTCATGTCCCATGGTCCCGACAGGATATTTTATCATTTACGAATGATTTCCCGAAACTCAGAGAGAAACCTGTAGAGTGGTACAGACAAGTCGAGAGATTTGTAAAAGTGTCAAAAGTACTGCTAAAAGATTTAGATGGGTTATTTGACATTGTGGTTCCTGTGGATTTATGGACAAAATGTAAAATAGCGGTTGATTGGCCTAATGATGAGTACCCTAGAGACCCGAAGACAGGAGCCCCGTCAGATGAGGTTATGAAGAAATATAATCAAGTAATACTATACTTGAAAGGAAAGGTACCCCCAAAGTAAACAGACTGTACAAGAATAGACAGAACTACCCAAAATAAAGATGAATCAGTACATGCATATTATGAACGCCTTTTACAGGTATTAAAGCAGTATATTGGTTTGGAAAGTATTGACACGAAAGACATGACACATTTTATTTATCGATTTGAGTCTGGGTTAAAGCCCGAAATTTTGCAAATGATTAAAGATCATAAAATCTGTTGGCAGGCCAAGCCGATAGATGAAATACTTAAGAATGCGAAATATTATGGGAACGAACTTGACGATAAACGAAAGAATTTAGAAGAAAAGGTAATGTGGACACAAGTAAAATTAGCAGAGCAATAGGAACTTCAGTTAAACCAATTGAAAAATAATCAGTATCAAGGAGATGGAAATGGGGGTAAACCAAGAGGTAGAATGAACAGGGAGGAGGCCAAGAAGAAATTTCCTTGTCATGGGTGCGGAAAAATGGGGCATTGGAGGAACACGTGTAAGGCTGTATTGAATAATCCTGTACAAAACGATAATTTGAATCCACAGACGCAGAATGGGGTGTCAAGGAAGCCACAGCAACAGGTAATACAGAACCAGTTACCACTTGCACCTATGCCAGATTATGGTAGCCAAGCAAATTACAAAGTGGATACCACAAATTGGGAGGGAAGTGGAAGGGGAGACGCAGTGACATCACAATTTATTTTGAGTGATGCATTTTTTGAAGAAGCTTGTTACTGACGGTGCCTGAGAGGGAAGGATGAGGAGTGCGGCTTGGCGTATCCTTGCCGGTAGATCAGTCAGGTCCATACATTGAGGAAAAAGTTGAGGGAAATGATGTTACCTTTTTGTTGGATACTGGCGCTACCCATTCTACTGTGAGAACAGCAGACGTTCCAAACCTACCCCTCGTGGGAGAAGCGATCCAAGTAGTGGGCGTTTCTAATAAACAAATTAGTACCCCTGTTACAGAACCTATGGAAATCAGAATAGGTAATTTTAAAGAGATGCACAAATTCGTAGTGTGCCACTCCAGTGCAGTGAACCTATTAGGTAGGGACTTGCTGTGCCAAATGATTGCACAATCTTTTGCACCCCAAGTGGTGTTGAAATTCAAACCCCAGACGAAGATGGAGTTTATAAATTATTGTTGGCCAAAAAAACAGAAAATAAAAAGATGCTAGTGACAGACCTCCCGAAAGAATTGCAGCGTACAGTGAATCCTAAAGTGTGGGATTTCACTGGAAAAGATGTAGGATTAATTGCAAATGTTGACCAGGTAAAAGTGACAGTGAAAGAAGGTGCAGTCTACCCAAATATTCGACAGCCCAGAAATAAAAGCAGGTGTTGTAGTAGAAATAAAATGATTGATTGAGCAAGGCATTTTACAGGAAATAATGAGCAGTCCCTGTATTTCACCCATAATTGGCATAAAGAAACCGAGCGGGAAATATAGGGTCGTACAAGACCTCCGCAAAGTAAACAAAATTGTCGTCCCATGTTGTCCAGTTGCGCCAAATCCTGCAGTGATTCTGTATCAGATACTGTGGGGAGCCGGATGGTTCACAGTAATAGATCTGTGCCATGCATTTTTCTCCATACCATTACATCCAGATAGCAAATATATTTTCTCGTTCAAATTCGACGACCATGTCTACGTTTGGAACCGTGTTCCTCAGGGGTACACAGAAAGTCCATTGATTTTTAATCAGATATTGAAAAAATCCCTTGAATTTCTGGTCTTGCCCGGACAGTCTGTCCTGGTGCAACATATAGACGACCTGAAGGTGGCGTCTAAGACTCGAAATGACTGTGTTGTTGATACCATTGCATTGCTGAATCATTTGGCAGAAGAAAGGCATAACGTGTCACCTGAGAAGTTGTAATTTTTCACCACATAGGTAAAGTATCTGGGGCACCAGATAGAAAGAGGTGTCAGACGAGTTACCTCTGAGAGAATCAAAATAATCAGAAACATGAATCTACCTCAGACACAGAAAGAAATCAGACAGTTTCTTGCAGTTGTAGGTTACTGCAGACAGTGGATTGTGGGATTTGCAGTCCTAGCTAACCCTCTGATACAGATGACAACGAAAAGAGCAAAAGACCCAGTAGAATAGGATGACGAAAGCATGACTGCCTTCTTGAAGCTGCGAGACTGCCTCTGTTCAGCTCCAGCCTTAGGGATGCCTGATTATTCAAAAGAATTTGCATTATTTTGTGATGCACGCGACAATTATGCATTGTCTCTTCTGACCCGAACTCATGGTTTAATAAGACGTCCTGTGGCATATTTTTCATCCACACTAGATCCAGTGGCATCTGCATTGCCAGGAAGTCTGAAAGCAGTAGCTGCAACCTGCTTGAGTCTCGAGCAAAGTGAATCCATCATTATGGGACACCCTGTAACCATATATGTTCCACATTCAGTGGTGGTTCTGTTAACCAGAACACATACTCAGTATTTGACTCTTATTCGGCTGACTAAGTATGAGCGAATTCTTCTAGGTGCTGGAAATGTAACCATTGCCAGATGCACTGTCTTAAATCCAGCTACACTGTTACCTGAATCAGACTTCGCAGAAGTGAAAGGGGAAGTTGAGCATGATTGCATCGACCTCACAGAATACAGTAAAAAGCCCCGACCAGACATAAGAGAAGAGCCATTGTTGACATTTGAATATGAACTGTTCGTGGATGGCTCATGCATGAGACATGAAGAAGGAGGATTGCAGCTTATGCTCTGTGTACTCTGTGGGGTCCAGTGGAAGCATCCTATTTACCTGGAGTCAAGTCTGCACAAGTAGCCGAATTAGTTGCATTGACAAGAGCCTGCAAATTTGGGAAAAATTTGAGAGTAACTATATACACTGACAGTCAGTATGGTTAAGGGGTTGTGCATGACTTTGGCCAACTTTGGATGCAAAGGGAGTTTCTGACTTCTTCAGGTACTCCTATTAAGAATGGACATTACGTAAGAGATTTACTAGAAGCAACTCAATTACCAAAAGAAGTGGCTGTGGTCAAGTGTGCTGCTCACCAATCTGGAAATGACAAAGTGACAGCAGGCAACCGATATGCTAACCAACTAGCCTAGCATTGTGCCAAACATAAGATGGCAATTAATAAGAAAATTGATGCACATGGAAACAGCTGCCAACTTATGTTGCTAGGAAGAATGAAAACATGGGAAGAAGTGAGAGATTTGCAAAATGAGGCAGAAATTAAGGAAAAGGAAGAGTGGGAGAAAATTGGATGTCGGAGAAGGGCTGAGAATGGTGTTATTGTTTTCCTTGATGGGAGACCTGTGTTACCAGATTGTATGCTTGCTCCTATGGCTAGGATGTATCATGGAAGTACACACGTAGGTAGAGACTTTATGATTAGACAGTTCAGACAGAGTTGGTTCAATGCAAGATTCAGGAACAGCCACGGTCGGTAGTAGGAGTTCCTGCAGGGCGGTGATGCGGGGAGGGGGAGGGGCAGGGTGGGAATTTCTTTGCGTGCACTGCATCACAAAATGCGATGCAGTGCGCGCAACTAATTTGTTTTATTTATCTATATGTTTACTTACCTGTTAAACTCCGTAATCCATACATTACTACCCCCCACCCTGCCCTTCCCCCCTCCCCACATCACCGCCCTGCAGGAACTCCTACTATGGACCGCGGCGGTTTAGGAATGTAGCAGAGAGTCTTTGCCAGAGGTGTATAACATGCCAAAGAAGGAATCCTGGTAAGAGAACTGTAGTGTTGCCAGGAAAGATTGGAAAGGCAGAAGGTCCTTCATACCACTCCAGATTGATTTCCTCCAATTACCCCCTTGCCGAGGACCGAAGTATGTCCTAGTCATTGTCTGCCTGTTTTCAAAATGGGTGGAAGCATAGCCTACACGCAGAAATGATAGCATCACGGTAGCTAAGTTACTACTGAGGGAACTCATACCACATTTTGGTTTTCCAGTAACGATTGAATCAGACCGAGGGTCTCATTTTAATAATAAAATAATTTGTCTGATCTGTGAAGCATTCCAAATTGAGCAAAAGCTGCACTGTGCATACCGCCCAGAGGCTTCGGGAGTGGTAGAACAACTGAATGGCACAATCAAGTGACAATTGGGAAAGATGTATGAATCTACCCGATTGGAGTGGCCTGATGCTTTACCTCTCGTTCTGATGGGACTCAGAAGCATTCCAGACAGAAACACAGGCTTGAGTCCCCATGAAATATTCATGGGAAGATCAATGAGGCAGGCATGGGTACCAGGACACAAGAGAATAAATATTTCAGATGATTTGGTACTCGAGTACTGCAAAGAACTGGCTGACCAAGTGTGTTCTATCTCTCACCAGGTGGGGGAAGACGCTGTCACCAGACAATCAACTCCAGCACATGACCTGAATCCAGGTGACTGGGTAGTGATAAAAGAACATACTCGAGAATCTTACCTAGCACCAAGGTGGGGAGAGCAACATCAAGTGATATTGGTTACTACCACAGCTGTAACGTGCAGGGGAATTCCAAACTGGATCCACGCGAGTCACACCAAAAGGGTGACTGAACCTGATAACGCAGGAGCTGAAGGTTGTGCAGTTGAGGGGTCTCAAGAAGTTGGTCTCCAAGTAGTTGATGAAGAACAACCGAGCACCAGACAGGATGAATGGATTCCAGTAGTACACATACCTGCAGATTTTGTGAGAACCAGAAGTCAAACCTATCTAGATAGACAGAGTGATAGTGAGGATGAAACAGGAATCGAAGAAGGTAGAAATCCAAGTCAAAAGTAATTCTGAGGAGGACCAGATAGGGAAAGGTTGGTGTACTCAGAAATTTGAAACTCCAGCCAGTACTCAAGAGTCTGAGGAGGGAAAGATAGGTATTAGGGCGAAAGCTCAGGCAGAAGACAATCAAGAAATCCAAAGACCTGAGCAGGACCAGACAGGTGTAGAAAAACGTGTTCAGGAAGAATAAGGCAAACAAAGTCAAAGTCAAGTACAACAAACTCCTGAACAAGGCCAGATTGGTACCCAGGCAGAAGAAACAAAAATAAGACCTAGTCAGACAGAGAGGAATTCAGAGGCTGAAAGAGAACAAATAGTGCCACAACTGAACAAAAATAAAAGAGCATATGAAGAAAGTCAAAGCACAGTGCCAGCTAAAAGACTCAGACAGGGAGATAAGTGGCCTGGTTTTATCAAAAGACTAAAATTTCGCCTTAAAACAATAAATGAAGAACCAGAGCAAGTAAATGAAATATCAAGCCAAGCTGGACTGTCCACAGAGCAACCCAGAAGGAAAAGTCCACGTTTGAAAAGACTGAATAACAAATTTAAAGGACCTGAGTGGACGTACGTCATACTTGAAGATTTCGAAAATCTAGAGTTGATTGATGACGAACTGATTGTTGGTCAGACTGGCGAAGAAGTGAGACCAACTTGCGAAAAGAATAACAGGTATAAAGTCTGTGAAAAGTTACAAAAGGGGATAAAAACTCCTTGTATGATTATAATGTTAACGGAAGACCGAAAAGAAATTGTTTAAAAACATGCTGTAGAATATGTACATGTAGTATAGTAATGTTAGTTATAGTATGGTTTGGATTGACATTAGCTATACCTTACCTAAGGAGCAAAGAAATGCAGAATAACACTAATATACCTGAGCAAATAGATTCACCTAAGACAATAGATACACATAAATATGAGAAAGCAGTTAGTCTAAAGCAACCTGGAGTAGATTTAGAAGCACCAGATGACGGAGAATTACATTATAGAAGAGCTAGGAATAGAATTCATTCAAATGTATTTGCTAACTTGTTAGTACATTATGTAGAAGCTATGGAAATTAGTGATTGCTACGTGTGCACGAAGTTACCCACATCAGTAGCTGAAGGGGTCACTTACCATCACTTGCCACTGACCTATGGTATTTCATGTAGCATTTTAGCTAGTCTGTTTTATAGAACTGGAAAATTACAATATTATTATTCTAATGTTGATGTAGTCTTTTCTGAGGTTCCTTTATGTAGAAATTTAAATCGTATTTCTAGCACTAGACACTCTACACACTTTATGGGAGATTATTTTCTAACAGAAGGATCAATAGATGTAGCTAAGGCTCACAAAGAAAATCTAACATGCACATTATAAGAGAAAGAAAAGTTGTTTTTAGATTTTGTCGAGAAAAGGAGATAGGATTTCCATAGAAAAGCCACTGATCATAAACGAAAGATTCCAAAATGGGCTGAAAATAAAGAGTTTACCTCTAATGGCAAGACTCAAGCTGCTATGTTGCTGGATTTCGAAAAGAAGGGGAAACTCTGTCTCCATAGAGAGAAAACAGATTATTATAACAATATATTCATTGGTTCCAGTGAATGTGAACACAATTTCAAAATATTGGGGGTTGGTGTTTCAAAGATGGAACTGAACCAGTATTCCCTGGAATTTATTACATTTGTGGGAACAAAGCCTATTTTAAATTGCCTGATCATTGGTACGGGAGTTGCTATTTTGGAATAGTATTCCCAAAGGTGTACCATGTGGAGAAAATAACTGGAAGCAATGAAGAAACGAATGGACGAACTCGTAGTAAAAGAGCATCAATTGCTGAAATTGTAGGTGACATATTTAGTGCAATAATACCTTCAGTGGGAATAGTTCTGAACACTCAAAGAATTAGAAAATTGTCAACAGTGGTGGATCGCTTATCGACTGACACTGCTAGTGGATTCTTGATGATCAATACCGAACTAGTTGCGGTAAGATCAATGGTTTTACAAAATCGATTTGCTCTTGACATATTATTGGCAAAAGAGGGCGGAGCCTGTAGAATGCTGCAGAGGCGTAGTACATAAGTGGGAATCCCACGTATAGGGTCCCGGGACCTAGCTCAAGTGTAGGTGACTGACCCAATTGATCAGTGTGACCATTAACAGAAAGAAACATTTCTTTCTAGTGTCCCCTCACTCACCGGGGTTGCCCCACGGTGACATGCTTCATCATTGGGGGCCATCCCAGTTCTCTACGAAAAGGGGCGTGCTGCGACTCACGAACTACGCAGGAGCACTTAAGGGTGAAAGACTATGTGTAGTACAAAAAAGGTGGTGGAGTGGGTCTGAGTGAATTAAAAATACCGTGCTTAGTGGGACTCAACAAATTTATTTTGCTCCTAGGCAGGTATATTAAAAGTGGGGTGAGTGTCACTGTAGATCAACCTTTAGTGGGGTTGGTTCAGTGAATATACAAGGTCAACATGTTTCATGGTACTCTTAGCATTTCTTCAGGACCATGCAGGGACCAGCTCTGCATATGCCACTCCTACGTCCCTGGATAAGGGAGCAAAAAATATTTGAAATAATACACTTAATAATCAAAGCATGCGTTCATACTAGAAATACATACGTTTGTATCAGATTGATGGTGCTGTAAAAGAAAGCATATCATTAGTAGCAGTCAACCCCTCCTTATGGGAAGGGACACATAGTATACTTTCATACCGCACACATTCGGTGCTATAGTGGATGGTTGCACCATATTGGTGCGTGCAGGCTGCCATGCCACGTGTTTGCTGCAGAGGCAACATTGTTGCACTTACATTCGAAACGAAAGTGTAGAAATTAAAAGGTACGAAAGAAATATTACTAATTTGAGAGAAGAACTGAAACCACTGGAGTGCATGGAAGAGACTAATTACTGGTCTCTCCTCAATAGGTAGTTGGTTCACTAACGTAGGAAAGAGTTTTGTAGGTAAAATACTGATGCCAATGGTGGGAGTAGCCCTCAGTGGCGGCTGGTGACATTTGAAAGTGGTTGGTGTGTAAAGGTTTAGGATAAGTCCCCTGTGGCGCGCGACTGTAGCAAATGTGCCGATTGTCATAAGGGGGAGTCACCCCCAACCCCGAGAATGATTTTTCTTAAAAGAGTGGGCAAATGGTGCATTTTCAAGCAAGTTTGATAAAGCAAGAAGGTTAATAAAGTAAATATAGTTAGGCCATCATTAGGGCACAAGATAATGTAAGCCTGTAACCCTGTCATCCACAGTCGTATCATAAGGTAGAATACAAAAAACATTTAACTGTAAGTATTACAGAAACATACTAAGACAGCTAAAACTTTATGACTGTTAAAACCTTGTTCCTGATGTCCAACCATCAGCTCACTGAGCCATCATTTCAGTCACCACACTATCTGTATATTGTTTTGTCTATACTTTAGGCAAGAATGTAATTGGATACAGCACAAGTCAAAATTCTGAAGCAAAATATTATAACATTAACAATAATAAACATCAAAGGTTCATCAAAATGAATGGTGTGTTGAGAAGGCATGCAGATGCAGAAGGAACGTTTTGCTTCACGAGCAATCTTTCAGCTTCTCTTATGCACTCTTTAAAACATTGACTTTCTAAATGTTCATTCACTGAATTTAATAAAAGTAGAAATTCTAAGCACTGGGAAATCCACAAAGGGAGGGGGGGAGGCTGATGGGTCTGCTCCTATACCAGGTATGAAAAGGGATAAAGGAGACATTCAACCACTGGTATGAGTTTGAGTTTGAGCAAGAAAAACGCAATAGAAACTAATTCTGTGTTTTAACCTTACAAACGATTGATGCTGCAATCTTTCTATTTCAGGACTGTCAGTTAACATAATTTAGAGCAAAGTTTAATCACACATGTGAAGTTATCTTAAGGTAACTTTGAGTAATAAATACAATCACATCCTGGAAAGATTAATTAAGCTACTTTTTGAAAATAAATTTAGTAGCACTGTTAAACTTAGAAATCAACATGAACTGATGTGTGTGTTTTTCTTAACCGGTGCCCTTTTCTTACCAATAATGGCACAGACGACCACAAAACAAGGCTGCTGATTGTTCACTCCCAGTAGGAAGCTTATGATTCGAAAGATTTAAAGACTCTTTGGAGTTAAGACCGAAGTAACTTGCCTGCAAGGTTTGACATTTATGAACTTAGGGAAGAAATCTCATACTTCACCCTGCCTGGCGTCCCTAATGTCCTCAGTGACAGTGTGCACTTGTAACGTATTGTGGCCACTAATTACAAGGAGCAGAGGAGAAATGGACTTGTTTCATTATTGTATCTGCAATGTGCGTCAGGCTCTGAATAATTGCTGGAATCACTGTTGTTACTTATAGCACTGCAGTCCCCTTCATTAATCAAAGAGACCAGACCATTATATATCACAATTATCAGTCAGTCAGTGATCATCACATGTGTAAAATAATACGAGGGCCGGCCAGAGGCTGCGCCGGCCAGGGTCACAGAGAGGGCCCCCGCCGACTCTTACTTGTTGTTTTGATGTTTTCCAAGCCAACAATTCATGAACAGATTATTAGCCATGACCACGAGCAGTAGACTGACGCAGCAGGCACAAAGAAAGTGAAACGCGAGCACTGCAGTGCACCAGGGCACCTTCCCTGACTGTTCAAGTTCAAGTTCATGTTTATTTGTTTGATTAATTAAAATCTTACAAAAGGCCAGATAAAACCAAATTTAAAAGTTATGCAACAAGCGGATTTTCAATCAATTTTCAAGAGTTAAATATATATCATACACATTAAAAAGGAAAAAGAGCTGTATTGTATAAAGTCCATATTCACATAGTCTGTTGTTTGGTCAAACAAAAACCTCCAATTTCTTCTGTACAGCACAAAGGAATTTAACAAGTGCAGAACTCATCGGCAAATTGTCTGGATTAAGACTTGCGATCAGGGCCTGTCTACATGTCCTTACACTACGCATGTTAAACATTCTTTTAAGCGTAGTTTTTCTTTCGATTTCGAGATCCGGGCAAAGACACAATAAGTGTAAGATGTTTTCTTCTAGGTTACAAAGCCTGCATATGTTATTTCCTTGTGATCTTTTCCATGGTGCTAAGTGGCATGTGCCTGGAAAGAAACCACATCTAGCATTAATAAAAATGTGTTTCTTAAATCCAGAGACAATTGACCATGCGTGGCTACGTTTGACCAGAGTATCTTTGTCCATAATCATGGAGAGGTAGTTAGTGAGCTTGTTTATTGTTTTTTTCAAGCTCTCCGACGTAATTATGATTTCCCAGATTGGTGTTATACCAAATTCTGCAATAGCGCTATTTAGGCAGGAGCTGACATTTGTATTAGTTTTGTTGTTCACTTCCTGCCACAATAAGCGAGACATTTCATTATCCTTGTCGTTTTTTATTCTGTTCCATACTTTTAGTATGTGCCCTTTCCTTGCATTGATTGTTTAGCCCAAACTCAAGTTTCACCTGAGCTTGTGAGGCATTCTTCGGGAGAGAGAATAAGGATCTGTACGTTTTAGCTACAGCTATATTAATAATCTCAGTATCTTTACCATTGAGTGCCTCACTACCATAGGTAGATTTCTGAATGATGTTAAATGCCCCTACTAGGGAGTTTGCTTTCCTTATGATATCTGTTTTTGTGTCTGAAAGTTGCCTTTATCATTAAAAGTAACTCCCAAGTATTTATAATCAGCTACTTGCTCCAATTTTTTTCCGTTCAATAACCACTTATGTTTGGATTTAAGATGCACATTTTTTGAGATGACCATTACTTTGGTCTTAGCTTCATTTATTTGCATGCCATTTTCCTGTGAATACCTAAAAATCCCATTGAATAATCGTTGCATGCCAACTTTGGTTTGACTTAAAAGTACAATGTCGTCGGCATAACGTCGGCATATATTAGGTTAGATATCAGTTTGTTTACTAACCTTGGGGGATGTGCATTGATTTCATTTAGGTCTGTAGAAAGGTGTGATAAAAATAAGTTAAAAAGTAAAGGGGCCATAACGCACCCTTGTTTCAAACCACTCGATGTAGGGATTTTTTTGGTTAGTGTATTTCCCTCACCTAACCTTACCTTGACCCAAGTTTCTGTGTGCAGGAGCCGGATCATTTGTAAGAGATTATACGGAATTCCTTGTTTGTTAAGCTTTTCCCAAAGGAGTTCTCTGTCAACACAGTCAAAAGCAGACTTAAAGTCTACGAAACACAGGTATAGCGGTTCTTTAGATGTAATTGCTTTGTCTATTAGTATTGATAGTATTAAAATATTTGTGGATGTACCAAGTCCCTTAATAAACCCTGTTTGATTCGCGGGCAGTACCTGTTTCTCCTTTGCCCATTCCGTTAAGTTCTTCAGTAGGAGTCCAGCAAACAGCTTTGCATCGGTGTCCTGCAATGTAATTAGACGATAGTTTTCCAGTAGTTGCCAATTTCCTTTCTTTAGGATCGGTGTTATTAGCGATCCTTTCCATGATTTAGGGATTTGGCTGCTCTCGACTACTTCTCTAAAAATATCTGTAAGATAAATAGACCAGAAATCAGGTGCTTCCTTATATAGTGCACATGGGATACCGTTGGGACCGGGTGCCCCATCCTTCTGTCTTTTAATTAGACCAGCCACTTGAGTTTTGGTTATTTAGATATCACAGTCGCCTTCTTGGTCAGCTTTTATATACATCGGATTGATTGCAGGTTGTTTATGTGCTGTGGATTTGGAATCTAGGTGTTTTTTAAGAAACGTCACCCATTCTTCTTCAGATAAACTAGATCCTATAGCAACTGTATTTGGTCTGGCCAGGCCATTAATTAGTCTCCAGAATTCCCGCAAGTTTGTTAAAGTGCTTGCATGATAGATTTTTGTCAAGAGCTCTTGTTTGTCTTTATTTTTTTCATTCCAGATTAGTTTCCTTAAGGTGCAATTTGTAGTTTTTAATGATGCCAGTATTTCCTCGTTAAGTGGGGTCTTGGTTAGCTGTTTCCTCAGCCTGTTTCTCATGGTTCTAGTTTTCCTTACAGCATATGGGAGAAAGATCTTGGTTTCTCTTATATTCATAAATTTATTTTTTTTCCTTTGTTTACCTATTATTTTTGAATTGTAGGTCACCACTTTCTGTGTAAATTCAGCCCATTGGTCTAGGGCAGTAGACTTTGTTTGTTCGTCAAAGCATTCCACAACTAGATTTTTTGCCATTGCAGTAGTCTCATCCATATTTTCGGATTTCCAAGTAAGTTTCTTGTAATTGGTGGTACTGATCTGGCCTTGTAATGTCGAGTACTTTTCAGATTCTGCGCAAAATAACTTTATCTTAATGATTTGCTGACTGTGATCGCTGTTCAAAACTTTTTTTAGACAGTAGGATGTCACTCTGTTGAAAGTACACAATGATGTGAGTGTGTAAGCAATACATGAATTACCGTTAGTTGAGTAAAAAGAGCAAGCCGGTGGAGAGTCCGTTGTGAATCTCCCATTCAGTACTCTGAGACCAAGTGCTTCCAAGTCCTTTACCAAATTTATCCCTGTTCTATTTTGTTTATTAGGTGTTCTAGGTTCCATTATTGGATCCGAGATTTCCCATTGTTGGTTTTGGGTTTGGACGAAGTCGTCCCGCACAAAGGATGTCAGCAAGTTTGTGTTGTAGTCACCTGTTACGGTATAGTCCCCTAATGGCTCTTCCAAGATTAGCTCCAGAATTAAATTATTTATGGCGGTAGTCATCTCTTTCTTTGATTTCTGTTTCGGAGGTATGTAGATGTTGACTAATATCAAGATTTTATACGACCCCCTTCTGAGAGTTTTATATCGTAATTTTACTGCGAGTAGATTTGGATTATTCGTCTGTATTTGCTCGTGTTTTGCGTCTGTTGGTTCTTTTTCATTCCAAGGTTTTGGTTGTAATCTCTTATTCCCCATTTCGTTCATTGCCTCCAGATCAGTTTTTTGGTTACAGTTCCTCAGGATGCTTACCAGATGTTTTTTATCTCCTTCTCTTTGCGTTAGTGGAGTTATATGATTGTGTTGGTCCTTCTTGTGTGGTGAGGATATTCCGGGTTCCGATCCAGTCCCTGCCACCTTTTCTTTGATCATACATTTTGTTGGGTCACTTTGGATATTGGAATAAATAGGCTCTTTTATTATACATCCTTTTCCATTATTTATTCGCTTTACTCCATCTTCCTGAGCTATGTTTTGAATTTTTTCCTCGAAATTGTCATTTAGTGTACTGATGTTAACTTGTACCAGATTATGTTTATTACTGGAAACTATTGGTTTTAAGAAGATATCATAGTATTTATTATCTCCCTCAGTAGTTTTTGAGCCTTTTGTTGGGTTTTTCCCGTTGGTGTTATATTTTATTTTATTCATTCCATTAGTATTACCATCTATTAGTTTTGTTTGTGTATGTTTTGTTCCTGCTTCACTCCTACTTGGCAATGAGTCAGATTTAGTGTCTATTGTTGTTCCTCTTTCTTTATTAGATGTGACCATTTCAGTTTTCCATTGAAAAGTGTTTTCCTTTATTGCCTTGTTTCTTGCTTTACGCAGCTTTTTTCTCTGTCTTTTCGTTGGTTCAAAGACTACCGTATCGTCTTCCTTTTCTCCTTCGCTATTCAATTCATAAAGTGAGTTCAGCAGTTTTTTGTCATCTCCCATAGTATTTATTTCTTGGTTTATATTCGGATTTATGATCCCATTTGATATGTTAGCAGTACACAGTTTTTGTTGCACTTGCGCCTGTTTTCCTACAGGTATAATTTCACTGATGTTAGATTGAAGTCCGTCCTCCTTACATATGTCCTTTTTTCTAATGCAGACACTTTTTTTGACGTCCAGGATTGTTTTCATGACCTCCGGTATAGTTACCAGCTTATTGATTATTGGGGAACATGAGCACTCGATGTAATTTGGCGCTGATGTCGTTGGAGCTTTTATTATTAGATTATTTAGTTCTGCTAGTTTGGTCTCAATTCCGGCAACTGCGTTGGCCATAAATCCCAAAATATCTATTTGAATGTCCATTTTGTTTGATTGTGCTGATAGTGCCTCAAGAGTAAATACTTAGGTTTGATAGTGTATATCCCATATTGTTCCTGCGTCCAGTTTTTCTTGTTTTTTTATTTTATTGATCCCATTTGTTTCATTGAGATCCGACGTATTATTGATATTTTCGTGATTATTTTGTCTCCCTGGAAGTTCTTTGTCTGCACATGTTGGTACATATTTTGAGGGTGTAGCCCTGGTATTGTTATTGAGATTTTTGGTTATAGATACAAAGTCATCTGTAGATACTAGTAAATCGTTACTACCTATTATGTTGTTAGTGTTGGGAGGTATCTGTAGTTGATTAAGATTCAACTCTTGTAATTGTTCTTTAGATCCAAGGTTTTGTGTTAAATTGTTTTCTCTGCCAGCTTTTATTTGTGAGGTTAGACTGTGTTCCAGTTTCATTAGTTCAATGCCTGCTTGTTGTTTACCTTGTACATAGTCAATGTTATCCTTCTCGCAGTTCTCTCGGTGTCCTGCTGGTAGAGCTAGAAGATATTCCTCTGATATATTATCCTGTTGTTTTCTAATGATCACTTTGGCCTCTAGCGGGATTGGAGCCCCTTCGCTAACTGCATTCTTGATGGATGATAAAACGCGGCGATCTAGGCTGCGCTTGCAGGCTGTGCTGTGTTCCTGTTGTAAACTTCGTAAAAATCTTAAAAAGCGCTGCTGATTTACTAGCACGCTGGTCTTACTATTTTTAAAATTGTATTGTGATTGTTGTAACTTCTGCTGATTTTAATAGCACGTTAAAAATTTACTTTTCACATTGCACATTGCTTTTGACAACTGTAGGCACTCTCACCTGCCTCTTAACCCCCTCGTGGCCCCGTTCCGCCCCGGCTTGTGCCGTTTGCGCGGAGGGTCAGGTCGAGGCGCCGCACTTCCTGGCAGTGTCATCACTTCCGCCCTGCACTGAATCCTTGCAGGTTAGCGGTCTAGTGCTGCCGAGCCTTCCGCCTATTTAAAAACCTGTCTTTACCTTTGCCTCATTGATAAAACGCGGCGATCTAGGCTGCGCTTGCAGGCTGTGCTGTGTTCCTGTTGTAAACTTCGTAAAAATCTTAAAAAGCGCTGCTGATTTACTAGCACGCTGGTCTTACTATTTTTAAAATTGTATTGTGATTGTTGTAACTTCTGCTGATTTTAATAGCACGTTAAAAATTTACTTTTCACATTGCACATTGCTTTTGACACACTGTAGGCACTCTCACCTGCCTCTTAACCCCCTCGTGGCCCCGTTCCGCCCCGGCTTGTGCCGTTTGCGCGGAGGGTCAGGTCGAGGCGCCGCACTTCCTGGCAGTGTCATCACTTCCGCCCTGCACTGAATCCTTGCAGGTTAGCGGTCTAGTGCTGCCGAGCCTTCCGCCTATTTAAAAACCTGTCTTTACCTTTGCCTCATTGATAAAACGCGGCGATCTAGGCTGCGCTTGCAGGCTGTGCTGTGTTCCTGTTGTAAACTTCGTAAAAATCTTAAAAAGCGCTGCTGATTTACTAGCACACCGGTCTTACTATTTTTAAAATTGTATTGTGATTGTTGTAACTTCTGCTGATTTTAATAGCACGTTAAAAATTTACTTTTCACATTGCACATTGCTTTTGACACACTGTAGGCACTCTCACCTGCCTCTTAACCCCCTCGTGGCCCCGTTCCGCCCCGGCTTGTGCCGTTTGCGCGGAGGGTCAGGTCGAGGCGCCGCACTTCCTGGCAGTGTCATCACTTCCGCCCTGCACTGAATCCTTGCAGGTTAGCGGTCTAGTGCACCCTCCCCTTCAGTATTTAATGGCGATATGGAGGACGCGCAGCGGACGAGCGCAGCGGGAGCGCCGACTTCGCGCCAAAGTCGCGCACAAGTCAAGCCCGTCTGCGCCCGTCCGCGCCCGTCCGCGGCCGACCAGGCCCATGGCCCCGTCATAATGCCGATCTGATTTCTTATACCCCTGCCGACCTAAAGAGTCTCAATCTCGCTGGCCCCATTCCCGTCCGCGCCGCTAATGCGGCCCTGACATGTGGCATTCTCGTCCCCTCTGACCTTCCGCCAATGGTCGATCCTCACGACCCAACCCCCCCTGCTCCTCAGATCACCACCTCCCTATCGATCTATTACCTCAACACCCGTTCCCTCATTCGACATCAGCTTGAAATTTTTCAACTATTGTATCAAAGCTCTGTCGATATCCTTCTATTAGCAGAAACATGGATTACAGAAGATTCTGCCCCCGATATTCTTGCTGCTATCCCTACGGGATATTATATCATGCACGCCAACCGGCCTGCTGGAAAGACCGGTGGCGGAGTGGCGGCTATCATTCGCTCTATACACACCTTCTCTGAGATCACGATGACCCCCATTCCTAAAACAGAACACCTGGCGCTTCAATTCTCCTCCCCTAAATCTTCTTTTGCCTGTGTTATCGTCTATAGACCCCCTGATCCCATGCCTCTCTTCCCCAAACTCTTCAGCGACGCTATCGCTCAACTGACTATCAACCATGCTAATATCATCGTAATCGGTGATTTCAACTATTGGCCAGCGGATGTCCATGAAAGCCATTTGTCAGTGGAATTCACTGAACTTCTCAAAGGCATGAACCTTTTCCAACATATTCACTCCCCCACCCATCTGAAAGGTCATACTCTAGACCAAGTCTGGACATCTAACCTCGACATCTCACCCCCCTCAGTCTTTCCATGTTCCTGGTCCGATCATCATTTCATCTCCTTTTACCTTCATCTTCACACCTCGTGTCCTTCCACTCGCACTAAGAACAAGATGGCTCGCAATTGGAAAAGGGCTAATCTACCTGACTTCCACGCCTCACTGGCATCTTCGGCACCATCGCCGCTATCCTCAGTAGAGCATCAGGCTGAGAAACTTGATGAATGGTTACGCCTTGCTAGCGATAAAGCTGCCCCCCTGAAAACTATCAAAACAATGCGCCCCCACGATGCCCAACGTTGGTACACGGACCAACTTAAAGCAGACAAAATCGCCCTGCGGCAAACAGAACGCCGTTGGCGTCGCCACTACGACCCTCAACTTAAACTCATATACACTGAGACCTTAAAAATATATAAAAAATCTATTCTGGAAGCCAAGACGGCCTACTTTTCACAAAAAATCATGAACTCGAACAATAAAACGAAAGACATCTTTTCAATTGTAAATGAACTCTCCCTTCCAGACCGAGTCACCCCCCAACCTCCGCCGACACAAACTCTATGCGACTCTCTCAATTCTTATTTTATAGAAAAAATAACAACCATAAAACATAATATCCCTACCCCTGCATCTCCTACGCCTCCTCCTCTGCCTCCCCCAAATACCAGCACTTTGACTAGATTCCCACCGATCTCTCTACAAGAGTTTTCATCACTTCTTCATAAAGTCAGTTCGGGATCCCCTAACGATTGCTGCCCCCCGCAGGTTCTTAAAGGAGCCCTTGTTGCTTGCCCGGGCCCCCCGCTAGCATTACTCAACAACTCTCTTGCTACCGGAGTGGTCCCATCCTCCTTCAAGCAAGCTGCCGTTTTACCAATTCTGAAAAAACCCAATGCAGACCCTACAATACTCAACAATTACAGACCCATTTCCCTCCTCCCCTACTTAGGCAAGATTCTGGAAACTTACGTGACCCGCTGTTTGAGCTCTTTCATAGAGCAATCATCGTTTTTAGATCCTCAACAAGCTGGATTTAGACCCCTCCATTCCACCGAGGCGGTCATAGTGGCAGTCATGGACACCCTCAGGAAAGGAGCTGACAAAAACATCGCTCAAGCCCTTGTCCTATTGGATCTTTCTGCGGCATTCGACACGGTCGATCACACCATCTTGATCGACCGTGTCTCCAATGCCGGCATCCAAGGAGTGGCCCTTGACTGGCTTAAATCCTTCCTCCACCAGCGCTCACAGTCCGTCCATTTCTCCACTTTTTCCGCATCCTACACTCCCCTTCACTGTGGTGTCCCACAAGGCTCGGCACTATCCCCTCTCCTCTTTAATCTATATCTCCAACCACTGTTAGCCACCCTCCGTAACTTCCCGGTCACAATTTATAATTATGCCGATGATTTGCAGCTAATTTTCCCTGTCGACTCCCTCCCCTCCTCCCGCACCAACTTTCAGTCCACTATGCTAACCATAGCAGAGTGGATGTACCACAGCCACTTAAAGCTAAACCCCACCAAGACCGAGCTCGTCTTGGTGGGTGGCCCCAATCACTCTTGGAATGCCTCCTTCTGGCCTACATCTCTGGGGACGGCACCCACTCCTGTGAGTTCCGTCAAAAGCCTGGGGGTGATCATCTCCCAAGATCTATCAATGAGACCCCACATCAACGCGGTAACCTCTGCCTGCTTCTTCCACCTTAGGCGAATTCGCAAGATCAGCAGGTTTCTTAACAAAGAAGCCCTGACCCAGGTTGTCATTGCGCTCATCACCTCCAGGCTTGACTACGCCAACATTTTGTACGCAGGAATCCCTGCATGTCACCTCCACCGACTTCAGCTGGTGCAGAATCAAGCTGCCCGCTTAATTTTCTGCCAGCCCAAACACCAGCACGTCACCCCCCTACTCCGTAGTCTGCATTGGCTCCCTGTCTCAAAACGCTGCATTTTCAAACTGGCATGTACAACCTTTAAGGCCCTCGAGGACGCAGCTCCTAGGTTCATCTCATCAGCTTTGTCCCGTCATATTCCTGCCAGAGCT
Organism: Lissotriton helveticus; assembly: GCF_964261635.1. Taxonomy (NCBI): domain Eukaryota; kingdom Metazoa; phylum Chordata; class Amphibia; order Caudata; family Salamandridae; genus Lissotriton; species Lissotriton helveticus. Next base: position 138,307,718 of record NC_136069.1, on the reverse strand, counting down.
CTTCGCTCAGCATCTTTGAATCTCCTTGAGGTCCCCAGATTTAAAAGAAAAAGGCACGGTGGCCTGAGCTTCTCCGTCCTGGCTCCCACCACCTGGAACTCCTTACCCCTCTCTCTTCGTCTCTGCCCAAAGTACGATAGCTTTCGTACTCTCTTAAAAACTCTGCTCTTTCAAGCGGCATATGACTAATCCCCTTCCTGGATCACCGCAATCTTTATCAAGAGCGCCAAGAAACCGATGGTGATAGTGCGCTGTATAAATAATTTTAATAATAATAATAATAATAATAATCAAGGTCGTTAGGATCCTTTGATCTTTCCTCTGTATATTCATTATATATAGAGAATTGTCCTTCGCTTTGCCCACTCCCAGTGTTTAATAGTTGGTTTGAAATGTGGTCACTGGCCCCAACTTCATCAAATAGGTCCAAGTTCTCTTTAGATATGTTTGATGGTTTGATATTTGGTTCTGGGTCTAATTGTATTGACATAAGTGCCATTGCTGGGTCTTTCATAAAGTCAAATTTCTGTGGGATTTTTGTAGACCTTTCAAACATTCTCGCTATAGGTGAAATTAGCGTCTGAGTCACCCCCCTAAGGTCTGCTTTAGCTCTAGATTTCTCAAGTACCTTCGGCGCTTGGTTTTTTCGGATACATTTCTTTGGGCTACCCACAGATCTTTCTTTGCCTGATCGCATTTCTGATTGATACCTCACTTTTGTCAATCTTTGTAACCCGTGTTGTAGTGGTGTTTAGCTGTGCGAACTGTGTGCAGACAGGGTACCCGTGGAAGATAGTACTAATCTCCTGCTTCCTGCTCCCCTTCTTCCTTCCTGGTCTTGTGCACTCAATCTCCACAACCAACCAACAGATTCCGTAGCTTCTTCCTCTCTTGTTAAAACTCTGGGTGTATCGATCTGCCTCCTCTGCCTGGTTGTATGACAACCCAATAAATGTTGCGCAGGCTCAGCGTCCCTCCGTGGCTTCGCAATACCGTAATCCCACTGGTGACCGTTCTACCTCACCAGCCCGTCTGCTAGCTGCCGTGCACCCCGCCTCAACCTTCCCTGACTGCAAACCTCCCTGTGCAGAGAACATTACTAGGAATTGTGGCAGAAATGTGCAACCCAAGACCTGTTTACAGCAATACCGTTAAAGGCCTGGTGTCTTACATGGACTGATCGCCAGCTGCACAGCACAAGGTTATTGTTGAGGTGGCTTTTCTGTTCGAGCATAAGAGGAAACTGCACAATGGATGGTCTTTCTGCAGGATCCCCTGTGTGTGTGTCCTGCCACCTTTGCTCAGTCGCATCACTGAAATGGACGCCACAGCAGACGCAGGTCTATTCATGCGCGAGGCACTGCACTCTGCAGGGGGTCACACCGAAGAGGCCAGTCCATGTTCATGACATTGCGTTGAGAAAGGTCCCATGAAAAACTCATGAGGAAATTCAGCGAAACGAAAACTAGCACGAAAAAAACGATAGTATCTCTCTCAGTTCTGTGCTTGAGGTGGTTCAGTGTTCGGCGTGCGGATAAATGCTGAATGAATGCAAAGGATTGTAGAACTCTAGTCTGTCGGGTGGATGGTCTAAGTGTGCCTGCTTCACTGAAGATGAGCAGATTGTGTAGTGATTATATTTACACCCAGGGATTTAAGTGGGATGAAAAAAAATGGGGGGGGAGGTCTCTCCAAGGGGCATGACAGATGTAATTAAGAGTAACAGATTATATAAGTGACTCTATTATATACCGGTGCACACGGAGTCCGCTTGATAGGGTGTGAACTCCTGCACACTCTACACAGCAAAGCCCAGGGCCTTATCAGCTCGGGCATGCTTCTTCCGATCTCAGCAATGCCAAGCGTCCTTTAGAGGAATGAGAGGGAAGAGCAGCATTCCAGGGTTTCCTTCTTATAAAAGCACCATTTATACGGAGAAATGGTGTTTTTTATCTACACATCTATTTATCTTTGCAATGGGTTACACAAGGCTGAACAGGAAATACATCTCCCTCCAGCATTCATTGAAGCCATCCTGCTTCTGCAGCACTTGACTGGGTAGGTAGTGGTACTAAGGCGGCCGGGATGTTTGGGCTCACACACATCCTGTTGCTTCCTTTTGTTCTTTCCATGTGCAGCACCTTGAAGCTGTCCTAACAACAGTCGCCGTTTGCGCATTACAAACCCTGTCTGCTGCAGTACACTGCGAATGTCCTCCCAATCCCCCTCCCTATCTTTGAACACACCCGCGTCAGATATCTCATCTTTACATATGTGGAATTGTAAATTGTTTTACTGCACAGAAGTCAAACCGACCAGGTATGACAGTGTTTGTTGAACTGTAAGAGGAAAATGCGCACAGTCTGTGAATCACGAGGAAAGGGTACTACACGTCTGGCAGGAAAGCCGTCGAAATGGGATGACACCCCTCCCTTGCTTCCAGCACCCCTCGACATCACCCACCGTCTCCAGGAAGCTCCATCAAAGCGCGTCTGTCTGCACAGCGGATACAACCAAGTCCCGGCCAGGCCTTGTCAGCAGGACTGAGTGAGGATACCCTGCCAGGGTCGGACTGGGGCAGAAAACGGGCACAGGCACCAAATGCAAGCGGCTCACATTAGTGAAAGAGATAGCTATAAAAAGCAGGCCGCATTCTACAAGTCCACTCAAATACCTATCCATACAAATATGTTAATGAGGAAGAGGAGGAAATATTTGTTGTTGATGGCCTTTTAGTTTATCAGATTTAAATTCTGTAGGGCATCTGTTCAGCTGCAATGATCAGCAATCCCAAATTTCCAACAAGAAATGTAAAATCAGCATAAACAAAAGCAAAACCGTTACTGAAAACAGAAACAAAAAAAGTACTTGAACACTTGCTGTTTTTTTTCAACATTACCGAATGCAAGCCAATATAAATGTTTATGGTCTCGGACGGCACACACGCCACTCTCTGCTCCACGTCATGACTCGTTAGGCCGGATGCTGTGGTCTCGTTTGCACACCCACACATGTCAGTGTAGCCTTTTCTGTGTCCAGGCACGTGTACAGTGCCTGGGGTCTCTCACATCCCCGCTCCACCACAGAGTGCCTACCTGCTTAATGCACTCACTTCTACCGGACAGGATGTCCTGGGTGACGGCCTGACATGGGCTGGGCGAATGTTCTCCAGATGCACCCTGTGTGTGCAGCCGCCCACTGCTCTGCCCAGCACGCGACCTAGAAAAGTTGCTATTAAGAGTCTTAAGACTAATAACTAGGCACAACTCACGAGGTCTGTGTAGGGTGCGACTCGAATTATGACTCCTCCTCGTGTGGCGGTGGCGCTGTGACGTGCCAGACTGCGCTGCAAGTATGGCCAATCACTACTGCATGGCTTCACATAAGCTACAGTGATTGGCCATACAAGTGCGGCAGTGCCACCACCCACGCGCGGTACCCATTCATACATGCTGCGCAGTGTCTCAGCCAATCCTGGTGCTGCATTAGCAGAGCCACTGCACCGCAGCGCCAGGATTGGCTACGAGCAGGGTTACTCCCCGCCCATAATGAGACCCAACGGCCTGCGGTATGAAGCAGCACCCTCGGGTCCCTCGCTAGTCACAACTGTAAAGGGAAGGTACTACTGTGCGCATGTTTGGGCTGGCCATAAAAATAACCAGCCCAAAAACAGACATGCGCACTGCTGCTGCACTGCTGTGCTGTTATTGCCGCGCTCACTTAAGCTGTAGCAGCCGCGCCCCCACCCTCTTCAGCGCAGGCCAGTCCGATTGAGTCAGGCTTTTCCCGGTAGCGAGACTGCGCTGCGCGATAACTTTTGTTTATTTTACTGACTGAGATTAAATAACATTTTTGTGTGCCGGTTATTTTAATGTGACGGTCGTCCATGTGACTTAGTGGGGCAACGCCCCAACGCCCCAATAGACGCACTGCCACTGGTAGTCCTAATGGTTTTAGGGATAATAATTTGTTGCAAATGTTGCAAACACAAGAAAACATATAAAGTTAATCAGAAAGGACAGAAAAGAAACTTCAGTGAAATTGAGCTTGAAGAATTAAATGGGGATTTGTAAAAGAAGATGAAAAACTTCAACTTGAATAATAGGGAAAAGCCTAAAAGTGTATTTGAAGAAATAGAAATGAGTAAATGTTGAAAAGTTGGCATCTGTTTCTGTAATATGTGATGATATAAAATATCATCAAAGAGGGGATTGATGGAACAAGGTTCTGCACGTAAAGCGACTTGCTTGGACTCAGCCCTCTCGAAATAAACTGTAATACACTAATAAAAATTGTTTCGTCTTATTAACAATGCAAAACACTACATTTCTACTAAGCTGGGGAAGCTTTTCTATGTGCTTATACTAACCATACCTCGATTAACCTAAAATGGCTGCCGCAACGCCTGAACATTTCTGCGCATGGGTCTGTCACACTCATGTGACATGACGTATTCTCTCTGCTTGGTGGGAAATTCCTGCTTCTGCGCACTAGAACTAAGATGGCAACTCTGTGTGTTAAGGTGCTAATGCTTGCACTATTGCTTGTACTAAGTTGTTCGTTCTGCTTAATTTCTAACACTGTAATTAAAATAAAGTAATGGGAATAGAGTAGAGATAAGTGGTAAACAGTGCATTCATTTAATTCTTGTTCTAAAACTGTTTCTATTTTACTTTTACATGTATAGTATTTTGGGCCAGACATGTACATCTGAAGTCCATCTTTGGAGGAACTGTGCCTGTGCAGAGAAGGTCAAATTCCTGAAGCACTGACATTGAAACCTGGCCAAATCCGGACTTGCTAGAAGATGTTCCTGGGTACGTTACCTCTTGACCCTTGGAGAGGAAGCTGAATCGAATTGTTATATTACATTGTAGTTCTTATTGATACATTCACTGCCGGGTGGAATAAAAGTGCATGGGAAAATAAAATATTGGGCGGGAACATAAATCTGAATATTGAAGAGCATGAGCTCATAACCGGTAGGTGTGAAGACCTCTCCTCTTCTTTTGACCAATCAAATTAAGGGAATTCACACATTTGCAACATTGGGGGGTGGTACACTGCCCTGGAAAATGGTATATCTAAGGTAGGCTTAGCTAGTTAGATTGTCCGACTTGTCCGAATAGCAGACCTGTTACTGACCCCACACACTCAATAGGCGATCGAGAGCAGAGGTGCTGGCGGAGCACTCTGTCAGAAGATTCGATAACCCAATCGGGGTTCTGGGAAGGAGTTCGATAACCCAATCGGGGTTCCTGAGGGAGAAGATTCGCTAACCAAATCGGGGTCCGACTGTTAGCTGTAGAGAGGGTTGTGACGCAGGCATTGCACTTTCGCTATGGGTGCCGGTCCTGACCCACGGTGGTCTTGTCCTGATCCAACTTGGTCCGTACTTATCCTGATTCTGGTCTGCACCTGTTCTATCCTGTTGGCACCTGCATTATCGGGGGTCCTGTCCTTTATCCCAGCCCGTGGCCAGGGTTAGTCTTCACACCATTCTAGGTAAATATAAAGGTTGAGTGGGTATGTTATTGTGCTGTTTCCGTATTCTTACCCTTCCTATATTTCAATGCTTAAAGAACATTTCATGATACTCTCACATCATCTTTTCTTGATATTATTCTTAATTGACCAAGCTCTGATTAATCTAGTTTGGACATTGACATTTAAAGAATTATTTAGATAAAGCGTTTAAATCTTTCCCGAGTCTGTGGTTATTTTATGAGTGCAAATGATTATACGCTGCCTATTATTCTAACTCCCTTGATCCATTAGGACTCTAGGTACCAGTGACAAGGATTGGTAAGTCAAGGTAGAGGTCCTAAAAAGTAAATACTACTGGTTTAAAGCGTAAGTTTACCTGTTCAAAGTGTGTAAGTGTTTATGGGCCCATGTGAGTATGGTAAAAATTCTGGGGAGGTGAACCCGCGCTCTATCACAGTCTATAGGATAAAACATACAATCTTGGTTAATAATTTCTATATTTAAATGAAATTCAGTGAGAGCCGTCAATATGAAGAAGAAACTACCGAAAGAAAACATTAACCCACGTCGAAGATAAAGCAGGCCTCTTCGGACAAAAAAAACCATGTAGCATTAGACTAACCAATAGGAGAATCTGGAAGTGCCAGAAGAGCCAGTCTGATAGGTTGATAGGTCAGTGTGTGGGTTGGTTTTGTGGCTGTATGTGGTGCTAGGTTTGCAGTGCAGTGGGTAGTGTTGTGGTTCAGTGTGAGATGATGATGTTAACATCTTTTAAATAATCACTACGATGCAGCAGCAGGCAGAAGTGTGCAGGTGACTGTAAGCTGTACAATGCGCACAGAAGAGCACTGGTTGAGCCTCTCACATAGCATGGAAGGACTTGCATCATCATATCAAATATGCAGCAGTAGGGAGCACAGTTATAATCTGAAAATAAATAAATTAACTGCCACATACTTACCCATGTCTGCTGCACTTTACCTTCCCCGAATCCACTACTCTACAATTCTGTCCTGCCCTTAGACACATGGCTGCTCAAGTCGCCTGTGAATGCCCATTGCCTAATCCCATCCGAAGTGCCATCACCAGCTAACTGGCTGGATCTTGATGTGGGCTAGTGGACAAATGGGTAATGGTCACTTGCTTTTGCAGTGTGAACTGTACAGAAGTAGGAGGGGAGAGGTAGGCCGCAATTCAGTAAATCATATTTTTGCTCATTGTGCGGTTTCAGACATATACTAACCTTATGCAAACAAACCTTGGTACTGAACCAGCAGTAGCTGTCCATCCTTTACTGCCAAGCCACATCTCTTCAGTGATTCTTGTGATGGACGATATAACCACCAGGAAAGCCATCTTTCAAATCAGTAAGCATGGGTGGCTAATCTACAGGGATGTTTTAAGGTTTAGCTAAATAGGGAGAGTGAATGAGAAGATTAAACAGCTTGCTCTGCCCATATTCCCCTGGAAGGTTTGATGGTGGTATTGCTGCAGAACAATTTGCACACCTATAAAATGTCATTGGGAAGATGAAACAACTTTTAATATTGGTCTCAAATGTACATGCATATAGTTTGGTTGTGGGGTGAATAGGAGAGTTGAAGTAAAAGCAAGCCGCACAACAACACTGTCAGTTTTTTCTGGGGTCTGGGTGACAACATTTATCACTTTGGGTTTTCACAAGTGGTGACATTAATCACCAAGTTTTAGCTTCAACTGTCATAAAGAGGCGTCAACAGTGAGAGGAGGAGGCAATGACCTGCATCGCCGTAAGCCCCTATCCAGACTGCAGCTTGCTTATTGATGTTAAGCCTCCAAAGCCATTAGAAGGCAGAGAGCTGAAGGCTACATCCATCGATATACTGAGCATTGGAACAGTATAGCATCAAGTGGCTCACAGGGGCAGGCCCACAGTACATCCATTTCTATCCCTGGGCTTGGCGATGCCCAGCAAGACTTATGTGACTAGGAAACCACCATGAAGCAATGGTCAGTATTGCCTAAGTAAATTGTGCTTATCAGGAAATTCGTTTTTTGTGAACAAGGCCAAATGTGTGCTTTTGTGTCTGTGTGTGTGTCTACATGTGTGAAAATGTGTGTGTGTCTACCTTCTGTGGAAATTCCTTTCTACATTAGTGAGGTCACACCTGGCATAACTGGTACTCAGGCATATTGTACCACCCTCCCCTGGGCTCTGTGGTGCCCACCCCTTGCATAATGGTGCGCTTGCATTGGTTGCACATATTTCTTTTGCCTACTTTTCTCCCCTTGGAAATGTAATGCCCACATGGCATAGTGGTATCAACCTGCAGCAGAATGGTGGCACAGACATATTGGGGACACCTTTGAATATTGTAGCCCAATTGCACTCACCTTGGCATGATGGCTATACTGTGACCAGTTTTGGCATATTGCAACCAATTAGGCTTTGTGGTGGCCACTTCAGTATTTAGATCTGCAGCATGTACTGATGATTCTTACTGAAATGTTCACAATGTTGTTTGATTTGCCCCATGCATTGGCATCCAAAGACTGAGGTATCCTAAGAACTCTCAAAAATATTTTCTAGCTAGACCAGCTCTCTAGCTAGAACACACATTGAGACCTGAGCATGGCTCTTACGAAGTACCTTTCTGTGTACTATCACAAAGCGTTGATGTCCTGGTATGGAGAGTAGATGATTGGTAATAGCTCAATGAGTCAAACACAAAAAGAAAATAACAATGCAGCCTTCAAGTTACAGCTTTGCAAATTAAATATGTTAGGTCACACAGGGTCACATTTCTATCTCTGAAATGTGTGTGTTACCTGCTGGTCAGAGGTTACAATATGGGCAGTACAGTTTGGTAGCTCGATACAACTGAGGGGATTTGAGGCATTAGTGTGGCTCTTGATATGCTGAGGGCATTATGTTCACCATGCTTAGCACTTTGTTACAATCATAGGCCTTACTGTATAATGTTGCATATTCCAGTGAAAGGGGTAACCATCCTTTCCATAATTCTACTGTTGGCTTAAGGCATGCATTCTGGTGGGAGTTGTAGTATAAGATGGCCATCACTGACATTTGGTGGTTCATATGCTCATTCTAAGGTCTGTATTGTATTGATATGTGTTTTGTTAATGCTCAATAAAATTTGTTTACAAATAAATCAGACAATTGGTCGTTACCACAAGCAAATCATATGCATTACTAGGAGATGAGGCTCATTCTACTTATGATTACCAATAGTACATGTAAGGTATTGATAAAAAATAAAAATTTGGTATTTGATATTTGAAGGACTAAAACGCATTTTAAAAATTGCAAATTCCTGTGTGGGGAATGTAAATACTTTAGAAAAAAAGAAATACTATTGTTTTTGGGCAAAATATCTCTTTATCTCGGAACATGTTTGACTGATGTTGGTGGACACATTTTTTAAAATTCTATAACATCCTTAAGGTTGGTATTTAAGTGATACCTCATGCTGAAATGAGGATGCCAATTAGGGAAGCCAATACTATTGTGTAGGTGACCCTGCTAATATGGCACTGAATAGTCTCGCCCATGCGTGGGGATTCTGGAGTACTTCCTAAAAAGAAATTAAGTAATGCACACACACATATATATATATATATCAAAGTCCACAAACACCCACAATGTGGGGTGCACTCACAGTCGGCGATAATCAGGTCAGGTATGAGCCCGGCACCTCCAGCATCAGCAGGGGCCTGACGCGTTTCGGGCATACGCCCTTCTTCAAAGGTTAACTGCTTACAAATGACTGCCAGCATACAAACAATCCAGTGTTTGTCCCCTTATTTATACAATCACACTCCAATTCAGGTGCATCATCTCCCAAATGCATGATGGGACTGGAAGTCCTTAAAATAACACCCCAGTGGGCTGCAGGCAGTCAAAATGTAAAAATCAAATTAAATAATCACGGGTGTGCCTTCCACTCCTTCCCTTGTTCTGCCATTCACCAGTTTGTCCCGCACCGCTGAAACACCGTCTAGCAGCGGAGCCGCTTGCATTCTGCGGCGGTGCGCCCCACAGCCGGGCTGGCCATATCTATCAAAGTCCACAAACACCCACAATGCTGGGCGCACTCACAGTCGGTGTTAATCAGGTCAGGTAAGAGCCCGGCACCTCCAGCATCTGCAGGGGCCTGACGCGTTTCGGGCATACGCCCTTCTTCAAAGGCTAACTGCTTACAAATGACTGCCAGCATACAGTCAATCCAGTGTTTGCCCGAAACGTATCATATATAATATATAATATCTATCTATCTATCTATCTATCTATCTATATATATATTTATAGGGGTCCTCGCGCACAGGTACCACCCATGGCTTGCTTCATTATTGGACCCTCACCCAATCACTGAACATGAGTTGGTGGGCTCAACGGAGTTATTTGGATAGAAGAGATGAGTAAAGGCAGGGTTGAATTAATGCACAAGTTAAAATAGCCTCTGAATCCTAAATGGCAGATTTATTACTCTAGGATTTAGGTTAAAAAAGAGCTGTGTGATGCTAATAAGAATTAATGTTCCCAGGCATCTGTTAGGTCGACATGTTTCAGCCATTGTGCAGCACGTCAATGGTCAGTCAGCTTTCCTCAGGACCTCGATATCACCCGGCTTTTTGACATTGTTTAGCTATTTGCTCTTCCATTAAATTATACCTGGATGCAATTTGCTCACTTATCTTGGATATATATATAACAATAATGCTTTCAATAGAAACTGGATCTCCCCTCTCTTTATGTTTATTGAATACACAGAAATTGGGAAGCTCAGGGCATACACCTATTCAAAGACTTCTCACTCCTCCTAAGTTTTTATAGAAACATATTGTAGGAATTCAGGTGTCAAGCTGTCAATCTTAATGATGAAAGATTGGGGTGTAGAACCTGCCCTCCAATCCTGTAAAGAAAGTCCTGTCTGCACAGCAACCTCTTGTGTGGGCAGTCAAAGAGGTGAAGAAGATCCCTGACCCACCACTGACGAGACCTTTCCGGAGTTATCAATATAATTCTAGTCCTGGGTTTCTATAGTTTGATCAGGACTGCCAGAATAACTGGGATCAGAGGAAAAGTGTAAAGAAATGTTCTTGACCAATCGATCAAATGAGCATTCTCTTTTGACCCTGGTTGGTCAAATCTGGAGGCGTAATTTTGGCACTTTTTGCTGTTTTTTACATCTGCAAATAAGTCTTTTCGAGGCAACTCCATTCTTGAAAAATATTTTCTAATACTTTACCATTATGGACCCAGTCATTATTGTCTTCAATAGTTCGGCTGGGTGAGTCTGCTTCCACGTTTTGAACACCTAGAAGGTGTAATGCTGTGATTGTTAAGTTCATCACTATGAGCCATTTCCATATGGTCTGAGATTGCAGAAACAGATGTCTGGAGTATGTTTCTCCCTGTTTGCTCAGGTAATACATTGTTGTATTGTCTGTCAGAATCAACAGGGAATTTGTCTTTATGACAGAAAGAAACAACTTCAGTGCAAGGTAAACCGCTCTCAATTCTAATATGTTGATATTGTAAGATCTTTCTTTGTCTGACCATAAACCTTGAGTTTGCAAATGGCTCATAGGCATCTGGGACTACAGTCAGAACTGGGAGATCTTGATTAAAAAGGAGTCCCCACCATTTTATTTTTTTACTTGGCCCACCATGGTAGAAACTGAATTTCAGACTGTGTCAGTTAATTTTGGTTCCCAGCTGATTCCACCGATCCTCCCGTCATTGCTGCAATGGTCTCATGTGAAGTCTGACATCAGTAACTAGGAATATACAAGATGCCATTGACTATAGAAGAGACAATAGATGTTGTGCTGTAGGATGATGAGTTTCCATAGATTGAGACACTTCACTTCAGATAGATAGATGATGGTCTCCTCTCCGAATGATACGCTTTTGTGGACTGGATATCCAAAATAGCTCCCAGATAGTGTATTTTTTTTTCCGAGTAAATCATTGATTTCTGACTTGAAGACCTAACATTGAAAAGTGTCAAGACGCATTTGAAAATTTTTAGGGTGGTTTCTGAGAATGGACTCTTTATTAGCCAGTCAACCAGGTAATGGTGGACAAAAATCTTTTGTTTCCTTGGATGTGCTGAGATAACAGCCATGCATTTCGAAAGAGTCCTCCAATACGACTTTAGATTAAACAGTAGGACTTTGAATTGAAGATGCTTAGAGCCTACAATGAATCGTAACATTTTTTGATGTTTCTTTACAATAAGTATATGGAAGTAGGTATCTTGAAGATCTATGTCACACAGCCAGTTCAATAGATGTAACTGGGGATAGATTTGATCTAGTGCAGGCATCCTGATCTTTTCATTTCGTATGAATTTTTACAGTAGTCTGAAATCTAATATGGGTCTGAACTCTTCTTTTGTTCCTTTTTTACGAACCAAAAAAGACCACGAATACATTCCAATCCTTTTTGGTAGCTTGTAACTTCCTCCACAGCATTCTTTTGTATCAATATTTTGACCTCCTTTTGTAAAAGAACTAGCTGTTAAGCCAATGTTCTGGCAAGTGATATTCTAGGAGGGGGCCTGAAGCGCAGAGAATAGCCATTGGACCCATTTGTCTTTGGTGATTTTCAGCCATTCTTGAGTTATAGTTAGTGTTGTCTGGTTAGAAAGCTGAAAAGATTGTGCAACAAGGTCCTCTCCTTATAATATTTTGAAGGTGGTAGATACATTGTAAATTAAAGTTATAACTATAACTTTGGAAATTTTCAAGTTTGTGTAGTTTAAATGTGGTTTCTGTAGGGAAAATAAGTTTTCCTAATTACAACTCAACTTTAACCTTTGTTTTTTTCATTGAATTTCAATGGTATTTAATAATTAAATAATTCTAATAAAAGTGTTTCAAATCTTAGAGCCTAGCGTCGGAGAGTTGTTATATGGAGTGTCATACAGTACTGTGGAAGAGAGCATCATAAAGACTATTATCATAAAGTAGAGCATTGTAAATTGGAATAGAGTAGCGTGTGGTAGCTTATCATACAGTGTAGTAAAGTGTTATACAGTGTAGTGGCATGGTGTCTCATGTAGTAGAGAGAAGTTCAGTGGCATGTGATCGAGAGTACATAGTCATACAGAGGAGTAGAGTATCAGAGTGGCATAGAGTGTGGTGGAGTTGCATACAGTGGAGTAAAGTGTAGAACAGTGGAGCAGCGAATAGCAGAGTAGAGAACAGTGACGTACAGTGGGATAAAGTAGTAGAGTCGAGTCTAGTGGAGTGGAGTACAATGCATTGGTGGACTGTAGAGTGGAGCAAAGTGTCACAGAGAGAAGTGGCCTATAGTGGCATGGAGTGCAGTAGAGTTGAATGGAGTGGTGTAGCATACAGTCAGAAATTGGAGTATTGTGTTGTTCAGTAGAGTGTAGTCTGGTGACGTTCAGTATTGGAAAGTGATGTAGACTACATTAGAGTGTCTTAAAGTCTAGGTGTTTTATGCAGACTAAAATTGTATACAGTACAGTGTTGTAGAGTGTATTAGAAAGGATTGACATACAATGTTATTCAGTCCAATGGCATAAAGTGGCATGGTCTTGAGCGGCGTACAGTGGAGTAATGTGTCAAAATAGAGTAGAGTAAAGCCTGGTGCTGGGGCATGTAAAGAGCGCTCCGTACTGCCTGACCTACAGAGATGGAAGCCCCTTTATATTTTGTAGCTGGGGCGCATCAATGCCCTTAAGATGAATATCCTGCCGAAGGTTCTCTATCTATTTCAGACGCTCCTGACCCCGATCCCGCAAGTGGACATTCAGCGCCTCCAGGTTGATCTATGTGCCTTTATGTGGAATAGGAAGTGTCAGCAGGTGGCGCATTCATTTCTGATGTGTCTGCAAGATAGGGGCGGCCTGGCTTGCCCAAATCTTCAGGAATATTATTGGGCAGCGCATCTGAGGTACATCTCTGAGTGGGTTGCCCGGGAGAGTGAGAAGCATTGGCTTCACATGGACCGGGCGGTGGCATGCCGGCCCTGTGAGACCTTGCTTGGTTGCCTAATCACGCCCGTCCCTGAGCGCATATTTTGCGGTGCCAACCAAGACAGTCCTTGATATCTGGGACAAAATAGCGGTGAAAAGGGGCCTGATCACGTTCCCATCCCCACATACTCCTATCGCACGCAACCCTGAATTTGCAAAAGCAGGTGCTTTGCGCTTGGAATGAGGGCGATTGGCGCCTTATTCGCGCGGGGGCATACTTAAGTCCTTTGACAAATGCAGATATGACTTTGCGTTATCGCACATGGCCCACTATCAATATATGCAACTGCGCCATTGGCTTCCCATCCTCAAGGTGCATGCTGCGGCGACATGCCCCTTTCCCCATTCGAGGGCCTTTGGGGCCTCCTAAGGCTTTATATCCAAGACATACCGGGTGTTACAACATTCGAGCCCACTACGCCCACATTGCTATCAGACCTCATGGCAGGCCGTCACTCCGGGAGCACTCGTCCCCAAGCAGTGGTATAAACTGTGGCAAGATATCCCTAAGACCTACCGCAGCCTTGCCTCACGTGAAACCGCCTAAAAACTGATGCTCCAATGGTACCATACACCCTCCCAGCTGGCCACCATGTATCATTCCATGTCCAACCTACGCTGGATATGTGGGTCAGCGGAAGGCACTCTCTCCCACATCTGGTGGTCCTGTCACGTGACAGCTACTTTTTGGAAGGAAGTTCTGGCCTACAATATAGGGGTGGTGGGCTACTCGATCCTGTCACTGCTACACGTGGTGATCCTGGGCATCTGTCCCCCCAATCTAGCAGCAATGACTGGGGCGGACTGGGCCCTCATAAGCAACCTACTTTTGGCAGCGCGACAACTCATAGCATGCACATGGAAGCAGACCTAGGCCCCATCCATAGCTCAGTTGTTCATCCGGGTGTGGTATGCACTGGCTATGGAGAGGCTCTCACACAACATAAAGAACACTGAAAAGAAATTACAGCACGTCTGCCAGCCCTTGCTATCTTATCTCATGCGCATCGAATTCACTTGCTTTAGCCCCCTGAAGCTAAGAGCCCTGCAACTCTTCCCCAAGCGATTGAAAGATGCTTGAACCCTAGCTTGATGGTAGCTCGGCCGCATTGAGATTGCTAGCCGATCTCCCCACCGTCGACACCCTCCCTTTACCTGTATGATGTGCGAAGCCCAAACATCACATGAAATGTCATGACCTGTACGGTTATTGTTACTTTCCTATTATTGTTCTCTTCCTTTTACTACAGCTGCCCTGGCAGTGTTCTTCCCGGCGTACCTATACATATACCCCTACTGGGCACAGCAGGGGTTGGAGTCTTTATGGGTTGCCTGGCGTTTGCTGATCCTGAGGGGCAATGTACATTCTTCCTGATCCTACACACTAGTTGTCTCTGTCTGGGGTCTTTGACTCTGGGCTTAATAAGCACATGTTGACACTAGATGATTTTAAGTTACTTATGGCTGTTGGGCTTTTCCACACCTTAATCAATCCTTGGTGCAATGTTTCATTTGACGCAGCTGGTCCGAAGTGGTTGTAGGCGGCTTGCTGTGTACTTTTATACTGCTATATTTGCTATTTCATTACACTGCCAGCCCGAACAGGGTTATAGGCACTCTGCTGTGTTCATCAGTATCTACCTGCAATAAAGGTTTTTGAAACTAAAAATTAAAAAATTAAAAAATAAAGAATAGACTACATAACTGCTCACACTCGCTGAGGACCTGTTTGAATTTAGTGAGGCCCGCTGCTTAGCCCGTGGGATCTCGGATCACTCCCCTATTCTAACTAAGATGACGGTGGGGCCCCAATCCAGATGCCCAACCCTATCCACCCATGGGGGCTTAAAACACCCCATATCAAGGCGGCCTTAAACAAAAACACCGAATCATATTTCAAAGAAAATGTTGGCTCAGTAACGTCAGCCCAAATCATATTGGGCGCTTTTGGGCAAGTTATAAAGGAAGAGCTCTTTCATTGATGGTAGGTCATAGGAAGGAATTAATGAAACGCATTGATCAACTTGAAGTAGTTGCATAAATACAGCCGGTCTCGCGCGGTCAGTCCCATACTCACCCAGAAGCATCATACTTCCAACCAAACAAGCCAAGAGCGTCACCCCTGTCACGGTGATGTATCTGAACACTCGCTCTTTGGTTAAACATCAAGATGATATTTACGTCTTGCTATCATCCAATAAACCTGATATACTCCTGCTCACAGAAACTCGGCTGAGTGCTGACTCCCTCCCTGACATACTGGCGGCCCTCCCCCCGATTACTACATTCTTCATGCCGACCGCCCTGGGGATCGGCCGGGGGGTGGGGTAGCGGCCATTATATCAAAGCACCTTGATGTTATTTCCTCGTCTTCCCTTATCCTTCCAGAGGTTGACAACCTGCTCTTTAGTCTAAAAACTGATGCTGGCGCCCTCACGTTCTTACTCCTTTACCGGCACCCACACCCTATGCCATCTTTCTCTACCATCAGAGCGAACAGTTGTCCAATCTGCTCACACTGCACTCTAGATTCGCCCTCTTTGGCGATCTCAATTATTGGTTTAATGATGCCAATGCCGGCTCACACGCCGCAGAAGTCTTTGAAGTCCTTAACAGTCTGAACCTGTCCCAACAAGTCTTCTCACCAACCCACATTAAAGGCCACATTCTCGATCAGATATGGACTTATAATCTAGCTCTATCTCAACCATCTATTTCCCCTTGTCTCTGGTCAGACCATTACCTTGTAGATACCACCATTACCGTCGCTGGCAGGATTTCTGCCCCTTGATGGCTGGTGGCCTATCACGCAAATGGAGTTCATATGACTCCCAAGGCTTTCTTACCACTTTGGCCAACAGCCGCCCAATCACCCCCCCCCCCCCTGCAAACATTGACGCAATGGAAGATGACATCAGTACTTGGCTAGAGTCGGCCAGCGACCAATTTGCTCCCCTCATTAATTTCCTTGTACCAGACATAACAATTCCCATAGATGGTTCTCTGACAACCTTAAGCAGCACAAGCTGAAAGTGCGCCAGCAAGAACGGTTTTGGAGACGCGATTACTCCGACTCAGCCAGACTGCTATATATTGCTGCACGCAGAGAATATAAAACTGCTATCACCTTAACTAAGTCGGAGCATTTCTCTTATAGACTCTCGTCAGCGGACAATAAATCTAAGGAGGTTTTTAAAATTATGAATGAATTGACCACAGACGACAGAACCCTTCCAGCTCAGACCCCCACTCAATCGACCTGTGACGCCCTCAACCTCTTCTTCATTGAAAAAATTACAAAAATCAAGGATTCGATACCCCCTGGCCCCCAGACTCAACCCCTGGACATCTCCCCCAACAATCCACTATCCTTTAATCAATTCCCCACTCTCAATTCCAACACGTTAGCGGAACTCGCGACCCGGGTTAAATCGGGCTCCCCGAGAGACTGTTGCCCCCCTTCGGTCTTGCGGCACATTTGCCTCAATCTACCCGATTGTATCCTACCCCTGCTGAATGGTTCCCTCAGCAGCGGTATTGTCCCTAGATCCCTTAAAGAGGCTATTCTATTGCCCCTCCTCAAGAAACCTGGTGCGGACCCCCTGGTGCCCTCTAACTATCGTCCCATCTCCATCTTACCCTACTTTTCCAAGCTAATCGAAGCCCATGTCACCCGATGTCTCTCAAACTTCATCGAGACCTCCTGCCACCTCGAACCCAATCAGGCCAGCTTTCGGCCGGGTCATTCTACCGAGGCTGTCATCTTAGCTGTTTTAGACACACTGAGGAGGAACGCCGATGCGGGGATCCCTCAAGCCCTCGTACTGCTGGATTTGTCGGCCGCGTTCGACACGGTGGACCATAACATCTTGCTCCACCGTGTCGAACAGGCAGGCATCCAGGGCTCTGCCCTTAAATGGACAGAGTCCTTCCTGTCTGGAAGAACACAAGCCGTCCGCCTTGGCCCATATACTGCAGACAAAACCCCCACGTCCTGCGGAGTCCCCCAAGGTTCCTCCCTTTCGCCCCTACTGTTCAACCTTTACCTCCAGCCCTTGATCCACTCACATCACAGTGTACAATTACGCTGACGACTTGCAGATTGTTTTTCCACTCAATTCCCCGAATGCCGTCAGCAACTTCCACACCGTCATGATTCACATCCAACAGTGGATGAACCACAACCAACTTAAATTAAATCCTGCGAAAACAAAGCTTCTTCTCCCTGGATTTAGCCCTATCCACTGGGGCCCGTAATTTTGGCCTGCGGAGCTAGGTTCTTCCCCAGTCCCGGCCAAATCTGTAAAAAGTTTGGGTGTGATCATCGATGGCGAGCTCTCCCTCAAAGCCCAAGTAAGTGCTGTGACCTCCTCTTGTATGTACCAACTCCGAAATATTCGCAAAGTCAGCCACTTACTGCCTCACGCCGCACTGGTCCAGGTCATCCTCTCTCTGGTACTATCCAGATTGGATTTCTCCAACTCCCTGTACTATGGACTCTCACAATCTCTGTTTCGCCGCCTTCAGGTAGTACAGAACCAGGCGGCCCGCCTCATTTACAAAATCCCCAAGTGGCAATCGGCCAAACCCATGCTCCACAGACTCCACTGGCTGCCTATGGAACAAAGGGCGGCCTTCAAACTGGGTTGTCTTACGTTCAAAGCCCTCCACTGCACCAGTCCCATTTTCCTGAACACACTTATCACCCCACACCAACCTACGCGTAACCTTCGATCTGCCCATCTTCATCTGCTAGCCGCCCCTAAAATCAAAACCAAGAAATTCGGCGGTCGTCGCTTTGCCCATCTAGCCCCCGCTTACTGGAACTCTCTTCCTCTCACCATCAAGTCCAGCCTGACTCTTTTTCAATTCAGGAAACTGTTCAAAACTCACCTTTTCCCCTCTTTAGGCTAATTCCACCTCTTCTGACCTTACACTCACTTACTCACTCTGTCATTCAGCGCCAGGAAACCTCCGGTGTCAGCGAGCTTTATAAGTGTCACATAACATAACATAACATAACATAACATAACTGCTTTGTGATAACTTTGGCCTTTCTTTTATTTGTGACCACTTTGTAGGCCTTCCGTAAAGCAGTCACTAATAAACAATTTCGTAGTTTAGAGCCCCCTCTTAACTTGAGATTCGCATGTGATCAAACCAGCGAGGGCTGAGGAATCTGGTTTGACCGGTACTAACAAAGAAGATCTGATCTTGCTACGAATCCCACAAATGAGGAGACTATTGATTCACCATTAATGTCTTCAGATAAGCAATCCATCACTAGCTGTGCATTCTCTGCTATCAGCCTATTAAGACATTTTAGGGGATTGGGAAAATTCCATTGAAGCCTGAGATTGTTAGTGGTTGGTAGTAAGTTAGCTAAACCAGTGGCTTCATGATTTAACACCCTATAGGGCATTTCCAGAGTGATCTCAATGGGGTTATGATCCCCGTAATCTGTACCAATAACTGTGCTATGAATCAAAATATGCCTTAAGTTATTAGAGATAAAAACACGGTTAATAATGGAAGAGCCCTCCTCTGAAAGTAGGCAAGACCTGCGATTCAATCCCGTCCCTCTCAAATGTGTTATGTAGGGCAAGGGATGCAACAAAAGACTGTAACTCCCTAAACCGTTCATCCGCTCTACAAGTGACTGTTTCCTTCCCCATACCCTTTGACCTGGTAGTCTAGCGTTATAATCGCCCCCTAGGCAAAGGTACACTTTCCCGCCCCTTGAGATTTCTCCTCTACCCGAGTTGAAATAAATGAAAACAAACCTGGGAATTTTGAGTTGGAGACATTTGTAAAATCATTTTTTATAAAAAATTTTATAAACAGCATAGTCAAGGCTACTCTATACAAAACTGCTTGAAAATCGGTTCCAGGTACATCTACCACTTCTGCAGAGCCTCCAATTAACAAACTAAACCAAATAGACAACCCCTTGAGGCCTGTCCTAAGCAAGATGGCACTGCTGGAAGACTTAAACTACATATAACCGTCATAATCAATGGAGTTCGCTTCCCTGGTTTCCTGCAATAAAATGATATCATATGGCTTGATAAAATGTTTGTCTGGTTGGCTTACGGAAAAAACCCAATGGCAAGGAGATAATCCTTGAACCACTGGATGCCTCCAACGTCTGCATATTCTGCAGATTTCTCACATATTCAAGGCGACTACAGTTTCCTATAACACAGTCCCCCTTCAATGTTTTTCCTTGATGATCCACCCTACCCTGCACACCATTGATTTCCAGGCTCTCTGCAGAGTTAAACTTCTTGTGTATGCTAAGCCAATGTGTGACCTTATTGCGTAGTTCATCCCAGGACTCCAACTGATTTTCCTTTATCAGTGACATATGGACAGCATTCAGGTAGTAGTTTTATAGTTGTGGGATTTAAAACTACGTCCCCCTTCCTAGATAATTACATTGATTGTTAACTCTGTATAGTCTGGGGGGGATATCTTGTGGTTAACAGCTCTGATTTTTTTGGCTACCTTGAGCAGTCTTACTTTCCCCCTTGCTAGATCCTTGTGTTGTTGATGCGAGGACTTGTGGGGGAGGGGGACAATGATGGTGAGGCCTGGATATCATTTAATTCCTGATTATTGTACAGCACTGTGCCTACAAATGCTGCAGGCTTATTACTTGGCGCCACCCTTGGTCCTGAGTACTGTGGCGGTCGAGGGTCCCTTAACATGGTGCAAGCATTAGAAATAGTAGCCAACTGAGTCTCAATTGTATCCAGGGGCCTAAGTATCGGTTGGATCTTCTCCTCCAAAACCCTTGCAATGCACTTTTGATACTTATCGAATCTAAAAATGGACTCCGTATGGTGAGAATTTAAACCCTTCTGCTCCCTTGCCACTACTGGTTTGGGCTTAGTCTGTGAAGTTAATGTCTCTTCTATGGATCCTGTGTGTTATGCTTGTTCTGTTCTCCTAATTCATATTGTTTTGCTTCTCTTTTGAACTTTTGGATCAAACAATCATTGTCAATTGTTTGTTGATGAAGTCCAAAGTTTACACCCAATTTGTATCTTATGATTTCTGCTTGATCTTTCTTTAGTTGTTTTATTTAAAACTTTTGAAAGTTCTTACAGTATGGGTAAAATTAAATCCAATGTATACTTATTTAAATCGCATATCACCTTTCTACAGATTTGGCTGTTCTGCTTGCAACGTTTTGGCTTAGGTGTATGCGTAGAAGTGGTGGTATTCTCTTAGATTTGTAACATTGTATTAAGAGCTGCAACATATAATACTTGTAATACTTAGTGTATTTCTTTCTTCAATTGAAAACATATTGTGGCCTGCCCTTTTAATAAGCAAACTCACTAAAACTCATGTATTTGATTGAGGAGCTTGTTATAATTTTTAGCTGCTCTCTCAAAACAGGCATTGTTCCTCAGGCTTAGAAAGAAGATATTGGCAAGCAAGCCTCAGTTACTCCTCCTTTATATTCTAATTTGTAAAAAGAACAGTTTTTACTCACCTTCGAGCTTTTGTTGAGTACAATGACCTTCTGGATCCCTTTCAGGATTCCAAACCAAATTCAAAATAAGCTTTATTTGACAATGTATGTCATAAAAGCAGGTATACAGTTAAACAAAATGTTTAGCCATAAAATAGTGTGATTTTTTTTTTTTAAACATAAAAACATTTGGTTTTATGAATAGGCAATCATAAGCATAAGTAAATTCATACTAATTGTGTTAAAAAGGCAAATTCCTGTGACAGTGAATAGTAAAACTGCATGAAGGAAGATTAATGGCAATTATAACATACATTAAAAGATGTTTCTTACATTTAAAATGTTTAAAATGATTAAAATAGCTCAAAAATAAGATGCCAGTGTCACAAACAGAGATAATTGTAACTTGCAAGTTCGTCAGAGCGCATGCGACATATATGCTCGGATGACCCACATCCAATTTTAAAATTTGGCTACTGGTATTGCGAGACAGGGTGATGGATCAGTGCACAATGTTCTGATGGCGATGCTACTCCGTCTAGTACCCAAACTCCTACAAGTTGGGGTGAGCCATACTTTGCAGGGGCCAGAATACGCAGGATAGACAAACAATATGTTGGTGCCATAACGCATCCTTGGTGCACTCCCTTCTCTATGGGGAAGGGATTAGTTACATCCCCCTGCGAACCCCAACGTATCTGTGCAAAGTTGTCCTTGTGGAGACGAGCGATAAGGGACAACAGCTCAGAGGGCAACCCAGCTCCTGCAACATGACCCAAAGTTTACTTCGGTAGACCAGGTCAAAAGCTGACTTGAGGTCAACAAAGGCAGCATACATGCTACCCTTGCCTAAGACCACAGCCCGCCAGTGTATTAAGCTAAATCTAAACACCTGGTCAATGGTGCTGATGTGTTTCTGAAAACCCACCTAGTGAGGAGAAGGATGTCATTGGTGTCTATCCACTCTTGGACCTTAGCCAAGACAAGTCGAGCTACCACCTTTTGAATGGAGTCAATTAGGCAAATGGGCCTGTAATTCCCTGGCAGGGATTTGTCACCTTTTTTGTACACTGGGATAATCTTGGCTCCTCTCCAGGAATATCAGGGACAGGTGCACCAAGGGCAATCACGTTCACCAATAGCATGATTTTTTATTTCGCTTAGGTCCTCATATGTGACAAAACTGCAAAGGTATATAATCAGATGTGATCCGTTTCTGGTGACCCAAACCCGCAGAATGCCGGGCGATTTCTCCCCTGCTGTACCTTTCTGCATCCAGTATGAGAGATTGTGGGGTCACCCACCCAGGCTCTCTGTAATGTAATGTTGTGTAATGTAGGTATACTTATATAGCGCACTGTCACCCCAAGGGTATCCTGGCGCTTGGAATACCAGTCAGCTATCGCGTGTACTAACCATGACAAACTGGGAGCTAATCTCTGGGAAACAGTCTAGTTTTCAATTCTTTTCCGAAACTTGACAAGGTATTTAGTTATCTAAGCTCCAAGGGTAGGGCATTCCAAAGTCTGGATGCTGTGAAAGTAAAGGAGCTACCACCCATGCGAGCTTTATTAACACAGGGAACACATATCAAATTAGCTGAGGAGGAATGCAGGCATCTAACAGGAGAGTACGATATGAATTTCCTTTGCATCAGTTTTGGTCCAATTTTATGTATTGCTCTAAAGACAATACAGAGTGCCTTAAATTGGACTCTTTGCGCAATGGGCAGCCAGTGTAGATCCTTTAAGGCAAGTGATGCAGAAGCTCTGAGTGGTCGTTAAGCGCCAGCTTAGCCGCCATATTCTGTACTCTTTGTAATTTTTTTTTACAGAGGCTGGGGTACCCACTAGGAGCGCATTACAATAATCCATTCTGCTTAGGACGATACTCCGTACCACCTGGGATTTAGCTGAGGTGAGTAAGAAAGGGAGTATCTTCCGAAGAGCCCAAAGCAGGGATAGACAGGTGTTCACAGTTTTATTTACCTGGGAGTCTAGTTGTAGATTACTGCCTAACATCACTCCTAAATTGCGCACTGTATCAGCAGGCAGTAAAGAGTTGTTAGCCGGGCCTGCCAAAAATCTACTGGAAGAGGTCACAGAGTTTTGCCTGCAGTACAACACAGGACTTCAGATTTTTCCCCATTAAATTGTAACGAGTTTTCTCTCAGCCAATCTGTTGTTCTATGCATGCAGCTGTGGAATTTTTCTAAAGACACTGCTTTACTGGCCTCAACAGAGAAAATAAGCTGAGTGTCATCCGCATAATTAATTACCTCAATGCCATAAGATTTAATCAGGATAATGAGTGGGCGGAGATAGTGGTTGAACAAAATAGGGCTGATAGCAGAGCTTTGTGGAACCCCATGTTTATCATCCCTATTCTGGGAGGTAAACGGTGATAAGGTCACTGCCTGCTGCCTAATAGAAAGAAAGTCCCGCGCCCTACCCACCACACCCATCTCCTCCAATCTCTTAACCAGGATCCGGTGGTTGACTGTGTCAAACGCTGCTGACATGTCAAGCAGCACTAAAAAGACTGTCTGACCACTGTCAGCCCACATTCTCAAATCATCCAAGGCTGTCACCAAGGCAGTCTCCGTCCCAAGTGCAGAGAGGAATCCAAATTGGACTTCTTCCAGCAACTCATTATCTTCAACAAATTTTGAGAGGGATTTACTCATTGTGAATGCAGATGTCTTAATCCTTGGACCTTTATATCGAAATTGTGTGGTAGATTAAGGGGTATATGCAGTTAGTGGCTTCCAGGTGTTAACTATTTTTTTTTGGCACCCACTAATGCAGTCTAGTCTACCTATGCGTCTAGCTGATTTTAGCCATTCTACACAGGATGGTGGTGTGCATGAAACCCAGTTAATACAAATGTACCGACGAGCTTTAATGATCAAAGTGAATAAGAGTTGTTCTTTCAGCTTCCTCTCTCTTCCTTTGAAACCATCCTCTTCTAACCTGCCAAATATAATCAATGGTAAGTTTACCTCTATTCTCCTTTTCATAAGGGTTGTTAAAACCTTACCCACGTCTTGCCAGTAGACTTGTATTGCAGGGCATGCCAAAACAAATGTACATCATCTGCTTTCTCCCCATCGCACTCCGGACAGCACTTCATTTTTTCTCCTATTTTAGAAAGTTTCTTGGGGGACCAGTACACCCTGTGTGAAGTAAACATGATTCTTTTTTAATGGTGCATATCTGACAAAAGACCAAAGAATAGCCATTGATACTTGCCACAAAGATAGTAAATCAGCTGCAGGTAGGACTCCTTTCCATCTCTCTTCTGGTAGTGTATTGGGCTGTATTCTGTATGGATCAACATCCAATAACACATGGGCACTTCTTTCCTTTGCAGGTTGGTACCACAGATTTCTTCCACCCACTCAATGGAGAGACCTACATCCAGTTGTTCTCGAGCCCAACTTTCTAATTGCAGGTATTTAAACTTTGAAAGTGTATTGTTTGTTTCTTTAACGAGGAAGTGCCATGAGATTACATTAGCTTCACCCATCAGCTATCCCCATTTCTCTATCCCAGCATCCATTAATGGAATGGCCAATGAATCCAATAACCATAGGCGAGTTTCGGGGGACTTCCAAATAGGTGCCATTTGACTATAACAGGGGATTCCGAGGATTATCCTGATCTGTATTCAAAGCCTGCAGGCCGCAATCAAGACCCTGAGTTAAGCCTTTCTGAAATATTTTGGGTGATCGAATTTAAAGAGTAAGTGGCTTCCATGCTCTGCCAAGTCATTGGTGAGAGCTCCAAAACAAGGCCGCTTCTGTTGGTAGTTGTTTGTTAACAGTGTTTTAAAATTTTTCAATTGGAAAGCCCAACAATACAATTGAAAGTCTAGAAAGGCAACTCCACCATCCTTTTTTTTAACGTAATTTCTTCCAGACTATTCTAATGCCATTGTCAACCGTATAGTTTAAGTTTGAAGTTTATTTATTTTTTGCTTGATTAATTAAAACCATTGCATACAAAGGATAACATTTCTCATGGTTGGTAAATGGTATTTAAAATAGCATAAATAATTAAAACATTCTGTACGTAAGCCATGTTCGATACCAATATTGTTTTAACTATGGCAGTTCCTATTACATTCCAGTTGGCTAATGTAATAATTAGTCTTTTTGCCACTCAGTCCAGTGTTTTATTCTTTTTGCAGTTATATCAAGGAATTTAATTAGCCGGCAATTTAGCTGAACCAGGTCGGGGTTGAAGCACATCATTAACGCTTGTCTGCATGTTCTAGCTCCGTACTGTTTGAATGCTGGCTTTAACAAAGTAACCCTTATATCTTTTAGCATGTTGCAGATGCATATAACATGGATTGCGTCCTCAATACCGCTGCCGCATAAACAACACTGCTGGGCTCCTTCCTTTCTCTCCCAAGGCGGCAGGAATTGGTTAAAGGGACCTACCCCCAGTCGGAATCTTAGGAATTTTTCCTTGATGTTAATTTTTAATCCAATATTCAGGTAGAGCTGGGGTTTTAGTTTGTTATATGTATGTAGAACCATCCAGCCATGTGATCGTTTGGCTAATGCTTTCTTATCCTCAATTACGGATAGTAAGCTAGTTACTTTTGTCACAGATTTTTTGAATGTTAGATGGTTTACCTGGGTGTCCCAGAGCTCTCTTAAACCTAGAGGAATAGATTCCTCCAGGTAAACACTTGCTGGTGATTTTCCTGGGTGTGAGAGCTCCATCCAAAGTTGCTCATTCAGGGTCCCCTTTTCATCACCTTTGATTTTATGCCAACATTTCACGTATGCTCCCATCCGTTGAAAAGACTGTTTTTGTAGCCCAAATTCCAGTCGTATTCGGGCGGGGGAGACCATTCTGGGGAGTTGGAAGATTGCACGATATGATTTAGATAGTATATTATCAAGGGTTAATGAATCCTTTCCCTTGAGCACTTCACTTCCGTAAGTAATCGTTGGCTGGAGTTTTGCTTGTAGGACCCGTATAAGAGGGTCGAATGTAAGGTCTGGTAAAAGCTTCTTTAAGGGCTTTATAGCTAGGTAGGTCGTTGCACCCTTTCGCCGGAGGGAGTCTAACCGTGGTTTGAATGAGTTCTTTTGGTCCAGTATTACCCCTAGATATTTATAGCTTGCTCCTTGTTCCAAGCGATGACCATCAAGGAACCAGCTCAGATGTTTCTTCTTGCGGTAATTTACTGCCATTATTTTTGTTTTGTTATAGTTTATTTATAGAGCGTTTTCTTGTGAGTATATATGGGTGGCATTCAGTAGGTGTTGAAGACCAATTGGAGTCCTGCTTATCAGTACTAAGTCATTTGTATAAAGCAGGTTTGACAAGGTAGCGTTCCCAAATTTTGGTGCATGAGCTGCACAGCTATTCAGTATTTCTGGTAAGTCTGCTAGGAATAGTTTGAATAGCATGGGGGCTAGATTGCACCCTTGTTGAAGTCCATTTGAGGTGGGAATTTTATTTGATATTTGTCGACCATCACCAAGCTTTATCCTGACCCATGTTTTGGTGTGTAGGTTCCTTAGTGTTAATAGGAGGTTTGACGGAATCCCCCAGCCATCTAGTTTTTGCCAGAGTTTAGTTCGATCTACGTGATCGAATGCTGCAACAAAGTCTATAAAACAGAGGAAGAGCGGATATTTTCCTTGTTTGGCTGCATCCATAAGAAGGGTCAGGGTCATTATGTTTGTTATTGGTCCTTGCCCCTTCCGAAATCCAGTTTGTGTTAAAGGTATTATTTGATTCTTTTCAGCCCAGGTGGATATATCGTTTAGGAGGAGTCCTGCGAAATATTTAGCCTCGATATCGATCAATGTTATTAAACGATAATTTTTCGGCTCGGCCCTTGTTCCTGGTTTGTACATTGGGCATATAATAGAACCTCTCCACGATTCAGGAATTATAGTTTTTCTAACGGCATAATTGAAAACAGGCTCCATTGCGTTACTCCAGTATTCCGGGTCGTTTTTAAACAGCATAGGTGGAATTCCGTTGGGACCCGGGGCTCCAGCCAGTCGGCCCCTTGCTATTTGTTTCATTATCTGTTTCGTTGATTTGGTGGTGAGCCCCTCCTTTAATCTCCAATCAGCATTTAGTGCTTGTAATTCTATTGGTTCTCGTTGTTCTTGAATTAGTGCTGATCTATTGTTGTCCTCTGTAGGAGATTGGCGGAGGGGTTTTGGCTCCTTTTCCTCATTACTGCAGTTCAAAGGCTCTAGACATTTAGGTTGGAAAACTGTTTCTTCTTTTTTATTAAAATGATTAAAGAGAAACACTGACCAAGTCTCTGCAGAGATGTAGGAGTTGATTCCGTGATGGTTTGGCCGATGTACTTTATTTACTGTTTGCCAAAATTTCGTGCTTTTTTTTGTTTGGCATCATGTAGCACTTTGGCCCAAAATTCGTTGTTCGCAGTCGTTTTCCTAGCCCATCTTCTCCTCTGTAGAATGGCCTTTGAGGCACGTAGATACTGCTGCAAATTTTTATTTCCAGGTGACCTCCGGAGTTGGCGCAGAAGTTGGTTTATAGATGTTTTCAATTTTTTTGACACTGGGGTCGTTGCTATCAAATTTGGAGGGTCGTTTGCGATCTTTCGTTTTGGTCCCTTGCTGATTAAAAATGTATTGCCAAGAGTGACGGTGAATTTTTCCCAAGTTTCCAACCAGTGGCTTATGTGGTCATGTACTTCCTTAAGCACTTCTTTTGCTATTACTGCTACTGTTTCAATGTTTGTTGAATTACACCTGATTCGATGAAGATTGGTTGTTCCTATTGTGACAATAGATTTTTCAGCCTCCTGAAATATTGTAGCGGAAGTATTAAGTATCATTTCTTGTGGCATATGGTCACTAAGTGTGCTGTTCCCTATTTGAAATGAGGCTATTTTGTCAAACATAGTTAGTGTTGTAAAAGTGAAGTCAAGATGGGAAGATGCTTTAGATGAATGAAATGTAGGTGCGGGGGGGTTATCTTCCAAGAAGCGGCCATTAACTGCCCTCAAATTCAGATGTTCTAGTTCTGAGAGTAAGTAGTTTGAATTCGTTGATGGTTTAGTTACCATTGAGCAACCCTGGGACGGGATAGCCCATATACCAGTTAGATCCTGCGTGAGGTCGTCTTCCTGGTTATTCCCTAAAAGGTGCATGTTAAAATCTCCTGCCAAGATGACTTTGTCTGTGCCAGCCTCTTCTATTAATCTTGTTATCTCTTTGATTGCTTCTTTGGATGCTTGTAATTTGTGTTTGGGATGAAGGTAGATGTTTATCAAGATTACCTTTTGAGCTGTCTGATTGAAGAACAGCATAACCGTTGAAGCTTGAATGCAGCTTGGGGCGGTGATATATGTTTTTAGTGGATGCATCTCGCCAATTTTTGTTATAGAGGAGAGAATGAGTAAAAATGGAGTGTTTAATGGCAGAAGTAAAACTAGAGGTGTATCCCTGTAAGTCAAATGGTTTGTCTTCCCAGGTCTCCTGGAGTAGAATGATGTCAAAAGTTTTGAGGTAGTTCAAGAAGTCATGATCACTCATCTTCGAATTTAAGCCGTTAATGTTCCAAATACAGATTTTGACTTCATTGGAGCCTGATCGAAGTGGTGCTGTGGGTAGGATCCTGTGTCAATTTAAGTGTGTTAAAAGGATAGTGCGTTGGAGCTCTTGCCTTCCTTCCGTCAACAAAGATTCCTTTTGGGAGGACTGACTGATTGTTGGTGTTCGACCCTTTGCTCCTCTTAGGACTGAAGACACTGGTCGAAAAGGACTGTCTATAGTTAGAAATGGAGCTGGGTATTGTGGTTTTGGGACTGATTTTAATGTGATCCCCCAGTTTTGAATTTTTTTATTTTCTTGGGTGATTCTGCTGGCTATTTCCGATGTTTTCCATCTAGTTTTGGAAACTTCAGTAGTTGGCAGACCATTATTCGGTAAGAACTCAACGTTCAATAGGTCGGAGCTGTGAATGTTTGTTAGTTTGGGGATGGCGTGCAGGAGTCGTAGTATGTTCCCTCTGTTTAAGGTATCTATTCGGCCTCGCGATTTGTATAGAGGTACGAAGATGATTGTATCTGACTCCTCCTCTTGGGCGGATTCCTGGATCGGATGCGCAGTGGTATAGCTAGCCGCGCCGCCAACCTGGTGTAAACTGGAGGTGCCTGAGACAGGGAAATTCCATCCAATAGTTTCGTTGTTAGATGGTAAATTGATATGGCGAGCCCAGTCTTTTGCTTCCGTGGCTCCACTTAGAGATATTTTTTTCGGTGGTTCTTGACTTAATTCCCTAGTTGTGGGTTTCCGATGTGCGTAGGCTCACTTTTTCCGTTTCTTGGTTTTGAGCCAGGGTACCTTAACTGGGGCTTTTGTCACGTATCGGGACTCCTGGGTTTTGATTGTTGGAGATATTCCTAATTGGCAACTTGGTTTAAGGCTTTCCACTCCTGCCTCGCATGCCTCTATTTGTTTTACTTTTGGTAAAGAATATGAATCATCTTGTGTCATTTTGTACAATTGAGTGGGTTCACCTATGGTGCCTTCTTTTGGTAGTGCTACTAAAGGATTTTGATTGCTTGTGGATTTAAGGTTCGTATCCGCTGGTTGCCGTGTTAACCAATTAGACAGATGTTGGGCCTGAGCTGTATTTTTTCTTTTCCTCCCCTTTCTTTTCTTTCGGTGGCCGATTTTCATTGGCGTTATTTTTCTTAGTTCTATTGGTTCTGTTGCTACTTTTTCTGGAGAGGCTACCTTTCGGTGTAGGGGAGCCCTGTGCTCTTCTATTTCTTCAGACTCATTTGGAGTTGGCTTCACTGTATAACCGAGTTCTGATTCTATTGCCCCCGTTGCTGGTTGGTCCGGGCTTCCTGCTGTTTGAATTACTGTTGTTGCAATAGATAGTAGATCGTCGAGTAATGATGGTAGCATGGAAAGTTTGTCTATAATTGGGGCACAGGTACAGTCTTGCTGATGTAATTTGTCGTTGAAGGCTGCTTCCTGTCCTCTTTTTATCAGTCCATTTAGGTCGGCTAGCTTTCCATCAATTGCGGATGTAAAGTCTGCCAGGGTTTGAAGCACTATCAGTTGTAGATCCATTTTACGTGATTGGTATTGAAGCGCAGCTGTTGAATACTGCATCATAGAGAGGACTGTTTCCCAAAGATTATCTTTGGTCTGTTTACTTTTATCACAAACTTCTGCTTTTGTACTGTTTGTTTTGTTTCGAGAATCTTTGTTGTATGCGGCCACTAGCTCCTCCCAATCTTTGGATGCTAGAAACGACAAGTCACCATTAGAATTTTGATGGAACGCCTGATGATGCCCCGGTGCGGTATTATCTATTAATGATTGTACTTCGCTTTCTTTAGTGTTAGGCTGGGGGTGAGAAGAGCCACTGATGGTTAGCTCCTGATTGTGTCCCAACGCGATGTTATCCATAAGTGCTTGTGCTTCGCTCTCTTTAATGTAGCGCAGGAGGAGAGGAGAGCCACTGGAAGCTAGCACCTGGTTGAGCCCTGGCGTGATGTTTTCGTCTTTTATATGCGGTTCATATGTTTGAGTAGACAGCCAATTTTGGGGCAGAGCTTCAGTAGTTAGCGCCTGGCTAAATCCAGGCGTAGTGTATTCATTCGTTATTCGTGCTTTATTCTCTTGGGAGGTTGGCCGATAATGGAAAAGGCCGCTAGTGGTTTGCACACTGGGTGGTTTCAGCGATTGATCTTTTCTTTGTACTGTATTTTTTACGTTCGCCTGGTTAATGTTTGGTTGGACGGTTGGAGTTGGTCCTAGAAATTCTAGGCTAGAGGTGATGGTTGTAAGGTGTGAGTCCTCTACTTTTACAGAGTACTGTTGATGTGTGGTTGTTAGATCTCGCTGTAATGGTAATAGCATGGCTAGCTCAATTTCGTTGCTTGCCGTGGTCAGTGGAAGTTCGGAAGATTTATTGACGGGGGACTTAATGCACCCTCTATCTAACTGTGGGTGTAAAGGGGTTGGATGATGGATTTGAATGTTTTCTATTTCGGATTGCTTAGTGTGGTCCCCTAGTTCCAATTTTAATTTTGTGGGGCTGGGATCCGCTGCCTTTTCTAGTTCCAATTCTGAGTCCTTTGTCCATACTGAATTACCATTCGATTTGTGCTCTTTAATGGTCATGGCATCAGTTAAGAGCCTATTGTTCGACCCACTCAATTCTAGTTGATGCTTTTGATGTGCTTTGTGTGGCTCCATTGTGTGGATTTGTGCCACTGTTTGTTTTAAGTTTGGTTTTGTCTCGGTCTCAGAGGCGAAATTAAAGTTGCGTGGTTGCAGTGGTGTTTGCAGTCCTTTGATGTCACTGGTTTTTGAAAATATTATAGTGCCTGGGTCTTTCAGAAACGCAAATTTGGTATAGATCTTGGGTTGAAAGAAATGCCGGCTCTTTCGATTGGAGGAGTCCTCTATTGTAATTAAATTCTTGGTTTCTAGGCTCGGCCGTAAGATGGCCCCTGGGTTTGACTTAGTTGCTTTATTCGTTGGTTTTAATGGTGTCCGGGTTTGCGTTGGGGAGACATTGTAAATAATTTGATGTGGGCTGTAGTTTGCAGGGCTATCAGCTGGGGAGGCTGTGCTGTAGTGCTCTTCTGGCAGTGGTGTATCGCTATTTTCCTCGAGCTTGCCACATTTGACTTTTTTGAGTATCTAGGTCAGGGCCGATGGAGTCCTCGACCCTGTCCCCATTACTCCCATCGTCTGTCCTTTTTTTCCTTTTCATTGATTTCGTTGTTTTTTGCGTAAGTTTAGGAGTGGAAGGATTTTTCCTCACTCGGCCAGACCTCATGTTTCCCCAATTAAGAAGGCAGACAAAGGGACAAAGAAAGGGTCTGCTGGCTATTGTAATGCACTCTAAGTTAATAATGCAATCACAAGGGGATTAGCAGCAGCAGTTCTTACAATTCTGCGGTTTTAGCTTCCTCTAGCTGTCAGTCTGTAGTCTGTAGGCTGTAGGGGCCGCGCTTGGGTCAGAGCACTCAATGCCCCGCTCCCATGACTCCCAGCTGCCTCGGACGCTGTTTCTCCACCGGGGGTAGGCGGGTTAGGCGGGCCGGGCCGGGGTCAGGCCGGGCCGGACTGCACGGTCAGCCCCTGCCCCTGCCTCCGTGGTAAACTCTCGGTCCGGGAGACGCAGGCAGGTGGGCTCCGGGTTTCTGGCGGCTATGCAGTGCGACGCGGGGAAAAGCTTTGCGGTCGTGGTCTCCGATTCGATCGGCTGCAACAGACACTGCAACAGACTCTGGCGTGTGGCGTGGCAAGGCGCAAACTACGGTCACCGTATAGTTATTATTCAGCTCCCCCTGTACTTTCCTGAATTGTGGGAGATAGGGGACGGTGGGACCAAAGTTTTAGGAGCAGTCTATTTTCTTTCATGAGTTATGAGCAGTTTGTCTGAACCATGATGTTTCATAATCTGGACTCCTAAATACCTGATCTACTTTTTCTCTCTTTTTTCACTCATCGTGTGTTCCATGCCATAATCTAATTTGTTTCTTCATTAACTAAATAACATGATACTCTCCCGAAATCTTTTAAAATATTCAAGATGAAGAGGTAGGCTCCTATAAGATCTTGCGTGTAAATCATTAAATGGTCTGCATAAATGCCCCCTTCTTTAACCATTCTTGGTGTTGGAATAGCAGTATTCGCTGTTCCTGCCTGATTATCCTGGCTAAGGGTTCAATATATAAATTGAACAGTAATGGGGATAGGGGGCAACCTTGCCGAGTGGCTCTACCTATCTCTATTTCAAGGGTAAGAGAGCCGTTAACCAAGATACTTGCCATTGGAGACCTATATATATTTTGTATTGCATGTTGGAAGTTATTACCTAGTCCATTAAACCTTAGGACTATGTGTAAAAAGGGGAAGCTGACCCTATTGAACGCCTTAGTGGTGTCTACTATCATAATAGCTATGGGAAGCTCTTTATCTGTGGCTAAGTCAATAGCGCACACCAAATCGTGTACAAGATCGTGCAGATGTCTATTTGTCATCAACTCTTTTTGGGATGTGTTGATTAGCTCTCCCAAAACCCTATCCAATCTCTTTGCCAGAATATTTGTAAACAACTTATAGTAGTTATTAAGCAGAGAGATCGGCATATATGATTCACATTTCTTTTTTATTCGGCTTTAAAATTAGGATAATCGTGGCGTCTGTGTTTAGGGGCTTTGTCTAAATATATGAACTTAAATAGAGAGGACAACACTGGGGCGATTTCCTCTGCTAAGGTCTTCTAAATCTCACATGGGATGCCATCTGGGCCTGCAGCCTTTCCTCTCATTAGATGTTTGAAGGCTTTAGGGACTTCCCCGGGTCTTATTTGCTTAAGATATTCCTCGTTGTCTTGTGTAAGTTTTAGTGGTGGAACAAGTCTTAGCCAGTTGTCAATCTGCGGGTCCGTCGCTGAACAGTCTTCCCTATAAAAATTTTGAAAAAAGAGGTGAAAGCCCTTCCGATGTCTTGAGCATTTTGACAAGTTTCCCCTGTTCATTCCACTACTACTTCTTTAATTGAATATCTGACCAGAGCCCCTCTTGCCTTCCATGCCAATAATTTCCCGAAACCTTCCCCGTATTCATAGTGTGCGTGTTGGCTAGCATTCCATTTTTGTTGAATGTCCTCGTCCAGATGTTCTGTAAGTTCCTTTGTAGCTTCATCTATTTGGTTGTGAATTCCTGTGATCTCTCCAGGGTACAGCTGCTTTATTTAGATTTGTGTACCCAGCAGCTTTTATCCTTTCTAGCCCAGGTATATTGTAGTTAGCTTTCCTCCGCCTATGCGCCGCTTAGCTTATTAGTCTCCCAAGTAAAAAGGCCTTATAGGTATCTCAGATTATTCTTGGATAGGCAGGGTTCGTATTTAGATGTGCTGTTTCAAGCTAGATACTATCTTCTGATCTTCTAAGAGAGAACTATCCAGGGTCCACCTATGGGTAGGTACACCACAATCTAAAGCTAACTCAAGTTTCACTGCGGAGTGGTCTGATAGATGCTCTGGTTGATGAGTGACTGCTGTGACTTTGTTGCTTAACCTAGTGTCGATCAGAAAATAGTCTATGCGGGAGGCATGGCCATATTTCTTGTTGTGATATGTGTAACTTTTATTGCTACCCGCCTTGTGTCGCCAGGGATTTATCAAACCCATGTTCTTCATTAAGTTCTGTATGACATTTCTCATTTTTGGTGTATTGACAGTTGGCCTAGGGGAAGATTTATCTAAGACTGGATCGAGTAAAGTATTAAAATCACCTGCCGTTATAATAATGTTGTCCTTATCTAGGAGTTGTTGAAATAATTCCTGGAGCGGGAATGGGTCATCTACGTTTGGGCCATAGTAGGTGATCAGAGAGAGTTTAATGTTGTTAATATTGACAATGGCAATTAACTATCTCCCTGTGGGGTCTGCGATGACCTCTATTAATTTGGCATGAGCTATGTTTTTATCAAAATTGCGAACCTGTTCATGTTACAATGTTGATTTGTACATGCAAACTCATGAATCCATCTGTGACCCTTAATGATTTCTTCCCACTCAGCCTGCCGGAGGTGAGTCTCTTGTAACATTAAAATATCGTTATTTGACTGTTTTAAGAACTGGAGAATTCTACTTGTCCTGGCAGGCACCCTTAAACCATTTATGTTCCGGCTTAGTGCCCTCAGGCTCTGGGTGTTATTAGGGGCAGCTATCTTTTAAAGACCCGCCTTTTTCCCGAGCACCTCATTCTCATAGTGACTGCCACACATAAGAACCTTATTTTTTTTAAATTATTGCACTGCTCCCCACACTAATATGTTATTTACATTAACAATATTGTGTTTACCCATCCACCCCAAGGAACCCTCCCTTTGACCAAGCTGGGCATTTCCATCATGCCCTTTTCCCTCACCTCTCCGAACTAGTACAAATCTCTAGCCTTGCTAGTTCTGTACTTCATATGGGTCTTTAATGGTGTACATCTTGTTGTTCCACATTAACCCCAGTGTGGCAGGGAATTTTAATTGGGCTGTGGCACCTTAGGATGTGAACTCTTGTATGTATTTACCTAGCTCCCACTGTCAATTTTGTGTCTCCTTGGCTATAGCTGAACGAATACGGAAGGACCACTCATCCTTAGTATATGAGCCTGTTTTTAACGCCTCAGTGAGAATTATTTCTGTCGTCGGGTAGGTGTTGAAATTTACAAGGATCTTCATGGGCTTAACTATGTTGGGGTTCTTCCTAAACGGATCCCTATGCATTCGTTGTATATCCTGATGGAGGTCTAGAGTCCTTAAAGTTGGTGTGAATTCTTCTTATATCAGATTTATCACCAATTCCTTTAAGTTCCCCCCTTCTCTTTCCTCAGAGATATTGGGGATTCTTAAATTGTTTCTACTGGAATGATTTTCTAGTACTTTGATCTTTTCCTGAAATGATTTCTCTCTAGACTTAAGATTTGTGATTTCCTTGCTGATCCCTGCTGTTTCCTCTCTCACGGTCTCCAAAGCTGCTTCCAGTCTCCTTATTCATTCAGAGAGACCAGTGAGCTTGTTTTGTAGACTCTCGCAGACGTCGTACATTTTTTCTAGGATGCCATCCTGTCGGGCTGGATGTGTGAGGCATGATGCTAGTTTGGATGGGAGGTATGTTTTCCTCTCTTCCTAGTACTTTAAAAAAATATCTCAACGAGGGTGTAATTTCAACTTTTCCACACAAGGGGTTTAATGTGTGTGCAAACCTCTCCCCTTTCTCTTTCTTGTATATGTGCTCAGGTGGAGGCTCCTTAACAACTGGGGTTGTTGCACTAATAAGCGACTGTGCTGTGGATGTGGTTATTGGGGGGGACCACTAGACTCCTCCCCCCTAGACTGCCCAGAGACAAAGTCTATTAAGGAATTCCTTAAAGGGTATCGAGAAATACCTGGTGGTTTTCCTTCTGAAGGTGGCGTGGCTCCAATCTTGTCAGCCTTCTTTAGTGTCCTTCTGGCATACTGTGGCGGTTTCCCCAGTGCTTTCTCCTTTTCGCCCGGCGTAGGTGCCTTTTTGGGGCACATAGATTGATGTAAGTGAAGTGCCTTGGGGGGAGGATGCTTGTACTGCAGAGCGGGACCGCACGCGTGTCCTGACGCCACTGCCTGTGACCTGGAGTTGGAACTGGGCTGCAGCCCGCCGAACCCAGAATAGCTGCAGAGCGGCCAGGAACCACGGTTGGCCGCGGTGGGAGAGCCACAGGACTATGCAGCTTCGGTGGTTTGGGGGTATTCTAACCCCTGTCCCTTCCCCGCGGTGGATACAGAGACTCGTGTGGGATCTCAGTGATGACTTTTTTTCCAGCGCAGCCCGACGGGTCTAATGCATGGGCGAGGTGAGTGGCTTGCGGCCCGCTACCTTAGCCGGGCGCCCTGTTCCTCCCTCATCAAGTCAATAGCATAATGTACCTGCTCCCTTTTATCTTTGCCATGTAGGAAGATGTCAGCTGGGATAACATCTATGCCAGGCGCTCTTCACCCCGTGATTGCACTAAGGGCAGCATTAACATCAGTTAGGTCAAAGACGTAGTCAGATTAGTATGAATGGGAAAGTGAGGAAGCATTGACCTCATTATCATCTCTGGCATATTGTGATTTAAAGTGGTAAACCCATGAGTCCTTATCTACATGGTTTTGTGGTGGCAGTGGGAGACTCCCCTAACCCATTTAACCATATTCCAGAATCGTTGTGGGTTATTTCTAGCACATGCTAATTTGAGGTCCTGCAATTTATTTCCATCCCATGATGTTTTCGCCTTTTGCTGTTCTCTCCTATACTTTGTTCTAGGGGTCAGTACTACCGTTCTAATAGCTTCCCCAAGGAGTCTACGTGCTGATTTGCATTCCTCATTAAACCAACTGTACGGTTGATATTGCGAGATCTTCTTTGCCCTGGATGGTTTTAGAAAATAGGAGCGTAATTTTGCAAATCAAGTATAATGGAGCACAGTTATAGCCTCAGATGAGTTGAATTTAGTGAGGAAAACCTCCATTTCAGCTAACGTGTGCTCGATATCCATGGCAATGCTAGATAAGATGTATGGTTTCTCTAAGAACATTGCCCATTTGAGTTGTCGCATGTCATTTGTGGTCTGCAGATCATGACTAATAAGTAAGTTATGAGGTTGTGAAGGTTTGTGTAGGTAATTAAATTCAAAAGCTGAGCATATAGGATTATGATCGCTTTCCACACAATCCCGCACAACCCTATCCTCGAGGGCGTGCCATAATTTTAGATTAATTAACAAATAATCAATGCGGCTTGCATTATGGCTATTGTTAAATGTATTCGCCCCGTGCTGATATGAAGTGGTTCTACCATTTGCCGCCGTCAAGCTTTTACCTAAACAGATAGCTTTAATTTGGATAGCCACTTTTGTCCATCTATTTGTTGGTGATAGTTCAAGACTTGGGATACCGCACTGTGCATTTTCTTCCCTCGCAAGATGTTATGTTATGTTATGTTATGTTATGCGTTTTTATTGGGCGCACAGATGCTCCAGCCAAGGAGCGTCCTGGCGCCAGACAAGGCAGCTGCACAACACAACGAAACAATAATCAAGCACAAATAAACTAAGGGAATAAAAAGGTTTTCACCGCTCGGCGAAAAGAAAGCAGATCCCCAAGGGCACGAATCGCCGGGGGAAGGGAGTTCCACAGCACCGCTGCCCGAACTTTAAAGGAGCGCCCGCCAGCTCTACTCCGCTTAAAGCGTGGGACAACAGCCAGTTCTAGATCAGCAGATCTTAAAGCACGGGCTGGAATGTAATGGGCCAAGAGTGTCGACAGAATCACAGCTGGAGACCCCTTCAGGATCTTGTATGCGACACAGAGGACCTTAAACTGGATCCGCTGGGCCACCGGGAGCCAGTGCAATGAGCGCACAGTGCTGGAAGTGGGGCAAGATCTAGGTAATCCTACCACCGATCTTGCTGCAGCGGTCTGGATCCGTTGCAGACGTCCAATCTCAGCCTGGTTCAAACCTACCAACAGGGAGCTCGCATAATCCAGCCTCGAGATGACAGTGGCTTGGATCATGAGCTGCCTCGTGGAGGCATCGAAGAACTTAAGCACTGGATCATGCTCCTCACTACCAAGGGGCTCAAAAGTCAAGTTAAAGTCACCTGCCACAAACACTAACGAATCCCAGAAGTGGTTTTCTAAAAGATCGTCGAGGACCATTAGGGTTTCTGACCTCCACCCTCAACTGAGCCCCCTCACATATACATTGTAAATATCAATGTCACCATACAGCTGCATCGCCAACCGAATGGCGAGGATGCCTTTATTCTGAGTCGGGAGCACCTGAGTCTTGTAACTAATTTCCTGTTGAACCCAGATTGTTAATCGCCCCGATGGACGGCCCTTACCACCATGAGTGGCCTGAATATGATAGTTTAGGTACCCAAGATGATATAAGAGTTCAACTAGCCATGTTTCCTGAAACACACAGATGTCATACTGTTCTATAAACGTGTGCCAATCTGGGGAGGCTCCCTTGGACCTTAGCCCGGCTATGTTCCATGAAAAAAATGCTAATCTACGTGAGCAATGTTGGGTTACTATCAACTCACTACACCTTAGACCTGTTGTACCTGCTGTCCCCAACATACCCTCAGCTAGGATAGATGTGTTAACTGGTATATGGGCGCTAAGGGAGATACACCTATTTCAGGGGGTGCAACAAATTCGCTGGTGGATAATTGCAACATATATTCCCCCTGACCAACAGCAGGTGGGGGTAACCTTCAATCTATCTCGCTTAGTGGTGACATATCCTTGTGGGGTGGCATAGAGTGATTTGAATAGGATTGTGCAGCCATTTCAGGGAGATTATATTTAAAGTGGTTAATAGATCGAGTGAGATGTTGGGTATAGATATCGAAGTTCACACGGTTCTCAACCAGACAGCGATGTGAGAGTGTCAGAGCGATATAGTCTAAAGGGGCCCTTGAGGATGAATATCTTTTAGCCCTTATGATGTCCTCCCTTATTAGGGACTGGCAGCCCCTTTCATAGCAAATCTACTGGATGCACTTATTTAGGAGAGATTCCTCATCTTCTGTGGGCAAGCTTCCTGACTGCTTTGGGACATTTATCATATATACAACGTTTCTGTTATCAAATGTTTTAACAGCACTGCTTGGCACTCGAGTCAAGACAGCCCAAGAGTGGGCTGTACAGATTGGGATCTGTATATGGAATGTAGGATGTACAGATTGCTGATGGATTGTCTAACTTGTATGCACCCTGTCAGGTTGTATGTGACCTGTGCT
This sequence comes from Lissotriton helveticus, assembly GCF_964261635.1. Classification (NCBI taxonomy): domain Eukaryota; kingdom Metazoa; phylum Chordata; class Amphibia; order Caudata; family Salamandridae; genus Lissotriton; species Lissotriton helveticus. Next base: position 138,268,410 of record NC_136069.1, on the reverse strand, counting down.
AGCACACCTCACTGACTCATCCATGTCTGGTCTGTTTGTACTCTGTTTTGCTTGCACTCCACTATTAGTTGAGGGCCTTGCATTAACTTTGACCCATTGTGGGCTGGTGGTAGTCTTGGAGTGTACACTTAATATGTTATAACTGCGGCACATTAGAATGAACCTTGCTTAAAGAGTCGGAGAGGCTTCTGACAGAAGTTTTGAGGGAACTAATTTCTCGCAATACTGCAAGGGGAAGACAGCCAAATCATTTTGGGGGACTTGTAAGGAAGATCCCCCGTAGTTTTTACTCACCTTCGAGCTTTTGTTGAGTACAATGGCCTTCCGGATCCGTGCCAGGATTCCAGTCAGGATTCCAACCTGGCAGATGTACAGATATGGTGGTGTCTGCATTTGATGATTGGCATAGACTAAGATGCTCTGTTGCTCTGATTATATGAGATCTCTCAGCAGCCTTTGATACTATCGTGAATGCAATCATGATCACTACACTTCAAGTGATAGGTACCGCTCTTAGCTAGTTTAGTTAATTCCTATCTGACCATCGCCAATTCATTATCATGCCACCATTAATTTATTATCCACGCCTGAGCAACTGCAGTGTGCCTCAAGGATCAACCCTTTCTTCTGTACTTTTCAATATCTGTACATACTTATATCGGATGGTAATCAGGTTTTATACATTGACAATACCAAAATGATTTAGGAGCATCCCCTTCTCCATCTCACATTGACAGGTAAACCTTTTTTCTTTCAAACAGCGTGTCCTTCATGTGCTCCTACATGTCCACCATCAAAAGTTAAAGCCCACAAAAACAGAGCTGCTGCTAACTTCAGGAACTGTCACTATTGACAAGTTGTTGGCCGTGAACACCTGCACCAGCCTTCCTCTGATAGAGGGAAGAAAGGCCTTCAATGCCAGTCGGATTGCTCGGACCTCCAACAGGTTGAATTGAAGTACAGATTCTGGTGGAGACCAGAGTGCTCTGTTTTTCACCTCTTCCAGATGGCCACCAAATAGAAATCACAGAAAAAAAACAAATGTAAAGTCCTTTGTTCAGAAAAATCATATTTAAACGAAATCTAATCAATAAAACTCTATGTGACATATTAAACAGCACAGTAATATATGGTTGAATGCCAGGAAAAGTTAACTAAAGTGCATGAGAAGTGACTACCACTTTTTTTTTAAACCCACTGCCCCTCTGAATTTCTGTTCTGAAGTTAGTAATCAGCAATTTGAAATTCCTTTTGCTCAGTCCCTGCATGGATTCTGGTTTATCATACATTTTCAGTATTCTTATATTCACACAAGAGTTCTTTATAAAAGCTAACCAAGGCATTTGTTTCACACTATATATGTCCAGACCCTCCCAAATGATCTCTCCGTTTAACTTGGTTGTCGCTTCAATCCAGATAGTATGCCAAAATAATCATGGAGCTAACTTGATCTGATACACCCAAAAAGAAATACCGAATTACCTATCACAAATATAATGAGTACCTCAGCATGGGAGTGCTAAAAAAATTTAAACATTTATTTTTCAACTGTCAGTCGGAAGCTGACAAGTAGACTCAATGGCGAGAGAAATCATGGTTTCCATGCTGGTCTGTCCGACAAAGGAAACCACGTAAGAAAGCTTGCTTGGGAGCCCACAGCAGGACCCTCTTTGGTGCATTGCCTCCGGTTGGAGGCCAAGGGTGTTGATCCCTGCACCTTGTGGCAGACATCTTGAGGTGCCGGTCATTGGGTGCAAGGATGAACCGCACCTCCCATTTCACTATGGGAGCATGCATTACAGCCGGTTTGAGACATAATGCATGCTCCCGTGGTGAAATATAGGAATGTGACCAAACACCTAATGAGGCAGTTGGGACCACCGACCAGGTGTTCGTTGGTCCCAGGACCGAGTATGTGTCGGGCGGAAGTAATTCCACCCAACATCGAAATCAGGCCCCTAATGTTTAAATGAATTTTTTTTATCTTGTAGATACTTGGGGCACCTGGTGTTCCTTCTGCCCACCCTACTAGAGAAGACAGTGTGAGTATTTGCATTCCTGCAAGTTACAAAATGCCCATTAGTAAGCGTACGTTAATTTTTGATGACATCAGTGTCCCCACCGCCATGGCTTTATAAACACGACTAGGTAACATGCATCTCACCTGCATCCATTACTCCACACTCAGTCCCAAGCCACCAATCTCCCCCAACGCTTGTACTTTCAGTAGACACCCCTTCAGAAGGAACCCAATGACTACATCACCCCTATTTGTTCAAGGCAGCACTATCATATTAAATCACTTCCAATTCTCCACCAGTTTTTGCATGTTTAGACACCTTCAACATGCTTGGCTGGTAAGAACTTAGAACTGCTTCTCTTCTGACCATGTGGACTTTTAATTTTCACATCTCCCAACTTAAACTGTACATACTTTACTCTGTTTAATACATCATACCTCTCTTAGCTTTTCCTCAGAATCTCCTTTACATTGTATCACAATTTCTTCAAGTCAGGCATCCTCTTGGCAACAGCTGTTTTGTCCCAAACCCAACTGGGAGACAGTTTGCAGTAGTGCCTGCCCCTCAACAATACAACCAGAGACACCTCGATGAAAGATTGGGGAGCGTTAAGGTAACTCCACAACCAGTCCTGGACTGTCTTCAGCAGTTCCCCACCAGAGAACAAGGCCACCTGAAATCTTCCTTTTAACATCCAATTGACTCTCTCTACCATTCTGCTCCTGTGTGAGCTATATAAAGCAACAGAAAAATGTTTGATACTATAAGAGCTGACGAATGTCAGCATAGCCCCCGGATTAACCACTTCGACGCTAATGACAAAGCCAGCTCGTCATGGGCTTTACCTATGCTGCGCTCATGACGAGCTGGCTTTGTCACAAACAAGCCATTTTCTACTTCTTCAGCGCACAGCGGGAAAACGCGGTAGCGCTGAAGCAGTTAAATTGCACCCCGTTGTCAGAGAGAAACTCTTGGTGAGTGCCTTCCCTTCTGAACAAGGTAGAGAGGAAATCAATGACAGCAATCGTGTTTGGCTCCCTCATAAACGTGCACACCGCCCATTTATGAAAGTAACCTCCAACCACTAAGGCAGACCTCAGCCTTTCAAGAGATCATACATCGGTCCCCCGAAAACCACGCCTAACTTCTCCCATGGCCAATTCGAGAACTCAACTGGGCATAACTGAGTCTTGCAAACCTGCAAGGATTTTGTTGGCTTGATTTCATACAATGCAATTACCCACAATCATCTCCATTTCATTGTTTATCCTAGGGAACCTGTTGTAGCCACTTACCCTCTTTTTAGTGACAGTCATGCCTACCTGGCCCTGGTAGGCTAACCCTAACAACTCTGCTCTAAGATCAACTGGAGTATTCAACAAATGTCCTCGCACCACCAACTCCCCCACTAGTAACAACTTGCCCTTGATTTTGAGGTAAGATTCAAATTTGTCACCTAAATTCCTTTCTTGAGGCCAACCTTCAGTGATGCCAATAACACATTTGACTTCTTTATCTCTCATTCCACTCTCGTCACTGTTCACTGGACATCTAGAGAGGAAATCTGCTCGAGAGTTCTTTGCCCCAGGAATGTGTGTGATGTCAAAGTTGAATACCAGCATAACTATATTTATATTCTTCTCAGATAACAAGAATACTAGAGGTTTATGGTCCGAGAGAAGTGAAAATTTCTTTCCCCATAGATACGTTGCAAAATGCCTTGATGCCCACACACACACCAGTGCTTCTCTCTTGATGGTGCTGTAGTTTTGTTCCTCCAAGGACAAATACCTTGAGGCAAATCGTATTCTCCTTACCATTTACCATCTGAGAAAGGAATGCACCCAGCCCCTCACCACTAGCATCCATCATCATGGCTGACATCACATCAGCACTGAGAGCCTTAAGAGATGGGGCCTCAAAATCAATTTCTTTAACCCCTAGAACATTTCATGCTTTCAAGCACGCCAAACATATACTACGCCCTTACGTAAAAGTTTCCTGAGCGGTTCGGTCTGAAGTGCAAACTTTTCTATAAACATGGAATAGTACTTGCACATGCCTAGAAATGATCTTAACTAATCTTTATCGACAGGCTCAGGACTTTCCTTCATCGCATTTATTAACCCTGTCTTAGGTCTGATGCTAGCACCAGAGAGCACATGCCTAGATACTCATCTTCTGGTACTATAAAACAGCATTTTTCTTTCTAAATGGCAAATCCCTGATCCCTCAATGTGCCTCACACGTCTCTCAAGACCCTCAAGGGTTCCTCATCACTATCGGTAAACACTTGGATGTCATCCTGGTAGGCCATCACCTGCTTCCTATTTCCAAACAGCCGAAACATGTTTCTGAAACAGTGATGCAGCTGTAGAGGGTTTTAAATGCAGTTAGCGATCTGGAGTTCATATACAATTCTACCTGGTGGTTAGCTTCCCTAGATCAATTATGGAGAACACCTTGGCACCTCCCAACTAGGCCAACATCTCTTGAATCTTGGGTAGATTAAACAGTCCATCAGGATATTTATATTCAAAGATCAAATGTCAACACAGAACCTCATGTCCCCATTCTTTTTCTTTGCTACAACAATAGGAAAGATCCATTTGGAGGAGTCAACTGGTTCTCTGACCCTTTCTGAAGTTGTGCAAGTGCACCCTCAATTGACTTCACACACTAAGTGTAATTTTCCTGACCTTGTGCACCGCCTATACTGCATTTACCTTTAGAATGATCTCATGCTTAAATACCCTGACCAACCCGAATTGGTCCGCAAACACCTACTTGTTGGAGTCTAATATATTATCCACTGACGGAGGAAATGAGGGGCCAGGAGGGACTAAAGAAATTGGAAATTCAGTGCCTGGTCTCAAAACCATACCAAACACTCCCTGATCCTCCAACCCAGGATATTGTATACTTTCCTGGCTACATATACTTTCATGGTAATAGCCCGGTCTAGGAATGTAACCCATCAAATCAATATTTTGCTGCCCAAACGTCACTCTCTGTATGTCAGGAGGGGTGAGTTGAACTGCACTCCATTCTGTTCAGAATAAATCATCTGTGATGATGGCAATAGGAGAGCCAGAATCCACTGTAACTCGAACTTTTACTACCCCTATACCAATATAACAAACAGGGTCACCACCCTTGGGAGAGTTTTGCCTCATCTCAATCATTTTGATAGACAGCACCACTCTGCTATCCAAAATGTCCACTTCCTCAGAGTGACTTTTGGCATCTCATCATCCCTCATGAGCCCCATCTTCTGGACATTTCTGCACACACTCTAACTCTTTTGCATTTCAAACATGTTTTTCTAATAGCAGGGCACACTTTGGAGTCCACAAAGTATGTGTTGGAACATCTATAGCAGGAGTTTGAATTAGTTGATACACTTCCTCCTTTTCTATTGTCTTTAACCATGCTTGTGCTCAGATTAGGTTTTGAAAACACTCCGTTTCTTGTTCGGAATTCCTACGGTCTTTGCCTTTGTTCAACTCTTTTGAGGCCATGACTGACCTTTCAATCCCCCTGGCTGTCTTTAAGGTTTTGAGGAGACTGGAATTCTGACAAAACAATAGTTTTTCCTGAACACGTTTGTCATGACAATTAACCACAATCTGGTCTCTCTAATAATTATCTAAATTGCCTTCAAATTGACATGTAGAAGTCAAGATTTTGAGTTCTGCTAATAAACTATCAATGAATTCATGTTGCAATTGTGAAACATCTGTGGCGTTCTACGATTATACTGTTGTCGTCCAGTGGCGGCTGGTGACATTTAAAAGTGGTGAGGCGTAAAATGATAATTATACTGCACCGTAGCGAGCGAGCGAGCGTAGCGAGCGAGCGAGCCCGAGAAAATAGTGGGAAAATGGTGAATTTTCAAGCAAATTTGAGAAAGCAGGAAGGTTAATAAAGCAATTGTGAAAGTGCAGGTATTACATTATTAAAGAAATATCATATAACATAGGTAGCTGCTTACCCCTTTCCCATATTCACCAAAAATAGCGTATTGCACTGTGAATACAAACACACGCACACGCATGCGCATACACACATACTCATATATATGTGTGTTAACTTTTAAAAGAAGGAAATGAATCTGTATAGGGTTTATTGTGCATTTAAATTCTTACTTGATATTACAAATTCAACCTTCAAGCGCTTACTTTTGCAACCACCACAAGAGATATATATGTTTTTAACATCTCTGTGTATCCTGGAAACAGCAACATTGAACCAAAGATTATGTGTTATTCATTTTTTAATAAAAAAACAGCCTACGAATCTACTATTTACTTTTCATTTCTACTCCCTGTTCAACAAAGAGCATAAAGAATTAATCATATTAAAAATGAATGAACCCTCACTTACATCAAGCTGTACTATCAGGAGTTAAACCATGTAATCTTTAATATTGTACGATAGCCAGATTCTTTTGTTGCTACTCGCTTCTGAGGGCATTATTCCGCAAACAAAGCCCTTGGTACCAGATACAATGATTTAGTAACACAAATGAATTTTCATAGGAGAAAATATTTGCGGTATTGAAGGGATGAGAATTGTATTCACCTAACACCAGTTTCTTAGATGGGCTGAATGCTAATGCTAGGGATGCATTGTTCTCGTTCCTGTAACCATATGATTGCTTCATGATGAAATGTGCAAGATGTGAATAGTTTCGTGAAGGCCTTAAGTTGACAAGAAATAGAGCATACCATAGTGAAAGGGTCTAATATCATTCTTATCACCTGCACTTTTATGTCACTGGAAGGGTTACATGCCTCATAGCATGCTTGACCTGCTATGCTCTATATGTTTTCATATATTTAAGAAGATAGGAGCCTGCCCAGCACCATGAGGGAAGGTATCAAGGTGGCTGCCATAGTAACATGTTTGGGAATGTGTATATCACGATAATTGCTCACAATTCTTATTGATAAACCCTCTGCTTCCCATCTGCCACTGAGTGGGCTTTGCACTCACAACGGACTAAAAAGTTTGCAACTTTTCAGTAGTTTCATTTTTGCAACTCCTAAAAGTCCATCTCTTCAGACTTTCTTTAGCTCGGAGTCCTTAGACCAAATTGATTTCCACACAACTGCCCTCCCATTAAATCTCTGTACTCTATCTATGCTGCCCCCACAGTGAGTAAAATGTGTTCTTGCATCTCTGCACTCACTTCATCTCATCTCTTGCTATTCTAGTATGGACCACCTATTCTAACTGCCTCCCTTCCACTCCGATCCTTGCTTCCACACAGCGCTGAGATGCCCCAGGGTGAGATGAGTGCTATATTAAAAATATTTAACATGACATAACCAGCGGTGCTACTCACATATAGCCTCTTGCATCCCCAAATGTCTTATTACCATATTCTTATTGGACTCTTCACTGCTGAGAGGCTGTGTATCTTGGCCTATTCTCAAACCATATTTATCTCGCATTGCATAGGGCGAAGTTGTCCATTCACCATATTAAAAACTAGCTAACCTCAACCACTCACTCGAACAGTTTAACGTGTGGTTTAAGGTCGTGAAACTATCTGCAACATGTTTATCAACAGCCTCAAACCTGAGATACTTGTGACTGTCACTGCATTTTCTGGGCCAATGCCTTCCCTTCAGTACCACTTTCTGGCCAATTATTACATTTATAACAGTGACGTCTGGCAAGTGGTGAGGGGGTAAGTGCAATTCTTTTCATACATGATGCAACTTTTCTTTATGAACAGACCTAACAATTCGGAGGGGGCAGCAGAGATAATTGAACTGACTGAAAAGCGAACGGAGGCAGATTTCTGCCTAAAATATAATTCTCGACACATATACATATGGTTCAAACATTTAAACACATAAAGAACAGCACACCAAACAAAAAGGAGGAGCAGTGTAAAGCATACCAATATATGGCATTAAAAACTGGAGCTGACTGTTAAAAAGAGCGCAGTTTTCATCTACCACATCATTTATTATTGCGAGGCCTTTTGTCGGATTGGGGCAGTATCCTTACAGTCAGGAGAGGGTTCCAACACATTAATATTGGGGCTTTGTCTCGCCTACGATTCAAAGGTGCAAATACATTTACTGTTGAAATGTGGTTTCCATTCCGGGACACTTTCATTCATGTCCATGCCCAACCAAGGCGCACGTCTTTCTTTCTTCAGGAATTTAGAGTAAGCATTTAAACGTCACATCATCACCGTAAACGTATCTACACTGTTTAATTTTAATAAACTGGTCTGCCACCATCTGTGCGGCGCGAACCTCCTTCCAGATTCTCAGCCCGTCATTAGGATCTGCCTGATTATGACCTAACGGTTGACTTTTAGAGGTCATTTCCTGGCTAGTTGAGTACATAAAAAAGTATATGAAATCCCGTGATTAGCACCGAAAAGCAGCTACAGCGAATACGGAATTCATTATGTGCGATATAGAACACGGGTGTGCTTCGTGCAGAAGTTTCATTTTGTATCAGATCCACAGTTAAAAAAAAAAAAATGTTGTTTCTCTTTGGGACTTGCCTCGGTCGGAGTTGGCCTGAGAAATTAGGTTGAAAATGGTGCGGGCACGACAAGCAAAAGACTGAAGCCAACAGGCGGCACGCTGCTGATCCATAGGCATCTGCGCGGGGAGCGGTGGACCAACAGAGAGTCAGGACTCGGGGTGGGGAGAAGACAGGCAGGGTGGCATGCACATGGCGCTTTACACTTGACAATTATAATTTATTATTTACCGTCAGGGCGGCACAGTAAAAAAACTTACGTGGGCGCGAAAGAAGCACCAGGTGGTCCGGACCATCCGTAGTAGGCACAGTCAGCACTCAGCATACAACGACGACGACGAACTGGTCACGCGTCCTGTCTTCGTTAGTTAGTACTTTCACTTTACTTGTTGTGTTCTGGAACTTCTGGCAGCAGTGGCCACGCGCGGTGACGTGACACGTCCCAACAGCGTAGAAATGGCCAATCACCTCGACATGGCTGGATATAGCCATATGGTGATTGGCCATACAGTGCGGCCCCTTAGCAGATCAGCCAACACCCACGCGCGGCACCATCCTGCTGCAGCAGCCAATCCTGGCGCAGCGTTAACAGCAACACTGCGCCAGGATTGGGCTACGAGCAGGATACTATCTGCCCATTTTGAGACCGGTGTCCCGGGTCCCTGCCTGACAGTGCCTGTGTCTAGTGCTATAGAGGGGGGGGGAGAGAAGGTCTACGCATGCGCGGGCCAGTCAAAATGTTGCCTACTCCTGGATTCTACATGCGCATTGCGCAGTCTTGTTGTCTACTCCGCTATTCTCTGCCTGTGCGCTGCCTGTCACTCTCTGCAGAAGCCCCGCCCCCCACGGCCCACTTCCTTATACGATGCCCGATCGATTCTGTTCTGTCATGCTTGTCCCGGGGCCTGTAGCGCGCTGTGCGCTCACATTTATTTTTTGCTCACATCACATGTATTTTTAATCAGAGAGTATGTTTTGCAGACAGTGCGGTCGTCCAGGCTAGTGGGGCAACGCCCCAACGCCCCCAATGGACGCACCGCCACTGTTGTCGTCCTTAAAGTGGTTGCCAAGCCTTTTAATGGCTTTTATGGAGACATACCATTCCGCATCAGGTGGCTAAATGGCTGCAAGCAAGTGCTCAGAAATACGCTCTCCTTCTGTGCCCAGTTATACATTAACGCTAATTTTATTATAGGGTTAATCTCTATCGATAGTTATTATATTAATATCAAAACGCTTGTACAATTGTTTCCATTTCAATGTGTGCACACCTGGCTCAGCAAAAAAAGGGTGAAAGAATAGTGGCATTTTGCATGATTGTGCACAACTGTTATTCTGTTATACTGGTAAAACAGGTAAATAGTGATGCCAGAAAGTATGAGTCACAGGAATAGGACCCTTTACCCTGCACACTTTTACTCCGTGTGCCATTACACCACAGAATCTTTTACAATGCAGGGCTTTACAATGCAATCCATTACAATGCATTCCCCATTACAATGCAAATTACTATTCTAACTCCACTGGGGCGTTACTTTGGGGTTATAATAGTTTGCGGTGTAAATCTCTGCATTGTAAAAGATTTTGCATTGTACAAATTGAAAAGTAATGACATGCGTTGAAAAGCATGTGGGTAAAGGATGTTTCCTGAGTCACAGGCTAGAAACAGGTCAACTTACTGTGAGAAGTCATTCACTTGTGAGCCCATCTATCAATCAGTCTCCATTTGTAAAGCGCAACTCTGTCACCCCTAGAGGTATCTGGGCAATGTGTCTCTGTCGAAGAGCCAGGTCTCGAGTCTCTTTCTGAAGTCTGCCAGCAAGAGGGCTGTATGGAGGGGGAGGTCATTCCAGGTCTTGGCTACAATGTAGGAAAAAGAGTGATCACCACTGCGGGGGATATGGGGTGTGTGCGTGGGCGAGTAAAGAGGAGAGTAGGTATCTAGCTCGTTGGTAGAAATTCCGTCAATGGTTGAGGTAGGCAGGTACTAAGTCATGTAGGGCTTTGTAGGCATGCGTGAGGATCTTGAACTAGCATCTTTTCTGGATAGGGAGCCAGAGGACGTCTCTCAGGTGGAGGGCTAAGTGGGTTCGTTTGGGGAGGTTCAGAATGAGTCTGGCTGCGGCGTTCTTTTTTTTTTATATATAATTTTTTATTGAGCAGAGCATAGATAAGGTACAATACAAATATGAACGAACAATTTGAACAATGGAAATGAATACAAAATATTTAAAAGCTTCTTCTATTAAAAACTGATTAAAAAGGGAGGATTCTGAATACTTAAAAGCCATAAGCAGTCAATGTCAATAAAACTACATATATAAATTTTCAAATACAATCAATGTGCAACATCCGCAAAATTCGGTCATAAAGTGCAAATGCAATACAGTACAATCCAACCTGAAATAAAGTGCTAATGCTTCAAAATTACTATAAGTGCAAATCCCACGAAATAAAGTGCGCTTGTGACTTATTAATACACCCTTTCAACACTTCAAGACTGCTTGAGCATAATACAGGCCTCTTATCAGTATTCAGTCTAATTACAAACTTAACCCCCCCTTATTTCCTGCAAATTCTCAAAATACTTCCAATTCATTACAAATCTCCTTACTGCTGCCACTCTACAAGCATAAGCTTTTTCAAAATTCCATGACCTCCTCATTTTGTTAAGCCATTTCGAATGGGAAGGACGTTCCTTTGATTTCCAATTTTGGAGAATTAGGGAGCGGGCAACAGCACAAGAAATAAATACAAACATTTCCTCAACATCTTTGAGAAGCACTCTGTCATTACATGTACCAAAGAGGACCAATTCGGCTGAAGGCATAAGTGTTTTCCCTATAGCTGCCTCAATATCTGAGAGAATGGCCTCCCAAAAAGATTTCAGTTGAGGACAAGTGAAGAAAATATGAAGCCATCCACCCTGACCATCAGCTTGGCATCTGAAGCACTTGTTCCTAACCTCCGGGAACCTTTTCTCCAGTGCCTCCGGAGTCCAATATGCTAGCCAGCAGGACAAGAATGCCATCCTCTTAAATTTGGTGGCCCATGATTTATAACCCAATAAGCTTACGGTTTCCCAATCTTTGCGTGTTAAATTACATTGTGTTAGGCTACTTATTTTCTCTAGATGGGAATCTATCATAGCTAATTGCTTATACCACTGGTTTTAGCTTCGTATAGGAAAGTTACCATCTCACTCGTTGAATCAAATAGTCCACCTATATCTCTTCTTAGAAAGTGGACAATTTGTGAGTATTCAAAGAACGTTAGTCGCCAGGGAGTAGTTACTCTAGCTAGCACTTCTTGCCACGTAATAATTCTTTTCTGAACAACGAAGTGCCTTAACTCCCCAAATCTCCCACATTATTATATGGCTGTTTCTAATATGGAGGCCCAAACAAAAACACTCTCGTAGACTTAAAAGCTGGGAAGCTGAGGAGCTAGGATTTCTTTTAAAAAAGGACTGCAATCTAGACAAATATTCTTTCAAGGTCTTATATCTTGTCCTCTTTGGGAGCTTTGTAATCTTTAAAAATACCCGGATTTGAGAATCAGACTCTTGTATAATTTTTCTCAGAAGAAGCTGTCTCGATTATTTTTTGACCTATCAGACCTGCCACTATATCAAGAAAGGCTGCCTCATAATATGTTTTTAAGTGTGGCAGAGCCAGTCCCCCCTGTTCAACTGGAAGTTGGATCACAGACAACTTAACCCTCGGGGCTTTCCCCCCCAAACAAAACTTCTGAACATGGTTTCCATGTCTTTAAAAAAATAAAATTCAATTTGATTGGGACATTGCAAAACAAGAATATTAACAAAGGTAAAATCGAGAGAGATACTCTACCAATCAAAGTGAGTGGGAGTAAAAGCCATTGGGCAAAAAGGCTCTTAATTTTTTTTTTGGTTCTCGCATAGTTGAGAAGATAAAGCTGATTATAATCAGAGGTCACAAAAATGCCTAAGTATCTAACAGGATCGCGGCTTGCTGCCTGGACACGCAGGCAAGATGGAAAAAGGCTAAGGTTGGTGTTTAAAGCGAGAACCTCCGTCTTCTTAGCATTTATTTTGTAACCTCCTATTTGCTCATATGCTTTAAATTCCTTTAATATAATTTCTATATTCTCTTTATTCGGTTTCAGATAAAGAAAAATGTCATCCGAAAACAGCTTGAGCTTCGCCATCCCGGAGAGGGGGGAAAATATCAGGATTGTTTCTGATTTTAATCACAAGGGGTTCGATAAAAAAGTTAAAGAGTAAAGGAGATAAAGGGCAACCCTGCCTAGTTCCTCGATTGACTTTAATTAGGCCGGCCCTATTCAAATTTATTATGACCTGCGCTGAAGCACCTTGATAGATGTTCCATAGCATCTTGATCACTTGTTCTGGAAACCCGAATTGGGCGAGGGAGTAAAACAGGGTTGCCCAGTTTACCAGGTCGAATGCTTTTTCCGCGTCGACCATTAAAATACACGCACGGGTTGAATTGATATTAAAATAATCCAGTGCCTGAATTAAAAATTCAGTATTGGAAGCCATTGAGCGGCCTGCTATAAATCCTGACTTCTTGGGCAGCAAACATAAAGCGACGGGCCCAGATTTTCATTAGGATTTTATAGTCTGAATTCAGAAGGCTAATATGCCTATAAGAATGAATATCTTCTGGATTTTTGTCTTTTTTAACAAAAGATATTATTGTTGCTTCCTTAAATGATGCGGGTACCAACCCTCCTAACTTAATATAATTGAATACATTCTTAAGGTGTTTTGATAGGTCCTTTAAAAAAATCTTATAAAATTCGATTGGCAACCCGTCTTGCCCACAAGCCTTCGCCCCTGCTGTTTCTTTAATAGCATCTTCTATTTCCCCTTTACCAATTTCAAGCCCTAGTTGTATAGCCCTATTAGCCGTGATTTTTGGAATTTCTATATTCAAGAAATAGTCCTGTATCTGATCTTCCCCCACATGATATTCAGTAGTATATATATTGCTAAAGTGTTCTAAAAAAGCCCTTTGAATCTAATCGTTGTCCACAATCTCTTGTTCATTAGGATCTCCTATTTTAACTATTGAGGCAGATTCCTGTCTTTTTCACACTGAATTAGCCAGGAGCTTCCCTACCAATTGGCTGTCCTCATAGACCTTTTGTTGGAAGGTTCTGGAGCTCTTAATCTCTTCCAATACAAAGAAATCTTTTAACTCCGCCTTTGCTTGCTCCAGATGATTCGGGCGTAAACAGAACTGTAGAGTATATTCTTTATCTACAGCCTTTTGGAGCATAAATATTTTTTGTCTCCTCTCTTTAGCCAGAGCAGATGTATAAGGTATTATCTGGCCGCGTGCTGCCGCCTTAAAACCCTCCCAAACCGAAAATGGTTATGCCGTGTCATTACTGATTTTCAAGTATTCCGTGATCCATTCTCCAAAACTAACCACCCAATCCTGATTCTGGAGCAGGGTACGATCCAGATGCCACCTGGATTGGTCCCTGCCCCCTACTCCTAGATTAATTTCCAGATCTACCTTCCCATGATCAGAAAAGGGATTACACCCAATAAATGAGCCTAGAGTCTGAATGGATCTTGATATCAGAAAAAAATCGATTCTTGATGACGTCCGGAAGCGATGTGAATAACAGGTAAAATATTCCCCTTCTGGGTTCATAAAACACCATGGGTCTATGAGTTGGTATTCTGATTTGAAAGCATCCAAGACTTTTTTAGTATTAGGTTTTAATTGTTTCTTATTTTTATTAGAGGTATCTTTTTTTAAATCTTGTATATAGTTGAAATCTCCTCCCAAGATAATCTGCCCGGGGGACCACCTGAGAAGATCATTGATTTCAAGAATACTAGACATCTCATCGGATATCTGCCCATAATAGTTCACAAAATTCATTACCTTCCCCTGTATTTTAGTAACAACCCATAACCATCTCTCCTTAGGATCCCTTCGAATCCTTATGTCTTCCCAAGGTAGTCTTCTGGAGAATTAGATAGCAACCCCTCTCTGGGCTACCCCAGCTGATGCAAAGAACGCGTGGGAAAAACATTTTGGAATACATAGATTAGGGGTGTTGGATTTTAGATGGTTCTCTTGGAGAAATAATACATGGGGATTCTGGTAAACTGCCCATTTTATAAGAGCGCCATATTTCTGTTTGTTTAACATGCCATTGGCGTTGACTGATAGGATACTACATTTATTCAATTCCATATTAAAATTCTCACAACTTTAATTCCTACATCCAAAATACAGTACGGACCCTGCCTAAGACTTCTGCTCTTTTTTACTGCGTTTACCCCAACCCCCCCTCTCCTACCCCTGATGAGCCCTCACCCCCTCCTGAAATGTGGAACCTTCCATCCCCCCCCCACTCAGACCAAATTTCACCCCTTCCTACTAACCTGGGTGTCTTCCTGTCACACCCTAAGTGACCCTCTGGGCCCATAGCCCCCCCCCCGGCAAGAAAAAGAGAAAAAAAAAAAGAGCAAACAAATCACATAGCAAATACATATGTAGAGCATTATCGCGGCCCGAAAGCCCACTAGTGACTATAGTGTCCCATATTTTCAACAAGGAAGTAAAATTGCCCTTGGCAAGTAGGGAACAGCCTATTTCCCAATTTTTCCTCGAGCTCACCACTCTACAACAGACCACTACATACTATTCAAACATTTGCCTCTGAAGGGATCTCCTTGAGGAAAGATTGTGCTTCCTCAAGGGCGGAGAACATATAAAACTTTCCCTTCACAAGGATTTTTAATTTTGATTGTTGAGCGATTGAAGCTTGCGCACCCTTCAGTTTAAAGAGATGGGGAATTTTCACGAATTCTTTCCTACGGCGCGCAGCAGCGGCAGTCATATCAGAAAAGATTCTACATTTAATTGTTTCTGTAACTGAGAATTGTCTTTGTTGGAATGCCTTAGATAGAATCTTTTCCTTTATCCTATAATCCGCAAAATTCATCAGGATAGTTCTGGGGAAGGTTGAGTTTGCAAATCTCTGTGCCGGAACCCGATGCGCTCTCATAATGGTTAAGTCCCCCTCAAACTCTGGTAGAACATTTTGATGGATAAAAGCGTTAACCCACTGAAGCGTATCTGAACCTTCAAGGCCCTCAGGAACCCCCACTATCCTTAGGTTGGATCTTCGGGAATGATTCTCTAGTTCCTCGAGCTTATTTTCAAGTTTACTCTCCAGTAGGCTCTTTTTACTTGCTGCTTCTTTAGCTTCCATCCTTGCTTGATTTATGTGATCTTCAAGAGCTGAGATTCTTTCCTCCGCTTCATGTAATCTGATAGGGAGACCTGACATTGACTCTTCAAATTTTTCCAGCCTGAAGTGCAGGGCGGCTATCTCAACTTGCTGATTGACCTTTATCTCACGTATCTCATTGAGGATTAGGTTCAACATCTCACGAATATCAATTTGATAGCTCATTTCCTTTTCGGAGTTGTCTTCTTTCCCCTTTTGAAATAATGGAGTTACAGAAGTTGATTTTACAGCTGTAGAGCCCCCTTGAAACCCTAGAGCCCCCTCTTGGAGCAACAAACTAGGTGGACATTAGGGAGATTGTAGAACTGCCACTGATGGAATCTGCTTCGACAGTGTCGCTATCCTTGGTTCTTCGTTGATTATATTCAAACTCGCTTCTGCCCCAGGATCTGAACTATTTGAATCAGCCCTGGCTGCCACCTCAGAGTGATTTGAAGTCGGTAGTTGAGGAGCTTCTGACATCACTTGTATTGTATTCTCAGGTGCTTTTAGTGGAGAGTCTATTTGTTCCTGCACTACCACTGCTACTGAGGATGAAGCTAGAATTTTGGCATTCTTTTCAGGCGGGACCAATGATGTTTGAGGAAAGCGAGCAATCTTTTTTCCAAACAGGGGAAAGTCTCTCATCTCTTTTACCCCGCTCATACTTTTCTCGCCAGAAGATGGCCCAGCTTCTGCTACCTTTTCTGCTACCTTTTCTGATAAAGCTGAGGTACTTACATCTTCTATGTGGTTACCCCCCATAGCAGCTTCACCAGTCCCTTCATCTGGAAGAGAGGTTAAAGTAATATGCAGTTCCTCTTCCGAGCTCTCTAACGTTGTATCCCTCCCCGGTACAGGAGATACCGGACTTCCTTCTCCCTTTTCGCCTTTGTCTCTTTCTTTGGCTGCTAGCCGTGCGGCTTTTCTTGCTAGAGCTAGGCGACTTTTACTCTTCAAACGGGCAGTTGTTTCAATCTTAGCGGTTTTAGCTGGCTCTTCAGTATCTTTTAGTTGTCTTGTAGTGTAGTTCCTATATTCCCAATAGGCTCTGCGCATTGGAATAATATCTTCAGTAGTGTAGACGTAGGACTGAGGTTACCTAGGTCTTTTACTGACGATATTAGACTTAAGTTTTGTGTGCCAGCTAGCTCAGAGTTCACTAGAAACTTTCTCGAATAGGCGAGGAGGATTTTAACCTCCCTGGATAGACAAGAAGGGATTTAGTTTCTGACAACCATAGAACATGACAACTTTGCTCTCCCTGATCAAGAGTATATCTCTAGAGTCGTGTGAAAACAAAAGACAGCTATTTTACTCAGTCAATACGTGCATACTTAGTTTCACCAGATTGCAGAGAAAAGGAGAGACGGGCGTTTTCAATAAAAGGTGTTATTTATTGATCAGTCTCTTTTCTCATACAAGAGAAATGAATCGCTACAATAGTAATACTGATAGTTAAGTAAAGTGCATACAGTAAAAGCAGGATTATAAAATAATACTGTAAAAGCATTGATATGGTTTCTTAGCCATATGTTACTTTAAAATGGATAAAAGATATACATACATATATACATTGACTAATCGTACTTAACTGGTGCTTCTAACTACGCCTACCCCGGTGTACCTGACCTAAGCCTAATACATGGGAAGGAGTAAGTAGCAGTTTAAGTTAAGTTTGGTTTGCCAAGAATCTGACTCAAGAATTCTCTGTAAGGGGTTAGTCAGTTCAGTACCTGGGATTTAGAAGGCAGGAGGTCTGGTATCTCTTTCTCAGGACTCGGTATCCCAGTCACCCGCGAAGGTGGGCTGGAAACGCTGGAGGCTGGATTTCTCTGCAAGAGAAAAGGCAGTGGTTTTCCTCAGCGCGTCAAAAGGGGAGGGGCAGCGTCCGTGGGCTCTCGCATCAGCTGGGCTCTCCGGCAAGTAGTCGCTGCTCCAAGCTCATCACCACCGTGTCTTTACTTAGGGCAGTGTCGGTATATTTATACCTGAGAGGTGCCGGGTTTGACGTAAGGATGGACATAAGACGTCAATTAAGAACTGGTCGTTCTTACATTCTTTACAGGAGTTCTCGAACGAAATCAAAACAATAGCAGCGGGGATTTCCCAGGTTTGCTGGAGGCTTGGTTTGTTTAGAGAACTCGGTGTGCTTTCTAGGGGGCTGGAGGAATAGTGCTTGCTTAATGTGACAGCATGCGCTATGACTAATTTATGAAACTGGTTTCTGTGCCGTTGTAAGGATATTAGTGATTTATAACCGGACAAGTGTCAGAAATTGGAGTATCGATACAGGTCCCTATATAAACACACTACAGCCACTCCACGAATTCATGTCCATATTTACTAACCTAATCAATAGTAAACATAACTAATAGTGCATGTGTATACCGAACCACCCCAAAATACATTTTTTGCATTTGAAAATAGGCATATCGAAATACACGAAAATGAGTATAGGTACTGTATGCATTCAAGCAGTGTAATCATTCAAAAAAAGGATGCACAATTTATCTCAGCATGAATGATGTGCGAAAATAACACATGAAATGGCTCTTAATACAGAAGAAAAAGTGCGAGACCACTTCATCACATATAAATACATTTACTTGTAAATATGCTAGAGGCTGAGGTAAATTATTGTCTCTAGAGTTCCTAAGAATAGAAGCTCTGTTCTCTAAGAATAGTTCTACTTTAAGCAGAAGATAAGTGCCAAAAGGTAAATATTTTGGGTTTGGGAAAAAGTTTTCGTTTTTCAGTGAAGAAGGAAAAAATTGTCAGTAGCTTTGTTTTTAAAGCCGAAGGCCAAATTCAGAGTTCAGGGAACGCTGTGTGCACGTTTGCTTATAGTCACTCTCTCTGTTCTGGTGAAAACATCATTTCAGACAGATTTTCAAAAAAACAGTTCACTGCCTCAGGTGAAAGTTCGACCAAGTTGGAAAATGTCGCTACCATGCAGTCTTGCGCATGTTCGCTTTCAGTGATGTTTTGATCAGCATTGCTTACAGAAGGCCGTACCTGGTTGATGCTGCTTTCATCCTGTACTTCACTACCCATTAATCGTAGTGGTGAAGTCTCCACGAATGCCGTCATCAGGATTGGTAGCCGCTGGGGACAGCACAATGCATCAGCCTTTACTGGACCCAACAAAGTATCTGCATCCAATGGTACTTCTGATTGTAGTGTAAGACATGTGTCCAACACGCATTCCTCGCCGCATAGCATGCACCTCAATACAGGTAAGACACAATTCTGCCATATGGGTCTGAACGAAGGAAACCAGGTCATATTCAGATCTCTTCTAATCCAAGGACTTCAGTTATGCGGTCCCGATAGCGTAAAGCTAGGATCGTTTCTTCCATTGTTGTCGGAGTCTTGTCTGTGACATGGCTTGCCATAACGAAGCAGGAGTAGCAAAAATAAGATGCCTGCTACGAGTCCCAACAGGAGTGGAAGTCCGCCAAAGACAGAATGGACGAAATCGGGAAATATTCCCAGGACTGCTTTGAATGGAGTCAACAGTCCCGAAAAAACGGACTTAAATACACTCGCGATACCATTTGTATCAGAAATATTTAAGATTTCGCTTAGCATTTCTGCGAAGTGTAGGGGGCAATTTGTTGATAACAATGCATGTATCTCTCCTGTTGTCCTTGCAACTTGGAGATCATACGTTTCTTTTGATGACGTCAAGTGAACTGGCGTCTGTAGGAGCACAGTCTTCATTCTGCTTAAAGTATCAATTCGAATAGAAGAGATTTTCAAACTGGGCCAAATTTTTCCCTCCCTGTCTGGAGTTTCATTTGGGAACAATACTCGCTCACAGCAAGTGACCATGGAACTCACGCTTACTAGATAAGGTTTTCCTGGCAGTAAGCCACAACATCTGTGATCTACAATTAGAATGTAACTCCCGTTAGTATGTCTTCTAAAGAATGGTTCTATTTTTGTTGCAGGTGTGCCGAGCTGGTGACATGAAAGGTTATTTGAAGTCCCCTCACAGGCCCCATGTAAACTTATACCCTGACACAGAAGTATACCACTTAGTGACTTTTCACAATTGTTACCACTAAGAAATACACTCTGTCCTTTTTCACTATAACATGTGTGTGTATAAGGTAGGTTCCATGTTGACCTAATGTATCCTTTACCCAACATTTCATACTGGCCTGCCTGTATATATTTCTGGCAGTATCGAAATTGGAAAGTCGTTATCGGAATAGTTATGATTCCATGTATTATCCTTTCAATGACAGGTCGTTCTGACATTGTCAATGGTAATCTCTCAAGTTTTTCAATGCTCAGAATTGTATACTCTGCACCCTTTTGTGCCAAGCTGATATGTGTATCAGTAAGGTTAAAGATACCGAATAATGAGGTTGTGTTGATTAAACGCCAAGGCACGTATCCTGAACGTAGATTTTGTAACGTCCAGCCAAGCTGTACAATAGAACGCAATTGGGACTGACCGTGTTGTAACATCAGTAAGTCTTGCTCTATTATATCGATTGCAGATGATACAATACTGTCCAGTGAATATATTCTGGAAGACAGAGTCATTAACCCATTGTCCACAACAGAAAGTGATTTTTCCAAATTAACACGGTCAATTTCCCGTATTTTCTCTGCTGTTTCAATTTGAGTTACTTTCCAAGCTTCGTTGTAAGCTGCATATATAGAGGCCTCTATGAAACGTTTTTGACGCTGTTTGCGTGGTCCCATAATGAAATCACGCAAGTCAGCACCTTCTTTAAGTAAAGTTAAGTGTTGCTTAATTTCTGCCAGTGTGGATGTTCGTAGCCATTCGAGGCAGAGTTTACCTACACTGTATGTAATTACAATCCCTGGATGTTGTCGCTGGGAGTATCTAGGATCTGGCCTGGTTATTGTGAACCCCTGTTTTTTGTTCAGGAATCTATCTTGACAGTTATTCGTGTCTGTGGGCCAGATCAACCATTTTTTCCAATCAGGATGTGTTCTGTTTTGGTTTAAAAAATGGGATACGTCTATCTCATCATCTGTAGTTTTATTACTGTCAGGTGTTAGTTTTGGAATAGACGGTTTGTTTAAGTCTTTAATTTTGGCTAGGCCAAAACAGGTTGTCTGTTGAATTGTGTCATTCAAGAATACAATTTGTTCTGGGATCATGCAGGCTCTAAACAATTATTCTATACCTTTGACCTGCCAATCTCTTGTACCCCAGATTGTTTTCGTTTCAAGTTATTGTTCCAGAGATCAAAAATGAATGTATTCATTTTGTCAAAAAATGTCTCTGAATAGATTAATTTTGTATTTGTAAGCATGGTATTCATTCCTGTCTTATTTAACAGTTTGAAATAAAACGTTTCTGTATTACTTGTGTTAAACCCTCAGAAATATGGACATTTTTCATAAAATGTTTTCGAACTACCTTTTGGTGGAGTTGCACAATGTTCTCATTGGTTATAATTAAAAACATTTCTAGGTTGAGCAGATTTATGCAGATAATGGTCACAATAGTGGTTGTAACAGTACATCTGGTCATAATTAGATGAACCCTGTAAATAATCATGTTCTGTAAATTTAGCTGACATCACTAGATCTGACATCAAATCATTAATACTTTCAAAGTCCCAATCATCAGCGCATGTGCTTGATTTTACAAAGTCACTTAATGAAATCTTGAATTGATGAGGATACTTCAGGAGCTCAACAGGGCCATAGATTTCGTAATCAGTTTTGTCCCATGCTACCCCACCGGCTTTAGGATTGGCTGTGAAGTTTACTGAAGAAAGTTCTCTTTTCTCGATGTGTGAAGACTTGTGTGGTTTTTGGACCAAGTTGATATTCTGACTTGCTGTGTCCATTGTAACATATTTTCCCTTAATGAAATGACCCAAGTATAGTACCATGATGAGCCAAAGTATGAGGACAAATACACCTTGTGCCACCCAAAATTCAATCCATGGAGAAATCAGATAGGTTTCTTGTAGTTGATGAAAGAGTTCTTTTGCTTTGTCTTTAAAAGTCTTTGATGGTGTCGGCATTTCCTCAGGTTCGCTCAGATCCTCAGAAAAGTCATCGAAGTTGATGAAATAGCCTGATGCTGTTCTGTCAATTGTTTCAATTGCTTCTGGATTTCTTTTTGTTTTTGGAATTTTCTTTGTTGCATTAGCATAGTCAGTGGTTACATCATCGTAGACTGGTGTTTCTTGATGTAAGATTTGGATTTGGGTTTCAAGAGGTTTAAGTTCCATGGCTTTGTTGCATAGTCCTTGTTGATTCACTGTAGGTTTATCAAATGTGATTAGTCTCTCAGTTTGAACCTCTGTGTTTGTAGCAAACTTTGGTGTTCTGCTATTTCTTGGGAGTTCACTCGGCCTACTACTTATTATCGGCCACATGATTGTGGTTTAACCAGTTCGATGGATACAACTCGGTTCTCCTTTTTACCAGCAGTAGTACAACTGATCTTGTTCCGTTGATAGCCAAGACAGGTACTGCTTTTCTATATGAAGGCCCAAATTCCTTCTTTACCGCGATCTTCTCTCTGACCAGATCCCCGATTTTTGGAATCCAGACAGGCCTTGCTGGGACAGGTGGTTTCTCTTCAGTGGTTGTTGGCTGTTGTTTAAACTTTATGTTGCTCAGGTCTTTTCTTGTTTCATTTAAGTCCTGTAAAATAGCCAAACGATCTTTGATATCAAAGCATTTTTCTTTAACCACTGAAGTTTGACTATCGAGGTCCTAGATTAACATTCTAGTCCCAAACAATAATTCGTACGGACTGAGACCTCTCAGAGAATTTCTTGGCAGATTATTAAGACTACGTTGGACACTTATTAAATGTTTGACCCACCCAGCTCCAGAACCTAATACCTTTGCCGTTATAGATTGCTTTATGTCACGGTTTTTTCTTTCCACAATTCCGTTTCCCTCAGGATGAAAGGGACAAGAGTACCGCAATGCAATGCCCATGCTGGTCATGGCCTCCTTATAAGCTCGAGAGCTAAAAAGCAGGGCAATGGTCAGAATGTAGCATGCCAATTGCGTATATGCCATTATAGAAATCTTTTTATAACAGTTCAGACGTCATTCGAGAGCTGGGGTCTACATTTTAAGTGATGATGGTCTCTATATGTTAATTTGACGCATTAATCATACTGGGTTTTATATATTTATTGTTTAATCCCATCTTGAGCGAAACGCCATGGCAAAACACCGTCTCGGTCGCCGTTGCGATCTCTGTTGCAGTTTGGACAGTTTTTTGCAAATATGTGATGTTGCATTCCTGGCCACCAGTATGTGGATTGCAGTTCTTCCAGAGAATCCTTTAGCTTAAGGTGTCTAAGACCCTCACCCATATGTGCGTCTGCTATTAACAATATTCTCCTGTTCGTGTTTGGAATTACTCTATCCCCCACTCCAGGGATTTGAGCAAATGGAACGTTATTCGCATCAGTTATGTATGAGTACTTTACTGGAAAGCCTTTCGGGAGTGTTTCTATCGCATCTTTTACTGTAGCGCTGACAGCTTGTAATATTTCGCTGTCTATTTTTGTTTTTGACCGGGTGATAGCGGCTACGGAAGCCGTTTAGACAGCTGCCTTCGCTGCTTCATCAGCCAATGAATTCCCTGCAACGTGAACGCCATCACGTTGATGACTCAGTGTATATATCACGTTAGTCTTTTGTAGTTCCTTTTGTAAAAGAACTACTTGTTCCCAAAGCGTTTTGTGCTTGGTTGTGCCACCTTTTGCGTCTTTGAAACCGTTCTCAACCCAGATCTGCAAGTATTCATTATAAGACTGCACGCAATAATATGAATCGCACACTATGAGTGTGGGGAATTCATGATCGGTATTTTCAAGCGCCATCTTAAATGCTAGTAGTTCTGCTCGCTGAGCTGTACAATCTCCTAGAGATTGTGTTTTAGTAACCAGTGGTCTAAATTTTCCTTCGTGCCAACGACCTTTAACAATCGCGCACGCAGCACTGTAAGCTTGTTTACCCCCAACTGCGGGCTGTGCTGATCCGTCTGTATATATTATACAGCCGTAGTGTTCTAGAGGTAGGATTTCGGTCGGCAGAGGACATTCAAATTCATATTGGAGAAATTCTTGTGTTTTTAAATTAAGATCAAATTCGTATACCACGTCTGTTGCAGCAAGAGAATTAACCCACTGTATCCATCTCAGATGTAATGCTTTAGCATTTGGAATGCTTACCTTTGTTACCGCCTCTAGGGCTGGTATTGGTGTAACGATGATTATTCGTTTACCTTGTGCAAGGGATCTTTCTTTCGCTACAGCAGTCTGTACCGCGGTTAGAACTTTTTCCGTTTGGCTAAATTTTATTTCAGCTTTTGTGTAAAAATGAGATTTGTAAGCTATTGGTACCGTTTCTCCCTCATTAGAGGTCAGGTATGTGAATCCGCATCTTCCTGGGATGACTCGGATTACAAGGTTGCGTGTGTTATCGCGTGTTTGCAATTTTGTTTTAGTTAACATGTCTGTTTGCAATGATCTCAAAATTTCTGTGTGTTTTTGAGTCCACTTGATTGTTTTAAAATCTGGTCTTATTAGGTCATAGAGAGGTTTAACTCTCTCTGCATAATTTTGAATGTACGTTCTACCGAAATTCAGGAAACCTAGAATTGATTGTAAGTTTTTCAGCGTTCTTGGTGCTTGGATTACGGCACATTTCTCTAGGAAATTGTCTGCCAGGCTTTTGCCTTCACTTGATAATTCATATCCTAAAAACAGGACAGTCAGATGGGCAATTCTTGACTTCTTGAAGTTGAATTTGTAACCCTCTGCTGCGAACCCAAGTATTATGGTGTTCACTTTTTTCAAGTGAGTATCCAAGTCATCATCTGTTAGATAGATGTCATTGACATAAGATAATGCCTCATCATCATATATTTGTAGTAACTCTGTTACTCTCGCTGAGAATAATCCTGGGCTGTTCTTGAACCCTTGTGGTAAACGACAGAAATTTTTCTGCGATCCATTTATTGAGAAAGCGGTCAAATATCTGCTTTCAGGTGCTATATTTTGACAAAAGAATCCATTAGAAATGTCGAATGTTGTTTTGTATTTTTTGCGCACAATGTTATTCATTAGTGCTGCACTGTGTGAGTTTTGTACTGCAAAGGTTTTGCAACATGAGTTAAGGTGTCTGTAGTCCAAAACTAGACGATATGAATCATCTGGTTTGGAGACAGGAAACAAGGGATTGTTCATTTGTGAGGTGCATGTTTCAATCACCCCCTGGTATTCAAGTTGATCTAAGATCTCCCTGACCTGTTTTTTAGCTTCTTGCTTAATTGGGTACTGCCTCTGTGCAGTTGGTTGTGATTTTAACTGGATTTTGTGAGGAAAAGATTCCTCATCCCATCCCATCCCACATGGTTTTTATATAATGCAAGAGCTTGGGCTACTGCCCACTTTCTTGCAAGTGTATATTTTTTATGTATTGGAATGTGATTTGAGAAGGCAGGCATAATCATTTCTTCGCCATGAGGGCACTCCCTGACAAACTCTGGTGGCCAGTCTTTTTCCGCTAAAAGGATGTCATAGCCTTTGGAGAGGTTATCCCAAAATAGACCCCTTATTTTCCTAGTCTTATCTCCCTCTATACGTAATGTTATTTCGTATATTTTATGAGGTTTGCTAACTCTGCTGTCTGCAGTTTCCACCTGAATGTATTCATTCGTGTCCACTGTCTCCAGATGATTCATCAGGATCTTGCGAGCTATGCTCACTTCTGCTGCGCTGTCTAGCATTGTCTGAGCCCACTCTCCGTTTTTCAGCTGTGTCCTCAGGATCCTCGGCATGTTTGATTACTTTAATACTGGCTACCTTCTTCTTTGGAAATTGTAACTTTTTACTTTGATGAGCAGGTTCCTTGTCTTTGGACTTGAAGTGCTCTTCCCTTTGTTCTGACCGTCCTCTTCTTTCCGATTTCTGCGAGGAAGTCTGAAAAGATCGAGAGGGACGTGTATCAATATCTTGATATCTATCAGGTTTCTTCAAATTATCCCTATTTCTAAGGTTGTATTTTTTCTCAGAGGGCTCCCTCTGGGGAGACTTGTGTCCTTGGTCCGGAGATCTCTCTCTCCGCCGAGGAGACCTTCCTCTGGACTGGAATTTTCTTTGGGAGTGGATTGTTTATTTCCATCCCAGTTCTTTTTTGGAGCTGTTAGATTATTTTTAATAAATACCTTTTCAGGATTTTCAGTTAGTTGGGGTTTCACTGGTTTTCCACCCAAACTATC
The DNA here is from genome assembly GCF_964261635.1 of Lissotriton helveticus. Taxonomy (NCBI): domain Eukaryota; kingdom Metazoa; phylum Chordata; class Amphibia; order Caudata; family Salamandridae; genus Lissotriton; species Lissotriton helveticus. Next base: position 138,242,352 of record NC_136069.1, on the reverse strand, counting down.
TCTTCCTAGTTCTTCATAGGATTTTTCTATGATTCTGGCAAGTTCAAATGGTTGTTCTGCTATATCTGTTTCTTTCAACTTCTGGCGGATCGCCACAGATGCTGCTTCTCCTTTTATGTTGGATAAAAATAAAGCTGAGACCTGCTTGAAGTCTTTCAGTAATTTCATACCCAGAGTTAAAGCAGGTTCTGGACCGTATTCATTTTGAATCTGTTTGAGCACATCTGGTATTACCGCCATGGACGGAACACCATGTGTTTTTGTGTGAATGGAAGCAAAGACTGTGCCCCAAGTGTCACAGTCCTCCACATGTGGTGCGATCCCCATTGGAAGGCAGATAGTCAGAATTCTGTGTTTCTCAGTAGGGGTAGTATCCGGAAATACCGCCTCTATTTGAGTGATTTTTCCCGTTTGGAATTTGTTCCCATTTAATGGGTACTTTGCCTAGACAGGACTGTATGTTCTGTAGTGTGATTTTATTTGTGTTCCCATGATGAGGGGTCTGCTGTGCAATTTTAATAGCTGGTTGGACCGTTGCAGTCCGCATTACATATTGGACTAATTGTCTGTGTATTTTAATCAGTTGTTTTAGCTGTACTAAAAGTTCTGGTATTGACATTTTTTCAATGTCTGGATGTGGTGTGTAGCTGGCTAGAACCGGCCACGTTGCTCCTGGTCTACCTAGTGGACCGAGCCTGGTGATGTGATTATTATGTTTTAGGGCACCTTTAAACCAGAGCAGGTGCTCTTGGTATTTTAATGGGATTTCCACCTCCTCGAAAGGAGTGTACTCATCCGGTGGTTCCTCTATTTTGTAATAGTGGAATTCTTTTGTGACAGCGTTTGCTGCTGGAAAGTTTATCCATGAATAGAATACCTCTGTCTGCCGATATTCGTGTGCCTCAATTACGAATATGACTGTACCACCTCTTGGTGTTAGTCCATTTTCTATAAGTTTAAGTGTTATAGTTTTTCTTATGCTGACCGGGATGAGTATTGCATCCGGGTCTTGCTGTAGGAGACTTGTGTCATCCGCTAGGAGTTGAGCTGCTAATCTAGCTGTCTCCCTATCTCCTTCACCGTCTGACATTTTACTGACAGGAAGGTTTTTTGTTGCAGATTAAGTTTTCAAGGAAACAAAGATTAGGTGCACAATATGCAGTCTTGCGCATGTTCGCTTTCAGTGATGTTTTGATCAGCATTGCTTACAGAAGGCCGTACCTGGTTGATGCTGCTTTCATCCTGTACTTCACTACCCATTAATCGTAGTGGTGAAGTCTCCACGAATGCCGTCATCAGGATTGGTAGCCGCTGGGGACAGCACAATGCATCAGCCTTTACTGGACCCAACAAAGTATCTGCATCCAATGGTACTTCTGATTGTAGTGTAAGACATGTGTCCAACACGCATTCCTCGCCGCATAGCATGCATCTCAATACAGGTAAGACACAATTCTGCCATATGGGTCTGAACGAAGGAAACCAGGTCATATTCAGATCTCTTCTAATCCAAGGACTTCAGTTATGCGGTCCCGATAGCGTAAAGCTAGGATTGTTTCTTCCATTGTTGTCGGAGTCTTGTCTGTGACATGGCTTGCCATAACGAAGCAGGAGTAGCAAAAATAAGATGCCTGCTACGAGTCCCAACAGGAGTGGAAGTCCGCCAAAGACAGAATGGACGAAATCGGGAAATATTCCCAGGACTGCTTTGAATGGAGTCAATACACTCGCGATAGACGTCAATTAAGAACTGGTCGTTCTTACATTCTTTACAGGAGTTCTCGAACGAAATCAAAACAATAGCAGCGGGGATTTCCCAGGTTTGCTGGAGGCTTGGTTTGTTTAGAGAACTCGGTGTGCTTTCTAGGGGGCTGGAGGAATAGTGCTTGCTTAATGTGACAGCATGCGCTATGACTAATTCATGAAACTGGTTTCTGTGCCGTTGTAAGGATATTAGTGATTTATAACCGGACAAGGGTCAGAAATTGGAGTATCGATACAGGTCCCTATATAAACACACTACAGTCTCCCCATTGTACTTAAGGACAGTATTGAAGAAGCTCTGTGAGTTAATAGTTAATAGTTTCGTCTAGCAGCAAGCGACAAGCAACTAAACAATCCAAATATCCCCTTTCTCTCCCCCTCACCTCACCTTTCTCCTTTCTATATATCGAAGTCGCTTATCTCACAAGAAGTAGCTCCTGTGTGTTCCCGATGGTTCACGTAGTTTTCAGAAAGGAGCGGGACTTTCAACTTTCAGCCTTCTTATGCACCTAGTCCTGCTGCCGCGAGTCTTTCACTGGAAAGCTGCCGTTAACAACCTTCCAAGGCGGTAGGGGGCGAAAGGGGGGCACCTGCTTACCGTGCCTCGATATTGCAGGATATTCAAAAAGGGCTCACAGCTCCCACAGGACCGCGGATTTCATTCCTCAGAACCACGGAATCACAAGCGGAGCACCTCCGGCATGCCACCCGTATCAAGCTGTTCGCATCATGGCGTTTTTCAGAAATACCGAGAACGCCATTGCTGCATTGCTGCGATGCGTGCTGCTGACGAGGAGGGGCGGGGCCACGAGTCACGACGGCTATCCGGAGGCGTGGAACTCCGGAGCCATCCCCGTCCTTTTCCTGGCTACGGCGTTCTGTATAGTTTGGATTCTTCTGAGCAGCTGGATTGAAATGCCAGCGTAGAGGGTGTTGCCATGGTTGAGGCTGCTTGTGACAAGCGCCTGAGTGACACTCTTTCTGGTGTTGGTTGGGATACCATCTGAATATTCTGCAGAGCATACAAATTGTGGAGCCGGAGGAGGCGACTGCATGAACTTGTCGTTTCAGGGTCAGATGGCTGGCGAGGATGATGCAGAGGTTGCGTGAGTGGTCGGTCGGTGTCGGTCCGAGTTCTGCAGGCCATCAGCTGTGGTCCCATGAGGAAGTGTTCTTCCCAAAGATCAGTAGTTCAGTTTTGTCGGAATTGAGTTGGAGGCAGTTGTCTCCAATCAATTTGGCTACATTGGTCATGGAGTTGGAGAGGCTGGTTTTGATTATGGCAGAGTCCTTGGTGGGCGAGAGTATCAGTTGAGTGTCGTCTGCGTAAGAGATTATGTTGAGTCCATGGGATTTGATGACGTCTGCGAGGGGGTCATATAGATGTTGAACCGGGTGAGCCTTAGGGATGAACCTTGTGGAACGCTGCATATGATGTCTTTGGGCCGGAGATGAAGGGGGGCAATCAAATGCTCTGTGTGCGTCCTGTAAGAACGTAGGCGAACCAATTTAGGGTGCCTTGGCATATGCCTATGTTGTAGAGCCTGTTGACGAGGTGTTGTGGGAGACTGTGTTGAACGGGAGGTAATCAAAAATAGGGAATGGACACTAGTGTCTACTGAACCATTGGTCCAAAATTGACATCTCTCATAGACAACCTGATCGGTGCGATGCGGTATATCTTTTATCCGCCCCCTCAGGTGTCATGGCATATTCATAGGGAAGTCAAAAAAGGTTTTTGTATGCCTGCCTCACCCGAGGCTACCTCTGGTTCTGGTAGAAGTGTTTAGAAATAATAGGGAGGGTGAAAATAGTAAAAGCAGTGTATCTCCAAGAAAAATTTTAATAAAGGAGGGGATACCACTGTCGATTAAAAAAAGGATCGATATATATGTAATCGAGTTACTAGATTACCATATAGCTATGTATATATGGGCGCGTCAACATGTTTCAGCTCTTTGGGCCCAGCCGGGTCTATAGAGCTTTCGTCAGGACATAAAACAAACAAACATATACATGAGGTACTCACACCATTAGTGTAGTTTCCTTTCGCTATATGTAGCGTTTCTTATTTTTGTCACCTGAAATATAGGAGCACAAACACATACAATCCAAGGCAATGTGGCATTGTATTTACGGTGATTAGACATACAATAGTTTTCAGCAAAACATATATGCTAGTATTACTAGTCGCTTTTTATGTAGCTAATTCTCAGTCACATAAAAATTTCTGTAGCGTAGGAAAGTAGCAGGGGAACATGTGGTGACATAGTTTGTACAGGGCGTACAGTGGATGCATGTGTTCAATGTTGCGCATTCTCAGAGAAATACCGTATCGGCACATTAGTGAGTCAATACATTAAAAGGTTTCGTTTTTAAAGTACCAAAAGGTGAGTGTGCAATTGCTAATTGAAGGTCTGCAAAAGCGGGTTCATTTCAGCATTGGTATATTATGTACCCAACGTTTTGTTTTCAAAAACGAAAAACGAAGAATTGTTTTTTTAAGTGCATGATGGCGGTAAAGCGCGTCTAGCTCAGGTCGCAAGGAAATGCATTAGCGCATTATGGGAGGAGGTTATTAGTACCTTGGTAGGTTGTTTTCTGTACTTCAGCAGGGGTGGCAGGGTCGCTTAGCGTGATCGCTGCTAGGGAGATACAGTAAGAGATTAGAGGGGGGGATATAAAGGTTAACAATCTTACCCGCATCACAGCGTCTCTTGTCACTGAATCTTACCGTGTAGACCGCGTTCTGGGTCTAGTGCTGACTCTGCCCCTGGTTACGGGCGGGGCTCTGGTCATGGCCTTTTCTTAGTTAGACCAAAGAGACTAAAAACGGACTATAGTCACTACTCTCAAGATGGAACTCGCCTTCAAGTGTGAGACTTGAGATATTGGATATTAAAAATTGTTGTGAAGTGGTTGAAAAAGTAAACCAAGGAATTCGTTTTTTGTTTTTCGTTTTAAGATAGAGCTTGCCTTTAAGTGTGACCTATTGCACATTTATAATTAGGAGTTCATTGTTTTGGGGGAGCATTGTCCATCTGTGTAATTCTCATGCTGGTCATGATTGGTTATTAACCACTTTTCTAGTTCAATTGAAAGAAAGGTTTAGAAGTGCATTTTATCAAAGGTGTATCTGCATGTAGAGTTGGATTATCAATCATGCTTGGAATCTGTAGTTGGTTCTGTGCTATGTTATGCACTGCATCGTTTTTAATTAAACTGACTCCATGGAATATTGTCGTTCATTCCGGAGATGTGGGTACCCAGACGGTCCACCCACCTTTGCTCCTTCTCAAAGAGCACTCGTTCCGCATTGTTGTGTTTGTCATACAAGGTCTCCAGAACAGTCCAAATCAGGTCGTCACAAGGTGTGTCCAGCTTCCACAAAATGTGTGCAAAGTTTTGTGTTATTCTTCTTCATTCTCACATTGCTCCTGTGTTCCCCGATTCTAAGTTTCACTTTTCTACATGTCATGCCTATATATTGGCGTTTGCAGGGACATGTGATCATGTAGATGAGATGGGACGAGTTACAATTTGTATGGGGTTTTTGAGTCCATTTAAATGTGTCTGTGAGTTGTAAGGTTTTGGTTGGTCTTGTGAATTTACACACGCCGCAGGTACCACACGGGTAATGTCCAGTGACAGGTTGCATCCTGACATCTCTTATGGTTATGGGTGTGAATTTTGTCCTAGGTCTCGTGTGGACAAGGACGTCTTTTATGTTCTTTGTTCTTTTATTTGCAAAACGTGGTTTTGGCCATTCAAGTTGTCCAGAATTAATGATCTGCCAGTTCTTTCTGATCAGTTTTTGCACTTCATAAGTGGCGGGACAAAAGGTGGTCACACATGTTGTTAAATCTTTTACTGGTTCCTTCACGTTAGTTTGTAATAGGCAATCGCGTGGCTGGTATTTTGCCCTTTTCATGCACTTTTTGATTACTGCTGGTGTGTAGTTCCTTTGTAGCAATTTTTCGCTTAGTTCCATGGCTTGTGATTGGTAATCACTGTCCTTACTGCAGTTTCTTTTATGACGTAAATATTGACTGAACGGGAGATTATCCCTCAGGGGCCTTGGGTGGTAACTGTAATATGACAGCAAACTGTTTTTTGCCGTGGGTTTTGTAAAAGTCTTTGTCTCGAGTTTACCACTCTCATGGAAGATTGTCAGGTCCAGGAAGGCTATGCTCTGATTACTAGCGGTAAATGTGAAGTTAAGCCACCGGTCTCTTGCATTAAGCCATTCGATGAAATGGATCAGATCTTTACTAATGTCCCAAATTAAAAGAACATCATCGATGTAACGTTTCCAGTATAAAATACTGGAAACGTAAGGATTGGTTGTGTTGAGTACACAATTTTCTTCCAGTTGGCTTACATAGAGTCCAGCCACTGAGGGAGCACAGGCACTTCCCATGGAGGTCCCATGGCATTGTAAGAAAAGCTGTCCGTAATACTCGAAATAGTTTTCTCTTAAAACTAGGCGGCAGCACTCCATAATGAAGTGACGTGGGGTTCTGTGTGGCCAGTCTTGATTAAACAGGAGGTCTTCCAGCATTTGTAGGGTGTCCTCTTGGGGCAGGCTTGTATATAATGCCTCGACATCTAGGCCCACCAGCAACATCGTGTTAGGGTCAAATTGAAAATCCGCAATTTGAGTTAAGAGGTCTCTGGTATCTTTGAGATAAGTGGGTGTTCTCTGGACCATCTGTTTCAGATACTCATCCACAAATTTTGAGAGGGGATCTAACAGGGACCCGATCCCCGAGACAATGGGGCGTCCTGGGGGGGGAGACCTGTTCTTGTGGGTTTTTGGTAATGAATAGAAAAAAGGCGTTTTGGGACTCTTCGGTGTTAAAAAATCTGCCTCTTTTTTAGAGATCCAACCACTCACCTCTGCCTCATGGACCATGATGGCGATGATGGTGGTCAATCGATCGGTAGGGTCTTCCTCAATCCTCTTGTAGAAGTTTTCATCGGAGAGGAGGGATAGGCATTGTTGGTTATATCCTTCCTTTGACAGGATCACTATCCCTCCCCCCTTGTCTACTGTGTTGAACGCCACTGAGAGGTCGAGAATGATCTGGGCCATCAATTCTCCATGGTCAAGGAGTGTTCTGATGTCTTCCATGGTGGCAATCAGCGTGGTCTCAGTGCTGTGGTTGGCACAAAATCTTGATTGGGAGGCATCCAATAGGTGGTTTTGTTCCAGGAATTCGGTGAGCTGCTGGTTAATGGCTTTCTCAAAAACTTTGGCTGGGTAGGGGAGCAGGGAGATCAGATGATACATTTTGAGATTGTTGGGTCAGTGGAGGCTTTCTTTAGGAGGGGTCTGACATATGCGTGTTTCCATCTGTCTGAGAAGGTTGCTGTGGAGATGGAGGTGTTGAGGATGATGGTGAAGTGTGTGCTGATTTGGTTGGTTGTAAGGTTGTTGAGGTGGTGGGGCAGAGGTCAGTGGGCACCCCGGAGTGGATGGATGACATCATGGCTGAGGAGGTCAGGGTAGTGAGTAGTGACCAGGTGTTGATGGCTTGGCCAGTGTTTGCTGGTTGGTTGAGCTTGTCTGAGTCAATGGTAGCGGGTTGGATGTTGAAAGTGTTGGAGATGTTGGTAATTTGGCTGTGGAAGTAGTCTGAGAGGGTGTTGCAGGGTTCTTGGGAAGGGTGGATGGTGTGCTCTATGGCTGTCGGGTTGGAGGATTCTTTGAGTATTTTGAAGAGTTCATTTGTGTGGTTGGTTGGAGTAGATGAAAGTGGTAATGGCAGCTTTCTCGGCTTCCTTGATGTGCCAGTGGTAGTTGCTAAGGGCTGTTTTGTGAGCTGCTCTGTCAGCAGGAGTCTTGGTAGCGCGCCATTGTTTCTCAAGTTGGTGGCAGTTGCGCTTAGTGATCCTGAGTTCTGGGGTGTAGCAGCTGGCATGTTTGGTGCTATTGTTGTTCTTTGTACGTTTCAGCAGGTGGACTCTGTTGGCGCAGTCATTGATCCCAGCGGTGAAGTTCTGAATGGGCTCGGTGAGGAATATTGAGACCTCAGGTAGGCAGGTGGTGAGGGTTTATGACCACTGAGTTTTGGTGATCTTGCTCCAACTGTGGTGGGAGGAGATCTGCTGCCTGGTGATGGTGTGCTGGGCATCAGTGATGGTAAGTGTACGATGGTGTGATCAGTCCAGGTGAGTTCTGAGGTGTGGCTGAATTTGATTCTGTTGCTGGAGATGAAGATGGGGTCAAGTGTGTGTCCTGCTTTGTGCATGGGTTCAGTGACCAGTTGGGTGAGGCCGATGTAGTTCAGGGTCTTCAGCAGGGTGATGGGAGTTGAAGTTGTAGGTGTCGTTGCTGTGGAAGTTGAGGTCGCCAAGTAGGAGGTAGTGGTACAACACGATTGCTAGGGTGGGCAAGGAGGCCAGGGATGTTGTTCAGGGTAACAGGGGTCTGTAGGCGAGGGTGCTTCTTTTCGTAGAAGGAGGTTGAGGTGTTCCACGAGAGGTGTGGGGTTGTCGCTGGTGATGGTGCATCTGGTGGTTTCCTTGAAGATGATGCCGATGATTCCACCTTGTTTGTTGGTGTATCACCTTGTAGCCTTCAGGGGTGGTGGTGGTGATGGTGGGGTTCGAGAAGGGGTTGAGCCATGTTTCGTGATGAAGGCAGCATCCATGGAGAGAGTGGTGATGGTGTCCCAGTTTTCCGTGATGTGCTTGCAGAATGAGCGGGTGTTGAGCAGTATATAGTAGAACGGTCGTGGGTGGTATTGGTCTTGTGGGACGGAGTGGCGCAGGATCTTTCATAGGTTGTGTCGCAGGAGAAGTGGCAGTGTTAGCAGGTGAATGGTCCTTTAGTGGATTGAGGGGATGGAGGAAATATCGCTGTTTTGACGTCCAGGGTCCAAGAGATCCTTGGCAGTGTACCGTTGGGTGGCAGGGAGGCCAGGGGTCCTGGCACTTGACATTGTACAACTGGCGGTGTGTTGGCAGCCTCCATTTGTGATCTTGGTGGTGGTTCTGGTGCAGGAAGCACCTTGGCAGAGACAGGCGGCAGTGCAGGGACAGGAGGCAGCGATGGGACCGCCGGCATCGCAGGGACAGAAGACAGCGCAGGGACTAGGACAGCAGGCAGTGCAGGGACAGCAGGGTACAGTACCTTAAAGTAGGGTCAGGAGAACGAGGGATGGCCGAGCCCAGCCTCCTCTGGGCTCTGATGGGAACTGTAGCCACCCTATATCCTGTTTTGGAGGCACGCAAGAAGTATTCTCAGCTGGCCCGCCTCAGGTGCTGCTGGAAAATGTAGTGTGGTGTGGTCGCCCGGTATGGTCACAGCCGGCCCATGTCTTCGTGAAGAGGAAGGGGGTCTACAGGTTGGTCTTCCTGCAAGAGTTCACAAGGCAACTATAACATTGGGTCTGTAAAACATGCATAGTTGAGAGCAGAACCTGAGAACCAATGAAGAATCCTGAACAAATCAGCATTGTAAAAAACAGAAGCAATGCAAAAGTGTGAGCTAATTAACGTGCTGAGCCCTTGACCAATCAGCAGTGTACACTCAGTTGAGCCCTTAACCAATCAGCATTGTTTATTCAGGGCAAAAGTCAATTCAGGGTGTTTCCTGATACGGCAACAGCCTGAGATTTACTTTGCACCCATAGATTGTAGTCTGGTGTGAGTGACTGATGCTCACACCAGACTGAATAGCCAAGTAATGCTATTATGATGCGCAGCCTTCTTCTTCATGTACTGCTATTGTGAAGCACCGCTTTCTTCTTTGTGGCTGTTTATCTTGCGTGGAGCCTGCGCTTTCACTATCTCACTCCTTCGCGGCTGATCCTTGAGGTCACCCAGCACTGCTGATCCTCATGCTTACACGCACTGCCCTCACTTGGCCGTTAAAACATAGTAGATCTCCTGTGGCTGCATTAATGTCATTTAAAGTCTTAGAGTCTTTGGCGGCTGCGGCTACAAATTACTGGCACATTTTTAAAAGCGTGTATTGTCCGGCATTTATCTCACCAAGCGGATCTCAATGACTCTGCACTGGTCACGGTGTACCAGGGCCATCAGTCTGTAGGGGCTCATGCTCTCCTCGTCGCCAAAGCGTTTTGTAGGGGACAACACGAGACGGGAACTATTTTTCTTTTAGTACACTGTTTCAGCCTAGAACAGTCTGGTCCTAGCGCAGGGACACACAGTATGGTGTAACCATAGCACTTTAGAAGACATATTATTATTTATTTAGTTCGATTCCAGGTCCATTTCTTTATTTCTAGGTGAACACGGACAGCACACGGAAATTCCTGTTGACCGTTCCAGATCTCGCCTCAACTGACAAGATCTGGAACACTCAACTGGAACCATCTTGCCATCATTCGAAATAAGAACACAACAAAGCATCAGCTCCTCCCTCCCATCCTGCCCGGGATGGCCCATCAGAATGTGAATGGCCACTCAGTCATACCTAGGCTCCCTTTGTGTGTGGTTGTCTAGAGAGAATGCACAAAGTCCTGCTGTCACCCATCCCAGGCGTGTATTAGAGACAGGCTGCAGGCACATAGGGCTAAGAGTAGAAACTGCTATCTTTCTAAAAGTAACAAAACATAGGTGATCCTTGAGGAATCATTCAACTATAACTTATTATTTAAGAGTCGTCACAAAAGTGAAGAAAATATTAAGAACTCGGAAAGTTTCTCATCAATAAATAGATTTTTTTTGTATTAGAATCAATCCATTTTATCACAAAAAACTTTATCAGAAGAACATAGAAAAATAAACATTAATCAAAACATGTATGGGAATACATTAACTACTGCCTCAATTTGTGTATCATGAACAGTAGTAACAAACACCTTTTGTTATACAGTATGGACAATACATAGAATCAACCATACATTGAAATCAATTCATTGTTTATATTCATTTCATTATGCATCAGCGAATAACAATATAAACAAAAAGGTGTGGTAGCGTCGACGTTTCGGTCTCATATAAGGTCTATCAAATCCACAAGACCATCCTCAGATAACGTTGCACCATAGCATAATAAAACATACATAATCAACATATGGAAAAACCCTGAGTTCAGAGAGTATCGTCTGCTCATTACTCAAGTAGAAGATAGGGTGCACCATCTGTGTACACAACCACCGCGTGCCAGAACAACAAACCAAAACTGTGTATACTCATGAAAATCACCAAAAGGAACCAATCCTATAAGATTCAGTTATATAAGATTTGGCCAGACACCAAATTATTTTATTATTGCAGAAGCGGATATAAAAAAAATGTAAATAATAAAATCCTTAGGTCGTTAAAATCATGACATATAAAAATAGTAAGAAAGGCACATAACAATAAGAGCTAGCAACATATGAGGGAGACATCACGACAATTTAAAGTATAACATCAAAGTTCATTCCAGAACTCCTGGACATAATTTTGTACTGTAAGATGCACTGCAAGTCCATATTCAAATGCAGCATACAATTTATAAAATGTCAAGAAACTGCAGAATACAGCATAAAGACAAACACGTTCTGGGCACTAGGCAGGAAGCAGCAACAGGGCGAGCCTTTTCTGTCTGTGTATCCACATATATGCAAGAAAGCGTGAAATCTATACTAATATAATAAAGAGAGAGCCCAAACCTTTGAGGCGGGTAATCTCAGGAACCACAGCACCAATCACAACACCCAATACAGCGTTGGAAAGGGCAGTTGCAGCAGAAGGACATAGGCTATGCAGACGCCCACCATATACATTTAAAAGGTAAAAGAACCGGGCCAGCAAAGCAGTCCCATGTGGGCGTGTCTGCGTTGTGCTGTGGGCGTGTGCTGGGGGCGTGACAAACGCTGGGGGCGTGTGGTACGTTCCGCCCTTCATGCCATGTCTCATATCGTGTGCTAATCCCACCCTGCTCCCTTTAAATACCCCTGCACCCCATAATCATAACCCACCCTTACTCTTTAAAATAACCCAACACCCTTAAACACTAACCCATTAATATATACCCTGTACCCCAAAACCCAAACCTATCCCTAAACACTAAAAATACCCCTGTACCCCAAAACCCTAAACCCAAACCTAGCCCTGAACCCTATAAATACCCCTGTACCTCAAAACCCAAACCTACCCATGAACCCTAAAAATACCCCTGAACCCCTAAAATACCCCTGTACCCCAAAACCCCAACCTACCCCTGAACCCTAAAAATACCCCTGTACCCCAAAACCCAAACCTAGCCCTGAACCCCAAAAATAACCCTGTACCCCAAAACCCAAGTCAAGTCAAAAGTTTATTATGTTTTTGGCTCTCAAAGAGGGCCACATAAAATAAGCACACAATTATACAATATGAATAGTAAATAGATGGCAACACAAAACGAGAAGAAAACACTACTTATCTGCAAGTAAAGCAATCATCAACATCTCCCTGTACATCATTAATAAATATCTAAAAACCCTTTAAAAAATTTAAAAATTCTGGAACAAAACATTTCATTTGGAGGGCAGTAAAGTGCATGGAAGAACATTTTTACATTTACAATTCCTAATTGTAAACAAATTGGTTTTAACCATTTATGGCGCAATGGGCGCAATGCAGGACAAATAAACAAGACGTGATTACGATCCTGTACAGCATTATTACAGAAATTACATATTGGAGATACCCCATACCATTTTGCTAAAAGAATATTGAGTGGAAGCAAGTCATGTCTTAAAAGGTACCATAATCTACGGACTCTATGGGGAATATTCCAAATGAGGTATTGTTGGGCCAGCTTTGGGATATATGTTTTTACCAGGGCTTCCCTTTCTTTTTGTCTAGGTTGGGCAAGTATATCCAACTTATAACAGAGTTCCCAAGATGTACATTTTAGTTTAGACTTTAGCTCAGAGGGTGAAAGTAGGAATAACGTGCTTTCATCCAATTCTAGCAGAGATACCGCTTTTCTAAAGTTTTTTACTAACAACGAGAACTCGTTAAAATTGCCCAGGAGTTCCTTTTTAATAGCTTCTCTTAAGGTACCCGGTTTACCTCTGGCCAAACAGGCTACCCATCTTACGAGGGCAACCAACCCCTGTGCCCAACAACTTCGGAGTCCGAATTCCAGCCTGCATGAGGATATAGAGCATGCTGTGTTAAAAGAAGAGATTTTTCTTAATACCTTTCCTTCCATTTTTTGCAAAAATCCCCATTGTTTCAACTCCACTAATTCAATTCCATATAGTAGAGTTGCAGGAATTTTCGCTCTAAATACATCCAGAAAGAGGGAGAAGTGTCTCTTCCCGGTAGCGTTGTACAAAGAACATAACCCCGTACCATGGACCAGCGCTTTACGTGAGTTATGTTCGATATGGGGATTCTCACTAAGATTTGCTGATATTATTTTGTCTAAAAAGGTATAGGTTTTAACCACCTCGAGTTTTTGTCCGCCAATAGCCCAATTATAACTTATAGACCTACATTTTTTCTTACCAAAAATGCACATGATTTTACTTTTCGATATATTGATTTTCATGTAATGTGCTTCAGCAAATTGGTTCAATGCATGTAGACGATTAGATAAACCCTTCGGGGTCAAATCTAAAACAAGTATATCATCCGCATACATTAGGACCGATATAGCTGACCCTCCAATTGTCGGAGCTAGTCCCTCACAAGCTGCAATGGAGGATGGTAGGTCGGCCGTATATAAAGAAAACAATATAGGCGCCAGTATACACCCTTGTTTTAGCCCATTCTGAGAGGGGATAGATTGAGAGAGACCCCTTTCTCCACCTTGTAGCACCTTACACCATGTGTTCGAGTGTAGAGACCTAACTAATTCGAGTAGATATCCTGGCATACCCAATACAGCCAGCTTTCTCCACAGCGTTGGACGGTCCACCTTGTCAAACGCAGTGGAGAAATCTATAAATGCTGCGTATAAGCCACCACCTCGAACACGTGCATATTTGTCCATAATCACCTGTAATAATGTCAAGTTATCTAGAGTTCCATGCTCTTTACGAAATCCTGTTTGTTCCATGGGTAAAATACTATTTAATTCTGCCCATTCCATTATTAACATTAAAAGACATTTAGCGAAAAAATTTCCTATTGAGTCCAATAAAGCTATTAGACGATAGTTAGAAGGCTTATCCCGATCACCCTTTTTAAATATGGGGATTAGTATACTTCCCCTCCAAGAGTCGGGGACTGTTCTTGATGTAAAGCATGCTTGAAATACTGGAAGAAGAATCTTACTCCAGGTGGTAGCATCTTGCTTAATTATTGACATGGGCAGTTCGTCCGGACCCATAGCTCCGGAAGAGCGCATACTCTTTATCACGGTAGCTATGGATGTCTCGGTAGGGAGTTTTATTTTATGCTCTCTATTTGGGCCTGGATCCCATGTATCCCCCACTGCACCATTGGGTGCATATAAGGTAGTCACAAATAGAGTCCAGACATCTTCCGCAATAGAGATTGGAGTGGGAGTTGTTATTGCACCACATCCTTTCCTTATTATGGACCAGAAATCTCTAGATTTATTATGGGTCGAAGCCTCTCTTAACTTGATCCATAGAGAATCTTCTTTTTCTCTTTTTAGCTTAGATCTCAATCTAACCCTCCTTCTTTTTAATAAGGCTAACTGACGCTCATTTTCCCCAGATCTATTAAGGTATTGTTTCCTAACGAGTTTATTTATCTCCTTATTTAATATTAGTAATGAGCTAGGAGAGAAATGTAACTTTTTAGGATTTCCCGTTTTCTTAGCTATCTTTATGACTTTTTTGATAAAATTTTCGAGATGTAGAAATTCCATACCTTGCCAATGATCTAATTCTAGTAAAGTTTGGGCAAGAATATTTTGTACATCCTTCATATTGGTAGATCCCCAAAAACATCTACCTGACTTACACTTAATAGAAAGACCTCTGTTCTTTAAGGACCAGGAATTAGTTTCTGGGGGAATTAATGAGACAGTTATGTTAATCAATTTATGGTCACTCAAGGAAGAGTGAGAGATCACCATATCTTTAATAAAAGAGAACGTATCGTAGTCCGTAATTGCGTAATCCAAAATAGATTCACCCCTAAATGATCCATGTGTATAGTTAGCGGGAGTATCAGAGGGCATCCTACCGTTTACGATAAGCCCCTCTAAGTGACTAAGTTCCTCAAGGAGAATCTTACCTCTTTTATTAGTTTTTATTTTAGTAGGCAAGAGTGCTTGAGGTATATTGTATACTTCTTCCTTAGATTTGTTTCTAAACATGTCTAAAGTTAAATTAGACACTTTGCTATTTAAGTCACCCACCAGTAATATATAGGGGGGGTGATCAACCTCTAGTAATTGTTTGACATAGGAAAACATTCGCTTTAGAACTGTGTTAAAAATATTTTCGGGGGGAATATATGCATTTAAAATTATAAACGAAGACCGTCTACCCACTGAGGCTAGATTAGTAATAGTTATAGATTGGAAAAGATTACTGGTGTCCGTGTAGTGGGAGAATTGCCATTGTAAAGAGTTAGATAGCAAACAGGCAATTCCACCTTTTGCATGGCCTTTTTTAGAAGGAGTTGCAGGGGCCTCCAGGACGAAATAATCTTTCCCTCCATATGGGAGATTTTTACACCATGTTTCCTGGATACATAGCACATCTGCATTTAAAGAAAGTAAAAAATCAAGTTTCTCTGGGCAATTATACAGGCCAGCAGCATTCCAAGAGACAATTTTTAAATGAATGTTAAAGATGTTGAAATAGTCGTGGGTTATTCGATGTATTATTTGATAAAACTCCTGGTAACCAGTTCCACATCTGATTGTCTTCTGTTAGAGGAATATCTATGTTGTCAGGTAATGGGAGTACCTGAGAGACCATTCGTTTGCCTCTAGAGACCCAGATTTTTAGGTCTTTATTGCAGGTAGAGGAATCATCCTGCCTAGAAACCAACTTTGTATTTCTTTCTCTAGAGGGAATACACAGAACGCTATTAACATAAGGTAACACGTCAATTCCTCTACATTGAAAAACTTCCGCTTGTTGAAAAACAAGATTAGCAATTATTTTAGAGTAGAATTTTACCCTTGTTCGTTGCCCATTTACTGATCTTATTGGGAGGACTAAATCAATATCATTTGATAAAATTAGTTTTAAGCTTTCAATCTCTTTAAAGCAGTTAAGCAACCAAGATCTGTTCAATTTTCGGTCTAGATCAAATAACGGGAGAAAATCCAATGTCAAAGTATCCACGCATATAATAGAACTTTTTACTGGCAGAATAATTGAGCTCCTAGCTACATCAGGTTGAGGCCGAAAAGTGGGTGCAGATGGATTAAGTACCTTTGCTACTATCGGCGTGTTTCCAATATCTTCAACAATTAATGCTAGGGGTTCAAGAACATTTACCACAGAGCATGGAGCTACCCCATTCATAGTAGCTTCAGCAGGGGTACCCACCAATACATTGTTAGTGATACACTCCACTACCTCTTTGACGGAAGTATCCGATAGTGAATTATCTCCACTTTCTATAGCATCAGGCACTTCAGGTATTATATGTTTTTGGAAGATGATTTGCCTCGGTCTTTTCTTTTTGCATTTGCGTAGCAACTTCCTGTTTTTCCCTTTAGATTTTACTTTTGTAGTTTTATTAGTCGTCAAAGTTCCTTCCGGTTCTTTTTTTTCCTGGATAAAGATGGGAAAGAGTTCATTTCCAACCGTTTGTAATACCTCTACCAGACTTTCTTCCTTCACAGTGGGCTCTAAATCTTTTCTCTGTAAAAAGGAAGATGGGGTAGGGGTCTCAAGGGGCTTATGAATATCAACCTTTATGGACATTCCCAACGGTGTATTTTCCCCCAGAACATTAGTGTTATCTACGACTTTTTGAACAACAGGTTCAATACGAGGAATAATCACATTCTCAACATTTTTAGCCAGCAGTGCCTTCAATATCTCAGTAACTGAAGTCAGAATACAGTCGGAACTCACAGCAAATTTACCAAGTAAGAGGACAGAATTTGCTCAAGTGCTATCAAAGACTCAGAGATTGGTTTCTCATTTTTTGGGCAGCTGGATGGAGTAAAAGAGCAGATCCCCGATAGATTAAATTGTGGAGATTTCAAATCGCTCTGCATAGAAAGATTGTCATTGGATTTGATGGAAGGAGTGCTGCTATATAGCAGCAGTCCTGATGGCGTTGCTCTAATTGGTGTTTTACTGTCCACAAGCTGAGTCAAGGATCTCTTGTCCATATAGCGACCACAGAGTTCAAGATCGATACTGGTAGAAATAGATGCATCACCCATGTCTTCCTCCACGTTTTCTCTTCCCTTAGGAGTGTTGTGATGAAGTACTTGCGAATTAATTAACATGGGATCAGAATCATCTCCATTTAATGTATATGTTGGGAGGATTACTTCATTTGACTGACTCTGAAAAGGCTTATTTGTTTCCGTCGTTGGGTCTAGATTAAGATCTTTCTCCACATTAGATTGCAGTTGCGATTGTGGTAATGTATCTACATCAGTTATTGTTGGGACTTCTAGGGATTTATTCACGGTTTTTTCCCAAATTTGTACCAACTGCATCTGACCTTTCAATTGTACGCTATTTTCGTGCTTTTTTCTCAGGGGAATGGATCCTGATGTTATACATGACTTCTCCCCTAAGACTTTCCCAGAACGTAATTTCTTTGTCGTCATAATGCCTGAGAATACTCTAGCCCTACAGCAGGATTCACAATCCCGAATATAAACACACAATTAGTAAAATATGAATCCACAGGGCGAGAGGGTAACGCTCATACAGGCAGATAGCGTATTTCGTAGCAGAAAACCAATCTGCGTGTTTTCATACAAACATATACAATGGGAAACTAAAACAAGATGAAAAAAGTAAATACCGGGGCCCAGCCCGGCCTACCTCGGCCACTGAGGGCCACAGAGGGCCCGCCCTTGTCCCGGGCTTCTCGCGGCGCCCTCCCGGCGCCCTCCCGCGTCGCGGGACCTATCGCCCGCTAAATAGGCTAATAGGGCTGACGAGGGAGGGGCCGGCAGGGAGAGCGCCCCAGCTGGTGGTGATTGGGGGTGGTTACTCGTGCTCCTGGGACAGGTAGTCCTGCACGAGTAACGCGCTCGCAGCCCTGTTGTTTCAAGCCTCCCCTGAGATAGCCGGATGGTGTCTTCAATAATCCGCCTTGCCGAAGCGGGACCCGCGCAGCGGGTACCGCGAGCTGTGGGCTGAAAACGCTGATAGTAATACAAGTGGCAGCAAGTCCAATCAGTTACAGACAGCAACTAGGAGGAATCCGCAGGTCAGCCTCCGTGACAGATTTTAATACTGAGTCCAGTGAGGGAGGGGCCGGCAGGGAGAGCGCCCCAGCTGGTGGTGATTGGGGGTGGTTACTCGTGCTCCTGGGACAGGTAGTCCTGCACGAGTAACGCGCTCGCAGCCCTGTTGTTTCAAGCCTCCCCTGAGATAGCCGGATGGTGTCTTCAATAATCCGCCTTGCCGAAGCGGGACCCGCGCAGCGGGTACCGCGAGCTGTGGGCTGAAAACGCTGATAGTAATACAAGTGGCAGCAAGTCCAATCAGTTACAGACAGCAACTAGGAGGAATCCCAAACCTACCCCTGAACCCTAAAATACCCTTGTACCCCAAAACCCAAACCTAGCCCTGAACCCTTAAAACACCCCATGTACCCCAAAACCCAAACCTACCCCTGAACCCTAAAAATAGCCCTATACCCCAAAACCCAAACCTAGCCCTGAACCCTAAAAAAACCCTGTACCCCAAAACCCATACCTATCCCTAAACCCTAAAACTACCTCTGTACCCCATAACCCAAAACTATATCTGAACCCTTAAAATACCCAAACACCCCAAAACATACACCTCAGTACCCCAAAACATATACCCATACTTACCTTATCCAAACATAAAAAAAACATGCTTTTACCATTCATGCATTTACAACGAATTTCGTAGTAAATGTATGCGTGGTAAAAGCATATAAAATGTAATGCCATGCGCTATAATGGCATTGCGGAGTCATGGTACTTTCGTAATGAAAGTATGCGGAGTGATGGTATGCGGAAAGAAAGTTGCAGAATAATGGGTGTTTACCCTCCCCTGGTAAGTACATTGGTGGCACGGCGGCCCACATCTCCAGCAACATACTCATATTTTTTCACCACCCATTTGAAAAATGCACAGGGCTCTCTCATTAATGGCCAGCACCGACATACACTTTTAGACACACCTCCTGCCACAAGTTCTAGAATTGCGAACTTTAGAGCAAATGAATGTGTTCTTCTGTAATGTAAATTGTGCTCATGCCATTTTGTCGAGTTTGCGCTATATATTATTTTAAGGAAAAATAAAGTAGGGAAACTCGAGTTCACACACTACTGAACGCGCACTCTTAAGTCCATCAGCAGTGCACTGTGAATCGGAGCGATTCACAGGCCTGTCACAGATAAGAAATGCTATCAAAACGAAATCCTACAAAACAATATACTACTGGCCGGCAGCAATTCATACCCGGACAACGTCGGGACGGGCTACTAATAGCAAATACAATTGGTTGAGCGATGTCTGCTTTAAGTATCCTAGCTGCAATTTTATAGTCCCTGATGCCCTGATTGAGGTACAATGGCAAGATTAATTTCCTCCTATGTGCATAATAGTGTGGACAGAAATACAGGACAGTCCTTACCCTCATGACAAAGAGATCAGCTCAGGTCAGGTTCAGCATGGAGACTTTGCCACTTTACATTAAATGATTGAAGCTGCAAGGCCCCGACGCAAAACTTAACATGAAGAGATCTGGCAGCCGGTGGTTCAATCGTATTAATGTACTCTTCCAGACAATAAGTGTCTTTAAATTCCAGAAAAGCCAAGGTCAGGGTACCTTCCCCACCCAGTCCTGTGGGATCTACCATCTACATGTCTCCAATACAACTCCTTGAGCATGGACTTGGAAATGCCACACAACATTTCTGAACGGCCCCACATATTTCTGCACCCAATCTATTCAAGATAGCGCCTATTGCACCCCATCCATGGGATCCTGAAAGCTACAGGGAATTTTAAGATTTCTTCTAGGTCCAGCCGAAAGGGCAATAGGTCCACTGAGGTCCAAATCCTCCTCAAATACAACCGAGGACTGAGTTTTACTCTGAGGCAAATGCCAGGATCTAATCAGAGTAGCACTAGTAGAGTGCAGGCAGGAAGGTTGGTGAGGAGTCAGAGAAAACGATTTTCCGTCAAATCCATATCATTGACATTGTCGTGCCCCCAAAGTTCCCCATGATAAATTTTTAATGCGCGTGCTATCTGACAAAAGCTAGACCCCTTCAAGACTCTCAGGATACCACCAGTATAATGTTCTAATCTAAATTTACACTTCTGGATCTGGGGTGAACTATGAAAATGCTCAATGAGGGTGAACCCCAGGTACTCAAAGGTACAAACCCTTTCCAGTGGAAAGCTGCGAAGGACTGGGTGCGATCTATGTTAGTAGTAGGTTTATTGCTTAGTTAATAAAAACCTTAAAAATGTTGGTGTAATAAAAACCTGGTACAGTAAGTTTTGTAATTAAAAAAGAGCTCGGTGAACATATAAAACAATATGCAATAATTGTTATCTAACGAATATAGAAGCGCTGTCTTCAATCTTGAGACGGACATAAACATTTCAGCTGAAGTTAACTACATGTGCAAAATTAAGCAGTCGATGTGCAAAACGAACAATAAAGATACTGAACTGGCTAACTAAAACTCTAGGTGCATTTGCTAATTAGAATTGTCACACAGATTTCAATCTTACATGGCAGCATAACAAATGCATCATCTAAGAGTTGGTACAATGTGCAAGGAGCAATGAGGTAAATACAAACTCCATTCTTAGTTTTAGACATTTTCAAAGTGCATGCTGTTGCTGGCACATAAAGTGCATAGAGCATTGAAATATGATGATGGATAACTTTATTTGCATGGTTAATTAAAATCATTGCAATGAGAGGTTACATTTAAAAATTGTGCATTTACCTAAGAAGAGAGTAAAAAGAGGGATAGGGTACAAAGTGACATAATTCAGTGGAATAAAAGTCAACACTTGTCACTCTAAAGAAAGAGAAGGCAGAAGTATACATGATTGTTTTCTAGACAGCCGGAATGGTGTTTTACTGGTGGCCATTTTACTACAAGCTTTTGGTGCAGGGTCCAGATCGTCCAATGTTCCAAGTGAATGTGTTGAAGCCCATGTGTGAGAAACATGAAACTGAGAGGACCCGGATGATGGAGGGGGGAGGTTTCCAGCTTTGCAGAGGCTGGGCGATGGGTACAAAAATAAAAATGTGTGGCTCACGGAATTGGTTTGAATTGGATAGGGCTTGTCGCCTAATTGCTTGTTGTTACCAGAGCAGCAACACTATAGGGAACTTTTGGTTGCAATTAAGAAAATTACTAACTGCTTGTTCTTAGAATTTTTCCCTCGCCTCCTCTATGAATCGTACAGAGCGACACAACAGCTGAACATCTCCACCTCCAAAGCATGCCTTCATTGCTTGCCTACAAGATTTTATCTCCTTGATTTTAAAAATGGGCTTCAGTAGCAATCGGCGTTAAAATTGGAGTTTCCCGCAAATGTACAGTAAGTGGAAGACATTCTCTTTCGCTTTCCCACATAGGCGGCAGGTAGTCCATGCCATTGATCGTTTCCAGGGTGTGAGGCGCAGCAGAGTTTGTAGAATGCCCATTAAAAAGTGAAAATATTTTTCCTTGGTTTTCCTGGTGAATCCAGTGCCTAAATAAGATTGTGGGGAGGGCTTGGCGTAGCTCTGCAGGACAAACCATCCATGGGCCCTTTCTTTGAGCGCTGCCTTGTCTTCCACCACAGACAGCTTTCTCACTGTTTTGTTTACAAGTTGTTTGAAGCTATTGTGCGTCCCTGAGGCCTTCCAAAGGTCTGCACGGCCTAGACGATTTATTGAAGTTGTCAAATAGTATATGGCTGCACATTCTTTCTTTAAGTCCTTTTCATTCCATAAGTAAGCATTCAGCGTTTCAGGGTCAGCCCTTTTAATTCTGTCTCAGCACTTGACATAGGCACCTTTGCAAGCAATTTCTGGGAACTGCAGACTGAATTCCAACCTAATTTGGGTGGGCAAAGTATATTTAGGTGGATTGAATATTATTCTTACCGATCTTGAGACTATGCTGCCCAAGATGCCTGTGTGTCTTCCCCTCAGGCACTCACTCCCATAAGTAATAGTTGGAATAAGCTTCGCTTGTAGAACCTGGAGCAGTGGTGTGAGGCTTGGACCTGCAGTTTAATGTGTGATGGTTTTTAAAGCTACCACAATTGAGTTGCGTCTTCTCTTTATGATTTATTTTAGGGTTTTGAACATGCCTTTGTTATCTGTTATCACTTCCAGGTACTTATATTCCTCAACTATTTACATTGTTTTGCTGGCCACATGCTATCGGTGACTTGATGTGATATTTTTTGGGTTTAGTCATATTACCTTGGATTTATCTAGGTTGATGCTTAGACCATTGTTAGCATGATTAGCTGTTGGTTGCGTCTAGCAGGTGATGACGTCCGATAGGGGTTCGGCTAATCAGAACAAGATCGTCCGCGTACAGTAAATTGGAGAGTAAAACCCCTCCCATTCTTGGGGCATGTGATTTGTACTTGTGCAAATCAGATTGAACACTGTCGGGGCCAGCACACACCCGTGATTCAACTTATTTGTGATTGGTATTTTCCTGTACAGGGAGTTGCAGTCTCCTAGCTTCACTTGAACCCATGTATCAGTGTGTAAAAGTATCAGCTGGTTTAAGAGAGTAGATGGTATGTTCTTTTTATCGAGTTTGGCCCAAAGTTTATTCCTGTTTATGTTGTCAAAAACCGATGAGTAATCGATAAAGCACATAAAAAGTGGGAGTTTTACTGCTTTGACAGCATCTATTAGTAGAGACATAGCGAGCATGTTCTTTGTAGTTTCCATGCCCTTGCGGAAACCGGTCTGATTGATGGGGATAGTTGATTTTTCTGTTGCCCAATCTGTAGGATCATCCAGGAGCGGTGTGGTGTAGTATTTGGCCTTATTATCAATTAATGCTACCAGCTGTAGCTATTTGCTTTGTTCTTGTCACCTCTCTTGTAAATTGGGGATATGGTGGACCCCCACCAGGAATCCGGTATGCTTTCTACTCCCGAGATCGGTTCAAACAGCGTTAGTAGTGCAGCTGCCCAGTAATATGGGTCTTTTTTTAATAGGATCGGAGGAATCCCGCTATGGCCTGGCACGCCCTCCTGCTTGCCTTTAGCAATCCTGTTCTTGATCTGGTTGGTTGAAATTTATGGATTAGCTTCATTTGGCAATGTTATTCCGGGAGTTTAGTTGGGAGTAGGCTTCCCAATCCTAAAACCTTCCTTTTCTGAGTTGAAATGTTGCAGAAAGTGAGTTGCCCAGGATTCTTCCTTTAGTTGTAAATTGATTCTTTGTATGTTTGGATTCTCTAAGCTGTTTGTTGTGCGCCAGAATCTTGCACTATTGTTACTCTTTGAGTTGTACCGTAGCCACAACTTATCATCTGAATCCGCTTTTAGCTTGCCAGAGTACCTTTTTTTGCTCGCTTTTATTTGCGTCAGCTCCATCTGAATGGTGGGATCTGGTCCCGTTCTCCGGAACATACATAATGTCTTGTTTATTGCTTTCTTGAGTGCTCATATGTCAGAGTTCTTGAAGATGGAGAGTTGATTATGTTGGTTGTGTGGTGATTGAGGGGAAATCCATTTTTGAAGAATTTCCCTAGATGTTGAGTGGAGCCTGTCCCTTGCTGTGTGCATTTCTCCAATTTTTTGGTAAAAAGTTCCCAGCGTATTATCACATTTGTATCTACATCCTGCAGGTTGTCCCAAAGTGCCTTTGCTGAAAACTGCAATTTTTCTGGGTAGTTGGTTTTACATTTTATCCTCCTGAAGTTCACTGTGTAAAAGGAGTCTGGATCCTCCACAGACTGGGCAAGTATCCAGCTAAATATATTCATAGTAATTTCCTGTGGTAGATTATTACTTTGGTCCCCATCTGAAAGCCTACAATCTTGCTGATATGCAGTAGCGTTACAAAGGTGTAATCTATTAGCGTATCGGCAGCAGCATTGTGAAATGTGGCCGCTGGGGGTTGGTCTCCTGGAAAACGCCCATTAAGTACCACAACACTCCAGTGTTCCATATACCTTGTGAAGTTCCTGACTAGTTTTGATTGACTCATTCATTTGCTCTCTTCCTGGCGGGGGATGTAACAGGTCATACATTGTTCCTCCAGTAGTTCATCCCTTCTTCGAGGCCCTAATAGATACATGTTGAAATCACCTGTCAGCAGAAAGTTAGACGATTCTTCTGAGAGCAATCTTGTTTTTTCGGATCCCACGAGTTTGACTTCTTTTGGCTTTGTTACGTGGATGTAAGTATATGTTTAACACTATTATTTTCTGTTTTTGGTTGCCATCACCTATATTTGCTCTGAGAGCTTTTATTGCATTTGTAGAGATTGTGATAGAACCTACATCTTTGGTCTCCGTTACACTCTTAATTCACAAGTAGATTGTTAGTCTGCCCTTCAGGTGCCTGAATTTGGCACCTTTTAGAGCTGGCAAATTATGTGTTTTAAAACCAAATAAATGAAAAGGTTCGCCTAGCCACGTCTTGTCGCAGGGATTCCGTTCTGCTACAGAACTGTGCATAGAGACTTGGAACCTCAGTGAGTTAGGGTGTGCCAAAACTCACCTTAGTACCCAAAATCCCCTACCAGACTAGCTACAGTGTCTAATTGGTCATTACAAACACCCAATGCTTAGACAAACCAGAACATTGACTTAGAATACCTCAGGTAACGTGAAACACATGAACACTCTTTCATTATACAATCAGTTCAATCCAGAACAAGGAGTAAAAGAGGACGTGTGCACATTTGAAATGTGTATTCACTAATGCAGTGTTCTCAAACGCAGTATCTTAGCTAATACAAGCAAACATATTATAAACAACAAAGTAAACAGCATAGTTAGTAGTCCATAGAATACAAAAGGTGAAAGCATGTTAAAATGCTAAAATGAAAAGGGCTAAACAACACCTAATTCTCACTCTCCCTAGCTAGTATATTATATTATATCTAAGAAGGTCTCTTTGGGTTTTAGCAGGGCGGGCCCATACCTCCGATTTTAGTGGTAAGGGATCACATCATCTTCCACCAGCTCTCTGCATGCAAAGCACCATCAAGTGTGTGTGTATGCTCTGTGCAAAGCAATATAAAACGCGCCTAAAGCCTGAATTTGGCCGCAGCTGCATGTATGTTATGTCTAGGAAGGTGCGAAGATCAGACCTCACAACAACTGTGTCGAGATATCCTTGAAGGCTTCAGCACTCACTATACAGACACAGTTCACTAAGCAAAGCTGATATCAGAGTAACAACATATTATTCGTGTGTGAATCAAAAACGCTCTACTAGGCTCAAAGCTACAATACCAGTTATGTGTCGTGTGCAGAAGCAGCAGAAAGGTAAAATGGCGTTTAAACTCCTAATAAGCTCATGCTAACTTAACACAGCATATAGGCATAGCATATCTATACAACCCCCCCCCCCCCATGATCCGAGCACGGATAGGAAAAGATAAGATAAGGGGCTCATTTTTGAAATGCAGAGTTCAAGAACGATAGTCAGTTCAAATTTGAGTAAGTGAGAAAAAAACATTTTCGGCACCCCAAAAAAACAAAATCTCACCATCATGACAATTTAGCGTTCAATTTGATCAAAGTCAATAGGTCTGGGACATGAAAAGTTTCTCATAATTCCCAAAAAAATAACGAAAAAAGTTCAATGTCAACAAAGGCCTCTATAGGTCTCAGCCTAGGACTGAATATGCAAAATAAGCAGCAACAGCTTCCAAAAGGAAGTCACTGTTATCATCCGAAAACAGTTCAGCCATCCAATTCAATAGCGGGAAAGAAGATACATGCTCTTCATTTACCGGAGCCTCTAGCACCATCGGAGGACAACTCGGTGGGTTCTCAATGAAGCTGTGTGCCAAGAAATCTTGCGCCGCTGCAAATATATTCCAACGAACCAGTACTCCATGCATCGCTGCCAAGGCCATAATCCCAAAGAAATTCATGAGCAACTAAGGGACTCATGAGTTGATTAAAATCCATGTCAGGAGACAACATATTGCAGAGACACAAATCCAGGGCCCAGTCGAAATCGCAGCGCAGGCAATGAGAGACAGGCTGGGCACATGTAAAGTAGGAAAATCGAAACGATAATCCATATGCTGCACTTAAGGTGGTGAGCGGCAGCGTGCCATAGTATTCAAGCATCCTGTTGCGAAACAGTGCCAGCCGCGACAGTTCGTCTTGAAACACAGGATGTGCATCCAATTTTAATAAAACAAAATAGCACCAGAATGCCTGCAGCTAGCACCAGTAAAACGGGAAATCCACCAAATAGGCTGGAAAAGATTGAATGGAAGAAAGCAGGAATGACTCCAAATATCTTTTGGAATGAAGTCACAAGACCGCTGCTAAGTATTTAAAAAAAATGCGCCAGCCCCGATGTGGAGGATGCGTTAAAGATTGTATGAATCAGTTCACTGAAATGCAATGGTAGGTCAGTATTTAATAAAGCATGCACCTCTGTGCGGGTGTTAGCTACGTGAAGGACAAATGTTTCACGAGCAGATGTCAGGGCAACTTCTTTTTGTGACAATAGTGCTCTTATTCGACTCATCCCATTGAACTCTGCTTTCAAGGTCAGAATCCTCGGCCAGATGGAAACATCCAAGTTCCCATGCGTGGGTGGGTATAAATTTTTTTTACAGCAAACCACACGTTCACCGACTGTTACGACATAAGCAATGCCTTTTATTAACCCACAGCAATCTTCATTATTTAAAAGTAAATAACTGCCGTTTGCCAGTAATGTAAAAGTGGGGACGATAGCGGGCACGGGGGTACCTTTCAAAACACAGGCGAAATGAGGCTGTTCTTGATTGCAAGAGCCCTGTAATTGAATATGCCTACACATTAATGAGTGATCTGGTGTTTCGGTGCACTCTTGACCTTTCAGATAAACTTCTTTTTCCACCCTAAGGCATCGGTATGTAAAAGGAAGCGACCAGGCTTCATGGAGATAGGAACTACCAAGAGGCTCGTATCTACCAATGGCAAAATATTTCATACAATTTGTAAATTTGAAAAGTGCAAACGTTAATGTTATCAACCCGTGGATAAGCCACGTTGCAGCAGTGGCCTCTGCCACAGAGAATGGCAAAGACTCCAACCGTTCAATGTGTAACATGGAAAAAGATGCATCCCTCATTCAAAGCAGTCGCTGTTTGTCAGTCATATTAAATGGGGCAAAGAGAGACGACACATTCATGTAATTCCAAGGCACTCTCCCCGACTTGAGTGTCTGCAGGGTCCAAGCAAACTGCATAATAGAACGCAATTGATTTTGACCATGGTATAACACAGACACTTCATCTTGCACAATATCAACAACAGATGACACAATATTATCCAATGTGTAAATGCGGGAAGAAAGTGTGTTAATGCTATTATCAACCACTGCAAGCACCTTTTCTAAATTAGCTTGATCAATAGCTCTAAGGCGGGTTGCCGCCTCAATCTGTGACGTTTTCCAGATTTCATTGTAAACTGCATATATCCATCTTCTAGATCTACCTCTAGCCGGGCCTTTAATGAAATCATTCAAATCAACATTGTCAGTAAGTTTAGATAAATGCAGTTTAACAGTCGCTAAGGTAGAATGTTTGAGCCAATTCTGACATAATTTGCCCACAGAATAAGTGGTGACGGAATGATCATTCTCAAAACGGGGATCGGCCCTGACTTGTGTAAAACCATCACCTAAACCCAGAAAACGATGTTGGCACGAATCCGCACTTCTGTGCCACAGCAGCCAACCTTTGGGATCCAAACTGGATATGTTAAAGGACGAATTTTGCAATAGAGTTTGCAACTCTTTAATCGAAAATTTTGTAATATTACTCCAACCTGAATATTCTTCTAAATCAGGGAAGGAAGGAGTATTTAATTTTTTAGAAGAAGCCAATCCAAAGCATGTTGTCTGTGAAATGGTAGAATTCAAAAACAACATATGATTCGGGATGAGACATGCACGGGGCAAAGCCTCAGTGCCTTGTACCTGCCAACTTTTAGAACCCCAAACAGATTTAAGATCAACTGTTTCCTTCTACAACTCGTAGCCTCCAACAGCTAGCTGGTCTAGAAAGGACTTCGAGTACAATAACTTAGTATCAGTAAGTCTAACCTTGGACATTAACTTTTCTGTCATTTTAAAATAAAATGAAACGGGATTGGAATGATTAAAGTCAGTAAAATAAGTGTAATTTTTCAAAAAGGTACTCGAACTGCCTTGCAACGGAGCTGGGCAATGCTCCCACTGGGTATAATTGACAGCACTCCTTCTGGAATTAGATTTATGTAGGTAGTGGTTGCCATAATGTTGGAAACAAAATAAATCACCATAATTAGCAGATTCCAGATACAAATCTTCAGCATCAAAGGCAGCATAATATTTCAAATCAGAAAACAATGCCTCTACGGCCTGAACATCCCAATCATCAGAACGTATGTTTTGTTTAACTACATCCCCCATGTTAACTCTAAGCACATTAGGGACATTAATGACTTCAGTGGGGC
This sequence comes from Lissotriton helveticus, assembly GCF_964261635.1. NCBI lineage: Eukaryota > Metazoa > Chordata > Amphibia > Caudata > Salamandridae > Lissotriton > Lissotriton helveticus. The sequence continues at coordinate 138,213,851 of NC_136069.1, read as the reverse complement.
CATGGATTTGAAATGTAACAACATCCCATACAATCCCATCTAGGACAGGCCAAGCAGTGATTTTAACAAATGCCAAGTCTCTCCTCAATCTGTGTGCAGAATGTGACAAGGAAAGGGGTGCCAATGTTCCATTGAGATGTCGAACGCATGTTCTCTCTTCGACATAGTGTCCATTGACGAATCGGAAAAAATAGAACACAAAACCAATTGACATCAAAAGGTAAATCGAAAAAAGCATTAGCCAAATATATGTCCAAGGGGGTATCAAAAAATGTTTTTTAAATAAACTTGTATAGACCGCAATCCGTGAGGGCTTTCCTGATGTGTGTGAAACAGTGTCAAATGAAAATCTGGATTCTGTGGCAAAACGAGTTTGTAAATCAGGCATCGATAAGTGAGTTGGGTAAGAGTAGTCAATTTCATCAAGTTGAGTACCAGGCAATGTACTCAATAAAGGACTAGAAATTGTAGGCATCTCGATGGCCACCTACGGCTCAGGATTAGAAGCAGTGGCCAGAACAGAATTTCTCACAATCGAAGGACAGGAGACAGTCGGTGTCATACTAAGAAGAATCGGCCACTCTTTGTATCTTGACATTGTCAAAGGAGATATACCTGTTTTCCTTACGACCTGGAAGTGGTGGTAAAATGACTGTTCTTGTGCCCTTCACACCAAGCACAGGAACTGGAGCACGGTAAGAGGGACCAAATTCTTTCTTGTACTCGATCTTCTCCCGAACCAATTCTCCAACTTGGGGTAGCCAGCCAACTACCGTGATCTGCAACGCATCATCCGAAGTGGAGGGCATATGTTCCTTTGCTAGACCGTCTCTTGTCTTTGGTAGGGTCTGTAAAACATTGCAATGTTTATCTACGTCAAAGGAGGTAGCATCAGCCACAGAGTCTAAACCGTCAAGGTCCGGTACATACATCTTGATACCAAAGAGCATTTCGTATGGGGTCCGCCCACCCAGAGACCTTCTAGGGAGATTATTAAGAGCACGCTGCACGCCATTGAGATGGGCCAGCCAGTTCCTGCCAGTGCCTATAACTCGAGCTATCAATGATTGCTTTAAGTCACGGTTCATTCGTTCAACTACACTGTTGCACTCAGGCCTGTATGGAGACGAAAACTTGACTTGGACCCCCAACAAAGCCATGGCATCCTTATACGCCTTAGAGGCGAAAGCAGGACCCTGATCCGAATGGAAGGTTCCACAGGCAAAAATCCCTACAAAGACACGCAAATCCCTTATGAGAGTCCGTGAATCAGCACTGCGGTGAGGCCACACCCATACAAAGCGTGTGCATGAATCAACTGCGACTAAGACGTACTTATATGCAGTATCAGAAGAAAAAGGACCGCAGGGATCTAAATAAACACATCCTAGTGGTTTATTAGAAATGAACAACTGTGTTTGGGGCGGACACGCAGCAGTTGAAGGCTTAATCTGCTGCCAAATGTCACATTGAAGGACATAATCGCGCGTCGGTTTGTACAGTCCCTGCCACCAAAAATGCTGCTGTAACTGAGACACAGTGGCAGAAACGCCCGCATGTGTAGACGCAACACCTTCATGTGCCGCTGTGATCAATGTATTTCTGAGATCCGAGTTGGGAATCAATCTCTCCCCAACTTCAGGTATTTTCACATAAGGAACCTTATCGGGACTTAATTGGTATGAGTACTTCGAAGGGAATCCCTTAGGATATTTACCTCCCTTCTCAGTGGCAGCAACAGCCGCCAAGATATCATTATCAATCTTACTTTTGGACCGTGTAACAGCTGCAAATAATATGTCGATACCGCTGATTTCGCTGCCTCATCAGCAAGCGAGTTGCCAAGAGCATGTACTCCAACGCGCTGATGACCAAGAGTATGAATTACAAACACGAGTGGCAACCGCTCTTTAAGCTCAGCCACTCGGACCCAGATCATTTTATGTTTTATTGTGCTACCCTTGGAATCACAAAAATCATTCTGAATCCAAAAGAACAAGTTTTCATTGTAAGACTGGACACAGTAGTAGGAATCACTTACAATGAGAGTCGTCACACTAGGATCAGCATACTCCAATGCAAGCATCAAAGCACGAAGCTCTGCCAATTGTGCGGTGCAGTCCCCTAGAGTCTGTGTGTGCACAACCCTGGACTTGAACTCCTCGTTCACCATGGCACTTACCACAATGGCGCATGCGGAAACGTAGGCGTGTTTAGAACCATGCGCAACCTGCGCCGAACCATCAGTGTATATGATACAAGGGAAATCCTCCAAAGGCCGCATAGCCAAAGGCGCAGGATGAACGAATTCATACTGCAAAAACTCCTGCGACCGCAAGGAGGCATCAAAAATAAACGTGACATCCGGAGATGTCAATGATCAGCTCCCTGTTCCTGGGCGTTAATCAAGCAGAATTAGTTCGCCTACAGCGGGTGCAAAATGCGGCTGCCAGGATGTTGGTTGGCCTTCCAAAGTTTGTGTCTGCACGCCGCACTATCCAGGACCTTCAATGGTTGCCCGTTGGGCAAAGAATTAAATTTAAAACTCTCTGCCTAACTTTAAAAATTCTGAAGCTAGCCTCTCCCCCTATTTTGTCACAACTAATATGCCATTATGTGCCTTCCAGAGTCCTTCGATCGTCAGGGACAAACCTTGCTGTACTGCCACGTTTTAGAAAAGCAAGGATGGGCGGACGCTCTTTCTCTGTGATGGCGGCAGCTCTCTGGAACTCCCTGCCTGTCTCCCTTCGCGCCATTCCTGATCTGCTTCCATTCAGAAAGGCCTTGAAGACTTTCTTATTTTCAACTGTTTAGTCCTTCTGTCTGGTTTTATTAATTTCCGTGTTGTGTTTTCTTACCATTCCTAAGCGCCGGGACGCCTCTTGGCTGCGGCATCCGTGCGCTTTACAAAATAAAATAACATAACATAGCATAACATAACAAAGCCTTAGAATTTGGTACACTGGCCTTCGTAACTGCTTCCAAAGCAGGACACGGGGTAACAACCAACATGCGCTTTCCCTGTGACAGAGAGGGTTCCTTAAGGATCGCCATCTGTGCAGCTGTTAAAACTTTCTCCACAGTGTAAAATCACATTTCAGCCGAAGTGTACAAGTGTGATTTGTAGGCAATAGGTACTGTGTCTCCTTCGTTAAAAGTAAGGTAAGTGAAACCCACCGCCCCAGGGACGATTCTTATCACCAGGTTGGTGTGGTTATCATGAGTCAGTAAGTATTTAGAAGCAAGCAGATCAGCCTGCAAAGATTGCAGTATAGCTGAGTGTTCTGGCAGCCAGCCCGATTTGGTAAAATTTGGTTGTATCAAAGCATACAAAGGCTTGATACGCTGGGCATATTCCGGAATTTAAGTCCTTCGGAAATTTTAAAATCCCAGCAAAGACTGTAATTTTTTCAGAGTTGTCTGAGCGCGCAGCTGTGTGCATTTCTCCAAGAAGTGAGGAGCTAATCCTCTACCTTCATTGTTGAGCTCATAGCCCAGGAACAACACTGTGTACTCTGCAATGTGCGACTTTGCAAAGTTGAATTTGTAACCGAAGTCCGCAAAGCTACAAATTATACGGTCAACTCGACACAGATGCTCCCAAAGTTCGTCGTCTGTGAGATAGATGTCATCCACATACGAGCAAGCTTCAGGGTCGTTTCTCTCCAAGAGAGAGACCATGTGGGCAGAAAATATGCCGGGACTATTCTAATAGCCCATTGGTAAACGTTTGAACTGTTTTTGGACGCCGCCGCATGTAAAACTGATCCATTGGGAACTTAGACCATCCAAATGGTGGGCATAACCACCGTTGGATATGTCAAGCGTGGTTTTAAACCGCTTACGGACAAGACTATCCACCAAGGCAGAGCCGTGAGTATTCTATACTGCACAGGTACGGCAATGCGAGTTCAAATGCCGGTAATCCAATACCTAACGATATGACCCGTCAGGCTTGGTCACAGTAAAAAGAGGGTTATTCATTGGTGACACACACGTTTCAATTACACCTTGATATTCCAAATGTACAAGGATTTCCGCAACTGAAGCCTTAGCTTCACGTCTGATGGGATATTGAGGTTGAGGCTGTGGCTGTGACCGCAAAGGAATTTCGTGGTGTGGGGAAAATGTATCCCAACCACAGTGTGTACGGTACAGAGCCGGCGCAAGGGCTCTAGCCCACTTATGCAAAATTCAGCGCATGCTCCTTCGAGACCTTCGAGACCGTGTGCGTGAAACTAGGGAGGATTACCTCCTCCCCTCTTGGAGCTGCGAGAACAAAAGGTGGGGACCAGTCAGCCTCCGCTAACAAAATGTCATAGGTAGTCGTAAGATTTTCCCAAAATACCCCTTTTATGGTACGTTGAATGTCACCTTCAATGAACAGGATTAATTCATAAAGTCTGTCAGGGGGAGAAACTTGAGTGTCAGCTGTTTCCACAACAACATAACGATCAGTCGCTGTCACCTACAGTAGTGGACGAAGCGCCTCTCGCACTATGGTGATCTCCGCCGAGCTGTCCAGCAAGGTCAGAGCCCATGTCTGATTCCGAAGCTGCGTTCTCACTATCGCTGATAAAGCGGCAACTTTCTTCTTTTGAAACTGGGGTCTTTTCGGTGTAGAATCGTCCTGCTTGCCTTTACCGTCTTTCGGGCGGGGCTGTTCGCGTCCCTGCTGGCCACCCCGACCCCTGCCGCCTCCTCCTCCACCGGTCGATGATGCCGATGAGCCCTGAAAAGAACGAGGAGAGCGTTGATCAGAAACCTGAAATCGATCAGGTGATTTTATCGTCGCGCGATCGCGCAAGTCATAAACACGTTCTGGGGGCGCAGGCAATGGAGACGCAGGACGAGACTCCTCTCTTTGTTGTTGTTGCTTCCCCTGTTTTTGTTTTTTCGGCCAATTCTGTTTTTTGGTCTTGGGCTCTTCGTCAGTTTCTGACTTCTGCCCTTGCGGTTGTTTTTTCTCGTTAGTAGAAAAAGGCTTGAGACCCCTACTATTGCGGCCCACGGTTTTATAAGCCACCAGAATAATTCGTGCTAACTGTCGGGGTTTCTCGACCTCGGGAATCGCCTGCAAAGCATTGGCTACCTGAAAGTTCACCGCATTCCCCTTGACATTAGCAAGTATGAGATCGTAAACTACATCAAAGGAGCCTCAAAGGCGCATACCCAATTCTACAGCTGCCTCTGGTCCGTGTTCATCCTGAACACGTTTAAGGACCGTTGGCAAAACAGTCATAGACGGTGTGCCGTAACACCTCACATAGACTGCCGTAAATGTTCTACCCCAGGTCTCACAGTCACCGATTTCAGGGGTCAAGTCTTTTGGCGTGCTAATTGTCAGAATCCTGTGTTTCTCACCAGGAGTTGTGTTAGGAAATACTGCTTCTATTTGGTCGGCATGCCAGAAAGGAAAATCATCCCTATCCTGGGGGCGCTTGCCCATCACAGCGTTGACCATGACGGGACTGAGCTTCATACCACCCTGTCCAGCAGGAAGCGCCGCAGCTCCTGGGGCCCCACCCGGGAGATTACTGGTTATGTATTGCACTAACGACCTAATCACGCTAATTGCGACTACATGAAGTCGTCTTAGCTAAACCACGGTACATGCGCCGTGTTGAGGATGAGGCGTAAATCCAGCCAAAACAGGCCAATTCGTGCCTGGATGAACAAAGGACCTAACCTTGGAGCTGTGAAAGGGTAGGGCGCCATCAAACCAAACGCGGTGCTGCCAAGCATCAATAGGAACTTCCTGTGCCCTATACGGAGTATATTCCAGTGGCACAGCAGTGGCAGTGTACGTGTGGAACACACCAGTATTTGCGTCCTCAGCTGGGAAGGTCACCCACGAATAAAACATTTTGTAAGGGTAAGCCACAACTGCACTCACCACCATTATCACGGCCATGCCATCCACGGAAACATTATAATGCTGCAAATGGTTGCGCACCGCAATGCGACTATGCTGCGGAATGTTCACCGCGGCCATAACGACACAGAAAGAAAGAGGTACAGAGTAAACCTTGTAGCACAACTGGGTAATAATTCAAGGAAACCGTTTTAGAAAGATTCAAGCTTGAAAAGACCTATTTAAAAAATAGGTAGGTTTGTCCGACACCACTGTTAACCGGAAACAATAGTGAATGGCTTAAGGATTGAATATTGCACTACTCAAGTGTCATGTAATAAGACCACCAACGGTTGGACGCCATGTCGCAGGGATTCCGTTCCTACAGAACTGTGCATAGAGAATTGGAACCTCAGTTAGGGTGTGCCAAAACATATTATAAGCAACAAAGTAAAAAGCATAGTTACTAGTCCATAGAATACAAAAGGTGAAAGCATGTTAAAATGCTAAAATGAATAGGGCTAAACAACACCTAATTCTCAGCCTCCCTAGCTAGTATATTATATTATATCTAAGAGGGTCTCTTTGGGTTTTAACAGGGTGGGCCCATACCTCAGATCTTAGTGGTAAGGGATCACATCATCTTCCACCAGCTCTCTGCATGCGAAGCACCATCAAGTGTGTGTGTGTATGCTCTGTGCAAAGCAATATAAAACGCGCCTAAAGTCTGAATTTGGGTGCAGCTACATATATGTTATGTCTAGGAAGGTGCGAAGATCAGACCTCACAACAACTGTGTCGAGATATCCTTGAAGGCTTCAGCACTCACTGTACAGACACAGCTCACTAAGCAATATGAGCTAAGCATATCAGAGTAACAACATATTGACACCTCAATCGGTGTGCGGCGATTCTATAGGACACCTGGAAGCACCTGTTCCGGTGCCGGCGAGGAGGGTAGGTGAATCAACCTTGTCCCCCATAGGATTGGATACATTCTTCCAGGTGTCCTATATTATCGCCACACACCGATTGAGGTGAAATTCCCTACAGTGGGAGGTTACTGAACCACACTACTGAAGATTTGTGACGTAGTACTTACATGTGGCAGTTAGCTAGCAGATCCGACCCAACGAGGAGCAGGTCCAGATGATGAAGCATGACACCTAGCTTGCTGGGTGTGTGAGGACCCTAGTTCCAAATCCCTCCAAATCCCTCTCCTTGATCAGGTTCCACCTCTACTATCATTCCCAATGATGGTGGTTGACTCTCTCACTTTTATTGACTAGGCAGCACAGTATGAGGAAAAGCATTCTACTAGTTATTAGGATCTGACAGGGCACTTATGCTGGACCTCGGAAAAAAGCCCAGCAGTCCCCCCTCTTGTTAAGCACCTCTTTTACTATACCAATCCCCCAAAACAAGTCTGACTAAACTCTTCCCTCTCCCCTCCACATACCGTTTTACTCATCCCATGCCTCCTCCTACTGCTATACCCTCCAAAAAAAGGAAAAAAAAGTCCAAATCCTTCATTCTTCTATCCCTCCACTATCCTTTTCAATCATAATAACAGACTAACATCTCCACTTTTCAAATTGCATATTTTACTATACTAATTCACCACTAATCCTTTATGAGTTACAGCCTAGTGTGGGGGGGTAGCAAGCACTATATAAATGCAAACCCTTTCTCACCACCTCGGTAGGGGTAGCAGGCGCTAAATAAATGCAATTACAATACAATACATTTCGAGCTATTGCAGCTTTTTTCTTTTTTTAAACAAAATTGACTTGTATTGAACTTTTCTAATGACTGCTTGAGACAAATACCTAACAGGTTTTTGTTGTATTTAATGTTGCACTAGAGGTTTTATTTTTATACCTACTGCTTGCAAACATGCTTGCTCTTTCATATCAAAGAGCTACTCACCAAGGTTTTAAGTGGTTTGTGAGAAAGGTCATAGTGTGACCATGTGATGTATGGATGAAGTACCCCCTACCATAATTGATAAGGATATTGCAAGTTACCTCTGAGTTGCATGACCTTATAAAAAAGCTTGGCCTTCGACCTTGTTTCTCTATTTGGTTATGGAACTCCTCTTTGACTTGCAATATCCTTGTAATGTACAGCGGGGGATAATTTATCCCAGATGAAAAAATATATATATATATATAGGTGGCAGTGGGACTAAGGAGAGAAAATGGGCACTATTGGAGGGTGGTAGTGAGGGAATCTGTGGAGAAGGATGCCAGCATGGCTTGAGGAAAAACTATCAAAGAATGTGCACTGGGTGCCACAAATGCTAACACAGGTCCTGGCAGGATGAGTGGTATGTATGTGTGAGTAAAGGGTGAGTACTGTGCCCGTGTGATTGCAAAGTGGATTTTGTGCCTATATGAGTACAAGGCTAGCTGTGTACCCCTATTAGTGCAGGATACTGTGGGTGTGTCTGAAAGTGCAGAGTGTGCAGTGTCCCTGTCTGAATGCAATGCGAGCAGAGTGCCTGTGTGGGGTGAGAGGTGTGCTCATGTGATTGCACTGTGAATTGTGTGACCATGTGATAGCAGAGCTAGGGGTGTTCCTAAATGTGTGCAGGATGTGCACTGTACCTTTATGACTTCAGGCTGAGCACAATGCCTTTGTGTGCAGCAGGAAGGATGCGTTTGTGTGTCTTTGTGTGAGGGTTGTGCCTGTGAAAAGTGCAGGGCTGAGTGGTGGACCTGTGTAAGCAATGTGCCTCTCAGATTAAAGGGTGAATGGTGTACCTGTGTGAGCGTGGGAGAAGGAAGTGTTTGTATGAGGGCAACTGAAAAGGGATGGCGATGGATGGATGGGTACTGCAGATGATCCCAGGATTCTACTTAGAAGTCTATGGAAAGCCATTCCATAGGCTCAGGTATCTGCCCCTCTCCTACTCAGTGCAAGATGCTCTCCTCATCTCTTAGGAGGTAGCAGATCTTCTCAGAAAGCCGCTATTGCTCAGACTACCATTCATCCCAGTGGCTTCCTCAGCCATCGTTCCTTGGTAGAGAATAGAAACAGAGGCCAGCGCCTGATTACCTGTATAAATATTGGTCCTGCACTCCTGTATAAATACGCAAACTACACCTCTGTGCAAATGCGTAAGCTTTTCCCGGTTAAAATCCTCCCATGGCCCGTGCCAACTAGCACTCCATAAATGAATGTGAATATGTTTATGTTTACTTGAATTGTGATTTTATTATACACATATTGCAGAAGCATAATGTCATTGTTGGTTCATTAATGGCCTTTGGATTTTATCAATGATTGTTTCGTTCATTGCCTCGAGATTTAGCAACAGACAAAGAATCCAAAGCAATGGCAAGGTTAGGAACTTGCGCTGTCTCCAGCGCTCTGTTGGAAATGGAAGCAGAACAGAGTGCGTGCTGAACTGAACACATACTGCTTTCAGCCCTTGAAAAGAAACCCGACCCGATTCAATACCGGGCTCAGGAGACGGCTGCGCATTACGTCGCGCACGACGTGGCAGCCATTTTGGGTGTGGCAAGAGTATATAATGCCACACCCACCTTCTGGAAGCTGCTTAACCGTCCAGATTCGTTTAAGGACAGCTGACTGCTTACCTGTTTCCCGATGGGGATTCTTCTTGACTCTTCTTGATTCATGAAATCTTCAGGAAAACAGTGCAGCTCTTCACAGAACATCTAAGGAAGGAAAAGGCAAAACAAGGCAAAACAAAAGCTAAGTGAAACATTTCTTATTTTCTGGCGCCCATCGCACGAAAGTATAGAACTGAAAAGTAATTGTTAACAACGTTAAGGACAATTTTTGGAACATTTTCTTTGCAACAAAGCTTGGAAGAATTTAAAGACGAACTTAAGGACTGTCATACTTAGAATTTTAATGTTCATTTGCAAATTGTTGTGTAAATATTTCTTCATTTTAGAACTACGTGATGGCATAAAGACATTGAGGGTCAGAGATGAGTAAGTGAAAGCGGTTGTGCACAAAAGATACTTGAGAATTCAAAGCCATAGGAATTAGTAACGTATTCAAATGTTTTCATGTTCCAGGGAAAGACACAATCTCTTCCACAACTGAAGGAGACGAGACAACCATCATCCTGACTGAACCACAAGACTGCTACTTTCATCACCATCACCAGACTACTAGACAACTATCCCTAACTCCAAAGAATTTAGCATTTCCTGGGGAAAAGGCTTAGTGGGAATTAGTTGGTAGTTTAACAACAACACACGGGCACATTTTCACACATATGTATTGTTGCCTCGCCGGTCGACAACAGGACTTTGCCAGCACCCAGTACCCAGCCCTCCTCCCTGAGTTCTATCGTGTAGCCTTAAGTGTATACAGAATCACAGGTTATTTGATTGGGTTCTTGGAAGTTGGCTCATAGCGTCTCTGCGAAACTACGGCAAGCACCTTACAGGCAAGAGTGTTTGGTGACCTGACAGAGTTACCAACCTCAAGGAGTTCCACAAACGGTTAGTCTACCATCACTTCAAGACGGAAGTTATACAACTTTTAAGGGACCTCTTGAGTCTTTATAACTGGTTGGGAGGACTGGACCCGAAGGATGCTTATCTGACGATTCCAGTCTTTCCCTCACATCACAAATTCCTACAGTACTTATGAGAAGGCCAATCATCAGCCCCCTAGTGCTTCAATAAGGTTCTACGTCCAGTCACGGAGAGCCTTCGGTCCCAAGGGATATGCCTTCTTGCAATACCCGCTGATAGCCTCCAGGTATATGGTCGAAACCGATTATCGGAACACCAGCAGACGGTGGTCACCCTCCTATAGAACTGCTTGGGGTTTGTAACAGACTCAAAAGAGATAATCCTCAGCATTCCTACTAAAAAGATCAGACAAATTTGTCAAGAGCTTCGCAAATCCCTCTCATGACAAACAACCTCTCCGAAACTACTCACATGGATTGTCGTCCTATTATCATCATCAATATAGGCTACATTTCTGAGGCCACTCAACTACAGGGCCCTACAATGCCTCAAGACATATCATCTGCACAAGGGACTGATGTACTCCGAACAAGTTCCATTGGTGGAGGAAGTAAAGGAAGAAATGAGATAGTGGCTCACGCACATGGAGTAGCAGTGGCTTGGGTGCCAGATGCAGGGATTTGTCCACAGGAGGAAAATGGTCCACACAACAACAATTCTTACGCATCAAGTGCCTGCAACTTCTGCTGGGTTCCTTTGCAGTCCGATGCTGGACCAACGAGAGGGCAAAACGCTGCGTCCCGCTGAAGAAGGACAATGTCTCAGCGGTGCAATATATCAATCAACTGGGGGTGGAGGGGGTTTATCTATGTTCTATGGGTTTGCACGCCCTCGCCGCCGTCCCCCGCATCCGAAGAGCGACTACAGGAGGAAGGTCCTTCTCCTACCTGGCCGCCAAGACCTGGAACTCCCTCCCGACCGACCTGTGCCTGACCCAAGACCACCTCTCCTTCAGGAAGAAGCTGAAGACCTGGCTGTTCGAGCAGTAGCGGCACCCCCCCCCCCCCCCAGCGCCTTGAGACCCTACGGGTATGTAGCGCGCTTTATAAGTGTCATTGATTGATTGATTGATTGATGGTTAGCCAGAATTTCAGAAATTTTTGCCTGAACAACAAGATCTCTGTGAGAGCAGAACACCAACACCTTGCTGGCAGCAACAACAAAGTGGCGGATTGGCACTCGAAATATCTGCAAGACATGAGTCGGTGGAAGATATACCCACAGGTATTTAAGGTAATAGAACACAGATGGAGTTCCTTCACGTTGGGTCTGTTCGCCTCATGTCTGGACCCACTTTGCCTCTGGATTCAAGATAGCCTGGCTGATGAGGGTTATGAACCCGAAACCGGTCCCAGGATACTTGTTTCCGTTCCAGGGAAGACATGGCTTGGCAGTTCAGGCTGGACTGTTCCCATGAGGCACTGGGTCAGACTGATTTGCATATGGCCATGTCTAAAATGGGGTGGTGAAGTGAGTTAAAGAATGATGATGGATTAAACCCAGATCAGTTGACTGGGGGTGAGTGTTTGATTTGCTCAAACGCTCCATCCATCATCCCCTTTCGTATCGCTTTGTTCGCCCTAAGTTGGCAGGGTATGCCCATACGTGGGTCCCTTGCTCACTTTGTCACTGGATTCAAGATAGCCTGGCTGATGAGGGTTATGAACCTAAAACCGGTCCGAGTGTTTGATTTGCTCAAATGCTCCGCCCAGCATCCCCTTTGGTATCGCTCTGGACCAACAAGCATTTAGAGTCTTCAGCTGGAGGCCAGACCCACTGGCGGCGGCACAGATGCTTTTCTCTAAGGCTGGAGCCGGGAAAAAGGATATGCTTTCACCCCCATTTGCCATGATAATGAGATTTTCAGAAGAGACATGCAGGCAGAAGGTGGAACTGGTGGTCGTCACATCGATGTGGAAGTTGCAAGTTTGTTTTCAAGTTCTGATGGAACTTTCGTGGGATTATCAAGTCCCCCTTCACTGTTTTGAGATCTTCTTCTGGATCGTCAAGGGAACACACACCATCTGGTTGTGAGCGGGCAACTGTATCTCATGGCATGGAGGATTATCAGGAACAATGGAAAGTCCCTGGACTTTGGCAGGAAGCTGAGCAACGTTTGTCAAAAGCATGGGCAGATACCACAGTTAAAAGATAAATGTTAGCTTGGACAAGATGGATGGCTTGGTGAATGCAGAGGGATATGGATCCCTTGAGGTCCGACGTTGACTCACTACAACATTTCTTATCCACCCTGGCTTCTGAAAGTATGGCATACAGGTCTGTGAATACCTTCCGATAGGCCACTTTGGCAGGACTTTTCCCAGAGGATGGGTCACCAATAAGGTAACACCCGATAGTCTGGAAGCAGACAAGGGGAATACAGCTATCCATTTCACAGAACCTAAATCTTCCTTCCTGTGGGATGCAAATAAGTTCCCTAAAAGGTTCCTCTCTTGGAAGAGTAACAAATACCTTTCCCGGAAAAAAGATTCAGGTAAGCTGGAAATGTTGCTGGTTCTGATCTCCGGCAGGAGAATCACGGCTAGACGGGCTCTGGGCATTAAAGGTAGTGTTTTTACCATGGATGGGGATTACTTTTCATATCTCCAAAATAACTAAATGTAATTCAAAACATACTTCTTATCCAGCCTTAAATGACAAAGCAAAGCTAAGTGTGGTGAGATGTATTAAGGCTTATAAAGACATGATAGAGGTCAATAGACACCCTGGCAAGATGAAGCTTCAGATCTCCATTCGTAAACCCTTCAAAGCGGTCTCATTGCCCACTATAGAGAGATGGGTCAGGTGGGCCCTGCAAGAGGCAGTGATTGATACCTCACAATTTGGGGACCACTTGGCTTGTGGAGCAAAGATCTCTTAGGCTTTTCTTCTGGGAGCCAGAATGGAAGATGACTTGTTCACGGATTCAACATTTACAAGGTTTTACTTTAAACCGGTGTTGGATATGGCATCTCTGGTGGGGAGCGAGCATAATCCTTGCCTCATGATCCTGACATAGAATGTAAAATTACCTACCTTTTGTAACAGAAAGTGTCAAATTTATTAAGGACACAGAGGCGAGGATTATCCCTCCCAGTGGTCAGGTAGACTGTCACCCTCCTGAATTTAAAGGACTGAACTACGAAGCTGAATGTTCTCATAAAAGGAGTAAGTAATGGAGTTGCTGGTGTTAATGCATGTCGTCCAATGGAAAATGATAGACGTGGTGTAGGATGAAATAGAATACTATAATAATATATGGTTCAATTGTTTTTTTCTTTTACCTGCTAGAAAAATTTAAAAACATGGATGTAAATATGCAAATGTCTTATCAATATGGGAACCGAGACAGCAAAACAGGAGTAACACACAAAGAGGTGATGGATTCTAGGACGCTAAAAAAGAGGGGGGTCAGGAAGAATGACTATTGTACTGTTCTGGTGGAGTGTAGATAGTTGTATGGTTTTTATATCACCTTCCCTATGGTTGAAGGAAAAGGTAGTTTGCTGACGGAGTTAGCAAAGAGAGGAGAGTTAAACATAATCCTCGCCTTCATGTCCTTAATAAAATTTAAACTTTCTGTTACTTTCTGTTACGAAAGCTAGTAAATTTTACATTTCGCCACAATAATTAGCTCTCTATACTTTTTCACGGAGCTGGTCAATATAATAACTAACTCTGGTGACTGATGTTCAACCTGTGTAATGTGCTACTGTCTAGCTGGGGTGTCAGGTGCTTTAAATACCAAGTATACGATTTATTATTGGCCTTTGTTCTTTTCTCTAGGGATCCTAGACTATCCCTAGTAGATCTTTTATTTATTTATTTATTTAAGGTTTTACATAGCACTAGCTAGACCTGGAGGTATCAGATCGCTTTACAGAATCGAAAACAAGGCAATAATCAGACACTGAGCATATTACGTGCCATAATCATAGGTATAAAAACACATTAACATGTATACAAGGGAAAATATAGTTAGGCGGAGCAGGAGGAATACCCCACAAAAATATATAAACAAAAAATTAGAACCATTTATCCATGAGGGTACTAAATTGAGGTCCGTTCGAACATTAGAGTCCATGGAGAGAAAGACATCAAGACAATAGATGCATACACCAAGAAAGGAAAAGAGCCAATTGATCAATGGAGTTTAAACTGAGCAAGTGAGCCTATTAGAACCGAGATTTAGTTTGTTCCTGAGATCCAGTATTTATTAAGGAGATGGTGTTTCAAGTCACTTTTGAAGCCTGGGAAAGTGGTGTTGCATTGTAGGTCCCACAGGAGGGAGTTCCAAATGCTGGGAGCATTACCTGAAATACAGCGTGCCTGGGTAGTTTTTCTTTTTAATTTGGGAGGAACGAGAAGAAGAGCGGTGGAGCTTCTCATAAGCCTGGTTCTTCCTGCTTTTGTGAGTTTGCTGTCTAAATAGTCAGGGGAATGAGAGCGAAGTGCTTTGTGGGTGATGCAGGCAGTCTTGTAGATTCATCTTCCTTCAATGGGAAGCCATTTTAGGGATTTTAGGGATTTGAGGGCAGGAGTGATGTGTTCATACCGTTTAATGTCTGTTATGAGCCAGGCTGCCATGTTTAGTACTGATCTGAGGGGGGCAAGGTGAGTTTTTTGGGTCCCAGTGAGGATGGCATTCCCGTAGTCAAGTTTGGAGAGCACCAGAGATTGGACAACCCCTTTGAAATCGTCCACTGGAATGAATAGTTTAATTTGTTGGAGGTGCTTTAGTGTGTGAAGCGCTAATTAGGCTGCATTTTTGATGTGATCCTTCATTGGCAGATTTTTGTCCACAGTGAAGCCTAAGGATTTAGCCGATTTGGATAGAGTGAGTGAACAATTTAGAGCCTTCAGGTCGCAGATCCAGCCTTGGACTGGAAGGTGGTTACTTTTGGGGGAGAACAGGATAACTTCTGTTTTGATGGGGTTTAATTTTAGATGGCTGGATTCAAACCAAGATTGTATCTTAATCAGTGTGACATTAAGATGTATGATGTCACTGGATGATTTTATTTTGTAGTAGAGTTGTGTGTCACCTGCATAGAGGTGGTATTTGATCCCTGCTTCCTTTAGGATGGTAGTAAGGGGTTCCATTAAGAGGTTGAAAAGGGAGGGGAGAGCATTGAGCCCTGGGGGACACCAAGAGTGACAGGTGTGAATTGCAAGAGGCAGGACTTCATTTTGATTTGTTGCGAACAGCGTTGTAGGTAAGATTTCAAACTATGCCATTGAAACCGGAGCAGATCTTCAGTGACTCCAGCAGGGATGTGTGATTTGCTGTATCAAAAGCCGCTGATAGGTCAAGTAGGCTAAGTAGGCACGTATCTCTATCCTCTAATAATCGATGGATGTCATCTGCAATATTGAGCATGGCGGTCTCTGTGCTGCAGCATTTCCTGAAACCAGATTAGAAGGTAGATTGTATTCACACATGTGCCTGTTGAGTCGTTGTAAGACACATTTTCCCATGGTTTTGGCTACAAACGGGAAGTTAGAGATAGGTCTGAGGTTGTTGAGATCATTAGCATCTGCTTTGGGGTTGAGCATGGGTATGATTTGACCTAGTTGGAGGGAATCCGGTACACACCCAGATGCAAGGGATAGTGAGGATTTTTGTCCAAAACCGGGCGATGATATGGTTTAGGTTCTGGACTATTTTTGCAGGGAGTTGATCTTTGGTGTGTGAAGTGGGCTTTAATTTCGCAATAATAGTAAAGATTTCTAGTTCCGTCATGGGTTAGAAGCTTGACCAATTGGCGTAGCTTCTCAATTGGGTGTTAAAAAGGTTGTTGTATGTTCCATTTGGGGTTATTTGATTATTGATACGTTCGGTGCGGTCGGACTGTCATGGAGGAAGGATTGTCAGTGAGGGTAGTTCACAGAGGAGGTAGTGTTGTGACTTGAGGGAAGGATTGCTCAATTTTAGCGATTTTGTCTGTGAAGAAGCTGGCAATTTCTTCACATCGTTCTTTAGAGGCTATTATTTAATGTGGGGAGGAAGACATGGCTTGCTGTTTGACAATATTAAAGATCTCCCTCGGCCTATTCTTAGTGCGGTCCAGTTGGATGCGGAAGAAAGAGACTTTTTCTCATCACTGTGTCTAACTGCAAATGCCTACAACTGACTTTTCACAGGCTAGGGAATTCAACAAATGAAAGAAACTATTCTACGAATGCAAGAAGCTATTCGGACTCTGAAATTTGAGGGGAACCAGTGTATCATTTGCATATATATATGAACATGAGGCCACATGGGCAAATAAGATGGGACAGTGGCTCAATATGACACTGCTTCGTACAATGCAGCACTTTATTATGAAAGTTTTTTGGAGATGGTAGTGAGTGACAATATGTGCTTATTTTATGTGTGGATTTTTTGATGTTTTTGGTGGCATATTGTATAATTATATGCTGTTGTGATTTTGTGCGGTATTATTGCATTATGTTAATATTGTGTTATAGAAGTTGCTCTGTTGTGGCAGTTGGGTAGTTCCCTGTTATGCTATTGTTGTAGAATGTTGGCTTTGTGGTATGATGCATTGTTCTATTCTTTGGAGCTCTGTAATTAATTTAGAGATGTCTACAAATGCTTCTTCATTTCCATCCAAAAGCAATGTTTCTTTTAACTTCCATTGACTATCTCCTCATCCAATTTAGCACTTAGTCTAAACTGTGTCAGAAACCTATTTCAAATTATCACTTGCTCACTTTATGTGGTGCCGCCTATGTTCTCTTGAGTCATTTCAGTGAGTGAGTTTTCCAAATTGACACCAGCCACATTCACCAAAATTAACGGAGTTGCCCATAAGACTAATGCCCTTTAAGAATCTCAAATACAGTTGCACATCGGTTACACCTGCACTGCCAAAATCTGATCAATGCTTTCTTAAAAGAGGCTCCAGAGGCTTATAAAAAAAGCTATGGTTTCACCTTCATTTAAAAAGCCTTATCTAGGCACTATAGATCAAGTAAATGTTGTTGACTACATGTGATATGCTGTCAAATCCCTGGGATGATACAGGTTTTAGTGTTTACTTCGCACCAAGGGCATGTAATAGCACCAGTCAAAAAGGTTTTGTGATCTGGTCACACATATTAACAGCATATGAGTGAGCCCCTTTCACTTAATGCGTCAGTGGGCAGTTAGGCAGTAATGGTGGATGCTTAAGCATTGTACAAGTCCTGAATGATCAACTGTTTGATTGTCCCAGTAAGTTTTAGGAACTAGACCTCAAATTACCAAATAATTTCCAGCTGGTTAATTCCTACACGAAATCCTGGTTAGTGTTCTCCATTAATGAAAAACACAAAACATAAATCATCAGTAAATAAACAAAACTATGACTTCTAAAAATACTTGAAGAGAAAATGAGAACGAATTATTGTAATCGGCAAAGAAAATGGAACATCTGAGATGCATATATTGGTGGTTGTCAGCTGACCATTGTTTGGAGGAGGTTCAGATTCCTGTTGCATTGTTTTGTTCGAGTTTTGAAGATATTATCTTTGCTTCTTTTAGAATGAAGAGGGCACCTTATATCGAACAAAAATCTCTGGTCGAGTAAAACTAAAAAACATATTTTGCAAGTAATAAAATGTTCTTAAATACCATAAGCTTAATTAAGAACATATCATGACAAACAAATGTACTGTTAGGAAACTGGAACTGCTTTCTGTCAGCAGACAATTGTCGCAGGGTTTCTGTTCTCACACAGAACTGTGCACAGAGGAGTGGAACCTCTGCGAATTAGGGTGTCCCAAAACTCACCTTAGTATCCAACTCACCCCTTACCGAGCTAGCTACAGTGTCTCATTGGACATATCAAACTCCCAATGTTTAGACAAACCAGAACATGAACTTACAGTACCTCAGGGTACGTGGGACTCATGAACACTCTTTCGTTATATTATCATTACAAACCAGAACATGGAGTAAAGAAGACACATGTGCATTTGAAATGTTTATTTACTAATGCCGTCTTCTCAGGCGCAGTATCTTAGATAATACAAGTATACTTATTATCAGTAGCAAAATTACCAGCATAGTTACTAAGACATAAAAAGCGAATGGTGACAGCATGTTAACATACTGTAATGAATAAGAGTTAACAACACTTATATCTCACCCACCCTAACACATATATTGTATTATTAGCTAAGAAGGTCTCTTTGGGTTGGTTTAGGGCGGGCCCATACCTTAGTGTCTTAGCATGAAGGAATCACATCAGCATACACCAGCTCTCTCTGCATGTGCACCGCATCAAGTGTGTTCTATGTGCCTCGTGCAAAGCAATATCAATCCCGCCTGAAGCCAGAGTTGGCAAAGGCTGCACTTGTGTTATGACTATGAAGGCGTGGAGATCAGACCTCGTAACAATTCCATATCGTGTTGTTCCTGAAACTTCAGCACTCTTCGTGCAGACATAGTTTATTAAGCAAAGCTGATATCAGAGCAATAACATATTATTCTCATATACACCACGGCAAACTACTAGGTTGAAAGCTAAGTCAACAATTAAGTGTCGTGTGCAGAAGTTGCAAGAAAGAAAAATGGCGTTTAAACCTCAAATGTACCTATGCTAACTTAACACGATATAAGGATATACAGGAGCTATATGACACCCCCCCCATGATCCGAGAACGGACTACATATGATAACAGAAGTGCCATCTCATGAGAGCAGAACTCAACAGTAAACGAGCATGAATCGAAACTAAACTTTAAAAAGTAATGCTAAAAAATAGCCCAAAAATATAACGTGGCTCAAGCCAATAGGCACGGAAATAAAAAAAATTCTTGACAAATAAGTCAATAAAATCAATGTAATGCTATTAATCAGCACGTCAATCCGAGGCAGTGTCTATGATAAAACTGTATATGAAAAGTAAGCAGCAACAGCCTCTAATAGGAAATCACTGTCCTCATCCGAAAACAGTTCAGCCATCCAATTTAAAAGATGAAAGGAACATACGTGTTCTCCCAGCACCGGATCCTCTATAACCATCAGAGGACAGCTCGGTGGGTTTTCAAGAAAACTTAGTTCCAAGAAAGTCTGTGCTGCCGACAATATATCCCAGGGACCCATTAGTCCATGCGCCACTGCTAAGGCCATAATCCTCTCGTCAGAACAAACCAACTCGTGAGCAATGATAGGACTCATCAGCTGATTAAAATCGACGTCAGTAGAAACCGGTCCGCAGAGACACAAATCAATGGCCCAATGGAAATCACAGGTCAGGCAGTGAAATACAGGCTGGACACAGGTGAAGTAGGAGAATCGAAAAGATAATCCATATGCCGTGCTCAATGTCGCCAACGGCAGTGTGCCATAATATTCAAGCATGCGGTTGCGAAACCGCGTCAGTAGCTGTTGCGCGGGGTCTTGCACAGGAAGGACATCCATATTTAAAGAGACAAAAAACCACTAGCGCGCCAGCTGCTAATGCAAGTAAAAATGGGAACCCTCCAAACAAGGATGAAAAAATAGAATGGAAGAAAGCAGGGATGACTCCAAAAATCTTTTCAAAGGAAGTCACGAGACCACTGCTAACAACTTTAAAAAAATGCGCTAGGCCCTGTGTGGAGGATGCGTTAAAGATAGTACGAACCATAGCTCCGAAATGCAAAGGCAAATCAGTATTCAAAAGAGCCTGAACCTCCGTACGGGTGTTTGCAATGTGAAGCACGAAAGTTTCACGGGCCGAGCTCAAGGCCACCTCTTTCTGTGACAAAAGAGCCCTTATTCTTGCCATGACGCTGAATTCTGCTCCCAAGGTTGGTATCTGTGGCCAGATGGAAGACTCCCTATGTTCACGTGTGGGAGGATAAAGCACATTTCTGCAGCAAATAACCCGCTCACTTACTGTTACTATGAAAGCTATACTTTTAATTAACCCACAACAGTTTTCATTATTGAGCATTAAATAACTACCATTCTCTAATAATTTAAACGTGGGGATGATAGCAGGAACTGGCGTGCCTTGTAAAACGCAAGCCATATTCGGTCGGTCCTTGTTGCATGAACCGTGTAACTGTATGTGTCTACACATTAAAGAATGATCTGGTGTCTCAGTACACTCCTCTCCTGTTAGATAAACTTCTTGGTCATCCTTAAAACATCTGTATGTGTATGGGAGTGACCAGACTTCATGAAGGAAACCGCTACCTAAAGGTTCATAACGACCTATGGGTACATATTTCATACAATTTGAAAACTTATATAAAGCAAAAGGCAGCGTTATCAAACCGTGGATAAGCCACGTTGCAGCAGTGGCTTCTGCCACAGAAAAAGGTAAAGATTCTAACCTTTCAATATGTAACATAGAAAAGGAAGCATCACGCATTGAAAGCAAGCGTTGTTTGTCAGTCAAATTAAACGGTGCAAATAAAGAGGAAACGTTCATGTACCCCAAGGGAACTTTAGCCATTTTTAGAGTTTGAAGGGTCCATGCAAAGTGCATGATTGATCGTAATTGATTCTGACCATGGTATAATACTGACACTTCATCATGCACAATATCGACAACTGACGACACAATATTATCCAAGGTGTAAATTCTAGAGGAAAGCACGTTAATGCTATTGTCAACAACTGCAAGCACTTTCTCAAGATTCGCCTGATCAATAGCCCTAAGGCGATTAGCAGCTTCAATCTGTGATAGTTTCCAAATTTCATTGTAAACCCCATATAACCACCTTTTCGACCTGCCACTAGCCGGGCCTTTAATGAAATCATTCAAGTCCACGTCTGCATTTAGTTTAGATAGGTGATTCTTAACCGCAGGTAAAGTTGAATGTTTCAGCCAATTTTGACACAACTTGCCTACAGAATAAGAGGTGACAGTATGACCCAAGTTAAACCGGGGATCAGATCTAACAGCTTTAAAACCGTTAGTTAAATTCAAAAATCTATTCTGGCAAGCATCAGCACTACGGTGCCAAAGCAGCCAACCCTTAGGATTCATACTGGAAATGTTAAAGGAGGAATTAAGAAGCAGAGTCTGTAATTCCCTAATGGACAACTGAGTAAAATTACTCCAACCATCATATTCCTCCAACTCCGGGAAAGAAGGAGTGTTTAACTTTTTAGAAGTAGCCAATCCAAAGCATGTAGTCTGGGAAATTGTTTCATTTAAAAACAACATATGATTCGGGATGAGACATGCACGGTGCAAAGTCTCAGTGCCTTGTACTTGCCAGGCCCTTGAACCCCAAACAGATTTAAGGTCTATCGTTTCCTTCCATAGCTCATAGCCTCCAGAAACTAATTGATCTAGGAAGGTCTTCGAATACAACAATTTAGTATCGGTAAGTCTAACCTTGGACATTGGCTTGTTATGAAATTTAAAATAAAAGGACTCGGGATTGGACTGGTTAAAGTCAGTGAAATAAGTATACTTTTTCAGAAATGTTTCTGAACTCCCTTGTTTAGGTGCTGGGCAATGTTCCCACTGAGTAAAATTAACAGTATCCCTTCGGGATGATGTTTTGTGTAAGAAGTGATTGCCATAATGTTGGTAGCAGAATAATTCACCATAATTAGCAGATTCTAAATATAAATCCTCAGCATCAAAGGCAGCATAGTATTGTAAATCAGAAAACAAACTTTCTACAGCATTAACATCCCAGTCATCAGAACGAATGTTCTGTTTCACCACATCCCCCATATTCACTCTAAGTACATTAGGAACATTAACGACTTCCGTTGGGCCATGAATCTGAAACCGAACTGCATCCCACACGATTCCATCAAGGACAGGCCATGCTGTGATGTTAACCAAAGTCAAGTCTCTTTTTAATCTGTGTGTAGAATGTGAAGAGGAAAGTGGGGCCAAAGTTCCATTTAAATGAGTAATGCATGTTCTTTCCTCGACATAATGTCCATTGATGATTCGAAAAAAATAAAACACAAAACCAATTGACATAAAAAGGTAAATCGAAACAAGGACCAGCCAAATGTAAGTCCAAGGGGGAATCAAAAAATGTTTTTTAAACAGGCTAGCATAAAGCGCAATTCGAGAGGGTTTCTTTGAGGCAATGAAAGCAGAGTCAAATGAAAACCTGGATTCCGTGGCTAAACGTGCTTGCAGGTCAGGTATGGACAAATCCGTGGGGTAGGCATAGTCTATCTCATCAATGTTAGTTCCGGGTAAAGTATTTAATAAAGGACAGGAAAGAGCAGGTAATTCGATGGCCACCTCAGGTTCAATATTAGAAGCAGTGGGCATAACTGAATTTCTCACAATGGAAGGACAGGAAACAGCCGGTGTCATGCTAAGAAGAATCGGCCACTCTGTGTATCTTGACATTGTCAATTGAAATAAACCTGTTTTCCTTACGACCAGGAAGTGGTGGTAAAATGACTGTTCTTGTGCCCTTCACTTCAAGGACAGGAACCGGAGCTCGATAGGAAGGACCAAATTCTTTCTTGTTATCGATCTTCTCTCGAACCAGTTCGCCAACTTGGGGTAGCCAGCCAACTACCGGGATCTGCAACGCATCATCCGACGTGGAGGGCAAATGTTCCTTTGCAAGACTGTCTCTGGTCTTTTGTAGATTCTGTAAAACATTGCAATGTTCATCTGCGTCAAAGGAAGTGGCGCGAACCACACAGTCTAGACCGTCAAGGTCAGGGACGTACATCTTGATGCCAAAGAGCATTTCGTATGGGGTCCGCCCACCCAGAGACCTTCTAGGGAGATTATTAAGAGCACGCTGCACGCCATAGAGGTGAGCCAGCCAGTTTCTGCCAGTGCCTATAACTCGGGCTGTCAAAGATTGCTTTAAATCACGGTTCATTCGCTCAACTACACTGTTACCCTCAGGTCTGTAGGGAGACGAAAACCTGACTTGGACCCCCAACGAAGTCATGGCATCCTTATACGCCTTAGAGGCGAAAGCCGGACCCTGATCCGAATGGAAGGTACCACAGGCAAAAATCCCTATAAAGACACGCAAATCTCTAATGACAGTCTGTGAATCAGCGCTGCGATGTGGCCATACCCACACAAAGCGTGTGCATGAGTCAACTGCTACTAAGATGTACTTATACGCAGTATCAGATGAAAAAGGACCGCAGTGATCTAAATAAACACAACCTAGCGGTTTATTAGAAATATACAACTGAGTCTGTGGCGGACGCGTAGCAGTCGAAGGTTTAATCTGCTGGCATATGTCACAAAGAAGGACATAATCACGCGTCTGTTTGTACAGTCCCCGCCACCAGAAACGTTGTTGTAATTGAGTTACAGTGGCCGAGACGCCCGCATGCGCAGACGCCACACCTTCATGTGCCGCTGTAATCAAGTCTGCTCTGCGATCCGAGTTGGGAATCAGCCGTTCCCCAATGTCAGGAATTGTCACAAAAGGAACCTTTTCGGGACTTAAGTGGTATTTGTACTTCGAAGGGAATCCCGCAGGATGTTTACTTCCCTTCTCAGAGGCAGCAACTGCCGCCAAGATGTCGCTATCAATCTTGGTTTTGGATCTAGTAACCGCTGCAACTAAGTATATAGATACTGGAGATTTCGCTGCCTCATCAGCAAGCGAATTGCCAACAGCGTGAACTCCTACGCGCTGATGACCGAGAGTATGAATCACATAAACGAGTGGCAACATAGCCTTAAGCTCTGCCACTCGAACCCAGATCATTTTATGTTTTATTGTGCTACCCTTGGAATCATGAAAATCATTTTGAATCCAAAAGGAACAAGTTCTCATTGTAAGACTGGACACAGTAGTAAGAATCACTTACAATCAGAGTAGTAACACTTGGATCCGCGTACTCCAACGCTAGTAAGAGAGCACAAAGCTCCGCCAATTGTGCGGTGCAATCGCCCAGGGGCAACGTGTGCACTTCCCTGGAAATGAACTTATCATTCAACATAGCACCGACCACAATGGCGCATGCGGAAACGTAGGCATGTTTAGAGCCATGCGCAACCTGCGCCGACCCATCAGTGTAAATGATGCAATGGAAGTCCTCCAAAGGTCGCATAGCCAGAGGAGCAGGATGAACGAATTCATACTGCAAGTACTCCTGCGACCGTAAGGAAGCGTCAAAAACAAACGTGACATCCGTGGATGTCAATGACGCAGCCCACTGAATCCACCGAGGGTGCAAAGCTTTTGAATTTGGTACACTGGCTTTTGTGACTGCCTCCAAATGAGGACAGGGTGTTACCACTAACATGCGCTTCCCCTGTGACAGAGCTCGTTCTTTAAGAATCGCCATCTGTACAGCAGGTAAAACTTTCTCCACAGTGGGAAACCGCAATTCAGCCGAAGTGTACAAGTGTGACTTGTAAGCAATAGGTACTGTGTCACCTTCATTAAAAGTCAGGTACGTGAAACCCACCGCCCCTGGAATTATTCTTATCACCAGGTTGGTGTGGTTATCACGAGTCAGTAAGTATTTAGAAGCGAGCAGATCGGCCTGCAAAGATTGCAAAATGGCCGAATGCTCAGGCAGCTAGCATGATTTTGAAAATGTTGGTTGTATCAAAGCATACAAAGGCTTGATACGCTGGGCATATTCCGGAACATAAGTTCTGCCGAAATTCAAGAAGCCCAGCAAAGACTGTAATTTTTTCAGTGTTGTAGGAGCGCGCAACTGTGCGCATTTCTCCAGGAAGTGAGGAGCCAATCCTCGACCTTCATTGTTCAGCTCATAGCCGAGGAACAACACTGTGTGTTCTGCAATGTGCGATTTTGCAAAATTAAACTTGTAACCCATATCTGCAAAGTTACAAATTATTGAATTCACTCGACACAGATGCATCCAAATTTCGTCGTCTGTGAGATAAATGTCATCCACATAAGAACATGCATCTGGATCGATACTCTCCAATAGAGTGACTATTCTTGAGGTGAAGACTCCAGGACTATTCTTGTAGCCCATCGGGAGTCGCCGGAAGCATTTTTGCACACCAGTGGACGTAAAACTTGTCCATTGGGAGCTAAAGCTATCCAGTCTGTGGGCATAAAAACCGTTGGATATGTCAAGCGTTGTCTTGAAACGCTTATGCACTAGACTATCCACTAGCGCAGAGCCGTGAGTATTCTGTACTGCACAGTTACGGCAATGCGAGTTCAAATGCCGGTAATCCAATACCAAACGATATGATCCGTCAGGCTTGGTCACAGTAAAAAGGGGATTATTCATCGGTGACACACACGTTTCAATAACTCCCTGATATTCCAATTGTTCAAGGATTTCTGCGACGGCAGCTTTAGCTTCACGCCGTATGGGATATTGAGGCTGAGGCTGCGGCTCAGACCGCAAAGGAATTTCGTGGCAAGGAGACAATTTATCCCAACCACATTGGTTGCGGTACAGAGCCGGCGCAAGTGCCCGAGCCCACTCTTCTGCAAAATGCTGCGCATGCTCAGTTGAGACAGTGTGCGCGAAACTGGGAAGGATTACCTCCTCCCCTCGCGGCGCCGCGAGCACAAAAGGTGGGGGCCAGTCAGCCTCAGAAAGCAAAATGTCGTACGTAGACGAAAGGTTCTCCCAAAATACCCCTCTGACAGTACGCTGTATGTCACCTTCAATTAACAGGACAATTTCAAAAAGTCTTTCGGGGGAGCTAGTCTTGTATCGGCTGTTTCTATTACAACGAACACTTCAGTCGCTGTCACCCTCAGTAGTGGACGGAGCGCCTCTCTGACTATGGTTATCTCCGCCGCGCTGTCCAGCAAGGTCAGAGCCCACGTCAGATTCCGAAGCCGCGTTCTCACTATCTGTGGCATATCGATGCGCCGTTAAGGCAGCGACTTTCTTTTCCGCAAACTGCGGTCTCTTTGGCGTAGAATCCTCCTGCTTCCATGCGCCTTCTGTCTGGCGGGGCTGGCCACGTCCCTGTTGGCCACCACGTCCCCGTCCGCCTCCTCCTCCACCGGTCTTCTGGGCCGATGAGTCCTGAAAGGAACGAGGAGAGCGTTGATCAGAAACCTGAAATCGATCAGGTGATTTAATCATCGCGCGATCGCGCAAATCATAAACTTTCTCAGCTGGCGCAGGGACTTGTGTTGCAGGATAAGATTCCTGCGTTTGCTGCTGTTGCTTCCCCTGTTTCTGTTTCTGAGGCCAATTTTGTTTTTTGGACTTTGGTTGTACATCTGCCGTAGCAGATTGCACTTGTGGTTGTTTCTTCTCCTTAACCGCGAAGTACTTTAAACCCTTACTTGTGCGACCGATAGTTTTATAAGCGGCCACCACAATCTTCGCCAACTGGCGGGGCTTTTCGGCATCGGGTAACGCTGCCAGTGCATTAAAAACCTGGAAGTTCACAGCATCTCCCTTGACGTTGGAGAGTATGAGATCACTTACAATCTCAAAAGAACCACACAGGCGCATACCCAATTCAACCGCTGCCTCAGGACCGTGATCATCCTGAACACGTTTTATGATCGTAGGCAGTACAGCCATAGATGGGGTGCCTAAACACCTCGCATAAACAGCCGCAAAAGTCTTACCCCAACTTTCACAGTCAACGAGCTCGGGAGTGATATCCTTAGTTAAAGTAATCGTCAACATTCTATGTTTGTCAGCAGGAGAAGAATTGGGAAACACGGCTTCCAGTTGGTCAAATTTCTCGGCCAGCCAAAAAGGAAAATCATCTTTATTATCAGGGCGTTGACCAAAAACCGAATTTACCATAACTGGATTGAGCCGTAAACAACCACGTTCCGTTTGAGCGGCCGGACCCCCCGGGGGACCACCCGGGAGATGACGACCTATGTATTGCACTAGTGCTCGAATCACGGAAATAGATACAACATGTAACCTGCGAATTTCCTGAAGGGTACAAGCGCCGTGATTCGGGTGCGGGGTAAAACCACCCAACGCAGGCCAGTTAGTACCTGGAATCGAGAGTGGACCTAACCTCGCTGCGGACAAAGAGTGGGGGAGGGCGCCATCAAACCAAACTCGATGCTGCCAATGATCAATAGGTATTTCCAGAGCCCTGTACGGTGTATATTCAGCCGGGACAGCCGAGGCGGTGTAGGAGTGGAACAAACCAGAAGTTGCGTCCACAGCCGGAAACGTAACCCAAGAGTAAAACAACTCGAAAGGGAACGCCGGATCTGCACCCACCACGAAAATCACAGCCATCCCATCCACCGGGACTTGGTACGTCTGAAGATGTGTGCGCACCGCCACGCGACTATGCTGCGCAATGGCCACCGCCGCCATGACAACACTGGAAACAAGAAAATACAAAGAATACTTTGTAGCACAACTGGGTAGTAATTCAAAGAAACCGTTTAAGAAAGAATCAAGCTTGAATAAGACCTATTTCAAAAAATAGGTAGGTTTCACCGACACCCACCTTTCCGGAAACAGAGGTGAAGGGGTTAAGGTATGAACGATATACTACTCGAGTGTCATGATATAAGACCACCGAAACCGTTAGGCGCCATGTCGCAGGGTTTCTGTTCTCACACAGAACTGTGCATAGAGGAGTGGAACCTCGGCGAATTAGGGTGTCTCAAAACTCACCTTAGTATCCAACTCACCCCTTACCGAGCTAGCTACAGTGTCTCATTGGACATATCAAACTCCCAATGTTTAGACAAACCAGAACATGAACTTACAGTACCTCAGGGTACGTGGGACTCATGAACACTCTTTCGTTATATAATCATTACAAACCAGAACATGGAGTAAAGAAGACACATGTGCATTTGAAATGTTTATTTACTAATGCCGTCTTCTCAGGCGCAGTATCTTAGATAATACAAGTATACTTATTATCAGTAGCAAAATTACCAGCATAGTTACTAAGACATAAAAAGCGAATGGTGACAGCATGTTAACATACTGTAATGAATAAGAGTTAACAACACTTATATCTCACCCACCCTAACACATATATTATATTATTAGCTAAGAAGGTCTCTTTGGGTTGGTTTAGGGCGGGCCCATACCTTAGTGTCCTAGCATGAAGGAATCACATCAGCATACACCAGCTCTCTCTGCATGTGCACCGCATCAAGTGTGTTCTATGTGCCTCGTGCAAAGCAATATCAATCCCGCCTGAAGCCAGAGTTGGCAAAGGCTGCACTTGTGTTATGACTATGAAGGCGTGGAGATCAGACCTCATAACAATTCCATATCGTGTTGTTCCTGAAACTTCAGCACTCTTCGTGCAGACATAGTTTATTAAGCAAAGCTGATATCAGAGCAATAACATATTATTCTCACATACACCACGGCAAACTACTAGGTTGAAAGCTAAGTCAACAATTAAGTGTCGTGTGCAGAAGTTGCAAGAAAGAAAAATGGCGTTTAAACCTCAAATGTACCTATGCTAACTTAACACGATATAAGGATATACAGGAGCTATATGACACAATAACATATCTTTTGTACACTTACATGCTTTTGAATGTGTGCCTTTATTATAATACATCAATTAATGTGATGCATCCTCATATTCCACTAGTTTTTCTGGGTTTAATCAATGTCATTTTGCTTTGCCAATAAAAGTTCTGTATAGTAATACGGTAAGAGAGAAACACATGAAGGAGAAAAATGCTGTAATGTAACGGAAATGCACCGCAGATGGTGCAAAACCGGTGTGTGTTTTCCAGTTTGTGTACAGTCATGGTAAATAGTTTATTTACAGTGTATAGCACACAGCTTCAAGGTTTCACAGTTGGTCTCATTCCCAGCAATCTCATGTCTCTTGACAAATATAGTAGCTGCATCTCACTAGGTCCTAAAACAAAAGGTGATGGCTGCAGTAGATTACATGTGAAACAGAAGAATGTTTCCTTAATACACACATGGATACATGTGACTAAAGGGGGTGTTTTTCACCAAGGGTTTCTTGTGATTTACAATAATAAAGAATGAGACAGAAGTTAAAGTGGTCTATATATGGCCCTTTCAAATCCTCGAACTTTGCTCAAATCAGCAACACAGCGATAGAGCACTCATGGGGAAGCTATGCACAACACGGTTTCAAGTCACCTAATCTGGAACGTATGTAAATGCAAAAACAGTACCTACAACACGCCTTTCGAAGTTACTTTCCCTGCCTTTTTCTAGATCTTTAAAATCACCTGGTGTTTTGCCACCCACTCCTTCATGCTCAAAATTGCTCGAGTCTTTCTTGCCCAAATATTTAAAATCATAGGAAACTGTCACCTAGACACATGCGTTATTGATTGCCTTGCTCTCTCTTCTGTGTAAATATTAAAATTTTCCTGGTGTCCTCCCATCCACAACCCCATCCATCCTCATCATTGCCCTCCCATTCTCAGTCGAAATATGAATATTTAGATGGTACCTGCCACCCATCCACACCCCCCTCTGCAACGTGCCTTCTATTCTTCGCCAGACGTCGTGCTCACTGCTCTCCCTCTGAAAGAGAGCCTGTGCAATACTGACAGCTGAGTCAGTGCAGTTTGGAATTCCCTTTTTTGCATTGATCTGCAGATATCTACAGTTGACAACTAATGTGGCAGTTGCTGGCAGCAGAGCAGTCTCTGTCGGGAGAGGCAGCGGAACACAGAGGAAGCCAACATTTCATTGCAATGCCATAGCAGTTGAAAAGCAACTTGTATCTTTCCACTGTTGAGTCATATAATTGAATACCGTATTAAGAATCTTGTAATCATGGTAAAGGCTCTCTATGACGGACGTATTACAAGTGCCATAGGATATAATGCACTTGTAATACAGGGGATGGGATATCCGTCATGTTTGTGACAGAGTATTCCATCCGCCACGGTTTAAATCAGGCCCAGACTCATCGATGGGTAGTTATCATTCATGGAGCTCCAAAGCTCTTGTCTAAGATGTTTCTTGTAACTGAAGGTGGAAAAAGCCATGAACAAGTTGGCTTCATCTCTCGCAAGTTACCTTGCCCCAGACGTACTTCAAAAATAATATATTCTTTGTTTCCCATTACCCATTCTGACCAACAATATCTCCTTCAAGCAGTTATAAAGACGTGGCATACTATCAACCACACTAACCTCTCCACACTCGATCACAATATTTTAGACAAGCATTTGCAATGCAATCGGTCTCGCCTTTGGGACCTTCCGAGTGTTTAGCCATGCAACATATTATCCTGGTTCATGTGCCAATAGGGATTGAATAGCTATGAAATTATTACACACTGGGTCGAGAAGTGTGAGTCAGGAATATATGCTTGCCTCTGCCGCGTGCAGGGGTGGTGAATTGGTGAACATAACCGAAAGTTGTAAGGGGTCTAGGGGGGCCTAAGGCAAGTGTTAGAACCAAAGGCTGTGGTTAAGTATGGTAACTGAGGCCTGCCGACAGATTTACTAGAAGCTGTGGCTTCTAGAGATCATGGTCACAGCTGTAAATGGAGACAGCAATGTCGACCAATGTACTAGCTTACTAGCCACCGAAGGTGATCTCACACCTCCAATCTGCCAGGATTAGAGATAAAAGAACACATTTCTACCTTTCATGCAAAGTTGTATCACCGAATGTAGGGCTACCATAATATCATACCAGGAGATGCTGCAAAATGTAGAGCTGTTTTACCTGTTACCAGAGCAAACTAGCCCCCACCCATCAAAGTGAATACTGCAGAATAGAGGGCCAGCGTAACTACCTTGAAAGGAGATGCAACATAGCATAAGGAAATCCTATCTGCAATCAGCATTAGAGCTGTATACCTGTGACCAGAGGCGATGAGGGGAAAACAGGTCTATCCTATCTGCCTTTAGTGATAACAGAAACACATTGTGGTAGCTTTCCTGCAATGCAAAGAATATACTAAAGAACATACATTACACAACTTCTGATAAAAAAAAAAGAAAATTATAGGCTGTTGTGACTTGCCAATAGAGATAAAATGTTAGACTACAGATTATCATTCTGTTTAGCTTATAGTAAAAGGATGGGCCAAAGTTTACTCATGATGTGGAGAAGTGTGGCTCAGGGGTTAGAGGCAGCAGACCCGGAAGCTGAGATCGGTCCTGGACCAGGGTTCAATTCCCCGCCTCGGCGGGTCTTGGGCTAAAATTCCACGGACTCCATAATTCTCGCCCCGGTGCCTCCTCGACTCTCGGGTTCACACTCTGCGACTCTGGGCAATAGCTTGCTTAATCTCCACAACGGCCCCTCGCGGCGGGATGCCTGACTTTCACCTTGTGGATACCCTGATATCTCACAGGGGAATACCAGGACAGGTTCCCTAAGCAAGCGCCGGGAAACCCACTGCGGGTAGCTGTGCGCTATATAAGCTCAACTACATATAAGCTCAACTACATTTACATTTCAATAAGTCTGTTATTTAATGCGCATTTTGTAGAGATCTTAAGCAAGCTACATATGACACGTTTTCAACTCAATAGATGACTTCAGCCTGCCATCCTTCTGGGGTAGATTCAATGAACTCACTAATTGAGTAAAGGCCCCATGTTTTATTAATACTGCCTTGACGTCGCTTTCCTCAGTAACATATGAAATATATAAAAACAATTTTCTCTGTTGTGTATTATCTTTGTCATGCATTAATGTGTTGTTGGGTGCGGTCACCCTATTTTCAACAGATGGCTGCTCCCAACAGTGTCCATTTCTTGTCCCTTGGGGTGGACTTGGGTTCATTGCACTTTTGGGGGGAGCCCCCCATTTATCAGTGGTCCCGGGGTCACTGTGCCTGGAACCAGACTGGCAGTTGTGTTCTGGGAATGTTGCCTGTCCGATTATGAGGAGGAAGTGCCTGGATTCCTTGCCCTTTTCCTTGGTAGGGGTCCGAGTCTCTCGGGGCTGTATTCCTACATGTCTTCGGTTGGAGGAGGGGCAAGTAGGTGCGCACGGCTTCGACCCCGCATCTTGTTTGAGGAGGTCTTCTCAGAGCTTTCCTAAGTCCTACAGCGTCGGTCATCACTCACACTGCTGTATTTCAGGAGAGCCACCTTAGGGTGCCTCTGTGATCCTCGACCTCTGAACCTTGTGCACATGTTCACGGCCTCATTGCTAGGGGGTAGAGAACTGAGCTTTGCTCATGGGATGAATCGGTATTGTAACATTTATATAGAGCTTACTACACCTGTGTGGGCGCTGAGCCTTCATGGGCAGCATGCTGAACCATGTGGGGTGTGTGGTTGAAAGGGTCTTTTCCTTGTTTTGATCCTATTTGGGAAGTGTTTCCTTGCTGGGCATGATGATGATGTCAACCCCCGAGGAACGGTTATCGTGTTATGGGACACAGGCACACATGCAGATTATGGCTGTCTGTATGCTTCAGCTTTAAACAGCTCTGCAGCAGGGCAGTGGTGTCACTATGGGGGCACAGGGGGTGCGGACAGCACCGGGTGACACCATCACCTGGGGTGACACCAATCATGCACCAGGTGATTGGTGTCACCCCAGGTGATCGTGGTAAGTGGGACAACGCAGCTGCGGCTCACTGACGCTGCGAACCTGGACTACGCGGCAGCAGTCTAGAGTTGACTGACAGCCTGCAGGCAGGCCTAGGGTAGCGCAGCAGCAAATAGCGCGCATGAACCGTTTTCTGGGCTTAGACCGAGGGTTGCTTCATGCAGAAACCCCCGGTCTCCTATGGGCAGGTAGTAGTATCCCTGCTCTAGCCAATCACAACCCTGCCATTGCAGCGTTGTGATTGGCGCAGGGTAGGGAGGGAGAGAGGGAGGCTGCTTGAAGCCTGCTTTGAAAAAACGCGGCAGCCCAGGACCCGTCAGGAGCGTTGAGGCGGCGCGGAGCGGGACCAGGCGGTTAGGTAAGTTTATTTTTAATTATAACAACCCCCCACACGCCACGACCCCATCTGCCATGTCATTGCACTCGGGTGTCGACAATAATGTAGGAATGTTAGGCAGTGTCAAATCATTTCGCTACTCCTCCCTTTCCCTCACACATGTGCCCATACACACCCCTCTGCCTCTTTCCCTCCAGTCGTGAGGGGTTGACACCTTTACCCGCACTGGGTGACACCAACCCTAGTGACGCCACTGCAGCAGGGCAGTACTGGCTGTAGCGGGCACCGGGTGTTTTCCTAGGGGGCTGGGAGGGTCATGTAGCTGCGCAGAACAGGCACTCACTCTCTGCTCCTTACATACAGGTGACAGCGGCTATGCTCTCTGTGAGTACCTCCTCACCCCATACCTCAACCCTGCAACTCCACAACAACGGCGATTTAATGCATCACACATTCGCACAAGGAACTGTATTGAGAGGACATTTGGCCTGTTGAAAAGCAGGTTCCGCATACTGCACAAGACAGGTGGGGCCATGAAATACGATCCTGAGGTCTGCTGCCGCATCGTGGCCGTGTGTGCGATCCTTCACAACATTGCTACCAAGCGCAGGATCCCTGTTGACATCTCTGGCAGTGAGTCGGAAGGGGACAACCGCCAACCTGCATATGTGCGCCACGCACACAGAGAGAATCCTGCTGAAGGACAGAGGCGCCGCAACCAAATCACCATGAACTATTTATAGTGCACCCACTCCCCACACCCATTACTCAACTCATGCATGACAACATTAATAATGACATGAGTCAGATTAAGTTACTCAGACTTTTTTTATATGTTACTGCACAATAAAATGGTCATTCTGTTAACTTCAACAAGACTGACATATTGCGTCATATGTCTGTATGTCTGTAGGGCATGCTTGTGGCGTCAGCATGTACCCTCATGTGAATTTTCAACAGTTCAGTGGCGTCTCCGGGTAGTTGCCCCTGACCTCCTCTCAACGTCCTCCTCCTGAGTCTGCCGTGAGGCAGCAGAGGGCCTGCTGCTGCGGCGGGGTGCTACAACCGGTGGAAGGGACTGGCTGCTGTGGCTTGATGTAGCCTCGCTGGTGTCGTCTGCCCCCCCCCCGCCTGGCCATGGCCGGTAGCCTGCATGCCCTGCATGGCTGTTGAAATATGATCCAGGGCTGTCGCAACGTCCTGGCAGCACTGGGCCATTTGGACCTGCATGGCCAGGGAGCGTCGCGAGAGCTGGGAGGTGGCGTTGCCCACAACATAGTTTGAGCGTGTGTACGCCGACAGGAGGGTCATCAGTTGTCGGTGCCTGCGGCGATTGAGATCGCCCTGTCTGGACATGGCCTGTGTGTTGGCCTCAAGAAGTGCAGTCATCCTATCCACATTACGTGCGGTCTTGTCAAGTTGTAGATGGATGGCGGCTAGGTGACGGGTCTGAGTTTGGTGCACATGTAACATCCTGCGCTCGATGGAGAGCCCACCTGCACGCACGTTTCTGACCCTGCCAGCGCTGGGGGCGTTGGTGCGCTGCTCTCTCGCCAGTCCACTAGTCTGGCTCCTCACAGCCGCAGGGCGGCGGGTTGGTTGGCGACCTGCTGCTGGTGTTGCAGGCCCCACTGTTGGTTGAGTGCGGCGCGGTGGTACAGCAGCGCCTGTTGGCACAGGGGTGGTAGGGGCCACAGGGGCAGGTGGTGGGATGACCGCTGGCGCAGCAGCTTGCCCTGATGGTCCGGGCTGTGGGGTATGTTGTGTGTCTCCCTCCGTGTCCTCCAAGTTGTCATCAATCACCAGGGCCTCGCTTTCCGTGCTGGGGACATCAGCGCCACCTGTGATTTAAGGTGGACGTTGATTAGTGACATGTTCCGTACACGGTTAGGCTTGCTACATGCATGCAGACTACCATTCTCTGACTCGCTGCAGGACTGACTCACACTGGGCATGTCAGGCTTAATGGCACAGGATGGTAATTGTGGTCAGACTACATGCCCCACAATGCAATAGCGCTATAGTGGTGTGCTTTGGCAGCATGATTGGGGTTTGCTATGGGATGCACTGGAGTCATGGACATTGTTAGGGGACAGGGGGTCGCTGTCGCATGGCACTTACCTGTTGTGTCTTTGGTGGGTCGGGAGGAGTCCAGATGGGTCACACCCACGCAGGCCTGTGGATTGATGGTCTCCTCCACGCGGTCCTCCAGTGGTGTGTTCTGTGGGACAGTGGGCTCCCCTCCACCTGTCGCCACATGCTCCCCCAGCCTCTCCGCAATCTTTTCCTTTGCCCGCCCTCTTAGGTCGTACCAGCGCTTCTTCAGCTCGTCCACCGAGCGCTGGGTCACCCCTACTGCGTTCACTTTGGCGCGGATGCGCTGCCATATGCACCTTTTGTCGGCCTCAGGCACCCTTCGGGAGTCACTGCCAAATAGCCTGTTGTGGTCTTTTGCGACTCCTTCTATGAGGTATTCGAGCTCCTGCTCAGAAAACTTGATTTTCCGCTTTCTCCCACTGGTGGAAGCTCCTGCTGCATCCTGTGACATGCTTGCCACTGTGGTGTCTCCTGCTGTACTCATGTGGAAAACACTGGAGAGGAGCTCTGACACTGCTGCCTGTACTTCAGCCTCTCACTGCAAAATGAGGGTGTAACCTGCCTACTTCCTGGTTGTGATGTCATCACTGTGCTCAGGATGCGACTTCCCATTTTTGCGATCTCGCAGTTAGCGAGATCGCAATTTGCGATTTTGGTAATTGCGAGATCGCAATTTCAACACGGGAATCGGCGTATTCTGCGATTATTTACCGATTTTTTGGGACTCGCAATCGCCGATTGCGGCCGCTTGCGAATCGCATTTTTTTCTCGCTAAAATTCATGAATGCCGTTCTGCGATTTCTAAATTGCGATTCGCTTTTAATCGCAATTTAGAAATCGCAGATTGAGGCATTGATGAATCTACCTGATGGTCATGTATCATAGTGCTAACTATATACATGCTTTAGGTAAAACATACTTAGATCTGATTTAGTCCAATTCACTTAAGACATGAACAACATACCAAGACAAAACAGAAACTACGTTTAATAAAACATCTAAATATTTGACCCTCCTTCTCTTAGATGGTCAAAAATATGACATCTGGGGAGACCTCATAAAGAGTAAAACATAGAAGACCCAGTGACATATGTACACAAAATGTGTGGTTAAATAAATATAGGAGGAAAAATACCGTGGTAATGAGATAAGAGCAGTTAAAAACCCAGTGTAAGCCAGGCCTGGGCATAGTTCGCGGAGTTTTGCTAAGTGGAACTCCACAAAGTAACAAAAAAACTCTGCGGAGTTCCGCAAGTGGCGGAGTGCAGTGTGAAGTGCCGTTTGCACTGGTCTTCCTGCCGCTCTGGGGTAAATTCTTCCCGAGCAGCAGCTCGCACCCACAAATTTACAGTTCGCGAGCTGGGAAGAAATCTCTGCGGCAGCTCCACGGAGCGCTGAGTGCAGAAAACCTTGCAAACTGCACGGATTTCACTACTCAGGCCTAGTGTATGCATGCCCAACGCGGCAAAGCCAAAATATAAAAGCGTGATACATGTATAAGAATAATGAAGGTCCAATAAACCAGTACTAGTGGGCACCCGAGACGGGTGAGTACCCAAGCAAAATAATATACTGCCCACCATAAGCAAAGTTTTCATGCATGAAATGCATGCATACATGAGATGATGAGGGTGATCAAAATGTACTGTCCGTGATCGCGAGCTAGGAAAAAACCTCTTCGGCAGCTCCACGGAGCGCAAGAGTGCAGAAAACACAGTAAACAAAGAAGATTTCACTGCCCAGGCCTAGTGTACGCATGCCCAAAGCGGCAAAGTCAAAGTATACAAGCGTGATACATGTTTAAGAATAATGAAGGTCCAATAAACCAGTACTAGCGGGCACCCGAGACGGGTGAGTACCCAAACAAGATAATATACTACCCACCATAAGCGAAGTTTTCATGCATGAAATTCAAGCATATATGAGATGATGAGGGTAATCAAAATTCCTCACACGGCTTGGAAAAAGGACTAGTGAGTCCCTCTGAATAAAAACCCGGTAAAAAGAATGAATAGAACAATATGTCTCATAAGTGCAGTCATAATTTAATAGTGTGAGTAAATTGAGCTAGGGACTATATGTAGAGGGTGTGAGATACTCACACTAGACAATCGTAGAGAGCATATTCAGATTATAAATGTAAATACAATGCAGTCCATCACTAATCGATAGTGATCAAGGTCAAACACAGTTAGGGCGACCCAGGGCAAAGAAGACCTATCAGCTCGGCACCCACGAAAGAATCACGAATCATCACAGAAAAATATCCTAATAGTGAAAGTCGTGGAGAGACGCAGCCTGAATAAATTACGCATGAGCTGGCAGGAAGGTCACGAACACTGTGTTTAGAAAGTATTAAAAATGGATAATCATGGAATGTGTTTCCCAATAAAACAATAAAGGTAAAAAAGTAAATAAGAGAAACTACATTCAGACAATTCACTAATAATCAAAAGCGAAGAGCAACGGCAGAATGGTGAAGGTACGCCAGAGCCGACAAGCTCACCCAAACACACACCTAGATACTTTCAAAGGCTTAAAGGATGGGTATTTAATTACATGTAATTATTTAAATATTAGTTGTTAATAGTAGTAGTTTTATATTTAAAAAAATGTTTTAAATGTGTTTTATTATTTTAATTTAGGTGTGTGTTGTGGATATTATAGTGTTAAAGTTTGTGGAGTTAATGTTTTTAAGTTTTTTATTATAAGATTTTTTAATTGATTATTAATTATGTTAATTATGTAAATATATTTAGTTAAAAATGTTGGTGTTTGTTATTGGTGTGGTTTTATATAGTAGGAAATAAAATAAATACATTTATGTTTGAATTATTTTTTTGTTTGTAAATATTTTCTAGTTTAAAAGAATCTTTTTTTGTAAATGTTTTATTTTGTTATATATTTCTAGGTTTTTGTTATATGTAATTAATATTTAATGTGTTCTTTTTTTGTTTAATATTTTTAATATTTCTTCTTTAAAAATTGTTTATTTTTTTTATTATGACTTTTTTTGTTTAAGTGTTTGAGGGTGAATAGTAAAAAAAAATCTCCGCTATCCAACACTTTCCCTACTGTTGCATTCACTGGAGTGGGAATAGTAATTTTTACCCCTCCACTATCCAGCACTTTCCCTATTGTTGCGCTCACTGGAGTGGGAACAGTAATTTTTACTCCTAAGGTATACAATACTTATTCTACTGTTGCACTCACTGAAGTGGGAATAGTAATTTTTACCCCTCCGCTATCCAACACTTTCCCTTCTTTTGCTCTCACTGGAGTTGGAAAAGTAATTTTTACCCCTCTGCTATCCCACACATTTTCCCTAGTTTTGCACTCTTTAGAGTGGAAAAGTAATTTTTGCCCCTCCGCTATCCAACACTTTCCCTCCTGTTGCAATCACTGGAGTGAGAATAGTAATTTTTACCTATCCGCTTATTCTACTGTTGCACTCAGTGGAGTGGGAATAGCAATTTTTACTCCACAGCTATCTAACACTTTGCTCTTACTGGAGTGGGAATAGTAATGTTTTTCCCCTCCGCTATCCAACACTTTCCCTACTGTAGCTCACACAGGTATGGGAATAGTAATTTTTACCCCTTTGCTATCCAACACTTTCCCTACTGTTGCTCTTAGTGGAGTGGCAATAGTAATTTGAACACCTCCGCTATCCAACACTTTCCCTACTGTTGCTCTTACTGGAGTGGCAATAGTCATTTGAACACCTCCGCTATCCAACACTTTCCCTCCTGTTACACTTACTGGAGTGGGAATAGTAAATTTTTCCCCTCCGGTATACAACACTTTCCCTACTGTTGCTCTCACTGGAGTGGGAATAGTAATTTTTACCCTTCAGCTATCCAATACTTTACTTACTGATGCACTCTTTGGAGAGGGAATAGTAATTTTTTCCCCTCCGGTATGCAACACTTTTCCTACTGTTGCTCTCACTGGAGTGGGAATAGTAATTTTTACATCTTCGCTATCCAACATTTTCCCTACTGTTGTACTCACAGGAGTTGGAATAGTAAATGTAAATATTTTGCTATCCAACTTTCTCTACTGTTGCATTTACTGTATTGGGCAATTAAAGTTGAAATATTTTTTATAATTTATGGTTTTAATTTATTCTAGAATGTTTTTTTATATTTTAAATTATTTATATATATTTTATTTTTATATACTTTTAGAATTTTAATTAAGATAATAGTTTAATAAATATTTGAAAATAAATATATGTATATGTATAAATGATGTTTGAGTTTTTTTAATGAAGTTTTATATTTTGTAAAAATGTATATAAATGACATATTTTGCTAAAATTAATAATAATATTTATTATATTTAATATATATTATTTTATATATTTTTTTTTTAAATCGATATTTTTTACATTGATATTTTTGATTCAAAATGTTTGTACTTACCTGTTTAGGTATAAAGGAGTCGATATTTTTGTATTCTATCATTTCTTTTCGATATTTTTTATATATATTCTATCAGTGAATCGACTATAGTCTAATTATAGTTGCAACTATGCTCAAGCAAAGCCCAAAAACATGGTTCCAAAAGAATAATTGGTTCTTTGGTAACCTTTGGTAATTTGGCTGAAATAGAAATTGCTGAGAAGTGCATGTGGTGGATGTACAAACAATAAATAAAACAATAATACAATAATAACAAATATTTGAAAAAAGTCAAAATCAAGTTAGTTGAAAGAAAAAAGGTGTAATAATATAAAAAGTTACAAAATGAAGAAAATCGAATGGAGGGATTCATATGCTAGTAAAAAAAAGGCAATGTGGTTTAGTAAATAAATCATCTTTGAGCACAACATAAATAGTTATTTTCTCAAATAAGGCCCACGTGGACAGCAACGCGTTCGTTTTTGGCACAGAAAGGAAACAATGAAGCATCTGCAGGTGAATCCGGTACCGTGAGAGCTCTGAGCCAGGACAAGTCTCACCTGGGTGTACTGAGAGCTGCTGAGCTCTTTATTCTCTGCAGATCTGTAGCCCTACTACTAGCATGGTGCCAGGGTCGGGGGAGGCACCTCGCAGGGAGACAGCGCCATGGGACCTAGACCAGTCGGCTCCTACGGATGGGATAGCAGGTACTGGGTTTATTGAGGGTGTTGCCTGGCTGTAACAATCCAGTCGAACATCCAGTCCCTAACCAGGGTTTCACTACTCTACCACTTACCAAAGATTCATTAGTGGAGACTAGAATGGAGTTGGGTCCTATCGAGACCATGTCCAGGAATGCACACCAGGCAAGCGAGCGCAGACAGGAAGACTGGTAGGAGGGTGCTGAAAGGAATGTCCAACTGGGAGAGATTCCACTTGGGAGGAAAGGGTGAAATTACACTTAGGTCTGGTTTAGCACAGTGCTTTTTCTAACAGGAAAGAGAAAGACCCACATATTCAGCCCTGGCTGAAGGTGAATGCCTTCATATAAATAAAACACAACTCGTTGAGAAACCAAAAGTCTAACATTCGTTTAATGCAAAAATAGCAAGCAGCGCAGCAATTAATCACAAGACGATTGTTATTTCAACCAAACAGAGCTTTTGCCCATAATAGCCAACTGGAGTATATAATGCTAAAATTGTATGCTTTGCAGCTAGGTGCAGGAAATGTGTAAATGTACTATCTAAAATAAAAAGCTTTCCAGGCCTACTGGAGCAATTAAACTTAACATGCATGCCAAGGTTAAAGAATACTTCAAATTAATAAGAAAACAACATTTCATTTGATTGTAAAATATATCGGTGGAAGTTGTGATACATAAGTGCAAAAGGATATTGACGTAAAAAAAAAATAGGAATAAGAGATTATGTTTTCAAACAGGTTCTCAGCTAAGAACCTAAATTCCTTTTGTTAAGCACTTCATCTGAACCTAAGATGTTTCTATACAATTGTCCTAAACTATATTAAGTGTTATTAGTCATACTTATGATATTCAGATGATCATGGGCAATGGGGGCTCTGCGTCTCTCGTTCTGCTTGACCTTTCCGCAGCCTTCGACACAATCTCACAGAAGACTTACCAGTGTGAGCATACAGGGAATGCCAATGAGATGGTTTGAATCTTTTTTGCTGAGGAGGACCCAAGCTGTCCATCTCTGCTCATTCCAATTTTAGTTATGATGTGGTGTCCCTCAGGGTTCGTCTCTGAACCCGACTTTGTTTAACATCTATGGTATCCCACTACTAGCCAAACGTATTACATTCTTTGGGATTCACTTCTATTCTCATGCAAATTATACTCAGATCATGCTTTGGCTTGTCCATTGACGATTAATTTAAATCTTGCCTTACATCGATGGCCAAGTGAATGGAGGCCAAGTCCTTGGTGGTCACAATGCCTGTGACCTTGTCCGACACTTGGAACTAGCGCAGGTAATCTAGGAGTTATCTTTGACTCTAAGTTATCCTTTGAGTCTCACATCAAGAAGCAAATTGTGACATTTTGCCTTACTGAAGATGATGAGTAAGATAATCCCTTTTGATGCCTAGTTTTTCTCTGAGAACTTTGGTATAGGCATTTATTACCAGCTGTCTAGACTACTTCAATATGCTCTTTCTGTGCCTCTCCTCCTATTTGACCATGCAACTCCAATTGATGCAGAATGCTGCTGTTAAGCATATTCAAGTCTTGCCTAGAATAGCAGTGTTGATGTCTTGTCACTTGTCTGACGTTCACTGGTTCTGTACTACTGCCACAAAGCAGTACACATGGTAGGTCCTGCTCACTATATGACTGGTTTAGTTACCAAATATTGTCCTACCAGACACCTTCGCTCTTCAGAAGCTCTATTGGTCAATGAATCAAGGCGTCACAGACGGCGCATAGGAGGGCATGCTTTATCTATTGTTAGACCTGGCATGTTCTGGTGTGTTTCCCCTGTCTTTTTGCTTTCTAGCCACCTGTTTTTGATGGTACGTTGGACTTAGTTTTGCTGGTTTAGTGCCTCAAAGTGCGCAAACTGCAAGTGCTCCTACTGTATATTAGTAGGAGCACTTGCATATATTGTATACTGTATATTGTGTTTATGGATTGGTGTTTCCATGATTGGCATATTTGAATTACTAGCAAGTCCCTTGTAAAGTCCATGGTGTGCCAGGGCCTGTAAATTAAATGCTATCAGTTAGCTTTCAGCACTGGTTGTGCCACCACAGGAGTAGCCCTGTAAAGGTATCTCAGACCTGCCACTGCAGTTTTAAACTGCCATGTCGACCTGGCAAGTGCACCCACATGATAGTCCCAAACCTTCCCTTTTCTTACATGTAAGGCACCACTCAGGTAGGCCCAAGGTACCACTCTGGGCAGGGTGCAGTGTAGGTGAAAGGTAGGACATGTCCTGGGGTATGTGATATGTCCTGATAGTGAGGAAGGCTATCTGTCCCATAGGCTAACATGGGAGTTTATTTGTAACATCTTACAAGTATAACTTAGAAGTATAACTTTCCATTGGGATAAGATAGAGAAATTTAGTTTGGCCTCTCTAAACTCAGAATTGAATAATACATTTTTTAGTAAAGATGGGTTTTTAAATTGTGTGTTTGAAAATGACACTTTTAGAAAGTGGGCATTCCCTTGCTTATGCATCCTATGTGCCTCTTCTGGGTTGTGTATTGACTGGTTTTGCAGTGACAGGAGCTGGGGATGTGCATTCACTGCAGACAGTCACTGGAGGGGGGTGTTGAGGATTGTCCTGCCTTTCCTGGGTGACTCAGACCTTAGGTGAATAGACTTGGGTTGCATTGAGAGTAGTGGGATGAGTTTTCCTTTCACCTGAATAGGCCGTCTCTAGTGCACAATGCTGTCTCTGCCCATTGCCAGGAAGCTAGACCAGAAAGGACAGAAATGGTTTCGACTAAGCTGAGAGAAACAAATGGAAATGTGGTTTAAATACCGGGTCCCAGACCCCAGAACTTTAGAACTCTTTTGGACCAAGGAACCTCCCAAGAAGAAGA
Organism: Lissotriton helveticus; assembly: GCF_964261635.1. Taxonomy (NCBI): domain Eukaryota; kingdom Metazoa; phylum Chordata; class Amphibia; order Caudata; family Salamandridae; genus Lissotriton; species Lissotriton helveticus. The sequence goes on along the minus strand of NC_136069.1, from coordinate 138,170,677 downwards.
GCTGGAGAGGCTGTGAGGAGGAACTATCACTTTGCTGTGTACTTTGGTGTGTTGTCCTGCAGTGGCTGCTTCTGTTTAGGGCAGAGAAAGGACTGAACTGCACTTTCTGCAACTTCTTTGTTTGAGTTTCTCCAAGGGCTTGAGGTTGCGATTGCCGCCTGTTCAAGAAATCTCAGGAACAGCAAAGCCTTCAAGTTCATCTGATACTAGCACTGAGAACTTTGTGTTTTGTGCTGCAACAACAATTCACTAATAATCAAAAGCGAAGAGCAACGGCAGAATGGTGAAGGTACGCCAGATCCGACAAGCTCACCCAAACACACACCTAGATACTTTCAAAGGCTTAAAGGATGGGTATTTAATTACATGTAATTATTTAAATATTAGTTGTTAATAGTAGTAGTTTTATATTTTAAAACATGTTTTAAATGTGTTTTATTATTTTATAGTTTAATTTAGGTGTGTGTTGTGGATATTATAGTGTTAAAGTTTGTGTATATTGTAGTTAAAGTTTGTGTAGTTAATGTTTTTAAGTTTTTTATTATACGATTTTTAATGGATTATTAATTATGTTAATTATGTAAATATATTTAGTTAAAAATGTTGGTGTTTGTTATTGGTGTGGTGTTATATAGTAGGAAATAAAATAAATACATTTATGTTTGAATTATTTTTTTATTTGTAAATATTTTCTAGTTTAAAAGAAGAATTTTTTTGTAAATGTTTTATTTTGTTATATATTTCTAGGTTTTTGTTATATGTAATTAATATTTAATGTTTTTTTTTGTTTAATATTTTGTATATTTCTTCTTTAAAAATTGTTTATTATTTTGTTATTATGACTTTTTTTGTTTAAGTGTTTGAGTGTGAATAGTAAAAAAAAAATCTCCGCTATCCAACACTTTCCCTACTGTTGCATCACTGGAGTGGGAATAGTAATTTTTACCCCTCCACTATCCAGCACTTTCCCTATTGTTGCGCTCACTGGAGTGGGAACAGTAATTTTTACTTCTAAGCTATACAATACTTATTCTACTGTTGCACTCACTGAAGTGGGAATAGTAATTTTTACCCCTCTGCTATCCAACACTTTCCCTACTTTTGCTCTCACAGGAGTGGGAAAAGTAATTTTTACCCCTCTGCTATCCCACACAGTTTCCCTACTTTTGCACTCTTTAGAGGGGGAAAAGTAATGTTTGCCCCTCCGCTATCCAACCCTTTCCCTCCTGTTGCAATCACTGGAGTGAGAATAGTAATTTTAACTCTACGCCATACAATATTTATTCTACTGTTGCACTCAGTGGAGTGGGAATAGCAATTTTTACTCCACTGCTATCTAACACTTTGCTCTTACTGTAGTAATTTTTACCCCTCCGCTATCCAACACTTTCCCTACTTTTGCTCTCACTGGAGTGGGAAAAGTAATTTTTACCCCTCTGATATCCCACACATTTTCCCTACTTTTGCACTCTTTAGAGTGGGAAAAGTAATTTTTGCCCCTCCGCTATCCAACACTTTCTCTCCTGTTGCAATCACTGGAGTGAGACTAGTAATTTTTACCTCTCCGCTATACAATACTTATTCTACTGTTGCTCTCACTGGAGTGGGAATAGTAATTTTTACCCTTCCGCTATCCAATACTTTACCTACTGAAGCACTCTTTGGAGAGGGAATAGTCATTTTTTCCCCTCCGGTATCCAACACTTTTCCTACTGTTGCTCTCACTGGAGTGGGAATAGTAATTTTTACCCTTGCGCTAACCAACACGTTCCCTACTGATGCACTCTTTGGAGTGGAAATAGTAATTTTTACATCTTCGCTATCCAACACTTTCCCTACTGTTGCACTCACAGGAGTTGGAATAGTAAATGTAATTATTTTGCTATCCAACTTTCTCTACTGTTGCATTTATTGTATTGGGCAATTAAAGTTCACATATTTTTTATAATTTATGGTTTTAATTTATTCTAGAATTTTTTTTATATTTTAAATTATTTATATATATTTTATTTTTATATAATTTTAGAATTTTAATTAAAGATAATAGTTTAATAAATATTTTAAAATAAATATATGTATATGTATACATTATGTTTGTGAGATTTTTTAATGAAGTTTATTTGTTATATTTTGTAAAAATGTATATAAATGACATTTATTTTGCTAAAATTAATAATAATATTTATTATATTTAATATATATTATTTTATATATATTTTTTAAACATCGATATTTTTTAAATTGATATTTTTGATTCAAAATGTTTGTACTTACCTGTTTAGGTATAGAGGAGTCGATATGTTTGTATTCTATCATTTCTTTTCGATATTTTTTATATATATTCTATCAGTGAATCGACTATAGTCTAATTATAGTTGCAACTATGCTCAAGCAAAGCCCAAAAAATATGGCTCCAAAAGAATAATTGGTTCTTTGGTAACGTTTGGTACTTTGGCTGAAATAGAAATTGCTGAGAAGTGCATGTGGTGGATGTACAAACAATAAATAAAACAATAATACAATAATAACAAATATTTGAAAAAAGTCAAAATCAAGTTAGTTGAAAGAAAAAAGATGTAATAATATAAAAAGTTACAAAATGAAGAAAATCGAATGGAGGGATAAAATATGCTAGTAAAAAAAGGCAATGTGGTTTAGTAAATAAATCATCTTTGAGCACAACATAAATAGGTATTTTCTCAAATAAGGCCCACATGGACAGCAGCACGTTCGTTTTTGGCACAGAAAGGAAACAATGAAGCATCTGCAGGTGAATCAGGTACTGTGGGAACTCTGAGCCAGGACAAGTCTCACCTGGGTGTACTGAGAGCTGCTGAGCTCTTTATTCTCTGCAGATCTGCAGCCCTACTACTAGCATGGTGCCAGGGTCGGGGGAGGCACCTCGCAAGGAGACAGCAACATGGGACCTAGACCCAACACAAACTAAATTAAGTGTTATTAGTCATACTTATGATATTCAGATGATCATGTGCAATGGGGGCTCTGCGTCTCTCGTTCTGCTTGACATCTCCGCAGCCTTCGACACATTCTCACAGAAGCCTTACCAGTGTGGGCATACAGGGAATGCCAATGAGATGGTTTAAATCTTTTTTGCTGAGGAGGACCCAAGCTGTCCATCTCTGCTTTTTCCAATTTTAGTTATGATGTGGTGTCCCTCAGGGTTCGTCTCTGAACCCGACTTTGTTTAACATCTATGGTATCCCACTACTAGTCAAACTTATTACATTCTTTGGGATTCAATTCTATTCTCATGCAAATTATACTCAGATCATGCTTTGGCTTGTCCATTCACGATTAATTTAAATCTTGTCTTACATCGATGGCCAAGTGAATGGAGGCCTTGGTGGTCACAATGCCTGTGACCTTGTCCGACACTTGGAACTAGCGCTGGTAATCTAGGAGTTATCTTTGACTCTAAGTTATCCTTTGAGTCTCACATCAAGAAGCAAATTGTGACATTTTGCCTTACTGAAGATGATGAGTAAGATAATCCCTTTTGATGCCTAGTTTTTCTCTGAGAACTTTGGTATAGGCATTTATTACCAGCTGTGTCGACTAATTTAATATGCTCTTTCTGTGACTCTCCTCCTATTTGACAATGCAACTCCAATTGATGCAGAATGCTGCTGTTAAGCATATTCAAGTCTTGCCTAGAATAGCAACGATGATGTCTTGTCACTTGCCTGAAGTTCACTGGTTCTGTACTACTGCCACAAAGCAGTACACATGGTAGGTTCTGCTCACTATATGACTGGTTTAGTTACCAAATATTGTCCTAATAGATACCTTCGCTCTTCAGAAGCTCTATTGGTCAATGAATCAAGGCGTCACAGGCGGCGCATAGGAGGGCATGCTTTATCTGTTGTGTTAGACCAGGCATGTTCTGGTGTGTTTCCTTTGTCTTTTTGCTTTCTGGCCACCTGTTTTTGATGGTACGTTGGACTTAGTTTTGCTGGTTTAGTGCCTCAAAGTGCGCAAACTGCAGGTGCTCCTCCTGTATATTAGTAGGAGCACTTGCATATATTGTATACTGTATATTGTGTTTATGGATTGGTGATTCCATGATTGGCATATTTGATTTACTAGCAAGTCCCTTGTAAAGTCCATGGTGTGCCAGGGCTTGTAAATTAAATGCTATCAGTTATCTTTCAGCACTGGTTGTGCCACCCACAGGAGTAGTCCTGTAAAGGTATCTCAGACCTGCCACTGCAGTTTTAAACTGCCATGTCGACCTGGCAAGTGCACCCACATGCTGGTCCCAAACCTTCCCTTTTCTTACATGTAAGGCACCCCTCAGGTAGGCCCAAGGTACCACTCTGGGCAGGGTGCAGTGTATGTGAAAGGTAGGACATGTCCTGGGGTATGTGACATGTCCTGATAGTGCGGAAGGCTATCTGTCCCATAGGCTAACATGGGAATTTATTTGTAACATCTTACAAGTATAACTTAGAAGTATAACTTTCCATTGGGATAAGATAGAGAAATTTAGTTTGGCCTCTCTAAACTCAGAATTGAATAATACATTTTTTAGTACAGATGGTTTTTAAATTGTGTTTTTGAAAATGACACTTATAGAAAGTGGGCATTCCCTTGCTTAGGCATCCTATGTGCCTCTTCTGGGTTGTGTATTGACTGGTTTTGCAGTGACAGGAGCTGGGAATGTGCATTCACTGCAGACAGTCACTGGAGGGGGGATGGAGGGGGTTGAGGATTGTCCTGCCTTTCCTGGGTGACTCAGACCGTAGGCGAATAGACTTGGGTTGCATTGAGAGTAGTGGGATGAGTTTTCCTTTCACCTGAATAGGCTGCCTCTGCCCATTGCCAGGAAGCTAGACCAGAAAGGACAGAAATGGTTTCGACTAAGCTGAGAGAAACAAAGGGAAATGTGGTTTAAATACCGGGTCCCAGAACCCAGAACTTTAGAACTCTTTTGGACCAAGGAACCTCCCAAGAAGAAGAGCTGGAGAGGCTGTGAGGAGGAACTACCACTTTGCTGTGTACTTTGGTGTGTTGTCCTGCAGTGGCTGCTTCTGTTTAGGGCAGAGAAAGGACTGAACTGCACTTTCTGCAACTTCTTTGTCTGAGTTTCTCCAAGGGCTTGAGGTAGCGATTGCCACCTGTTCAAGAAATCTCAGGAACAGCAAAGCTTTCAAGTTCATCTGATACTAGCACTGAGAACCGTGTGTTTTGTGCTGCAACAAAAGAAAAAGCAACCTGACGCCGTCAACGACGCCGCTACCGGCTCCGTGTCCAGAAGGCACCACGCGGGGCACCACCGCACTCCGCACTGCAAACCTGGTCTCACCGCTGCCGCTACTGAGCCACTACTTGCACTGCGACCTGTGGGCACTGCACTTTGTACTGTCTCACTTCAGGCCGCTACTCTGGTATCCCTAATGACGACGCTTCAGGCTGACATCAACACCTCTGTCTGCACTGTGGTTTGAGGGCACTGCTTGTAAGTTACACGAAGTATCGCCCTCATCCCGCACCGAAGTCTTGGTCTACCGACGCTGGCACCATCGACTCCAGTTTGTCAGCCGATTACATCACTTCTCCGACAACGACGACACTGCTTGCACTGTGACCTGCCAGCACCGCGATGAGCACAACATCACTTTACATTGCAGCCCCGGTCTCACCGATGCCGCTGGACGACCGCCATGAGCAGCTGCCTGCACCAGGACCTGAGGGCACTGCACACCGCACTGCTGCACGTCACACCATAGCCCAACATCTGCCAGCACTCCCAACTTCAACCGCAAGAATTTCAATCTGCAATACGTATGACAACTCCTGCAACGACCTCCGGAACTGACGCCGGCTCTTCGGAGCTCAACCCGAGGTCACCAAAGCCCTGCAGATCCAAAGGTACTGTTTTGCGGGTCTCCACTGACGCCATAGCTGGCCCATGACGCCATGGTCCGCCAGAACTGTTTGGATTTTTTGTTCACGACTCCCTGATAGCCCCAGATGGAGCTATCAACTTCAAGGAACTGTATTGTAAGTCTATTTTTGCTTATTGATATTTCAAAGAACTATATGGTGGATTTGTATCATTTTTTATCTTGTTTTGCACAGATAAAATATTGGATAATTTTCTAAAACTGGTGTGGTGTCCTTATGTAGATTTTTCACTGTATTACTGTTGGTTATGTGCAAATGCTTCACACACTGCCTATAAGATAAGCCTGACTGCTTGTGCCAAGCTACCATCGGGGTGAGCAGGGGTTATTTTAGAAGTGTATCCCTTCTTATCCCGTTAGGAAGAAGGGTCTCTACTTAGACAGGGTAACAACCTTCCAACTAGAGACCCCCATTTCTAACATGTTGTCACTACCAGGCTTTGGAATAGCCTGCGTTTTTCTAGTCGTGCATAGCCTACCCATTTACGATTCCATGAAGCTAAAAAAATGTTTGTTTCAATTGGAGTTCTGTTATGCCCCTCTGCTGTTTCTGACTGTAGGACTAGGACACCTTTGGTAAACACATGCTCTACAAAACTGAAACCAAATAAAACTAAACTAATCTGACCTTACTAGTTTCCTTTTCATGGTGGATTACCTTGATGCTTTGAAGTTGGCCATAGCACTTTCCAATCAAATATATTGAATAAACGTTTGCAAACTGTTAGCCCTGACAGCCCTTGGTGTGGCCCTCGTCCAATCTTCTTGCCTGATCACCTCCTCTTGCTGTAATACATTTGTGCCGGCATTAAGACTTTGTGCACTTTATCACTGCTAACTAGTGCTAATGTGCTTGTGCTCACTCCTTTAAACATGGTAAAATTGGCTTACGACAAAATGGCAAATTTAATTTACTTATGAGTCCCTAAAACAGTGGTACAACATGTACCCAGAGCCTGTAAATTAAATGCAACTAGTGGGCCTGCAGCACTTATTGTGCCACCCACTTAAGCAGTCTGTTAAAACAGGTCTCTGTCCTGCAATTGCAGCCGGTCTACAGTTTTAAACTGCAGATTCAATCTGGAAAAATAAACCTTTTTCCAGCCCTAAACCTCCCTTTTTAGTACATATGTCATCCTTAAGGTAGGCCCTACATAGTCCATAGGGAGAGTCCAGTGTATTTAAAAAGTTGCACATGCACGTTTAAGTTTTAGATGTCCCGGTAGTGCAAAAAATCCCAAATTCGTTTTTCACTACTGGCCTACATTTACTAAGTGGTAACGTTTGATTGTGAACAGATAGAAAAGTCATGTTTGGTCTCAAAAGAATCTAAAATCCTTTTCAATGCAAAGTCGGAATCTAAGTCACAATTCTGAAAATACCACTTGTAGAAAGTTGGCATTTTCTTATTGTAACCATTACGTGCCTAAAGGCATCTGGGGTCATGATTGTGAATTGAGTGCCAGTTGGCCTTTTGTGTCTATAGCTCCCAGGCAGTGAGAAAAGGGGGACTGGCTGCTGGCACAATAGGTCATCCTGCCAGTAAGGGAAGGGTAGAGCTGTTCCCTCCCCCACTTGCATTTCAAAAAGGCCTTCTAAGCACACTCACAAACAATTTGACTCCAGCCCTTTGTCACCCTAGACCTCTTGGAGCCTTGGCAGGAGAGGAAGGAAATTCCAGAACTAGATGTGGAGGAAGTCTACAAGTTTATCCAACTTCAAAGGCTGGCACCAGGTATAAATATTGGACACTCAGGTCAACTCTTCAGTTCACTCCTAAACCCTCGAAGGATCCCCAGAAGGACGGCCTTCTACTTCAGAGGACTGTTCTGCTGTTGGAGGCTTGCTTTGTACTTCAGAAGACTACTGTGCTGCTGCTTCCCTGCTGCTTGAAGCCTGCCTTGTACCCTCAGAAGACTACCCTTCTGCTTAAGGCCTGCCTTGCTGCTTGATCCCAGGACTAACAGAGTTACTAAAAGGGCTAACTGTTCTTACTGCCTGTTCTGAGCTACAGAGACTGAAAAAGGTCCAACAACTTGAACAATGCACCTGGACCCTGCCTGAAGTGAATCCTACCCTCCAAGTGATGACAATCCAGTCCTGGGCCTTTGGAAGTGGTGCTCAAGGTGACCAAAAAGTGGTCTCATAAGTGACAAGAGACCGAGACCTGAAACAAAGTATAGCAGCCAGGGAAACAACTGCCGCACCACCTGGAGTATTCACCATACCGGTACAATCCTATTGTCCACTTCTAATGGCTAGCTGCTCATTGGGCGTACATTAGAAATGCATTGGCTGTGCTGTAGCTTTTTGGATGAAGAACATAAATAAAAAGATAAAACACATACAAAAAGGATTTACTAACTTAAACTTGACTGCTTTTGTGCCAAGCAACCAGATGGTTAAGCACAGCTTAATTTAGGGACTTCTGTGGTTCACCCTGACAAGTACTGTGGAGGTTGCTTGAAAAGGGTGTTCATCGCCTCAAAAACCTAATTTTTTACAAAACTATTCTATGCGTGAAGGATATGCTCTGCAGGCTACATGCAGAAGAGCAATTATAAAATCCTGCTACTAAGGTACTATGATGCAAAACGAAAATATTTCCATTTGCCTCCTATCAGTTCTGCGAACAACCATAAAAACCTTTTCAAATAGTGATTTATTAGAGCGACAAGGATGGCACCTTTAGAATATAAGCTGTTGTTTTCATATATAAAGCACAAGTAGCTGGGCTCCTCTAAGGATCAGCAACTACTGCAGCTGTTAAAAAACAGATGTGTATTATGTCAGAAAATTGTGGCGTATGGAAAGTCAGCTGAGTCAAGTTATGTTTCTTTTGAAAGGCAAGGAGATGACAGATTTCAAAGGGGAAGGGGGATATTTCCTGTAGAAGTGACCAATTCACAAACTTGAGGTGCTTTACAAAAGAGACCATAAATGTAACCTTTTTGATTATGCTTTCACGACAAAGGGATTAATTAATCATGGCTTTTTTGTCAGGCCTGATAAATGGTTATTTGCGACATTTTGGGCTGAAGAGAAGGGAATATCATCCTAGAAAGAATTACTTTATGTATGTGTGTGCTTTGTTGGCTTGTAATGGCAACACAAAAGAGAACAATTACTTCTAGCTCGTGAAAGACACAACTTATTTGTGCAAAGAGAAGTCTTTTTGAACCTTCTGTGTTCTAAAGTACAAAACAATTTTGGACTTGTGTGTGCTAGTTACAGGTGGTTGTGGATACAATGCACATACTTTACTCTAAACATGCACATCTTGGAAGGGCTAGCATGTTATAATGATCACTTCACACTAATTTCCAGCATTCATAACACAAATCTTTCATACTATGCTTAGTCATGCAAGATTTGTCGAGTGCACTATCACCCGGAAGGGTATCCTGGTGCTGAGCAAATGTGACTAAATTGGTCTAGCCAGACCTAAGGCCCAGTAGATGTATTTGAAAAGCCAGGTAGTCAGCTTCATGGGGAATTCAAGAAGCGAGGAGGAGGGTCTTCTGTGTACCAGAAGGCAATTCCACGCTTTAGGAGTGATTTAGGAAAAGGCTTGACCACTTGATCTAGTTTTCTGTGCGCCTGATAAGGGTGAAAGTAGGAAACCGGATCAGCAGAGGATCCTGGATGCTTTGTGAAAGCAGATGTAATTGCAGAGGTATACAAGGTAACTGTTATGTAGTGCCCTGAAAGTGTGTGTGAGGAGCTTGAATTGTGCTCATATGTGTATGGGGAGCCAGCGGAGCTCCTTCAAGTGTGGTGTGATATGACTGAGGTTGATAGTGATCCTGGCCACCGAGGTCTACAGAATTCAGTAGAGATTTTTTTTACTATCCCAGCACAGAGGGTGTTACCGTAGTCCACCTTGCTTGTGTCAGGGGAATGTGTATATTTTCTGGGTGCTGATCCAAAGCCATTTTAAAATCTTCCTCTGCATCTTCAGAGTATGGACTGGTTGGTATGGTATGGTTGATCTTTATTCAGTGGGTGATTTCAGGTCATGAAGGCACTGATCTTGATCTGGGTATCGGGCATCTTTTCCGTGAGGGAGAGCATGAGTTGCTTGTCGTCAGCATAGCATAGGACATTGATGTTGCGAGACCAGATGATGCTAGCTAGAGGGATCATGTATGGGCTGAAGAGGGTCAGGTGTCAGATGATCCTTGCAGAACTCATAAGATTAGGTCGCAGGAGTCTGAGGTGTACGCTGCTAGGCTGACTGCCTGGGTCCTTCTAGTCAGGAACAGAGCAGATCCATTGGAATGTGTGTCCTTGGACTTCAATGCAATGTATTTGTTAGATGGGTTAGGAGGCAAAGTCAAACGCTGCGCAGAGATCTTGGAGGATGGAGGACCCTATGTCTCCTCTGCCCAGAGTCATGCAGATGTCATCTGAGGTGGCAATGAGGGGGATTTCTGTGGTGTAGTTGGACCTGAAACCAGACTGAGTCTTGATGAGGTCAGGAGTCAGTGGTCTTTGAGGTATTCGGTGAGGCATTTGTTGATGATTTTTTCTAGGCCTTAGCTGTAACGAGAACGGTAGCACGGAGATCGGTTTGTAGTTGGGGAGCGTTAAAGGGTGCGCAGAGGCTTACTTCAGCAATGGAAGGGCAGTTGCTTGGTCCAAGCATCTGGGAAGATCGCAGAAGCGGTGAAGGCACTCAGAATGGGTGTGACCATGGAGCTGATGGGTTGCAGTTCTCTGGAGCAGGCATGGTGGGTGCAGGTTTCGATGGCGACCCTCAAAGAGCCTATAAGACCCCACTAATAGATTTCTGGGTGTTCATGGAATAACAGTTGTTTTGACAATCACAATCAGCCAAAAATATTTATTGCAAGTACTTGATTAGAATGAACTACTTTCAATTTGAGACTGTGCCGTGAGAATATACATTCTGTTGCGCTGATACAACTCCAGCTACTGAACTTTCATTTGTGCGTCATGAAAGGACATAATCAGCCTCTTCCACGCTACTATTTTTTAGGAACCTTGTTAGGGCTGATTATGTTACTGGTATGACTTTGGATACACTTATTTACTAATTATGCTAGGAGATAAAAGCTGGTATTGCACAGTCCTTTTGTCCTACAGCAACACATATATCTCGGTCTTTGCTCCTGGTAGGGGTAACACAAGGGGCCCGATTCACAAAAGTAATCTGAGACAAAATCCTAACTTTAAGACTTTTGGTATTCACAAAGGACATTTAGTAGTAGTAAAGTTAGGATTTTGTCTCAGTGAAACTTAAGTTTTGGTTTTTTGAACAATTTTATTTGAAGCATAACTGAGTGCGATTTGAAGACGCTGCCTGTCCTGGGGATAGCGCTGGTTAATAGTTACTTTATCGTCATACTCAGGAGGATTTACCAATCGGCACCAAGTAAAGGAATTAAATCAGATTACAAATTGCTTACCTAATTACCAGCAATTCACCGGTGAGTGCGACGGTGTACCTCCCATCCGGATCTATCATATGTCTAGAATTTTCACTGCTAGGGTACTGTATTTCAGCATCTCTCCCCAAGTACTCCATGTTAGGCTTAATGTGTCTCCAAGGTTTGGGGGAGTGTTGAATTTGGCCATTTTGGCAGAATCACTCCGACATCGTTTGCCTTCAATCGCCTGATTTCAGAACCGGTTTTGTTGGCTTTTAGGACTCTGCGTATTTTACCACTGCTAACCAGTGCTAAAGTGCTTGTGCTCTTTCCTTTAGAAATGGTAGAATTGCCTTACACCTAACTGGCATATTTAATTTACTTCTAAGACCTTAGTAAAGTGGTACCACATGTACTCAAGGCCTGTAAATTAAATGCTACTATTGGGCATGCAGCGCTGATACTTCCACCCACTTAACTAGTCCTTCTAAACAGGTCTCAGGCCTGCCATTGCAGCCTCTGTGTGCAGTTTTAAAATGCCATGTCGACCTTTCATCCGGATAAGCTATAAAATCATGTACTCAAGGTTTGCAAATGTTCAACAAATCTATACTATTTTCGGTGTGCTACTCTGTGACACCCCCTGCCCGTCTCCATTAATATGATCTGAATTAAACAGGAAGCCGTGACTGCCTGGACAGAGAATGATCAACCTCAGGGCCCATAGGCAAAAGTTATACAAGTTCTCAAATGTAAACAAATCAATAATCTACAAATTTAACTTGCAGTTTCCAAACAAACTCATATAATTATGAATCTATTATATTCAGAAAACGATTAGGTTAGCTTGTTTTTCTGTACACTGGTCACAAACGCATCTTATTATCGTTTTCAAATGTATAAATGGTTCGATGTTGGTTCTTATTATTTTAGTTATACTTGCTGTTTGCCACAGTAATACCACTTGCCTTTGGGTAATGGATTAGGAATGGAAGGGTCTGATCTCTCTTAATGAGAATATTACATGTAGGTGAATATAGTTATTTCTTCGTTTTACAGTGTCCCCTGATGAAGGATGCCAGACACCCGAAAGGCATTTGGATTGAACTGGAATGAGACAAGAAACTAGAAAAAATAGCTCTAGGTCCCTCTGGCGACTGCCCCCCAACGTCTAACCAAACTGAGGTGCAGGACGACGATGCTGCGGAGGAACCTGTAACTCGATCCTTTCTTGAATCCCTCTTCACAACCCTCAGAGAGGACCTGCAGGTGAATAAAAAGGACATTTCCAGTGATATAAAGGAGATCCGGGGAGATCTTGACAGCCCCATGGATAGTGTAGCCACGTTGGAGGAACATTGAAATGACCAGGAAGCAAGAAGTGGAGGCCCTACAGCAGGAAATAATCCACCTCTGCAATCAACAAATTGATCTTCAGGCCCATATTGCGGGGTCTCAAACCGTTGTTGGGTTTTTTCGATCCGTCCATTCGGCAGGTTATTGTTCTGGCCTCCGTTCTGTCGAGACTGGATTATGCTAGCGCGCTCTACCTGGGTACAAACAAGACTGAAATCCTGAGATTGCAGAGATTCCAAAACGCAGCTGCTGGAACTCTCCTTGGCCTTCGGAGAACCTGCCCCACAACCAGTGCTATTCATCGGCTACACTGGTTTCCGGTGGCCAGACGTGTAGACTTTAAGTCCCTCTGCATTGCTTTTAAAATTTTGAATTTTTCCTCTCCTGGCATCTTGGCAAACCTGCTTTCATCGTATACACCCACCTGTCAACTCCGCTCGATGGGTCATCTGGCGGTTGCTCCCCATGTAAGGAGAGTGCGTGCTGGCAGGCGCTCCTTCCACACACTGGCAGCCAAACTCTGGGATTTTCTTCCAATACATATCTGCTGCTTCAACAATTACCTAGCATTCCGTTAGGCTATTAAAACCCACCTCTTCCCTCCACTACAAGCCCTGCTTTTGTTAGTAGCCTCCTAATTTCTGCTATTAGAGCTGTTATGCCCTTTTGCCGGGGCAGCTGTGCGCTTTATAAAATAGTATTACATAACAAAACTTATTACAAAGCAGCTCAATTACGCTATCTGGTACAATGGAAAGACATAGGTGATTCCACGAGAGAGGGGTGGCTGGCACTTCTCTATGGAAAATTCCCTTCTCTGAAAAAAGCACACAGACCCCAAAATCTTTATATGTCTCCTGTCACAAGGATGAGCATGGAGGTCTGGGATCAAAGCAGTGTTAGGTGCGGCCTCACGTGCTTTCCCTATCCTCTAATGCTGTTGTGTGCCAACCCAGATTTCTCTGCGGGGCTGGGCCCCGGAACATTTGCTAAATGGCACTGGACCAGATGTCGTTCAGGAAGTGATCACCTTTACACAATTATGCTTAGATTTTGCAGTTCCAGAGGCAGAACGCTTAACTACCTGCAGCTCCATCATTGGCTCTTGCACCCAGTCAACAGAACCGATAATCAGAGACACCTCACCCACTATGAGAGATGGCCGATTACCAAGGATTCCAACAAAAGGCTAATTTCTGAATTATACGTCCTCTTGAATCCGCCCACTATGCACATTTACATGGCTAGCCAAAACCGTTGGGAAACTCGATAGGCAGCTGACCGCCAAGGAATGGGGAGAGATGTATTTTCGACCTAGACACACTGCTTGTAATACAGCTCTTAGTGAAACATTCACTAAGGTGGTTACATATTGGTACTTCACTCCAGTACGCCTTCACAGGGCTAATCCGGAACCCAGCACAAATTGTTGGAAGGGGAGTGGAGCTAAAGGGACACTAGTACATCTCGTACGGGACTTCCGTAGATTCTAACATACTGGACTCAAGTAATTGGCATATCAACCTGCACCATAATAATACCCAACTCCCTAGATTTCACTCTTACACAATATTGGGCCTACCTAACCCCCTTACATATCCACTGATGTCTAGGTGAGAGAGACAAATAGGATTGGCTTTGGGCACAGCTGTCTAGAACATTCTCGCACACTAGGAGTTGACACACGTAGCTACACATCTGGGATGGCTCAACGGTCTGTGGTATATTTTTGGTATGGAAAAGATTATACTATTCCTCCCTAATCAAGGTGCATCCTTTAGAGAACTATGGCGTCCTTACTTGTCTTGCCTCTCGCAAGACTTCCGGGAAGTAACGTGTCCTAAATATCTTCACATATTGTGCCTGTCTGAGCTTGTCCTTGCTACCCAATCACGGACTGGTTCTCAGTGATATGTATTGTGCTGTTGACTACTTACCTTTACAGAAGCAAACTTAGTGAGTTTGGGGAGGGAGGTGGGAGGGTTATTGGGATGGGACTGGTTTTGTTCGCTACAATCCAATGCCAATAACTTCCTATTGCGCTGGGTAATGTGACACACCTGTACTTCATCATTTGGCGTACTTAAATAAAAAGATTTGAACCATAAAAATCAATTCTCCAAGTGGATAGTGCAGGAGCTCATCAGCTTCTGTCTGCCTGATGACTCACAAGACGCAGCCCCTTCGGCAGAGCATTTTGACCATGCGTCTTCCCTTTGAAAACCTGTGGAAGACTTCTTAACACTTGGGGAATTATATTTATGAGTATTTATATTACTACATATTCGTCTGATAAATATTCCTTTAAGGTGGTCTTCAGAATTGTAAAAACGATAACTCACCATCAGTCAATGAGTCAAAAGCTAGAACACTGACAGGATAGTGTGATGTGCTAGCATTTTTTTTTTTTTATTGAGACTATGAAGAATTCGTTTTCTACTCCTACTGAAACGAAACCGCTGCTGCTCCCATCTAAACTGGGGTGGCATGATGAGCAACAGAACAATGGATTTAACCCATATCTCTTGACTGGGGTGAGTTTATGATTTATTATGCATTCCGTCCATCAGAACAGACCAGGAGAAGATTTACTGCCTCAGGGGAGAATGGTTCATCTTCAGTCTTTGATCGAGTCTGCTTTCCAGCCCAATGGGGTCAGCATGGCGTTGCCGGGAAGTTCATTGGCATATGGAGTCATGCTTCTCCTTGGGCTTTGTTTCATCTCTGCCCCTTCCTACGGCATCTCCTCCGTTGTTATGCTCCACATATTCCTCCCTTGGACCATCTACTTTGTATCCCTAGAGCAGGTCAAGCAGGAAAAGAGCTGGTGGCTGATGGAACAGAACCTGCAGAAAGGGATGCACATACATCCGGATCACCTAGTAGTCATCACAACAGATGCCAGCAGGATAGGGTGGGAAGCAACGCTATTGCAGAATTCGTCAACAGAAGTGGTCAACGTTGCAGAGGAGGGTGTTGAGTTGGAGGGACTGACACTGATTTACAGACATCTTTTGAAGAGTCTTCATATAGATCTTCAAAATGTTTAGGACCCCATATTTGGATCAGTTTGCTTCTCCGAGCAACACAATGGTTTGCAGGTTCTGCTCCAGGTTTCAGGAGGGAGAGCGTGGGGGTGGATGCTTTGCTGACACAGTGGCCTTCATGCTTTTCTATCCTTTCCTCTGATACCAAAGACATTGGCAAAAATGCATTTGGAGAGAGTAGAGGTGATTATGGTGTTCCTGCCAGCCAAGACACTCTTGATTCTTAACCCTGAAGAGAATGGCTTGCTGCCCTCCATGGGTCCTCCCGTCAGCTCGTTCACCTCTTAGGAGCCCACACCCTCCTTTCCGTCTCTCGGTTTGGAGGTTGAATGGTAAACCTTATTACGTAAGGGAATTTCTCCTTCTCTGGTGGACACCATTCAGAATTCTACAAGACCTTCAATCTTGAAGAGTTATTCTAGACACTGGGATGCTTTTCATGATTGGTGTGTGGTGCATGTTCCTTCTGTTTTCTCTGCTTCCTTTATCAGCTGTCTTGCAATTCCTGGTGGACGGACTTCATCTTAATCTTCAAAGTTCCACTCTTTAGACTCATTGATTTGCTAATAAGTCCTTCAGGGAGTTTTTGTAACTTCAGAAGGGTCTTGAGTCAATGGTCACTAACAGTCTTTGAGAGCTTTTCTATCTTTAGATCTATGTCAAGATCTCCTTCTCCTGCTTGGGATCTTCCTACAGCACTTGAAGCCTTGCAATCTCCTCCTTTTGAACCTCTGGAGGAAGTGAACTTGAAATTCCTCTCTTTCAAAGTCCTGTTTCTTGTTACTATTACTTCTGCTCGGCGTATTGGGGAACTTGTCTTGTCATCTCCCTTTCCTACGATATTTTGATGACCGGGTGGTACTGAGGCCAGAATTCTTATTTCTTTCTAAAGTTAATTCCTCCTTTCACTGTTTTCAAGAGACGATTATTCCTTCTTTTTTCCTTGTCCTTCCTTGGAGGAGGAGAACACTCTTGAGATACATTAAAAGAGCCCTTGTAACATCTAAACAGGTCACAGACATACTGCAAGACAGATCATGTTTGTGACATATGGGCAAGCAGGGAGAGATTAAAAAAAAGGACAGGTCTACTCTCAGCAGGGGGTTAAAATCCACTAATCTTCTGTCGCATCAGGAGTCCTCTGGTGGTGGTGTGATTAAGGGGAGATCTACATGGCAGGCGCTTGGGCAGAGTTTCAAGGACTGCCTATTGCTGAAATATGGCTTTGTCTTGTGACTCTACTTTCATTAGGCGTTACTGACTGAATAATGCTCTTTATGGGAAAACAAACTTATGGGGGGGTCTTAAAATCAGCACTGGGTTTATTAGACTTGTTGTTTTGGATTTTATCTCATTATGCATGGAAGGTGCTTGGTGCGCATTTTGTTCTCTTTTTTTCATTGTCAGAGGCATTAGATTTGGTATCCCTTATGATGCAATGACTTGGACGAAGGACGTAGAGGTAATGTTCCAATTACTTACCAGTTATCTTCATTATTCTTAGTCCGAAGTAACAGTCAATACGGTCCTCCCTCCCTGAGGTTGCGTAGTGTGGCATAAGGCCTGCTTTACACGCATTTTATGTTAGCATGGCTTACTAAAAGTATAAACGCCATTTTACCTTTTGCCGCTTTTGCACATGACACTGCATATAGCTGTTTTTGTAAGTTAGGCTTCGTGAAGGTCTACACAAGAAAAAAGGTTTGTTTTCGACATCTCTTACATCGTGCCCCTAGTCTGCACGGTCAGAGCTGAAGCTGTCAAGGTTATGATAACATGGTAGCTGTTGTTCGACATGATCGAGTAACGCTTTTTAGACACAACAATTTGGCAGCTGTGAACCAAATGAGATTCTGGCATCCTTATTATTGCACAGTTGCCATGATTTCACACACTTGGAAGATTTTCCGTTTCCAGGGATGCAGAGAGCTCACACTGGTTCTGATGTGATTTATCGAAGTGGTGGGGAGTGATGCACAACAGTAATGTTCAACAGGTGTAGGTTGGGCTAAACGATTTGCGGGTGCGCTCGTGGGTTGTGTTTCCGTCCAAAACACACCTCAAAATGATGCTAAGTCGTGTATGCATGTAACATGCTGATACATCCCCACGTGAGGCACTCCAACTGAAACGAAGTTTCAAATTGTGAATCCAATGTGTTTTTATTGGTTCAATAGCGTTATTCTTCAAAACAAGTTTGATATTATCTTCATATCAAAGCATTCATATAATTTCCAAATGAGGAACAATCAAATAGGTAACTCCAATGCATTTCGGGCGGAGCCCTTTCTCAAGGAGTTCTGTAAAGAAGACGAAAATTAGGTAAGGGTAGAATCAAGAGGGTGAAAAACGCAGTGATTATATTAAAGACGGAGATAGTGTTAAGAAAAACGGGAGTGAATAAAGCATGGGCTATCGTGAATTCGGTAACTAGTAAAATTCCGTGCCGATCAACTGGTGATGGAAAAGGTGTTTATAAAGTCATTTAAAACTGAGTAGGTAACTAGAACCAGTGTTTTCACCGAGTGGTGCGTGATAGCTAGAATGCAACAAGAAAAAACGTGCAATAGACGCTAAGTGCTAACTCAACGAGCAAAACGAGTAAAGGACTTACTTAAAGTACAATGTGACGCGCGGCGTCACGAACAGACTCTGGGGCATTCGAAAGAACGCTGCAGGGGCGTGTTGACTAAATCGTCAATGGTAAAGTGTAAACATAAAAAAGAGGCTAGACGGTGGAATGAAGTGTCTCGGTGTGGGCGCCATGTTAGAGTGGTGAAATGACGGATAACAAATAAAACATGGGATAAAAAAGCATAATAAGATTAGTGAGCAAATAGAAAAGTTAAAGGTTGAAGGAAAGAATTCAGGAAAAGTTAAAAAAAAACGTGACAAGATGAGGAGGTAAAAATAAAAATAAATAAAAATGAAAAGGTGAAAAAAGTAAGAAAACGGGTTACTCAAAAGAGGTAGAGCTGAAAAACCAGCATACATCATGAGAAGCAATGTATCATTAAAATACTGTGACATTACAAATAACAACTGTATTCGAAACGGTCATTAAGACCAAAGGGCTTGTAGGTTTGCAAGCGGTATGTCCATTCAAGTTCTCTTTTGAGGAGATGTTTATTATTGTCAACACTTTCTCTTTTGTTAACAGTCTCAAGGATGATAAATTGTAATTGAGCAATGGAGTGTCGGGCTTCTGAAAAATGTTGTGCAATGTTGGATTTTACATTTTTAAGGCGTATGTTCGATTTGTGCTCGTTCAAGCGAACCTTGATTTTTCTCTCAGTTTTACCCACATATAGTTTCCCACATGGGCATTTCAACGCATATATTAAGTTGCTAGAATCACACGTCGCATTGACGTGAAGTTTGATGATGTTGCCTTTCATCGGATGACAGATAGATTTCCCTTTGATGACTGAGTTACAATGACTACAATTTAAACATGGTTGAGTCCCTTTGTATCGTCCTGCTGGGGTAGTTGAACTGGACAATATTTCCTTCAAGTTTTTACTTCGGGTGTGTGCGAACAAAGGTGGCAATTTAAACATGTCTTCAAAATCTGGTTCAATTTGAAGGATCGGCCAGTGCTTGAGTATTATTTTTTTGTAGATGTTGCTGGCTGTAGAATATTTTGAAACCAGAACGATGCGTTGTTGTTCAGTGGGAATTTTCTTCATGAGGGTTTCTTGTCTGGTTATAAGTGCCACACGAGACTGTGCCTCAGTTAAAATGTGTGTGGGATAACATCTGTCTAGAAATCGATTCTGCATTTCATCCATGCGGATATTCATGGTGTCTTGGTCTGAAACAATACATTTGACTCTTAGGAGTTGAGAAAAAGGTAAATGTTTTTTCAAGGATTCATGATGGTGGCTGTGATAATGCAAGGTGTTATTGCGATCAGTGCTCTTTCTGTAAAGATCAGTCTTAAACCCATTGGGGGTGATCTTAATGTGTACATCCAAAAATGAGATTTCAGAATCGCTGATTTGCCATGTTAATTGGATTCGGTCATCCCTGGAGTTGAGCTGGTGTAGAAATAGTTCTAAAGATTCTTTGGTATCAGTCCAGATAAAAAACAGATCGTCGATATATCTGACGTACATTTTTATCTTCATTAGTTGATTGGGGTCACTGTATATGTGTGCTCTTTCAAAATTCTCCATATAGATATTGGCATATGAAGGGGCAGCACAATTTCCCATCGCCATTCCCGAAAGCTGCAAAAACCACTCATCTTTCACCTGAAAATAACTGCGATATAGGGTGTATACCATTAGTTCCAAAAGGAAAGTTTGCATGGTTACGTCGATATCGCTGTTGAGTAGGGCAGCTTCAATGGATTCAATCCCTCCCTGGTGGGGGATGGATGTGTATAAAGAAGCGACGTCGGCAGTGCATAGAAAATGATGTTGGTGATCATCCATCTGAATTGCAGCCAATTTTGTTAGAAATTCAGTCGTGTCCTTAATGTAGCTATGAGCTCTGGTGACAATAGGTTGCAGGTATCTGTCTATAAGTTTGCCAGACGATTCATGAATCGAACCTTTGGTCGACACTATGGGCCGGAACGGTGGATTGTTCAAGTCTTTGTGAATCTTGGGACTCATATGGATGGTGGGACTCCTCGGATGTTGTGGTAATAGGAAGTTCTTGGTGCGTTCTTGGATGACATCGTCACGAAGGGCTCTCATGACGATGTCTTGCAGTATGTTACTATTGACGATTTAGTCAACACGCCCCTGCAGCGTTCTTTCGAATGCCCCAGAGTCTGTTCGTGACGCCGCGCGTCACATTGTACTTTAAGTAAGTCCTTTACTCGTTTTGCTCGTTGAGTTAGCACTTAGCGTCTATTGCACGTTTTTTCTTGTTGCATTCTAGCTATCACGCACCACTCGGTGAAAACACTGGTTCTAGTTACCTACTCAGTTTTAAATGACTTTATAAACACCTTTTCCATCACCAGTTGATCGGCACGTAATTTTACTAGTTACCGAATTCACGATAGCCCATGCTTTATTCACTCCCGTTTTTCTTAACACTATCTCCGTCTTTAATATAATCACTGCGTTTTTCACCCTCTTGATTCTACCCTTACCTCATTTTCGTCTTCTTTACAGAACTCCTTTAGAAAGGGCTCCGCCCGAAATGCATTGGAGTTACCTATTTGATTGTTCCTCATTTGGAAATTATATGAATGCTTTGATATGAAGATAATATCAAACTTGTTTTGAAGAATAACGCTATTGAACCAATAAAAACACATTGGATTCACAATTTGAAACTTCGTTTCATCTGATGTGATTTACTCATACTGAGGGGAAAGGTAATGGGGTCCCCCAAACAAGCCTAAGAGACCTTCTTTAGTTTATAAACATAGTTCCCTGATTTCACCATCATTGTAATATGATTTCTCCTTTTGTATTTTATGGAATTGTAACAATGCTGACCATATTATTTCTAATCATATGTCTGTGTATGTTGGCTAAGATACAGCATCTGAGAGCACGTCATTAAAATAAATATTTTAACCTTACCCGTGTCTCTAATTTACTACTGCTGTGGACTGGTATGAGAGCATAACAAAAGAGTATGTGTAAATGTAGTTGAGCTTATATAGCGCACAGCTACCCGCAGTGGGTTTCCCGGCGCTTGCTTAGGGAACCCTTCCTGGTATTCCCCTGTGAGATAGCAGGGTATCCACAAGGTGAAAGTCAGGCATCCCGCCACGAGGGGCCATTGTGGAGATTAAGCAAGCTATTGCCCAGAGTCGCAGAGTGTGAACCCGTGAGTCGAGGAGGCACCGGGGCGAGAATTATCGAGTCCGTGGAATTTTTTTTTAGCCCAAGACCCCGCCGAGGCGGGGAATTGAACCCTGGTCCAGGACCGATCTCAGCTTCCGGGTCTGCTGCCTCTAACCCCTGAGCCAGTATTCTCACTTCCCACCATTTCTGAGTTTGTCCTAAGTCGCATGTTCTAGGTTGTCTAATCATTGGTTGCTTTGCTATAGGACGAAGAGCTAATGTGACACTGATGCTAGCTGGTTGGGGTTTTCTAGGTACTGAGGTGAGTTTCTGGTACATCACAATTCACGGATGTCCTTGGTCTCTGTGCACAGTTCTGTGTATAAGCAGGATCCTTGCAACATGGCGCACCTAACGTAGTGGTCTTATTGTGAGACTCTCAAGTAGTGCTTTTATCAGTCCACGACCGCCTCACTATTGTTTCCGGTTGACCGTAGTGACGGATAAAGCTACCTATAGTTACATAGGTCTTTTCAAGCTTGATAATATAAAGCAGTTTTCTATTGAATTACTACCCAGTTGTGCTTGTATATTGTATTGTACTTATCTTTCACTGTGTCGATATGGCTGTGCGCAATCATTTGCAGGATTTCCAGGTCTCTTTGGAAGGCCAGGCAGTGGTTTTTGTTGTATCTGCTGAACCAGCGTACCCGTTTGAGCTGTTCTACTCATGGGTCACGTTTCCTGCGGTTGATGCTAATACTGGTGTTTTTCACACTTACACTCCAGCTGCCGTGCCTGTAGAGTACGCTCCGTATCGGACAAAGGAAGTTCCAATATCTGTTTGGCAGCATGCCGTTTGGTTTAATGGCGCCCTTCCCCACGGTTTGACTGCGGTCAGAATGGGACCGTTGTCAATTGCAGGCGCTTCCTGGCCTGTTTTAGCTGGTTATACCCCGCACCCTAATGTGGTGCGTTGTACAGCTGTTGAATTAAGGCCCCTTTATACCTCTGGGGTGACAGTGATAAGGGGTCTGGTTCAATACATTTCCCACAACTTCCCGGGTGGGACCCCGGGTGGTGCGGCGCATCCAGTTGTGCCGAACGGGCTGAAGCTTAGTCCCGTTATGGTTAATGCGGTTATGGGCAAGCATCCCAGGATAAGGATGAAATGCCTTGCTGGCTTACCGATAAATTTGACCAACTGGAGGCAGTATTCCCAAATACCACTCCTGTGGGGAAACACATGATCCTGACCATTAGTTTGCAGGAAGACTTAGTGCCGGACTTAAATGACTGTACCACTTGGGGTGTGATTTTTGCGGCAGTCTATACTAGGTGCTTCGGCACCCTGTCAATGGGTGTCCTGCCCTCCGTCATTAAGCATGTTCAGGATGAACACGGACCGGAGGCGGCTGTAGAGTTGAGAATGTGACTCGTGGGAGTGTTTGACATGGTACCAGATCTCGTCCTTGCAAATGTTAAGGGAGATGCAGTAAGTTTCCAGGTGTCTAATGCTTTGCGCGATGTTCCCGAGGCCAAGAGACCTAGTCAGTTACCGAGAATTATTACGGAGGCTTATAAGACCATTGGCCGTAATAGTTTAGGTGTTAAGCCTTTCGCTAAGAAACACACACAGCAGCAAACTCAACAGGCATCGTCTGATAAGGATGATCGCCAGAAAGTTCTGAAACAGAATTGGAGTAAGAATAAAAAACAGGGGAAACAGCTTCAGAAACAGGGGTCCCGTCCTGCTTCACCTACACCTGCCTCTACTGAGCGTACTTATGAGTTGCGCGACCACACTACGATTAAGTCACCTGATAGATTTCAGGTTCCTGAGCAACGTTCTCTTCGCTCTTTGCAGGAAACATCGCTCTCGCCCACCGGTGGAGGAGGCGGCGGCGGCAGAGGACAAGGTGTCCAACAGAGCCGTGAGCAGCCTCGTAAGGCTGACGAAGAAGGCAAGCAGGACGACTCACCACGTCAAAAGCCTCAGTTTCAAAAGAAGAAAGTTGCAGCTTTAACAGCGAGATATGCCACAGATAGTGAGAACAGTAAAGAAGAAAAAGTGCCAGGACACGAGTTATGAACACCAGAGCTGATTTATTCAACTGGTGTATCCCTTCCTTTCATTGTTTCCAGAAGGTATGCATTTGTCATTATATCAAACTTTCAAAACATATTTACATTTTAAACAGAGGATGAGACATTCCTCTTACATTAGAGACAATATTTCATACATTCAACAATAAACGGTCCTTGCGGTATGAGTCAAACAAGAACAAAAAAGCAAATCAGAAGAAATTCATGAATGGTTACACTTTCACTATTTCATGAAAAACAACAACAGATGAATCATATACACCTCAGCTTATTCGTGAATTTTTAAATATATTGCCCTATGGTATTATGCGCCACTTTAGACAGCCAAGTAGCCGACGCGTTTCCAAACCCTTCTTTTAGTTAATGGGGTTCTTCCTCAGGGCTGGGCTGTTTACCTGTGGTGTGAAATTAAGGGACATTCAGTATCTCCTTTTTCAAACTTTTTGACTTACTTCGTCTACCAGACAAACTTATAGACGTTTTTACCTT
Organism: Lissotriton helveticus; assembly: GCF_964261635.1. NCBI lineage: Eukaryota > Metazoa > Chordata > Amphibia > Caudata > Salamandridae > Lissotriton > Lissotriton helveticus. The sequence continues at coordinate 138,146,603 of NC_136069.1, read as the reverse complement.
ATATCTCGGTATTGTGGACTGCTGTTCTCAATGGGGGGGCATCTGGTAAATTGGATTTTTCACCATTGCCTAAATAGAGTTAAAGGTTGGTGATTATTATGAATGTGCGATAGATAGTGAGAAAGCAGCTTCGGAATCTGACAGGGGCACTGACGCGGTTGGACAGCGCAGCGGAGAATACCATAGTGCGAGAGGCGCTGCATCCACGATTGAAGGTGACAGCTACTGACACCTTCGTTATAGTCGAGACAGCTGACACTAGAGTGGCTCCCCCTGATAGGCTTTTTGAAATTGACCTTTTAATTGAAGGTGACATACAACGTACAATAAAAGGTTTTTTGGGGAAAAATCTGACTACTACTTATGACATTTTGTTGCCGGAGGTCGATTGGCCCCCTCCTTTTGTCTTAGCTGCTCAACAAGGGGAGGAGTTAATCCTCCCCAGTTTCGCGCGCACTGTACCGAAGGAGCAGGCTCTGCATTTTGCAGAAGATTGGACTAAGGCGCTAGTGCCTGCTTTGTACCGTCTCATTGTGGATGGGATACATTTTCCCCCAGACATGAGATTGCCTTACAGTCTATGCCACAGGCTCAACCCCAATACCCCATGCGACGTGAAGCAAAAGCTCCTGTGGCTGAAATCCTTGAACAGTTGGAATATCAGGGTGAGATTGAAACGTGTGTCTCTGATGAATAACCCTCTTTTTACTATGACTAAGCCTGACGGCTCTTACCGTTTGGTATTGGATTACCGCCACCTTAATTCACATTGTCGTACGTGTGCGGTCCAAAATACTCACAGTTCTGCCCTTGTGGATAGTCTTTTGCGTAAAAGGTTCAAAACCACACTTGACATATCCAATGGCTTTTTCGTCCTTAACCTGTATTAGTAGACAATTGACAGCTTTTATCAGTGGTGGCAAACAGGGCCAATTTCGCAGTTTGGCTATGGGCTATGAGAACAGTCCAGGCGTATTTGCCGTCTGCATAGTCTATCTCTTGGAGGGACTCGACGCAGATGCATGTTCATATGTGGATGACATCTATCTCGAAAACGATTAATTATGGCCGCATCTGTGCCGTATAGACCGCATAATTTGCCGTTTTGCGGATTTTGGCTATAAGATCAACTTTGCAAAAAGTCACATTGCAGAGTACACAGTGTTGTTCCTGGGCTACGAGCTCAACAATGAAGGTCGAGGTTTAGCACCTCACTTCTTGGAGAAGAGCACACTTTTGCGAGCTCCCATAACACTGAAAAAACTACAATCTTTACTGGGTGTTTTGAATTTCGGGCGTACCTATATTCCCGATTATGCCCATCGTATCAAGCCTCTTTACGCTTTGGTACAACCTACTTTCTCCAAATCGTGCTGGCTGCCTGAGCATTCAGCCATTTTGCAATCTTTGCATGCTGATTTACTAGAATCTAAATTCTTGTTGACCTGGGATAACCACACCAACCTGGTGATCCGAATCGTGCCAGGAGCAGTGGGTTTCATGTACCTGATTTTTAATGAGGGTGACACAGTCCCTATTGCTTACAAGTCACACTTGTACACTTCGGCTGATGTGCGGTTTTCCACTGTGGAAAAAGTTTTGACAGCCGTGCAAATGGCGATTCTTAATGAACGTGCACTGTCGCAGGGAAAACGCATTTTGGTTGTTACTCCGTATCCTGCCTTGGAGGCAGTGACGAAAGCCAGTGTACCAAATTTCAAAGCTTTGCTCCCGCAGTGGATACAATGGGCCACGTCCTTGACATCCCTGGATGTCACGTTTATTTTTGATTCCTCTTTGCAGACACAAGAGTTCTTGCAGTATGAATTCGTTCATCCTGCTCCTCTGACCATGCGCCCACTTGAGGATTTCCGTTGTATCATTTACATTGATGGAAGCGCGCAAGCGGCTACGGGTTCAAAGCACGCATATTCTTCGGCCTGCACAATTGTGGTAGGTACTATGGTGGATGATGAATTCAAGTCCGATGTCGTGCACACACAGACATTAGGGGACTGTACTGCCTAGTTGGCAGAGCTTCGTGCTCTGATGCTTGCGTTGGAGTACACAGATCCTAGTGCGACTACCCTTGTCGTAAGTGACTCTTACTAATGTGTTCAATCATACAAATGACAATCTACCCTTATGGACTCAAAATGATTATCGTGACTCCAAAGGTCGCAAAATATAACATAAAATTATCTGGGTTCGAGTGGCTGAGCTTAAAGAACGGCTGCCACTTGTGTTTGTAATTCATACTCTGGGTCACCAGCGTGTCGGAGTTCAAGCTGTTGGCAATTGTCTTGCGGATGAAGCCGCTAAGACCACAGTTGCAGCATACTCAGTAGCAGCAGTTACACGTTCCAAAAGTAAGATTGATGATGACATCTTGGCAGCTATTGCCGCTACAGAGAAGGGAGGTAATTACCCTAGAGGATTCCCTTCTAAGTACTCTTATCATTTAAGTCCTGATAAAGTTCCTTATGTGAGAATTAACGACATTGGTGACAGGTTAATACCCATCGAGGACCGCAGGCAGACTTTGATTACAGCAGCCCACGCTGGAATGGCCTCATCGCATGCCGGCGTGTCAGCTACTGTATCTCTTCTCCAGCAACGATATTGGTGGCGGGGTTTGTACAAACAGACGTGCGATTATGTCCTTCAATGTGGCATTTGTCAGCAGATCAAACCTTCTACAGCTGCACGCCCGCCCCAAACTTAGTTGTACATATCTAATAAACCGCTTGCGTGTGATTATTTAGATCACTGCAGTTCTTTCTCATCTGATACTGCGTATAAGTACATCTTAGTTGCAGTTGATTCGTGCACACGCTTTGTGTGGTTGTGGCCTCAATGCAGTGCTGAGTCTAGAACTGTCGTAAGGGATTTGCGTGTCTTTGTGGGAATTTTTGCGTGTGGTACCTTCCATTCGGTCCAGGGTCCAGCGTTTGCCTATAAGGCATACAAGGATGCCATGAGTTCTTTGGGGGTCCAGGTCAAATTTTCATCTCCATACCGGCCTGAGGGCAATAGTGTTGTGGAGCGAATGAACCGTGACTTAAAGCAATCCTTGACAGCTAAGGTATTACATACTGGCCGAGACTGGCTAACCCACCACAATAGCGTACAGCGTGCACCTAGAAGGTCTCTGGGTGGGCGGACCCTATACGAAATGCTCTTTGGCATCAAAATGTTTGTTCCGGACCTTGAGGGTCTAGACATGGCGGCGGCCTGCGCATCCTTTGACGTAGATGAACATTCTAATGTTTTACAGAACCTACAAAAGACCAGAGACAGTCTTGCAAAGGAACATATGCCCCCCAAATCTGATGCTGCGTTGCAGATTCCGGTAGTCGGCTGGCTACCCCAATTTGCACATTGAAAAACTGGAACCATTACCATTTTCAGTGGCTGAGTCAAATTCGGCAGTTTGGCTCATCCATGGGTTAATAACTCTACCTTTCCCTCTGTTTAAATTTGAGTCATGCATGAAACACTATGCCGTAGGCAGGTTTGAGCCTTTAGGTAGCGCTTTTCTGCATGAAGTTTGGAATCTCCCATTTACATGTAGGTGCTTGAGGGAAGGGAAAGAAGTGTATTTAAAAGGTGAAGACTGCACTTTCACGCCAGATCACTCTTTAGTCTGTAGAAATCTGCAATTGCATGGTTCTTGTAATTTTACAGCACCTAATCTTGCATGTGTTTTGAAAGGCACCCCAACCCGGCTATTACACCAACTTTCACGTTGCTTGCAAACGGTAGTTATTTGTTATTAAATAATGAATATTGCTGTGGTATGCTCGCTGGTATTCCGTATATCGTTACAGCTTTCCAACGTGTAGTTTGCCGTAAGAATGTCCTATTTCCTCCTCCACATGGGAGGCTCGATGTTTCCATCTGGCCTTCTTTCCCGACCATGAAAGCAGAGTTCAACAAGCTGATTCGAATAAGAGCTCTTTTGTCCCAGAAGGAAGTCGCCCTTACATCTGCGCGTGAAACATTCGTCCTTCACATTGCAAACACACGTACTGAGGTACATGCATTGTTAAATATAGATCTGCCCCTGCATTTCGGTGCTTTGATTCACAAAATCTTTAATGCCTCGTCAACCACGGGACTGGCACACTTTTTTAAAGTAGTTAGTTCTGGCCTTGTGACCTCGTTCCAAGCTATATTTGGGGTGATACCAGCATTTTTTCATTACATTTTTTCGTGTCTTCAACGTTTTTCCGTTAATTCTCACTTTGGGAGCGGGCGCACTGCTACTGATTTGTTTACTCCAAAATGGATGCAGATTCTGTGCCCCACGACGATCTGCCCCGGCTGCTCCAGCTTCGTAACCGGATGCTAGAATACTATGGATCGCTACCTCTGGCAACTCTGAGTGTGGCGTATGGTTTATCTTTCCGCTTTTCTTACTTTACTTGCGTGCAGCCTGTTTTCCATTGCCTGGGTTGTCGATTTGAATGGGCCCTGGATTTGTGTCTCTGCAACACGGTGTCTCCTGACCTGGATTTTCATCTACTTATGAGTCCCTTAGTCGCTCATGAAATAGATTGTTCTGGTTTTGGGATTATGGCCTGCGCAGAGGCTCATGGGGTCCTTGGCAATTGGAACATATGGACTATGGCCAATGACTTTCTGGCACGCAGTTTTCTCAAAGAAAGCCTGGGTTGTCCTCTGATGGTGCTAGAGGCTCCAGCTATTGAGGAACATGTATGTTCATTTCCGTTACTTAATTGGATGGCTGAAATGTTCATAGATGATAACGACTTCCTGTTGGAGGCGGTTGCGACAACTTATGTTTGAAATCACACCAGACTGTAAGGAATACGCCACCAACTTCTCAAACTGTATGGCGGCAGTGGCCACCTGGATGGACGATAATTGTCTACGCCTCAATGGAGAGAAGACTGAGGTATTGGTGGTGGGGAAGGAAACCTCTGTGTGGTCCGATGCATGGTGGCCCTGTGAACTGGGAAAACTTCCCAGCCCTGCAAAAGCGGTAAAAAACTTGGGGGTCATGCTAGATTCTGACCTTTCGGGCAAATCCCAAGTGAATAAAGCTACAGGAAAGTGCACTGGCATACTCAAAATTCTCCGAAAAATCATTGATTTGATCCCCATAGGAGCTAGAAAAACAATAGTCCATGCCTTAATAACGCCACATTTGGACTATGGAAACGCCCTCTTAATAGGCCTGAATCACAAAGGCCTACACCAGCTCCAATGTATTCAAAATACGGCTGCACGACTGGTATTAGGTCTCTCGAGAAAAACCTCCATTAAATCTGCCCTAATCAAGCTGCATTGGCTTCCTATCAAGGAGAGAATTATATTCAAAAGTCTCTGCTATGCCCACAGGATAGCCCATAACAAAGGCCCCATGTACCTTAGAAGTCTCCTGACTATACATCGTCCGATTAGAGACCTAAGATCATCAGGAACAATGCAATTCAAAATACCCCGCATTAAAAGAGCTAAAATGGGAGGTAAATCCTTCCGTTCCCTAGCTGCTAAACATTGGAACGATCTCCCCCTCCAATTGCGGATGGAACCGTCCGAAAGGATATTCAGGGCAAAACTCAAAACTCTTCTCTTCCCCAAATAATGAGCTGATATGATCCCCTCCCTGTTCTCTTCCTTGTTGGTTGATTTATAAGCAGTTAGCGCGGGGACACACAGTTTGTGCAGCCAGGAGCTTTATAAATGTTTTATTATTATTATTACGGTGCCTATACGCTGTTGGATTGAAGTGAGATTTTTTCTGCTTCATAGACACGTACTGGACTCGTGATTTTTTTTCACTGAAGTATAAATGCTTTTTACCTATTTACAAATTTTTGAGGTCTGATACACACCAAGGACGCCTGTGGATGTTTTCATTGACTTAGTTACTATTTAATTCGGATTGTTACTCCCAATTATCAGGTTTGGCAAAGTTTCTGAACTTGAATTTGTCTCATTCGAACTTGAACTCTGCATTCTATGCATCTTGCCCCCTTTATTGTGTCTTCTCCGATCAAGGGAGGGTGTAGTGTGGTCTAAGGCCTGCTTTGCAGGCATGTTATGTTAGCATGGCTTATTAAAAGTATAAACGCCATTTTACCTTTTGCTGCTTTTGTACAGAACACAGCATATAGCGGTTTTTGTAAGTTAGGCTTCGTGAAGGTCTACACATGAGAAAAGGTTTGTTTTCGACATCTCTAGACTTACATTGTGCCCCTAGTCTGCACAGTCAGTGCTGAAGCCGTCAAGGTTATCATAACATGGTAGCTGTTGTTCGACATGATCGAGTAGCGCTTTTTAGACACAACAATTTGGCAGCTGTGAGCCAACTGAGATTCTGGTGCCCTTATTATTGCATAGTTGCCATGATTTCACACACTTGGAAGATTTTCCGTTTCCAGGGATGCAGAGAGCTTTCGCTGGTCCTGATGTGATTTACTCATACTGAGCGGAAAGGTAATGTGGCAGAGATGTGGAATTCCTATAGACCGACTCTGGGACATATTGTTTGGGGTCAAGGGCAACAAGTTTTCAAGTGTATTTTGTCCTTGGGAGAAGTAGGCCCAAACCCCCTACAGCACAAACCCTTTGGCTGCCAGTTTACAGTATCACTTTATGGATCAGATAAGGGCAATGTCTGTAGTTAAGGTAATATTTGTGTACATGTGTTAAATGCTGTTCAAGCTTGTATTTATGGTTCATTAATGCAAAGCCTTTATTATTAGGGTGAGCACTAAAAGTAAACGCTGTAAGCTCGGCCTGCACTACTGACGGTGGTTTCAGTATAAATGTGTATACACGTTTTCAAAGTTTAGTAATATGAGGCTATGTATAATGCTCCCAGAATGCTCTCGGACTATATGCAAATATTTGCCGAAGCTTCAAAGAAAGAGTGAGGATTTTTGCTTTGAAAATAAAATGTTTAAAAAAAAAATGCAAGTAGAAAAAAAACATTTTGCTACTGTAAGATTTTAGGTACCATATCTTTGCAGCATCATTTAGCAATATGTTGATGTATGCTTGTATTTCCCAAAAAATATTCATAATGGAAAATCAGTGTAACCAGTTTAAATACGATTACCGGAAACAAAAAAAAACAAGCATTGGCAAAGCCAGTAGTCTGAAATTGGTGGTCAGCCTTTTGGTTTTGTCAATGCCTGACTTGTTCGGGCATGGTTTTTATAAAACCGTATCCGTTTGGGAGCTGCTGGGCCCTCACCATTCTAACAAGCATTGGCAAAAGCAAAAAAAATTTGGTCTCAAAAAGCACACATTGCCACAGCAGTTCCGGGCACTGAACAAAACTACTTTCTGTGCCAATATGCTCCTCGTCAAAGAGAAGAATACTGTCACTGACAGTGAAGCCATCTGATAGACGGAGAGAAAAAGAGAGCGATAGAGAGACAGAATTTTATTAAACACAATAGGTCATGGTTAACGCCAGGCCTAATTAGAAGCCCAATTATTAACAAAAGTCTCAAAAGTGCATCCATGGTATATATCCTTGCATTAAGTGCATATATACAGTTTCCATGAATTCACAAGAATTTACAGAAGTAGGCCAAGAAATAGTACTCCTAGAAGTTATTTGTGAACTGCATTTTAGCATGAGCACATGTGCATGTGTAGATTGGCTCATGTGAAAATCTTAATGTTTCAAGTTCCCTTTTCCTCTAACCACTTTTTTCCCAACCCTGGAAGAAGTTTAACGTCTCCAACTGTCAGGAGTAAATTTCCAACCTTTTTCAGTACGGGAAAAGATTAGAAAAGAGTTGGTGCAAATCCAACACGCACTTTAGTAGGTTTGCACAGACTCAAAAGGGCATTCCAACCCTTGAACTATTTCTTACCAATACCTTCAGCCCAGTATGTAGACCTGCAGAAACGTGGCCGCATAAGGGAATTGCTAGTATGCAACCCTACTATGGTACGAGCCCTGGCATAACTGGAGAGGTTATATCAGAACTCTTATATAATGAGATTGCTGCCGTAATTTGTCGCCGCATTACATGACACAAAAGGGACAAGTGGATTTTGTTACAGGGCAAGTAGATTTATGAAGCAACCTGCCCCATGGACAAGTAGATATTTTATTAAATTCCACAACCCTGTAATGGGGTTCCCCAAACAAGAATAAGAGACCTTCTTTAGTTTATAAATAATAGTTCCTATATAGGGAGGGTGTTAAAACTAGGCGCTAGAATACCTGTTTTCACCATCAATGAAATATGATTTCTCCTTTTATATTTTATGGAATTGTAACAATGCTGACCATATTATTTCTAATCATATGTCAGCTTATGTTGGCTAAGATACTGCATCTGAGAGCACGTTGCTAAAATAAATATTTTAACCTTACGCATGTCTCTTTACTCCTGTTGTGGACTGGTATGAAAGTATAACAAAAGAGTGTTCTCATTTCCCACCATTTCTGAGTTTGTCCTAAGTCGCATGTTCTAGGTTGTCTAATCATTAGTTGCTTTGCTATAGGACGAAGAACTAATGTTACACTGATGCTAGCTGGTTGGGGTTTTCTAGGTACTGAGATGAGTTTCTGGTACACCACAATTCACTGATGTCCTTGGTCTCTGTGCACAGGTCCGTGTAGAAGCAGGATCCTTGCAACAGTTGCTGGCCTCAGATGGCTTGGTATGTCACGAAATGGAAGGGGATTGGCCATGTCTTACACCACCCTACTTGGGTGGGATGAGTGCAAACCAATTCTTACTTCTCAGTTTCAGTCCTGTTAACAAGGTGGGTCCACCTCACAATTGATTGACTGTGACTGTGACGAGGACAACGGACTAAGAATAATGCGTGTTTACTACCAGTATCTATGCCTGCATTAGGTAATGCACTATTACACCTCACAAACAATATGTACTAAATATTTTTCTTAAGTTCAGCTAGAACCAGACTTTATGTTGGAATGTTTTAGCCTGAGTCATGATCTTTAATCTGAGTTTGAGATAGTCGATTTATTTTCCAAAAGCGCAAAATATTGTGGCAAGTTTGTGGAGAACGTGGCATTTCTGTGAATGAGTTTTACCATAAGGGAGAAAAGGGACTAATCATACATTTAGACTGAAGAACAGGTCTAGCAAATTGACCGCTTAATGTATCTCACTAACTCTAACACTGCAACAACAAAAAGTAATACTATGAAGAAAGTGGGGCAAAAGAACAAAATGATTTCTGCCGCACTACAGAGAAAAAAAGCTTGCAACACGAAACCTTTTTTTAGGTCTCGGCTAGGCAGCGCGCATACGCTGTCTCTCTGAGCCATCAAGTAATCTAGATGTTGGGTGAAACTCCGCCTATTGCAGGGTAATATCTACTGCTGCTCGCCATTTGTCTAAGGTTGGCATACCTCTTGTTAGCTGAGATTTTACTGGCTGTTGATCCTACACTGACTTCCGTTTAGTCTGGAAGCAGCAGCGCCTAACTACTGTTTTTGTCCGCTTTTGTGTTTGATGTGTTTCATGGGAACTTCATTTTACATTTTTTGCAGCCCAGCATGCAGAGTTGCAGCTAATGGTCTCGCTTTCTGGCAATACAGCCGGGCAACTCCCACCCCCCCCACTTGAGGCTTGTAGGAGTCCGTATTGTCACCTCGTGCCGGGTGGGGTACCGGCCTCAGCAGACTGTAAACTGCATCACCAAGTCATGCAGAGAGCAGCCTTTGGGTGTTTAAAACTGTCAGTCTTACTAGGGGCATCCTCTTTATTTATGTAAGTGGTGGGGGTTATGCATTGCCCTTACAGAAAGCCTGTGTAACCGGCCCGATCCTCACGAACTCTGCAGAAAGCCTATTCTAACTCATTCAATGTGACACGCATTCCCCTGCTTTTTTTAATTAGCCTGTCAAAACTGAGCTTGAACGTTACCACCGGCCCGTCACTACATGCATTAAACCTCGTGTGCGGTTATTTACATGTCAGATGGCTGAGAATGAGAGATTTAATAAAATCAGAAACATAGCGGCAGTCATATTTGGTTGAGTGTTGCTGCTTTATTCTCTACTCTGCCCCCAAACGTTTTGTAAATTAGCTGCAGACGTTCAACGCAGTTTGTGCTGGCGGGTGAAAAAAAAAATCAATCCTGCATAGCTTTTTTCTTTTTATAATGAAGGGTTTATTATGTGCCAAAAAGGAACACAAAGTCCATAAAATATGATTTGTATTTAATTAGCAGTAACGTTTAAATGAAGAGAACACAAGAGAACGAGAAAAATTCATGAAATAACAAGTAAGAGTAAGTATTGTATATCTAATAAAGAACTAAGTTATAATGGCGAGCAAATCTTTTTTCTTCAAATATTGAAACATCAGCAATCGATATATCTACTGCCCAGGCACTTCAAGGGAAAAATTGGTGTGTTGCAACATGTCCGCTTCGCTGTACTAATCGGAGTCTACAGAAACCCAGTCTACTCTCTATGTTGACCAGAAGCACCATTTTCATTTTTTTCCAACCCGTACTGGAAGTTCTGTTTGCATCTGTTATATTAAGGAAGTAGAAAACGTCTGTTCAGTTCACCAGTTCACACGGGGCGAGGTGTGCAGCTGTAGTGGTTGAGGTGGGGTTGACACCTATGGAATGCAAGCACAGGAGTCACCGCGATGGTAATGCAAACATATACGAACGTAGTTATTCTTAGTAGTCCGGTGGGTTTAAAAATGTCATTTGCCATCAATCAAATTATTTGTAAAGCGTGCTACTTACCCGTGAGGGTTTCAAGGCGCTGAGGTGAGGGGGGTAGCTGCTACTGTTCGAATAGCATGGTCTTGAGGTGTCTCCTGAAGGTCAATAGGTCCTGTGTCTGCCGTAGGTGGAGGGGGAGGGTGTTCCATGTCTTGGCAGCGAGGTGGGAGAAGGATCTACCGCCGGTGGTTGCTCTTCGGAACAGTTTTACGAGTGGCTACTTTGTTTTTGCAAATTATTATATGTAGAAAATCAGTCTCATCATGTCACAATGGTTTCATGTAGTTCTATGGTGACCAGCCGTTCAAAACTAAAGCACAAGCAACGCCAATCAGTTTGGCTTAAGATGTAAATAAAAATACAAACCTCGTCTGGCAGTTCTTTCTAAATCACGCGATAGTCGCAGCCCAGAACACAATCTGCATTCATTCCTAGCGAGCCCTTTTAGGCCTTTGCTAAAGAACTGGTCTTTGAGAGGTGCAGAGCGTGTCAGGGAGTGTGTGACTGTTAAGTCAGTGTGGGAGTTCGTAACACATGACTGCTAGTATGTGATGAGCGTAAGAATGAAAAATTGTCTAGCATTCGCGACAAAGAATTTTCAATTCTATTAAGGACAGGGAGGCGAGGATTATGCTTCTCTTATCTTTACTGACCAAAATAGCAGCCAATAACAAACTTTAAACTTGCATGACCCCGGAAGGACAACCCCCTCCATCAGTCTGCACCAATCACTATCCATACAATAACAGTCCATGTCAAACCGGAACCTTCCTCTTTCTTTGCGATGTCCTCCGCAGTCCAACCAAGACTGTAGCCCAACGTGGCAACTATCGCATTCTCTTGTCCGAAGGGGAAGACTGCTCCACAGCTGAGACCCAGCTCAGTCCGCAGGAATCGTACTCAGGTCTGTTTGTGCTGATCACCTGAAACGAAAAAAATGTCGTAATGGCTATTCCAACAACAAGGAATACAACAAGCCATAACATCATTCGGGTGGGAAAATACATCACATCTTCAAATCGACATATCAAGTACATCACTGGCAACTCGGGTGGGATAATCCTCGCCTCCGTGTCCTTAATAGAATTGAAAATTCTTTGTCGCGAATGCTAGACAATTTTTCATTCTATGTCAGTCCACGGAGGCTCTGATTATGCTAGTTTAAAGTTTCTCCACCACCACCGAGGCCACATCCACAATAGGTTTATGATAAAACGTTTTAAAAGTAGATTTAGAGGACCAATCAGCCGCAGTCATGATGTCCTGAAGCCGAGAACCGGCACCAAAGGATTTTGAGGCCATAGCCCCCCTTACAGAATGAGCTCCGAATTTGGAGGAATCAATACCCGCCAGACTCAACAACCAGGAAACTCACCTGGCCAGAGTAGCATTGGCGACTGGGCGGAAAGGTCTCTGTAGAGAAATCAATAATTGACCAAAATCGCTCCTAAACTCTCTAGTACAATCCTCATAAACTTTCAGACATTTAACTACACACAATTTGCTGTGGTGAGGAAAAGCAGGATAAGAAATACATTTTGAATGTGTTTTAGTACGTTTTGAAATGGTAAAGGAAACTCCCGTGGGAGTAAATACTCTACCTGCCAAGCCCAGTGCTCGAATGTCCGAGACTCTTCTACAGGAAATCAAGCATAGCAACATCGTAAGCTTCGCTGAGAGCTGTTTCCTAGACAGACCCTCATTCGCCGGCCACGCCGCTAAAAAACGCATGATAACAGAAACATCCCAAAGCTCCGTATACTTAGGTTGAGGAGGGTTCACCAGCCGGATCCCCCTGACAACCTTACACACCAATGGATGTTCCCCGACCGGTCTACCATCCACGTGTGGATGTCCCGCCGAAATAGCTGATCGGAAAGTATTCACCGATCTGTATGCCAACCCTGACCGAGCCAAATCTGACAAGAAATTCGCAATCATAGAGACATGAGATCCCACCGGATCTCCTTGTCGCTCGTAACACCAACCAACCCGGCGTCTCCAAGCGGACTCATAGCGCTTGTGGGTGGAAGGCGCCCACGCCTGTGACAAGAAAAAGAGAGTGTCCTGAGAAACTCCTGGCACTTGCCAGCGTCTCCTGAAAGTCTCCACGCCATGAGAGACAACTGCTCCAGAAGGACCAGCAGATGTTGAAGGCCCACCGGGTCCGTCAGAAGGTCTGGAAACGATGAGATTCGCACCGGAGGTGCGCATGCAAGACTCATCGCGACCGGAAACCACGCCTGGGTTTTCCAACATGGGGAGATCAAAATCACCTCTGCCTTCTGCCTCCGAATCTGAGCTAGAACCCTCGGAATCATGATAAACGGGGGAAAGGCATAAAGAATGCCCATCGTCCATGACTGAAGAAAGGCGTCCGAGCTGATCGCCAACGGATCCGGGCGCCAACTGAAAAAATGGGGCAACTGTCTGTTGAGTCGTGAGGCAAACAGATCTATCACACACGGACCCCACAAGTGGTCCAAAGCCTTGAAAATCCTGGGATGCAGCATCCAATTGCTGGCATCCCTCAAATATCGTGAGTTCCAATCCGCTGTCACGTTGACAGAGCTCGGAATGTACTCCGCCGTCACCGATATCTGATGGTCCAGGCAATAGTGACAAAAGTCCTTGGCTATCTCCGCTAGGAGACGAGACCTGGTGCCCCCGAGGCGATTTATGTATCGTACCGCGGACACATTGTCCATGCGTAGGAGAATACAACACGAAATCTTTTGAGGGGATAGCGTCCGCACTGCAAATGAACCCGCCAGGAGTTCCAGACAATTGATGTGGAGATTCAATTCTTCGCGGGACCAACAGCCCCCGGTCTCCACCGATCCGCAACGGGCTCCCCAGCCCCAGCGGCTCGCATCCGACTCTATCACAACTTCTGGGGTGGCAGCAAAGATGGCTCTGCCGTTCCAGGCTTCCAAATGCTCCAACCACCAGTTCATCTCTGTGCGCGCGTCCGTCGATAACAAAACCTGTTGGGCGTAAGTCACACCCCTGCGAAGATGCAAGGCCTTCAATCGTTGCATCGCTCTGTAGTGCAAGGGACCCGGAAAGATCGCTTGGATGGACGAGGCCAAAAGTCCCACCAGGCGAGCCAAGGTCCTCAAGGAAATTGTCGGAGAGACAAGTGCTTTCCTCAACTCCTTCTTGATTGCCATCCTCTTCTTGAGTGGGAGGAGCAACTGGGCCTTCACAGAGTCGACCTGTAATCCCAGGAATTCCATAACCTGTGAAGGTGTCAGAATGGACGTCTGCAAGTTCAACAGGAAGCCCAGGTCCTGAAGGAGGCAAACCGTCCATGATAAATGGAGTGAGACAATCTCTGGAGAGCATCCCAGGATCAGGATGTCGTCTAGGTAAATGATCATCCGTACGCCCCTCTCCCTCAAGCATTGAACTATTGGTTTCATCAGCTTGGTGAAACACCAGGGAGCGGACGATAGGCCAAAGGGCATGGCGGCAAACTCGAACCACTTGTTGCGCCACTGAAATTGAAGAAACCGTCGATGCGGTGGAAAAATGGGTACCGCCAGGTAAGCGTCTTTCAAATCCAGACGTACCATCCAATCTTGTTCTAACAGAATGTCTCGCAGGAGGTGTATGCCTTCCATTTTGAAGTGTCGATACACCACCCATGCGTTGAAATCCCTGAGGTTTAAAACTAATCGAAAGCCCTGGTCCTTCTTTGGGACTACGAAGACTGTGCTCACAAAGCCGTGAGCGTGTGGCAAAGTTTCCACTATTGCTCCCTTTCTGAGCAAAGCCAGCACCTCTGTGTCTATGACACTCTGTTCTTGTAGGGAAAAATGTAGTGGCGCGGGCGCTTGACGCTGCGCGGGGGAGGCATAAAACTCTATTTGATACCCTTGGACGGATTGTAACACCCAGGGATCTGTTGTTAGCTCCCGCCACCTGTGAACAAACAAGGCCAACCTGCCTCCCACCTTGTGTTCTGATGCACAAAGAATTCGTACCTGAATAGGAGTTGTCTCCTGAGTTATTTTGCTGTCCTCTGTAATTTCCTTTCTGTCCTCTGCCACGACCTCCTCCCCGATTACGGGAGGGGTAGAAGTTGGGGCGTTGGTAGCCTCTGCCTCTCTGCTCACCTCCACGTGAGGTCTGATTGAAACCTCGGCCGGACCCTCGACCTCGCTGGCGTCCGGCCCTGTCAAAAACACCGGTGTGAAGCACCCTCTTTATCGTGGATTGCGCCTTGTCAAGCGCGGAAAAAGTGGCGACGTACTTGCCCATTTCTTTAACAAACTTGTCCCCGAAGAGCATGCCGTTAGCCATAGAACCAGGTTCGTTGGTGGCCATCTCCGCTAATTGGGAATCGATGCGCATAAGAAAAGAGCGTCTCCGCTCCGTAGACAACGCCACATTCGCGTTCCCCAGAAAGCACATAGCGCGCTGGGCCTATTCCATGACATCAGACGTGTCCACAGGCACGCCTTGTTCTTTGGCCTTGACTGCAGCCTCCAGAATCTTAGTAAGGGGTCCAGAGACGTCCAGTAATTTGTCCTGGCACCCCCGCCACGCCCTATCCAGTCCTTTTTTAGGGTCTTTAGAAAGTTTCCTCATAAACCCAGTGATGGTGGGGTCAAGGTCCGGAGTATCCGCCACCTTCCCCAGCACCGAAGGTCTGGGGCATTCTGATCTCAGAGTGGCTCGAACCCCACTCTCAAAGCCTTGACGCAAGTTATTGGTGACATAATGCGCAACTTCGGCACAGGGCACCCATTCCGTGGATCTAGGGTGAACTATATTATTGGGATCAAATAGAAGGTTCCTAGGGACCTGACTATCGTCTGCCTTGTAAGCCGTGTGCTTAGTTTTCTTAAACTTCTTTCTAGGAGCTATAGAATCCACCTCCGAGTCCGAAGTACCAGGTGGCGTCGAGGAGGAGTCCCCCGAGGTCTGAAAAGCCATAGAGCCATGGTCCCTCATCACTGATTTGGCCATCTCCGCTATCTTATGGGCCTGGGGTTGATCTGAAGTATCCCCCTTACGTGAGGACTTAAACCTCCTCTTGCCCGATGTATGATGGGACTTTGTAAAAGGTTTTAACGCCTTAATCAGGGCCTTACTGACAGAGCTCTGGTCGTGGGTAGCCAGAGCCTCACCTAAATTCTCCTCCAGTTGTTCTTCCTCAGGCTCATATTGTTCATACTCATTAAATTCGACCCACTGGTCGCCCTCCTCTGCGTAATACGCCATATCCAAGTGAAAAAGGAGGTGAGGAGGAGATTAAAAGGGGGGGGGGAGTAGCCCAGGGGTGTCGCCTCTACACACACACCAAGCAACCCCAGTTGCCAACACACACCACAGAGGCAGGCTGATACTCAGTGGAAGGAGACCCCTTGCACACTTAAAAGGCTCCCCTCGAGCAAAGCTCTACTCCGGACACACTCCGGTCAGCGTTACAATGAGGCCAGGGATGGATGCAGTCAGTAACGCGCCAAACGCGAGGAGCCGGTAAACTCAAACGGAACTCGGCTCCTCGCGCATGCGCGGTAAACAGGGGGCACACACTCGACTGCTCCCTGTGCGCGGCGAAGATGCGTCTGCTTCCTCCTGCTCCACCGCCCCCTAACGCGCTCAGGCACACAGCAGGACGGCGGACCGAGAGTGAAACCCGACGCTGGAACGCTCGCAAGCCGCAAGTACAAAAAGCGCAGTCGCGCTACAACCAGGCGCGCACTCGCGCATACACTTTACCTGAAATTGCAATAACACACACCATAAACCCTCATTCATACACAAATAAGGGAAAGGCACTTAACTCGCTGCTGCAGCAGCAAAGAAAGAGGAAGGTTCCGGTTTGACATGGACTGTTATTGTATGGACTGGATAGTGATTGGTGCAGACTGATGGAGGGGGTTGTCCTTCCGGGGTCATGCAAGTTTAAAGTTTGTTATTGGCTGCTGTTTTGGTCAGTAAAGATAAGGGAAGCATAATCAGAGCCTCCGTGGACTGACATAGAATCTCACTGTGTGGAAGCTAGTCTGTAAGGTGGCTGAGAGTGCTTTTGTTTAGGGTCTTTTGCTTTTGCATCGTAAAAGCTTCAACAGTTTATCTCATATTTTCATTAAAACAATGACTGAAGGGAGAGGGAGTACTAATTTAATAATGGACTGTTTTTACTCCCGATATTGCGATGAAAAAAATCATTCCTAAGAGTTCTTTTCTCTGCTGCTTAGCCTAGAATTTTCTTTTCCTGAGGCTGTTCAAAGACTAGGGGCATTCATGACGCAGGCTATACATTTATTTACTTTCAAGATCAATTGACAATTGACCCACCAACTCCAAATTTGTATCACTGATCCCTAAGTCGTCTCTGCAGCCGATTGTATTTATTGGTGTAGCCAAGCAGCAGCTTCCACAATAAACCAGCCTCAAGCGGTTTGCATGCACCTTCCTGTTATGACAGAAATCACCATTCAATGATGTTATTAAGTCTTTAGTGACAATTAATGCAGAAAGTTTGTTAGGCAAAAACTGCCTGCGTCTCACACACTTACATATAGTGCATCACTCCATTTCTCTCTTAAACGTATTCACTCAATTTATAACCTGCTTATCTCTCCTCAATCTAACTCACATTCATAAAACCATCATTATTAAACTATCTATACCACATCCATCTTTCGCTAACACAGTTTTTCTGAATGTACCTATCTCATTCTCTCTCCCACTTTTAACTATTTATCTTCACATTACCCCTATGTTAGTTCTTAAAATAGCTCTACCTAGTTCTATACTTCACATCTTATCACTCGCTATATCGCTCCTTTTGACTCTCTGAATTGCTTTCTAGGCAGCTGAGCTACAGTTGTTTTTATTTGTTAGAATAATTCCAGCAGTAACATAAGTAATAAAAGAAGAATACATGAAGGAAGGAGAGGGTGCAGTACCAAAGGCTGTTAATTTGTGTCCATGTGGAGTTGTAAAGTGACCTCTAAGCCACATAAGGTACTGCATCACTAATGCAATTATAAAACAAAGATTGCAGCCGAGCATACGTTTCCATTTGTTTTTCTTTTATGATTTTGCTACTGTTGGGATATTATTTGAAGAAAAAAACAAATCTAACAAGCAACAACATTTGTAATGGCCATGGCTCAAACTCGCACAAATGCGAGACCTAGTGCATTGGTAATGCTTGTTCTACTTTGTTGTCTCTGAGACACATTAAAAAACAAAACTTCGAAATGTGATCCCTACTAAGAACTTTAAGCAAAAACAAACACGCCAGCATACAATCACACAATAATACAGTATTGCATGTCTTATATGCCGGCGACACAAAAACCGTGCCTCAAACATTACATACACAATTATCAATGTCTCCACTTCTGACAGCAACTTCATCTCAAAAACAAGATGCCTCACCCTGCTACAGCTGACTGCTCACTAGCTCAGCAATTGGTGCGCGATATCGTCAAACTCCGTTACTTCTTTACTGTATTGGACAAACTGAGCTGTCAGTCAAACGCGGCAAGACCCATGAGGTTGGGCTCGGTTGTGAGCAATTATTCCAAAATAAGAAGCACGTCAAACTAAACGACGTCTTGTCATTGGATAGTTCTGCCGCTAATTCTTGAAAGAAGATAATCGAATGGCTAGAGGAAAAGCCTTTCAAATAATCAGATCCGCCCTTGTGAGTTAACTGCGCCGGGGTCATCCCAGTCCTCCGCCTAAATTCTCTGTATGAAAAGACATCATCAGGAAGGCGTGGGATGGGGCGGGACCTATGAGATGGAGCCTATCATAAGACTTTGTCGTCATGTATTTGGTGAGAGCCCCACCCTGCGTTTCCTATTCGCGCTAGCAGGCTAGGTTTTGCTCGTCTGCTTTTACTTTCTACGCGTTTCTATTTTCTGATTTATTTATTTATTTCTGTTAACTCGGGTGACCCTATCGTCAGGAAAGGCACTGATAGATTTGCAGCACCGCCAATAACAGAGGAGCTTCGTGTAAAGACGTGTTAAACTAACGACCAATAGCAGTGGCGGTGGGTTAAATCTGGTGGGTAACTCGCCCAGTAGGAATGGGTCTGATGACGGTTACGAGAGAACTCCATGAGGTGTGACAGGAAAGGGAGGGTGCAAGAAGACAAGAAAGCGTCTGGGGAGTCTCCAGCGTCGCCATGTCCATCCCTCAGCCCAAGGGAAATAGTGACGCAGCATTATATTTTGTACGAGCTCTGGTTACTCAACTGAACTTAAGCTGTGGGGCGTATACATACGTATAACATATTGTTATTTTAACATGCTTTAGCGGTATAAAGATTTGACTTCTGGTTTTCGCATTTTTTGTAATTGATTTAGGCAGCAATGAAGAAAGGCATTACATCTGTCCAAAAGCTATTTTTAATTACGCCAAGAATTGGAATTCGCCGTAATGTTATATTATAATAAGGGTTTCTTGTATATTAGCTAAAAAAAACTTGTTTTCAAGCGGATACAACAGGCATGATGTAGCTGTGAACATAAACTCGAGTCGACCCTCATTTCACTCACAGGTGTAGAGTATTTATCACTGTGTCTTAATGCTGGAATTAGAAAAACTTAACTCTGGTAGCCAATAAATTGGGGATCAAGTTGGGCAACAAAAAGGAGGTAGTCATGAAAACCAGTCTGACAGTCAACTTGTGCATTTATGTTTTAAAAACTTGGTCACAAAAAAATAAGCCCCAAGGAGAAAAGTAACATATTATCTGTTCTGGCTTTATTGGTGGTAAAGTCCGCATTTTAAAATATTCTATGTGGTTAAAGCTCTAGTGTGCCCAGTAAATCTCAGAATAATAATAGTAAGATAACCAGCCTAACAAGCGCCACGCATCGCAAGTTACAATAACACATTTTAATGCCTTCTACTGCATCACCGCACTGGCATTAAATGTTACGCATTAATGCCCTTAATTCGTCATGGTGCTGCAGCTCTTGTATCCATGCAGCTTTAGCACCTAACAGCTCTGCTGTATGTGCAGCCGATAGCCAGAGTGTGAGCAGGGTTGAAGAGGGGACTGTGGTTGTCATGGATACAATCAATGAAAAATTGTCTAGCTAACGTGACAAAGAATTTTCAATTCTATTAAGGACACGGAGGCGAGAATTATGCTTCTCAATCTTTACTGAAAATTACAGCAGCAAAGAGTTAAACTTTAAACAAGCATATCCCGGTAGTACAACCCCCTCCAGGTCTGCACCAATAGTAACAAAACAGTAAGCATAAATGTTCGAAATGACGTAATCACTTCCTCTTTCTTTGCAAAGTCCATAAACAGAATCAGGACCGCAGTCAACTCCACAAGGAACATCAGAAATCCCCCAAGAACGCAGAGGTCTGGTCCAGACGGTCGTCAGGACAGTTCAACCTTCAGGATTGGGTGCCTTGGTCACCTGAAACAAGAAACATAGCCATAACACCCATGTCAGACTGAAAGAAAAAAACAGTCACAATAGAGAATTGGGTGGGGAAAAATAAGAGGTCAAACAAAGCATCAAATAATACAATCAGTATCAGTAGTAAGTACAAAGCATGTACAAAATACAATATAACATCCTGGGTGAGATAATTCTCGCGTTAGCTAGACAATTTTTCATTCTATGTCAGTCCACGGAGGCTCAAATTATGCTAGTTTAAAGTTGCTCCACTACAACAGACGCAATATCCACAATAGGTTTGTGATAAAAGGTCTTAAAAGTGGACTCAGAGGACCAGTCCGCCGCAGTCATGATATCCTGTAATCTAGACCCCGTGATAAGGGCTTTCGAACCCATAGACCCTCTAACAGAGTGCGCACCAAAAATGGAGGAATCACTACCCGCTAGGGCCAACAGCCAAGTAACCCACCTGACCAGAGTAGCTGAAGAGACTGGGCGGAAAGGTCTCTGAAGTGATATCAAAAGTTGACCTGCCACATCATTTCTGAATTCTCTGGTACAATCCTCATAGACTTTCAAACATTGCACAACACATAGCTTGCTATGATGTGGAAAAGCAGGATAAGAAACACATTTAGAATTAGTCTTTGTACGACAAGAAATTGTAAAAGAAACTCCAGAGGGAGTAAATACTCTACCTGCTAAATCCAGAGCCCGAACATCTGACACACGTCTACATGAAATAAGACAAAGTAACAGAGTCAGTTTGGCCGATAATTGTTTGCACGACAAACCTTCATTAGCCAGCCAAGATTGTAAAAATCTTAAAACTATGGAAAACATCCCATAACGTTTAATATCTAGGTTGAGGGGGGTTTACCAACCTGATACCGCGCAAAACTTTACAGACCAAGGGATGTTCCCCTACAGGTCTACCATCTACATGAGGATGTCCCGCTGAAATGGCTGATCTAAAATTGTTTACCGTCCTATAAGCCATGCCAGATTTGGGTAATTGGGACAAAAAATTCACAATCACAGAGACTCGAGATCCCAAGGGATCACTCTGCTGTTCACCACACCAATGCACCCATCGACGCCAAGCGGATTCATACCGCTTGTGAGTGGAGGGTGCCCAAGACTGGGATAGAAAAAAGAGAGTGTCTTGCAAAACTCCCGACATTTGTCAGCGTCGCCGGAAAGTCTCCACGCCATGAAAGACAACTGGCCTTGCAGGACCAAAGGATGAAGAAGACCGACTGGGTTCGTTAACAACTCCGGAAAGGACCTGATCCGAACCGGGGGGGCACATGAAAGAGTCATTGCTCCCGGAAACCACGCTTGGGCTTTCCAACAAGGTGAAACTAGGATTGTTTCCCCTCCCTGTCGGCGAGTCTGAGCTAACAGCCGTGGAATCATTACAAATGGAGGAAAGGCATACAGAATGCCCGTCGTCCATGATTGAAGGAATGCGTCCGAGCTGATCTCCAACGTATCCGGACGCCAACTGTAAAACAGTGGAAGTTGTCTGTCGAGACGCAAACAGATCTAGAACACACGGGCCCCATTTGGAGTCCAACGCTTGGAACACACTGGGATGAAGTTTCCAATCGCTGGTGTCCTTTAGAAACCTGGAATTCCAATCGGTCACCACATTCAAGGAACCCGGAATGTATTCCGCCGTCACTGAGATGTGGTGGTCCAGACAATAATGCCAAAAATCCTTGGCAATCTCCGCCAAGAGTCGGGACCTGGTACCTCCCAGACAATTGATGTAACGAACCGCGGACACATTGTCCATGCGCAGAAGTATACAACAACTTGCTTTCTGAGGAGAAAGAGTCAGAATTGCAAAAGAACCCGCCAACAGCTCTAGACAGTTGATATGAAGTCGCAACTCCTCCTGGGACCACCGGTCTCCAGTGTCCCGCAATAAGCCCCCCAGCCCCAGCGACTGGCATCGGACTCGGTGATGGCATCCGGAGCCGCTGCAAAGATGGCCTTGCCATTCCAAGCATCCATGTGTTCTAACCACCAATTCATTTCTCGGCGAGCCTCCCGAGAGAGCGCAATCTGTTCCGCATAATGTAAGCCCCTGCGAAGATGCAAGATTTTCAACCTCTGTAAGGCCCTGTAATGAAGGGGACCGGGAAAAATCGCCTGAATGGACGCCGCCAACTATCCGACGAGGCGGGCTAACGTCCTCAATGATATTGTCGGAGAGGCAAGCGCTCTCCTCAACACTTTCTTGATCGCAGTTCTCTTCTTGAGAGGTAAGAGTAGTTGAGATGTCAAAGAATTGACCTGAAAGCCCAAAAAGTCGATGACTTGTGATGTAATCAGGAGAGATTTGGGAACATTGAGGAGAAAACCTAACTCTTGAAGGAGACGGATAGTCCAGAACAGATGCAGTTGAACTATCTCGACCGACTGACCCATGATCAGAATGTCGTCTAGATAGATAATTAGTCTGACTCCTCTCTCTCTCAACCACTGAACAACCGGTTTCATGAGTTTCGTGAAACACCATGGAGCGGACGAAAGACCGAAGGGCATGGCCGTAAACTCGAACCACTGATTTGCGCCATTGAAATTGGAGGAAGCGACGGTGAGGAGGTAAAATGGCAACTGTTAGGTAAGCATCTTTTAGATCTAACCGAACCATCCAATCGTGGCTCAACAACATGTCTCGTAAGAGATGAATATCCTCCATTTTGAAATGACGGTACACTACTCCCACATTGAAATCCTTCAGGTTCCAAACTAGACGAAAGCCAATATCTTTCTTGGGCACTAGGAAAATTGTACTCACAAAACCGTGCGGATGGAGATCCGTGTGCACAATAGCCCCTTTGATCAACAAAGACTGAATTTCTTCGTCAATGAAATTCATCTCTACAGGGGAAAAACGTAGGGGTCTCGGAGCCACTGTTTGAGCGGGAGTGGAATAAACTCTATATGGAAACCCTGAATTGTTTGATGGATCCAAGGGTCTGAAGACTGGGCCTCCCACCTGGGAAGGAACTGTGCCAGACGACCTCCCACCATGTGATCCCCATAATGTAAAATGGGTACCTGAATACAAGGAGTCTCCAGACTGGAACTGCTGGCCTCGATAGTTGCCACGCTGACCACGGCCCCTGTCACCTCTGTTTCTGGACGGATAAAATTTGGGTCTCTGGGCACCTCCTCTGCCCCGCTGATCTGAACCTCTAGAGGTCTGATTTCCACCTCGTCCGGAACCGCGACCTCTGAAACGGCCGGCCCTATTAAAAACACCAGAGTGAAAACTTTCTTGATATTGGCTTGTGCTTTATCCAAAGCCGAAAATGTTGCCACAGATTTTCCCATTTTCTTAACAAAATCCTCTCCAAATAGCATGCCATTGGCTAAGGAACCTGGTTCCGTGGTTGCCATTTCTGCTAGCTGAGGGTCAATACACATAAGGAAGGATCTTCTCCTCTCAGTGGATAATGCCACATTCGCGTTGCCCAAGAAACACATGGCGCGTTGCGCCCACTCCATAACCTCTGAAGGATCTAGAGGAGTACCTTTGTCTTTTGCCGTGACTGTGTGATGTATTTACTATGGGTACTGTATCGATCCCCCTATTTCTGACCCTTGTCTGGTTAATAATTAACTAGCAGCCATTTAACTGCACAGAAACCCGTTATCTGATTAGCCATACAACGGCACAGAAGCCCGTAATCTGATTAGGTCATAGCGCATGCCATCTCATTAGGCAAGCACTATTTGTCCAGCCCCCTAATAGGCATACGGTGTTCTCAAAACAAATCAAACCTACCACGACCTGGGAAATCCCCACAGCCATTGTTTTGATTTAGTCGAGAACTTCGGTAAAGAATGTGCGAACGACCAGTTCGTATGACATCCTTATTGACGTATTTATGTCCATCCTTACATCAATCTCGGCACCTTTCAGGTATAAATAATACCGACATTGCCTTAAGCAAACACACGAGGTGGTGACAAGATTGGAGCAGCGAGACTTGCCGAGGAGCCCAGCTGACAGCGAAGCCCACAGACGCTGCCCCTCCTTTCTGACGCGCTGAGAGAGAGACGCTGCCTTTACTCCTGCCGAGAAATCCAGCTCCGGTGCTTCCAAGCCGCCCTCGCAGGCAGCTGGAATATCAAGACCTGAGATAGAGATACCAACCCTCCAGCCTTCTAAATCCCAGGTACTGAACTGAATAACCCTTTGTAGAGAATTCTTGAAGCAGACTCTTGGCAAAACAAACTTAACTTAAACTGCTACTTATCTACTCCCGCCCACGTATTAGGCTTAGGTCAGGTACATTGGGGTAGGCGTAGTTAGAAGCACCAGTTGAGTACGATTAGTCAATGTATATATGTATGTATCTATTTTATCCATTTTAAGTATCATATGGCTAAGAAACCATATCAATGCTTTTACAGTATTATTTTATAATTCTGTTATTACTGTATGCACTTTACTTAACTATAAGTATTGCAATAATAGCGATTCATTTCTCTTGTATGAGAAAAGAGACTGATCAATAAATAACATCTTTTTATTGAACACTCCCGTCTTTTCCTTTTCTCTACAATCTGGTGAAACTAAGAATGCACTGAACTGACTGAGTAAAATAAGTTGTCTTTTGTTTTCACACGACTCTAGAGATATACTCTTGATTAGGGGAGAGCAAAGTTGTCATGTTCTATGGTTGTCAGAAACTAAATCCCTTCTTGTCTATCCAGGGAGGTTAAACTCCTCCTTGTCTATTCGAGAAAGTTTCTAGTGAACTCTGAGCTAGCTGGCAAACATTAAACTTTAAGTCTAACATCGACAATAGAAGACCTAGTTAACCTCTGTCCTACGTCTATACTATTGAAGATATTATTCCAATGCGCAGAGCCTATTGGGATAATAGGAACTACACTACATGGCGCCCAACTGTTTGGATAGGCGATAAATCTAACGTAAGACATTAGAGTAACTCAGTCGTGCTTTTTCACACAGACCCCTTTTTCCCCATAATACTCCAAAGACGTCTGGAGTGGGTGAAAGGTTAAATCCGCCAAACTTAGTAGGAGGAGACTCCTATGTATGGTTCTTGGTTTATTCAACGTTGAAGGATACACTGTTCCAAAATATTGTGCATCTAATCTTTGTTTCCATAGAAACCTGATCTGCAAATAAACAAAATCTTCTTGACAGTAGAATGTCAGAAAATGAAGAAGAAAGGGAGACAGCTAGAATAGCAGCTCAACTCCTAGCGGATGACAATAGTCTCCTACAGCAAGACCCGGAGGCAATACTCATCCCGGTCAACATAAGAAAATCTATAACTTTAAAACTTATAGAAAATGGGCTGACACCGAGAGGTGGTACAGTCATATTCGTAATTGAGGCACACGAATATCGGCAGACAGAGGTATTCTATTCATGGATAAACTTTCCAGCAGCAAACGCTGTAACAAAGGACTTCCACTATTACAAAATAGAGGAACCTCCTAATGAGTACACTCCTTTCGAGGAGGTGGAAATACCACTCAAATACCAAGCGCACCCGCTCTGGTTTAATGGCGCCCTAAAACATAATAATCACATCACCAGGCTCGGTCCACTAGGTAGACCAGGAGCAACGTGGCCGGTCCTATCCGGATACACACCACATCCAGACATTGAAGAAATGTCTGCACCAGAACTTTTAGCACAGCTAAAACAATTAATTAAAATACATAGACAATTAGTCCAATATGTAATGCGGACTTCAACAGTCCAACCAGCTATTAAAATTCCACAGCTGATCCCTCACCAGGGGAACACAAATAAAATTACATCACAGAACATACAGTCCTGTCTAGGTAAAGTACCCGCAAAACGGGAACAAATTCCATTCTGGTTAGCACAAAAAATCACTCAAATAGAGGCGGTATTTCCAGATACCACCCCGGTTGAGAAACACAGGATTCTGACTATCTGTCTTCCAATGGGAATCGCACCACATGTGGAGGACTGTGACACTTGGGGTACAGTCTTTGCTTCCACTTACACAAAAACACATGGTGTTCCATCCATGTCAGTAATACCAGATGTGCTAAAACAAATTCAAGATGAATACGGTCCAGAACCTGCTTTAACTCTTGGTATGAAATTACTAAAAGACTTCAAGCAGGTCTCGGCAATATTATTAGCAAATATAAAGGGAGAAGCAGCAAATGTGGCGATCCGCCACAGGTTGAAAGAGAAAGATATAGCAGACCAACCATTTGAAATTGCCAGATTCATAGAAAAATCCTATGAAGAACTAGGAAGAGATAGTTTGGGTGGAAAACCGGTGAAACCCCAACTTATTGAAAAACCTGAAAAGGTATTTATTAAAAATAATCTATACACTCAAAAAAAGAGCTGGGATGGAAATAAACAATCCACTCCTAAAGAAAAAAGATTCCAGTCCAGAGGAAGGTCTCCTCGGCGGAGAGAAAGATCTCCGGACCAAGGACACAAGTCTCCCCAGAGGGAGCCCTCTGAGAAAAAATACAACCTTAGAAATAGGGATAATCTGAAGAAACCTGATAGATATCAAGATATTGATACACGTCCCTCTCAATCTTTTCAGACTTCCTTGCAGAAATCGGAAAGAAGAGGACGATCAGAACACAGGGAAGAGCACGTCAAGTCCAAAGACAAGGAACCTGCTCATCAAAATAAAAAATTACAGTTTCCAAAAAAGAAGGTAGCCAGTATTAAAGTAATCAACCATGCCGAGAATACTGAGGACACAGCTGAAAAACGGAGAATGGGCTCAGACAATGCTAGACAGCGCAGCAGAAGTGAGCATAGCTCGCAAGATCCTTATGAATCATCTGGAGACAGTGGACACGAATGAATACATTCAGGTGGAAACTGCAGATACCAGGGTTAGCAAACCTCATAAAATATATGAAATAACATTGCGTATAGAGGGGGATAAGACTAGGAAAATAAGGGGTCTCTTTTGGGATAATCTCTCCAAGGGCTATGACATCCTTCTAGCTGAAAGAGACTGGCCACCAGAGTTTGTCAGGGAGTGCCCTCATGGCGAAGAAATAATTATGCCTGCCCTCTCAAATCATATTCCAATTCATAAAAAAAATACACTTGCAAGAAAGTGGGCAGTAGCCCAAGCTCCTGCATTACATAAAAACCATGTGGGATGGGATGAGGACTCTCCTCCTCACAAAATCCAGTTAAAATCACAACCTACTGCACAGAGGCAGTACCCAATTAAGCAAGAAGCTAGGAAACGGGTAAAAGAGATCCTAGATCAACTTGAATACCAGGGGGTGATTGAAACTTGCACCTCACAAATGAATAATCCTTTGTTTCCTGTCTCCAAACCAGACAATTCATATCGTCTTGTTTTGGACTACAGACACCTTAACTCATGTTGCAAAACCTTTGCAGTACAAAACTCGCATAGTGCTGCACTAATGAATAACATAGTGCGCAAAAAATACAAAACAACATTAGACATCTCTAATGGATTCTTCTGTCAAAATATAGCACCAGAGAGCAGATATTTGACCGCGTTCTCAATAAATGGCGCGCAAAAAAATTTCTGTCGTTTGCCCCAGGGGTTTAAAAACAGCCCAGGATTATTCTCAGCAAGAGTAACAGAGTTAGTACAAATATATGATGATGAGGCATTATCTTATGTCGATGACATCTATCTAACAGATGATGACTTGGATACTCACTTGAAGAGAGTGAACACCATAATACTTGGGTTCGCAGCAGAGGGTTACAAATTCAACTTTAAAAAGTCAAGAATTGCCCATCTAACTGTCCTGTTTTTAGGATATGAACTATCAAGTGAAGGCAAAAGCCTGGCTGACAATTTCCTAGAGAAATGTGCTGTAATCCAAGCACCTAGAACACTAAAAAACTTACAATCAATTCTAGGTTTCCTGAATTTCGGAAGAACTTACATTATAAATTATGCAGAGAGAGTTAAACCTCTCTACGATCTTATAAAACCAGATTTTAAAAGAATCAATTGGACTCAAAAACACACAGAAATTTTGAGATCTTTACAAACAGATATGTTAGTTAAAACAAAATTACAAACACGTGACAACACACGCAACCTTGTGATTCGAGTCATCCCAGGAAGATGCGGATTCACATACCTGACCTCTAATGAGGGAGAGAAGGTACCAATTGCATACAAATCACATTTGTACACAGAAGCTGAAAAAAGGTTCAGCATTAAGGAAAACAATGTTCATGCGGTTCAAACAGCTGTAGCAAAAGAAAAATACCAAGCCGACGGTAGACAGGTTACAGTCAGAACAGCAGAATCAGCTTTTGAGGCATTAACAACACCATGTAATTTACCGACAACGGCACTGAATCCAGAATGGATACAATGGGTAAATTCTGTTGCTACAGACAAAGTAAAATACTATTTTGACCCGGAAATGAAAGAATTAAAATATCTAGAATATGAGAGAGAATACCCTCTGCCAATCGACATTCTGCCTTTACGACAGTACGCCTGTGTAATATATACAGACGGTCATGCTCAACCCTCAGTTTGGGGAGAGCTGGCTTACAACGCCACATGCGAAATTGTAAAAGAAGTGTGGCGCGGAGGTAAATTAAGACCTCTACTTACAAAAACACACTCAGTAGAAAATAATTCAGAACAACAAACTGAAATAATAGCGTTAAAAATGGCGCTAGATAATGCCGATCGCGAATTCCCGACACTTATAGTGTGCGATTCGTATTACTGCCTCAAATCATACAATAACGATTTACAGAAATGGATGCAAAACGGTTACAAAGATGACACAGGTGCAACAATAAAGCAAAAAGTGCTTTGGGAACAAGTAGTTCTTTTACAGAAAGAACTACCAAAAACTCACGTGATACATTCACTGAGTCATCAGCGTGATGGCGTTCACGTTGCAGGGAATTCATTGGCTGAGACAGCCACAGCGGTAGCAACTAAATCGGCTTCCGTAGCTACAAAAAAGCGTACAGTAAAATACATTGACGTAGAAACTGTGCTGGCAGTGAAAACATCATCAAAAGGCGACTGCTCAGCGCTACCGATCAATTACCCACTCAATTATACATACATAATCGATGCAAACTCAGTCCCTTTTGCTCGAATCCCTGGAGTGGGGGATAGAGTAATTCCAAACACGGACAGGAGAGGCTTGTTAATAGCAGACGCACATATGGGTGAGGGTCTCAGACACCTTAAGCTAAAAGATTCTCTGGAAGAATTACAATCAGTGTACTGGTGGCCAGGCATGAGCCTGCATCATCACATTTTTGTAAAAAAGTGCCCAGACTGCAACAGAGATCGCAGTGGCGAGAGAAACGGTTTACTACCATGGCGTTTCACTCCAGAATGTATCAAATCAACAAAAAAATAATAAAAACAAAGTATGAATAAAGCGTCATATTAACATGTAGAGAATATCTTCACTTATAATGTAGACCCCAACTTTCGGCTGACGTCGGAACTGTTATACAAAGATTTGCGAGTCTAGAATGGCATATACGCTAGAAGCATGTTACGTTCTGACCAAAATGTTTCCTTTAGCTCTAAAAACAGCTTATGGGGGGTGACTGGTCAGAATGAACATTGCATTGCGGGACTCTTCTCACTTCCTTCCTGAGGGAAACGGGATGGTGTAAAGAAAAAACCAAGGCATAAAGCAATCTATAACAGCAAAGATATTAGGTTCAGGAGTTGGGTGGGTCAAACATTTAATAAGTGTCCAACGTAGTCTAAATAACCTGCCAAGAAATTCTCTGAAAGGACTCAGTCCATACGAACTATTGTTTGGGACTAGAATGTTAATCCAGGACTTAGATAGTCAGACTTCAGTGGTTAAAGAAAAATGCTTTGATATCAAAGATCGCTTGGCTATTTTACAGGACTTAAATGAAACAAGAAAAGACCTGAGCAACATAAAGTTGAAACAGCAGCCAGCAACCACTGAAGAAAAACCACCTGTCCCAGCAAGGCCTGTCTGGATTCCAAAAGTCGGGGATCTGGTCAGAGAGAAGATCGCGGTAAAGAAGGAATTTGGGCCTTCTTACAGAAAAGCAGTTCCTGTCTTGTCTATCAACGGGACAAGATCAGTAGTACTACCGCCCCTTGCTGGTAAAAAGGAGAACCGAGTCATATCCATCGACCTGGTTAAACCACAATCATGTGGCCAATAACAAATAGTAGGCCAAGTGGACTCCCAAGAAGTAGCAGAACACCAAAGTTTGCTACATCCACAGAGGTTCAAACTGAAAGACTGATCACATTTGGAAAATCTACAGTGAAACAACAAGGACTATGCAACAAAGCAATGGAACTTGAACCTCTTAAAACCCAAATAAAAGCTTTTCATCAAGGAACAACAACCTACGATGATGTAACTACAGACTTTGCTAATGAAATAAAGCAAAATCCAAAAGCAAAAAGTAATCCAGAAGCAATTGGAACAATTGACAGAACGGCATCCGGCTACTTCATCAACTTCGATGAGGTTTCAGAAGATCCAAGTGAACCAGAAGTACAGACATCAACAAAAACCTTTAAAGACAAAGCAAAGGAACTTTTTCATCAACTAAAGGGAACCTATCTGACTTCTCCATGGATTGAAATTTGGGTGACATTAGGTGCATTTATCCTCATACTTTGGCTCATCGTGGTACTATGCTTGGGACATTTCATTGAGGGAAAATATGCTAAAATGGACACAGCAAGCCAGAAAATCAACTTGGTCCTTAAACCACACACATCTTCACACGTCAAGAAAAGAGAACTTTCTTCAGTGAACTTCACAGCCAATCCTATACCAGGCGGTGTAGCATGGGACAATACTGATTATGAAATCTATGGCCCGGTTGAAATCCTGAAGTATCCACATCAATTTAAGATCTCGTTAAGCGACTTTGTAAAACCAAGCACATTTGCTGATGATTGGGACTTTGAAAGTATAAATGATAAGATGTCTGACCTAGTAATGTCTGCTAAATTTACAGAACATGATTATTTGCAGGGTTCGTCTAATTATGATCAAATGTTCTGCTACAACCACTATGGTAACCATTTTCTACATAAATCTGCACAACCTAGAAATGTTTTAAATTATAACCAATGGGAACATTGTGCTACTCCTCCAAAGGGTAGTTCTAAAACATTTTATGATAAATATTCATATTTTTCAGGGTTTAACACAAGTAATGCAGAAACATTTTATTTCAAATTGTCGAATAAGACAGGTATGAAGACCATGCTTACAAACACGAAATTGATATATTCAGATTCATTTTTTGAGCAAATGAATACATTTGGTTTTGATTTCTGGAACAATAACATTGAAACAAAAACTGTTTGGGGTACAAAAGATTGGCAAGTACAAGGTATAGAATCATTATTCAGAGCCTGTATGATCCCAGAACAAATTATATTCTTGAATGACACTATTCAACAAACTACCTGTCTTGGCTTAGCCAAAATCAAAGACTTAAACAAACCGTCTATTCCAAAGCCAACAACGAACAGTAATAGCTCTATAGATGTTGAGATAGACGTGAACCATATTTTAAACCAAAACAGAACACATCCTGATTGGAAACAATGGTTGATCTGGCCCACTGATACAAATAACTGTCAAGACAGATTCCTGAACAAAATACAGGGGTTCAAATTGACCAGGCCAGACCCTAGATATTCCCAAAGACAACATCCAGGGATAGTAACTACTTACAGTGTGGGCAAGCTCTGCCTTCAATGGCTACAAACATCCACACTGGCAGAAATTAAGCAACACCTAACTTTACTTCAAGAGGGTGCTGACTTGCGTGATTTCATTATGGGACCACGCAAACAGCGTCAAAAACGTTTCATAGCGGCCTCTATATATGCAGCTTACAATGAAGCCTGGAAAGTAACTCAAATTGAGACAGCAGAAAAAATATGGGAAATTGACCGTATTAATTTGGAAAAATCACTTTCTGTTGTGGACAATGGGTTAATGACTCTGTTCTCCAGAATATATTCACTGGACAGTATTGTGTCTTCAGCAATCGATATAATATCGCAAGACTTACTGATGTTACAACACGGTCAGTCCCAATTGCGTTCTATTGTACAACTTGGCTGGACGTTACAAAATCTGCGTTCAGGCTATGTGCCTTGGCGTTTAATCAACACAATGTCACTATTTAATATCTTTAACCTTACTGATAAACAAATCAGTTTGGCACAGAAGGGTGCTGACTATACAATTCTGAGCATTGAAAAACTTGAGAGATTACCATTGACAATGTCAGAACGACCTGTCATTGAATGTATAATACATGGGATAATAAATATTCCGATAACAACTTTCCAGTTTCAATACTGCCAAAAATATATACAGGCAGGCCAGTATGAAAGGTTGGGTAAAGGATACATTAAGTCAACATGGAACTTGCCCTATACACACGCATGTGTTAGTAATAAAGGACAAAGTGTGTTCCTTAGTGGCAATCATTGTGAAAGGTCACTAAGCGGTACACTTGTGTGTCAGGGTATTAGTTTGCATGGAGCATGTGAAGGGACTTCAAATAACCTTTCATGTCACCAGCTAGGCACACCTGCAACACAAATAGAACCATTCTTTAGGAGACTCTCGAACGGGAGTTACATTCTAATTGTAGATCGCAGATGTTGCAGTCTGCTGCCCGGAAAACCTTATCTCATAACCGTGACTACGAAGGTCATGTGCTGTGAACGAGTATTGTTCCCAAACGATGCCCGAGACAGGGAGGCAAGGTTATGGCCCAGTTTGAAAATTTCTTCTATTCGAATTGATACTTTAAGCAGAATGAAGACAGTGCTCCTACAGACGCCAACCATGTTAACGTCATCAAAAGAAACATATGATCTCCAAGTTGCAAGGACAACTGCTGAGATTCATTCACTGTTATCAACCAATTCCCCCATACATTTCGCAGAAATACTGAGCGAAATCTTAAATATTTCTGATACATGTGGGATCGCGAGTGTATTTAAGACAGTGTTTTCGGGAGCTTTAACCCCATTCAAAGCCATCCTGGGTATTTTTCCTGATTTTGTCCATTCCATCTTTGGCGGACTTCCTCTCCTTTTGGGACTAGTGGCAGGCATCCTATTTTTGATCCTGTTACTTCGCTATGGCAAACCACGTCACAGACAAGACACCAGCGATAATGGAAGAAACAATCCGAGCTATTGGCTACCGGGACCGCATAACTAAAGTCCTTGGACTAGCACGGCTACGAGATTTAAACATGACTTGGTTTCTTTCATTTAGACCGATGTGGCAAAGTTGTGTTATGCCTGTATTAAGGTGTTTGCTATGCGGCGAAGAATGCGTGTTGGACACCTGTCTGACACTACAATCGGATGTGCCAATGGACGCAGAGACTTTGTTGGGTCCGGTAACGGCTCATGCATTGTGCTGTCCCCAGCGGCTACCAATCCTGATGACGGCATTCGTGGAGACTTCGCCACTACGATTGAAGAGTTGTGAAGTACAAGATGAAAGCAGCATCGATCAGGTACGACCTTCTGTCAGCTATGCTGATCGAAACATCAATGAAGGCAATCATGCTCATGAATGCATGTTACAAACATTTTTCCGAGTTAGTGGAACTTTCGCAAGAAGCAGTTGACAGTTTTTTCGAAAGTCTCAACAATATGATGTTTTCACCAGAGCAGAAAGAATGACTTTGAACAAACTAGCACACGACATTCCATACACCCTGTATCTGGCCTTCAACTTTGAAAATAAAGCAATAAGAAATTTTCTCACCAGTTTTTACGGAGAGCGAGACATTTTTTCCCCTTCCATTTCCAAAAATATTTACGATTTTTTGGGACACTTATCTTCTGCTTAAAGTAAAACTATTCCTAGAGAACAACATTTCTATTTTTAGCTACTCTAGAGACATTAGCTACCCTCTAGCATGTTCACAAATATTATGATTTTGTGATGAGATGGTCTCGACCTTTTCTTCTGTATTAAGAGCCATTTCATGTGTAAATTCCACATTTCGTTCATACTGATTTCAAAATATGCGTATTAGATTTAGCATTATTATACTGCTTGAAGTGCATATAGTAACTATACTCATCTTTTCGTGTATTTCGCATTTCCAATTTTCAGAATGCATTTGATTGTATTTTGGGGTGGTTCGGTATACACATGCACTACTAGTTTTGTTTACTATGCCTAGATTTGTAAATATGGACATAGATTACGTGGAGTGGGTGTGATGTATTTACTATGGGTACTGTATCGATCCCCCTATTTCTGACCCTTGTCTGGTTAATAATTAACTAGCAGCCATTCAACTGCACAGAAACCCGTTATCTGATTAGCCATACAACGGCACAGAAGCCCGTTATCTGATTAGGTCATAGCGCATGCCATCTCATTAGGCAAGCACTATTTCTCCAGCCCCCTAATAGGCATACGGTGTTCTCAAAACAAATCAAACCTACCACGACCTGGGAAATCCCCACAGCCATTGTTTTGATTTAGCCGAGAACTTCAGTAAAGAATGTGCGAACGACCAGTTCGTATGACATCCTTATTGACGTATTTATGTCCATCCTTACGTCAATCTCGGCACCTTTCAGGTATAAATAATACCGACATTGCCTTAAGCAAACACACGAGGTGGTGACAAGATTGGAGCAGCGAGACTTGCAGAGGAGCCCAGCTGACAGCGAAGCCCACAGACGCTGCCCCTCCTTTCTGACGCGCTGAGAGAGAGACGCTGCCTTTTCTCCTGCCGAGAAATCCAGCTCCAGCACTTCCAAGCCGCCCTCGCAGGCAGCTGGAATATCAAGACCTGAGATAGAGATACCAACCCTCCAGCCTTCTAAATCCCAGGTACTGAACTGAATAACCCTTTGTAGAGAATTCTTGAAGCAGACTCTTGGCAAAACAAACTTAACTTAAACTGCTACTTATCTACTCCCGCCCACGTATTAGGCTTAGGTCAGGTACATTGGGGTAGGCGTAGTTAGAAGCACCAGTTGAGTACGATTAGTCAATGTATATATGTATGTAACTATTTTATCCATTTTAAGTATCATATGGCTAAGAAACCATATCAATGCTTTTACAGTATTATTTTATAATTCTGTTATTACTGTATGCACTTTACTTAACTATAAGTATTGCAATAATAGCGATTCATTTCTCTTGTATGAGAAAAGAGACTGATCAATAAATAACATCTTTTTATTGAACACGCCCGTCTTTTCCTTTTCTCTACAATCTGGTGAAACTAAGAATGCACTGAACTGACTGAGTAAAATAAGTTGTCTTTTGTTTTCACACGACTCTAGAGATATACTCTTGATTAGGGGAGAGCAAAGTTGTCATGTTCTATGGTTGTCAGAAACTAAATCCCTTCTTGTCTATCCAGGGAGGTTAAACTCCTTCTTGTCTATTCGAGAAAGTTTCTAGTGAACTCTGAGCTAGCTGGCAAACATTAAACTTTAAGTCTAACATCGACAATAGAAGACCTAGTTAACCTCTGTCCTACGTCTATACTATTGAAGATATTATTCCAATGCGCAGAGCCTATTGGGATAATAGGAACTACACTACAACTGTGGCGTCTACAATTTTAGTCAGCGGGCCAGAGATGTCCAAAAGCTTGTCCCGGCATCCTTTCCAGGCTCTATCTAAACCTTTTTTTGGGTCCTTAGCGAATTTACGCATGAAGGTAGCCATATTGGGGTCCAAATCCGGTGTATCTGCCACCTTGCCCAACAAAGAAGGTCGAGGACACTCAGACCGAAGGGTGGCTCTGACTTGGATCTCAAAACCCTGTCTAAGATTATTCTGCACATAATGTGCCACTTCCACATGGGGCTGCCATTCCGTGGAATGAGGATGAAGCACATTTTGAGGGTTAAACAATAAATTCTTAGGCTGCACCTCTTCTTGTGCATCATAAAACATGTGCTTGGTCTTCTTGACCTTCTTTTTGTGTTTAACAGAATCATCAGAATCCGAAGTATCTGGGGTAGCTGGAGACGAGTCTCGCTGCGTATCCCTGTCAGCCAAGGAACCATGGTCCAAAAGCACACTCCTTGCCACATTCAACAGGGCTTCAGCCGAAGCCCGAGAGGAAGAAGAACGTGTGCTAGCGGATTTAGACTTTCTTTTTCCAGAAGATTTAAAAGACTTCGCTAAAGGCGTCAGCGCCTTGATAAGCGCCTTATTCATTAAACCCCGGACGTGGGTATCCTGGGTTTCTAAAGGCATCTCCTCTACAGTTTCATCAAAAGGTTTCTGATATTCTTCATATTCGTTGAATTCAACCCACTCTTCCTCCTCAGCGTAGTATGCCATAATATATATAGGAGGGCTGAAGGAGTTCTAGGGGGGAGAACCCAAGGGCAAAGAAGACCTCTTAATAAGCAAAAAACAAATGGACTAAGGTCAAAATATCAATGCAAAAAATAATACACATGTGGCAGGAGCATGCCCTTATTAAACTCCCCTAATGCCAAGCATTAATCTGGAAACGCTCCAGTCAGCGTTCAAACCGAGCCAGGGATTTGACAGGCAAGGAATTTCCACACAGCGTGAAGAGCCGGGCTTGAATTCAGTGACCGGCTCTTCGCGCATTCGCAGAGAAACCCGAAGGCGGGGCTGAGCCAGAGTCTGCTCCCCTCGCACACCGAAGTGCGTAGCTCTGCTCCCTCGCCACAGCCCGCACTAAGGAAATGAAACAGAGGGGCACCGAAGCCTCAACTCCCTCGTAAGGTAGGGTACAAACACTGCGAGTGAAGCGCGGAGACGCGCGACTCTAAAGAAGCACACACGCAATGAAAAATAGGCAAATACAAGCAAAGTGCACGGGAAGCGAAAACGCTACTCCCGACACAGAAAACAGATGCGCAAGCTCGCGTTTACAACCGGCAGTTATAAAGTCAAGTACAAGTAAGCAAATAAAGCATTGAAAAACACACGAAATGTAATAGAGGAAAAGTCACTTATCTCGCTGCTGCAGCAGCAAAGAAAGAGAAAGTGATTACGTCATTTCGAACATTTATGCTTACTGTTGTGTTACTATTGGTGCAGACCTGGAGGGGGTCTTACTTCCGGGGTATGCTCGTTTAAAGTTTAACTCTTTGCTGCTGTAATTTTCAGTAAAGATTGAGAAGCATAATTTGAGCCTCCGTGGACTGACATAGAATTGTGATTTTTAGAGCACAGTCCTGGCAAGTATCACGCATCAGGTGTGACGCTAACGTATTTCAGTGAGGTGCTCCACATCACTGCACTGAAATGCATTGTCACGCATAATGCTATAGTCTCAGCTGTCACAGAAAACACACTACAAATAGTAGTAGCTGTGTGCTCCAGTGCCTGAGCTGGCTGCTCCCACAGACTTCCGGCAGTTCCAGATGCTGAGTAGGCTCTCTTAGTCTCATAGTGACAGTCAGTCATTTCTGCTATAATGTATCTCTCTGATTTCCGTGGCGCCGTGGGGCTGAGTGACAGTCTCGGACTGGCCGTAGCGCCGTAAGGATGTGACGTCACACGTCCTGCTAACATCGCGCAAAGTTAATTTTTATGAGGCCTCTGCTGCTAACTGGTTCGTCGTCATCTTGCACAGACTGACTGTTTTGCGGGCCTGGCCGCGCTCGCTCACACCACACTGCTGTTCCCACCTCCTCAGTCAGACCTGTGCCGCCCTGCAGTCAGGCCCCCACGCTGGGACAGCACTGTCAGGCCCAGGAACTAAATGAACAATGGCAATGCTGCCTGATGGCAATTTTATTTAAGAGCAGCCTGGGCTATCACAGGGCCACCGCAGTGCTGAACCATGTCTCACCCGATTTCGTATCGCTCAAGGACATTACTGATAAATGTCAGTCAGTGACTGAGTCTGTAGCTAAAATCAAATGCTAATTAAATGTTTACTTGAGTTGAGAGCTCGTTAGGTGATGTAACAACATACACACACACACTGTCCTTAATTTATAAAATGGTGCAAGTTAGTTAATCATGATATACTACTGATAAACTGAGAGGGTTTAATTATCTAAAGTCTGTTACGGTGGTGCATGTTTTGCCAGGGCTCTCTGCTCTCATCCTGGGGGGCAGGGGGTCGTTACGACTCCTCACGTCATCCTCAGAGGCTTCTTAGTCCTGTCATGAAGCTCTCTCCAGATTTTGCAGGCAGAAGCTGAGCCAGGCGGGGGTGGGGAGGAGGGTGTGGGTGGGGGTACACAGGAACTACTGGTTGGCAAATGTTGTGTACTTGACTTCACAGTGTTGTTTTTCTGCCGTCCCGCCCAGCAACACACTGACTGGCACCTTTGTTGACTTGAGTTGAGGCAGGCTCCTCTGCTCACATCCTGTTGGAGTTCACTGCTCGCAGAAGCAAGCCTCCTGCATATATATATAGCATTGTGCACAGCTACACTGTGAACACACATGCAAGCCTCTTGCACCCATACAGCATAGCACAGAGCTACACTGTGCACACAGACGCAAGCCTCCTGCAACCATACATCATAGTGCACAGCTACACTGTGCACACATATGCAAGCTTCCTGCACCCATACAGCATAGTGCACAGCTACACTGTGCACACACATGCAAGCCTCCTGCATCCATACAGCATTGCGCACATCTACACTGTGCACACAGACTCAAGCCTCCTGCATCCATACAGCATAGTGCATAGCTACACTGTGCACTGATACAATCTCCTCTATGCACATAGTATCGTGCACAGCTACACTGTGCACACATATGCAAGCCACCTGCACGCAAACAGCTTCACATGGCTGCAGACTCTGTGGTGCCCACTGCTACACACAGAAATGAACCTGCAGTCTATCATACAGAGACAGTAAGGCCTGCTGCCAAAAGGCAGCACAATAAATGCTGGACAGTTTGAGGACTTCTGCACATGGGGCCGAAACCTGATGCGTTCAGCGTTCTGAGTCAGGCAGAGATCAAGGACACACCAAACTCATCAGTCACTAGTCTGTCTGCAAAGTTGTCCCACTCATTTAATTAACTGTTAGTGGAGCGCGTGGGTTCTCATATTTATGATTCCCTTGCCGTCATTGCTTGATTTTGCTCGCAAAGAAAGTGTCACTCATAGTCGTTGGATGTCACTCATATTTACACTGAAATTATGTAACTGTCACACATAGCAATCTGAAACATTGGCAGCTATGAGAGCATGACTAATCACCTGCGAGGGTATCCAGGCGCAAGGTTGTTGGTGGGATCAGTCAAAGAGCCAGTTCTTGAGTACCTCTTTGAATTCAGGGATAGAGGATGATGTTCGAAGGTAAAGGGGAAGGTTGGTCCAGGACTTGGTGGCGAGGTAGGAGACGTGGTGCCCTCAACTGTAGCTTTGGTGGTTGTGGATGTAAAGGCGAGGGAGGCAAAGAGCAGGTGGCTGGAGGGTGGTGGATGTTCAGGTGGTGCTTGATGTATGTTGCTTGTGGAGGGCCTTGTAGGCATGTGTCAGCATCTTGAATTGGCATCTTTTCTGGGTGGGGAGCCTGTGGAGTTTTCTGAAGTGGGGGGTGATATGGGTCTGTTTGGGGAGGTCGAGGATGAGTCTGGTAACTGCGTTCTGTATTGTCTGGAGTCTCTTCAGGAGTTGCGTGGTGATTTCTACATAGAGCCCATTGCCATAGTCCAGATGCCTAGTGACTAGGGCTTGAGTGACGGTTATCCTGGTGTTGACGGGGACCCATCGAAGATCTTTCGTAGCATGCGAAGAGTATGGAAGCAGACGGAGGAGAAAGTGATGATCTGGTGTTATATGGTGAGTTTGCTGTCCATGATGATGCCAAGGTTGCATTGTATGTTGGTGTGAGTGTAGGTCTGATTTCGGAGGGCCACCAGGAGCTTTTCATGGAGAGGTGTTGTTGCTAAAAATCAGAACTTCTGTCTCATCTGTGTTAAGTTTCAGGCAGTTCGTCATGCAGTTGTGGAAGTTGCTTATAGTGGTGGAGGGGTCTTCTGAGAGCAAGAGGATGAGCTGGGGGTCATCTGGGTAGGATATGATGGTAAAGTCATGAGTTCTGATTATGCTGGCCAAGGGCATCATGTAGATGTAGAACAAGCTGGGGCTTAGACATGATTCTTGACGGGCACTGCAGATGAGGCTCTTGTGTTCTAAAGTGAAGGGTGGTAGGCGGATTCACTGGTTTCATCCTGTGAGGTAGGATGCGGTCCACTTGAGGGCGTCTCTCTGGATCCTGATGTGGTGGAGTCTATTGATCAGGGTGTGGTGAGACACGGTAGCAAATGCTGTTGAGAGGTCGAGGAGGCTGAGGGCAGCTGTGTCTCCCCGGTTGTGGAGGATTCCTATGTTGGTGGCCGCGACCAGGCATACTTGGTGCTGTGGTTGGCGCGGAAGCCGATTTAGGAGGTGTCCAGCAGGTTGTTGTCCTCCAGGTGTTTGGTGAGTTGGTGATTGATTACCTACTTGAGGACGTTGGTGGGGCGGTAGTTCTTAAGTCCGTTGGGGTTGGCGGAGATTTCTGACCTCTGCATGTTTCCATCGGGCGGGTAAGGTGGCCATAGAGAATGGAGGTGAGATTGCTGCTGATTTCCTTGCTCCCGAGGTTGAAAGTGAGTGGTGGGGGCTGGCGTCCATGAGTGCCACAGATCTTTTGCCCCTGAGGTGAGCAGATGGTTGGGGGGAGGTGTCCGTTGGCGTTATGGGACTGTAAAGGTCTGTGGGTTGGAGTTCGAAGTTCCTGTAGATGGTGGATATCTTATTGTGGAAGTAGTCAGTCAGGGTGTTGCAGAGTTTGGGAAGGGGAGCGTGTGTTCTAGGCTGATGGGCAGGAGAATTCTCTGACCATGTTGAAGAGTTCCTTAGTTGGAGCTGTCTTCGATGCGGTCTGCCAGGCCACATCTTTTGTGTCTTTTAGGTGTTGGTGATATTTGTTGAGGGCTGACTTGAAGGTAGCTCTGTCTTTGGGATTTTTGCTAGTGCACCATCCTCTTTCTAGGCGTTGCCAGTTGCGTTTCATGGTCCTGAGTTCTGGTGCATACCAGCAGGCTTGTTTGGTGGGTCTGTCAGTCTTGGTGGACTTAATAGGGGTGAGTCTGTTGGTGCTGTTGGTGGTCCAGGTGGAGAAGTTCATGTCTGTCTCTTCAAGGTTAGTTGCAGAGTAGGGATGGGTGGTGTAGAAGGCATCTGTCCGTTGGATCTCTGTCAATTTGTTCCAGCTGCAGTGGGAGGATCTGGGAGACTTGGTGGTGGGATATGTGGGTCCAGCGATGGTGAAGTGGACCATGGCATGGTCGGTCCATGTGAGTTCGGTGACATGACTGTACTTGAATCAGTCGCTGGCAGTGAAGATTGGGTCAGGTGTCATGGGGTTCGTGAGCAGCTGAGTGAGGCTGATGTTCCTCATACTTTCCAGGAGGTCAGCTGTGTTTGTGTCTTAGGTTTCTTCAAGGTGGAAGTTGAGGTCACTGAGGAAGATATAGTGTTTGGAGTCAGTTGCGATAAATTCGGAAATGGGGTGGTCCTCGGGGTCTGTAGGTGAGGGTGCCTCGGATGGTTGTTCTGCTATCGGTTTGGTGCTGGAAGTTGCAACATATGTTTTTTTTATGGATGCTGGTGATACCGCCACCTTGTTTGTTGGAGCAGTCCCAGTGTATCATCTTGTAGACGTTGAGTGTTGTGGTGGTGATGTCGGGTGTAGTGCGAGGGTTGAGCCTGGTCTCTGTGATGAAGATAACGTTGGGGTGAGGGTGGTGATGGTGTCCCAAATTTCGGTGACATGTCCACAGAGTGATTGGGCGTGAGCAGGAGGAAGTGGAGAAGTTGTGGGATGGCCGTGGTTGGTAAGGTAGGTGTGGTGAGGGTTTCCTTGAAGGCTGGAGGTCCTGAGGTGTAGATAAAGAGAGTGGCAGCAGGTGAAAAGTCCTACCATTGATTGGGGAGGCGAGGCTACAGTTATTGTGGCTTCTGGTGTCCAGGGCTCAGAACTCCGCGGTGGCATATCTGTTGGTGGCACGAGGACCAGGGTTCCTGGCGCAGGGCGCAGCATGCCTGCTACAGCATCCATTAAGTAGGTCCTGGGAGAGGGGCTTGGTTGGGGAAGTGGAAGAGGAGAATGAGCGGGAAATGAGCGCACCGGCTCCTTAACGTTTGCGCCACACAACAGAGACAGCACAACAGTAAGTGGGAGAACTTGGCTGATTTAAACTAACAGGAACAGAAGCTAACGTACAGGCAAAATAACAGTTGAATTTCAAGCAGCACAACAACCCATTCACTGGCAGCAAGTACTTGCAGGCAGAGTCAGAGAAACCTGCTGCGAGGGAGTGTATCAAGGATCTGCCTAATGGGATCGGGCTGCGGCCTCCATAATGTAGGTCATGGGAGGGTGGCAGGGCGATGGGTGGCAGGGTACAAGAGAGTAGTACGTGTGGGAAAGGAGCGAGCAGCGGGGGGAGCAGGCTCCTTAACAATGGCGTGGCATAAAAGAAACAGCACAACCGTAAGTTAGAATACTTGGCTGATTTAACCCAACTAACATGAACAGAAGCTAAGTTAAAGGTGTGTGTCACTCCTACACCTTAAACCCCTCTTTGTCTCATGTAACATTCTGTACATTGATTTATACTTGTGGGATGTATCATTAATGTATCATGTGTGCGTGTGATATAAAGTGGTCTGACAACCTAAAGTGGGATTAGTAGCATAATTAAAGTATTCAAAATAGCAAGTGCTATTTGAATTATTATGTACTGATACATCTGTCATTCTTACAGTGCATGCATGTCTCTTATGTATAGGGGTTGCACAAAGTAAAATATCTGCCTCTAAATCATGGTTTCTCTTAAGTAGTTGTGAAGTGATAAGCTGTGTTTCTTTGTTTTCCACTGCATTGGCATCAAGGTGTTAGGCTGCAGATAGCTTTGAGACAGGATTACACTCGAACAAAAGGAGTGCTGATGGGCCCAAGCTGGAAGAGAGTATTAAAAATTCTCCTCACCGCCTGCATATTGCTGCTGCAATCGGAAAACAGACAACATGCAGGTGCTGCTGAATTGTGGCCAGGTGCCGGTAAATTACACCAGGACCAATTCAGCATATCTCACTGGGGCCAGACATATCCCCAATCCGGCTGAATAATAGCTGCTGAAATGGGGATCTGGTTGTTTCTCCCTTCATTCCAGCACTGTTGTGTGTGACTTGAAAAAAGTTCAAATGGAAATTTAAGGGTCAAGCCCAGCTTTAATAAGATGGTATGTGATGGCACCCATAGACGTTAAATGTTTTAGTCTACAAATGGAGCCACCCATTGCACAGAACTTAGATAGTTTCTGTTCAATCGACTTGAGTGAGATAACCTGTGAAAAAGAATGCTTAAGTTAATTATTTTTGGAAAGCTCAATAGGAAGAGAGTTATGTATTTCTATGCCACCATATTGCAGACCTGCCAACTTGTGAGGAGGGGGTGTAAGGTTCACGGTATAATTTATACCTTAGCTCAACCCCTGTAGCATAGCACAGAGAAGACAGGCTTAACTTGAAGAAAATGTGTAAAACATTTAGAAGTACCAAAACAGTTAAATTCAAAATCACAACACAATAAAAATCCCACTTCAATTTCTAAAAATAGAGAAACATGTAATAAAATGACTCCATAACAACAACAATCCAATAGACCAGAGATCTGATTTAAAAAAAAAAAAAAAAAAAAATTAGGATAAAAAGCACCCCAAAAAATTAAAGCACCAATTAGTAATCACTGCTTACAGTTGACTGGAACATAGGTGTGATTTCAGGCCGATCGAGATCAAGTGCGAGTCAGATACGCAACGCAGGTTTGTCTCGGTCAAAGATTTTACTTTCTTACTCAATCTCTGAAATGGAAGTCAAAATCCACCAGTGGGGCAAGGCAGCATCTGACATGGTCCATTCAAGGTCGAATAGGTTTTGAATGAGATCCTGGTGAAGCTGTTGGTTTTGGAGGGAAACTCTCAGAGCAGAAAAAGGCACATTTTACACCCAGGGAAGTTCTCTTGTTGACAGTATGCTTTTTGTGCCTTTGCCTGATCAGGGTTTCTACCTTCCTACTTAGTCTCTTTTATTGAGCTCGGATTCAACCAGTGAGGCAAGGCAGCAGTATGTATTCAGGAAGGTCACATAGGCTTGTTTCGAGGGATCGCTGAACAGAATTTTCAGGC
Source organism: Lissotriton helveticus (assembly GCF_964261635.1). Taxonomy (NCBI): domain Eukaryota; kingdom Metazoa; phylum Chordata; class Amphibia; order Caudata; family Salamandridae; genus Lissotriton; species Lissotriton helveticus. Next base: position 138,102,243 of record NC_136069.1, on the reverse strand, counting down.
TGCAAAAATCTGAGTCAGATGAATATGATTTTCGTTCCCAGCGAGGTTGTGCCCTGGATGGTTGGTCCTAGTCCACTGGAGGTCTGGAAATAAAAAAGTTTATAAGTCACACTATTTCAGAACAAGTCCTTCTGGGTACCAATATAGCTCCCAGGACCCCAGTGAGAAGAACCTTGGGGCCAGGGCTCACTCTTGTAGAAGCTACAGGAAAGGCCCTTGTCTTCTTCCAGTTGCAGCTGGTCTTTCCAGGAAAAATCCTCCTCCAGCAATTGATGTTCCTGTACCCACAAAAGAGGTCAGGCACCTGACTCTTGGAGTCCTCTTCTTTATCCTTATTACAAGTGGAAGCAGGTCCAGGCCTCACCACAGGTCTCAAATAGGAGGTGCAGAACTTCTGTTCCTTTAACAGGTCTAGAAAGTGTTCTGTTGAACTGATGGTGATGTTTGTACAGTACAAACATAAGTCAGTGGGGTAGAATCTTGGACACTCCCATATCTATTGTGGAAAAAAGTTCCCAGGCAACCCTACCCACTTTTACAGCACATTGTTTGCCTTACTGCAAACTATCCCTGAGTGAACTAATCTAAGGGAAATCAGAGATTGCTTAGGCCTTCTGCCCTTGGAGAGATCTTGAATGATAGCAAAGGGTGTATTTAGGGAAATGAACAATGCCCTCCTCTGAAGCTATACAAAACTGTTCTGGGACCAGCTCCTCGCCCACTGGGATGGAGACAGTGGGGTCAGGGTGTGCTCGACCTTTTTTGTTGTTCCGGACTTTGGCTGCAGAATTTTCATAGATTTTACCTGAGTTATTTTGGGCAATCACAAGCAAAAATTGTTTACATGCTTTTTTTTATTTTAAAGGTAGGGGAACCCACACTCTATTCAATATTAGTGTAGTCCTTTACAGGCTAACATTATATACTCTTCCAAATGTTTCTACTTTTGTAAACAAAAACATATTGTCTGTTTAGAAAAGAACATAGAATGTCAACCTTCACCAGCAGTTATAGTTAGCTGGAAGTTTTACTCGCATAAAACCATTGAAATTCCCACGTTATAGTTAGTTGGACTCACTATAACTTGCGCGTGCAATGCACTGCTGATGACGTCACATATTACATCACTCATGACATGGTCAGTGACATCACTCATGACATCACTGATGACATCTCAAATGACATCACTCATGACATCATCCAGGGAATTTGTATCTTTCTGAAAAATACATATTTTTTATATATGTATATCTAAAGGTTGATGGAAGAATGAATGGGTAAATAAATGCCTAAATTGATGTTTTTTTGTGTAGAATTGATTGGTTAACTGACTTATTAAATGTATCTTAGTGAATACATATATTAGCGAGTAATGTTTAAATATTTAAATATCTGTATCTGTGTCTCACTTTGTGTATAAGTGGCATGGGTTGGTGAGTAGCTACATGAGTGTGTATATGGGTTATTAGTTGTTTTTTTTAGTATCAGTATCAGTGTCTGTATGGTTCGGTGGGGGATATTACTTAGAGCACAGATGCATGAATGAGTGACTCACTATTTGTATGTATTTTGAAGACAGCATGTGTGCAAGACTGTATGGGTGGATGATTGTGTGTATGGGTGGGTTAGTGAGTATGTGTTTTTATAATTGATTGTTTAAGAGAGTAAATATGTTTCCGTTTCTGTAGAAGTATGTGTAGTGGTGTGTATATAGCAGTATAATCAAGTAAATGTTTTTTTGATAGTTTATTTGCATGTGTGAATTTGTGTGTGAGTAACTATATGGATGAGTATTAGTGTGTAACAGGATGTATAGGTGTATGAGTACATATGATGAGTAAGTACATGCATGAGTGACTATATAGAACTGTTGGTGAATGAGTGGATGTGTATGCAGATGTTGGAATTACCTAATAAGTTGTTGTAATTGGTATTGGTTTCTCCTTTTTTAAGAAAATGTTAGTTTCTATTTTTGAATGTGTGTGTCAAAGGTTATTTTATGCTGATAGGAGGTCTGCCACTTTGTCACAAGGATGTTGTCATCAGTGATGTCATTTGAGATGTCATCAGTGATGTCATGAGTGATGTCACTGACCATGTCATGAGTGATGTAATATGTGACGTCATCAGCAGTGCATTGCACGCGCAAGTTATAGTGAGTCCAACTAACTATAACGTTGGAATTTCTATGGTTTTATGTAAGTAAAACTTCCAGCTAACTATATCTTGTGTGAAACCTATGGTTTTTTCAGTGAATTTAATAGGTTTTTTAAATGCTAATTCCTAACTATAACTGGTGTGAAACCTATGGTTTTTTCAGTGAATTTCATAGGTTTTTTAAATGCTAATTCCTAACTATAACTGGTGTGAAACCTATGGTTTTTTCAGTGAATTTCATAGGTTTTTTAATAGCAAATCTCTATAGGTATAAAAAGTAAAAAATAATATAATGAATTTTATATTGTATAATTATGTAATTTAAAAAAAAAAAAATTACATTTTCTTTCCCTGAAGCGCTCACGGGGCGCGTACCGGTGAACACACGGGTAAGCGCAATGTTGCGGCGCGCCCCGCGGCGCGTACCGGTGAGCGTCCCGTTAGCGCTATTCTCGCAAACGAAAACAACATTGTGACGTTTCGCGTAAACGCGTGATGTGTCATATGACGCACTGCGTAAGCGCACCCGGAAGCACGCGAGCGCATACAATCGCGCAACATCCTGACGCGCTTACGCTACGTGCCCCGGGGCGTGACTACGGGCGCGCCCCGGAGCGCACCCCGGGGCGCGTAGCGTAAGCGCGTCGGGTCATGTGACCTGAAAATAAAACTTTTTATTGGTTCATTTTACTTTCGGTTTCCTAATGATGTACGGCCAGGTCATGTGACCTAAAAATAACACTTTTCATTGGTTCAGAACAGTTTTCTTTTCTAAATGATGAAAGACCCCACCTTTTTTCCTCATTCTACTTTTGTGCTTTGAGAGAGGTAGACCTGCAGTTATTTCATTTGAAAATGGCTACATTAGCTGCAGCTGCTGGAGCTTCTGGACCACCACCACCACCACCACAAGGACCACCACAACTTCACAGTGGTGGAGATGAAGAAGAGGAGGAAGATGAGGATGAGGAGGAGAGGAGATTCGTCCGAGAGGACGATATTATATACAAACCTAAAGAGCACATCATCTGGCAGTTTTTTTCAATCCCCAAGGACAAGAAAAAAGTAAATGCGCCTAAGGCAACCTGCTTAATATGTCATCAGGAGCTGTCAAGGGGGAATCCCAACAAAAAATACTCCTTTGGCAACCACACGATGATCAGGCATATGCGACGCAGGCATCCAAATAACTATGCAAGGGCAGAGCTCAGGGAACTGGCCAGAAACCCTGTCCAATCTTCTGCCAGCACCTCCCAAACTAATGTTCCCACCCCATCGGGACCGGAAGTTAGGGAGATATGCTCCACCATACAACCAAAATTTTCCAATTTTAAAATGGTTTGTATTTTTTGTGGACAAACGATATGCTATGGAGAGCAAAGCATCACACTTATTAACCGTGCTTGGGATAACCACAAGTGCCCAAGAAAACATTAATTTTTTCCGCCTTATTTTTTGCTCCTGTTGAGCCCTTTAGAATTCCCTGTTTTTTGTTTCTCCCCTTAAAAAATACAAAAAAAATATAAAACTGTTCAGAAAAGTCAAAAAAAGTAAAAAATGTTCAAAAAACCAATAAAAAAATATAAAACAACAAAAAGAATAAAAAAAACAGTTCTTTTTAGAACTACCTCCAATTTATAAAAAAATGCTACATTTTTTTGAAACTCTGTCATTCTTTTTTCTCCATGGTACGCTCCCCGGTACGCACCCCGGTGCGCGTACTGGGCGCTCCCCCCGCGAAAATCGAAAAAAAAATAATTGTTTTTTTTGCCCCGCGGGACCCTTTTATGGCCCCCACATCAAACCTAAAGGGTCAGGGGGGTATACCCTACATCCTTTTGGTCGTTTCCCCCTTTGTTTTTTGCCACCTCTTGTATCTCGATCCTACCGAGACACAAGATGGCGGCCACTGCGGACTGTTTCGAATGTTTACAGACACCCAAGAGCCAATCAGCTTTCCGTGAGCAAGTCGCGTGGCGCGCCCGGTGCGCTTATGGATATATATATTTTTTTGAACCTAAATTACTCAAAATCCTCTGGAGCACATATCTTGAGACATAGCAAAGGCACATCGGGCTACCAGTCCCTACAATTTTGCCAAGTTTGGTGAAAATCCATTCAGCTGTTCGAGCTGAAAGTGAGTTCGACCGCCCTATGGAAATTAACATGGGGAAAACACGTTTTGGGACCCCCTTTTATCTCGGCCCCCGCTTGACAAATACCCCCCAAACTTTCAGGGAAGGAGCGGAGCGCCGCGAGGCAAAGTTGAGGAAAATTTCAGGCAGATTCGTCCACCGGCGCCAAAGTTATTCCCAATAGAATGTTACGATTTCCCTATGGAAATCAATCCTAACTATAACTACCTACTGGCGACCGCCAGTAGGTAATATATATATATATATATATATATATATATATATATATATATACATATACACATACACACACATATTACCTCCTTCGTTCTCCAGTAGGTAGTCAAATTTAAGACCTAGTTTCCTAGGAAAAGCATTTTTTGACTTTCTTGTATCTTTGGTGTAGTTTGTTGAATCTTTATGAACTTTTTCCCCCAAATTGTGCTGTTATTCTATTTGTGTACAGAAGGTTTAGGGGTGAGCCATCAAGTGGGGGCCAAGAAAAGGGGGGTGTCAAAAAGATTTTTCCCCCATGTTAATGCCCATAGAGATTTAATTTTAGGCACGACTACAGAACGAGTCTGTGGAAAGAATTACATCAAATTTGGCAGAAAGGTAGCTCTTGGTTCAGAAAGCGAGTGGTGAATTGGTGTAAATCCGTTCAGTAGTTTTTGACAGATTAATGGAAATACAAATTTGGATATCAAGGGACGCGAAGGCTCGGCAAATATTCCTGTTCTTGTGGTTATATCTAGTTGGCTGTCAACACTGCATCCAGGAAGAATTGGCGACTATCTTGGGACTCCGCTTCAGCCAAGTCCCCAAAAAAACATTAAAATAGTAAAGGGGACAGGGTAGTAATACCCTGACCCCCTAACTCTGGTCCAGAGGTCCTGCCAGGCCAAAGAAACACATAACAAAAAAGAAAAAAAAAACTTCGCAAAGTCACGACTGACTAGCAAATCCATGGCAAATTAATACTTAAAAAAGCACGATCTCCTGTGCTGGTTTCCAATGAAGCCCCTGGGTTTGCCAGGTCCTGGGAGCATGAGTATTTTATTAAAATAAGGAGGGGGGCGCACGGAGGCCCTTCGAAGGGCTTATTTTTGCCTTGGGGCCACCACCTTCACAGGGCTATTGTTTATACTTAGCAGGGGGGGCCTTGCGGACTGGACCCCGGGCACCACCACCTCCTGGGGCAATTGTTAAAATGTTGTGGGGGTAGGAGTGTGGTGCACGGACTCCATAGGGACCACAACCTACCCGAGGCTACAACTTCCCCGAGGCTATTGTAAAAAATTTAATTTGTTTTATTTTGTTTATTCATTTTACAAATTATACCGTGGTTACAATGGTCAGCATCATCAGGTAAAATTGTGGTTACTCTATACTGTTGCCATACAGTACAAGGACTGTTGATAGACACCTGCGTATTAGCAAAAAAAAGGAGAGAGAGAAGAAAGTGCAACCAGCAATAAGAGAAAGAAGAAAAAAAGGCTACCACTTCGTAGATCCTAAATGAATATTCAGAGTGGCGATTTTTCCTGTGCACACACCCAACAAATTTATCATGGTGGCATTATGGCAAAGATCTGTTATACATTATGATTTTTTATTATTATTATTATTATTATTATATAAATTATTTCGATGAGCAAGTTCCATTGTAGCTACATCATTTGTGTTTGCACAGACAAGTAAATAATCCACTAAAGGGAACCAAATGTCTTTAGGCTGAGAGTGCGGTGGCATGAGTTCTCAGAAAGCGGTAAGTTGCTCTTGACAGTTGATCGCATCCTCAAGCCAATTTGCCACGCGTGGTAGTGCACTCCACCTCCACCTCATCACCACCCTATGCTTGGCAAGCAAAAGGAGGAGCGCCTTTAGTTTACTCCTCTCTGGCAACACTTCTTGAACATAGCCCAATCACACCCGTCGACCGGACGGTGATTTTTTCCAGCAGCTATTAAGCCATCCAGCGAATTTGTAAATACTGAGCCATTGCCCTACACTAGAAATAATCAGATTTATACTCCAAGGCAGAGCTGAAGAATCCGGCCCCCATTTCCCTGGCTGGAATAATTATCAGATTCAGTGACTACCTCTCGATTTTTCTGAAGCCTGCGTGTTCATATCCATGAACTAGCCCCCAGCTGAGGACTTTTTATGGTGCCCCCTCCCTCCCTTTCCTGTCCTGAGGAAGACCCCCGCGTAAGGGATATTCAGCCTACATTTTCTTGGGGGTCGAAACGTCGACAATTTTCAATGTCTGCCAGCTTGATCAACACCGATTATTCACTATCATACTGTATTCAATCATGGCTATCTATAGAATTGATAATGTTTCTAACTTTGTGGCTTGAATTATGAGCCTTGTTTTTTATGTATTAATTATATGATTGACACTGTATTCTCTTTACTTATCCCCTTTATCCTCACCCCAATCACAATACACACCTTTATTCTTCTTAACCACCTGGGGCACTGCCCTGTTTTGATATTTGTCCAATGATGCTATGAATTGATGTACGTTCAGTGTGATTAAATAACACTGCGTTCTAAGCACATTACGTTTTTTTCTATTGTTTTCTTTGTCATTGTGATTTTGATACTGATGAACTGTCCTTTTTGTATTGTACTGCTCTATACCCAGCTCCCAGGGACGTATATTGGGTTTACTCGTCCTTTGTAACTATGCTTGGCAAGCAAAAGGAGGAGCGCCGTTAGTTTACTCCTCTCTGGCAACACTTCTTTAACATAGGCCAATCACACAACATGAGGGAAGCGCACAAAAGGGTATCCCACAATTTCGACAAGTATAGTGTAAACATCAGCCCATTTAGCGGACATTTCTGGGAAGTCCCAGGTGAGGTGCAAAAAAACAGCTGCCGGTGAATGACACATCGAGCCTCTGTGACCAAGCCTTTTCTAAACAACCTCTTAAGTGTATGGTACAGTCTGTGTATGAATTTGAAGTGCATACGACGGGGTGGTAATGAGGGGACAATGCATGTGCCTGGGTGCAGCAATAGTGCCACTGTGCGTCTGTCAGTGGGGGCTAATTTCGGCATTCCCCGCCTGTCTACTCAGGAGACTACACAGAGGTGCAGAAGTTTGCATAGCTTTATACAGCTTAGTATCAAGCTTACTAGGAGTCGTAGACGTCAGAAACATCTCCAACACTTGAAATGTAGGCAGGCCTTAGGGAACGAAAAATAAAATGCATGACTTGCTGCATGTAATTGAAGGTAGGTGAATCTATCCAATAGTGTAATATAATCACCCTGTAAAGCCTCTTGTAATGAAAGAAATGTGCCGTAAGGATATATCGGATCCATGGTGGTGAGACCAAGCTTGTGCAGCCAAATGCAAGTGCCAGAGTCATTTGTAATAGGTAATAAGGGGCGACAAATAATTGGCGCAGATGGAGCATAGAGGTTTTTAATCTGAGCCCTGCATTTCAACTCATGCCACCCACTACCTTGCGGGCGATCAGGAGGAAGAAATAATGCCATCTGTAAAGGGCTAGGAGCCACTCCATCGTTCTCTGGAGCAGTATGGGCCAGAAACAAACAGGAAACAGTCAATGAGTAAACTAGACATGTGCACTGAAATAGTATACATTTATATCAGGGGCACCCAGCCTGCCCTTTTCAAAGGGGAGTGTCATATTGTGCCTAGCTATGCAAGGCTGCTTACCTGCCCAGCCCAGGGAAACAAGGTGGGATCTTGTCTGCTGACCAAAGTGAAGGGGCAAGGGAATAGGTTAATGGATAAAGTGATAGGGGAATTTAGGGAGAATTACCATTTTTGCTCTGGCTAGTTTGCCAGTCCAGGATAAAGGAAGTCTCTGCCAGCTCTCAGTCAGCCGTAGTTGCAACTCCACAGTTCATCCATATTTCAACTAAGCCTCACTTCAAGATATTTAAACGTGCCAGCTCCCTAAACCAGGAGAAACTCTTGAGTAAACCGAAGGAGTCGTATTTGTCAAAGGAAAAGTAACAGATGTTTCCTAATTTATTCCGATAGCCAACAGCCCACCAAATCTGGTGAATTCCCTAAGAAGAGCGACCAAATTAACAAGTGGGTCACTAACATATAAAGTGACATCATCTACGTATAATGACAGAGTGATTGCAAAGGGGTCAGAAATATTACCAATAATTCTCAAATGGATCAGAATAAAGCTGATCAATATATATGATGAAATTAGTGCTTAAGCCTAGTCTGGTCAGCAGAGTGAAAAAATCCGGTCTTTTTAGAGAGTCAAATGCCTTCGTGGCGTCTGAAAAAGCTACTGCCGCATCCAAAGCTGCTACTCCAGCAACCCTAACCAGGATCTGGTGAAATTTAAAGTCTATCTCACAGCCATCTCCGATTGGATGGCCTATAAATATTTACAAATGAATTCCACCAAATCAGAGGTTCTCCTAGTGGGCAAAGACACTCATCTGTGGGGCAGTCAATGTTGGCCTTTGGAATACCCCCTCATCAGTGGTCAAGAACCTGGGAGCTCTGGTGGATGGAGCTCTCTCATTTGAGGGGCATGCCAAGGCAGTGGCGGGTACCTGCTTTGGCTTGCTACGTTGCTTAAAGCTGATTTTGGGACTGTTTGACGCACATACTCGTCAGCTGATTGTTCAGTGCACCGTCCTGGCAAGGATAGGCTACTGGGACGGGTTGCTCCTTGGCGTCAACAAGTCAGTGACCAAAAGGCTTCAACGGGCACAGAATGCGGCCACCCGCACTCTCTTTGCACTTTCAATATATTGTAATGTGTAATGAATGTGCTTTTTGCTAAAAGAACACACCCTAACCCAACACCCCCAAAAGGCAAAGCAAAATCTAGCACTTTCTTAAGGCGGGGTAAGAAAACACACCCAAATGTGGGTAAAATAACACATACACATTTATTAATGCAACCTTTTTAAAAAGTCAGGCCGAATATCTCAGTCATGGCAGACTCCAACATATCAAATAAGTAATTAAAATGAACGATTGAAATAGAATGCAGTACGTACACAGGTAGCAAAGAATAGAACATATATTTCCACAAGAGAGAAAAGAGAGAGAGTCCGTTTAAGGACACCTCACCGACTGATTCTGCAACATCCTTGCCAACTCTAGCTGTGGGAAGTCCTCTTTAACAGCCGAGGAAGGAGTTTGGTCGGGACCCAAGTTCCAGTACCAATCCACAGCAATACGTCTATTCTGTGGTGAACTTCCACCTGGCCCACGAAAGCTTCCAGCTTTAATACCATTTTCAACATGGGACAAAGCTTCTAGGAAACCCTGCCCCTTTCTCATTGGAAAAAAACGAGCTGGCTGGTACCAGTCTGCGTCAAGGCCAAGACAGTGGCTGGCCAAGCCTCTGTATTTTGACTCAGAGACAGAGTTGTACATTCCACAGATAATATCCAGTTCACTCTGGTCGTCTGTGAGGAGCGAAAAACAAGTGAGGAGCAGGAAAACATGCCCTCCCCACTTTGCAGCTACGTGCGAGCACAGACCATGGAGTCAGTTATGCAAATGGAGTCAGTTATGCAAACGCTGCCATGCACACAGAGAAGCTTAAAGCATGGTAGAGTTAGGAAGCAAGATGACATGAAGCCATGTCAAAGCCAATAGTAAGAACTCATAATATAATGTACTGTTCTACTCCGTGACGGCTCCCACTGATACAGGGCCGTCCTACATTAAGGCTAGGATAAAATAACACACTAAAGTCAGTCTAAGACGGTCATCACAGGGTTCTCAACCACAAGAGTGGCTCTTTTATTACACCATGTCTAGGACCTTCTTTTCCGACTCCACCGGCTTCATATAGAGCAGAGAGTCTACTTTAAAGCTCTCTGCAATTCCCTTAAGATCCTTTATGACCTTTGACCTCACATCTTACGATAACTCCATTCTCCTTGCCGCACGCAGCACGTCCGACCACTGGATCTTTAGGAAAATGGTCAAGACGTGGTTATTCTCCAATCAGTAGCCTTCTGGATACCCACTCTGCTAGACATAGCGCTGGTACGCCCTTTGCTGGGGCTGCCATACGCTCTATAAGTCCATGAACATAACATAACAAAGCAGGATTGATGCTGTGTAGAAGCACGAAAAAAGTTCTAAGGTTATATGAAGTGTATCTGCCTGGCACAGAACCTGCTTGGTCAGGTCTTTCCATAGTTTGGTGCAGAGGGAGGAGATGTGAGGCAAGGAGCTTGGCAAGGATCTTAATATCTGAATTGATTAAAGAGAGCAGACAATATGAATCACAATTGCTGGGGTCCTTGCCAGGCTTTAATATAGTAATGATAAGAGCCTCTCATAGCGTGGTAGACAGGGCTTCTGAAGAGAGGAAGTCCTTGTAGAGTGCTAATAGGTGTGGGCCAACAGAGATTCATATTCCTTATAGAAGGCAACATTGAAACCATCCAGCCCGAGAGCCTTGTCTGCAGCCAGAGCGTGCATCACCCCAATAATTTCCTTGATTGTGAATGGTTCATCCAGGTATCGTCTGTGACCCTCTTCGAGCCACAGAAGTTGGATCGAGTCTAAGTAATCTGATAGGCCCACAGGAGGAGAAGTCAGCCTGATGTTGTATAGGGAGGAGAATAATTTCAGCATAACACTATGAATCACCTCTGTATCAATCTGTACATGTTAGGTATCATCAAATTGTTCAGTTTTATAATCACTCGCCAAGGGCTTACGGAGCAACTGGGCAAGAGATTTGCCCAGTCTATCCCCTTCTCCAAATCGTCTAGCACATGCTTCCCTTCCCAAGTAGTGTGACTCTCTCTGAGCCACCTCTTCATATTCAGAGAGTTTACTACGTGTACTCACATGGCTGGCAGCTTCTCGCTTAATGCAGAATTATGGTTCTAAATCCCAAATTTTGCGCTCAATGTGTTACAGGCCATCGTGTAAGATGCAAAGGATCCCGACCCGCTTACCAATGCATGCTTCTCCTAATAACTACCTTGAAGGCTTCCCAACAAGAAGCCCTCAATATACCCTCTTTTTCATTATGCTCAAAGTAATCTGAAATTGCTGTTCTAATGTCTTCCCTGAATACCTTGTTTCTCAAAACACCTGGCTGAATTTCCACGTAAAAGGACGAGGAGGACCATCTGGGAGTATCACCTCCAGAAGAACAGGATCGTGGTCCGAGAGCATTCGTGTACGTGGTAGGTGGGACGCCTGGGCTCTCCACGCCAGAACATCTGTCAATACCAGCCAGTAGTCTATCCTAGACCACGAGGTGTGAATATTATTTATGCAAGTGCCCTCCCTTTGGTCTGCGTGGTGGAGGTGCCAGGGGCTGGTGAGGGCAGAGTAATACATAATTAAGCATACCTGGGCCTCAGCGTGAGGATAGTTGCCATAGGTCCCAACATCTCAGCCAGCTGCCATACTTCCATCCATGAAAAAGTGAGGACCATCTATATTAGGACCATAAACCCCAATGAGCTTAATTGGGTAGTCGTGAATGATACCAGAAAGCATTAGGTATCTGCCCTGTGTGTCGAGCTGAACAGTACACATGCGCCAAGCCAGTCCCTTCTGTATTGCCACACCACAGCCATAATTAGAGTAAGTAGCAACGAATTTTGCAACCAGACCGCAATTGAGTGATGGTTCTCTCTGTGAGGTTCAGCTCCTGCAATAAGCAAGTATCTGTTGCATGCCATTAAATATATGCTAATACCTGACATGTCTTGTGGTGATCATTAAAGCTGTGGACGTTCCTTGTTAACAAGTTAGGGGTGTGAATACTACAAGGCTATACTAACTGTGATTGCCAATCTACAGATCATGCACAATAGACCTTGAGAGGTTGCAATGAGTTGAAGATAATAAGAAGAGGTGAAATAGAACCGCCACCCACACCAACCCCCAAACGTGGTTGTGTATCATTTCCCTCCCTCCCCATACAACCACAACTTAAACACTGTAGTAAGAATCATCCCTGAGGGTGGAGGTCATCTGGGCTAACCACCACCACCAGTTATGGCAGGGCAGCTGAGCCAGCGTTATCAGTGGGCCACATGTTGTAGATAAACAGGTTGAGGAATCCAGTGAGTAATATGAAGGGAAAAAAAATTAGGGCTCTTCAGGGCAGCCGTCCACTCAGAGACAGGGACTAGTTACACTGACTACATAGAGAATAGAACAGATCACAAGAAGGTCTTGTCCGTAACTATAGAATTAATTGGGATCAGTCATTGTCACTCAACACATTTTTATCCCCAACGTGTGGGGAAGATCATGAAGGGCCTTATCCTGTATGATGTGTTTGGAAAATTTTAGGGACACCTAAAAAAATGTTGTTTACCCTCCCAAGATACTCTCAACCTGGAAGAGTAGAACATGGCATAAGCGTGAAATCCAGGTAGAATGCTATATTATTTTCCATGAAACTGGACGGACCTGTGCCAATCGCAGAACCACATAGCGGTCCGGGTAATTTAGCAAACTTCTAATTATGGGCCGAGCCTGCCGGGGGAGAGGGGCCAGAACCCAGAGGCTATTGTTAACATTTTGCAGGGGGCTTTGCTGACCCTTGTGGGGACCAACACCTTCCTGGGGCTAATAATAAAATATATATGGGGTGCACGGACCACCTGAGGTCCACCACCATCTCCCTGGCGGTTAAATAAACATTGAAGAGGGAGGTGGGGATCACCATCTCACTGGAGCCCATTACTTTTTAAAAAAGAGGGAGGGGGCTGTGCCACTCTCCTCCTGGGCCACATACAGCCTCTAGGACCACCACCTCCCCGTGGCTGGCCCATGCACAACAAAGGAGGGGGGAGGTGTCCCCTATCCTGGAGGTGCCCGTGCTCGGGAGATAGTGGTTTGCTTTTGCTTGGCGGAAGCTGACAGTTCTGCCACCCAAAAGCAAGCACTCTGCTTCCAGCAGCAGATGTCAAAATGCTCCTGCTGGCGATGAGCAGTGTTTTCATCTCTTTCCCTGCCACTGACATGCGGGCAGGGAAAGTGATGAAACTATTGCTTTTGAACGAAGGGAGTAGCATTTCCTGCAACTCCTTGCTTGTGAGTGAAACGTGACTCCCACAGAAGGCAGGGACTCGGCTGGGACCGTGGGGTCCCCCCGCTCTCCCATAGCACACTGGGTGCCCAGAGTGGGACCAAGGTACCCAGGGAGACATGACCGGGCCCAGGGGATGGGGTCCCAAGCCAAAATTGTCATGGGGAAAAAGCGTTTCAGGCTCCCCTCCCCTCCCCCACTAAATTGAGTCCGGTCCCCGGGGTATAAATTCATACAAGGAACAATCGCATTGCCAAATGCACACAAGATTGCTGGAGACATTTACTCGTGGTGCATTACGCTGTTGTAGTGTAGAATAAACACTGGACATTTACCCAACGAGTTTGCACTTACTAAATAACCAGTAGAAAGTACTCCCATTGGGTAGACAATCTGTATGTGACAATTAGGTTATTTCTTGTCCTCTCCTGGTGAGAGCAAAGTCCATGGTACTCCCGTTCAAATTACTATAAGTATGCACATGTCTTCCCGCCTTTTGCCAGGATGAAGGACAGCTTACCAGAAGACCCCCCCAGTACGTTTCTCGCTGGTTTTGGTGCTGCATTCTTGATGCCAAGGAATATGAGGACTTCTCCCCAAAGAAAGACGCACTTACTACATATAGTAAGCAAAAAAGGCCCTTGTTTGGTGGAGATTTACCTCTTTGCACTACCGTCGTCTTCTCTATAGGAAGATTCATGTTACCACAAAGTTCCGGATAAAGATGCATGAGGAACAATTACATTGCCAAAACACACACAAGGTCACTGGTAACATTTCATTGAGCTTCATTATGCAGCTGTATTGTGAATACTTACTGGAAATTCACACAAGGAGGACACACGTTGTAATTAACCAGTAGAAAGTATTTGGGTAGATACTTTGTATAAAACTGTGGGCTCTTATTGGATAAAGGGGCAGGCGCGGTTCCGTTCTGGCCCAGTAACTGATACAGCTACTGACACACCCACACAGACACTTAGACACCCACTCAGGCACTCCCACTCCCACTGATAGACCCACTCAGACACTGATCCACCCACTTACAGACCTACTTGGACACTCGCAGGCCTACTCAGACACTGTCACATACACTCATAGACCCACTCACTCATGTACACACTCACATATGCACTCATTCTCACACCCACTCACAGAACCACTCGTACACTCACACCCACTCACACACCTATTCAGACACTCATGCACCCCCTCACAGACCCACTCAGACTCGCACACCCATTCACAGACCGACTAATACCCGCATTCACAGACTGACACACACTCATGGAGGCATTCCCAAACCCACTCGGACACTATCACACCCACTCCCACTCCCACTCAGACACTCACTTGCAGATCTACTCACACACCCACTCACACACCGAGTGACACACTTAAGCATCATTCCCAGACCCACATAGACACTCACACACTCCTTGAGACATGCACTCACTGAAACCCACTAAGACACTGAAGCACTCACTCACACACCCACTCAAAGGTAACAGCTGGGAAATAAAATTAAAAAAACATAGAAATGTACTTAAAAATCCCAAAGGTTACAGAGACATTATAGTTAGCAAACAACATAAAAAAGCCTCAGAAATTCACTGACAAAAGCCAAAGGTTACAGGGTTGTTATGGTTAGGCTCATATTTCACTCATACAAAACCAGTGAAATTCACCAGTTATAGTTACTTGAGCTAACCATAACTTAAGCCTGATGCACTGCTTATGACCTCATATGACCACACTCATGACCTGGCCAATGACATCTCAAATGGCATCATCCACAGACATACTTGTACACCTATTTAAACCTTTCATATTCCCACGCAACCACTCAGACCTATTCACAGAACCATACAAGTACTCACAACCACTCACTCATACATAGAGCCACCCTTACACCCACTCACTCATGCAGTAACTCTCACAACCAGTCGCTCACCCATACAGCTACTCATACAACCAGTCAGTCACCCATACAGCTACTCATACAGCCACACACTCAGCCATACAGCTACTCACACACCAACATATTCACTTATACAGCCATTCACACACCCACTCACTCATCCATACAGCTTATTTTTTTTAAATTCTGTTTATTGACATTTTCAAAGACATTAACAATCTTACATGAAGATGAAATAAATTGAAAATAAAATTATATTAAGCAGACATTGGATTACTACAGTACTTTGGTGCCGATCAGAATGTCATCACAAGGTACAGTGCACACTAAAGAAAATGCATAACATTTGGAGGACATAGTCGGGCCGCTCCAGGCAGTCAAATAGATAGTACATCACTTCATAAGTAAGAGCAACACTTCCCAGAACCGGTTATATGCATAGTTCCCAAAGATAAACAATAACCACAGTCTAGACACATTAACCCCTTTGCCGCAGGGATAATTCCCCTGCGGCATGGGCGGGTGGAGGGGGCCGCGCGCGGTGCCGCTGTACTCATGACGAGCTTAGCTCGTCATGACGAGTTGAGCTTGTCATGACTCCGCCCACTTAATGGAACGCCCCGCACAGGCGGGGAATTAGCCCCACGTGGGCGTTCCACAGCCGTTATGATGAGCTGAGCTTATCATGAGCACAGCTCCACTGTGCCTCATGACGAGCTGAGCTCGTCATGAGCTTCGAATAGGTTAATCATGAATTGCGGCAGAGGTCAGCCACTGCTCATAGGGAGCCCAGATGTCTTTAGGCCTGGACTTGGCCAGCATGAGTTCCCAGTTATTGGAGAGCTCAGTCTTGCAGTATGATGCACTTGTTATCCATTCCAGTATCGTGGGGGGTCCAGTTGCCCCCATTGAATGGCTATCTGTCGTTTTGCAAGTACTAGCAGTATTTCTGGCAACTTGCATGTCCTAGGCTGGACATTATTGAGCACCCCAAGGAGCGCCGCAAAAGGTGTGCAGGGCACTGCTACCCCCGTAATGTCATGTATGTGACTCTGCACCTTCAGCCAAAAATTTGCTATCATCCTACACTGCCGAGCTAGGTGTGTAAAGGTCACCCCGGGAGCACCGCAGTGCCAACAATGGTCATTCTCTCTGAGTCCCATTCTGTGGAGTTGAACAAGTGTATGGTAGAGACGATGTAGATATTTGAAATGTATTAATCTGAGCCAGTAGTTTGATGTCAGGCGCTCTAGTTGTCTGCAACCTAGTGACCACTGCATGTCAGTGACAGGCGCCCCCAGGTCCGCCTCCAAAGCCCCTCGCGAAGCCGGGGCAGCAACTGGAGATGTCTTTTGTGTAATTTTGTATATTCGGGAGATGAGCTTGTGGCCCGATTCCACTGACAGCAGGTTTTTAAGCCCCGGCAATACCGGTGGCGGGTTCGGGAACATATCAAAACCACCCTTGCAGGAAGCATGCAGCTGATAATATAGAAGTGTGTCCAGTGCAGAGGGTGGGTCTGGGTCGCAAAGTTGTTGTAAGGCAATAAAAGTGTCTGCGGGGAAAAGATCTCTTCCCACCCTAAGGCCATGCGCCACAGCACGTTCTCGTGCCCTCCGGTCCACGAGAGACGGAATAAGTGGATTTTGGAGTAGGGACATTCATGTTGCATATAATAGATTAAGTCGCGCTCTCTTGCGGAGTCCCTCCCAAGCCCACCTCATAGTTTGCACTGTGTCTATTTCATCTCGTGAATGTTTATAAAATCTGGAATAGGGCAGTGGAAAGCGGGAGTGGCGCAACCCTATCCACTTCAATGGCCACGTGTGGCTGGTAAGGAAAAGGAGGAACCCAAAAATGCAGGAATTGTGCCTGTGCACTTAAGGCATATAATACAAAATCTGGAGCGGCCATGCCCCCTTGCTCCTGTGGCAGGGTCTGGACCTCCCAGGCAATCTTCAGCTGTTTACCAGCCATACCAGTTCGATCATGAGCGAGCGGATGCAGCCGAGAAAATGCAGTGGAAGGAGCATGGGGATGTTAACAAACAGATAGAGCAGCTTCGGCAGGATGATAATTTTTGTCACCGCTATGCATCCCGCCAAAGAGAGTGGGAGTGACTTCCATCTGCCCCCTCTGTCTTCTATCCATGCAATGACCTTGCCATAATTCTCCGTCCATATTTCCTGCATGTAGGCGCTAAACCAAATGCCCAAGTAGCGAACTGGACTGGATGCCCAAATAAATGGATAGTCGTACCGGATGTGAGTGGGAAGAGTACGGACTTATTCCAGTTAATGTTCATGCCAGACAGGCCGCTGTAGCGCACACCTCACCTATGGCGATAAGTTTTCCTTAGGGTCTACCATGTAGAGTGTGATGTCGTCTGCATAGAGAGACACAGTAAGCGTCCTAGTCTAGAAGCCGATGGCTCTATTGGTATGATGTTGGCGCAGGCAGGCTGCCAGCGGCTCCGTCGCAATCGCGAACAGCATTAGGCGAGAGTGGGCATCCCTGCCTAGTTCCCCTAGTGATCTGTATCAGAGCAGATGTCAGCCCGGTCACCCTTTTGCGTGCCGTGGGGCGCGAATATAGGAGCTGTATTTGCAGTATGAAGAGCTGGCTCAGGCCCATCCTCATAAGGAGAGGAAACAGAAAACCCCACTTAAGGGAGTCAAATCCCTTAGAGGCGTCCAAAAGCACGGCCAGTGCGGACACATGGTGGGCTAGGTAATGTATGAGTCCGAAAAGTGTTCTTAAATTGTGGGAGGTAGATCTACCGGGTATGAAGCCCGATTGATCAGGCAGGACGAAGATTGGCAGTAGGGGTCGCAACTTGTTTGCAAGCAGTTTGGCAAAAATCTTCGTGTCTAGGTTTTTAGGGAGAGTGGTCTGTACGATCCGCAGAGGCTAGGATCTTTATCTGGTATCCGGAGTGTGATGATAATACCTTCGCGCATGGAGTCGGGAAGCACCCCTTCCTGCAATGCTTCCTGGTAGACAGCTAAAAGTCTTGGGGCAAGTATGTCAAAGTATTCTTTTTAAAATTGTGCGGTCAAGCCGTCTGAACCTGGCACTTTGTCCGCCTTCATACCGCCTATAACTTGCCGTATGTCCTCAACTTTGAACGGAATGTCCAGATATTCCCTGTGAACTCTACCAAACCATACAAGTGCGATAGACTCAAAGTAGTCATCCAGTGTTGAGGCAGATGGAGTGTTTTGTGATGTATAAAGTTGCTCATAGAAATTTCTCATAGTGTCGAGAATGTCAGGTGGTGAGTGAACTAGGCCAGTGTCAGGTGTCTGAAACATTGTTATGTAGGTTGAGCCCCTGGGGGGTCGCAGGAGGGCGGCAAGCATCTTTCCTGGCCTGTCCTCTTCCCCATATCTATGCACTACTGCGTGCTTGTGTAGAAAATTTAACCTCCCTGTCGGCCACCTCTTGATATTCATTCAACATCTTGTGAATAGCTTCTAAGAGTAGATGCAGTTACGCAATATTGCCTTTCTAGGTTGTGTAGTTGAATTTCGAGCTTATGTAATGTTCTTCGTATGTCCCGGAGTACCCTGGCCTGCCCTGCAATACAGTGTCCACGTATAACCGCCTTAAAGGCATCCCACAGCATGCCCTCAGTCTCAACCGAGCCTGTGTTATGTGTAAAATATTCTTCAATGTGCGTGTGAATCTCCTCGCGAAATGCGGCGTCCAGTAGAACATTGTGTGGCAGTCTCCAGGACTGCCTGGAGGGGCATGTTATCTGCAGAGACAGGGGAACCGGGGCATAATCCGATGGTGTGCATGCGCAGTGAGATATCGCAACAACCCAGGTGTCTACTATTGGGGACAGTAACCAAAAGTCCAGTCGGGACCAGGCACCGTGATGGTGTGTGATACATGTACCCTCCCTGTCATCCGGGTGTAAGGCCCTCCATGTGTCCACCAGTTTGTAGTCTGCCATCAGTCCCCGCAGAACCCCCGCCGCCTCTGGGTGATGTGTACGTGAGGATCCCACCCTGTCTTTCTCCAATGAGGGTACAGTGTTGTAGTTGCCACCCCATATTACCTCTGCGTCGCCCAGGGACTGAACATGATGCCACACTGTCTGAAGAAAGGAGGGATCATCCACGTCCAGGCCATACACGTTCATGAGTATGATGGCGCAGTTATATAGCGTGCCCAGCAACAACAAGAAGCGACCTTCAAGGTCACTGAACCCTCTTATGGTCTGCCATGGGACTCCCCTTTTAATAAGTGTTGCCACCCCCGAGAATAACTGGAATAACAAGATGTGTGCACCTCTCCCAGCTTCCCGACTTCAGTTTCCCACGAGCAGTGTCAGCAAGATGCATCTCCTGCAGAAAACAGATTGCCACCGAATGGCGGGCGAGGTATGATTGCACTAGTCTGATCTTTCTCTGGTCATTTAACCCACGTACATTCCAAGTAAGACATGTGAGGTGTGTCTTGCCCGAGAAGTGACAAATAAAGTATGTGACGTTCTTCTTACCTATGTCTGGAGCTGAGTTGCCTAGTCCCCCGCTCGGTCTGCCCAGAGTTAAACGCAATTACATTTTCGAATGATGAGTAAACTATCCTGCCAAAGCACCTCGTTATATCATCAACATGCATAGCTAACAACAAAAACCAAACATTAACCCATCCAACCCACCCTCCATCCACTCCAACCCCCAACCAGGTTGAGATATCCTGCCCGACCCACCCAAAGAAAACAAAAAAAACCTCAATAACATGATACGGGGAATCATCCCAGTGGGGGCGTGAGGTCACCGGCGAACTGCCCTGTTGCTACTCAACAGGGTGGCCAAGCGATGTAGGGAATCGCCTAGACACAAGAGGGTATGGGAGTGTTCCGTGACCACCTGAGGAGTGACCGTGTACCCAGTGAACTAGGGGCGTCAAAAATTCACGTGTCGTAACAATAGCATTTTAGATAAAGAACCTAGGGCCAGATGTAGGTAAATACCATTTACCGATTCTAAAATACTGAATTTTACTGATTCGGTATTTTAGAATGGGTAAATGGTATGTAGGTATTCATTCGGTAATTTTTACCGAATCGGTAAAATTCGGTAAATACCGATTCGGTATTTACCGATTCGGTATTCCCCATTCATTCCTGTGGGCCTGGAGTCCCATAGGAATGAATGGGAATTACCGAATCGGTAAATACCGAATCGGTAAGAGGGGGACGACCTACAAGGGTGGCAGGGTGTCACATTGACACCCTGTAATTTGATATGTATCAATCTAGGCAACAGAGCGTAACGAGAGGTCGAAATGAACTGAGCTAAAACATTGGTTTTTTGTAAAAAAGGGGGAGTTCAGTTTTATTCACAAATTATTAAAACACATTGAAATAATAATACACATTTACAATTTACATTAAACACATGTAACTCAATGAATTGAGAATACACAACAACACTGTTAAAAAGAAGCAAATAATTCAACGAGATGAAAGTTCCATAAAATGAACACAATTTTTAAGAGAAAAATGTGGCTAAATTAATCTCTACGCGCGTTTCGGCGAACCAGCGCCTTCTTCTGGAGCAGCCACGATAATATCTACAAAAAGGAAAATATCATATAAAGAAACATTATATACAATATTACTCTTGTTGTGTAACATCAAAACACTTCAGAACAATCCAATGTTATTGTAGTAGTCTCAGACTTTCCATTTTGTTTTGACCAAACGTTTTTATATTATAACATTACTATTAAGGATTTCATTTCCTTGCCTTGAAGGTAATCATACATGCGTAACTGTGGTAGATCATTGAACCCATAATCTTTTATCTGCACTAGTGGTCACAGAAAGAAGACAGTGTCTTATAATCATAGATTGACTATTCCCAATGTTGTAAGTTTAAAGGGTTTTTACATTGGATGGTTAATCAAGGGATCCTGATATTTGTATCTCTCTAGTTGAACCTCTAACTAGCGTGAACGATGAAGTAGAGAACACTAGAGATGGTCGCAGTTATCAGGAAGTTATTCTAGCAGGACCTAAATAATACTCTGCAATGCATCTATATCATAAATAAGGTCACTTACTTTAAAAACACGAAATATATTGCTGTAATTCGATGACGCAATCTGGTCTGTACGTCCAACGAGTACCCTTTCTTTTGTTTATGTTATGTAGATATTCTAAACCATAAAGAAACAGTAAATGAACATTTGAGCTCTTATTATTATAGCCTAGTCTTATGATTTCTTCATGGCCAATACTTAATAGACGAACAAGATTGGTATATTACCTATTTTAATTGAGGTTTGCAGATGGATATTCCATAAACATTGATGTGATTCGTTGGTCTCGAATGTTGATTTAAATTTCTATATTTCCTAAAGAAATTATAGGATCTTTCAATATATTCGATCTTTCAACTTTTGATTTTTTAATTTTAACTAAACAATTAGTAAGGATATAGTTTTTTACTTTAGAAGATAAAGGTACCTTAATTAAGGAGTAGGGGTTCATTTAGACCCGCCGCCCGGAGTTAAAAAGTAGTGGCCGCAGTAATGCGTATTTATGTGAAACTTGAAAGATATGATCCTCCTGATGTGGGGATAGTTAATTGTGATGATTGCCTACAGAATGGATAGAAAGAAAACTGGCATAAACATCTATACTATATAGTCACAGGGTAGCGATTTCTTCACTAAAACTCTTAAGGAGAGGAAGGACTGATGGTTACCTTTTTGGTTGCGCTCAGAGGCGGTTGATTCAGATGATTTTAAAATAACTCCCTGTCTGTAAAATAGAAAAAATGGTAGGGAAGTTATGTTACTCGCTCATTATTTAAAACTTGCGAGTCAACTAAAGAGTGACTAGATTGAAGGTGCCGTATTAAGGATTTCTCCCAGGACTCACCCAATAGATATCAACAGGGCTCCAAAATTCCGGCGGCGGGACACGGGGGTTCTATGCTCCTTCCACGAACGATGGCAACTGAAAGCTCTGTCAACTGCTGTTTATATACCCTACTTGATTGGATAAGTAAGTGCACCTGACCTGTGTGTGGGAATGGAGAAAGGACCACCAATTGCAGGGAAGTAGAAATAGGACTCGATTCTCTAAAGGGATAACAAAGATGGCTTCCAAGTACACTGTCACTTGAGTAGACATAGATGATGGTGTGGAGCGATTAGACTCACCTAACTCAATAGAAGGGTAAAAACGGAGAAGGGAGCCATATTTTCAAGGGGCACTAAGGTCAATTTTACCTATTGACCAAATACAAATTAGGAAACTCTATATACATAGCGCAAGAATGATTCCAAATATAGCCATAGGCACGTTATGTATTGAGTAACGATCTACCTAATAGTTTGCAAAAGAAAGAGTCAAATCGTGCGGAATCTCATAAGGCTTGGAACTCTGTTTGATACCACTATACGTGTAAACTTGAAGAAACTCCAGATTTTCTATACTTTTAGTAATTATTAGATCAATACTTGCCAGATCTAATGTTGCTTAAATCAACATAAACGACAGTGTGGAACGCAAGGAAAATTCCACCTAGTCAGGATAATGGAAGATAACACGAGGAAGTTGCATCTTAGGTGGGCACTGAACTCAATTGTTATTGTTGTAAAAATCAAACCAGGGAATTATCAGTGACACACCGCACGTGTATGCGGGAATAAATCTGGACTCGTTATAAAGCGGTATGCGCTCTATTTTATGGATGTGAAAATCAAATCATAAAGAGAATAGTGCAACTAAATAGTATATTTGGCAGAACCATAGATGTCAACATGATGGAAATCTATATCATTTACTATTTTAAAAGATTATACATAAATAATATAAATTGACAGAAAGAAAGAATGGTTATGGTAGTAATAGCTAGAAGAGGAAGAAAGGGACCCCAGTGTATGTGATATAATACGTGATATCACATGAGGAGAAATACTTTGGAGCTTCTTAATAATTATTTTACTCAGGGCACATTATACATAACTGTCAATTTATAAACGAAATGGATCTTCAACATTACATCAGATAGAGCCAAAACAAATATTCCTGAGGTAGGAAAAATCTGCGGTTATTCTAGCAAATAGCGTGCTCCCATGGCAATTCACTATTCATTCCTTCCCGAAAGGTGTTAAAGACAAATATCCAGAACACCTCCCTCTTTTTTCTAATTGCACATCCACCATTGGAGTCTGAGATATGAATTTTTTCCAGCACTCTCCCAAAAAATTGTGTGTCACTGATAATTCCCTGGTTTGATTTTTACAACAATAACAATTGAGTTCAGTGCCCACCTAAGATGCAACTTCCTCGTGTTATCTTCCATTATCCTGACTAGGTGGAATTTTCCTTGCGTTCCACACTGTCGTTTATGTTGATTTAAGCAACATTAGATCTGGCAAGTATTGATCTAATAATTACTAAAAGTATAGAAAATCTGGAGTTTCTTCAAGTTTACACGTATAGTGGTATCAAACAGAGTTCCAAGCCTTATGAGATTCCGCACGATTTGACTCTTTCTTTTGCAAACTATTAGGTAGATCGTTACTCAATACATAACGTGCCTATGGCTATATTTGGAATCATTCTTGCGCTATGTATATAGAGTTTCCTAATTTGTATTTGGTCAATAG
Source organism: Lissotriton helveticus (assembly GCF_964261635.1). Classification (NCBI taxonomy): domain Eukaryota; kingdom Metazoa; phylum Chordata; class Amphibia; order Caudata; family Salamandridae; genus Lissotriton; species Lissotriton helveticus. Next base: position 138,078,338 of record NC_136069.1, on the reverse strand, counting down.
GTAAAATTGACCTTAGTGCCCCTTGAAAATATGGCTCCCTTCTCCGTTTTTACTCTTCTATTGAGTTAGGTGAGTCTAATCGCTCCACACCATCATCTATGTCTACTCAAGTGACAGTTTACTTGGAAGCCATCTTTGTTATCCCTTTAGAGAATCGAGTCCTATTTCTACTTCCCTGCAATTGGTGGTCCTTTCTCCATTCCCACACACAGGTCAGGTGCACTTACTTATCCAATCAAGTAGAGTATATAAACAGCAGTTGACAGAGCTTTCAGTTGCCATCGTTCGTGGAAGGAGCATAGAACCCCCGTGTCCCGCCGCCGGAATTTTGGAGCCCTGTTGATATCTATTGGGTGAGTCCTGGGAGAAATCCTTAATACGGCACCTTCAATCTAGTCACTCTTTAGTTGACTCGCAAGTTTTAAATAATGAGCGAGTAACATAACTTCCCTACCATTTTTTCTATTTTACAGACAGGGAGTTATTTTAAAATCATCTGAATCAACCGCCTCTGAGCGCAACCAAAAAGGTAACCATCAGTCCTTCCTCTCCTTAAGAGTTTTAGTGAAGAAATCGCTACCCTGTGACTATATAGTATAGATGTTTATGCCAGTTTTCTTTCTATCCATTCTGTAGGCAATCATCACAATTAACTATCCCCACATCAGGAGGATCATATCTTTCAAGTTTCACATAAATACGCATTACTGCGGCCACTACTTTTTAACTCCGGGCGGCGGGTCTAAATGAACCCCTACTCCTTAATTAAGGTACCTTTATCTTCTAAAGTAAAAAACTATATCCTTACTAATTGTTTAGTTAAAATTAAAAAATCAAAAGTTGAAAGATCGAATATATTGAAAGATCCTATAATTTCTTTAGGAAATATAGAAATTTAAATCAACATTCGAGACCAACGAATCACATCAATGTTTATGGAATATCCATCTGCAAACCTCAATTAAAATAGGTAATATACCAATCTTGTTCGTCTATTAAGTATTGGCCATGAAGAAATCATAAGACTAGGCTATAATAATAAGAGCTCAAATGTTCATTTACTGTTTCTTTATGGTTTAGAATATCTACATAACATAAACAAAAGAAAGGGTACTCGTTGGACGTACAGACCAGATTGCGTCATCGAATTACAGCAATATATTTCGTGTTTTTAAAGTAAGTGACCTTATTTATGATATAGATGCATTGCAGAGTATTATTTAGGTCCTGCTAGAATAACTTCCTGATAACTGCGACCATCTCTAGTGTTCTCTACTTCATCGTTCACGCTAGTTAGAGGTTCAACTAGAGAGATACAAATATCAGGATCCCTTGATTAACCATCCAATGTAAAAACCCTTTAAACTTACAACATTGGGAATAGTCAATCTATGATTATAAGACACTGTCTTCTTTCTGTGACCACTAGTGCAGATAAAAGATTATGGGTTCAATGATCTACCACAGTTACGCATGTATGATTACCTTCAAGGCAAGGAAATGAAATCCTTAATAGTAATGTTATAATATAAAAACGTTTGGTCAAAACAAAATGGAAAGTCTGAGACTACTACAATAACATTGGATTGTTCTGAAGTGTTTTGATGTTACACAACAAGAGTAATATTGTATATAATGTTTCTTTATATGATATTTTCCTTTTTGTAGATATTATCGTGGCTGCTCCAGAAGAAGGCGCTGGTTCGCCGAAACGCGCGTAGAGATTAATTTAGCCACATTTTTCTCTTAAAAATTGTGTTCATTTTATGGAACTTTCATCTCGTTGAATTATTTGCTTCTTTTTAACAGTGTTGTTGTGTATTCTCAATTCATTGAGTTACATGTGTTTAATGTAAATTGTAAATGTGTATTATTATTTCAATGTGTTTTAATAATTTGTGAATAAAACTGAACTCCCCCTTTTTTACAAAAAACCAATGTTTTAGCTCAGTTCATTTCGACCTCTCGTTACGCTCTGTTGCTTAGATTGATACATATCAAATTATTTGCTTTTCCCTGGTCTAGGAACTCTATTTCCATGCACTCAGGGGGTCCTTGATAAATATTGACGCACATTGACACCCTGTTGCACCCCTGAATAGTGCATGGGTGCACATGTGGCACACACACATGCCCTCAAGGCATGTATATCTGCCACACGGCACTGTTAAAAAAGCACAAAATTGCTTTTTTAACGTTTTTTGTTATTTACCACCAATTTGTAGTTGGTGGTAAATAACGAATCCTTACAAGTGAAAAGCACTCACTTGAGTGCTTCCAACATCAAGGATTTTGTAATGTACCGAATCGGTATTTAAGAATTCAGTAATCTACTGATTCCTTAAATTACCGATTCGGTAAATATCCGAATCGTTAAATTAGGCCCCTACATCTCAAATGCCCAATACCGGTCGGTAACAGACGAAATTCGTTAATTTCGGCCGTTACCGACCGGTATTAGGCTTCCTTCATCTGGCCTCAAATGTTGAGGAAACAGACATAAACTAATCATTGCCACTTAGCTGACTCTGAGGCGAGCCCGCTCTATCTTGTGTCTTCTCCCGTTGTTGACTGGAGTGTTGCTTGGCGAATTTCATCGCGGCACCAGCCTCTGTAAAGACCAGGGGCCTTCCCTGCACATGAACCCGGGGCTTGGCTGGGTATAGCATTTCGTATCTGGTCCCTTTTTTTGCATTATTTTCTTCGCAGGGAGAAACTCTCGCCGTGCCGCCTGTACCGCCTGGGTAAAGTCAGGGAACAGTGATATTTATTTATTTATTTATTTATTTAATTTGTATGGCGCGTTATAACCACAGGGGTCTCTAAGCGCAGAGATATTGCATTGTTTTGGTATCTCAACTCACCGCGTTCCCAGGCCAGGTGCAGCACGGTGTCCCTGTCTCTAAAATTGATTGGGCGTGCCAAAATTGGACTCAGTGGGGTTCCTGGCAGCAGGCGGGGGCTAAGAGTGCGATGCGCACGCTCGACCAGGAACATAGCAGATAGATCCGTGTCAAACAGTTCCTGCAATAGTCCCTCCACATACTTCTCCATGTTGGGGATATTTGTAGATTCCAGCACGCCAATAATGAGCATGTTGTTCCTCCTAGAGCGAGCTTACAAGTCCTCGTTCTTGGCCTTGATTACCTCCAGAACTTTGTCCAACCGAAGGAGATGATCATGTGTTTCCACCTGTCGGTCATCAGCGTCAGATACTCTGGTTTCCAGTGTGGGCAACCTGGTTTCATGTTTGTCAACCCTGCGCGACACCTGATCCATGTGCAATTTTGGAGTCGATCTCTTTGAGACAAGATTTTACGTCTTTAAGTATTGTCTTAATATCTTCCTCCGGCTCTGACTCAAACTGCGTCTCCGGCACCACTGTCTGTGATGCCATGTCTTCCTCCGTCTGGCGAGTTGAGCGCTTGTCAAATGCTAGTTTGGGCTGCTTGTTATCTGTTTTGCCCATGGTGGATCTACGTTGTGGCAAGACCATTAGGTGTGTGCAGCGCAGTGGCGACATTATTGTGCAGTCTGCAGGACAGGGAGGAAGGTACCTTTGTAACCCACTTCGGAGCCTATGTAATGTTAAAATTATTTTTAAAGCACACTTACACCAATCGTTTTCATGGCGCTAAGAACAGAAGGACTGCGGCAATGAGAATCTTAGAGTATTATTCATAAGCTTGTGAGAACAGGAAAGTTTTCAGAAGAGCTCTAAATTGAGTATAGCATGTTACCAATCTCAGCTCATTAGGGAGGGAGTTCCAGAAACGGGGGGCCAAAAAAGAAAACCTGAGACGACCGTGTTTTTTCCGTTTGAAAGTGGGAATAGTGAGCAAGTGAAGGAGAGAGGAACTAAGTTCACGTGAAGGGACATAGCGTTGGATCCTGGAAGAAATGAAGGCAGGGCCTTGACCAGCAAGGGCCTTAAAGATGGTACAGCCTAATTTAAATTCACAGCGTTTGGCTACCGGGAGCCAATGAAGGCTCATCATCAGGGGTCTAACATGTTGATGCTTGGGTTGGCGAAAAATGAGCCTAGCTGCCTGATTTTGTACGAGCTGTAGACGATGAAGTTGGTATGCTGGAATGCCAACATAGAGAGCATTCGCATAGTCAATGCGAGAGGTGACCAGGGCCAAGATGGCAAGAATAAGGGCTTCTGTGGTTAAGAACCTACAGATTTTCCGAATTCTGCGGAGATGGAAAAAGCAGGAGGAAACTACCGCATTTATTTGAGGCTTCAAAGACAAGTCGCTACAGATGATAACTCCAAGACTTGTTACAGAATTTACTGGTCGAGGAGGGGTGCTGTTGGACTGCATTTTAAAATGCCCTTTATGACTCCATTTTGTGTTGCCATGCTCTCGGCAACTTGGTAAAGAATTGCCTTTCACTCCCTGTCAAAACTTGCCCTACCTCCCTGCTCCTTGTGGTTGAGCCGATTCCAAGAAGCTGCCTGTGTGCCTCACCCCCACAGCTGTGTCAGAGACTCAGCCACATCCTGTCCATTGTTGGTAACTCAGCCTGTCACGACCAGCTGCCCTGTGACCACCCCAACTGATAGAGGAAGCACGAGGTTATGCCCTGTGACCACACCAACTGATAGAGGAAGCACAAGGCTGTGCACTGTGACCACACCAACTGATAGAGGAAGCGCAAGGCTGTGTCCCATGACCACACCGGTTGAGCAAGGAAGCAGGGGGGCAATCAGAGACAGATGTCCCCTGGCCACGATTGCACCACACAAGACTGACGAAGAGCTTGTCAGATGAGGAACTTGTCTGAAAAGGGAACTTGGGGCCAGATGTAGGTAATCAGATTTTACCAATTCTTAAATACCGAATTTTACCGATTCGGTATTAAAAAATCGGTAAAAGAGATGTAGGTAAAAAATCGTATTTTTTACCGATTCGGTAAAAGTTGGTATCGGACTTTCGGAATTTACCGAATCGGTATTTACCGATTCTGTATTTACCGAATCGGTATTTCCCATTCATCCCTATGGGCCTAAAGGCCCATAGGAATGCATTGGAAATACCGAATCGGTAAATACCGAATCGGTAAATACCGATTCGGTAAATTCCGAATCGGGAAGCAAGCAAAAGTGAAACCAATGAAAACAGCCAATCAGGTGCTACCACCCTCCCCCTCCCTACCAGGAAGTGGCTACCCAGGCACCTGCAACTTATTAGAAGGTTCTGGAGAGGCAGTTAGAGCTGAGCAGAGACACAGAGCAGCAGGGAGTGATTTTTGTGACTTTACCTCATTGAAAATGGCTAGCAGCAGTGAGAGTCAGAAGGCAGAGAGGAAAAGGAAAGGAAAGTTTAGCAGCATGGAGCTGCAAGTACTAGTGGAGGAGGTGGTGAGAGCCCACAAACAACTGTTTGGCAGGCACTCCCTCACTGTAGCAGAGTCAGCCAAACGCAAGCTGTGGCTTGATATAGGAGAAAGGGTCAATGCTGTGGGAGTGACAAGCAGGAGCATTGATGACCTCAAGAAGCGCTTCTACGACATCAGGAGCCTCACCAAGAAAAAGATGGCAGAGCTACATAAGCAGGCTGGTGTCACCGGTGGAGGCAGGAACCCAGCGCCCCCCCTGACTGACCTGGAGGAGTTGGTGGCGTCAACCATAGAGCCAGACAGTGTTGTGGGACTGGGAGATGTGGACAGCTCAGCCAGAGCCAAAGGAAAAGGTAAGACGCATGCGCAGCATGACACCCCATACCAACCAGCTTCCCTTAACCCTTTGTGCACAGGCCAACCCTAGTCCACTACGGCTAGCACTCTACAGGAGCAATGCATTATGGGAAATGTAGTCAGCTAATATAAGACCATGTGTAACTGCACAGACATCAGCAAGGCAGTGAAAGTAATGCTGAATAATGACAGTAAAATGTGTAAAGCATTTATTTTAGGGACTGTGACACAGTAGCACTCAGTTGACACACGCTTATTTATACCTAGGGGCAACATCAGCCAGTCAAGCTTCAGCAACAGCAGGGACTGCGCCAGCGAGGGAGGAGAGTGACGAGGCAGGGCCAAGCCATGTCCATGCCTCGCAGGAGGAAGAACACACAACTGCCATCTCCCAGGAAGAGGAGACAGTCCAGACACCCGAGTTTCCCAACTCCCCACACCTCTCACAATCCCCTCCATTGCTTTTCTCTCCTGAGACCTCCCCATCACTGTTACAGCCTGCACCTGCAACCTCACCAGCCAGGAGGCGAGTCGTGGCCCCACTGCCGGTGATGGAGGCAACAGAGGGAGAGGGCCAAGCCACTGCACCAGAGAGTCCTGCTGTACTGCAGCCCAACACACAGTCTTTCACCTCGCGCAGACGGCAACCCAGGCCCAGCAGTGCAGGTGTTCCTGGAGATGGCACGGTGTTCCGTGGGCTGGAGGGGAGCATGGTGCGCATCCAACGCATGCAGGGGAAAGCAATACAGGCCTGCCACCGCCAATTTCGTGTCCTAAACCAACAAATTGGAGAAATGGGGAAGGGCATCAAAGACATGGTAGAAAGCAACAGGGAGATATCCAAAACCAATGCTGACCTAGCTGCAGGAATAACCCAGCTGTGCTCTAAACTGGACAGCCTGGAGCACACAAGGCGCAGGGACGCCCGTGTAAACAATAGGGCCATGAACCGTCTGGCCACTGCCACATCACAGCTATGCCGTAGAGGCATTAACATGCAGGAAAGTCTCACTCAGAACACGGCCGAAGTCACCAGGGGCATGGCCAGGATCACCAGTGCCCTCGAGGCAATGATAATATCAAATACTGCACTGGATCCTGCCTTGGATGTGCCTGAGGGAGACGACAGCAGTAGCCGCAGCAGCTTGGCAAGCGCTGTGGTTCAGCCACGTAGGAGCAGCAGGCGCCCAGCTGAGCCTGCAGGCCATGAGGGAAGCAGTGAGCAACATCCCAGTGGCTCTGGGAAGCGCGGGGGTCAAATGACTTTGCCAGTGTGGGTGATGTAACCCAGGACATGTAGTCCCCACCTTTATTTTCTTTAATTTGTTGCACTTCAGTGCATGAACAATGTGGCAACATTAAATGATGTTCTTCTCATTCACAACCTGTCTGTGTCTCATTACTTACTCAGAAATAGTTGCGTGTAATCTCCTCACGTCTGTATCTGCCATCACTTGGTGTTGTCTCTCCAGCAGGTGGTGTGTCAGGCACAGCAATGTCGTCGTCATGATCCTCGTAGTCAGACAACTCCACCTCAGTACCCTTCTTAACAGCAAGGCTGTGCAACATGGCAAATACCGACTCCTAAATACCGAATTTGAAGCAAATTCGGTATTCAAGAGCTTCCCTACATCTCAATTTCCATTTTTACCTATTCTTATTTACCGATTCGGTATTTTACCGAATCGGTAAATTTACCGATTCGGTAAATTTACCGATTCGGGCTATTTTTGGTCTCCTACATCCCGAAAGCTAAATACCGGTCGGTAACGGCCGAAAATACCGATTTTCGGCCGTTACCGACCGGTATTGGGCTACCTACATCTGGCCCTTGTACTGTGCAAATGGGCGTGGCTAGCGCTATAAATATGTGTCATGCTGTGAAGTAAGCAGCAGTCTCTGTAGAATTGTCTTTGTACCATTCTGGGACCTATGTCCTTAGCTCGAGCTAATAAATGACTTGCTTCCCTCCACGGCTGGTTGTCCTGGTCTGTTTGGTAATGTATGATTGATGCAAGAAGGACCCGTAGATTCAAGGCGTTTCCCTGCGCCACTGGCTTTGACTCTCCCAGTGGGGGGGTCTGCAAAAAGCCGGTTCTACAGTGCCCAGCGGTGACGGCCAGAAGCTGGGGTTCCAGGGGTTGGTGGACCCTCCAGTTAAAACAAGCTCTGTGTTATCGGGGTTAAGTTTTAGTTGGCTAGAATACATCCATTCACTAATGAAAGTCATAGTGGATTGAAAGTTACTAATGGATGAATTGGAGGGATCTATGTTAAATACCAACTGAAGATCGTCTGCATAGTTGAAGGTTGTGGCTGGGCTATTACGTAGAGACATGATCAGAGGTTGCATGTATACATTAAATAGGAGAGGGGATAAGGCAGAGCCCTGGGGGACCCCACAGGTCAGTTTTGTGTTCCCCGCCGAGAAGTTGTCCAAACGGACTACCTGGGAGCGCCCATCTAGAAAGGAGGTGATCCACTTAAGGGCTAGGCCCTGAATGTCGGCGTTGCTGACACGGTCGATCTGAAGTTCATGATCGACCGTGTCAAATGCCGCCGAAAGATCCAGAAGCACCAGGGCCTGGGTGATGTTTTTATCGGCTCCTCTCCTAAGCTCATCCATGACTGCCAGAATGACAGATTCCGTGGAGTGAGCAGGCCTAAAACCCGCTTGCTGATGGTCAAGAACCTGGGAATGCTCAATAAATGAGCTGAGGCAGTTCGTAATGTGAGCCTCTAGTATTTTACTGAGGTAGGGGAGCAGAGAAATAGGACAAAAATTGCTCAGCACCGAAGGATCTGCATTGGGTTTCTTTAGTATAGGGACAACCACAGCGCATTTAAAGATATCCGGGCCTGATTTAAGGGAGTTGTTAAGAAGTGAAAGCGGCGGGTCAGGGCAGGTAATAAAGGCCTCTTCAAGAATATGAGGGGGGCAGCGGTCATTAGGGGAACTAGATTCCACTTTGTTCAGTAGGGTCAGGAATTCTTCTCTAGAGATCAGGGGGATTTGATCAAACGTGAAGGGGTTTTTACTGATTACGGGGAAGGTGAAAGGGGAAATGGGGGTGGGGATATTATTCTTGATAAAGGTAATTTTGTCAATGAAGAACGAGTTCAATGAGTCACATAGTGTTTGTGAGGGGACAGATTTAGCAGTCACCCTGTCAGGTTGTACAAGTTCATTGACAATTGAAAAAATATCTTTAGCCTTCGCGGATGAATTCGTGATTTTTTGAGAGAAGTAAGCAGATTTGGTCTTGAGAATGTAATCTTAATAATTTTTTAACAGGCTACATAAACCGCTCTCTCCTCAGAAGCATAGGCTCGCCGCCAACGGCGCTCTGCCTGTCTGAGTGCCAGTTTTTTCTTTTTTAGATCGTCTGAAAACCAGCGTTGGGCGCCGTGGGGGCGTTTAAGTAAGATTTCTTTCAAAGGGGCCACCTTGTCACTGTCTACTTCTAGCTGATGAGTGGGCACGAGCTCCGTCGATTGATTTTTCACAGGCAGCACACGCAGAACGCCTCCTCCTCCACAATCCTATACTGCCCACCGTCCGTTTTTCCAAGAGCCCAGCGGGGGAGAACCCCAGCAGCCTGTTCTGAGCCCCCACAGTCGCCAATGACCTCCCTCGCAGCTGCGAGAGTGAGTACCTGGGAATATATACAATGCGGGTGGGGGAGGAGGCCCGAAACACGTGTGCTATAGGTGAGTGCCAGCGGGCCATCTTGTCAGGGTTTCTTTGCCACTGTACGCAGCGGGCAGGAGCGATGTCGTGGTAGACCGGCTCCCCCTCACCCCCGTGGCCAATTTCAGACGCGGCCTCCAGTCAGGCCGTCATGCAGTCCAGCCCTCACATCCACTCGCTCCACTGCGGTCTCAGGGGGGAGGGGTGCCAGTGTCCAGCGCGGTTAAGAACAGAGGGGGAGGATAAGCAGGGAACCCCTCACCTTCCTCTGCATCTCGAAGGTCCCCACAGTCCGTTGAGAGCCCAGCGGATCTGGCTCCGTAGTGGGCGCTGGCCTTGCTCCGTCTCTGCTTCCGAGCTCTCAGGTGGAGGACTCGCTCCCCGGCAGCGTGGGCCAAGTCTCCTCCGGCGACGGTCTCCGCTCTAATACGCCGATTTACGGGACGATGGGCGCATCAAATTGCGCCCCGTCCCGTGCTGCAACGATTTCTCGTGGCTGGGTGATGAGATGCGGCGATAATGGACGTATACTTTCAGGATAGTGAGCTTGGCTGGAAGAGCCTCTCTACAGGGCGGCCATCTTGCTGCTTGGCTCGGCCACACCCCCATCCCTACAGCTTACTTAACATAACCACTCACTTATCCATACAAGCACTCACACATCCACACAACTACTTACATATCCATGCACGTATCCATACATGCACCCCTACATCCGCTCACTCACCCATACAGACATTCACACAGGCACTCACTCTCTAATACAGCCACTCATTCACCAACTCACTTAACCAAGCACCCATTCAAATAGCCACTCACTCAGCCATACAGCCACTTACACACCCAGTTACTCACTCATACAGCCATTCAGACACCCAGTCACTCGCTCATACAGTCACTCACACAGCCACTCACCCACCCTTATAGCCATTCACACAGCCACTCACCCTCCTATACAGCCACTTATACACCCACTCACCAATACATCCCCTCACTCACCCACACAGGGACTCTTACACCCCTACAGCCACTCAGATACCTATCCAAACACTCAGACATCCACTTGCACATGGATGCACACAGTCGCACAGCCACTCACATAATATATGTTAAAAGTAGTATCACTTAGTAGTACACCTAGTCTACTAATTTACCATTTGTAGTTGCTTAGTGTTAGAACCTGGGATGTCAGGTCACCTAGGGTAGCCTGGCCTAGGGGTAAGACAAGCAATTCTAGAGGCACAAGTGTGAAGGTTGCAAACCACCCAGCAGTAAATCCACGCAATAACACTTAAAAAGGACACTACACCAATTTGTTAGGAAAATAAGTACTTGTTTATAAAAATAATATCTTTGCTCTCTTTTGACACTAGAATTCACAGTTCAATATAATGCATTCGGTCAGGGAAATAAATCACCAGTACGTTTAGATATGTCAAATAATGTCAAAAACACAGTACTCTTAAATTATCATCACATTACATTTAAATGACTTATAATCAGTAGCTCTATCTTCAGGAATGTTAACTTATTTCAGTAATTATTATCAATAGAACATTGCATCAGACACCAACATTAATATTCTACATTCAATCTGTAAATACTCCTGGTATGTGTAATTGGACTCCAGCATTAATTAACTTTGGCTCTCAATGAGGTGCTCTAGACTTTTCTCCTCAACACCACTACCCATCAACAAGGTGCACATTCAATGAGAGGTTTCAGTTAAACCAGATGTTTACAAATGTGTCAGCCGCCTTAATGAGGGGCTTATACCTCTTTTTAATTGACAAGAACTCTCAGCACCACTTCGGCACGTGCTCCTTCTCTCAGGTTCTAGTACAATAGCTTCCTTTTCCCTGGGCCAGCACTTACTAAAGGTAGTTTCCTCAATTTCCTTCCCACTTCATAGATCACAGGTGAGGAAGACAGTCAGTGTGTTTGAACTGCTTACACCGGCTCTAGCGCCCCTTTTCTCCCTCACATACAGATCTCTCAAGGACCCTTCTCCACTGATACTCGAGGAGATTAAGACCTAAACGGCTCACTCTTCCCACCTGCCCCACACACTCCTTACTGTGCCAGGGAGGCGTTACTCCCCAAGTCTCCGCGTGTTGGGCACTATCAGGCGGCTCCACAGCAGTCCCGGCTGGCAGATACTGAAGTGATCACCTCCCGCCCAATCGGCTTCCTGTTCCCGAGGCTAGCGCAGGGAGGATCGGGGACGGGCTCTCTTCCACCCGGAACCCGCTGTCAGAGCCTCAAGACTCGCTTCCACAATCCTGGGGTTGGCGCTGCGGGGACGGACTGGCGCAGATGAGCGCCACTGCCTCTTCCTCCTCCGATCCGGCTCCGCCTCACAGAGCCCGGCGGCTCAACTGGGCATGCGCGGAAAGCGAGTGTCTCACTGCCAGAGACCGCGCTGCTCGAACGGCGCTGCCCTTCTTCTCCGCCCACCCGGAAATCGACAAGGGCTTCTCCAGGTCCGCTCCTCACCTCAGGACTTTCAGCTGCAGTTCCAAATCGGCGCCGCTCGCCTCGCGCCGATTCAGGAACAGAACGGCTTGTTGTTTCACTGCCTCTGCTCCCTCAGCACTCACACGCCGTTCCAGAAGCAGAACAGCTCGTTGTCTCGCTGCCTCCGCTCCCCCAGCCCTCGTTGCAACAGGTAGGAAGAGGGACACGGTGGGGTTGTGGCACCAGGGGGGCGATTCGAGCAGTCGGGCAGAACTTAATTAACGAGCTGAGCAAGGGGGGCGGCACAAGGATTAGCCCCTTTCCGTTTGAGATTCTTGCTGCAACAGTCTCACTGAAATCTTTATGCTGGGCAGAGGACTGCACTTCACAGTGCTGCAGTCTCCTTCTCCTGTTCACTTCCCTATTCTTCCAGTCAAGGGATTAGTCAGGCGCCCAGGGTCTCCAGTAACCCTCAACAGCGGGGTCAAGACAAGTAACCCAAAGGGGGGGTAGTGTGGTGGATCAATAAGGCAGCTTCCCAGTCCAGGAGGTCAACCCTTTGACTAGCCTCCCCCCACCTTTAGCTACAGCCTGTCCTCCAGCTGACTCTCTCTGGCAAGACAAAATGGCTGCCCCGCATTCCGCCTTATATAGGCTGCCCCTCAGTGGTCCAGAAAGGACCAGAAGATTCTGGAACGCCCTATACTGGTCTATGGGCAAGTTCTGGGTTTGGCAGTTAAGGCAGTTGGTAACCACCATTTTGTGTGGTTCCAACTTTTCCTGTCAGAACAGGCCTCTGGGCCTGAGGTGAAAGACTATGAGGGACAAAAGAACACCTATCCCCTTGGCCAACACCTATAAAACTAGTGGACACAAAAATTATTAAGGGTATGAGGGGCAAAAAGGGGACAAAATAAATAATAAATTGGAGGGACTACGCAAAAAAAACCAGACAGGTCTAACACGCGTCCCCCCCAGCTGAAAGTGGGGAGAACTACCCAACCCCTTGGGAGTCCTCATCACTAAGGCGGAAATACCTGGAGAGACCGTCTGCATTGGCGTGGTCCACTCCAGGCCGATGTTCCACCCGGAAGTCCATTCCCTGTAGGGAGATAGACCACCTCAACAGCTTGGGATTTTCCCCCTTCATTTGCATCAGCCAACGGGGTCGGTGGTCAGTCTGAACCAGGAAGTGCGAGCCAAAGAGGTATGGCCGCAGCTTCTTCAGAGCCCACACCACCGCAAAAGCTTCCCTCTCAATTGCACTCCACTTCTGTTCCCGGGGAAGCAGTCTCCTGGATAAGAAGACTACAGGCTGATCCAGGCCCTCTTCATTTAGTTGCGATAACACTGCCCCAATGCCATGTTCTGATGCATCTGTTTGGACAATGAACTCCTTGGAGAAGTCTGGGGCCCTCAGGACCGGTGCTACACACATTGCCTGCTTCAACTTTTCAAAGGCTTGCTGACAAGCCTTCGTCCAAACTACCCGTCGAGGTTGTTTCTTGGAGGTGAGCTCCGTGAGGGGCGCTACTATAGTGCCATACCCCTTCACAAAGCGACGGTAGTAGCCTGTGAGGCCCAGGAAAGCTCGGACCTCAGTCTGTGTCTTGGGGGGTTCCCAGGCCATGATTGCCTCAATCTTTGCCTGCAGGGGCTGCACTGACCCCCTACCCACCAAGTGTCCAAGGTACACAACCGACCCCTGCCCAATCTGGCATTTGCTGGCCTTGATTGTCAATCCAGCCTTTTTCAGGGCCTGGAGAACTGCTTGCAAATGTTGCAAATGGTCCTCCCAACTGCTACTGAAGACAGCAATGTCATCCAGGTAGGCAGCAGAGAAACTCTCCATTCCAGAGAGGACCTGATTCACCAGCCGCTGAAATGTGGCAGGGGCATTTTTGAGCCCAAAGGGCATCACACAAAATTGGAAGTGTCCCTCAGGCGTGGAGAAGGCTGACCTTTCCTTTGCTCCATCTATCAAGGAGATCTGCCAGTACCCTGAAGTGAGGTCAAAGGTACTTAGGTATTGGGCAGCTCCTAGCCGGTCAATTAACTCATCCGCCCTAGGGATCGGATGAGCATCAGTCTTTGTAACTGAGTTCAGTCCTCGGTAATCCACACAGAACCTCAGTTCTGGTGTGGTGCCTGGTGGGGCGGCTTTTGGCACTAGCACCACCGGACTGGACCAAGGGCTGTTGGAAGGTTCTATCACTCCTAGCTCTGGCAACCTCTCCATGGATGCTAGCCTTCACCTTGTCTGACAGCCTGTAGGTCTTTGACTTCACTGGGGGGCTGTCTCCTGTGTCCACATCATGGGTACACAGGTGGGTTCTTCCCGGGACAAGGGAGAACAGCGAAGAGTACTGCTCCAATACCTGGCGGCAATCCTCTCGTTGCTCAGAAGTTAGGGATGGGGAGAGAATCACTCCCTCCACCGACCCAACCTTCTCTTGGGATGAAAAGAGATCCGGGAGAGGCTCGCTTTCTGCTTCCTCGGCACCATCCGTCACCATCATCAGGATGACCTCTGGCCTCTCATGGTGGGGTTTGAGGCGATTGGCATGCAGCACCCGTAGGGGCTGTCGCGGGGTCTTGAGATCCACCAAGTAAGTGGCCTTACCCTTCTTTTCCAACACCTCAAATGGGCCTGTCCAACGATCTTGAAGGGCACTTAGCTCTCCAGGTTCCATCACCCACACTTTTTGGCCAGGCTCCAATTCCACCGGGTGAGCATTTTGGTCGTACCATTCCTTCATTACTGCCTGGCTGGCCTCCAAGTTATCAGAAGCCTGCTTCCACAACTTGGCCATCTGGCTCCTAAAGGCCAGCATGTAGCTCACCACATCCTGAGAGGTTTCCTGGGAGACTTTTCCCATCCATCCTTCATCAGGCTGAGAGGTCCACGCACAGGGTGCCCATACAACAATTCAAAAGGGCTGAAGCCCACTCCCTTCTGCGGCACCTCTCTGTAGGAGAACAGCAAGCAAGGCAGGAGGACGTCCCATTTCCTCCGTAGGCTCTCAGGCAGACTTCTTATCATGCCCTTCAGGGTCTTATTAAACCTCTCAACCAGTCCATTTGACTGGGGGTGATAAGGAGTGGTGAACCGGTAGGTCACTCCACACTCCTTCCACATTGTCCGCATGTAAGCTGACAGAAAGTTGGTCCCCCTGTCGGACACAACTTCCTTGGGGAATCCTACTCGGGTAAAGATTCCCATCAGGGCCCTAGCCACCACAGGTGCAGTAACAGTCCTCAGAGGAATGGCCTCTGGATAACGTGTGGCATGATCCACTAGAACCAGGATAAACCTGTGACCAGCTGTTGTTGGTGGATCCAATGGCCCTACAATGTCGATGCCCACCCTTTCAAAGGGGGTGCTAACGACTGGAAGTGGTTCCAGGAGAGCTTTCAGCTTCACTCCTGTTTTCCCACTGGCCTGGCAGGATACACATGTCCGACAGTAAGTGTTGGACGCCACTTTCATCTGAGGCCAGTAAAAGTGGAGGACAAGCCGAGCAAAGGTCTTGTCCTGGCCTAAGTGTCCTGCCAAGGGTATTGCATGAGCCAATTCCAGCAGAAAGGCTCGGTATTGCTGCGGGACCACCAAGGCCCTTGATGAGCCAGGTAGGGGTACCTTGGGTTCACTGTAGAGGAGTCCATCCTCCCAGTAAATATGGTGATGTCCCGTAGCATCACCTGCTGCCTGGGCTTCAGCCTGACGCCTCAGTCCCTCAAGGGTAGGGCACTCCCTCTGCCCCTTACAGAATTCCTCTCTGATAGGTCCTCCCTCCACATGCCACTCAGCAGGGATGGGTAAATCCTCCAGAGAGTCTACTTCCCCCTCCATGGACTCCTGGCCCACCACCGCAGGTGGCCGATCTGTCACATGGGGCGTGGAAGCCGAAGCAGGCTCTTCCTGTCTCCGGGTCTGTCCCTTTTTGGCAGCGGGTTGGGCCATTGTTCCAGGCTCCAACCCAGGCGAACTCCCTCTCCGGGCAGTCGCAGACCGTGTGCTTATACAGGCCCAGTCAGGTGTACCCAGCATCGCAGAATGCGTCCGGTATTCCACCTCTCTCCAAGTGTTGTGCTCCATGTCATTCCCCAACAGACAATCAACTGGCACGGCAGGGCTTACGGCAACTCGAAGTGAACCTGCAACCCCCTCCCACTCAAAGGGAACCTCAGCCACTGGATAGTGGCCCATTCTGCCGTCAGCCATCGCGGCGGGGTGGAGTACATGGGGAACCACCTGCTCTGGAGACACCAGTTGACTCCTCACCATAGTCATACTGGCTCCTGTATCTCTCAGAGCTTCCCCTCTCTGGCCATTGATGGTGACCCACTGCCCATACTTTGTAGTATTTGGGGGCACCTGGATCTTTGGAACCATCTCCCGTTCTCCCAGGGACACTAAGGTGACACCCGCCCACTCACCCCCCTTATCTAAGGGCAACTCCTCCCCGAGCGCTACACTAGTTACTCCCGGTGACTTTCCTCCGGTGGGAGGGGGTGGTCTCTTTGGGCATCTGACATCTCCCTTATAATGTCCAACACCACCACATTCAAAACAGTGGGGAACCCTTGGCTGCTGGCTTTGGCCAGGATTAGGGTTTCTGGGCGGGTTTGCCCTAGGGGTGAAACCTGCTCCCTTACCTTGGAAATTATTTTGGGGACCTTTGGAGAACTCCTTCTTTTTATCTCCCCCCTCCTTCTTCTGGGGGGCGCCCTGTCCGGCTTTTTGAGAATCCCCTCCAGTCCCCTTTGAGGACACCCGGGTACTTGCCCAAGTGTCCGCCTCCTCTGCAAGCTTCCGGGGATTGGTCAGCTTGCTGTCCACCAGGTGTTGGCGCAACTCGGGAAAACATTTCTCGAGGAGGTGTTCTTTCAAAAATAGATTGTACAGCCCCTCATAATCTTTCACCTCGCTGCCCTTGACCCAACCCTCCAAAGCTTTCTTGGCGTAGTCTAAAAAGTCTACCCAATTCTGGGTACTCAGTTTGTGACTTCCCCTGAATTTCTGTCTGTACCTTTCAGGGGTAAGTCCAAACTTCTTCACCAGTGCCACCTTCATTGTAGGGTAGTGGGTTTGCTCATCCTGCTCCAGAGCCAACAAGGTGTCTCTGCCAGCAGGGGGCATGTATTTATACAGCCCACCTCCCCAGTGAGTTTCTAAGATCCCGTGAGCCCTTAGAGAAACTTCGTAGGCGGCCAGCCATTTGGCAATGTCATCGCCTGGGGTGTAACTAGCGATGACATCTTTGGGTAAATAGGGTCTGGGTTCCCTGGTGTTCACCTTAGTTTCGCTGCCACCATTATCTGGATTGGGAGACCTTTGTATTAAGGCTTGTAGGTCCATCTCTTTGATGGTTCGCTCATGGGCTAACCTCCTGTCCTCCCTTTCCATATCCATCCTAGCTAATTCCAACTTCATTCTCCTCTCCTCCCTCCTATCTTCTAGCTCGGCGTCAGTTAAACCCCTCTCTGAGACGCTGCTGCCCTCCCTCGAAGGTGTCCTGGGACCTGTTGTCAAAGCTAACCACGTCGTCCCTTACCTTGTCTTGACTGATGTTCTCCTGGAAGACGTGGATGATTTCGCAGGGACGCAAGGGGCCAACTTCCCTAATCACTAACTAAAACTTACTGACTTAAATATGCACAGCAAGGTTTAAACTAGAATTCAGGGAGGAGGGCCGGTACTGGGCGTTGAGGAGATGACTTTGGATCTTGCTGTCGACCTGCGAGGCAACAAGCACCAAGACTTTAGTATTCTGTCTTTAAGAGTCAAAGTTCCTAAACAATTCCTAGACCCTCCACTACAATCTCTATTTTTAAATAGAGCCCCCAAAATCAAGTGATGCTTTTCTGAGGTCCCCCTACCTGCAATCAGCAAGTTGTCGGCCTTCGCCCAGTATGTCTTGTAAGGAAGTAGGGTAGTTGTGATGAAGTCGTCAGACGTCCTTTAGGATAGTTCTTTTTACAGGTGTGATGTCAAGTTGTTCATCTGGAAGTTCACAGAAGAAAGAAAGGATTAATTCACTATTCTTTAAGAGGCCCTTTACATTCTTTCTATCTCTTCCTAGACTTACTTGGCAATAACCTTTTGCTTCTTGGTCTCTGTTATAGTGCCAGAAAAGAAAATCTAAAAGTTCTAGGTAAATCTCTTCACAACTCAACACTCGTAAATGATTGGCAAATAGCTCTCAATTATACATAGGCAAATAATGTCAATCGGTTCTCAAATATACATAAGCCAATAATGTCAATTGGTTCTCAAATATACATAGGCAAAATGTCCAAAGTCTCTTTCTTTGCGAAGGCTTTCACAAAGTATAGTTCCAAAAATTCTGAAGTCCTTTCTTGCGAAGGGCGCCTTAAATCAAGAAAATGTACTTAGCTTTTGAACTCTGTTGTTGAGGTTTCAAGTTCCAGGAAATAAGAAGCACCGCCGTGGAGTCCTGCCAGGATTGAATTCTCCTTCAGGTGAGCATCTCCATCAGACGCGACCTTCTCCGAGGGAAATCCGAGGCAAAGCGCCTTCCAGAAGGCTGGGTGTGGTTTAAATACCGGACCACACCCAGCCGCTCCCAGTCACGCTCTGTGAACGTGCGCGGGGACGCTGAATGCAGTCCCAGCTTTAGCGCGCACCGAATGGTAGCGTGTAGGGATGCGAGGAGAGATCAGTGAGACCTTCGCGGGGGCATTGTTTCTCAAGAAGCCATACGCGAAGGTCACAATTCCAAATACAAGCGCTCTTAATCTCATTAACAACACAAGGCAAGCAAAAAAGGCAAAAGTAAAGGCAAGGTGGTAAACATGCATTTGCAGAAGAAGTATATGTACACACCAAAACACACTGACTAGAAGCGTGCGCGGAGCACGGGACAGGGGTGGGTTTTCACAAGGGGAAATTAGCACATGTCTTAGGATATGTGTACTAGGGGTGAGTGGAACCATGACAGTACTCCCTCCTCAAGATCCCCCCAAGAACAGTTGAAATGGGTTTCGGTTTCTCAGGATGTCTTAAATGGAAGAGTCGGATCAATTTAGGAGAGTTTTTTAGATGGTCCAAAGGTTCCCATGACCTTTCTTCAGGGCCATATCCCTTCCAATCTATGAGGTAAAATAGTTTTCCTCGAACTCTTTTGGAATCTAAGATAGTTTTAACCTCAAATTCAGGGTGATCATCAATCATGATGGGAGGCGGAGATTTAGAGATACGGGTCTGGGGATGGAAAGGCTTAACCAGAGAGACATGGAATACCGGGTGTATCAAGTACCTTTGAGGGAGACTCAGCCTCACACAAACCGGGTTAATTACCTTCTCAATAGGAAAGGGGCCAATAAACCTTGGGTTGAATTTCCTGTTTCCCCTAAGTTTCAGATTCTTCGTACTCAGCCATACCTTATCACCTACTTTATATTGAGGTTGTTCAGATCGATGTCTGTCTTTGGTTTCTTTCTGAGATTCTTTAGCCTTTGCCAAGTTGAATTTAGCCTCTTCTTGGATGGAAAATACTTTGGATACATAATCGGAAATTGCAGGTACAGAATCATAGTTAGAAGAACTTTCAGGGATACATTTGGGATGGAATCCAAAATTACAAAAGAACGGAGACATCTTGATAGATGAATGTTCGGAGTTATTATAAGCGAACTCTAAGGGGCTTAAGAGATCAGACCATTCTTCTAGAACATTGGGCAACATACATCGGAGATATTGTTCGATTGTTTGATTAGTTCGTTCAGTTAAACCATCTGTTTGGGGATGGTAGCTAGAAGACAATCGAACGTCCATTTGTAGTAAAGTACCCAGTTTTTGCCAAACCTTAGAAATAAACTGGGAGCCTCTGTCCGAAAGGACCACTGATGGAATACCGTGTAATCTAATCACGTGTGACATAATTAGATGAGCAAGCTCTAAAGCAGTGGGAAGTTTCTTTAAAGGAATGAAATGGGCCATTCTAGTGAACTGATCTACTACTGTTAGAATTGTATTAAATCCCTTCTTGGTTTCAGGTAGTTCAACTATGAAGTCTAGCGATATTGTATGCCAGGGCTGAGGTGGGATAGGCAGTTGCAAAAACAACAAGTGATGGACTGAATGTGGATCAATGTCACACACTCCCCCAGTCAAAAGATCTGGGCCCAAATCCATCGGTTTTTTGCACTCCACACCACCCTGGGTTAGACAATGGCGATATGCAAATCAGCTCTGACCCTGTTGCCCCATGGGAACAGTCCAGTCCGAACTACAAAAGCCATGTCCTTCCCAGAACGGAATCAAGCATCCGAGGACCGGACCGGTTTCGAGGTAACACCTCTCTTCAGCCCGGCTAGCTTGACTCCAAGTGGTGTGGAGTGCCTGGGACCCACGTCTGGGCATCCCCAGCGCACTTAGGGCGGTAATTGCAAAAACAACAAGTGATGGACTGAATGTGGATCAATGTCACACACTCCCCCAGTCAAAAGATCTGGGCCCAAATCCATCGTTTTTTTGCACTCCACACCACCCTGGGTTAGACAATGGCGATATGCAAATCAGCTCTGACCCTGTTGCCCCATGGGAACAGTCCAGTCCGAACTACAAAAGCCATGTCCTTCCCAGAACGGAATCAAGCATCCGAGGACCGGACCGGTTTCGAGGTAACACCTCTCTTCAGCCCGGCTAGCTTGACTCCAAGTGGTGTGGAGTGCCTGGGACCCACGTCTGGGCATCCCCAGCGCACTTAGGGCGGCAATTGCAAAAACAACAAGTGATGGACTGAATGTGGATCAATGTCACACACTCCCCCAGTCAAAAGATCTGGGCCCAAATCCATCGTTTTTTTGCACTCCACACCACCCTGGGTTAGACAATGGCGATATGCAAATCAGCTCTGACCCTGTTGCCCCATGGGAACAGTCCAGTCCGAACTACAAAAGCCATGTCCTTCCCAGAACGGAATCAAGCATCCGAGGACCGGACCGGTTTCGAGGTAACACCTCTCTTCAGCCCGGCTAGCTTGACTCCAAGTGGTGTGGAGTGCCTGGGACCCACGTCTGGGCATCCCCAGCGCACTTAGGGCGGCAATTGCAAAAACAACAAGTGATGGACTGAATGTGGATCAATGTCACACACTCCCCCAGTCAAAAGATCTGGGCCCAAATCCATCGTTTTTTTGCACTCCACACCACCCTGGGTTAGACAATGGCGATATGCAAATCAGCTCTGACCCTGTTGCCCCATGGGAACAGTCCAGTCCGAACTACAAAAGCCATGTCCTTCCCAGAACGGAATCAAGCATCCGAGGACCGGACCGGTTTCGAGGTAACACCTCTCTTCAGCCCGGCTAGCTTGACTCCAAGTGGTGTGGAGTGCCTGGGACCCACGTCTGGGCATCCCCAGCGCACTTTTGTACCGCTTTTGGCCGCTATAAGTGTGGCAGGGTATGCTCAGACGTGAGTCCCTTGCTCACTTTGCCACTGGATTCAAGCAAGCCGGGCTGAAGACGGCTGGAATGCCAGAAACCGGTCCTCGGAAGCTTGTTTCCGGTCCAGGGAAGACATGGCTTGGCAGTTCGGGCTGGACTGTTCCCATGAGGCACAGGGTCAGACTGATTTGCATATAGCCATGTCTGAACTGGGGTGGCAGAGTGGGCTAAAGAACGGTGATGGATTAAACCCAGATCTTTTGACTGGGTGTGAGTGTTTGATTGATTCAGATGCTCCGTCCATCACCACCCCCTTTTGTACCGTGGGATAGGCAGTGGCATTAACAATCCACTAGGAGCTTGATGGGAAGTCTTATGTTGAATGCAAACATTGCAAGTTTCTACAAATAACTGAATGTCCTTGAACATCAAAGGCCACCAAAAGGTGCGTCTTATAAGTTCCATAGTCTTCAAAATGCTAGGATGAGCAGATAACATAGTATCGTGGTGAAGCTGGATTATGGATCTTTGAATATTTTCGG
Organism: Lissotriton helveticus; assembly: GCF_964261635.1. NCBI lineage: Eukaryota > Metazoa > Chordata > Amphibia > Caudata > Salamandridae > Lissotriton > Lissotriton helveticus. The sequence continues at coordinate 138,056,529 of NC_136069.1, read as the reverse complement.
TAGGAACATATATCAAACCATGTACCATCAATAAATCATTCTTCTCTAGAAGATAAGGATGATCCTTTTTCAAAACCTCAACATCCCTATCTTTCAAGGCCTCCTTGATGTCAGAAATAATGTTACTCGTGGTTAAACTTCCCTGAAAACAAGAAGTCGGGATTACAGGATGGACAATTTCGGGTTGTTCTAGGCCTTTCTCACCTATTCTAGACAAAGCGTCCGCTTTCAAGTTCTCTTTACCAGGACGATAAGTAATCACAAAAGTGTAGTCATTAAAGAACATAGACCAACTTAACTGTCTAGCAGTTAGAGCTTTTACAGATCTTAGAGCTTGAAGATTTCGGTGATCTGTATAAATAGTTACAGGATGACGAGCCCCTAACAGGTAGTGGCGCCATTCTTCAAAAACCGCCTTAATTGCTAATAATTCTTTATCAGCAATGGCATAGTTTTGTTCTGCTTCTGATAACTTCCTGGAAAAATAAGCTATAGGGTGCATTTGGCCTGTATCAGTATTTCGTTGTGAAAGAATTCCTCCTAAAGCATATTGAGATGCATCTGCTTCTACAATAAACGGTTGATTGGGGTCTGGATGACACAAGATTGGGGCCATGGTGAACCTCTTCTTTAAATTTAGAAAGGCTTCTTCAGCATCAGAGTTCCACAAAAATTTCACTCCTTTTCTCAGTAACTTGGTTATGGGTGTAATTAATTGAGAAAAGTTCTGGATGAATCTACGGTAAAAGTTTACAAAGCCTAGGAAGCTTTGAATCTGTTTCACGGAAGTTGGACTGGGCCAGGTTGTTACAGCTTCCACCTTTTTAGGATCCATTTCGATGCCTTCGGGACTGATTATGTATCCCAGGAAGTCTACCTTGGAGACATGAAACAAACTTTTTTCCAATTTAACATAAAGGGAATTTGAAAGCAGTTTTTGAAGAATGGCACGGACCTGTTGTACATGTTCTTCCTCGGTATCAGAGTAGATGAGGATATCATCTATATAAACTACGCAACAGATGTCAATAAACTCATGCAATACCTCATTTATGAAAAACTGGAAGGCGGCGGGAGCGTTACACAGTCCGAATGGCATGACTTGATACTCATAGAGACCAAATTTAGTGCGGAAGGCAGTCTTCCATTCGTCTCCTTTTCTTACCCTGACTAAATGGTAAGCTCCACGCAAGTCCAATTTTGTATATATCTTCGCCTTCTTAATTTGGTCCAGAAGTGTAGGAATCAGAGGTAAGGGGTACCTGTTCTTGATGGTGACGTTGTTTTATGCCCTATAATCTATGCACGTGCGCAATTCCCCTCCCTTCTTTGGAATAAAAAAAAGAGCTGAAGATACAGGAGATTTGGAGTGCCTAATGAAGCCGTTTGCAAGATACTCGTCAAGGTATGCTCTGAGATGAGTGTTTTCTGCCTCAGTAAGAGCATATATGCGACTGCAGGGCAAGGTTGCTCCGGGCACGAGATCGATTCTACAGTCGAAATCTCTATGAGGAGGGAGAGTATTGGCCTTTCTTTTGTCAAACACATCAGATAAGCTGTTATAAACAGATGGGACCCCTTCCAAAAGCAGGACATTAGGTGATTCAATTCCAAAATCAAATCCTTGAACTATGTCTACAGATTTTTTGATTAGAAAACATTGCTCTGTACAATAGGATGACTTGAAGGTAATTAACCTGGTTACCCAATCTATGATTGGGTTATGTTTTATTAACCAAGGTATCCCCAAAATCATCTTAAACTGAGGGGCATCAATTATATCAAATTGTATTCTTTCTCGATGTATGGGTGAACATTCCATCTCTAAAGGTTCAGTTTGTTTGTTTACCAACCCTGAAGTCAACTCTTTACCATCAACTGCTCTGACGGTTTCTGGGTGATCCTTAAACACAGACTGAAAGCCTAACTGTAAGAAAAATTGGGAGTCAATAAAATTACCTGTAGCCCCAGAATCTATAATGGCTTCCACTTTTCTTGTGTGGGATTCTGGAAGCAGATCTCGGAGTTCTACTAGGATTGAAAAGTGTCTAATTCCTGCAGGAGGAAGAGTCGAGGCTAAACTAGAAAGACCACCCGATAAACTGACCTCTCCCTTTACCGAGTGTACTAGTTTTCCGACCTTTCTTGCATGATGGCCAAATCAGAAGTCTTGGTTTTAAACTTGTTAGGTCGTGTAGGGCATTCTTTTACGAAATGTCCTGTCTTACCGCAATATAAACACTGGTTTAAACGTCGCCTTTTGTCCTTCTCCTCTTTAGATAAAGGACCACGGATTGAACCAATTTGCATGGGTTCGACAGAGTCAGACTTTGGACCTGATTCACGATTCAGGGTCGACCTTTCTTTAAAGAACACTACTTTATGCTCTGTCTTCCCTCTTTCTCCTTTTCTCTCTGAAATTCGATGATTAAGTTTTACCACTAAATCAATAAACTCACTTATGTCTTCTGGGGGTTCAAGAATCTGAGTTATCATGTCCTTTAATTCCTCCCTTAGACCTCTGTAAAAGATGGACACTCTTTTGTCGTATGGCCAGTCAGCCTCTAACACCAGACGGTTAAAGGTGGATATGTAATGTATCAGATCCGAAGATCCTTGCTTTAAACTTAAAAGCTCATTATCTGCAGACTGAACGAAGAGATGTTTTGCAAACATCTTCTTTAAAGCTTTCTCGAAATCCTTGAAATTGTACAAAATCCGATCATCTCTTTCTACTAAAGGAACTGACCAAAGGGCTGCATCTCCCCCCATGTAGGATAACATAAATGCTACTCTGGAAGAATCGTCTGGGAAGGCTGTAGTCTTAGCGATAAAATGCAGGTGACATTGCTGTAAAAATACAGAAAACTTATTACAGTCCCCATAAAATCTTTCTGGTGGGGCTAAGGGGGTGGGGAACGGAGTTACCACTTGAATCTGAGTTTTGGTATCCGCACTGGAGAAGGAACCCTGGGAAGGGGTTGGTTGTTGTTGAATAGAGTTCTGAAGAGAGGATAGATCCCTACGTAAGGCTACGTTATCCTGCCTAATAGCTTCTAAAACTGCTGCCAAATCCTGCATGTTAACGTGATCCATTGCGTCCGGGCGAAATTATCTTCGTGGGCTTTGCCTTCTGTCAAAGCTAACCACGTCGTCCCTTACCTTGTCTTGACTGATGTTCTCCTGGAAGACGTGGATGATTTCGCAGGGACGCAAGGGGCCAACTTCCCTAATCACTAACTAAAACTTACTGACTTAAATATGCACAGCAAGGTTTAAACTAGAATTCAGGGAGGAGGGCCGGTACTGGGCGTTGAGGAGATGACTTTGGATCTTGCTGTCGACCTGCGAGGCAACAAGCACCAAGACTTTAGTATTCTGTCTTTAAGAGTCAAAGTTCCTAAACAATTCCTAGACCCTCCACTACAATCTCTATTTTTAAATAGAGCCCCCAAAATCAAGTGATGCTTTTCTGAGGTCCCCCTACCTGCAATCAGCAAGTTGTCGGCCTTCGCCCAGTATGTCTTGTAAGGAAGTAGGGTAGTTGTGATGAAGTCGTCAGACGTCCTTTAGGATAGTTCTTTTTACAGGTGTGATGTCAAGTTGTTCATCTGGAAGTTCACAGAAGAAAGAAAGGATTAATTCACTATTCTTTAAGAGGCCCTTTACATTCTTTCTATCTCTTCCTAGACTCACTTGGCAATAACCTTTTGCTTCTTGGTCTCTGTTATAGTGCCAGAAAAGAAAATCTAAAAGTTCTAGGTAAATCTCTTCACAACTCAACACTCGTAAATGATTGGCAAATAGCTCTCAATTATACATAGGCAAATAATTTCAATCGGTTCTCAAATATACATAAGCCAATAATGTCAATTGGTTCTCAAATATACATAGGCAAAATGTCCAAAGTCTCTTTCTTTGCGAAGGCTTTCACAAAGTATAGTTCCAAAAATTCTGAAGTCCTTTCTTGCGAAGGGCGCCTTAAATCAAGAAAATGTACTTAGCTTTTGAACTCTGTTGTTGAGGTTTCAAGTTCCAGGAAATAAGAAGCACCGCCGTGGAGTCCTGCCAGGATTGAATTCTCCTTCAGGTGAGCATCTCCATCAGACGCGACCTTCTCCGAGGGAAATCCGAGGCAAAGCGCCTTCCAGAAGGCTGGGTGTGGTTTAAATACCGGACCACACCCAGCCGCTCCCAGTCACGCTCTGTGAACGTGCGCGGGGACGCTGAATGCAGTCCCAGCTTTAGCGCGCACCGAATGGTAGCGTGTAGGGATGCGAGGAGAGATCAGTGAGACCTTCGCGGGGGCATTGTTTCTCAAGAAGCCATACGCGAAGGTCACAATTCCAAATACAAGCGCTCTTAATCTCATTAACAACACAAGGCAAGCAAAAAAGGCAAAAGTAAAGGCAAGGTGGTAAACATGCATTTGCAGAAGAAGTATATGTACACACCAAAACACACTGACTAGAAGCGTGCGCGGAGCACGGGACAGGGGTGGGTTTTCACAAGGGGAAATTAGCACATGTCTTAGGATATGTGTACTAGGGGTGAGTGGAACCATGACACCTGTCAGCAGATTCCCCCTTCCAGCTTGGTTCAACATTGCAATCTCAAGGACAGTGTCCCTGTCACTCCCTTCGGTATCTGGTTCTTCCACTAAATGAGCTTCCACCCATGCCCTTATGCTTGTCAGCAACTCGCCTTTCTTGGCACCTTTGTTAAAGAATACCCCTTGTTGCTGACACCATTCTTTGAGTTGGGTCACAGTATTGGATTCTAGCTCTTTAAAATTCAATTCCATCTTTCACTATGGAATAAAATTAACACACAGGAGAAAACCAAGAAGTGACCTGAGGTTAACCTCCACCCACCACCAGAAATAAATTTGGAAAAAACAAAATTCAAATTAGGAGGGCCGCAAGGAGAAAACTCCTGGTGTAGGTCAGTGTATTGCGTTGAATTACTAATGAGTAGCTGCAACCAAGTCAGAATCCCACCGCTAGGCACCAAATGTTAGAACCTGGGATGTCAGGTCACCTAGGGTAGCCTGGCCTAGGGGTAAGACAAGCAATTCTAGAGGCACAAGTGTGAAGGTTGCAAACCACCCAGCAGTAAATCCACGCAATAACACTTAAAAAGGACACTACACCGATTTTTTAGGAAAATAAGTACTTGTTTATAAAAATAATATCTTTGCTCTCTTTTGACACTAGAATTCACAGTTCAATATAATGCATTCGGTCAGGGAAATAAATCACCAGTACGTTTAGATATGTCAAATAATGTCAAAAACACAGTACTCTTAAATTATCATCACATTACATTTAAATGACTTATAATCAGTAGCTCTATCTTCAGGAATGTTAACTTATTTCAGTAATTATTATCAATAGAACATTGCATCAGACACCAACATTAATATTCTACATTCAATCTGTAAATACTCCTGGTATGTGTAATTGGACTCCAGCATTAATTAACTTTGGCTCTCAATGAGGTGCTCTAGACTTTTCTCCTCAACACCACTACCCATCAACAAGGTGCACATTCAATGAGAGGTTTCAGTTAAACCAGATGTTTACAAATGTGTCAGCCGCCTTAATGAGGGGCTTATACCTCTTTTTAATTGACAAGAACTCTCAGCACCACTTCGGCACGTGCTCCTTCTCTCAGGTTCTAGTACAATAGCTTCCTTTTCCCTGGGCCAGCACTTACTAAAGGTAGTTTCCTCAATTTCCTTCCCACTTCATAGATCACAGGTGAGGAAGACAGTCAGTGTGTTTGAACTGCTTACACCGGCTCTAGCGCCCCTTTTCTCCCTCACATACAGATCTCTCAAGGACCCTTCTCCACTGATACTCGAGGAGATTAAGACCTAAACGGCTCACTCTTCCCACCTGCCCCACACACTCCTTACTGTGCCAGGGAGGCGTTACTCCCCAAGTCTCCGCGTGTTGGGCACTATCAGGCAGCTCCACAGCAGTCCCGGCTGGCAGATACTGAAGTGATCACCTCCCGCCCAATCGGCTTCCTGTTCCCGAGGCTAGCGAAGGGAGGATCGGGGACGGGCTCTCTTCCACCCGGAACCCGCTGTCAGAGCCTCAAGACTCGCTTCTACAATCCTGGGGTTGGCGCTGCGGGGACGGACTGGCGCAGATGAGCGCCACTGCCTCTTCCTCCTCCGATCCGGCTCCGCCTCACAGAGCCCGGCGGCTCAACTGGGCATGCGCGGAAAGCGAGTGTCTCACTGCCAGAGACCGCGCTGCTCGAACGGCGCTGCCCTTCTTCTCCGCCCACCCGGAAATCGACAAGGGCTTCTCCAGGTCCGCTCCTCACCTCAGGACTTTCAGCTGCAGTTCCAAATCGGCGCCGCTCGCCTCGCGCCGATTCAGGAACAGAACGGCTCGTTGTTTCACTGCCTCTGCTCCCTCAGCACTCACACGCCGTTCCAGAAGCAGAACAGCTCGTTGTCTCGCTGCCTCCGCTCCCCCAGCCCTCGTTGCAACAGGTAGGAAGAGGGACACGGTGGGGTTGTGGCACCAGGGGGGGCGATTCCAGCAGTCGGGCAGAACTTAATTAACGAGCTGAGCAAGGGGGGGGCACAAGGATTAGCCCCTTTCCGTTTGAGATTCTTGCTGCAACAGTCTCACTGAAATCTTTATGCTGGGCAGAGGACTGCACTTCACAGTGCTGCAGTCTCCTTCTCCTGTTCACTTCCCTACTCTTCCAGTCAAGGGATTAGTCAGGCGCCCAGGGTCTCCAGTAACCCTCAACAGCGGGGTCAAGACAAGTAACCCAAAGGGGGGGTAGTGTGGTGGATCAATAAGGCAGCTTCCCAGTCCAGGAGGTCAACCCTTTGACTAGCCTCCCCCCACCTTTAGCTACAGCCTGTCCTCCAGCTGACTCTCTCTGGCAAGACAAAATGGCTGCCCCGCATTCCGCCTTATATAGGATGCCCCTCAGTGGTCCAGAAAGGACCAGAAGGTTCTGGAACGCCCTATACTGGTTTATGGGCAAGTTCTGGGTTTGGCAGTTAAGGCAGTTGGTAACCACCATTTTGTGTGGTTCCAACTTTTCCTGTCAGAACAGGCCTCTGGGCCTGAGGTGAAAGACTATGAGGGACAAAAGAACACCTATCCCCTTGGCCAACACCTATAAAACTAGTGGACACAAAAATTATTAAGGGTATGAGGGGCAAAAAGGGGACAAAATAAATAATAAATTGGAGGGACTACGCAAAAAAACCAGACAGGTCTAACACTTAGTATATATGTTTAACAATCAAATTCTTACAAAATACATACACTCACTGGATGAGATCATCAGTGATGTAATTTGAGATGTCATTAGTGATGTCACTGACCATGTCACGAGTGATGTAATATGTGGGGTCATAAGCAGTGCATTGCAGGGGCGTACGTTGTAGTTGGCTCTGGTAATTATAACTGGTGAATTTCACTTGTTTTGTATGAGTGAAATCTGAGCCTAACTATAACTTCGCTGTAACCTTTGGTTAAAGGTTAAAGTAACGTTATAGTTAGGTGAATATGTCAGTGACATTAACATTTTGAAATTAAAAAAACCGAAATTCACCAATTCTAGTTCGCAGAGCTAACATCACTCATGACATTTCAAATTACATTACTCATTACATTATCCAGTGAACATGTTTGCTTGTTTATAATTTAGATAAAGGCGAGTAACTACCATATTACATTTCAACCAAATTGTGTAGAGCTTGTGTCCAGCTAATTGGTGTGTTTACAAAACGCTTGTGCTCCTATCATAGGTGTGTAGAGGTAGTGAACAAGTCGTAAATCTTTGCATTGAAGAGTAACTTGGTGTGCAGGTGACAGCTGACGACTTTTGTTTATTATGTTCCATACAAGTTTATGTGCTACATACTAAGTATTGTAAGCAGCCTTGAGTTATTAGACGGAATCCTAACAACATAAAAATTTCGGCATAACACAGAATACTGTATGCACCAGGTACTAACCTATGTACATGTGCTTCTTCTGCTTCCGAAGATGAGCTACCTATAAAGTTTTCAACACAGTATGAAAGTTGCAGGTAATATAGCTATTAGCACCCTGACAATTGTTGTATAATGTGTACACTGTTCTTAGTAGATTATTTTTAATCCTCTGTGTACTTCTCATGAAAATTTCACAGACTGCAAACAGTGTGGTAGAAAATAAACTCACTACATAGAATAAACACTGTTTGTAGTACCCACCTTTCTACTCATATCAACTTCATTTCTCAGTGTAGGTTCGGTGACTGTGAGGAGTTTGAAACAGATAAATCTGTCCTTATTATTGAATTAGTTTTGGAACAGACGTTGAGTAACGTGACTTTCTCTGAACAGTTGTATACATATTGAACACCATGTGCATTGTGGATTTCCAATATATCTGTGATTGATTGTTAATGTGAACTCAGTTACTCATGAAGTGTATGGTATAGGGTCAGTGTTGCACATAACATAAGCTTGCTACACCTAAGGGATTTGTCTGTGTGATGCCATTTCTGGGGCTTCATATTATTCTGAGCTATTTTGTACTGAATTTCAGACCTCTTACGCCATACTAGTTTATAGAGTAATGTGTACAAAAGAAGCTTGGATGATGTTGTCAGTAATATCATTTGAGAGTGCATCAGTGATGTCCTAAGTGGTGCCACAGAACATGTCATGAGTGATGTAATATGCGAGGTCATAAGCAGTGCATGGCAGGAGTGCGAGTTACAGTTAGCTCTGCTAACTATAACTGGTGAATAGCTGTTTTTTTTATTTCAAAACATTATTGTGGTCACTGACATCCACCTAACTTTAATGTTACTTTAACCTTTGGTTTTTCAGTGAATTTTTAGGGTGGGTTGCCCGCAGTACCTAGCCTGAGTCCAAGTGGTACGTTACCCCCCCACCCAGTCAACCCCACACTGCTCTCTGCCTTTGTCCGTGCTGGCTCTGGGGCCAACCCACCTGTAGCAGTACCATTGAGTACTACAACCTTGGAAGAGGCAGGGTCAAACGGGAGGAGCATGTTGGTGATTTAGCGACTTTGTATACTTGACAGCAATTAAAAGGGAGAATTGTGGATTCTACTCTCAGACCAGGAAACAACAAGAAAATATCAACCTTACTGTGTTGGAGGGGGCTGCGCCGCCCCTTCCCCTAACCTCATTAGGGCCTGGGGCCCCTATCCCCTATCCCCTATGGCATGTTTTTTCCAAAGGAGGGGGTGATGCGGGCAGGAGCAATATCTTGATCTGTTTCCCTGCCCGCATCAATGGGAAACAGATCTGACATCTACTCCCAGCTGGGGGGAGCATTTTTAAAGCTCCCACCAGTTGGGAGCAGACTTTGTGTTTCCCTCCCGGTGATGTCTCCGGGATGCAGCTAGTGAGCTGACCCCAGGGATAGGGTCCCCGGGGCCCTTTAAAGGCTTGTGGAAGGGATCCACATGTTCTCCTCGCCATATTTAATGACTTGGGACCTGGGGGTCGAATGCAGCTCGGGAAGGGGGGTTGCGCCTCATCTCTGTATTAATGTATTGGGCCAAAGGGTTGGCATCCCCATGGCCGAATACGGCTCTGGAAGGGGGGCAGTGTGCTCCTCTCCCCTTAATTAAACCACGCAACTCGGAGCACTTTCTTTATTTTTTATCCCGCGAGAATCCAGAAAGATTGCTACAGAAGTTGCAGGTTTTTTTTCCTTAAAATTCTGGTCTTGGGGTCCCTCTGAGTCCCCCCATGGGGCCTAGTGGGCAAAGTATCCCTAAACAGCTCCCTTATGTTTTTTAGGTCAAGCCTAGGCAGTGAATACACGATCTCTCTCTCTCGACATGCTGTATTCACCATTGCCTTTTTATTTGTCCCCATCAACACTCTTTCTAAAATGTTTGCTTGTTAATGGATAATTCGTCCTCTTTGTCCCATTGTTTTGCCTTTCATTTACTCCCATAGAGCACTGCCCTATTACTTCTATCCTTACGCCTCTGTGTTTTTTGTGTTGTTTTGGGGGACTATTTCTTTGTTTGCTCATTGCTGCGACAGAGCAAAGCAGAGCAGAGGAAGGTGGCGTTTTCTGTCCATCGCAATGCAGTAGGAAATTGTCTCTGGTTAAACTTTTAGCTGCGTGGAATGTAACCTACGCAGGCCCGGACTGGCCGTTGTGGGCACAGGGCAATCACCCGGTCGGCCGCAAGGGTGGGGGCCGGTTTTGGGCCCTAGGGCCGTTTTTGTTGCAGAGCCGTTTTTACAGCATAGCTGCAAAATCGGCCCTGTAACAAAATCGGCTGAAAAGCGGCCCTGGCAAAGCGCTCGCCCCCCTCCCGCCCGGGGGGCGGGGGGAGGCCGGCCGAGCACTTTGCCAGGGCCGGTTTTGGTTCCCAGTCCGGCCCTGAACCTACGTCGCTGTTGTCAGCATGTTACCCCTTTCCCGTTCTCTCAGAAGCTTCATGATCCACTTCAGGGGCGCAACACCCATTGGCCTCAAAGGGCTTCAGCCCCCCCGTCGTGTGTGGCAGCCCGGGTTGAGACACTTCCCGGGCCGCTCACAGCCGCACCCGAGCACTTCACATGATAAAGGTGCTTTGTTGTTGTTTCACCCCTTCTAAGAGCCCCTGCAGCTCGACTTTGCCGATTGCCTAAAGATTCAGCTCCCCCCCCAATTTTTTCTTAGCCCACCCCGAAATTTTACTCTAGTTGCGCCTCTGATCCACTTGCATGTGGTCATTATTTTATTTAGCGGGCTGCAGGCAGGATGGAACATGCATGAGGCATTCATTTATTAAACAACATTGCGTTAAAGTCACAGCCTTGGAGTAACACTAATGGGTACTAAAATAATAGTGGATACATCTAGCGTGTATTTAGATGAAGCATCTGTTGCACATTGAAAATGACAAACCAAACTTAAGGAAAGGATGGACAGTACGCTGAAACTTTTCAGACACTCACTCCCAGTAACAGATCTGGGTTGACTCCATCATCAATCTTTAGCTCATTTCACCACCTCAGTTCAGTCACAGCTAATGCAAATTAGTCTTGACCCTGTGCCTTATGGAAACAGTCCAGCCTGAACTGCCAAGCCATGTCTTCCCAGGACCAGAAACAAGCATCCTTGGGAGGTTTCGGGCTAACAGCCCTCATCAGCCAGGCTCGCTTGAATCCAGTGGCAAAGTGAGCAAGGGACCCACGTCTGGGCATACCCTGCCAACTTAGGGCAAACAAAGCAAACACAAGGAGATGATGGAGGGAGCGCTGAAACTTTTCAGACACTCAACCCCCAGTCACAGATCTGGGTTGAATCCATCATCGTTCTGTAGCTCACTTCGCCACCCCAGTTCAGACACAGATATAGCAAATCAGTCTTGACCCTGTGCCTCATGGGAACAGTGCAGCCCGAACTGCCAAGCCATGTCTTCCCTGGACCGGAAACAAGCATCCTGGGACTGGTTTTGGGCTAACAGCCCTCATCAGCCAGGCTTGCTTGAATCCAGTGGCAAAGTGAGCAAGGGTCCCAGGTCTGGGCATAACCTGCCAACTTAGGGCGAACAAAGCAAACACAAAGAGATGATAGACAGAGCGCACAAACATTTCAGACACTCAGACACTCACCCCCAGTTACAGATCTGGGTTGAATCCATCATCATCCTAATCAAATGCCAGTTACTTGAGCATGTTGCAGTAGCCCTCCTGCGTATTCAGTATTTATATGTGGTGCAGGCTAATGGTCCATTCCTGATGTTGTGCGTAGTGTTCACATTGTGGGGGACCAGTTCTCAGAACATCTAATGGGGACACAATTTCTTTGAGTGCAATTCATTTACAGGAATTGTAAAATTATTTTGTATCACTTATTCACTCTGCATGTGCTGTATAATATTCCTGATGCACATAAATATTGCATTACTGTTAACTGATGTGATGCACACATACATAATTCTACGTTGACAAACATTCCGTCAAAGTCTAGTAGACTGCTGCTTTTAATCCGCTATGCTTCTAATTACATAACAATCAAGTTATCATTCTTGATGATTGATTGATTCGTTTATTGTGTAGTTAATAAAAACCATTACAAAAAAAAATTAATAAAAATACATCAAAGTTTGGAATGCAACATGATATGTACATGATTAAAAGTTAAAATCCTTGGTAAAAAATGATATTCGTGGAACTACGAGAATGATATCAATGTTTGGCTGAACAGTTCATGAAACTGTAGAATTTAAAGTTTGTATCAGATCTGTACAGGAGTTCCTCTTTTTTTTTTTTCTTAACTTGGTGACAAATTTGGTAAATCTGTAGTGAGACGAGGTGCCTCAGCTAACATATTGCCACTGGTCCGACTTCCATTTTCATTATACCCATTCCTCTTTTTTTCTCTGAATTCATAGCTGGATGTAGTCCATTTGCAATACTTCGAACGGTGCAGTAGGTGGAACAAACCCTCCTTTAGGAGTATGAGTCCCTTGTCCAGGATTGTGCTGTAAACATATCAGACAGGTCTGCACTACTCTCTTAGCCGTACAATTTCAGGATTTTCCCAAACCCGTGTAAGCAATTTCGTAATTGCGAGAGCTCCAATATGTGTCAGCCCATGTGTCATTTGCACCATTGTTTGTAAATAGGCCATGGGTAGTTTCCATCTTTCCATATCTTTACTGCGCCAGCAACCCTCATCATCCAATACTCCTTCAGTGGCCCATTTCGTAAGTTCTACTTCATTTGCTGACTTCTGTATATCTAATATTTCTTCTCTAGCATCATGCCACCGCTCGGCTTGTGATTTCACCACGTACATGGGGGAATTATTTTGTAGCATAGCGGTCTCTCTCGCAATGCGATCTGCAAAAGCATTGCCTTGTCCTACTTTATCCGTCACCTTTTTGTGCGCACTGCATTTGACTATTGCTACTTTCTTCTGACACAATAATGCATTCAGGAGATCACGTACCAATTCTCCGTGCATAATGTGTACTCCATGTGAAGTCAAGAATCCTCGTTCCTTCCAGAGTAGGCCAAAATCATGCACTACTCCAAAAGCGTAACGACTATCCGTGTAAATGTTCACACATAGCCCAGCACTTAACTCACATGCTTTCGTTAAGGCTATCAATTCAGCTGCTTGGGCCGATTTCTGGGGTATCCGTGCTGCTTCTACCACTGTCTTAAGTGTCGTGATCGCATAAGCTGCGGAAGTCGTGCCATCTGGTAACTTCACACACGATCCATCGACCCACAGCTCCCCATCTACATCTGGAAATGGTGTATCCTGTAAATCGATACGACCCTTTGTCTGTTCCTCAGTCAGAAAAACACAATCATGTTGTTCTTCCTTCTGGGTCTCAGCAACAGGATCCGGCAGTAAAGTAGCAGGATTCAGTGTCGCACATCGTTTTAGTGTGATGTGCGGCGCCAACAACGTAGCTCATATCCTGTTAGACGGGCACTGGTTAGATGCTGTGTTTTCGTTTGATTCAACAACGCATCTACCGCATGGGGAACTAACACCAACAATTTGTGTGACAAAACTATTCCCTCACTTTGTCGTATTGCTACTGCTGTTGCTGCAACTGTTCGAAAACATCCAGGCAATCCTCGAGCCACAGGGTCGAGTACCGCCGAGAAGTATGCACAGGGTCTCTGTTTGTCTCCGTGTGTCTGCACTAAAACTGACAATGCGCACCCATCCTTCTCGTGTACATACAATGTGAAGATCTTCGTATAATCAGGTGTACCTAACACTGGTGCAGAACAGAGAGCCTGTCTCAATTGTTCAAAAGCATTCTGACATTCATTTGTCCATTCAATGGGAATCGGTGTATCTTTGGACAGCAATGCTAACAAAGGCTTAACAATGTGAGAAAAACCCAATATCCATTGCCTACAGAAAGACGTCAAACCTATGAAGGCACGAACATCCTTCTGAGTGCGGGAAACTGGTGTATCTAACACTGCTTGAATTCGATCTGGTGTTAATGCACGGCCCTCCTTAGACAAAAGATGACCGAGGTAGGTCACCTTTGGTCTACAATACTGTAACTTCTTCTTCGAAACCTTATGATTGTTTTTGGCTAAGAAGGAAAGCAAGGAAAAGGTACTTTTCTCACACTGTTCCTGCGTATCTGCTGCAAGTAAGATGTCATCCACATACTGTATAAGAGCCACTCCATCCTGCAATTCAAAGGGATCAAGCTGTCTCTTCAAAGCCTGACTATAGATGCTAGGACTTTCTGTATAGCCCTGGGGAATTCGACAAAATCTACACGATTTTTTGTTTAATGTAAATCCAAAGAGATATCGACTATCGGGATGTACAGGAATCGAGAAAAATGCGTTTTTCAAATCGAGAACTGTAAAAGTAGTTGCCGTCGGTGGAACCAACGTAAGCAACGTGGTGATGTCAGACACCACCGGGTACTGAGGCACTACTATCTTGTTGATTTCCCTCAAATCAATAATAAAACGGTAAACCTTAGCATCTGTATCTCTTTTAAGGATCGTAAAATTGGGCTGTTGCAAACATTGTAGGGAACTTCCTCAACTACTCCTGCCAAAATCAAATCATTCACAATGTGTATCAAAGCAATTTCACCTTCCCTCGAAATTTTATATTGTGGGACACATGGCAGAGATACTCCCTCCTTTACAGTAATATGTACTGGAGGAATACTCATCTGCCCTATATCAGTATCAGAAGTGGCCCACAATGTTTTGGTAGGGAGGCTAATACTTCAGATTCATGGAGAAGACACACTCGCTCAATTTCTGGATAATTTTCATTCAACACCACCCGCACTCCTTCCGGGGCACAGCGAATAGTAGCTCGAAAATGTTTTAACATATCAAGTCCCATAATATTATCTGGTGTATTCGGTGACAGCAAAAAGGGACAAGGGGCAGCAAATTTATCAACATGAAATGTAACGGGTTGAGACAGTGGGCTAGAAGTAGGTGTTCCATCGAACCCTATAGCTGTAATTACCTCGCCAGACAGGGGAGCCCTTGGAACCAAGTGTTTGGACAAAGCGCTACGAGTAGCTCCTGTATCGACCAAAAATTGATCAGTGGACCCCAAGACATGTGCCTCTATGTATGGACCCCTTTGATCAACTGGTACCTCAACCGATTCCACACCCCATCCTACGCAATCCTATGCATAGCGCTCATCACGTTGTTCAACAGAGCCACCCTCATTTATCTGATATTGATTGCGATTATCGAATGTAT
This sequence comes from Lissotriton helveticus, assembly GCF_964261635.1. NCBI lineage: Eukaryota > Metazoa > Chordata > Amphibia > Caudata > Salamandridae > Lissotriton > Lissotriton helveticus. Next base: position 138,041,283 of record NC_136069.1, on the reverse strand, counting down.
TATAATCTGTCTGACCACGACCCCTTGCTCCATGTCCTCCACGATCATTCGTCCCATAACCTCCTCGATCATTTGTCCCATAACCTCTCGGTCCTCCATAATTATTCCTGGACCTACCACTTCCTCGTCCCCTCCAATTACGCTGTTCCCGAAACAATGGACAATCTGCAATCCAATGCCCAAACTGTTTACAGTATGCACACTGATTCACAGATATGTCGGAACGAGGAGGAGGAGCGTTATTATACGATCCTCGTCCCCCTCGATTGTTTCCCCTCGTAGCCTGAACCTGAGCCAACATTACCTTCGTCTTCAAATCCTTCACTTTCTTATCACTACTTTCCTTTGCCTCCGATTCCTGTCGTTCATAATATTGAGCCATAGTCAATAAAGAAGCAGGGGTTGCCGTGGTCCACGAACTTTCACTCGCTTTTAATCGTTTTGCAATGTCCGGTAGGAGATTAGCCACATATTTGTCAACGAATAAATGTCTGCCTGTATCTTCTGTCAATGATTGTCCACTGTAATCATGGAACGCTTCCTCAAAGCGAGAAAAGAAATCTGAAACCGATTCATCTGTTTTCTGTTTACAAGAGGCTAATATGGTCCAATCAATCTTTTTAGCGGGAACGAGCGTTTTTAATTTATTTAGTATGCACCCTGGAAGGTCCAATATTAATTGACAAGGCTTACATGCTGGTTCCCTGTCTAAGTCAGCTTGAACTATATCTTTCCAACCTGCCCCAAGAGTCGTGGAATCATCAAACTTACGAATCGCTCTCCACATATCAGGGGGCAATATTAGTCCAAAAAACAGATCAATATCAACTAACGTCATAATACACGATGAAATTGCACTTTCAACACTTTCATAGAAAGCCGCTGGGTTTTTACGAGGATCAGGCAAAGCATTCTTAAGTGCCATAACATCTGCTCTATTCCAGGGCGTATAAACCCAGTTATACACAAAATACCCCTTGGCGTCTTTAGATGTTTTATCATCATCTGTGCCTTCCCCTTTATGGGGGGACATACAAAGGCGCAGCTTCTCGCATAGGTCTAATATTAATCGCGGCGATCTTATCTGTTCCAAAGATAGAGCATTCTTTGGATATCTCCGTCGACCCGGACACAGGCGGACCCGATGACCTTTCCAACTCCCGTAGTCGTGTCGCCTCATTCCGTAGCTGAACCAAACGTTTGAAAAATTCATCTGCATCTGAAAGAACAAAGAGACCTTTACGAAAATTATCGCGACCCTTGGATATCTCCTTGGGTTCTAACTCTGGAGAATATTTTCTAAAGCGTTCAACAACCTCATCTCCAAAATGATCTAAGAAATACATTCGCTCCTGATCAGACCATTGTTCCATTTGCTTACTAATTTCAGAAACAGTAACAGTATTAATATTTAACTTTCGTGCAAACGAACGCAATTCCGCAGTTCGTTCCGCATGTAACCTTGTACGCTGCGTATTCTGGTCGTCCTCATCCGCATCCTTGTTCGGAGCCGTAGGTGCGACGTACGGAGGCGGACAACGATCTAGTAATGAAAAATCATCTGTTTCATTAGTAAGGACCGGATAAAGAGGACGCCGGATGGGAAACTGACCATTAACCTGTAAATTATGTTCCCGAGTCTCCCTCTCTTTCTGTTCCTGCAACTCCTTCTCCTGTAGCTGTAAAGCTTTGTCACGTGCAGCCTTTCGCTGCACCTTCTCCGCCAAGGCTTCCTCACGCTTCATTCGTTCACGCACCTCTTTCTCCCACATACGCACACAATCAAACATATCTTGTCTAGACCTTCGCTGAAACAAACACTGCTCCACATACTGAACCTTTCGTAAATCAAATGACCCATGTAGTGGCCACTGTAATTCACGATCGGCTTTGCTGTATTTGTGCCATAATGTGCTGTACATTATTGGCGGGATGACAAATTTTACATACATCTCGCGATTAGGAGTCCCCTCTGGGGGAGCCGGCTGTGATTTATTTAATCGATAATTGGTACCAGTCTCAAAGCAGCACATCCTTCGGAGCGTGCTGAAAACAGACATGTTCAAAAGTACCACGGAAACGCGATACTACATAAAATGGCACTTAATGTGCTTCATACACGGTGTGCCGTTCAAATCAAATAAATTAGAGAAATATCCCTACATGCCTGCCTATGTGAGGTGCACTCCACATATAAATCAAATTCAAAGATTCAAATGTTAGCTAACTCAACAAATTCAGATTCAAATTCAAAAAGCCATAGTAAGTGTCAGTAGACTACCTCACCAATCAGAAGCTTACAACATCTCTTCAACAAATTCAAATTCAAAAAGCCATAGTGAGTGTCAATAGACTACCTCACCAATCAGAAGCTTACCGAATATCTTCAAATGTCCAAGATCCATCTGCCAAGTTCTGTGATCGAATCAGCCAAAACGGCACTACACGACAATCCAAGATCGGAATCTCAGTCGAGGACCGGCGCCACCTGGAAGGTCAGATCAGAAGGAAGGAAAGAAACACCGTGGATGCCAAGACTCGGGTCACTCAATGGCAGCGATCGCTTCCATGGCGAGTTTCCAAACCTTCGTCTCGACCTCTCCTTCGGGCATCCGAGTCGCCGATGAGTCCCTTCGTGGTCGCCAATTGTGGTGTTGGGTTCAATCAGGCCTACATATTCTGCTAAACTCTCGAACACCTTAGTATAGAAGTTGGCACGGACACTGGAAAATGCAAAAGACAAGTTTATTAAGACCCCATGGGGTGGTGGTACATTCCTACAGCACCCTTCGGCAATGTAAGAAGTAGCACCCCGAACATCGGTGCGCGACCTCTTTTATACAGTTTAATGACAATAAAAAGATAGGCGGTTACAAGTTACACACTTTAGGTACATATAAGGTCATTTTTGGAACACAGCCAGCATGTGGGAGGAGTTTAATAGCACTGGTCAGTTTATGCTAACATTCCTAGAGAATGACCAGTCGATGCATAGTGCGCATGTGCGCTTGACCAGTACTAAAAATAGCCTGTTGCCGAGCAGAATAAATGACCATGGGTATCGAGAAAGGACAAAGGGGCACGCTGACCACGAGGCAGCGTGTTCATACAAAATGGAAGTCGGAAGGATTCAAAATGGCCCCCGTACATTTTGGTCAAGTTAACGGAAAAGATCGTGTAGCTGAGCTAAACGCTAACTCAGGAGCTGCCAAAACACGACACTGTGTGCAGATGCTTTGTATTGTAGTTCTGAAGTTTACGAGCTACTGATGTGTAATACAGCGCTTCTTTCAGGTGCACTATAATCATTTGAGTGTTAGCAGTGTCAGGCATGTGCACACAGCATCGTAGTTTATACGTCTGCAGTGGTGAGGTGCTATAACGATTAATTGCTCATCTGTGATCTTTTTGTTGGGATGCTTTCAGTTTGTGGGCAGTAATGTTTGCAAAATTTACATTAGATTGGCATTTAGGAATGTGCCCTAGCATGGCCCCAGAGCTTCTCTCACTCGTAGATGAGAATTCCATAGGTGTCCATATTGTACCTACTTAGGGCCAAACTATAAATTAGCCCTTGGTGGAGGGCTCCTGCGTCCTGCAAAGCAGACTTCCAAATACTGCAGCACCCGTTTTGTAAGATAGTCTGCTGGAATATGGCTTTTAACTGTGATTTGTTCCAGTAACCACCAGCATTTCGTAACCCTTCATCAATTTGTCACATCAAAATAAAAAAAAAATCATTGCAGTGCCGGAATGTGGATACATCTAGCGTGTATTTAGATGAAGCATCTGTTGCACATTGAAAATGACAAACCAAACATAAGGAAAGGATGGACAGTGCGCTGAAACTTTTCAGACACTCACTCCCAGTAACAGATCTGGGTTGACTCCATCATCAATCTTTAGCTCATTTCACCACCTCAGTTCAGTCACAGCTAATGCAAATTAGTCTTGACCCTGTGCCTTATGGAAACAGTCCAGCCCAAACTGCCAAGCCATGTCTTCCCAGGACCAGAAACAAGCATCCTTGGGAGGTTTCGGGCTAACAGCCCTCATCAGCCAGGCTCGCTTGAATCCAGTGGCAAAGTGAGCAAGGGACCCACGTCTGGGCATACCCTGCCAACTTAGGGCAAACAAAGCAAACACAAGGAGATGATGGAGGGAGCGCTGAAACTTTTCAGACACTCAACCCCAGTCACAGATCTGGGTTGAATCCATCATCGTTCTGTAGCTCACTTCGCCACCCCAGTTCAGACACAGATATAGCAAATCAGTCTTGACCCTGTGCCTCATGGGAACAGTGCAGCCCGAACTGCCAAGCCATGTCTTCCCTGGACCGGAAACAAGCATCCTGGGACTGGTTTTGGGCTAACAGCCCTCATCAGCCAGGCTTGCTTGAATCCAGTGGCAAAGTGAGCAAGGGTCCCAGGTCTGGGCATAACCTGCCAACTTAGGGCGAACAAAGCAAACACAAAGAGATGATAGACAGAGCGCACAAACATTTCAGACACTCACCCCCAGTTACAGATCTGGGTTGAATCCATCATCATCCTAATCAAATGCCAGTTACTTGAGCATGTTGCAGTAGCCCTCCTGCGTATTCAGTATTTATATGTGGTGCAGGCTAATGGTCCATTCCTGATGTTGTGCGTAGTGTTCACATTGTGGGGGACCAGTTCTCAGAACATCTAATAGGGACACAATTTCTTTGAGTGCAATTCATTTACAGGAATTGTAAAATTATTTTGTATCACTTATTCACTCTGCATGTGCTGTATAATATTCCTGATGCACATAAATATTGCATTACTGTTAACTGATGTGATGCACACATACATAATTCTACGTTGACAAACATTCCGTCAAAGTCTAGTAGACGGCTGCTTTTAATCCGCTATGCTTCTAATTACATAACAATCAAGTTATCATTCTTGATGATTGATTGATTCGTTTATTGTGTAGTTAATAAAAACCATTACAAAAAAAATTAATAAAAATACATCAAAGTTTGGAATGCAACATGATATGTACATGATTAAAAGTTAAAATCCTTGGTAAAAAATGATATTCGTGGAACTACGAGAATGATATCAATGTTTGGCTGAACAGTTCATGAAACTGTAGAATTTAAAGTTTGTATCAGATCTGTACAGGAGTTCCTCTTTTTTTTTTTTCTTAACTTGGTGACAAATTTGGTAAATCTGTAGTGAGACGAGGTGCCTCAGCTAACATATTGCCACTGGTCCGACTTCCATTTTCATTATACCCATTCCTCTTTTTTTCTCTGAATTCATAATAAATTTAACTAATCTGCAGATGAGTTGTGGGTCCGTTGTGCATAGACTTGTAAAATCGCAGAGCGACAGGTACGAATTCCATGTTCGTTGAACTTGGGTTTTAACCAGCTCCGGCGTTCAAGATCCAATGCTGGACAGATGCAGATCAGATGAATAAAGTCTTGTTTGGCGGCACCACATAAATCACATCCCTTATAGCCTGATGTCCTCCATTCCAGTCGATCGGCATTAGTTGTCAAGTTGCCCATCCTTAAGCTGAGATATTTGAGTTTGACATGTGGTGGAAAGGCACAATCTAAATAAGCTGCAGGTTTTGGCTTCTTGTATGATTGTAATTTCATCCAAGCATGTGAGCGATGGCTAAGGGTTTTTTTGTCATTGATCAGTGAGTGCCTTTTAGCCGCATTTTTAATCGCCAGTTTGAATGTAGGTACAGATAACTTAGTTTTCCACAGAGATGCTAGTTCAGTGGTTTCTATGGACAGGTTTAAGAACTTGGCGTATTGGGAATTGGGGCTCATTTGCATTGCTTCCCACATTGCGGAGTTGATTGCAATTTCCCTATTCATCCAAATGTCGTACCAAAATTTGACCGTTTCGTATTTTTTTTGCAGTATTTGTGATTGCAGGCCGAACTCGAGACGGACCTGTGCCGGAGAAGCATCACTTGGTAAACTGAATACACGCTTATAGACTCTTGTTTGAATTTTGTCTAAGAGCTGTGCACTCCTTCCGTGATGTAAGACACTGCCATAGGCTATTGTAGGAAGTAGCTTGGCCTTGATGACTGTCAGGAGAGGATTGAACAAGGGGCCTTTTAATTGCTTAGATAAACTGCTAAATGCGTGTAGCAGAGCTGTCCCCTTCTTTTCGATGACTGCGAGGTGCTGCGAGAACTTAAGGCGCCTGTCCAGATGAATTCCAAGGTATTTATAGCAGTCCACTACTTCCAATCTCTTGGTGTCTATTACAAGGAGTGGCGGTGCTTTGCATCGGCGAGTTATTACCATGATCTTTGTTTTCGTGCTATTTATCTCAAGAAGATTCTGTTTTGTATATCCGGCCAGTTCAAGCAAAAGACGTTGCAGACCTATTTTTGTCTGGCTAAGGAGGACCACATCATCGGCATAGGAGAGGTGTGTTAATCGTAGTGTTCCAAGCTTTGGTGGATGGGCATTGGTCCCATCTAGCCTTGTTGTCAGATCGGCCATGAACAGATTGAAAAGATGGGGGGCCAAAACGCAACCTTGTTTTAATCCATCATAAGTGCTGATCTTGCGTGTTAGCCGGAGCCCTTTATCGATCTTTACTTGCATCCAGGTATTCGTGTATAAATCCATAATTGGGTTTAGGATTTTGTCCGACAAGCCCTGGTGCTTGAGTTTAGACCAAAGCAGTTGTCGGCTGACACGATCGAAGGCCGCCTTGAAGTCTACAAAGCACGCGTACAATGCTTGGTGATTTTGGATGCTTTTTTCGGCAATTAAGCTTAGCGCCATAGCGTTTGCCATGGTGCCTGTGCCGCGGCGAAACCCTGTTTGATTTACCGGTATTTTGTTGTTGGCTTCAGACCATTTTGTGAGATCCTTTAACACCAGTGACGCGTAATATTTTGCTTCAGCATCAATGAGTGCAATTAGGCGATAGTTGGCTGGGTTTTTACGATCTCCTCCTTTGTAGATCGGGTTAATGATCGCTCCTCTCCAGCTTTCTGGGAGCCGACTTGTGTTGTTTATTGATCTGAACAGGATGTTAAAACTACGGGCCCAATATTGAGGGTCCTCCTTATAAATCGCCTGGGGGACTCCATTGGGTCATGGTGCACTATCTTGTCTGCTGTTCTTTATTATTAGCAATATTTCTTGCTCCGTATTTAAGCTTAGTACGTCTTCTGGACTTTGCTTCTTACTGCCTGAACTGTTAGAATGAGCAGATGCTGTGGTCTTTGAATTTACTACATTTGGTGATTTATGTATTGTAATTTCCTTTATAATTGGTGGCGTCAATGGATTTATTGAAAAAGTATCTACTAGATGTTGGGACCATATCTTTTCCGTGATGCAGGTCATACTTGCTGTTTGTGCTATTCTGTTCAATGAATTTACTTGTAACCAGAATGCTCTGGAATCAGATTTATTTATGTTGTATAATAATTTGGTCCAAAATTCAGTGACTCTGGTTTTTTTTTCAATCCAAATTTGTTTCTTGTATTGTTTTTTATTGATCGAACTATCTGCCAGACATTGGAATTTGAGCTGTGACCTTGGGCTAGTCTCATTGATTTCCGAAGGCGTCTTCTTAAGGAAAGTGTGATTTTGCTAAAATGGCCGTTTTTCTTTTGGTTAAAATTCTTGTTCAAACTGGCACCAGTCTTGGGTAATTTGTTCAAAAAGGCAGACCATGTTTGTGCACACAAATCGTTTTCCTCGATTAGCATTTGAAGTAGATGCTTTGCATCCTGAGCTATTTGAGGTAGTGAAATGCTTGTCCACCTTAGGCGTTTCAGGTTGATTGTTGATATTTCCCCAGCTGTTGATGGGGCTTGTTGGTGTTTCAACGGCGAAAGTTTAATTTCGATGTGCTGCATTGAATGATCACTGTCTGGGGAGCATTTTATGCGGAAGTTTTTGATTAATCCCAGCAGTGGAAGCGAGACTATGGTGTAATCCAGGATTGTGGTTGTATTTGGGCCTGTGTAGGTGGTTGAAGGCGGTTTATCCTGCTTGAGTCTTCCATTAAGCACTCGCAGCCCTTGATACTCAAGGTCCCACATCATCTGTTTGCCCACTTTATCAATCTTTTTTGCGGGTGGAATCTCCTGTCTTTCAACGGCCCAGAATTCGTTGGCAGTAGTGATGTTGTCCTCATCTTCTGGGAAATGTATGAGGTTAGCATTGAAGTCGCCTGTTAGGATTATCTCCCAGGCTGGTTGTTCGAGGCGGAAACTGGAGATTACGTTGTTAATATCTTTGAATAGTTCTTTTTTTGCTTTTGTTTTTGGGTGGGCATATATATTGATTAAGATGATGGTTCCATTGCTGGCTTGTAATATCCTTTCGAGTTTAATGATTTGCATGTCTGCCGTGGTAGCGGCCAATTGGGAGGCCTCGATATTTAATGCGGTGGTTATGTAAGTCGACAAACCCCCCTTCGCTCGCCCATGACGCTGAGTGCAGGTAGCATTGACATGAAAGCATATTCTACCTGGAACGTCAATTGGCTCTGTTAGCCATGTTTCCTGTAGGGCTATTATGTCATAAGTGGCCCAGTTGTCCGTTTTTCCGTTATCATTTAAGATTTCTTTTGCACCAGCAATGTTCCAAGAGAGAACCTTTAATGTACTTTGTTCGGTTCTGTCCACCCGGCTGTAGGTTCAGTCTTCGTTTATTCCTAGGTTTTGTCTATTCGGCTGTTTGGTTTTAAAAGATTCTGCACCCATAGCACCTTGTAATACTGAGTATGTTGGTCGACTTGCCCTTGTAAGTTCCTCTATTTTGACACATTTTCTTAGTAAGGGAGACGGGTATCCTGGCATTTCCTCTTCTCTAATTGTGATCCCCCATGCTTCAAATTTTGTACTTTCTTGGAGTATCTCGTTAACAGTTTTTGCATTCCTCCAAGTTGTGAGGGTACCTTCCTTAGCTGTATTTTTGCCGAGGCTAATAAATTCTATTGTTAATAAATCGGCAGACGTTAGGTGATTAAGGCTCGGAATTGCCGATGTAAGGTGTAGGATATTTCCTCGATTTAGGTAGTCTTGTTTACCTTGTCTTTTTTATAGTTAGGGATGAAGAGTAACCTTCCCTTTGTAGAAAATGTTCCTTCATGCGATTGCTCACGAATGAACTGTATTTGATCATTTATCTGGAAATTCAATGTTTTGTTACTTCCATTGACCTTTATTTCATCACTTGTAGTTTTTGCTTTATGGCTCTTGTCGCCATTCCCAGTTTGCTCAGGTGAATTGTTTGTCTTGGTCTTTGATGTCAGAATTGTTCTTTTTAGACCACGCAGTTCTGTATTGGGCATATTTTCATTGGTGGTAAGTGCTGGATAAAAGCCTGCCCCTGTAACTTCTTCCGATCCTATGCTTTCTTGTCGATCATATTGCTCTGTTGTTATTTTTATTTGTAATTTGTCCTGCATGCTCTTATCAGCACTTGTTAGGACTTGTCTTGTACTTATTTTGTCCCCTTTGTTCAGGGTCGCATTAGCACTCGTTGTTATGTGCGGGATAAGAGATACTTTGTATTCAGTAGTATTGCCTTTCGTCACTACCCTTTGGCATCCCTGGCTGTTCGTTTCGTGCCTAGTATGCTTCTGCTCCCTTATGTAATGTTTGGAAACTTGCCGAGTGGTCAAAAACTTTTGTTGTGCTTTATTTCTATTGTTTTTTGGCTCTCCTTTATTACTTCCCGGTGGTATTTTCGGTTGTGTTAGGGCATAATCGGCACTTTCCAGACTCCAATCTGCGCTATTTGATGTTATGGATAACATCGTGCGATTGGCGTTGTTTGAGTCCTCTATAACTGGACTTGTAACATAGGGAGTCTCCACTTTTTGTTTTGGTCTTTTTGTTCTTGTATTAAGGGATGATTCGTTACTGATTGCTTCTTTCATGTTCTTCTGTTGTGTTGCTTCTTTGGAACTGTATATTGGAAGTCTTTCATGGGTTTTTGCTGTTTTTGGAGACTGGTATAACCCCTCTTCGGTCTCTTTGTTGGAACTTACTGAAGATTTTAGACGGTTAAAAATCGGGAAATAGGTCACGGCCTGCTTTTTTGCGGGTATTCGGTTTTGTGGTTGATTTCTATTTTTTCTCGCATGTTTTTTCTGCCGTTTGGTTAGAGGTTGTCTATTGCTCGAGTTTATTTCCCAGTCCTGTTCAAGTTGTACTTGTTCAGTTAATTCAACGCTACGGTGTTTCCCCACGAGTGGGTTAATTCCTGTTGATTTTTGTTCTTCTGTTGTTTCATCAGGTCTTGGTTTTAATAACTTATTGTGCTTCACTTTTTGATCTGTTATTTGTTGTACAACTGCTGTTTTTGAGTCTCCAATCCTATTTTCATGTTTATCTATTTCTTCAGTTGGTGCATCTTTTTGATCAGCAAAGGTGATGAGATCTCTTTCATTTATTATACTATTGGTGCCCTGGTTTGCTTGCTTAAATTCCTGTAGTATATCTTTGAGTATTAAGGGTAGCTCTTTTAGTTTTTCTAGTATGGGACTACAGGTGCATGTTGACGGTTGTGTCCATGGGAGACTCTTATCATGAAAGATGTTGAATGTATTGACCATAGTGTCCAGTTTTTTGTTTATGCAAAATATATGTTCCGAGATTGTACTCATTAAGTGTATTTGAATGTCAAGTTTGTCTGACTGCATATTCAAAGTTTTGATTGATGTTTCCAGTATGTTGCCCAATGCACTATGTAGTGTAATTATGGATTCCAAGTTTTGATTTAGACTATGCTGTCCTGCTTGCTGGCATTGGTTTGTTTTGATATTGTTTTTTAAAGTGGGTTTGCAGTGTGGGTATTCAGTGTGGGTCGTAGGTACTTGGTGATCTGCATTTTGGTTGTTAGATGATCTTATATTATCAGAACCTTTTGCGCGTACTAAGTCGTACGATGCTGATGCACTTGATATTTCTATAATTTCTTGACGGCAGTCAACATCCGTACGATGGAGCGTGTTTGCGGCTTCTACGTCCTGTATCGACCCGCTGGATATCTCGATTCGGTTTTTATTTACCAGATCCAGGATCGATTCATTGTTGAGCCTGATTTCACTTATTTTCTTAACTTGTTTAGCATTATGGAGTGTTGTACTTTGTTTCTTGGCAGAGTTAATTTGGGTCTCTAACCAAGGTTTACGCGCCTCACTCTTTTTGCTGGATTTCGACGTTATTTGATTTAAACATGACCCCAATCTTGGTGTGGAGTGATTATTTGGTTGTTCCTTATGGGTGGCTTCTAAGGTGCCAATGTCATGATATCCGTCGTGGCAGCGGATGGCCATTGGGCTGCCAACCCTTGATAGATCTAGGTTTATATCGCTTGTTGATTGATCTGGCGTTATGGATATTCTTGTGGTTCTATGAGAGCTTGTGTGAGGTGTACGCTTTCCCAGAGATTTTTCTCTCGGGCAATCCATAGTCCTTTCCATTATCCTTCCGGTGACATCTAATGGCGTTAGTTGTTTTAATTGTTCTTGAGCCGTTTCATCACTTATGTTTTCCATGTGTACTTGGGCTTGTGTTTTTATTTTGTAGTCATTTTTTCCCTGGGCCATTTGCTCGCACACGCCTGATTCTTCTATTCCGATGCCCTTTTCCACATCGATATGTGGACAGGGCAAGGGTGTCTGCGTGATTACTGCCTGCGTGGCTGCTTTGCTTGGTGTCATTGGTTTTTGTAGTCCATTTGGGGTTACTGGCATTGAGTAGATTGCTGTTACAGGATCTTTTAAAAATGTAAATTTGCCAGTCGACTTCATGGAACCAAAGATAGAATAGGTAGGTGGGATTAATGTGGTATTAGAAGGGTTGACTACAATGTCTTTGGAGGGGGTAGTGAGTGCTTTGGTTTGGGATTTTCGTTTCGTGGTCTGTGGGGGGTTCCTACGTGTCCTCCCAGACCTCATTGTTCCGGTTCAATACCTAGGCCTCTCACTCCCCTATAGACCTTGGTTCTTATATAGGACCTTAGTGCTTATTTCCTATAATTAGTCCTGTGCGGGCGATGTTGGTTTTAAGTTTGAGGATATTTATCCTGAGCAGATAATGGAGTTGTTTGATTTTAAGAGGGGTGGCAGGTGGCAGGTGGCAGGTAACAGCGGGTGGTGGCAGATGGTGGGCTAGATGAATCTGTCTCAAGCTGCCCCTTTGCACTCCACTTCAACTTTCGAGCAGTGTGTCCTTTTCTACTGCACACCTGCTCTGCCGCTGCTCTGCCACTTCTGGACCTGACTATCCCACAACTCCCTTCATTTCTCCTCACCGGATTTACTGGTGGCTCAGCTCAGGCTCGGCTCCTACTCCGACTCAGCTTTTGAACGCCTCGGGGGTGCTCCGTCAGTGCTATACTTCGGATTTTATGCTCAGTATTTGGGATCATAGGCCGGGCCGGCCCCCAGCTCCCAGCTCTTCCTGCACCCCTTGCCTGTTCTTCTTATTCTACTTGCTTCGGGGGCTCCCGACTCGCACTCCTGGGTCCCGAATGACAGCAGGTCCTTGCTCCGCCTGCCCTGCTAACACCCAGCCCGGTTGGGACACCGCACGGCGTGGAGTGGACACACCAGGATGGCTCCGTGCGCTCTCAGGGGCTCTCAGGGGCTCTTCTGTCAGGAGCCCGATTTCATCACCTGGCTCACCCACGGTCCGCTTCCCACTCACGTTTCTCAGCGTCTATCTACGGGCAGGGAAAGGTCAGCAGCAGCAAAGCAAAGGGATTACTGCTTGCAAAGCGCGAGACAGAAGGGCGGCGCACCTTACTCCCCTTACTGCTCACGTCTGAAGCGGCCCCGGTACAACGGTGTGGCGGTGCGGCTGGCGTGACGTGGCAGACCGTGTGTGACCTCCGCCGGGTCCGGCTCCGAACTCCTGGCTCTCCGCTCACCCCCCGAGCCGATGCCGATGAATAAGCCGCTGAAATACCGCAATGCCGCTGTTTCTCGCCGACTACGAGCTCCGACTCTGCTTGGCCTTCGCGCTCTCTGCTCTATCATTCTTTACGCCTACTTTATTCACTCTTAACCTCTTCAGCTTGATTCATGCACACCTCTGCGCTTGATTCCATCTACTCTTTACTGCTCTTTCAGCCATGCCACTTAATATTTTCAATAGGAACACCTTATTGGATAGGTGCTGCCCATCCTGTCACTAGTAATGAAACCCTTAAAAACTATTTTCTTTCCAATGTAAGGATGTATAATTGTTTTTCTATTGTAAATAAACATAAAGGTTTTGGAGTGTATGAATGACAATTTTGTTTTCAAAGATCACTCTTTTAAATTCCCTGTTACATTTTCTTCCCCCTTTTTCCAAGGATGACTCCGTTGGGAGATCCAAGGAAAGACATTGACAGGAAAACACAGATATCCAGTTTGAAGCAGGTCTTTTCACCTTTCTGCAGACTGTGTCTACAAAATAAAAACCAAAAGGACTGCATATGGCTGATTCAGACTGTTCAGCAGCATACTTGCTATAGTAACAAGTTTCACATGGAGTATCCTTGTCTTTGGCCGTTGCTCCCAGTACTCAAGGGTGTCCGGAGTCTCCAGCTCTGGTGCTTAATGTCTGCTTCACCTGTGGTTCTTATAGCTCCTATTTTACCACAACCTGTGCTGGTCTTTTTTTGCAGCAGAGATTTCAACCCCTCAACGGCTCGGGCAGTACCAACAGCAACTGCAATACCAGAAGCAACCCTACCAACCTCAGAAGTCTGTAAAATGAAGAATCGAATATCGAGTTTCAGTGCTGCAGGAAACCCCTTCAAGCAGCGATTCCTATGTCCCCATTTCTGTTCATCACTCCTTGGTGAAAACATCAGCAATTATCTGGAAGAGTAGGACAATATAACAAAAGACAAATGGGTGCTGAATATTGGTCAGCGTGGCTATACCCTGAGGTGTTGACCATCTCCTCCAGTCATCCTGCTAAACAAAACTTCTTAGTACAGATTTTTATATTTCAGCTGGAAGTCAACACTCTTCTATGCCAAGAGGTTTAAAAATATTCCTTGTTTGAAAGAATGGTCCAAAATAGGGTTAGTGGCCCATTCTCACTTTTAGCACAGGATTTGAATGTGTACCGTAGACTTCCAGGATGCTTATTTCCACATCCTCTTTGTGCAGAATCGTCACAAGTTTCTGAGTGGAAAATATGCACTGTCAAATTAGAATCCTTCCTTCCAGTCTTTAGTTGGCTCCTAGAAAATATTCAAAGTGCATGGGCATAGTATAGAGAAAGGCAACAGGTTATGGGGCGCACAGCTAATAATTTAGGCTATATTCAATTGACACGTAGTTCCTCTTGCTACTAGGCAGAATAGGGAGGTTACCTGTCTCCCTAGCTAATACACTGTTCCCAGGTATTTAAATAATTCAAAAAGTTTTCTGCCGAGCAAAAAAAATATATTAGATAGCTAAACTCTCAGAGACCTTAGTCACAATGTACATATATCGTCCATTAAGTCCATTAGCTAATTAGACACCAGAATCCAGTATAGATTGGTCCGTATATATTTTTCACTTCTCACGGTTCAATTCATCAATTTCAATATTTTCAGTAGTTTCATCAATTTCAATATTTTCAGTAGTCAGATCAGCCTTATAAGCAGGTCAGCCGACACGTGTTTCGTTGTTTAAAACAACTTCATCAGGGCTGCAAGCCAGAAAGAATATATAAAATAAAAACCTTGTATGCTTAACTATTTACATCCAACTCTAATATTATGAAAGTGTTAATATTGATTAATCTAACACCACCTAAGTGAAAGACAGGCATAGAATTCCCAATACATTCGTGTCTCGAATTTAAAAATTGGTGATTCCCGGTGTCTCATAGTGGTACACATCAAAAACATTCGGATCTTTTGCCTACTGTACGAAATTTGTACACTTATACATACATTTTACAAAGATTATTTTCTCATCTATCTTAATCTATGGAGTGGTATGGAGAATCCCCCCGCTTCGTCCTGTTAGTCACCGCCATTCCAACCCCAAGAGCAGTTGTATCGATCTTATTAAAATTAGTATGTCTGTTCAAAACCATTGGACCTATTTCCCTACAGTTTTAGATAAAGTTTGTTTACCTTTCTATAAGTCTCAGTTTTCAATTCAATAATGTGTTCCATCCGTTTCTTAAAGTTAATTTTCGAATTATGCAGGTTCTGTAAAAGGAGGGACATGACTATACATATTTGTCCTCTATTTACTCAAAGTAAATATTATTCATGACTTAGAAGGAGCCTTACCAGTCAAGTGTCCAAAGTTCACCTATTACTCTTATAGGCGCGGTACCGGTAACTTTGTATTAGCTATAAGGGGGTAGATTAAAATCAGACCTCACCCCTGTATCCATTATAATGTTTAACAATTTATGCAACTATTTTCACAACAGTCCTTACCTCTGACAAAATCTGGGATTCTTACTCTTATATGACTCGTGTTAATAGTATAGTTATCCACTTCTAATCGTGTATCAAAATCTAAAAGAAAATATTTATAAGAACAATAATTAGGTCTAAATTCGTTTTATACGCTAAAGTATCTCATTCAAATATGTGATCGGTGAAATCATTTGCACTCACCTAGTAAGAGTATCTATCTTCTCTTACATCTTCCCGTCACCTCGAGTACCGGCGTTTGTTCCGGGCGCCATCTTGATTAAGTAAATATTTAGCAAGTATGTACCGCGTATCGATGTATTGTGCGGCCATCTTGTGTAAGTAGTAGTGCGATTAACAGCGCTACATGTAGATTATGAATTAGACAGTTTTAGCCGTATAATACTTTTCATTGTAGCTTTCTAATATATATAGTAGCGAGATTATTGTGCTACTACATATAATTCTAACACTATATAGTTTATACCGAATATTCTTAAACTATATGTTATGGCAGCCATCTTATGTAAGGCATAGCGTAATTTTTTAGCGCGTTGGATATAAACTATACCTAAGAAGGTCAAATCCGTGTTATATTATTTGTAACTGTTAGTTATGGGCGAATAATTATTATGAGCGATCGCAATAATAACTAGTTATATTTAGAAACGATTTGCGAAAATATTTTTTTTATTTACGATCCAATAAGTTTCTTTGTTTAAAACTAGTCTGACCCTCTCTGGTCTTGAGGAAATTATTCTTTTTAGTTGGCCATAATACCAATATGGCTAATTAGTGATGTTAAGCTGTCTACGAGACAGTAGAATACAGAACCTACTTATAGTGTATCTAGCCTCATTCCACCATATTGGAGTGGTGAGTTTATCCATATATTTCAATGGTAAAAAAATGAAAGTAAGATCTATAGGGTTAGCGTGGCGGTGACCCCCAGTGTCAAAGCTGTTGGCACCACATACCATTCCATTACATTCTTTACTAAAAATTATTAAACAAAACAACCCTCGGAGGATTATAGGCATAAGCAGAAGTGTTATCTCATCTCATAAAATTGCATTTGAAGTACAACAGTTATAATGAGTAGGTTATATCCTCTATACAGCAATATTATCATATTCTTAATGGTCTCCTAAGTAATATTGGAGCTCAGAATCAATGTTAAGACCATCTTCGACTGCTCTAAGGACCATAATCCATCTTGCCTCTCTACGTCTTAAGTGCAGTAGTCTATTCCCACCACGTCTGTCCAATGTCACATGCTCGATTCCATGATATGAAAACTTATGCTTTACAGAGTCATTATCATTTTGAATCATGTGTGAGGAGATTGGATACCTGGTATCACCATTCTTCAATGCCCGATAATGTTCGATCATACGGTCTTTCAATTTCCTCACAGTGCTGCCTACGTATATTTTTCCACATAGGCAAGCAATTACATATACAACATATGATGTTTCACAATTAATAAAGGATTCGATACGGAATGTCCCAGTGTTATTATATTCAAAAGTTTGTACTTTTCTCATTGCCCATCTGCATGAGCTGCAATTTCCACAATGATAAAATCCTTTTGGACATGTCCGAAGCCAGTCACTTTGACTTGTCGGTATAATAGGTTTAGGATAGCTAGGACTCACTATATTAGCAAGTGACATTCCCTTTCTGTATGTTATACTTGGACGTTCTGATAAAAAAGGTTTTAGATCTTTATCAGAAGTAAGCATTTGCCAATATTTGTTCATGATATTAAAAAGTTTGTGACTACCCTTACCAAAGTTGGTAATCATTCTGAGTTTCTGATCATGAGACGGGACCTCAGATTTATTTTTAGCTTTCAAAGTTTCTTCTCTCTTTAACCTGTTGACTCTACGAACTGCTTTATTAATTACACTATCTGAGTATCCTCTATTAGCAAATCTCTTAGTCATGTCTTTGACATTGTGGTGAAAATCTTCATCTTTAGAGCAGTTCCTCCTTGCTCTGATCATTTCTCCATATGGGATTGATGTAATTTGGCTAATCGGGTGGCAACTGTCTGCTCTAAGTAATGCGTTGCAGCTGGTCTCTTTACGAAACATGCGGCTGCCAAGTTTGTTATTCTCCACAAAAAGTTCGATATCTAAAAAGGTCAGTTTTTCTTTACTGAATTGAGTGGTGAATGACATGTTCATATCATTTGAGTTCAAGTACTGAAAGAAACTATCTAGCTCCTCTGGTGTGCCTCTCCAAAATAATAAACAATCATCTATAAATCTACCCCAGTAGTAAATATGATCAATCCATTGACAGCCTTTAGGGCCCCAAATAAGCTCCGCCTCCAATCTCCCCATAAAGAGGTTCGCGAAGGACGGAGCAAATTTGGAACCCATCGCTGTCCCAGTCTTTTGTCTATACCAGGTAGATTCAAATAAAAAATAGTTGTTTTCAAGTACAATTTTGGTCATTTCCAGTAACATGGATGTATGATTCAGGTATTCAACTGGCCTACTATTTAAAAAAGTTTCTATAGCTCGTATTCCTTTGTCATGATCAATGTTAGAATAAAGAGATACTACATCCAAAGTTGCTAGAATCATGTCACTCTCCCACATTACATCATTCATTATATTGAGGACATGTTTCGTGTCCTCAATATGTGACGGTAAATTCTGCACATAAGGTCTAAGGTATGAATCAATGAATTCAGAGAGTTTCTCAGTGGGTCCCCCTATGCCTGAGATAATCGGTCTCCCTGGCGGTTTCTCTTTATTTTTATGTATCTTGGGCAGACAATATATACAAGGTGCTTTTGGGGAGTCAATTTTGAGAAATAAGTATTCATCGTGATCTAATAAAGTTGTTTCATACCAGACCTTCAGTTTCGTGTTTATATTAGTCTTGATCGTTTCCAGAGGGTTAAAGTTAATCCTCTCATAGTATCTACTATCCCTCAATTGTGACAATACTTCATCATTATAGTCATCCCGATTCATAACAACAATGTTGCCACCTTTGTCAGCTCTACGTATTATTAGTTCTGGGTGGTCTGTAAGTTTACGTAATGCTTCCCTCTCATCCATTCTTAAGTTGTCTAAAAAGATTCTTTTATGATGGTGCTCTTTTTTGATTTGGTTGTCAATCTCAAAATTAACCGATTTATAAAAGGCATCAACCACATTACCCGTGGACAACTGAGGTGTCCATTTAGATTTTTCTTTAAAACCACTCTTACTTGAAAGACTTGGGTTTATTTCTAGATCTTGTAAAAGAGAATTCATAGTTACTGGATCTTCTTCTGATTCCGTCAATGAGAGCAGTAATCTAGTGTCATACAGTTCTTGTATAGTTAGTTCACTCAAAGCTGGTTTATTAAGAGTTTTCACAGCTACATCCTCTTTATTAGAGAAAAATTTTTTAAGCTTCAACAGCCGTACAAATTTATACAAATCAATCTTAGTGGTATACCAGTCTATGTTTTTAGTGGGACAGAATCCAAATCCTTTTTTTAGTATACTAGTCATACTCTCAGACAGCTTAAGAGATGAAAGGTTGATTACCTCAATTTCGTTGGTTCCTGAAGTTACTTCCTCCATGATCTCAGTCTCTCTCTCATCCCTGGAGCTACTTCTCCTGCGTTTGCCACGTCTCCCCCTTCTTGTCTTCCTGTTTGGTTGTTGTCAAATCTCTCCCCTATATTCCGGTTGCTTTTTCTGATTCTTCTGACCTCCACTAAAAAATTAATATTGGAGGTGGAATTATCTCCAGTGGGTGCAGCGGGAGCTTCTGTATTATCCTCATTTGTAGATAAACTGCTTGTAGATGTATTCACAGCTGAGCTAAGAGGGGTGGGAGTTCTAACTTTACCTGACCCTTTTGGGAATAAATAGTCGAATTTGCGGGCAAAAGTGAATACTCTCCCTGTTAAATAATCTTGCTCATCCCTCTTGATCTTACGAGCCTTCCTTCTCTTGATATCTGCCTGTAAATTCGCCAATATCTCATCAAATTTGTTGTAATTTTTTATGGTTGCCTCTGGTAGGTTTAATTGCTTAATCTCATCCTCAACAGTTTGAATTTCAACCAGTAATTTCGCTATTTTACGTTCAGCATTGTCGATGAGAATTCTTATCAGGTTGCATGAGCTGGTGGTTAATTCGTGCTCCCATTTGTCAAGTAGATCTGGTTCCAAATCTTCATAAGCTGGCAAAATAGATGACCTTAGTCCTCTCGGAATTCTATTAATGGTTAGGTACTGCTTTAGTGTTACAGCGTCCCACCATTTGTTAAGTTCTGTAGTTTTTAATCTTTCCAGTTTGACAAATTTGGCTCTAAGACCCTCTTGTTTGGTGTGTGTTGTCGAGGCTACTGCTACATTAATAGAAGAGCCTATACTTAAATTTTTAAATAGATCAAGTGCTTCTTGCTCACGATTCATAGTTATTGTACGCCTATAGCGGCAGCCCAACCTAATTAACAATATATAGAGAAAGGCAACAGGTTATGGGGCGCACAGCTAATAATTTAGGCTATATTCAATTGACACGTAGTTCCTCTTGCTACTAGGCAGAATAGGGAGGTTACCTGTCTCCCTAGCTAATACACTGTTCCCAGGTATTTAAATAATTCAAAAAGTTTTCTGCCGAGCAAAAAAAATATATTAGATAGCTAAACTCTCAGAGACCTTAGTCACAATGTACATATATCGTCCATTAAGTCCATTAGCTAATTAGACACCAGAATCCAGTATAGATTGGTCCGTATTTATTTTTCACTTCTCACGGTTCAATTCATCAATTTCAATATTTTCAGTAGTTTCATCAATTTCAATATTTTCAGTAGTCAGATCAGCCTTATAAGCAGGTCAGCCGACACGTGTTTCGTTGTTTAAAACAACTTCATCAGGGCTGCAAGCCAGAAAGAATATATAAAATAAAAACCTTGTATGCTTAACTATTTACATCCAACTCTAATATTATGAAAGTGTTAATATTGATTAATCTAACACCACCTAAGTGAAAGACAGGCATAGAATTCCCAATACATTCGTGTCTCGAATTTAAAAATTGGTGATTCCCGGTGTCTCATAGTGGTACACATCAAAAACATTCGGATCTTTTGCCTACTGTACGAAATTTGTACACTTATACATACATTTTACAAAGATTATTTTCTCATCTATCTTAATCTATGGAGTGGTATGGAGAATCCCCCCGCTTCGTCCTGTTAGTCACCGCCATTCCAACCCCAAGAGCAGTTGTATCGATCTTATTAAAATTAGTATGTCTGTTCAAAACCATTGGACCTATTTCCCTACAGTTTTAGATAAAGTTTGTTTACCTTTCTATAAGTCTCAGTTTTCAATTCAATAATGTGTTCCATCCGTTTCTTAAAGTTAATTTTCGAATTATGCAGGTTCTGTAAAAGGAGGGACATGACTATACATATTTGTCCTCTATTTACTCAAAGTAAATATTATTCATGACTTAGAAGGAGCCTTACCAGTCGAGTGTCCAAAGTTCACCTATTACTCTTATAGGCGCGGTACCGGTAACTTTGTATTAGCTATAAGGGGGTAGATTAAAATCAGACCTCACCCCTGTATCCATTATAATGTTTAACAATTTATGCAACTATTTTCAAAACAGTCCTTACCTCTGACAAAATCTGGGATTCTTACTCTTATATGACTCGTGTTAATAGTATAGTTATCCACTTCTAATCGTGTATCAAAATCTAAAAGAAAATATTTATAAGAACAATAATTAGGTCTAAATTCGTTTTATACGCTAAAGTATCTCATTCAAATATGTGATCGGTGAAATCATTTGCACTCACCTAGTAAGAGTATCTATCTTCTCTTACATCTTCCCGTCACCTCGAGTACCGGCGTTTGTTCCGGGCGCCATCTTGATTAAGTAAATATTTAGCAAGTATGTACCGCGTATCGATGTATTGTGCGGCCATCTTGTGTAAGTAGTAGTGCGATTAACAGCGCTACATGTAGATCATGAATTAGACAGTTTTAGCCGTATAATACTTTTCATTGTAGCTTTCTAATATATATAGTAGCGAGATTATTGTGCTACTACATATAATTCTAACACTATATAGTTTATACCGAATATTCTTAAACTATATGTTATGGCAGCCATCTTATGTAAGGCATAGCGTAATTTTTTAGCGCGTTGGATATAAACTATACCTAAGAAGGTCAAATCCGTGTTATATTATTTGTAACTGTTACACACATGATTCAAAATGATAATGACTCTGTAAAGCATAAGTTTTCATATCATGGAATCGAGCATGTGACATTGGACAGACGTGGTGGGAATAGACTACTGCACTTAAGACGTAGAGAGGCAAGATGGATTATGGTCCTTAGAGCAGTCGAAGATGGTCTTAACATTGATTCTGAGCTCCAATATTACTTAGGAGACCATTAAGAATATGATAATATTGCTGTATAGAGGATATAACCTACTCATTATAACTGTTGTACTTCAAATGCAATTTTATGAGATGAGATAACACTTCTGCTTATGCCTATAATCCTCCGAGGGTTGTTTTGTTTAATAATTTTTAGTAAAGAATGTAATGGAATGGTATGTGGTGCCAACAGCTTTGACACTGGGGGTCACCGCCACGCTAACCCTATAGATCTTACTTTCATTTTTTTACCATTGAAATATATGGATAAACTCACCACTCCAATATGGTGGAATGAGGCTAGATACACTATAAGTAGGTTCTGTATTCTACTGTCTCGTAGACAGCTTAACATCACTAATTAGCCATATTGGTATTATGGCCAACTAAAAAGAATAATTTCCTCAAGACCAGAGAGGGTCAGACTAGTTTTAAACAAAGAAACTTATTGGATCGTAAATAAAAAAAATATTTTCGCAAATCGTTTCTAAATATAACTAGTTATTATTGCGATCGCTCATAATAATTATTCGCCCATAACTAACAGTTACAAATAATATAACACGGATTTGACCTTCTTAGGTATAGTTTATATCCAAGGCGCTAAAAAATTACGCTATATCTTACATAAGATGGCTGCCATAACATATAGTTTAAGAATATTCGGTATAAACTATATAGTGTTAGAATTATATGTAGTAGCACAATAATCTCGCTACTATATATATTAGAAAGCTACAATGAAAAGTATTATACGGCTAAAACTGTCTAATTCATGATCTACATGTAGCGCTGTTAATCGCACTACTACTTACACAAGATGGCCGCACAATACATCGATACGCGGTACATACTTGCTAAATATTTACTTAATCAAGATGGCGCCCGGAACAAACGCCGGTACTCGAGGTGACGGGAAGATGTAAGAGAAGATAGATACTCTTACTAGGTGAGTGCAAATGATTTCACCGATCACATATTTGAATGAGATACTTTAGCGTATAAAACGAATTTAGACCTAATTATTGTTCTTATAAATATTTTCTTTTAGATTTTGATACACGATTAGAAGTGGATAACTATACTATTAACACGAGTCATATAAGAGTAAGAATCCCAGATTTTGTCAGAGGTAAGGACTGTTGTGAAAATAGTTGCATAAATTGTTAAACATTATAATGGATGCAGGGGTGAGGTCTGATTTTAATCTACCCCCTTATAGCTAATACAAAGTTACCGGTACCGCGCCTATAAGAGTAATAGGTGAACTTTGGACACTTGACTGGTAAGGCTCCTTCTAAGTCATGAATAATATTTACTTTGAGTAAATAGAGGACAAATATGTATAGTCATGTCCCTCCTTTTACAGGACCTGCATAATTCGAAAATTAACTTTAAGAAACGGATGGAACACATTATTGAATTGAAAACTGAGACTTATAGAAAGGTAAACAAACTTTATCTAAAACTGTAGGGAAATAGGTCCAATGGTTTTGAACAGACATACTAATTTTAATAAGATCGATACAACTGCTCTTGGGGTTGGAATGGCGGTGACTAACAGGACGAAGCGGGGGGATTCTCCATACCACTCCATAGATTAAGATAGATGAGAAAATAATCTTTGTAAAATGTATGTATAAGTGTACAAATTTCGTACAGTAGGCAAAAGATCCGAATGTTTTTGATGTGTACCACTATGAGACACCGGGAATCACCAATTTTTAAATTCGAGACACGAATGTATTGGGAATTCTATGCCTGTCTTTCACTTAGGTGGTGTTAGATTAATCAATATTAACACTTTCATAATATTAGAGTTGGATGTAAATAGTTAAGCATACAAGGTTTTTATTTTATATATTCTTTCTGGCTTGCAGCCCTGATGAAGTTGTTTTAAACAACGAAACACGTGTCGGCTGACCTGCTTATAAGGCTGATCTGACTACTGAAAATATTGAAATTGATGAAACTACTGAAAATATTGAAATTGATGAATTGAACCGTGAGAAGTGAAAAATAAATACGGACCAATCTATACTGGATTCTGGTGTCTAATTAGCTAATGGACTTAATGGACGATATATGTACATTGTGACTAAGGTCTCTGAGAGTTTAGCTATCTAATATATTTTTTTTGCTCGGCAGAAAACTTTTTGCATGGGCATAGTGACTGCACATCTTGAGAATACGAAGATTTCATTTTTTTATATATTCCTACTGGGGTCACTGGCTTGTAAAAGCAGCCCCTTACCAGAAGGCTTGGTAACACTTCAGTATAGTTATTTCTATTCTCCAGCTATTGAGTCTCCGTGAAACAATACAATCAACTTCCAGTCCTCCTGTCCATCTGGTTCTTGGGGTCATTTCTGCATACTAAGCAGCAAGAGTGTATCCTTCAGAGGAGAGGCTGCTTTCTATCTGTCTAAAATGTCATAAACGTCTAAATATGAAGCATCCATGACCCATCATACGTCATCCTTTATGGGTTCAGGCTTATAGCCCGCCCATTGCCTTTTTATTCGACCCTTCGATTGTCCTTCAAAAATGGTTGCTTGCTAGTGGTTAATCCTTCCTCTTTGTCCTGCCTTTTTGTGTGTTTTTTTTTTTCCTCCCACGGAACTTCTCCCAATCACTGGTATCCTTATGTTTCTGTGCTCGTTTTGGGGGACACTTTTTTCTTTCTCCCTTGCTCGTGTTTGTCGTTGCTTGTTTAACTTGTTCGTGTTTGTAGTTTAGCCGTCTCCACACTGCTCCGCGCCATTCATGCTTGCACATACACCCACCATTCCCCCATCTTTTTAATGTTGCTTACGCCTTCATTAGTTGTCCACCCTACATTGTTGACACAAACATTACGTCACAATTATTAGAAGTGGCAAATAGGGTTTCATGACAGGTATTTTGCTACTGCTGCCAGCTGCCATATTGGAATTATGTGGATGTGTTTCTACAATTTTACGTTTACTATTTAAAAACGAATGGAACACTTGCACATCAACAAAGGTCACACGTGCATTGAACCCATAGCTAACGATAATATGGTGCTATAGTATTAATAATATCATAGTCATGTTGTGCAATTTTGGTGCTTAGCTATATTTTCATGAAACGTGTTTTTAAGTATTGGGGTAAGTAACAAATAATGATCGTTCATCTTCTTCATATAAGAATAAATATTGATGAGTTTTGTCCACCAAAATTCCACTGTGTGACCACCACTTTTCTTATTACATTAAATGAAAGCCATGAATGAACTCATTTGTATTGCCACTACCTTCATTCCAAGATGGCTGCCTTACGACATCCCTCAGAGCTTCTTGTACACAACACCGAGCACATAGGCCAAGTGTTTTGACAAAAAATGCTCCATGCTAGACAATGTTTCAGTTTCATATGTGGGCACTCTTGATAATGGTCTCGCGTAGTATGTGTTGCAACATTATTTCAGTTATCAGGCACTTGAAAATTTGTTTAAAAATCAAGTTAGTTGTAACTTGCATACTTGTAAATTTATGGGCACTTGAGTGAAATAGGGTGAGGTGAAAGGTGCACCGCAGTGATGGCTAAAGTGTGGCTGACACTCTCTTTTCTGTTAAAGTTCTCACCTTTCTAGGACACAAGTGCTTGAATCATATTTTGAAGCAGAAAGGTGGGACATTCAGCCCCTCTCCTTCAGCTTCCGGGCCATTTCAGTTGCAGTGTTCAGTATTTCAGTATGGGGGAAGTAAGTGTTTAAACGTACATTTTGGTGTGTTGAGGGAATCTTGTTTAATATTGATGGAATATTCCGTTTGCTCTCTACATTTGAACTCTCTCCTGCCATTCAAAGAGGAAACAACATTCATCACACAATCTTTCTAACATAGGGGCAGGTGTAAACACATTGATGTTTATTTGTTAAATGGACATTAGACATGCACCAAGCATTATTGATTGGTAAAACAAATTTAAACATGCATTTAGGCTTACTGAGTGATGGGGTAAATCTGAACATGTATAATGGTGAAATTATTTACATGTTATGGAGACTCTCAACATAATGATGCCTATTGAATGCATTGACACAATGGTCGAAAATGTAGACATATTATGCACCCAATTCTGGCATAACGTTTGCATTGCAATAATATCAATTCTTGGCATTTTCTAACATTATCACTACTGCTGTTTCACTCCCAACCTGTAAGACTGATAGTATATGTCTGCTCTCACTTAACCACTCCTCAGTGTACTCACCATTAGCCATACTTTCACTCGATCTCTTATTAATTACCCATGCACTCAGTCACTCACTCATTCGTCTATCCATGCACTTACACCGTTACTTTATTCTTACATTAACCCATTCAGAACTTCACACTCACAATAGTGTATCGTGAGCTTTGCAAACAATGCTGCAGTACCAGTTTCAAAGAGAAGATAACTATATAATGTTGCTTCATCTTTTCAATAAATATTTTTGGATCTTTCCCCAAAAAGTGTCTGTGTGTAATTTAGGTGGTGTAATGTCTCTGGTTAGCTTTGCTCATCCCTCCCTCACACTCCCACCAACCCCTGTCACCTTTCACTTACAATCTCACTGCCACCTATCTTCTCTTCCTCGCACTCCCAGTGACTTGGTCATCTCTCATTCGCACCCACTGCCCCCTCATCTCTTCCTTGCACTTCTACCAACTGTCACCCCTCCCCCACTGCCCCCTTATCTCTCACTCCCACTGCCCACTCTCATCTCCCTCACACTCGCTGTCTCCTCTCTCTACTGCATGCTCATACATGCTGCCTTCCTGTACATACTCGCACTGTGCACTCCTCCACCTCCCGGCCCCACCCTCTCTGGGTGTCCCTCCCACCTGTCTCGGTACTGGTCTCACCTATATTCAGAAACTGGAAGGTGTGTACAGCCCTTCTCTCTGCTTGCCCTCTCTGTCTGCTCACACTCCTCTCTTGGTCCGGTGCCCATTCTTGGTGCCCCGCCGTCAGCTGGTAGGTAATAATTGCTTCTCTGAACACCTGCCTTACTTTGAGGTTAATAAGGTTTCTTTGGGAAGAGCAGCGAATCCCCTGTCTCTCTCACTCATACTCTCTCACCCCTCTTGCTCTCACACACTCTTCCCACCTCATGTGGTTGACTTTAGGTCTTCGAGCACAGTTTCTTTCCCGTGCCTTTTCAAAGTTTCTGTCCCTTAATCCTACGTTCTCCTCATCTTCTTGGGGTGTCTTCTGTATACACAGGCACTCGCTCTTTATGCATCTGTTGTCTGCTCTCCCTTTCTCACAAACTCTGCTCCTCTATTTGGAGTGCATTCAGCACTTTGTGCACAAACTACCTGTCGGTCTCTGTCTTCCTATCTATCTATTCTGTACAGCTCTCACCGCTCCCTTTCCATCATGCCACAAAATTGCCCTAGAACAATCCACTCCACACCACACAATTCCACCCCACAAAATTCCACAACTAACAATTCCAATGCAATCCACATAATTCCACTCCACATACATCCTCTCCACACCAAAACATATGAGTAAAAGACATTGTCATTTACAATGCCATTCTAACTCACAAGACCTATTTGCATTGTCAATGCTTGTTTTTTTAACTTCAGGGCAGGGTAGTAAGTCCCAGAGACCTGAGATGGCTGCAAACAACATTTTTCTGATGTTGGCAGTCAGTCAGAGCGCTCGCTCCCACAGAAGTCTGATTCCCATGGGAGCAAAAGGGAAAAGGGAAAAAAGCTCCCTGGGCCAATTAGAGCACTATGGTCGTAAATTGGTGCTCCCGCAAGGCTCTCTCGAGCCTCTTGTGGACCTAACCATCCAGATATACAATTATGTTTTTACCTTATTTTCTAAAAAGCTACTGAACAGATTTACACCCATTCACGAAAAGCACAAAATGAGGACCAAGATCTAGATTACTGCCTAATGTGGTGTAATTCCGTTCAGCAGTTTTTGCGGTAGCTCTTAAAGAAGTCTATGAAAAATGGATGGGTGTTCTGCTTTTTGATACCCCCCCTTTTTTCTTGCCCCCCCCTTGACGAATCACCGCAAAATTATCCAGACAGCAGCTGTAGTGGCAAACAACTTATGAAAATTTTGTAAAGATTCGTCAAACAGCTCCAAAGTTAATGGCAAAACAAAAAACCCTTTTCCTGTGAAATATATCATGTTACCTACTGTTGGTCGCCAGTAGGTAGTTAAGTTAGGACCTAGTTTCCATAGGAAAGGCATTTATTATTATCTTGCCAATAACTTTGGCGCCGTTTGACGAATCTTTGTGAAATTTTCACAAATAGTTGGCCACTCACTTCAGCAGCGGTCTGGAAAGTTTTGGTGTGATCGGTCAAGCGGGAGTTGAAAAAAAGGGGACGGACCCCAAATCTCAATGTAATTCCCTTAGAAACTTTGAACACGTCTACAGCTCGATCGGGTAAACGGAATTACACCAAATTCAGCAGAAAGCTAGATTTTGGTTTTACTATTGTGCTTTGTATTATTTGGTGTAAATCAGTTCAGCAGTTTTCATGATATCAAAAGAAAATCAAATGTGTATATGTAGTGACGTGGTCCCTCCACGGATCCACCCGTGGTGGCACTGCAAATCCAAGCGCGAAAGCAGGATCAAAAGTTGCAGTCACCATTTTATGTATCGGGGAACAGTCCCCAGAGTTGAAAAGTTTTTTGTTTGCCATGCACAAGAAATATGCAAAAGATGAACAGATTTTGCTGCAAATCAAAAAAATATATATATACACTCCAACACCCACTCTGATGTCCATACAGATGCTCTTACACCCACTGTGACACCCATACAAATACTCACACCCAGTAACACACACAGACACTCTCACACCCAGTCACACACACACAAACACTCTCACTCCGACTCTGATGCCCATACAAACTCTCACACCCAGTGACGCACCGAAACAGATGCTCTTCCAACCAGCGTGACACCCAGACAGACAGTCCCACATCCACTCTTACACCCATACAAACACTCAGACACACTCACCCCCAGTCTGATGTGCATTCATACTCACACCCACTGTGACACCCATATACTCGCACCCACTCAGACGCTCTCACACCCAGAAACACTCTTACACCCATTCTGACGCCCATACAGACTCTCACCCACTCACACACAGAAACTCTCACTCCCACTCTGATGCCCATACAAATGCTCACACCCGGTGACACACCCAGACAGACACTCTCACATTCACTGTGATACCCAAGCGGACACTTTAACACCCACTTGCACACCCCAATGCTCTTATACCCACTGTAACACCAAGACAGATACTCTCACACCCACTGACACACCCAGATATTAACCCCCATTGATACACCCTGACAGACACTCTCACATGTACTCTTTTGCCCATACAAACTCTCTCACCCAGTAACACACCAACACTCAAACCCACTCTGATGCCCAAACACTTTCACACTCACACACACACACACAAATACACAACCACACATGCGCACACACACACACACACACAAACAGACACAGACACCCTGTCACAGACTGACAGAGACAGTCAGACTTGCACTCACAGACCCACTCAGATTCCCACACACCCACTCACAGACGCAGACACACCGACATACACACACACACACATATTCACTTGCACACCTTGTGTTAGAGTGATGCACCACTCACATATCCAATAAGACATTCTGTAGTGTTACTGGTGTGTACTGGATGAGCCCTTTTGGTTTGTGAATCTGCAATGGATCCGCAGATCCACATAAGATTTAAGAAATTGGAATTGGCAAAATAACTCTCTTAAGTGAAAGGGTTGGCTCTCAAAAGAGCCTTTGTGATTATGATGTGTAGGTGATAATTACACATAATACAGGATGCAGTTCTTTGAAGTTCTTGAGGAACACCCTGTTGCCTTTCTCTGTCAAGTGAACACCATAATTTCTGTATATACCCTGCATATCAAAGTGTACTAAGGGTACTGGCTCTGAGAAGGAGGGAAAGAAATAGAGAAATAATTGGGCAAAGGTTCCTGAGGAGAGGGGGATTCCCCAGAGAGAAAGAGTTCCCTAGTGGATTTGATGCAGGAAGTAGTGTCTACATCCTAACCTAGTCCTCTGAGGATCTCAAGGACAGACATGCTTAGAGGGACCTAAGGCTGCAGCTGGCCCAGGTGGCTGCAGAGGAGAGATAAGCTGAGGCTGAGATGATCAGCACCGATTGTTTGGTACTCTTTTTATAAAAAAGAAATCAGTAATTTCTCCAAGAAGTGGATTTTGTTTGTTGCAGATGGACGGTATAATCACAACATCTGTGATTAATATACTTGCAAAAATGTGATAGATGCTATAACAAATTCTCCTGGTGTCTTGGATTTTGATGTCTTTAATGTTACAGTTCGTTTGTGTGAAAAAGTTATGTAAATTATCCCATACATATTCTGCACCAGCTCAGAGTTAGAAACCAAGTATTTGTTTTTTTTGTACAATCTTTGATTGTTTTTTCCCTACTGTTTATTGATGATTCTTTCAACAGTATATCACTTGTATAGAGTACTAGCAGCCCGTCCCGATGTTGTCCGGGTATCCCCGCTGTTACGCTGACTCTCCTCAGCCTCTTGAGAGTTCAGTGCGTGACAGCGTGCACGCGACATTGCGCGTGTGTGAAAGAGCAGCCTGTTTATTTTTTTTATCCCTGCTGGTACGCTGACTCTCCTCAGCCCCCGCCTGAGCACCGCTGGTATGCTGACTCACCTCAGACCCCACCTGAGCACCGTAGACACTGCGCGTGAGTGAAAGAGCAGCCTGTTTATTTTTTTTTATCCCCGCTGGTACGCTGACTCTCCTCAGCCCCCGCCTGAGCGCCGCTGGTACGCTGACTCACCTCAGCCCCCGCCTGAGCACCGTAGCAATATGTTATAGTGTGTGGCGGCTCCAGAACGCATCGAGGATTTCCGGCCCATTTTCCACGAATGCTGCGTGAATGCCTTGCCCATCGCTGTATGCCCACGCCCCCGGCAGAACGCACTCGCCCACAAGGAAGTAGTGTGAAGGCTTTGTTTTTCTGAATGCCGTTTTAATGTCAGAATGCCGCGCCCATCGCTGTATGCACACGCCCCCAGCACAACGCCCCGAGCAGAACGCCCACGCCCACAAGGGACTACTTTGCCCCTAAGGTTCTTTTACCCTTCTAATGTATATGGTGGGCAGCTGTATAGCCTAAGTCCATTTGCTGCAACTGTCCTTTCCGAAGCTGAATTGGGTGTTGTGATTGGTGCTGTGGTTCGTGAGATTACCAGCCTCAAAGGTTTGGGCTCTCTCTTTATAATATTAGTATAGATAGAACCTGAGAGCAGTAGGGAAAATGCACCCACAGAAGATAATCGTAGTGTGACAAGCATATGGCATTTCGCACAGTGAGTAAGCATCTCACTTAACGTTTTGAAGGGAGGTGCTAATATAATGACTGCAGCTGATGGTGGCTCTCCCAAAGGTGCTGTACAAGTGGCTGTCCTGCTGCACCTACTTTGTCCCACATGATTTAGTTGTAGCCTCCTTCTGGAATTGTTTTTAAGTGCATCCATATAGATGTTGTTTCATGGAAATAATTGTGTGCAGTGCCTCTTGATGCCTGCTTGCAGCAAGTATTGCAGTAGAGATAGTTATCGGTAACCTTTTTTTCCTTGAAGGTGTTGTAAGATGTGTTTTGTGCTTCCTGAAGTGCTTGTGCACAAAAGTGTATTTTTAAATAGTTAAATAAGTTGTTATGTTTATTTGTTATTTGTTTGGTTTAAATTGTTTTGTAATATGTTAATAAAATGTATTTGTAAAGTTATAAAAATATTTATCAGCAATTTTAGTTATGGGTCACAAACACACCCATACAGGTACTCCTACATGAGCTCGCACAGCTATGGTGTCATTAACACAGGTACTGACACACTCAAACATACACTCATACAGCCACTCAAAATTCCATACAGTGAGTCACCCACCCATTTATACTTGTAAACTGCTACTTAGATAGACTCATGCATCCTTACAGCCATTCACACCAAGCCACACACTGATATAGCGACTCATACACCCAGTTATACACTGATACAGCCATGCACATACCCTAACATATACCAGTACAGCTACTCACATACCCACTCATATGCTGATTAAACCATCCACACACTGACATCCATGCACAGATCAATGAAGCCACTGAGACATCCAGACACTCACTGATGCAGCCACTGAGATACTCAGGTTCACACTGATACAACCTCTGACACACCCACGGACACACTGATACAGCCACTGACATAACCCACACACACACTGATACAACTACTGATACACCGAGCCACAATCTGATTCAGAAACTGACACACATACCTTTTCAGCCAATGACACACCCAGACAAATATCAATACAGCTACTTAGACATTAAGCCAAACACTGATACAGCCTCTCAAACAACTATACATATACTAATACAGACACCAACACACTCATACAAACATTAATGTATCCATTAAGACACCCATGCACACACTGACACACACACTGGCACACCCCAGCATACACCGATGTATAGACTGTCACCCAGGCATACAGCAATGCAGACACTGGCACACCCAGCCAAACATTAATGTTATGCTATGTTATGTTAATGGGTTTTGTAAAGCTCAACAGCTGTCCCATCAAAGAGGTGACCCGGCTCTGACAGCAATGAGGTGGACAGAATCAGAGAGGGGCCCCAGAGAAGGCCTACAGAGTGGGAAAGAGGAAGGTTTTCATGGCTTTCCTAAATTCAAGGTAATTGTTAAGCCCACGAATGTGGGCAGGCAGCGTGTTCCAAA
This sequence comes from Lissotriton helveticus, assembly GCF_964261635.1. NCBI lineage: Eukaryota > Metazoa > Chordata > Amphibia > Caudata > Salamandridae > Lissotriton > Lissotriton helveticus. The sequence goes on along the minus strand of NC_136069.1, from coordinate 138,008,592 downwards.
GGATGGCCGCTCTGTTCCGGAAAGAGCGACCTCCGGCGCGAACCCTCCTAACCCGGGTAACCACCACCAGGTGTTGTCCCATGAAACGGAGCTGGTGGGGGGAACGTAGGGTAAAAGCAAGTTGGCCAAAATACCAGGAGAGGCAATTTCAGGGCTTTGAATGCTATACAGAGAGCCTTGAACTCAATCGGCCTGGCCACAGGCAGCCAGTGGAGACGGCTAATGGCGTTTGTCACAGAGCAGGCTCTGATTAGCATATGTATCAAGGACCCCCTGAATAATCAATTCTAGTAATTCCTAGGTCAGGGAACAAACAATATATGAAAGATAACAACCTAGGCAATTAAAACTAGTTTGTCATATAACTAAGGCAGAGAGGGGAAAACAATTAATATTTCACATTCAGTTGTTTATTAATATATTCAATTTAAAACATATAGTGCATATAAAAAGGTTTATTTCTCAAGTAACAACATATAAAAGCATTTCAACAATAGGATACTATCACAAGTTTACATGAAAACAAAATAAAATAAAGGAATAAGAATTAAAAAGCGGCACAATTCACGACGCGCGTTTCGGCGACCAGCGCCTTCTTCAGGAGTAGCCACGTACTACAAGATCTGTGAATATTATCTGCTTAACAGGATATGTAGCCAATAATTTTTCATACACGAACAATTTGAATAAGTGATATCCTAATTTTTAATGTTAGTAGTTCATCCGCGGGACTTCACAAATATCGATTTTTCATGATAGTGAATCTTTCAGTTTAATTCCCTCGTGACTAATACTTTTATTTAGACGACGTTTCTAAATCTTCTATCAAATTTTCTTTTTGGACAGAATCAGGATTTATCTTTGGTTTACGATGTACAACCATCAGGTTTACCTGACTATTTAGAAAGTAACGATATGCCTCCAGAGTGAATAGATGATACAATACGCTCTGTGCCGTAGCGACTAAAAGAAAGGAGTCCTCCTGATATGAGGACAAATTCCAAAGTTCAACCACTAATTAGAGATACGGTTCAAGATTGACCGAAGGCGGGAACCTGCTTGCGTCTTGATTTCGAAACGCGCATCGTGAATTGTGCCACTTTTTAATTCTTATTCCTTTATTTTATTTTGTTTTCATGTAAACTTGTGATAGTATCCTATTGTTGAAATGCATTTATATTTTGTTACTTGAGAAATAAACCTTTTTATATGCACTATATGTTTTAAATTGAATATATTAATAAACAACTGAATGTGAAATATCAATTGTTTTCTCCTCTCTGCCTTAGTTATATGACAAACTAGTTTTAATTGCCTAGGTTGTTATCTTTCATATACAGAGGAGGCTCTGCGCAAACCGAGGAGAGATCTTGCGACTGCATTCTGTACCCTCTGTAGCCTATGTATTTCGGTCTTGTTTGCACCCAAATACAGTGAGTTAGCATAATCAAGTCTAGACATAATCAAATGCCTGAATGATGATCTGCCTAGTACGGGCATCAAAGAAGACCAGGATGGGTTTGAATCCCCGCAAAAGCTCAAAACAGGTTCCAGTCACCTTTTTCGTTTGTGTCTGGAAGTTGAGGGATGCATCCATCCAAACCCCTAAGGTCTTCACTGCCTGCTTGGGGAGAGGGCAGTGCCTAGGCTCTTGGTCCACCAGAGCTCATTCTATAGACCATGGTGTTTCCCCACACTAACACCTCTGAATTGTTAGCATTTAGTTGGAGACAGTTGACCGTCATCCACTCTGTGACTGCCGCAAGATCGCTTTGAAAATTAAGAGCGTCCTGCTTAGAGTTGCTTGAGAGAGCCACCACCAGCAGTGTGTGGTCGGCGTAGGAGACCATGGTCATCCCTATGCTCTTGGCTACTACAGCCAGAGGTTGTACGTATAGGTTGAAAAGCAGAGGTCTCAGGGAGGAGCCCTGTGGCACCCCTTGCTTGATGGGGAAGATGCCAGAGGTGAAGGGGGGGCTATCACCTGAAACATCCGATCAGCAAGGAAGGAGGCGAACCACTTCAGGGCAGAGCCTACAATTCCAGCCTCCTCCAGGCGTTGCAACAGAATGGCATGCAATAACACACTTAGGAACACTGACGTATACACTGACACACCCTGGCATACACCATTGCAAACACTGACACACTCAGACATACACCAAAGCAGGCACTGACACACCCAGCCATACACTAATGCATCAAATAACACACAAAGGCATACATTGGTGCATACACTTAATAACCCAGCCATACGCCTGTACATACACTGACACAGTCAGGCGCACAACAGTGCAGACACTGACACACCCAGGCACACACTGATGCACACACTATAGACCCAGGCAGACACTGTTGCATAGACTGACTCACTGAGACATACAGTATGCAGACACCATCACACCCAGCCAAACACTAATGCATCCAGTAATACACTGACACACCTAGGCATGAATCAATACTGACACTGACACCCAGGCATACACCAAAGCAGACACAGACACACCCAGCCAAACAGTAATGCACACAATAACACATACAGGCAGACATTCATGCATTCATGAACACACCCAGTCACACACTAATGCATATGCTCACACACCCAGGCATACACTACCTCAGCTAGGCATACATTGGTGCATACACAGACTGAGCCAGGCTTACAACAGTGCAGACACTGACACATCCAGGCACACACTGATCTATACACTGAAACACCCAGGCATACAGCAATGCAGAGACTGGTACACCCGGCCAAACACTAACGCATCCAATACCACACTTAGGCACACACTGATATACCCAGGCATTCACCAGTGCAGACACTGACACAACCAGGCATACAACAATGTAGACACTGACACACCCAGACAAACACTAATCCATACAACAATACACTCAGGCATACCATGATGCACACAATGAAACACCCACTGTGACACAGATACAGTCACTGACACTTTAAAAACACAGAGTTAGCTCTTTGTTTGACCAGATGGTGGGTCCAAAAAACGCTTTTTTCTAGAAGGGTTTTTAACTGTTTTTTATATTTTCTTTCATTTTTATTTTTTTAACAAAAAGTGAACAGAGTAGTAACAAGCATTTACAATGCAATAGGGCTTGCAGCATTTAAGTTTGAGTTATTGGCATTGTGTATGACAATGAGTTGCATACATTTTCCGAAAACTCTGAATTGGTGTATAAAGATGATTTGCAAACTGTCATATGTTTCTCAATAATAAGGAGAGTTGGGAATAATTATGCTATGCTATCTTTTGCTATCCTGTGCTTTTTTATTATGCTGTGCTGTGTTTTGTTATGCTATGCTGTGTGTTGTTATGCTATGTTTTGTTATGCTATGCTGGTGAGGGTGTGTGAGGGTGAGTGAGGGTGTGTGAGGGTGAGTGAGGGTGAGTGAGGGTGTGTGAGGGTGAGAGAGGGTGTGTGAGGGTGTGGGGGTGTGAGGGTGTGGGGGTGTGAGGGTGAGGGGGTGAGGGGGTGTGAGGAGGTGTGTGAGGGTGAGGGGGGGGTGAGGGTGAGGGCGTGTGAGGGTGTAAGGGTGAGTGAGGGTGTGTACGTTTGAGAGGGTGTGAGGGTGAGGGGGTTTAAGGGTGAGGGTGTTTGAGGGTGAGGAGGTGTGAGGGTGAAGAGTGAAGCATTGTGCAGCATGCACATAGTAAGGGTGATGCAGTACCCCCAAAATAAACATGCTGGAATTCAGAAAATAAATGAGCAATAAAATGCTTTTACATTTTTTTTTATCTTGTCACATTTGCTGCGCTTTAAAAGATGGTCAAATGTCAAGCTTTTTTGGAAAGTTGGTACTTGTTGTTTTAACGTGGAGTGTCGAGTTTACTTTTCTTTCTCCGAATGTAAAGATAGAGGATTTTGTAAAGCAAACTGACAATCTTGCTGGGAAGCAGGGAATGAAAAGAAAGGCTAAATTATGCCAGTTTGTATTTTTAAAAATAACAATTAAATACCTATAAATGCACCAAATATTTCAAGCCATATCAGCAGTTGCGGCGTAAGACGTGAGCAAAAACGAAACTGTGGCCAAAAACGAAACTTGCCGTGGGGCGGGACTTCCGTCTTCGGAAGCCCGCGCCCACGGATTGGCTGGCCAGAAAAGCAGTGCTGGTGATGCAGGGCTCTCATGCCCGAGGGAGAGCCCCGCGGAGGATGCATTAGTCCAGAGTGGTGGTAAGTGGGGCTTGGGGGGAGGGGGTGCGCGTGAGTGTATGGTGCGCTGGTGTGTGTGTGTGGGTATGTGTGCGACGGCGGGGGTGTCTGTATGCGTTGGTGCGTGTGCATGTGTATAGGTGCGCCCGTGTGTGTGCGCATGCGTGCAGGGGGAGGAGTGGCACAGCTTTCCAGGAGAGGAGACAGGAGCTGGGTACAGCGAACGCGTTCACGTGCGCGTGGCCCACTCAATTCCGAGCGCGCGGCCAGCTCCTGTCCCCTCTCCTGGAAAACAGACTCGCTGACAATAGGGTCTCTGGTGAGACCGCGCTTCGCGCGGCTAACGCCACGAGCCCTAAAAAGGGTAATGATGGGAAATGCAAGGAAGCAACTGGCTTCAATCTTCCAAAAACATTTTGTAGTCACTGGAAGCAAAAAAAATAACAACTAGCAGTGATTGTAGAATAGCGCTTTTCTAGTTTATGAGGTGGCAGTGTTATGTGCTATGGTAGATAACGCAGAGGGGCACTCCAAGTGTAACAACATTAGGGTGGTGGGGCCTACGGGGATGGAGGGGCCGAGCATGGATTTGTACTTGGAGACCTAGTTGACAGAACACGTGTTGAGGGGTCGTCCGCCTAATACAGGAGCCCCTCCCAGGCCTGTGGGGCAAGGCTGTTCAATTTCAAGGGTAGATATAACATCCTGCAGATCACTAGAGCTAGGGGCTCATGGACTGTGAACAACAATACCGTCACAATTTTCCTGGACAGCACAATGGATGTTCAGTGGCAGTAGGAGTTGGTTCATTACGTGAAGCAGCACCTCAGCATTTTGGGGATCAAGTATGCCCTGTTTTATTCAGCGGAACGGAAGGTAATTTCAGACAATGATACTCTTTTCTTCTAAACTCCAAAAGATGTGTGGGCCTGGCTAAAAACAAGGGGTGCATTTCAGAGCCTGGGGACCAGTGGAAGACACAAAGGAACAGAAGGCATCCAAGGCAAACCGACAGCGAAGTCTGCGATTGGCAGGGCGGAGGTGATAGCGGCGGTGGAACAGTCAGTTTTGGCTGGCCGAGGCAGTTGGTACTCTGATGGGGACATGGTGGAGTGCGAAGACTCATTATATGTAGAAGAGATACTGGAGGAACTGGGAGGGTCCCTTGGGTTACGCCAATGATGATGAAACTGCTGATGCGCACTTAACTAGCAAAATATACTTTTCGTTGAGGTCGTGTTGATTTCGGACTGATCTGACTGGGATCACTGGTATGCGAGCTGTGTCGTGGGGGTAGGCTTGTACAGTGATGTTGGCACGGGAGCCGGATTACACTGCAAAGCCATGGTATGCTTTGACCACCCCTGTTGCCGGAAAGACTATGGATTGCTTGTTGAATCATTGGAGGCATTGGTTGGCTGTGTTCGATTGATGTCGCGGCAGGGATGTGGGATTGTTGGGGGTTTCTTTATAATGTTCTCATGTTTGGTTTCTTACTGCTGTGCCTGCTCTCTCCTCCGCCAGCCCCTCTCTACACTTATGAACACAAAGACTCACCTACACACACAACTCATATGGTGACACAAGAATACCGCATTGTGACGTGGAATGTGAGGAGGATGGGCACATATAGTAAACACTATAAAACTCTTTCAAACTTTAAAATGCCACCGGATCCAGTTTGCCTTCCCCGAGGAGACTCATTTGATGACTAGGTAACTCACTAAGTTATGCAGGCACTTTCAGAGTATGTTGTATGGCACTACTTATATAACATATGCCAAGTGAGGGTTGATATGGGGGGTTGATATAGGTGGCACCCCAGGTCCTGTTTGGAATGGAGCATAACTTGATAGACCCGGAGTATCGTTATGTTATAGCGGAGGGCACCCTACATGGTGAGCCTCTCACACTTACAGCATTATATGCCCCGAATGTGGGGCAACCACTTTTCTTTGCCTCGTTGAGTGCTAGCCCAATTTTCTGGTGCAGACCTTTAATTATGTCCCATACCTTATGCGTGGTAGGTCAACTCCACCTGTACTGGGGACCTAATCACACACTATCACCAGGCAACATGCACACAATGTACAGGCGGTAGACATTTGGTGTGCCTTAAACCCTTGCTGGCGTGAGTACTCATGTTATTCAGCAGTCCATGCTTTACACACACAGATTGACATGATATATGGCAGTGTGGCACTGATGAGTAAATGCACACAGGCTGAATATTAAGCAGGACTCTTTCTGATCCCTTTCCCTTGCTGGTTACCTTATTGTGCGGGCATCCTGTCTTGCAATATCCACAAGGCAAATACATCCGCTGGTGTTGATGGATGCACCATACAGTACCCATGTGGATGAACAGATATTTTGCTGACAATGAGGTGACTGCCACGGATGCTGTGGTGAAGTGGGATGCCTTCAAGGTAGTAATCACGGGGGTGTGCATGACCACGCAATATAATATGAATCAAGGGTTGAAGGAGGAGGTGTTGAACCTCAAGGATAATATAAAAACTGCGGAAAGGGATAGCTCAGCCCACCTGGCATCATACCCCCACGCTGGAGAACATTAGGATGGAATATAGGGGGACATGACATAATGACAACTGTCTGCCCTAGACTATAAAGAATTTGTTAAACTCCAACATGAGCTGGGTGATAAAGCTAGTGGATTGTTAGCCTGGTTTCTGCATTCTGAGATACCGCGAGTGATTCGGTCTCTGGCGGGTCCCATAGTGAACACACAGTTGAGTGTTAATAGGCAATTTGAGAACTACTACAAGATACTCCAAAGAGTCCCCGAGGGTATAGACATGGAGTTGGTATCAGCCTATCTGGGGATCATTGTGATCCCGCTCCTCGATCTGTTTCAGAGACAAGGATTAGGCATGTCTCTGACTCTAGAAGGTACCAAATGAGCTATAAAACAAATGGCCTGGGGCAGAACTGAAGGCACCGACGGACTGCCCAGCGAGTTCTCTGCCACTTATCGAACCCAACTGGCGCCTTAGCTCTTGCAGGTTTAGGAACAGGCAAAAGAATGTGGTAGACTTACGGATTCCATGAGAGAGGCTCTAATGATGGTGCTCCCTAAACCGGGGCGAGACCCAATGGAGGTGGCATAGTATTGCCCTCTCTCTGCTTAATCTTAGTTACAAAAACCCGGGAAAGGGGCTAGCCAACAGGTTGACCCCTTGTACAGGCCATAATTCATCCAGATCAGAACTGGTTCATCCCCGGTAGGAACACGTTCTTGAATCTATGCTGTTCATTCTGCATCATGGACTGGGCACGCAGGATGGACACTCACTGTTGGGTGTCTTTTTTTGGAAATCGAGAAGACATTTGATACATACCCTCGTATGTATCGAAGTCACACAGAGCTCCGTGGACTCCTCAAAAACCACTAAACTTACAAAAAGACAACGAAAACGTGCCAGAAAAGGTAGGGCAAAACACACCCTTCAAGGAACTACAAAACTAGAGAAAAACTTCCCCATTTTTACAAATCAAAACATACAGAGGAAAGAAAATAAGGAGTTGAGAGTCAGCACAATTGAGCAAGCACCAGGTACAGATCAACCAAACCATCGAATGGATCAAAACAGATGCAACACAAAGCAAAATGCTTCAAAACTCTTGACTGAAAATCCCAAAGAGAATATAAAGCTGACGCTGTATGCAACAGATATCAATTGGCCAACAGCTTCACCCGTACTAACCTCAGGATGCCCAAACAGGCAACCAGACCAAATTCAATACACGGAAAAAGGAGAAGGGGTGGAAAAATTGCGGCTGGACCCAATTAAAAACTAGAGTAAACGAAGAAGCAAGTACCCAACCAGATAATAGGGAAAAAAAGGATAAAACGATTCACTTAAAACAAAACCCAAACATTGAGAGTAGAGAAGGGACAGAAATTAAATCACAAACCCCGTCCAGGCTCACAGCTGAAGATAAAAGAGGTAACAGTACAGAAAGCGGGTGGCTAATGGCTTGGAAGGAAAAGGGTGGAAAAATATGAGAACAATCAGGAAGAGGGGAAATAACATCAGGTAATAAGGCAAACAACTTAACTGAGCCCAAAGAACACAGTATCCCAAATCCAATCAAGACAATTAACAGGAAAGGAAGATCATGCAAACTGCCCGTTAATGATTACGAGAGTAAGCCGATAGGCACTGCAATATACACAGAAGCTGGAAAATGGGACCAAGGGTCTAACGACGAAAAAAGCCCGAAATTCGGCAGGAAGGCCTGGAAGACAATCAGAGGGAGTATACTTACAAGTTGACATTGGTATCGGAATATTGTACAAAAGGAAGGCAAGATACATTAAACAGAGGGAACGTTTTGAGGTTATTGAAAGAAATTCCTGAACTAAATGGAATACCGCCACAAGACCTCATAGCCGTGGAATTTAAGAACTCCCTGGATAACCCAGACATTGAGGAGACCCTGACAACCTGGTCATCAAAGGAGCTAGTTGAGAGGATATACAACAGCAGAGCAATCTTTGAATCCTGGGGAATCACGATGAGGCCTCTCAAACCCCCAAGGTATCCTCATCCCCTGTTAGTTAACCAGAAGATTTAAAAATCAGAAGACATACATGCAAAAAAAACAAAAAACGATCTTCCACGCCTTTACGCCTAATAAACTCAAATGGAAGTAATGTACCAGGGACACAGTTAATACATTCCGTGGATGAAGGCATGGACTGGTCTTGGGTGCCAAAAGCACTAAGTATCTCGTTACCTCGTTATCAATCAACAAGAGATGGGGGCAGATTGCTCAAACTAGGGAGCAGGGCTGCATGTGGAAGGATGAGGATCAGAACCCGTTAAAGATCTAATCGGATCGGATCGGATTTAAAAACATGGGCCATGACCACAACACCCTGTCCTTCCTCGAACAACAAGATATAATACTCCTCCAAGAAATATGGATGCTGAACCCAATAGCAATACCTGGTTACATCCAACATCACACTTTAGCAGTAAAATATGCAAGGTTCGATCACCCGAGGGGGGACTTATCAACATACATATCACAAAAACACATTTGGCGAACAGAAGAGATAGATGTTGGTACAAACTGGCTCCAAGTTACAAAAGGTACAGGAAAGCAAATCCCAAATAGAAGAGATTGGCAACTAATCTTGGTCAAAGTATACATTCACCCCGAAAAACAAAACCAGAAGGAGAAATTTGCAACATTAAAAAATTTGATTATTACATTACAAAAGACGCACGAATTCTGCAGTTTGATCATTTCAGGTGATTTTAATAGTAAACTGCTAAATCAAAATAAAATAAAGAGGCAAGTGAACTGGGGGAACAAAATGATAACGCAAGGGTTGGAAAGATACGGACTACCAATCCTAAATGGAAATACCGCAGGGGATAAGCCGGCAGCAATAACGTACTCTGATGGAAAAAGACGATCAACAATTGATTTCACCATCACTAGCTCCAATTTAGTCACAAGAATAGAATCATTCCAAATCCTAACGCGTATAGAAAGTGATCATCACCCGCAAATCACAAAGCTATAGATAAAGCTAGCCATGGAAGAAACAATAATTACACTAAGTCAAAATCTGAAAAGTTTAACTTGAGGAAACTAAAATGGCAAGGAAACAACCTAGTAAATATAATGGATTCCCTAAAAGAACACTTGACACAAACAGGGCTGCAGATAGAAGAAAACCGCATAACAATCTGGGAAGATCTATGTCTCTTCCTTAGTCGAAGTTTTCCGGCCACTAATAGAAACACAAAAAGAATAGACAGTAGAAAGAATCCATGGTTTAATTTTGCCTGAAGAGACGAAAAGAGAAAGATGGCAAAAGAGGCTCGAATCCAAACAATGGCGATTAAAACAGGCAAGAAGGAAGACAAAAGCGAATGGAAGAAGCTACAGAAGAATTATAAAAAAATGTTAAAGGAAGCTAAATCTGAATACAAAGAAAAAATTTGGGTTCAGTTACTATGGGCAAGCACCTTGCCAAACAGCAGAGAATTCTGGGGAATCATTAACAAAATGAATGGGGGAACCAAATTACAACAAGAAGCGGGGATTGATTAAAAAACTTGGATGGAGTATGTACACAACAAGTACACATTGTCAAAACCAATAAAGGACCGAAAACCGTAAGTAGAAGACCACACCGGTTCAGCAGAAAATAACTATGACCAGCACTCTCTGACCGATGAAAACAAATTGAAAGGAATAATAAAAAGGTTGAAAACAGAGGGGGCAGCAGGGCCCAACGGACTGCCCAACGCACTATTCAAACATGCACCAGACTTTTTGGCCGACTATCTTGCGCCATTGTTCAACCAGATTTACATAGAGAACAACGTCCCCAAAAGCTGGAAGGCGAATATTATCCACCCTATATTCAAACAAGGAGAGCATAATAAGCCAGATAACTACAGACTCATATCACTGATAGATGTCGAGGCTAAATTATACGCTTCATGCCTATTATTCCACCTTCAGGATTGGATGGACGATACAAACATAATCCCAAAGTTTCAAACTGGCTTTAGACAGGGTATGGGTACTTTTAAACGAAAAGGCAAGAAAAAGGAAAACGCAGTTATTTGCATGCTTTGTCGATTTGTAAGCCGCTTTCGACAAAGTTAATAGAAGGCGCCTCTGGGAAAAACTAAGGGCATGGGGGCTGCCGAGCAAATTACTGGAAGCAATAATATCCTTGCACAGCGGAACATGGGCCAGAGTGAGATTAGGCAATGGACTAAACACCACCAGCAGCATCTGCACAGAGCAAGGGCTAAAACAAAGCTGCGTACTCGCCCCAAGCCTATTCAATTTATCTATGGCAGACATCAGCAACCACATGCAATCATCCAACTGCCACCCGCCTAGTATAGCCGAGGAGCCAATACCATTCCTACAGTACACTGACGATATTGTGGTACTAAGCCAAAGCCCCATTGGGCTACAAAGAGCAATTAACAACCTGGTCACCTACTTGGATCAAGACAGTTTGGAAATAAACAATGACAAAACAAAGGTTGTACGTCTTATTGACCCCCCAAAAAAAGGTTTAAATGGTATATAAAAGGGACCCAAATTGAAGAACAAGCACCCTATAAATACCTTGGTCTAAAAATAGGACGAGGCCCAACACACAATGAACACAAAAATGATTTAAAGGCAAAAGCACAATCTCTAATATTCGCGTATAGACTACTGAACAGCAAAATAGGATGCCCGAGTTACGCACACCTCTTAAAAGTGATGGCGTCGCAAAATATACCTACATTGTCATACGCCCTGGTTGTATAGCGGCAAAGAGGCGGAGCTCCTAAATGACCTACAGACAAGGGTCTATAAAGCGGTCTTCAATTTACAAAAATCTGCCACTTTAGCTCAGGTGCGGTTGGAGTTAGGCTTGCACAACCAGAAATTCCGGAGCATGAGCGGCTTCGTGAAACTATGTCACAAATTCCGCGCATCTGAGCCAGGATCTCTAAACAACATTTGCTGGAAAGAAATCAAAATCCAGATGGATCAAGACGCGCCGAATTCATGGGGAGCCTATCTGCGGAAATCCATATCAGAACTAGAAATACAAACAATATGGGACAGCCAGTGGGACAAGGCAGTATTTGGTAGACTGGTAAACAAAACATCAAAGAAGAAATCTCTTTTAGAAGACAAAATTACAACTTCAAAACGCAGACATGGGTGGACCATGATTAACTCGTACACATCATTAAAGCCCCAAGTATATCTATTAACACACTTCAGCATCGAGCTAAAAAAGAGCTTCACAAAATACCGCCTGGGCGGGCATGATTCGAAAGATCTGCAACCGTCGTGGCAAAGTAATCACCAAGATACATATTGTCGACTATGTGGTTTCTGTAACGAAACTTTAACACACCTATTGTGTGCTTGCCCAGCAGTTAACGATACAAGGAGGGGACTTTTAAAACCAATTTTTAATGAATTAAATATACGCACCTGCAGGCAAGCAGTAATACGCTGGCTGGAAGGATCCTCAATAATTTTGGCCTGCCGAGGTGTAAAATTCCTAGTAAAAGTAAGGAACCTTTTAAGGCAAGCCGACCTAAAAATAGCATAAGGCAGAAGGGCAGGCGCTCAGTATATCTGACAAAGAAATATTCAACGGCATCATGGCAATACACAGGAAAACGGCCCAGTGGGGAACTTAAAACGGTCATCTTCTTCACGAACAAGACTGAGTTGAAAGTTGGCTTTTTTTAGATCACAATTTAGGTGTATATAATGTTATGCAGATTTTTTTTTCTCTTTTTTGTAAATATGGAATTGAGTACTTCATGGAACTTTGAGCATAACACCTTTCTTTTATCAAAAAACATGTAAATTGTAGATTTTAAGTAATCAAATACAATAAAATCTTGAATCTTGATACATACCCTAGGGTGGGCCTACCTATAGACCATGTTGACCAAATTGGGTCTGGGACCGGAGTTTCGCAGGTGGATCAGGATCCTTTCCAAGTGTCCCTTTGCCAGGGTGCGCACATGTGAGATGATATCCAGCAGGTTTGAAATTGAACGGGGTACCATGCAGGGCTGCATCTCTTCGCCTCTTTGCAGATGATTGGCAAAGATATATCAGACCGGGAGTTGGTTAGAGGCTGGGCTTATAAGGTGGAGAGATGTAGTGTCAGATGGGAAATTGCGCTTTTCGTGGATTTGGTTTCTAGGAGTAACTTAGATCACAGGCAATTCATTTTATACTCAGCCCTCCATGGAGTGGCGGGTAAGATTTGGGTTTCTGACCGTGAACTCCCCCCTGCGGTGGATCAACTAGAAATTATGTTAGCCACGACTGGAACCAGGCTGGTAGTCTCAGGTCTATATAGAACGCTGCTAAAAGGGTTCTTGAAAAAGAGTATCCAGGCTCTTAAGGGGTGGTGGTAGGACCGGCTATTGAATTGAATTTCCGGAGCCAGCATGGGACCGAATGCTGGGATCAATTAAGACGGTCTCACAAAATTCTTTCTTCCGTCTTACCCAATTCAAGTATGTACACCATACATACCTCTCGCCGGACAGGATAGGGAAGATGTATGTGGGAACCAGGGCAGCCTGCCCTAGATGTCAGTTGGAGAATACGGATTTCTTACACATGGTTTGGGCATGTCAGGTGGTCGCCAGCTTTTGGCGCGATGTGATCCAGTGTATATCGGAAGTGACGACTCTTTTTTACTGCAGGACTCATTATACCTCTTACTTAACACATGAGTGGTAACAAAGAGTAGGAAGCAGGAAGCTGGCTTTCAGAATTGGACTTTGGTACTCACTAAATGCCAGATAGTTATGTATTGTTAGGCAGCTGCCGCCCCCTTTGTACATATGTGTTAGAAAGATGTAGTCTGATTGGATTCAGCGTAGTTACCATTATGTGCTGATACCAGGGACAGGAGACGCCACCTCATTTATCAATGGGAACGTTTTTTCTAGAGAGTTTGAATAAATTACTACATCTGTGATCAAGGGTGGATGGCTGCTATGCAACAAGTTGATGCATAGCAGGGGGGCTGCAGCTCCTAACCCTGAACGGGGGAGGTATGAGTGGTTGCGTTATAGTTTCGGGGATGACAGTCTGACAAGCGTATTGTGAATGTATGGTGGCAGGTGCGGGGGTGCCGGTGGACGGAACACATGTACATGTTTGTCAAACGTGGGTGGGACGGACAGCTGGAGTTTGTGGTGGCATTTGATTGTTTAGATGAGATCAACTGACTCCCCCTTCTGAGGGTGGAGGGGCGCACGGGTATGGTGCAGTGCTCCTGCACGTTTTCTTTTAGTTATTATGTGACTTGCCATGTTGTGTGCCTGGAACGCCTTTGCATAATTGCCAGTGCTACTGTTATTATGTGTACAAGGCAACAGTAATAACAAACTAATAAAGATGTTTTTTTTAAAGTATGAGGCGTTTTTACTGTGCACATCCTCAGCACAATCATTTAAACGCGTGTTCTTATAGGATTATAGAGAAAAAGGAGGTTCTGTGAAATAAAATATCTGCCTAGGATCCCCTGATTGGAACTAGCTGGAAAGCCAGTAATTATTCCAGGTGTTCTGGTTTCACATTTTGAAATTCATCCTCCAGGCAGGTATCTCTGTCTCTCTCGCTCCTGTTTACATTAAAAGTCACTGTTTTGTCTTTCATTCTTGGCTCATAAGGGCAAAAAAAAAAAACGAAACAGAGATAGCAGACCCGACTCAGGTCTCCAGCCCTAACTTCAAAGTAAAGAATGCATTTATTTGGGGGCTGTCACACCCCCAGAAGCTACGCTCATGCTAACAGCCTTGGTGGAGGGCAAACGGTGACATCACTACTCAACTCTCCTTGTAATTCTTTGTGTTTCCTCCTCTTCTTATAAATTGTTGAGGTCCCTCTCTAAAATTGGTAGGCATATACCAATCATCTCCACTGTTTAGTTCACTCAGTTCGATTCAGAAACTTAATTCGGTTGGAAGTAAAAACAACCATAAAAGTACATTGATAAAAACTCATACCAATATAAACAATACAAGCAATAAAAACCCTAGTCTTATCATCCAAAATTCCAAAGGTGTCGTAAATAATGTGCCACCATGCGACAGTTTTACAATATGACGCATCTAGCGAGATGCGTCACGTTGTATAGCCCTGCGCTACATTATACCTGCGTCAGGAATAATGTATGCAGGGTGGGCATTCCGTTGCAAGGAAGCCTCGTAAAAGTGACGCAGTGAAATCTACAAGTCACTTTTACGTCCCCGCAGCTTCAAAACCTTAAGTCTGCTTGTACCAGGCGTAAGGAGTGATGCAGCACTATGGGTATGGGCCGCCCCTGAGCAGTGCTGGAGTTGTGTCGCTCTTGCGACACGACTCCAGCACTGTATCACCTATACGCTTACAGATGCATCCCACACCTGTTTCTCCTTTCACCACGGTGCACTGACTGTTCCCATGAGGCACAGGGTCAGACTGATTTGCATATGGCCATGTCTGAACTGGGGTGGTGGAGTGAGCTAAAGAATGATGATGAATTAAACCCAGATCAGTTAACTGGGGGTGAATGTTTGATTTGCTCCAAAGCTCCGTCCATCATCTCCTTTGGTATCGCTTTGTTTGCCCTAAGTTGGCAGGGTATGCCCAGTTGTGGGTCCCTTGCTCACTTTGCCACTGGATTCAAGATAGCCTGGCTGATGAGAGTTATGAACCTGAAACCGGTCCCATGATGCTTGTTTCCGGTCCAGGGAAGACATGGCTTGGCAGTTCAGGCTGGACTGTTCCCATGAGGCACAGGGTCAGGCTGATTTGCATATGGGCATGTCTGAACTGGGGTGGTGGAGTGAGCTAAATAATGATGATGGATTAAACCCAGATCAGTTGACTGGGGTTGAGTGTTTGATTTGCTCAAACGCTCCGTCCATCATCCCCTTTGGCATCGAATTGTAAATGCAGCGCATCCTTGGTGGCGCAAGGGGATCTTAATGTCACTCAAAATAACTGGCACATCCCTGTTGATCTGCAGAGATGCGCCAGTTATTGTAAATCTGCCCCTCAGTCGTCTACTATAATTCATATTAACAAATGGTAGACTATATTTAGACAACAGTCAAAAATGATAAGTCTTGTTAAAAAAAAATATATATATATATCAATTCTTTAACCATTACAATAAGCTTTTCTAATTTTCGAGCATTCAGTACAAAAGTTGCAATATTGTAACACAAAAAGGGATCACCCAGTGTCACCAAGTAATTAATTGATGCTTTAAAGGATCTAATATTCTGGGCAACAAACATAGGTTTCAGATACAGTAACCTAGGATTCCGGTACAATTTGCAGAACAATAAAAAATGCATAGTGCTCGGTTTGCTCTGTTCGTCACAAGGACAAAAATGTATATAGGAAGGGCAGGGCCTCATATAGAGGAAAGCGACAAGGTGATGTGTAATTCCACACCTCAGCCTTGTCAGCACAAATCGGTGCTGTATATTGGTTACACATACCAGATAATTGTTATCCCCCTCCTCCTTGTCCTAGGACTTATAAAATATAACTGACGATTTGATCTCATTGTCTGACTTGCGTTTAACCAGCCTGATTTGAAAAAATATATTTTTAGTCCTAATCTTTATTAATAATGATTTTAACCGAGTAGGGTTGGACCAGATTGGCAAATTGAACAATTTACCAAGGCAAGAGTTAATATATGCTAACCAGGGTATATTTAGAGCCTTATCCAGTGCTAGGTAGACAGGGATAATGTTTTCTAATAAAACTGGTCTCTTCACTTGCCCAAAGTGATATCCATAATAACAAGTGTCTCACCAGAAGGTGGTCCTCAAGAAACTGCAAGCCTACCTCATTATGAACTATCGTATTGGATGCACAGGGTGGCAAACATAAAAAGTTGTTTTAAAAATGTATTTTCCTTGGTTTGTAATGAGAGGCCATTAGCATGGCCCCAAAGGCAGCCCCGTACGTTGCAGTAGACACACCCTTTGATTTAGATAGCTACCATTTCCCTAATGGGTCTGCTACCCAATTTAGAGGCAAACTTAAAGATACCCTGAAAGACTCTACTCATTTTGCCTCTAGTATTTAGTACATGCTGTGTCCATGAGCCACTGCCTGCAAATTAAATACCAAAGTAGCAGAAAGAATTAACTGAAGCTATTCAGATATTACCAATAAAAAAGGTTCTGCATGGTTTCTGCCTTTGACCACAGACTATGGTAAATGTTTTAGTTATATTTATAACCATTTTTTTTAAAACCATGTATATGCCAAAAGCATTCATCAATTTCTGAAAGCCCACTGGTATTCTGGCTAGGAGTACTGCGTCGTCTGCTTGGAGCAGTACTTGTATTAATGTGCCCAGCAGCCGTTGGGGCAATCGGCCTGCACTGACTGTGGGTGGCTATGCACCCTGTTAAGAAATAGTGAAAACAGCAGTGGTGCCTAAACGCAAACCTCACAATTACGACGCCTCACACTGAATTTTGGTGTACATTCCCCTTGTGGGCCGAACTTGGCTGGATAGTTTCTTATAGAGACGTGAGAGAAACACCACAATTGCTCTTGGTGCGCCTATAGAAATCAGCGTAGCGTAAAATAAATTATGATCTACTAGATCAAAGGATCTACTCAAATCTGCAAAGCATAAATATAAAATTCCCAATTTGGCCCTGGCATATTTCCCTATTAAAAGCTCAAGATTAATACATTGTTCTACAGTCCCCAGCTGTTTCCTAAAACCATACTGGACTTACAGACTTTTCTAGGTTTAATATACCCCATTTCAATTAATACAGTCACCAGTAATGGATATGAAAATGGCCGATTTAGGTATGGGAATAACATTGCTACCCACTTTTTCATGTTACGAGATAACCACAATTTAGGAAGTCTTCCACCTATTTTGGTCACACAATACACTCCTCTTGAAAATGTGTGTGTGATATATATGTCTTTTAACACTTTAACCGATGTAGGTTTAACCATTTTAGTGCTCCGAGGAGAGTAAATGAGACAGCAGGATTAATACTGGTTCACCTTGTCTATCGTTTCTGCCTCTTAAGACCACATAGTCAAGGCCTGTTTAATTTAGGTTTCCTGGTTACATTTTAATAGGCAAGCAAATGTTTTATACCAAGGAAAACTATATGTTTGTTTACAAGTACCAAACTTCTCGTGTTCTAGTCCTGATATCCTTGCACATCAGGCTACCTGGAAAAAAGTGGAACCTACAACAATGGTAGGCAAAGTGGAGGCACTATGTTTATGAAGACAAAGGCTCCCATGTGTAGTTTACCAGTTAGTATACTCCATTTCACACATGAAATGAGACCGAGTACCCTGACCACCAAACCCTCGTACCGTCCACCTCATTTAGTGATGGGAGGATCATGAGTAGTCCGTCGAAGTGTGTTTTAGTACGAAGGACAATAAAACACCTTAGTGGACAATGGTATGCCTGTTTTTTTTCCTCTCTGTCACCGCCAGGAAGAACCGAGACGCGAGGGACATGAAATAAACGTTTCAACAGTTTGTTTTTAAAAAACCAAAAAAGGTCAAATGTTTAATGTAGGGCCATCAAATCTAAGCGTGTGGTACATTGAAAAGAAATGCCAGGACGGTAGTTTTGGTCAATGTACATAGATGACTGCAGAACTAAGTTCACCTGTATTTTACACAGGAGAAGCATGAGGATGGTCCCAATACCCCTCTAAGAACTTTCCTGCCAGTTTTTAATATCTCTCAACTATCAGTTTGGATTCCTGGGGGGGAAGGGGATTGGGAGAGAGAAGAGACAGTCAGCCAAATTCCTTCTTGCGTATCATCTCTGGCTTCTTCCTTCAGCAGTTCAGACCTTTTTTCCAGGAAGGAACCTTTATAAATAATATTCACACTCTTCTCAATTATCTTCTCACAATCAGTTCTAACAATATTTCTATATTGTCTATTTATCCGTTGTATTTACCCAATTAAGTTTTGACTGTTGCTTCTCTTCTGTTATTGATCTTTTCTTATTTAACATCAGCACTTTAATTCTTAGAAATTAACTGTATTACTTATTTTCCCACTTAAGGTACTTGCAGGTCTTCATGTGCCTGGAATCGTCTCTAGGAAGATGACTTCAACTGGAATACAACAACTTCTTATACATCTTGACGAGGTGAGTGTGAAGTCTACTATATGTCTTAACCTAGGATCTGAGGGAAATGTGTATTTTAACTAAGATGTAATATTTTCCTTGGTTCATTTTAAAACTATTTCCTACCTTGAATTTACTCGACTAGTTTTATGTTCACCTTTTGAAATAACGAATTCTCTAACGTGAGCAGAAATTGTTTCTGATACGCATTAGATAATTGCCTAATTAACTAATTAATTCCTTTACGGGAGCGGAAAGATTTTCTGACTCGCGTCAACTAATTGCCTCATAAAACACCGTCTCCTTTCAGAGAACTGCTCGTAAATCATGGGCTGTCAAAAATGGGTTCTTTTGTCTCTGAAGCCTTTAATGTATAAACGTGAGTGGAAAGATTTTCCGACTCGCTTTCAGATTGCCTTGTTAAAAAGCACTGAATTCAGCTCCGGCTCACGAGGGGACAAAAAACGCGTCTCACATACTCTAAAGAGGATGACCTTAGGAGATTAATCACTCTGGCTCCTAAACTGACTAGAATTGGATGTATTGAGAAATTACACTTTAAACACGAGGAAACTAAAACGTCGAGGTAGCGACACCTCTACCCTGACTAAAACGATTGCGGAGCAGGGGAATAGCTTCCAACTGTCATCAATTCTTCAGTGAAGTGTGCAGCTCAAAGGTTGAAGGCGCTGGACATTCCAATCCTATCTCTAAGGTGGCAACACTACTATGTACTTGTGCTTGTGATTTTGTGGCAGCCATCTTAGGTTTTCTACCACTATTCTGATGCCTCAAATGTCTCAGGGCAAGTAAAACAGCTTCATTCTGAGTGTAGTTAAAGACTGTGGAGTTCTGACACCAGGCCAGTGGTCATCACTAAATTTGGTGGGCAGAGTACCCTCAGGATGGCAAAGCTAATATCCTCTGACATCCCGACAGACACTACTCAGTCTGCCAAACACTAGATCAGGTATTATCTTATGGCCTTCAACTATATCACACAGTGAATTGCACTATGTGGAGCTTCAAAAGAGTTCATCTCCACTGAGCCTCAGCCACATTGCTGAGTGAGTGAGACTCCCACTCCTGTTGTACCGTTGCAGTACCAATATGCAAATAAATGGGAGGTTATGTACTTTAAATATGTCAGCAAAATTTCCAAATTTCATGTGAGTGAAAACTTTGGTTTGCGCAGGAAATGTCTCACCCTGAGACATTCTGTGCTCAAACCAGTCTCTAGTCACTATCCTGCAAGACATAATTACAGATAAGGGTGACATCAGATACTGGTAAACCAGATTTTGACCCTGAAGTTGCATTTTCATGAAAACTTGATGGTATTTTACTAAATTTCAATGAAAAGTATGCCAATTTGCACTCATCTACTGTATACCGTTTTCATTTGACTGACAGCACTAGCAAAGCGCCTCGAAATTTGTCATATGAAGATAGATATTATGGAATGCTGTGCAGTCAGCTGCAATAAACCAACTGAACTCTTTTTAGGGCGAGCTTAGCAGCGCACATGTTCTGTCTGCGAGACATGTTGTATTTACTAAAAGGACTGTAATCCCGCCTGCTGCTTACCAGAGGTTGACTCCAGGGTCCCTCTTATTTGTTGCCTCCTAACTGGTTCACACACACGATACATCACTTCCGTTTGTAGTTGAGGAGCACCGCTCATTTACATATGAATTCTCCTCGATTAGTGGCCGTCCGCTTTGATGCAGGTACTGTTTCTCCCCCTCCCATTCTCCCTGCTCGCCATTTTTCATTATTGTCAGGTGCTGCAAGCTGGCTTTAAGAGTGCTTATTTTTTGTTATTGTTGTGCACACACCTTGTTAAGGAGACACTTTTACTTTTGGGATCTTTATTAATCTTATTTTTCTTTTTTTTTCTTTTTTAAAGACCTTTATTGTACACTTCCAGCATGACACGGCGTAAGGCCTACAACCCGTTCGGGCCGGCCGCAGCAGAAATAAAGGTCAGGCATTGTCAATAGGATAACACAGCCGCATGGCCGACAACCCAGGGGTCCGGCGGCGATTAGAAACTAGGTGTATCATGTATCGAGTATTTTCAGGCATACGATATGGCTTAGGTCTATGAGTTTACAATAACCAAATAACAAAACTTTTCCGTGAAACGTAACGGCACGCGCAGCACAATCAATCCTTTGAAGATGAGAGAACAGACAGTCACACATTGCAGTATATTGTTAACCAGCCGTGTGGCCACCAACCCATCCCCACATCTCAATATCCGTCCATCAAAGGGCGGAAAGCAGCACACTAGGTGACACAACCATCAGCACACAAAGACCAGGCCCAATCCTCAATCTGAAAGGTCCTCATCCAGGTCAACTTGTGGTGGCTCACATATATCCCCCCTAAATGCATTCCATGCCCCCCAGATCTGCCCCCATTTCGCCGGGCAACCTCGATGAACAAACACCGCCTTTTCGGCCACCATGGCGTCATCCATATCTTTGCACCAGTCTCTCAGCGTGGGCAGGACGTTGGAACCCCATAGTTTGGCTATATTGCGCTTCGCCACCATCATACCCAGCACAGCCCAGTCCAGCTGACGATGGGTTAGATCTTCTGCCTCCCAAATGTTTAGCAGACAGCGACGTGGGTTGGGCAGTAGGGAAACCTTTGTGGTTTGGGAAATGGTCCGCATAACCGCCGCCCAGTACGTGGCTACACATCTACAGTCCCAGATCGTGTGGTAAAAGGTCCCCCTCTCCCCGCATCCACGGAGGCAAAATTCGTGAGAGGTTTTTCCTATTTTATGAAGAACCGTTCTGGTATAGTATGTGCGGTGAACGATTTTCAACTGGACCAGTTTGAGTCTGGACGGAATCGCCGATTCCTTTGTCGAGGAGAGTGCCTCCTGCCATTCTGAGTCATCAAGGTCACCAATATCTCCCACCCAACAAAGGCGCAACTTGGATAGCATGTCAGGGAGGTTGTTGACCAGTTTCCGATATGTGAGGGATGTCGCTTTGTGGGGCATATGTTCCGTAAGCAGTCTGTCCTCTAGGGGGGTGGAGTCCTGTAATGTTGTTCCGGTCGGGATGGTAGAGAGAAGCGCGTGTCTTATTTGCATATACCTGTAATATTCTGATTGGGCCATATCATGTTTGGTTTGTAGAAAAGCGAAGTCTACTATGGTACGTTTTCTCCAGAGATCACCCACCACGGATATACCTATGGAGTCCCATGCCTGGAACCCCTTACTATTACCCATGAACCCTAATCTGTGTGAGTCCCACAGGGGTGTCATTAGTGTAATTACGTGTGCGCATTGAAGGTGTCTATGTGCCCTGTACCAGAGCTGGATTGTGTGACGGGTCGGGCCTATCAGATCAGATGGGACTCTACGACTATACAGGTTTCTCAGCAGTCCCCTGGGTTCAATACCATGCCTATCCGCCAAAAAGGCGGGTTCCGCTTGCGGGGCGTGGAGCCAGTAATTAATTTGCTTAAGGTGGGCAGCCCAGTAGTACAATTCAATATTGGGGCGCGCTATACCCCCATCATACCAGTCCTTTACCAGCTTGCATTGCGCGATCCGGGCCGGTTTCCCATCCCATAGTAAAGTGGATACAGCTGCCGCGATATTCTTAAAGTAGGAGGGGGAGACCAGGAACGGTGTGTTCTCGAGGAGGTACAGAAAGCGAGGCAACGTCATCATTTTGAACAATGCGGCTTTGCCCAGGAGGGTGAGAGGTAGGGAACGCCACACCTTCACGTCCCTCTTGAACCGCTCCAGAGGGGGTCCCAGATTGAGGGCGTGAAATTCGTCCGGGTCGGAAGAAACTTGGATTCCCAGATACCTGAAGGGGCCGTCAGTATAGCGTAATGGACAGTCCGCCGGAAGCAGGGGTGGGGTTCCAGCAAGAACGTATAAGACTGATTTAGTCCAATTAATTCTATATCCTGAGACCCTTCCAAATTTCTCGCAGACGTTCAGTAGTTCTAGAATAGATTTTTTGGGGGAGGTGAGATACAAAAGGATATCGTCCGCGTAGAGAGATATCCGATCCTCCCATGTCGGCGACCATCTGATGCCCTTGATGGATGGCTCCCACCTGACCCAGATCGCCAGCGGCTCAAGAACTAGCGTAAACAGTAAGGGGGATAAAGGGCAACCCTGCCTCGTCCCAGGACCAAGCGTGAAATCTCTGGAGATGTGACCATTCGCTGCTATCTGGGCTAATGGCTTAGTGTAAAGCAAGCGGACCCACGCGCAGAACTTGGGGCCGAAGCCCATGCGATGAAGCACAGCAAACAGATAGGGCCACTCCACCGTATCAAACGCCATAGTGGCGTCAAGCGAGAGAAGTACCGCCGGCTCCTGTATACACTCCCGGCGGGCCATTACCGCCTGAAGACGGCGTAGATTATATGAGGTATTACGATCCGGCATAAATCCGGACTGATCCGGGTGTACCAGGGTGTTCAGGTGTGGAGCCAAACGCTGTGCCAATAATTTGGCAAGGATCTTTGGTTCCGCGTTCAGTAAGGAGATGGGGCGGTAGGAAGAGCATGATTCCGGTGCCTTACCAGGTTTATGGATCGGAATTACTGTGGCAAGGCGTTGATCCCTAGGGAGTTCCCCCAGTTCCAGACTGTCCGTAAACATTCGGAGAAGATGGGAGGCCGTTATCTGGGCAGTGTGCTTATACAGTTCTATTGGGAGGCCATTGGGGCCCAGAGCCTTGCCTGAAGCCAGTGCACTGGTCGCTTCACATATCTCCTCCACAGTGACGTCCGCCTCAAGCTCCAATGCTGCCTCAGGTGAGAGGCAGGGGATCGTCAGATCCTTAATATATTCATAGGCTTCGTCAGTCGAGTACGGTGCCTGGGGGGCGTAGATCGCCTCAAAGTGATCAGCCAGAAGGTCGACTATGGCACCGGGGTCCGAGATCGAGGGTCCCTCTGGTGGCGTCAGGTGTGCAATCACCCTGCCCGCTTTTTCTTTTCTGTCGAGCCAGGCCAGCATCTTGCCGGCCTTATCGCCCAACTCATAGACCCTATGACGGTAGGCTCGAATCTTGGTCTGTACCAACTCCCTTTGGTATGCCACCCACTCAACGTTCCGCAGTCGAACTGCCTGAGCAGTCGCCTGAGAAGGGTGGGCCTCCTGGTCAGAGAGCGCACACTGAAGTGCGTCCTCAAGGGCACCGAGATCTTGATGCTGAGTACGTTTCTGGGCAGCAATCGTCCAGTCGTTCCTGTAGTTTTCTGGTGACCGCCTCCATGCGCTCTGCAGCAAGTTGTAATTCCGAAGTGTCTTCCACCAATGATTTGGTGACTACTTCCACCTGCGCCACACGTTCCGTCATCTTGTGGAGGTCCGCCCTCAGCAGGCCAACGTCCGTTGATATAGACCCCACCGTCGTCTGTACACTGGAGAGCATCTGCATTAGATCTTCCAACGTCACTTTTTTGGAGCCATCTCCCTCTGTACTCTTATCCGTGGATGTGCGACCCTCTGGGTGTTTTACAGCGTTTTTCTCAAAGGCGTACTTCTCCAGCTTGGATTGCGCCGCAGCGTGCCTGGGACCTCTTCCCGCCATAGCGCTGATGTTATGGCTCGTAATCGTGCCGGCGCTTTTGTTGCAGAGTGTGGCCGTATGCAATCCGGGCCAGGCTGTGGGGAAGCAGTAGCAAAATGGCGGCAGTAAAATGGCGCCGTTGGTCAGAGACACTGGTTCGCCGCAAGGGAGATCTGAGTTAGGCACTTGCGCGAGGCAACCACCGGGCTGCACACCTCTGAGCGCTCGCCAGCGCTCCTTAGCCGCCTCCCAGGCTTTAGTGACTCTCAGGCTCACTGCCCGCCTCAAGCCCTTAAGGATTCCCGGGCTCCGCGAAGAATACTGGGCTTCTCCAATGCCTCACCAGTCCCGGCAGCGCAGACCCCGGGGGCCGTCGCGCAGGTCGTTCTGTGCACCAGTGATTGGGAAGAGGTGGGGGCAGGCGCCGCAGTCGCGCCCCGCCCGCACAGCAGTACTTCGGATCTCCTGGTACCGGGGCACTCAAAACGCTGGGGCCGCAGCTCTCCACAGCAGCGTTGTCGGGCGAATGAATGATGTCCCCAGGCCGACCCACCTCCGGTCTCGATCAGGACAGCTATCGCCTCAGACCGCAATTGACCAGCGGCGACTTCCGGTAGGGCTCCCCGACCACAGGGCACTTCCGGTCGGCTTGTTGATCTGCGGCCTGACGGCGTCCGGCGGATGTCTCAGGGCCCGTCTCTGCACCTTCGGCCAGCGGCACTCGATTCGGCCCAGAATAGGTTCAGACCACACCCCTCAGCGTCGGCACCCCGGTCCGGCCACCGGAGGTGCAATGTGTCGGCTGGATTAAACGGATAAATGCACTGGAAGCCGCTTCGGTCTCAGAGCTCCCGCACTACGCCGCCATTTCGCTTGGCTCGTAGCCACGCCCCCATTAATCTTATTTTGAACTGTGCATTCATGTGCTTATGTTACTTTATTTTGTTTATTGCCAATACGACTGACTACTCGAACCCGATCCACCAGTTCCAAAGTTGTGTTGTGCTGCGTGATTGCGTGATTGCTGCGTAGTTGGCGTACCGTGACCCGTGACCCGGGAGCCCTCACGTGACCGCGAAGATCTGCGAGAGATGCCGATTAGGAGCAAGGTGTAGTGGCATTGCGGCGGCCCGCCCCCCCCACGCCCCCCCCCCCCCCCCCAACAGCAACAGCGCCGGTGTGTGAAGAAGTGGCGCTCAGTTAGTAGACGCTGGAAATCTTCCGTCGTACGCCGTTGTTCAGCCTCACAGCGCGAGCCTGGAGAGGGCGGAGAAGAAAAGGAGGGGCCGGATCAAAGCGGAGGACAGCGCTGGAATAAGGCGCTGAAGAGCTAAGGAGAGGAAGAGGCATCATATATGTAAGCAGAAAACGGGCTTGGGCACGGTTCAGGTTAGTTACAAAAGCACAACAGAGGTAAGTGGGGTAAAGGGTGTTTCTTTGCTCTCTTGCCCCTTCTATCTATTATATCCCTTTACTGCTGCAAATAGTCTACCCCAGTCCTGAGGGCAGTGTCTAGGGCTGAGGGGTTTGACTCAGCCGGCACTAAGCACCGACGTATCTCAGAGTCAAAAGGTCCATTTGATGGCGCCAAGGAAGAACAAAAGTGCTTTGGGACAGGCAAAAACAAAGACTTCTAAAAAAAAAAAAACAATGGATCTAAACTCGTCAGGAGGAAGCTTGGTGGACCTCGAGTCAAAACCAAAATCTAAACGTATCCAAAAGAAAAAAGAGAAAATATCCAATGAGCAATCGAATGCAGGCCATATGGGTGGCAAAGTTTCTAACCCCCTGAAAGACTTTTTGGGAAAACATTTCAAAAGGGTTTTCTCTCCAGTTAAGCCTCTCTCACCTGATCTGGAATCATCCGGGGAAGAATCTTGGAAGGGAGGCTCCTCTGTCATTTTTGATGACCAAATGGTGGACCTTGAAAAACTAATTACCAATCACTACAGTCCTTAACTACTCATAATGGCCCTACAATGACACCCAGGCTATCCTCGTGCCCAAAGTTGTCCTTGCTCCACGACTCCAAGGAAGTAAATAGTGAAATTCAAGGACAAGAAGAGAAAGATGAGGAAGATGACCTGGATCTGAACGACTTGGCTCTGAATGGAAACTCGAAAGGACTTGATGTGTACGAAGAACACAGTTTAGGTTCCAAGGGTACTAAAGACGGTAACCAGTCTTCACAGACTAATCCGGAGTCCTCTACAAATCCGGCCACCTCAATGCTGGATCTGACATTAAAATTGCAAAAAACTCCACCATTTTGCTGTCCTGCCTCCCAGCCCCTCTTCCCACCTCGCTCCCGCCTCCCAGCTGACCCCACCTCCCACGGATAGTATTGGCAGGACCCGCCTGACCTCGCGCTGTGACCGACCTGACTGGCTCAGAAGCGGTCGCTCCTTGCACTGGTATCGTAGCACTTCACTGCGTGTGCTCCACAGACCTCGTAGCGCTTCCCTGCTCCTGATTTGAATTTTTAGACTATCAGTAATTGTAGCGCTTCTCTGCTCGTGCATTTAAAATTGTGATTATAACCTGATTATCATCGTAGCGCTTCACTGCTCCTAGCTGCCCACTTTGCTTAATTGGATTAGTAACTGCATTTGATCGTAGCGCTGTCTGTAAAGCTTTCATTGTTTACTGCTGCATAGCCCTGCTTGTGTTGTTCTCGTGCTCGATTATTTGCTGCCACCATTTTGCTGTCCTGCCTCCCAGCCCCTCTTCCCACCTCGCTCCCGCCTCCCAGCTGACCCCACCTCACCCCTCCCCATCATCCTTATATGACAGACACCTTAGCGCGCAGCGTTCACGCGCAGCGGTCGCGCGCCGAAGGTGCACCAAAGGTAAGCCCGTCTACGCCCGTCCACGCCTGGACCGCGCCCAGCGCCAGACCCCCTGGTCCCCGCCGTACCCAGCTCACTAGACTCACATACTCTGCCACAACCCTCCTTGCCCTCTACCCCGGACGAACACCACACTGCTGCAAAGCCTCCCCAGGACGCACCCATGGCCCATTCGCCTGTTACACCTGTAAGTTCTCCTGCTTCAGAACCCCCACCAAATCCACTTCCTCCATACACAGCTTCGACTCTAATCACCTGAAATGCATCCTGCTGAACACCCGCTCGGTTCACAGACACGCCACTGAACTCTGGGACCTACTCGTCACTGCGTCACCGGACATCGCCTTCCTTACAGAAACATGGATGAACACATCATCAGCACCCGACATCGCCATAGCCATACCGGACGCTTACAAGATTACCCGTAAAGACCGCACCAATCAAACAGGAGGAGGCATCGCCATCATCCATAAGAACACCATCAAAATCACGACCAGCTCCGACGATAATCTTGCATCCGCCGAACACCTCCACTTTCAGATCCACACCGACCCTAGGACCACACTCAGAGGCACCCTCCTCTACAGGCCTCCAGGTACCCGCAATCAATTCAGCGATGACATCACGGACTTCGTCAGCCCACATGCCCTCGCCTCCGAGAACTACATTCTCTTAGGAGACTTCAACTACCACCTTGAAAACAGACACGACAGCAACACCTCCACCCTTCTGGACAACCTGGCCAACCTCGGACTCAAACAACTCGTGGACACCCCCACCCATGTAGCCGGTCACACGCTCGACCCTATCTTCACCTCCAGCAAGCACATCTCCTTCGTTCGTACCACAGCTCTCCACTGGACGGACCACAGCTGTGTTCACTTCAGCTACAAAACTACCCGGACCCACAACCGCCAACAACCTATTCCTCGGAGAAAGTGGAACAAAATCACCTCCGACCAACTCCTCACATCACTCAACCAAAACCCTCCCATCCTCTCATTAGACCCAAACCAAGCGGCCACCAATCTCAAGCAATGGATCACCCACAGTGCCGACGAATTAGCACCCCTGAAAATGTACCAGATCAAATCAGCCAGCAAAAAGGCTCCCTGGTTCAATGTTGACCTTAAAAAATCCAAGAAGCTATGCCGCACCCTGGAGAAAACATGGAGAAAAAACCCAACCACCGACAACATGTCCACCCTCAAGGCAGCCACCCGCAAACACCACCAACTGATTCGATCCGCCAAGAAATCAGCATTCAAGGATCGTCTCGACAACAACACTCACAACAGCAAGGAACTTTTCAACATCGTCAAAGAATTCACCAACCCCACCGTAGCATCTAACGATGCGTTATCCTCCTTCTTCTACAACAAAATTGCCGACATCCACAACAGCTTCGACAATGCTCCCAGCGCTCAACCCTCCCCATCCCCCTCAGATCCTACTCCACCAACTAACTACCTCAACGCATGGAACCCAATCACCACTGAAGACACCATCCGCCTAATGAACTCAATCCACTCTGGCTCGCCAACCGACCCCTGCCCCCACCACATCTTCAACAAAGCGGACTCCATCATCGCACCCCATCTCCGTGATGTCATCAACTGCTCGTTCAACTCTGCCACCTTTCCAGAAAGCTGGAAACACGCCGAACTCAGCGCCCTTCTGAAGAAACCCACAGCAGACCCTTCTGAACTTAAAAACTACCGACCCATATCCCTCCTCCCATTCCCGGCCAAAGTCATCGAGAAAGCCGTCAACAGCCAGCTCGCCGCCTTCCTTGAATCCAACAACTCCCTCGACCCATCTCAATCCGGGTTTCGAGCCAAACACAGCACCAAGACCGCCCTCATCGCAGCAACAGACGACATCGGAACACTACTGGACAACGGTGAAACAGTTGCCCTCATCCTACTCGACCTCTCTGCCGCTTTCGACACAGTCTGCCACAGTACCATTATACAACGACTCAGCAACATCGGCATACAAGGAAAAGCCTTGGACTGGATCACCTCATTCCTCGCTGGGAGAACTCAAAGAGTCCGACTTCCCCCATTCAACTCTGAGGCCACTGAAGTCATCTGTGGCGTACCACAAGGATCTTCACTCAGTCCCACCCTCTTCAACGTTTACATGAGTCCACTCGCCTCCATCGCACGTCAACACAACCTTAACATCATCTCTTACGCCGACGACACCCAGCTTATCTTTTCCCTCACCAAAGACCCTAACACCGCCAAAACCAATCTTCACGAAGGCATGAAAGAAGTAGCCGAATGGATGAAACATAGCCGCCTAAAACTCAACTCAGACAAAACGGAGGTGCTCATCCTAGGATCTTCCCCCTCTGCCTGGGACGACTCTTGGTGGCCTTCCGCCCTGGGCACAGCACCCACACCCACAGACCATGCACGTAACCTCGGCTTCATCCTAGACTCCTCTCTCTCGATGTCCAGACAAGTCAACGCAGTCTCATCCTCCTGCTTCAACGTACTTCGCATTCTCAAAAAGATCTTCCGTTGGATCCCCCTCGATACAAGAAAGACTGTCACCCACGCACTGGTCACGAGTCGACTGGATTATGGTAACACACTATACGCCGGAATCACAGCGAAATTACAGAAAAAACTCCAACGCATCCAAAACGCTTCAGCGAGACTCATATTAGACATCCCTCGCCAAGATCACATCACCGGACACCTAAAAGACCTCCACTGGCTTCCCATCAACAAAAGAATTACATTCCGCCTTCTCACCCACGCACACAAGGCCCTCTACAATCTAGGACCCGAATGCCTCAACACTCGACTGTCTTTCTACAAACCCACCCGCCAACTAAGATCGTCCAATCAAGCCCTCGCCGCTGTCCCGCGCATCCGAAAATCCACCATGGGTGGCAGATCCTTCTCCTTCCTTGCTGCCAGGACCTGGAACTTACTCCCCATTCACCTCCGCCTTACTCAAAACCACATCTCCTTCAGAAAAGAACTCAAAACCTGGCTATTCGACAAATAATGAACCCTTCCCCAAGCGCCTTGAGACCCTCTGGGTGAGCAGTGCGCTATACAAATGCCTGAACTTGAACTTGAACTAGAGTCATGCAAAGAAAGAGCAAAGGTAGAGTAGTGGAAAAAGTGTCCAAGATGGAGGAATCACTAGATCTAATGGAACAAGCGTCCAATCGTAAGCCTCCAAAAAGTAAGAGAGAGAGAGTGAGCAATACAAGAATGGGAAGCACAGAGAAGCCAGCAATGAATCGAGTAATAAATGATAATGGCAGTAAGAAACAAAATAGCAAGGAGATGCAATATAATGAGAAAGCCTATGAGGTTAAAATTAAAATACCACAACCACATAGGGGTCAAAAGCAAATGGTATGGAGTCTAAAGGAAATCAATGGCTGTACTTTGAGCAAGTAAAAATGGGAAGGGGAGGGAAAAAAATGAAGAAGCGCTCGTACTTAAATAGAGAACTTCTTCTTAATTCGTTCGCCCATTGCCCTAACTTGAAAGGAATCGGCACAAATGATCTCTGACAGGTGGGCTTTCAAACAAACTTTGATGGAAAAGAGCTTACTAAGGTACAAGTTTATTCTGAGCAGGTAAAAGTTGCCATTGAAAGAGCTGGTAGTGAGATATTAAAAGCAGGGATTTGGTTAGTACCTAATGAAGAAGTAGGGGCTGAAGAAAGTGTCCAGCAAGGAAAAGATTTCTTAAAGTACCATGCAGGACTTGGTAAAAGGCAAGTAAGATTTATAGAAAGAGGCTTAGGGCAAGGCCCGTGATACCTTAATATCATAATAAATAATTCTGTTCCGGAAGACTCTTGGAAGAATTGGAGCCTTAATACTAGCCTCCCAGGTCCTTCACAGCGGTACTTAGAGGAATCCAATAGGTTTAGGCCCCTTAGTGACGTGGAATAGGTAAAGGGGCAGCCACACGGCTTAAAAATGGTCTCCTGGAATATAAATGGGCCAGGAAACCAAATAAAACTTGAACGGCTAACAGATCTGGCGAAAAATAATGCGATCATCTGTATCCAGGAGACCTTGCTATGTGGCGAGCCCCCTGTAGTGGATGGGTTCTGTCAAGCCTATCGACCGGCAGTAAAATCTAGATCAGGACACCCGGCAGGGGGTTTATTGACTTTACTATCTACAAATTTGGTGAAAAACTTCTCCCGGCTCACTGTAACATGTAAATGGCTGCTCTGCTGTAGAATAACTTTAATTACAGTCGGTAATAAGAAAGAAAATGTGCTGATTCTAAATGTATATATGCAATGGGGGGCCAAGGAGGAGTATGGAGTTGAAATGGGTAATTTTAAAAATGATTTAGATTTATTGTGTGAAAAGTATGTTTCAGATTTGATTTTGTTGGTAGGAGATTTTAACCATAAACTTAACCCTAAGCCGCAGGATCTCATGTATCAGGACTTTTTAGAATCTTATGATATAATTCAAGCAAAGTTTCCCGAAAGTCTGTGTACAACGAATGATGTAAGCTTGGGGAATTACCTAGCGAGTAAATGTTTCTTCTGTTTGAATGGTAGGTTCCCACAAGATCGCCCGGCAAAAAAAACCTTTAAACAAGGTACACAAAATTGTCCCATAGATTATGTCTTTATTCCAGCATGGATCTTTGATATAATAATGGGCTTTATGGTTAACCATATAGAAGAAAGTGACCACAATATTCTAGAAGTGGAACTGGTATATTCCCATCAAATCGCTGCTGAAAAAGTAATTATACTACAGATGGACTATCCCAGGCGCATCACAACACGGTTAACCAAAGAAACTATAGAGAAATTAACCAGGCTCCAACATAAGATCGTCCTAGTGTGGTAAATAAATAATTAATTACCGGTACTATTTTTCTATGCATTAATGAAAACAGATAGCTCAATAAATAAGAGGCAGGATCCGTGATATCTGAGTCAGAATGGGCTTTAATCAGATGGCTCGAGCCTAAAGACCATGGAATGGCATGCAATGGAATGAAATGGCAGCTGCCACGTCTTATTAACATCATACAGTATATATAGTAAAACAGTGTAATTGCATTGAATACAGTAGGCGTAACAAGTGACAAACGTAAGATAAGAACATATGAGCATACAAAGAGGGCGTGCACAGAGACATGTGATGAAAACGTCACAGAAGTGTCATAAATGGGTGGATACATGGAGGGGGCTACCTGGGCAGCTGGAACCTTTAACCTACTGGTGCGCGCAAACGGGCCATGACGTGTAACTGGGGAGAGCTGGGGCTCTGACTTCTGGCACTAGAAGAGAAGACTAAAGTCTGGGATGTCAAGACGACATGTACCTATAGCATATCTGATATCTTGTGTTTGGAGTACATGTTGATAGAATCTAAATGTCATCAGGGCAAAGGTTACTTGACACTAAGGCTGGTGCATGCATATGTCTTACATGTATTGCGTGTGCCATGAATCTTCTATGGATACTAATTCAGAAATTCTCTTGCATGGAGACAGGAAGACTAGACTATAACTGAAGATGTTTATGCGGTTCGTTAGCTTAGGAATGTGAAGCCGGGGAGCTGAACTGATAACTAGAGGCATAACATATTCTTGGCAGACAGGCAGGCAGGCCAGGCCGGGCACCACGCTGCTTGGCAGAGAGTAAGCGAAAGGTCAGGGATGCGGGAGGGGCTGCATCGCTCCTCGGAGTGGTTTCAGGAGACTGGAGACTCGAATTTGGTGTCCGGGCCCTCTGAGGCCTAGAAACGGGGACAACTCGATGAATTAACGTGCACAATGTAAAGACGTTGGCAACATAGGCCTAATACTCGTTGCTTTCACGGGGACTGGATAACTGGCATACTAACGTTGGACACAACTATAATTGCGTCTTTATTCAGTCAAGGGGGAACATATGCATATCGATCATGCACATATAACATATAATGGGGAACACGTAGGGACACATGACAAGGCAAAATTCAATTTTCCTCATTCCCTCCTTGTTCCCTACGTTTCCTTCAGGAAACATCAATATTCATGATACCATCAATCTGTTCATATAGCATCATTTGCTCGTCTCGAATCTTCTTGGAACGGACTTAGGACTTGGAATACAAGAGGTAGCGCACAAGCCGCAAATCGCAGGGCCACATTGTAAACATAGACAACAACTGAATATGATCATTACTACTATTCCTAGGAATGACACTACTTTCCATCCCCAGGCAGATATTATACTCCAGAGCCAACCGGACCATGTCCAGGTGCCTGGATTCTGGTGTAACTGATGGGCTATTTTATGAAGTCTGGTTATAGCTGAATAAACAGACGGTGCGTTATTAGGAATGAAAATGCAACAACTAGATCCGATGACCCTACAAGCTCCGCCCCTATCGGCCAGTATGACGTCAAGAACAAGGCGGTTTTGAAGGACAACAAATCTCATAGCAGATTGTTCTTCGGTTAAGTTACCTAGAGCGGAAGTAGTCTCATTCACTACTGCTTCAAGGGTTCTGGTTAGCCTACGTATTAGCTTACTATTCTGGACAGGACCTATGAAGAAAAAGAAACCTTTATTGAAGTCTGTATACTGTTCTAATGCAGTTTCAGTTTGATCGACAATTGGGGACTCGATCCCCCTTCTGTGTCTGACGTGTACTAGATGTGTATTTCTGTGATAATCGGATGGGGCAAGGAAAACTGGTGGCAGTAGGAAGGCAATGTAACATGTTCCATCCCAATCTAGGGGCAGACGTACATATGCGGTCTGACCACATACAAAATACGAATGACGTGAGGCTTTGAAATTAGATTTCCCACTGTCACTATACTCGACCACAGTAGTACAATCACTGTGTCCTAGATGTACTGAACCATTCTTTCTGACACATAATTCGCCTTTCACTGGTAGGACTGTAATAGCAGGCAAGTCTGGAGTAGTCTCGGACTGAACATTCAAAACCATGAAATTCGAGGAATAATTACCTAGATCATATACTTCATTTTCTAGATCTAACCCTGTTCTATGGGAAGGACCTTCCTTGTCTGGGAAACATGTTCTATTCAGAAGGGACTTATCGTCTGAGGATGACATTATCGTAAACCATGCTCCACACGAACCATTGTGTGAGAACGGATAGGGAAAGAGTGGCAGAACTCCCTTCGGTGTCTGGAAAGGGGGGAGTCGACCACACACCCAACAATTAGTGGCGTTACTAGTCTGGTGTGAATAGTGTAACATTCGGATAAAAGTATTGTTGCGCATAGCAAGTCGATAGGATAACTCATGAGGAGGTAGTTCACTAAAAGTGTGCTCTACTGTATCATTAGAAGAAAAATGTACATGTGAATCAATAGGAGGAAAATATACATGTAAAACATAACTTATGCATGTAACCATAAGACTCAGAAATAACATAAACAATAACGTGATTATACATCTGCTGCGCAGATTCTTGCAATAACGCATTTTCTTAGAGTTTCGACTAACTCTCTCACTATGGGGGTCTATCTCATACATGTCAGGAACCTGTCTAACCGCTTCACCCGAGAGGGACTTAGACAATTAAACTGTCTGACTTACTAGACCGGAGCTTAAGTTTATACTCCTGCTGCGGAGTTTTCTCCAACAGGGGGAGTTTAGAGTCAGTATCTGGGCAGTCCTTGGAAAAAGTCTTTGGACGGAGTCCATGAAAACGCTTGACGTGACTGGAGTGGAGCCATCCCTTGCGGCCCTCCACTTTTACGGCGGTCCTTGTGGTCATCAGAACTAGTTTCGGCTCTTTCCAGCGGGGCTCCAGCGGACTTGAACGATCAAAGTTCCTTATGAGAACGAAGTCGCCTGGAATGACCTCGTGCGGTTTCACTTGAGTGTTGTCTGGAAAGGCAGCCGCAACCTGTGAACGACAAGAGAGTAGTGCAGACATCAAGGAAGCTAGGTAATCTGTCAGCATATTACTGTCAACGTCGGTTATTTTACGTGGCATCGGTGTACCCCACATGTTCGGGGGACGACCGAAAACAACCTCATAAGGTGAGAGACCTGAACGGGAGTGAGCGACCATTCTCATGTAGAAAAGGGCGACTGGCAGAGCTACCATCCAATCTACGCCTTTTTCGGCACAGACCTTTGCAATGCGGATTTTCAGAGTTTGATTATGTCTCTCGACGAGGCCAGCTGCCTCGGGGTGTCGTACGCAGTGGAACTTCCACTGGTACCCTAACAGAAGAGATACTTGTTTCATGAGTTCGGATGAGAATGGCTGGCCGTTGTCTGAATACACGACCCTGGGCAAACCATAGCGCGGGAAATACTCACGAACCAACTGCCTGGCAGTGGTCGCGGCAGTGTAATCTGGGACTGGATATGCTTCTGTCCATCTGGACAAAGCGCATACTACTACGAGGACATACTTGAAACCTCGGCATCGATCCATCTGAATATAATCCATCTGGAGGACTTCAAAAGGGTGGTCAGGAGGATGGAATCCACCTTGTTCCACCGGAACACCTTTACCTGGATTGAACTGACAACATATCATGCAGGTACGTACTTTCTGCTTGGCTGCTACTCGTAAATGCTTGTTAAACCAAATATTCTGGATGCTGTCTAACATGGCTTTCTCTCCTAAATGTGCTGGACTATGTGCGGTATTAATAATGACTTGAACCATAGAGTCGGGGAGAAACCATGTGGCTTTTCCCTTCGTCAACCATCCCTGATCTGTCTGGACCCCTCCTTGTTCAGACCATTTCTTGATTTCGTCTGGGGTAGCATGTGACTGTATGTCTAGTACATCTCGTGTAGTGTCCTTAACTGTCATACAAGTAGTCTGATCTGGAACATCTGTCTTTGTCATGTTAACTGGAGTGTCTGGAGTCTGAGCTGTAAGCTTTGCTGTTCGATCTGCTAGATCGTTACCTTGGGAAATGGTATCAGTGGCTTTCGTATGTGCTTTGCACTTCATAATGGCAATGGCTTTCGGTAAATGTATTGCTTCTAACAGAGCTTGAATGAGGGGGCCATGCTGAATCTTAGCTCCATGAGAGGTCATAAAGCCTATTTCTCGCCAGAGTACTCCAAAGTCGTGAACGACTCCGAATGCATAACGTGAATCTGTATATATGTTTACTTTCAGGTTCTTAGCGCGTATGCAGGCTTGGGTCAGAGCGATGAGCTCTGCTGCTTGGGCAGACAGGGTGACAATACGATGTGTTTCTATAACTTCAGTTTCAGTAGTCACTGCATACGCGGCTACTAGTTCTCCTGTACTTGTTCTCATACATGAACCATCCACATAAAGTGTCAGGTCGGGATCAGGTAATGCAATGTCAGTCAAGTCTTGTCTTGGCTTTGTCATGATGTTAATAACTTCCACACAGTCATGTGTGGCAGGGTTTGATGTAATCGAGGGTAACAGTGTAGCAGGATTTAAAACGTTGCAGCGTCTGATTTCTATGTGTGGCTGAAACAGTGTCAGTTCATATCCTGTCAATCGTGCTATAGTCAAGTGCTGAGTCTGTGTTCGGTTTAAAAGAACTTCCACGGAGTGTGGAACTTGTACTGTCAGGGAGTGTCCTAACACTATGGAATCACTTTGTCTGATAGCTAGAGCTGTGGCTGCAACTGACTTGAGGCACGCAGGCAGAGCCTGGGCTACTGGATCTAATGTGCTAGAAAAATAAGCACAAGGCTTGTGTTGTCCTGCTTGATCTTGCGTTAGAACAGATAATGCTGTACCATTACGTTCAGTGACAAAAAGTGTAAAAGGCTTACTATAGTTTGGTGTCGCTAACACAGGTGCATTACATAAAGCTTTCTTTAACTCATTAAAAACAAGTGTATGTTCCTGGGTCCAAGGGAGGACAGTCGATGTGGCTGCCTCCTGTGTCGTTAACTGTATCAGTGGTTTAGCTAGATATGCATACTGAGGAATCCATTGTCTGCAGTAAGAAGTGAGGCCGATAAAAGCTCGCACCTCCTTCTGTGTCTTGGGCTGTGGAAGATGTGCTATTAACTGGATACGGTCAGGTGTCAACTGTCTACCCCTCTTGGACAGTAAGTGTCCAAGGTATACCACGTGCTGGACACAGAATTGCAATTTGGAAGGGGACACCTTATGCCCCATCTCCGCCAGAAAATACAATACTGTCAGTGATGCACGTTCGCAGTCACGTTCTGTACGAGCTGTGATCAATAGATCATCGACATACTGGAGCAGGGCAGTGTCAGTTGGCATGTGAATACTGTCTAGTTGTCTCTTAAGTGCTTGACTGTAAATACTAGGACTTTCTGTGAA
This sequence comes from Lissotriton helveticus, assembly GCF_964261635.1. Classification (NCBI taxonomy): domain Eukaryota; kingdom Metazoa; phylum Chordata; class Amphibia; order Caudata; family Salamandridae; genus Lissotriton; species Lissotriton helveticus. Next base: position 137,970,999 of record NC_136069.1, on the reverse strand, counting down.
ACCTTGAGGAGCTCGTGTGAATTTATAGCTTCTTCCATTTAAACAGAATCCGAAAAGAAACTGGCTGTCTGGATGAATGGGGACACTAAAGAATGCGTTCTTGAGATCAATAACAGTAAAGAACGTAGCTTCAGAATCAATGGCAGTCAATAGGGAAGAGATATCTGGAACCACAGGGTACTGGGGTATGATACATTTATTAAGTTCTCGAAGGTCAATCACTAATCGATATACTGGAGGTGCATTTGGATCAGTACGTTTAAGAATCGGAATGATAGGAGAATTACATACATTGGAGTCAGTTTCTACAACTACTCCTTGAGCAATGAGCTCGTCAATAATTTTCGATAAGGCTGCTACAGCCTCAGGTGGCAATTTGTACTGTCGGATTCGTGGTAATACAACACCTTGTTTCAGAGTGACGCGATATGGTGTAATGTGCATACAACCTACATCAGTTGGACCTTGCGCCCATAAATGCTGTGGTACATTCAGTAATCTTGGATCAAAATCTCGTAACACATAATGACCCTTAAAATCACGTAAAAACAATCTCACTCCTTCCGGGGAACAGCATATAACCGCTCCTAATTCTTTCAATGTTTTAATACCTAGTAAATTTTCAGGACAGGATTTCGTAAGTAACAAGTCCGTAGTTCGGGACAATGGACCAACTTCTAGGGAAACTGGTTTCGATATTTCATTAACAATAGGCTTTCCTGAAAATCCCAGGGAAACGTTTCTTGAGCCTGAGAGTGGAGCCCCTGGAACCTCGTCATGACTGATGGTAGTCCTACTTGCCCCTGTATCAATCAGAAACTTTCTGTCTTTCCCTAACACTTGACTGTGTACATAGGGACCCTCTTGATCTACAGGAACCTCCATGAGAGGCAAGCCAACCTCCCTCTCTAGGCTGTTTCATGAATACTGCTGATATTCTGGATAATCTGACTGTGCGTACTGGTACATCTGTTGTGTAACGTGTTGTGTGGCAGCTATAGGCTGCGGTACTGTAACTGTCTGTTGTGCGTTCTGCGGTGGCTGGGAATTCTGCGGAACATGTTCTTGTCTAGGAGGACGTGGTCTCTCTTTCGTCTTACCTGTAGCTATGTTGTGTTTCAGAACTGCACATTCGTTTATATAATGACCTGGCTGCTTACAGTAATTGCATGTCCCTTTAACAGGAGCTGCAGAATGACTAGTCTGATTCGGACCCCTCTTCTGACTATCTTGTGGAACGGACTGTGCAACTAGTACTTTCATTTTCGTATCTTTCATACGTCTCCTTTCGTGTTCTTGCTCTTCCCTGATTCTGTTCTGGTGGTACTGTAACATCTGGAGCATTTGAGATGGGGTATTAGCTTGCCAAGTACTCTCGACTTTCAATACTCTATTTTTAACTTGCGGTAAAGAATTCTCAACTAGTTTGGTAACAAAAAGATGTGGATACGACTCACTACTTGTTTTCAGACCGCTATTAATAATGAAACATTTCTCAAATCTGGAATAAAAATCACTAGTGTCTTCGTCTTGTTTCTGTTTACAGGCTGAGATGGCATCCCAATCCTCCTTTTTTGTGGCTAGTAATCTTGGCAAGACTTGTATTAACAGTTCGGGCAATTCTTTGGCTCTATCCCCTAGACCAGTACCTGGGACTCGTGCATTATCTTCGGTCTCTAACGCGGTCCAATCTATCTTTTTCTCTCCCACCTCCCATTCTTTTTCTTTAAGTTTTTCATATATGCCCGCAGGCAACAGGACCTTTAACATTTTGATGATATCAGGATACGTGTATTCTCCCATACGGAGCATGTCCTTTAACTCTCGATGGAACCCTGCTGGATCTTTATCGTGACAGGGTATTAACTTTTTCATTTCTAGTAGTTCTATTTTCGTGATAGGGGTGTAAACAAATACTCGTTCGAGATTACCCCCCGCTCCCTTAACCGGATGCACTTCTCGCAACGGATTCTGTCTGTCTATGTAGAACGGAGGTGAAACAGAAACAAAATGTGGAGTCAGGAACGTTCTGTATTTGTGGCGCTGTTCTAGAATGACACTAATTAGATCGGTACCTAGACCTTTCCATCTGTTTAGGAGTAACTTATTCAATACATTGTATAAGGGACCTGGATCAGAATGCTGATTCTCGTACAGTGTGATGAGGTGCTGGATCATGTACATACCCACCAGTCGCTGCTCGGCTGGGGGCAGTTTCAGAAACATTTGGGCCACTACTTCGTCTGGAAACGTGGCAGAATCACTAACCCATCCGACTGCTGATCGGGCTAGTTCTTGTTCATGCATGGTACTAAGCTCACTGTAACCTATTCGTAGTTTCAGAATTTTATCGGTAGCCTGGAATACTTGTTCAAGAGAACACTGTTCTGGTACGGGAGGAGGAAAAACTTTCTTGTAATCTAGGCGTGAATGTCTATCTGAAGGTCTCGTTCTACCTACATACGCTATTCTGGAGGGATTCTCGCTGTCTACCTCTTCGTCTGCAGAGTCATTCTCTTTCTCGGCTACTCTCATTTCTTCCTCCTTTTGGTGTATACTTATAATTTCCTTACGAATCTTTTTGTACATGGATTCTATAAAATTTTGTGTTCTGTGTTTTCCTTCTGTTATATTGTCACTCCATCTTGTCAGGACTTTCATATCTTCCTTGTTTTTATCAGGATAATCTTGTTCTCTTATTAAACAATTTATCAGAAATTGCAAAATCATGCCTTGAATCTCGACTTTCCTGTGTACCATGGCTTCGTGAATACTTTCTGGATTCTCCCCTGTTTGAATAAAATGATATATTCTGTCTAGATGTTGTTCCATATTTGATATGGTAACCAAGAAGCTTGCAACTCGACGTAAACGTATGGAATATATTAACATACTATCTTCGCCTGGTACTGGATCATATCTACAATCAGGTCCACACTCTGTGAGATACTTCCTGAGAGCGTCATACGTAGCCAGTTTTGGCGTACGCTGTAACGCTACAACTCTCAGCGTCCGTCGCCTTGTTTGAGGCGGGGTGATAGGAGTACCTCCCCCTGCTCCTCCTGAACTGGAATCGTCAATTAATACTGAATATGCGGGTGCTGGTAACGTGGCTGGTACAGTAGGAGTACGTAATGTGGGTTGACCCTGGGGTACTGGCACATGAACAGGATTCCCGGGACCCACAACTGGAGGCACAGGAATTACATTATTCACAGGGGGCTGGACTTGAATTTGGACTGGCGGGGTAGGATCTGTATTAGCATATTCGGGAACAGTGTCGTCTAAATAGGAAGAAAGAAAAATTTCAGCTGCAGCCGGTTTATGACGTAGCTTAGTCGGGACCAATGGTGGCGGTAAATTACGGAGTGCTTCCGGGGTCGCTTTCGGCAAACCCTCGGAGAGAAGAGGATACATACCTTTAATAAGGGCATTTCTCTGTCTGTCTGACTGTTCTGCTCTAACTCGTTCACCTTCTTCTATTAATTCCCTTTCTTGGGCTTTTCTGAGGATTCCCTACTTAATTCTGCTTTTCTGAATTCTTTCTCTGTCCTTTTATGGGATTCTTTACGCCATAACTCTATGGCATCTTTCTGGGACTGTCTGGCTTTCTTTTTCCATAATGCTTCTTCTACTCTCATGATGCACTCGGCATCCCATGTTCCTGAAACAGGCCATCTATATTTCTCTTCAAGATGTTTGGTGTAGTCCACCCATAAATCTAGATACAGTATGGCATCTAAGCCATGCTTATGATACATGAAATGTCCAGGACTGTCCCTGGGAGGGACAGGAACTGATTCTTCGAGTAACCCTTTTCTGGTTTTTATCTGACGTAATTTCGAAAACAGCGGCATATTTGAACCGAACTTGAACTTGAACACAATACACAATGAACACAGTAATGACTAGCAAAACAATCATTCATACCACGACATCAAGAACACATTAATAACAGTTCGAACAGAATACTACCTGATACATTGAAAACATAATACTTGAAGTTCTCGAGAACGGACTTACTAGAATTACTGGATGCACTGCTAAAACAGTACAGAACATACCGGTCTCCTAAAGAGACACGTCATACCGTATCCACCTGGTGAACACGTCGGACCGGATCTGTGTACCCAAACCCGTCGGACCGGGCACAAATTAATGAACACCCGTCTAGATACCCCCAGCAACGGTACTCACCGGGAAGCAAAACTTGAAGTTCTCGGACTGGACTGGACCGCTACGACGTCTGGTTACTGCTACGCACTACGCATGCGCTTCGGGCTTCGGGCTTCAGTTACAGGTGGGCCTCCGGATACCTCGGACCTTACTCTCTCGGCTTGGGCTCTGGTCGGAACGACCCGCCTTCCTCACCGCCTCGTCTGGATGCCGGACCGCAGTCTCCGTCTCCTCCGTGGGCCTGAGGGAGATTTGAGCAGAAATATCTGCAGGTGCGCAGTAGAGTTCCGTCACGGCTGTAGAAGGGTCAGGGGGCCTGCGTTACATCGCCGGCGCGTGGGGAAGGGGCTCGTTCCTGTTCGGGCGCCATTCTATGTGGTAAATAAATAATTAATTACCGGTACTATTTTTCTATGCATTAATGAAAACAGATAGCTCAATAAATAAGAGGCAGGATCCGTGATATCTGAGTCAGAATGGGCTTTAATCAGATGGCTCGAGCCTAAAGACCATGGAATGGCATGCAATGGAATGAAATGGCAGCTGCCACGTCTTATTAACATCATACAGTATATATAGTAAAACAGTGTAATTGCATTGAATACAGTAGGCCTAACAAGTGACAAACGTAAGATAAGAACATATGAGCGTACAAAGAGGGCGTGCACAGAGACATGTGATGAAAACGTCACAGAAGTGTCATAAATGGGTGGATACATGGAGGGGGCTACCTGGGCAGCTGGAACCTTTAACCTACTGGTGCGCGCAAACGGGCCATGACGTGTAACTGGGGAGAGCTGGGGCTCTGACTTCTGGCACTAGAAGAGAAGACTAAAGTCTGGGATGTCAAGACGACATGTACCTATAGCATATCTGATATCTTGTGTTTGGAGTACATCTAAATGTCATCAGGGCAAAGGTTACTTGACACTAAGGCTGGTGCATGCATATGTCTTACATGTATTGCGTGTGCCATGAATCTTCTATGGATACTAATTCAGAAATTCTCTTGCATGGAGACAGGAAGACTAGACTATAACTGAAGATGTTTATGCGGTTCGTTAGCTTAGGAATGTGAAGCCGGGGAGCTGAACTGATAACTAGAGGCATAACATATTCTTGGCAGACAGGCAGGCAGGCCAGGCCGGGCACCACGCTGCTTGGCAGAGAGTAAGCGAAAGGTCAGGGATGCGGGAGGGGCTGCATCGCTCCTCGGAGTGGTTTCAGGAGACTGGAGACTCGAATTTGGTGTCCGGGCCCTCTGAGGCCTAGAAACGGGGACAACTCGATGAATTAACGTGCACAATGTAAAGACGTTGGCAACATAGGCCTAATACTCGTTGCTTTCACGGGGACTGGATAACTGGCATACTAACGTTGGACACAACTATAATTGCGTCTTTATTCAGTCAAGGGGGAACATATGCATACTGATCATGCACATATAACATATAATGGGGAACACGTAGGGACACATGACAAGGCAAAATTCAATTTTCCTCACTAGGATGCACAGTTGGTCTAGATCTGGCCTGGTACATTGAAAAGTTAAACCAAGTGGTACAAAGTATCAAGGTCGAACTTAGAATAGACGTAAAGATTACCAAGAGTACACAAACCACTCAAGTTAGGAAGGGGAATTGGTACAATATAGCCTGTTTAAATAAGAAAAGAGAACTAAGGCGAGAACAGCGTAGTCTGCGTAAAAATTTGATAAGGCTAAAGCTGAATATCTTGTAAAATTAAAGAAAGAGTGTACTATGCTTCTTGATAGTACAAGAAGAGCCCATAAGGATAATTGCTGGGGGAAATTGCTGGAGGCAATAGAATCCAAGAATATACGATTATTCTGGAGTCTAGTCCGCTCAGCAACAGAAGCCTCAGCTGCATCAATGTTTTGCGTGGTAGAAGAGGGTGCCTGGGAGGATTATTTGAAAGAGCTATACTTGCCGGGGAGAGACACTGAAGAGGAAGTACAAAGGGACTGGAGAGGTCTGGTAGATGACCTAAAACCAGACTTCTCAGAAGGAAATGTACTTAACACAATCAAAACCTTAAATTTAACAAGAGCCTCCGGGCCAGATAATCTGCCTGCCCTGATAATCAAGTCACGGACATCTTGGTGGGCTAAATTCTCCTCCCAAATGTTTTTAGTAATCCTAGAATCAGGGATAGTTCCAAGCAATTGGAAGGGTGTGATAATTCGACCGATCCATAAAAAAGGGGACTTCAATAGATTAATCAACCTACTGGATATCGGAGAAAAAATATTTGCTAACATAATATTAGGTAGGCTCAAGACTTGGGCAGAAGAGAGAGCAATTATTCCAGTAGAACAGGGCGGCTTCAAAGAAGGCCATTCTACAATAGACCACTGCTTTGCCCTATTGGCTTTGGCCCGGAAGTCAATAGAACAAAATGGGAAGTTGCATTGTTGTTTTGTTGACTTTCGGGCCGCGTTTGACTCTGTGGACCGGAACAAACTCTGGGAGGATTTGACAGGATATGGAATTCCGGATGGCTTATTGATGATCTTGAAAGATCTCCATAGAGGGAACTGGGCCCAGGTTATTAGAGATTCGCATGGGTCACTAACCCACAAGATATTGATAGGGAATGGCCTTAGACAGGGGTGCGTCCTGGCACCCCTGTTATTTTCAATCTTTCTGGCAGATCTCCCTGCGACACTCGAAGTAGAAAGAAGTGCAAGCCCTAGAATGAGCGGGCACAAAGTGCCTTGCCTATTATGCGCAGATGACTTAGTGATCCTAGATCAAACAGAAATAGGACTTCAAAGGAAACTAAATGCTTTTAACGGTTATTGTGATAGGAAAATTCTGACTGTAAATATGGAAAAAACCAAGGTTTTATGTTTTGGAAAGTGCAAGAAGAACTTTAATTGGTTTTTGGGTAATGACAAATTAGAGGCAGTCAAGGAATATAGATATCTAGGCCTCTGGTTTGATAGTGCGCTAAATTGGTGCACCCATTTGGAGGCGCAAAGAGCCAAAGCTTTTTCATCCACATGTGGGTTGAAAAGGTTTAATAAAGAATATGGCGACATGACTCATAAACCAATGACAACGGCATTTGGAGCAATGATCCCCCCCCAAGTATTGTATGGCGCTGAGGTGTTATACTTGAGTGGTAAACATGAGTGGGACCCGGAAATATTATTGTCCTTACCAAACTGTACTATGGTTCAAGCAATAAGAATGGAGCTAGGGCTAACCTCATGGACCGTACAATCTCAAATGGCCCTGGTAAGATTCTGGAAGTGCCAAGACCCAGGAGTGACACTAAAGGTCTCACAGTGGTGTAGAGATGAGATCCAAATAAGTAACCTTGCCTGGACAAAGGATGTGAGCAAAACCCTCCAGAAAGTAACTGGGCACCTTAATTTGAAATTCTCTCAGGACGCCCTGATAGCCGAGTTTACTAAGAAAACCCTTAGGGAACAAGGCCAGGCGCTCTCCAGGGCGCAGGACCTAGATTATATGTCAGAGAAAAAATCGGTCCAGTGGTTAAAAAAGTCATGGGTTAACGATGGCTGGTTCCTGTACTTGGACATTCTGCCCAACCAAGTGCTGAGATATGAAATTCTTAGGACTCAGGTTGGGGTTAACCCATGGAAGATAGATGGAAAATTAAAATCTGCACTGACTGTCCCAGAAGGTAACTGTAACTGTGGGCGTGGACTAAGACTTGATATGCTGCATATCTTAGTTGATTGCTTATTTGTACACGATACAAGGAAATTGTTTTTACGTCCGATATTTCTATCACATAAGATAACTTCACGTGCCCAGGCGATCTGTTTACTTACCGATATGCCCACGTTAGAAATTGCAATTGGATTGGGTAAATTTTTGAAGGGTTTAAAAGAATATGGAAGGGTGATTTCGAAAGGGGGGCACTGATTTTAAGTTGTTTTAAAGTTGTATAAAATGAAAAATGTGCTTCTTATCCTTTTAGTGATTCTGAGATTTCTGTAAAAATAGGGCGTATTGTATGTTGTGTTTCTGAGGGCGTCACCCTCTTTTAATTTTCTTTTAACAAGTACTGAATTTTACCTATTTAAGATGTAGTAGAATTTTGTCTGTGATTACTTTTTGATCTCAATTGCATGTGTTCTGTACTGTTTAAAAGACCATGGTCTAAATAAACAAGTTTCTCTCTTTCTCTCTCTCAGTTCCAAAGTCAGCAGCTCTAGTCATTACACCACACCCTCTGCCAGGTTTCTGTTGAGCGCATGAGGCTTTCCAGTTCCTTAGATGGAGGAAAGATAACATAATACAAATTCCCTTAGCCATATGTAACCAATTGTTGCTCGTCCGCCATAATAAACGGAGAAAATTTACCACTGAAAGCAAGAGAAATGGCGGGGGAAATAATGTACGGTACTTTAAAAATGTCGCTTTAAATTTATGTGTCTGGAATGTGTGGTTGGAGTTTTATGGTGATGTACAACTTATGTAGCTTATTTTACAATACATGGATGTACATTTATTGTTTTTTGGAAACAATAATGTAGAATATTTGATATAAGTGTTTTAGTTTATTAGGCACACAAGGGTTGAACTGTGCATCAACAGGAAGGTGACTGTCCCTCCAAGATGGCAACTAAATTTACTGGCGCGGTACAAGCCCAGACAACTGGCTCGTGTGAGATCCGCACTAATGTCTTCAGCAGGGTAGAAGGGCCCTGAGTACAGTGTGCACTTGCCGCCATCAGCCCAAGTGGCTCTCAGGATAGGCTTAGGTGTGCTTTGCAGCCTCTGTATTAGTATTTGCCATGGTGAAGATCTTTTCTATGAAGTCCGTGTTTTTACATGCTTGTAATATTTTGAAACCCAGTAAAACGGTTCGGCTGGGCAAGCTCCTATTAGTAAGGGGTAATCCTAGTAGAAATTATTGGTTTTTAATTTGTGTAGTGCTACAGCTAACTCATTAGGGTCGATGTGCTGTCAAGTTGTCTCTCTCCTGTGCTTTACTCTCCTTCCTCCCCACCGCTCCTTCTGTCTTCTCCTTCATCCAGAGGCACCAATGCCCGTGTTCTGTCGCCCTCCACCCAAGTTGTGATCCCTCATCTATGCCCCTTTCCCCCACCCTTGTTGCTCTTTATCCAGGGAGCTTCTTCACTCCCCATCCCCTTTGTTGCTGTCTCTTGTTATCTGCTTCTACACAATGCCCCATGTTAGTCGCCATCCTGTACTTCCCCCCCAACCCATCCACTCCTCCGATGCTCCGCAAACACAGACCTATTTTTAAAAAAAGGTGTTATGGCTTAAAAAAGCGTGTTTCCTCTACTACTTGTTTCTTAATTTACTGTTCCGAAATAGATCGGTAAATAAAAATAAATAAAAAGAGAGACTACCAAACGTGCCTTCCTGTCTTGTCTCTAAGATTACATGTTGGCCAGTAACCAGGCATGCTTTCTCGCTCTCCGGCCGTCTAGAGGAGGAGCCTCAGCAGGCAGACGTGTCCTGCTGAGGCTCCGCGATCGGGCTCTCATACTGCCCGCTTCCTATCGTCGCCCCGACCTGTTTGGACATCGGCCGGGTGACGGAGCGCATGCAGCACTGGGAGATGCCGCGAAGTCATGCCTGGGTGCGCTCCCAACAACAGAACGGGGAGAGTTGGACTGCATGCTCCCGGTGGCAAGATGGCGCCCGCCGGGGCTCTCGGAGTCCGGACCGGTGCCTCGAGCTATGCACCAGGAGCAGCACGGGGGCACTTGTTGGCGGCCGCAGCGGAGGAGTGGCGGCACTTCGGCAGTGCCATTCCCTGACGAGTTCTGGAGGGCACACACAGAGGCAGGTGGCGACGATCGGTGACGGCCCGCCATTTTGGCTGTCCTGGTCTCTGCCTCGTCGCTCCACAGCCCCGCGATCACACCGAGCATGGTCGTGACGCCACCCATCCAGTGGCGGCAATCTGGGAGCTGGAGAGTCAATTGCTGCCCCCAACACCGCATTGAAGCACGAAATAGCCCCCGATCGGCAACAATCGCCTGACTCCAAAATGGCGTCCAGTGTTGAAAACGACCGACGGAGCCGATCCTGAATTTCTGGAGACTCCTGGGGTGTACAGCAGCATCGGGACAGAGGTGAGCAGCGGACCACGTGCTTCCAGGGACAAACCTAAAGGGAATTTCTCTCTCTGCAGCAAGGACATAACAAACACACGGTGGTAAAGACACAACCGTTGCTGCGGACTGCCTTTCTCCCCCCGGACTTGCTGGCGATGGCAGCACTCTTCCTGGACTTTCAGACCTGGACCTCTGTGTTCCCCGCCATTTTCTATTATGACTCACTTCTTCTTCTACCTTTCTCCTCCGCCTTTTTGCGATCTCTGACCTCCCCCCTCTGTCCTAGTGACCTCTCTATTATCTCTCCTGATGCCTCTGACACAGTCCTCGCTGTCTTACTTGTTACTATCTGCTTCCCTCTCTGGTTTGTCTCACTTTCCTGCCCTTGTCTGTCCCTCCCTTGGTGCTGTGACTGCATATCCAGTCATATCCCCTCCCCATGTATATAGAGATAACTCTAATCACTAGTATATGCAGTAGACCGTTGTGCTCTCTTCCATTTCTATGTGACTCTTAGAGTATATCCATGTGTATCCCCTCCCTATGTATATAGAGATAACTCTAATCACTAGTATATGCAGTAGACCGTTGTGCTCTCTTCCATTGCTAGGTGACTCTTAGAGTATATCCAGGTGTATCCCTCCCTATGTATATAGAGATAACTCTAATCACTAGTATATGCAGTAGACCGTTGTGCTCTCTTCCATTCCTATGTGACTCTTAGAGTATATCCAGTCTTACCCCTTCCCTATGTATATAGAGATAACTCTAATCACTAGTTTATGCAGGAGTCCGCTCTGCTCTCTACCATTCCTATGTGACTCTTAGAGTATATCCATGTGTATCCCCTCCCTAAGTAGATAGTGATTTCACTAGTATATGCCTAGAGTTTATCGATTTGTATCTCCTCCTTGTGTGACTTTATCTCTTGTACATTTGCAATTTTTTTCTGTTTGTACCTTTTTATAACGCATGTAATCCTAAGTCCGTATGTTTTCAACTGGTTCTTATGTAAGTCAAAAATGTGCAAATTCTTTTTGTACCGTCAGTCCTTATGTCTGAAACTGGGTCCTATGTAAAGCGCTCTGACACCTTCGGGTAAAGTTCGCGCTATATAAAATCGCATAAATAAATAAATAAATAAATAAATTGGTCTATAGATGAGATTTCTTGCAAAACTGTCCGAGTTAGTCAGCCTCAACATTTCACACCGATCTCTGCGGTAGGACATAAACCTACTTAGCTGTCTCGCTGGCAGTGTAACATGAGAGCCATACATCAAGCATATGTTTACACTGCAAATACCTTTGACCTATATGTTATGTAGAAATTACCTCAAAATGTGCTGAACCCACTGAATTTTATGATCCACTCACTTGTGACTCGTACACACAAAAACCCTTGTAAGTTTGGCAGCTTATTTTTTGGGCCCAGGCTTATAGTATTTTATGGAAATGTCATGAGTTTCCTGCATGGCCCATTGTAGTTTTCCTTATTTTAACCTAATTGTACAAGTTGCAATCCACCTTTTCTTTGCACAGTTTACTATGTAAACACACCAGCTTTTGTGCCACACTGTACTTTCGCAGGGAACCTTCATATGTTTTTGCATATTGTTCTTTTTCTGGGATTTAGTCAGAACACCACAAACAAAGTGAAACAACCATGGCACTTGTTATTCTTAACTGGTCAGGCACTATCACCTAGACATAACACAAGAATGCAGCTTCTTTTTATGAGAACACTCCTTGTCATATAACTGTGTACAAGAGTTTAAACACACTCTGAGCGATGGGGCTATGACAAGAGTGCTACATCAGCTGAGATGTAGAATGTCCATCTGTGTATGCTAAGGTACAGGGTCCCCACTAATCCCAGAGGGTTTTGATATATAATCATTTAGGTTCAGTAGAAGAGAGGGGGTTTAGAATAGTCGGTCTTATAACATGACAGGGCTTTTTATGATATATGGTTTACTGACCATGCTAACAATATTTTTTGCATTCATTTGTTTTCTAATAGTGGCACAAATACTGCATTTTCGGACACAATAGTTTAAATAAATATTCTAAACTTCCTTCGTGTCTCTTGTTTATTATATTTTGGATGAGTTTGAGTGAGAGAGCAAAAGGGTGTTTCCTCTACCCCGCGATCCCGCAGAGTATGAAGAGTTTTGTGTTGTGGAGTGCCAACTCACTTTTTTCTCTGGTAAGGTTTGGAGAGCAAGTGAGGCACTATAGTGAGTCAGAATTGGGCTCACAGATACTGCGGTGGTATGGTCCCTTGTATATGATCTCAAGCATAGTTCTGTTCCTGAGCAGAATCCCTGCAAGAGTTGTACATGTCAAAGTGGTGGTGCTTAGCAGCGAAATGTTATTTCATTATGTATTTGTTGCTACTTGACTTCGTTTCTTTAATCAAGGGCCCGAGTTGACCTTCTAGAATGTGTATATGTGACCCTGCTGGTTACGGACGTTACCTTAGGTTCATTGACCTGCGAGTTCTCAGTAGAAAAAGGACACGATCTGTGAACATAGCGAGGTTGGAAGAGTGTGCAACGCCATGCTGTGTGTATAATTATTGACCTGTAGGTCGCAGGCTCAAATCCTCTGAAGGTCTTCTCAATCTTTCATCCCTTGGAGGTGAGTAAAATGAGTACCAATCAGCACTAGTATCTTATATTTTTTAAAATGTTATTTCTAACGTACTTGGGATAAACCTAATTATTAATCCAAATCCCCATTTGACCTTCTCCTTTCAAACCTATTTATGCAAGCTCTGTTGTTCTATGTCTTGATGTGCCAACGTTACTAGTCGGGACATAGACGCATTGTGAGAACTTTGTGAGTGTCTTGGACCTGAGACACGAACACACACTGCAAGTGTAGAATGGGGAGTTCCATGGTGCTCTGTGAATGAGCCTGTGCTCGGACAGTTGTGTATGTAGACTGTGTTGTGAGAGATTCATTTGTGTTTGTACAACACAAAAATCATTCCACATAATTACACATGACACACAATCCCACTGCACGCCATATCACATAATGATCCACATAATTCCACTGCACACCATACATAATTTCACTCCACAAATCCACTCTACTCCACACAATTCCACCACACACAATTCCACAACTATAAATTCCAATCTAACCCACATAATTCCACATTACATACATCTACTCTACTCCAAACCAAAACACATGGGTAAAAGACATTGTCATTTACTACGCCAGTAGCTTTACCTCACACAAATGTGAGATCTATTGGACTGCAAATTCTTGTTGTTACTTGTAACCAGCAACCAGTCCCTGCAGTGCTAAAAAACAGTTATGCCAAAATACTCAGGTTAAGTCAAATCAAAACTACACGGTACCCAGTGCACTGGCCTGACCTCTGCCAAGCAGTTCCCAGGTGCAGCCATTTGGACTGCAGACCTCGTGTGATACACATCCTTCACATGTGGCCTGATGTCACCCCTAAACATATGAATGTAAGTTATCGCACCTATTGAACATACAACTCGACCAAACATGTTTCTGTGAATTAGGTTGAGGGCAACAAAAGCATAGCTATACAGTTTGGGTCTTTGCAAAATTACATTCCGTGCAAATGTAAGGAAATGACACTAAGCTAGGTTTTGTGGAGTTTGTGTGATTATTGAATGCAACAGTACACCTCACATTTGAAAGTGATTCGCCATGCCCCATTTCCTTCTTAAGTAAGAGCATTTTCTGCTTAGACCAGTGTCCCAAAGAGTGAAGAAATTGTACAGGCCAAAGTAGCCCAGAATTAGTTAATAGTATAACTTCTCCTCGGTCAATCCACATCACTCATTTGTGTGAGCAAACGGTGCGATTCGCAAAAATCGTCCGTTTGCACCCGCAAAAAGGTCCTCTGCGAAGCATGAAACTGAAAGGCACGTGCAATTTAAGAAATCGCAATTTCTTGCGATTTCTTAAATTGCGATTGTATTTAAGGAATCGCAAATTGAGATTCCTTAAATGCAATGCATGATGAAATTGCAAGTAGCGATTTTGCTATTAGGGGGCTCAAATTACCATCAATTTGAACTTGATGGTAATTTGCAAAAACTTTCAAAAATGCACTAAAGTGCATCTTTCAAAGTTGTAGTTTACACACACACATGCCCTTGAGTCATGTGTGTGTGCAACATGTGTGCACAGTTTAATTTCAGGTGTGCAACAGGGTGTCCTTTTGACACCCTTGCACCCTTGAAATTGCATGTGCAATATAAAAAATACCTATTGGTACTCGCAAATTGAGCATGCAATCTCCAATTCATTCCTAAATTGTGATTTGCAATTAAGGAATGTTTGGGAATCTCTAATTTTATAGCGATTCCTACATGCATAGGCTTTTGCAATTCCTTAATTGCGATCCTTAATAATCACAATTAAGGAATTGCAAAAGAATTCATTGGTGCATGTGCCCCATACTCTTTAAAACTCTGCGCTGAAATTATACTCTTTCACTGATGAGGACAACACAATTTTTTTTAATGAAAATATTCTATTTTGTGTTTTGTTTTGCCTTTTATACCCTCGATTTCCTAGACATTATTTAGAGTTAGTCCTGCAGCTATATAATGCTCATCTTGAGAGGTTGTAGGATTACATTCCACTTGCACATGAATTTACTTCATGACTGCATGGACGCTTCCTTTGTATTAATAGAAAGGGCCTCAGAATGTGATACCGGGGAATCACTCATTCGCTGCCTTTTAGGAAGGGAAGAGGCCAGAGTTGCTCTTTCGTTCTTTCTGAGGACAGAGAGGTCGTTTGAGAAGTGCATTTACCTTGCATTCAGAGACATACAAAGAGGTCGTTGTGGGGACTATGTAATGTTCTTATCAGTTGTGGATTTTAGAGAAAAGGCAGACTAATCCCCTAATTGCTTCTTTCTTAGCATCTCAAATATGCTTGTGAATAAACTTGAGGTTTCCACACTTAAATGACAAATCATTCTTAAAGAGAAAGTGTCCATTCTAAAGTCTCTAAGCTTATTTTGTGTACATTTCTGACGACTGTTCTTATTTTAGACGTGTAGAAACCCTTTCCAGTTCAACTGCATTAACGTTTCATTATGTTACCGCACCGCTCCCACTGTTTAAACAGACTTATTCTTAATCTTAACAGAAGTAAATGTACAACAGTTCGCAAGTGCTATCCTGCCTGCAAATGTTTTATTATGAACTACAAGCCCCACCCTTTTAAGTCGTGCCTACTAGGCAGCGCATGTGCTGTGTGTCGCAAGACAAATTGTTAGTTTACAGTAGGCTTAGAGTCCACCCGTTGCTTACCATTGGATGGCCATATTGTCATTCTCATGTGCTCCTCACCAGGATGATAGATGCCTTACTTGTGTCCTTCCTTTGTTCAGTTTGCAGTCTCCACATGTTTCTATTTGTTTAACCACTTCACAAGAGGGCATGGGTTTTCCAACTGTCTCCCTAGTATGCTTCTCTTCTACGCTCTGTGTTTTGGACTCTCTTTCCCGTGAGCTTTTTCCCTGCATGCTCCTGTTACCATGGCTTTAAATGGCAAGGCAAACTTCTTAAAGAGGTGTGGCAAATCCAATTAGGGGCATGGCCTACATCATGAGAAGTAACATTGGGTGCCATAATGGTGCAATTGTTGACGCACAGTTTGGCTAGCCCTAGAAGGTACAGGTTTCCTTCCTAAAGACTGTATTATTTACCGCATTTTTTTTACATCTTTGCATCGACTATAACCAGATAAAATAGCAACAAATAAAATAAGCTAAAATATGTAACTGCCAATATTCAACAATGCACACAGTAGGTATGTGGAGTTTAAAAGTATTTACGCATGCCACTATTCACCACTGCGCCAACTAGGATTCAGTTTTGGGATTTTCTAGTAGAACCTCTGAAATTATGTGATTCTGCAGCGCTTTCTGCATCATTATGGATTTGCCTCATTTGCTATTTATCTGTGGATTTCAACAAAAGTAATAGTTTGGTGTGGCTCACTGGTTAGAGGCGGCAGACCCGGAAGCAGAAGTCGGTCCGGGACCAGGGTTCGATTCCCGACGCGGCAGGGTCGTGGACCAGGGTCAGCGGACTCGATAATTCTCGCCTCGTGCCTACTCTAACCAGGGCTCCCACTCGGCAACTCTGGGCATTAGCTTGCCTAATCTCCACTACGGCCCCATCAACGCCGGGGATGCCTGGCTCCACCTTGGGGATTCCCAGCAGGGACCATCCCACAGGGAAAGCCAGGACGGGTTCCCCAGCGGTATACAGCGCCAGGACGCCGGCTGGCAACAGTGCGCTTTACAAGTATACACATTACATTACATTAAAAGGATTAAAAGATATTAAAGATGTAGTCATAGGTGTTGGCTTGCAGTGGACAGCTCTGCGCAAAAGCTGACTAGTTGCCTTTCAGTTCCTTGTTGGTGTATTTCGGTGGTAAACAGGATCAAGTGAAATCTTTGCTCAGTCAGTAATCACATATGTAATAATGGAAACATAACTAATTACTATCATAAAATGTGCCAAGCTGAGTCCTCTTATCTACCTTTTCTTGCAACAGAATTTATTCAAACCTGCCGGATAACTTTGGTCTTTTCCTGCTGCATAATTCGGTTCTCCGTTGTGATGACACAGTTATCTGCCTTGCTCGTATTAGGCAACCTAGGTTTCATAGTAAAAATGATTAGTTTAACTTGGATTTATTTTCCATTTAACATGTGCGAATTTTGTATGCAATTATCTGAAAACAATAACAAACCCGTTATATTATTCTTTTTAGCCACATACTGGACCCTGCCACACCCGTCACTTACCTCCACCCCAGGGCATCCAAGATCACAGTTCATACTGTTTGAAACACTTAAACTGCTGTATCTAAATCAAGATTGCCTGGAAACGCACCAAATGCACAAAGTGGTGCTTCCGGACCTTCCTCATTTACAAATACTTCAGAAGTCATTTGCGCCCCCCCTAGGAATACTGCTACTGACCCCCAGGGGGGCGCTCCCCACCGTTTGAAGACCTGTAAGGCATAGAGGAGATATGAGGAACTCTCACCATACCCTCACCTCACTGGCTGATACCACATCGATGTTGCTGCTCCTGCTTTGCAAAAAGAGAATGGAAATCCAGAGAGAAAATTACTTGCTTTAAGGGATTTTTCCTTCCCCTACTACATAACTTCTCCACTAGTGAAAAGTGAGCAAAATGAGCATGCACAGGGAACAAAACAGAGCCATATAGGGACCCGTTTCGCGACTCCCTTCAAAAAACTACCGGCCACTTAAAGCCCTGCCTGTTACTCTCTTGTTTACTTTCCTCCCCCATCATTGCTTTCTCCCATAGCTTGCTTCCTTCCCGACGTCCATTGTTGTTTCTGCTCTTCTGACTGTTGCTTCTTCCGCCCTCCTGTTGCTTTCTTCCCCCACGTCCTCTATACTTCCACCCCCATGCACTTCATGTGGATTCTTGCCTATATTTTTCCCTTTGCGCTTCACTTCCAGAGAAGCTAAGGATATTTGGATCTGTTTGGCTATGGGACAAATGGCCTGTGCAACTTTTGGATCAACTTCACCAGGGAAAGAATAACGCACCTCCACTCCTAGAGGGGCACAGTGGTACCTAGAACCCTGGGACCTACAATCATGGTCTGGGGTGTCAAAACCAAGCCAGATCTATTGTCTTTGTGAGTGCTTAGTTGCTATCAATGAGTAACAACATTTATAATATGTTAAATAATTAGAATTTATAATTTCAAATTATACATAGTTGAACACCAATATGTGCGTACTGAAGAGAGGCCAAGGATTGGATTAGCATGCAATGTGAACACTGATAAGGCTCACATTGCCTTCATCCTCTACTGCAGAGGTCTCAGTCGTACTCCATTATGAACATCTTCCCACAACCAGAACTCACCAGGACACGTAAATAAGACTCGGGACACATGCAACATGCAATCATTGCAAAAACCAATAGTTCAGGCTTTAAGAACCAGGACTTTTTAGCTTTGCCAATACTTAGTAAAGTAAATTTCCGTTGCACAGAACAAAAGACTTGACAAATGTTAAACAAATTCAAGGTTTTTATTTACTTAAAATATGCGGTGTATATACAGAAACATATTGCTAAAACCATTGGTAAAGCCAATAATTTTCAAAGACCTGTGCTTGCTGGCATGTGTGCCCACCTACCACTACCCACAAGCCTGCCCTTATGAATTTCAACAACTTGGTAAGATTTTCTGTGGAAGCAGATCAAGGTACCAGTCCAGAATCACATTCTTTGTAGGAATTTCTTTTTACACTAGTATGTGAAGGTATTTGTTTGTGGAAAAATATCTATGTGTGAATTAATTCCAAAAGGTCATTTTTAGGTCTTGCTTGGCAGTGCAGCTGTCCATTTGACCAATTGTTACCAATTCTTCACAAAATACAGAGTGTTTTTTATCCCTGCCCGCAGACGTATTTCCCTTAATGTTGGCTGTATGATGTATATCACTGCTTCTTAAGGAGTAATTGCATAGAAATGCATAAGAGATTATTTTGCATCTCTAAAATACACTGGATCATTCATGTTATGTTTTTTATCTTGTGCATGCTTTATAAAAGCAATCCTTTTTATGGTCTTCCGTGACGGCACAGCTGTCACCAAACAATGATGTGAGCACGACTAGTGAATGGCTGTAGCTCGGCCCAGATATTGGGAACTAGGAGTACATGCTTTGATTGGACGGAAGTTCCACAAAAAAGTGCTTGACCGCCACCAGCTGTGACCACTTTCTTTATTCAGCTTCTACAGCTTGACGTTTCTTAGGTCCATACATGACATAGGAATGCTATTAAAGTGTCTTAGATAACTAGATCATCTATATTATTTTTCTCTTGCAGCAGCACAGATGGGAGAAGGGCATTCATTAGCCTGTGTGGAGTTTTATTTCCGGCTTGACAGTGTTCTTTATTTCAAAAGTCCATCCAGACAAATATAAATGTACTAATATTATCCATACACATTCCTAACTTGGGTTTAAAACACATTATTATGATATAATAGGCCCTCTCTGCAGGTTCACCACAAACATTTTGTCTTCATCCCTCATGTTTTCTGTAATTCTTTTCTGTTGGTGTTTGATATCTGTGCACTTTAACACTGCTAGCCAGTGCTTAAGTGCTTGTGTGCTCTCCATAAAACATTGTGAAGTTGGCCGAAACATGCCTGGCCCATTTAATTTTCTTGTATGTCCCAAGTATAGTGGTGCTACACTTACCGAAGTCCTGTAAATTAAATGTTACTAGTGGACTTGCAGCATATATTGCGCCGCTCACTAAAGTAGCACTTTAAAACATGTCTCAGGCCTGCCATTGCAGACTGTGGGCAGTTTTGAACTTCCAATTCGACCTGTTTTGGCCAAGACGCTGCAAAGTATGTAATTTGGTCTTGACTGGACACTACCTTGCATTGATAAGACATATGGGCTTTTCCAGCAATGCCCAGGCATTGTTAATGGACATGCCATATGATAACACCTGTTTCTTAGGGGATAAGGCAGACTCGAACCTTGAGAGCTTTACAGAGAGTAAAGCTACGGCACGCTCCATTGGGCTTGCATTGCCCATACATCAGTTTCTTCAACAATGTCACTACTTTCGAGGCTTTGGAAGCTGCATCCACCAGAGGCAACATCTTCCTCCACAGCAACAGACCTCGCAAGTCTTTTAAGGTTGAGGTAGGGGATCTAGCCGACAGTGTCCAGGCCCTCAGCTGCTATGGACTACTCAGTTCCTCGCCCCCCTGCAACTGCAGAACTAATTTAGTTGGCCCTCAGCAGTGCACTACCACCCCGTTGTAGGCCAGATAAGTTATAACCTCCATTGCAGTGATGCATCACATCTGACATAAAGATGATTCAAATTGCTCTGGAAAGCTTTAAGGAGAACAAAGCTATGCTGTGCTACCTTTGATTTACACTGCCCATACAGTAGTTTTCCCAATAATATTACCCCTTTCGAGGCTTCAGAAGTTGCATCCACCAGAGGCAACATCTGCCTCAGCATTCCTGTCCTGCAGAACCACAGGCGATACCTGAGGTTTAAGGTCCACCACAAAGCTTTTTCAGTTCTCTGTGTTCTCCTTCAGCCTTACCACTGCGCTTCAGGCATTCAAAGATGTGCAACTAACACCACCTTCTTTGGTAAAGATTGGAAATACCAGTCTTCCATAGCTCGATGACTGGTGAAGGAAGTCGGGCTTGCCTCAAACAGTTGTCAACAACCTCCAGGTGACAACCAACCTATTAACATCTCTGGGATTCTCACTCAATGTGTGGAATTCACAAATGACTCCTTGTCAGAGGCTCCCTTCATTGCTGTCATCCTAGATACTGTGCTTTTCCAGCCCTTCCCTCCACCTCAACGGGTCCAGGATATTTGGGCTGTGAGCCAGATGTTTCAACCTTTGACCTTGTCTCAGTGAGAGTGCCTCTGAGGCTTCTTGACCTCGTGGACTCCTGCATCCTGCTAGTGGACCACACCAGGTGACACATGAAGGCTCTGCAGTGGGATCTGAAGTGTCACGTCCACATCAGTCTGCTGTAGTTGTAAGCAATTCACATGCATTAAAAGGTTTCCTCCCTTCTATCAAGGGGGAATGAGTGCAGGTCCTCATGGACAATGCCATGAAATGTGATGCTGCAACACGCATTGGGGTACTGGAACTAGCAAGATGAAGTGGGGTGGCGGTCCTGTGCTAAGAGACCCTACATCTCTGGAACTGTTTGAGTCATGAAGGGTATATCCCTTGTTGTACAACACCTGAAGGATCTTTAAACGCCACGGAGGACAAACTTGGCTGGTGTTGCCTGGCATATTACAAATGGTGCAGGGTGTCTTCCAGCAATGGGGAGAACTCTGGCTCAATTTATTCTCCACCACATGAAGTGTCTCATCTTTTGAACATTGTAGTTCCCAACGCATTTCTGACTCTGAGATGTCTTAGGCTAGACTGGAGGTTGGCATTCTTGTACGCCTTCCTGCCTCTTCCTCCCCTGCCCAAAGTACCAAGGAAGATCAGGAACAACCAGATTCAATCCATCCTAGTGGCTCCGGTTTGGGCCAGGAGAGTGTGGTACACAGAACTTCTGGCCATGAGCATCTATCCTCTGATCTGGCTGCCTCTCTAACGCGTGCGAGCAGGTCTCCGTCCCCATCTTCCTTGATTAATGCTCGGAATCAGCCGAGATTGTCTGCCGCTACACCCGCGAATCACACGGGATGCGGCATTTCCTTTAATTGGTAACGATATCATCGCACGACGAGGTTTTGAATACCCCGAACCCTCGGGATATAGCTCTCCGTGTTTTCCTTTCTATCTGGTGCCACAACAATCATTAGTGGCTCTTTGGTGCCCTCCCTCACTCCCCGGATCCCTTCTTCACCTGTCCTGATGAAGACCCCGCTGTAATCCTACACCCACTGGGGTCGAATTGTCGACATACTGTTTTATTTGCCCTACCCTGATGCAACAGATCATTTTTGACTGTGGTTTAAACAATTGGGATAGGAGATTACACTTATGTTTAGAAGCAATTGATGGTGATATAATTTGGCCCATGTGATGTCAATTTACAAATGTACTTATGTGACCACATCTGATTTTCTTTGAACCTTCTCTTTATCAGCACAACCCTCACCAATACCTTTCCCTCTCACCCACGCCTTCCTTTTAGGCAGTCATGTGTTTTGTAGATTATAAAATGTGTAAATAATTGGTTTACAACTGAGGATGTGAATAAAAACATCACTCAAGGACTAGAGTGTGATTAGCTTGATTTGGATAATTTGTTGACTGTCTGTCTCTGTGTTAAGAAGATTCTGTCACTGGGACCCCTTTATATATAACACTGAATTACCCAGGTCCCAGCGCCTTTGGGTCAACCCTTATTCTGTAACGTGCCTCTTCAGGAGGACATTCTGTCACAGTAAGGTCCTATATTCGGGCCTAGACAACTTAGACCTCGGTGCTGGGGGTATTAATGCCAACAATTGATTGCGTTTGTTCTCCACCCCAACGGTAGAAACCGTCATTCTGGCAGATGGATCTCTCACCACCAAAACCATCTATATTGTATGCTGACAGGAGCTTGTCGTGTGATGTTCTTCTAACCATATTCAGCCCCTGCAAGCCCAATTATCTGATGGCCTTCTCTTCTACCTAATATTAGCCCTGCAAGGCCTTGCTTTGGCCACAGTTATAGGTTATTTGTTCATCTTATCATCTTTTGGCCCCCCTATCACCCTTGAAATTGCATTCATAATTTGCGAGTACCTATTTGGTACTCGCAAATTGCGAATATCTTCCCACTCATTCCTATGGGCCTCTAGGCATTCCTATGGGCCTTTAGGCCCATAGGAATGAATAGGAAGGCATTCCCATGATATAGCGCTGCAGAAACTCTCCCTGCCCTTTCACGCTACTGCTCGCGGAACCCGCTTCGCGGGTCCCGCTTCGTGTGTTGGCTCCTTTCATCTCTACTGGCGAAGCCTGCTTCTGGAATCCAGCGCCCTTTGTCTGAGGCAGTGACTATGGGTGCTTGTGCAGGGCTGCGAGCGAGTGCGGGCGCAGGACTCCAAGTCCCAGGAGCACCCGCCAGACCCAATTGGCAGCACCTGGGCCGCTCTCCCTGCATGCTCCGCCCCACCATCTTGACTTAAAAACCTTTGCCCCTGGATATTTGTTGGGACGCTTTTTACTCACGTTGTGATATAGCGCTTCAGAAACTCTCCCTGCCCTTTCACGCTACTGCTCGCGGAACACGCTTCGCGGGTCCCGCTTCGTGTGTGGGCTCCTTTCATCTCTACCGGCGAAGCCTGCTTCTGGAATCCAGCGCCCTTTGTCTGAGGCAGTGACTGTGGGTGCTTGTGCAGGGCTGCGAGCGAGTGCGGGCGCAGGACTCCAAGTCCCAGGAGCGCCCGCCAGACCCAATTGGCAGCACCTGGGCCGCTCTCCCTGCATGCTCCGCCCCTCTCACACCCATCATATAATTACAACCATCTAGCCCCGCTGCGCGGGAGCGCGCGGGAGCGACTGGGAGAAGCCTGGGACAAGGGCGGGCCCGTTTTAGCCCGTTACAGACCGGGCAAGACCGGACCGGGCCACCCCTCTTGGCTGTCTGGTTGTGCTAGATAGCCTCGGTAATAGTCCTCTTCGTACACTATAGCCCTGGGATATTGTCAAACGATGTATTCGCGTGAAAGTCGGAGCAGGGCTGCTAAAACTGGTAAAAAGGCTACAGGGACCCTGGATGACTTTATCACAAGGACTAATACGAACATTGACATTGAGATCACTAAACTACAGCATAGAGTGTCCTTGGAGCTGGAGGCAGCTAGAAGACTGTCCTCAGACCTTGCACTGGGTAAAAAATCTTCTTTAGGTAGCATAGCCTTAGCTAAAACTCCCGAGCGCTCTACTGGCCGCACACCCATTGTTATATTGGCCGAAGTGCATTCCGCTTCTGAGGAAACAGCTATTTCTGCTGATGCCATATTAGATTCAACTCATCAAACAGTTAATAGCAATTTATTTGAAAACTCTACTAAAGTGGATATACTGTTGGAGGATGTCAAAGGCGAGAAAGTCACAGGGAAAGAAGAGACCAAGAGTAACCAGGGTGAAACTAAGGTAGAGCCAAAACAAAAGAGAAAACGCAAAGCCATGTCAGTGTACGCTAGGAAAAAGGCTAAAGTGGCTAAAAGCCAGTGTCTTTTAGGGGGGCTATGCAACTAGGGAGCGTAAGTAGCTTGCAACATCGGACGCTCTCAACTATGCAAATGTCTAATAATAGTAACAAAATGGAAGCGTCGAATTTAGATACAATAGACGGGCCCCCTGTTATTGGGGACGAGAAGATCATTACACCTGTGGTAGAGTTAGAGGGGGGCAAAGAAGAGTTTTTGAAAATTGTGTGGGAGACATTAAAGAAACTTCTTAGGCCGTTGGAAGTTAGGTTAACTTGTATTGAAAACCAGCTCCTTGAGTTGGAGAAAAGTATCATCACCCTGTCCAGTTTAAGTTTAAGTGGCAGTGAGCTACAAAGCTCTGATGTTGTTGCTAGCCCTACACTGGCCCCTATTGTGACCCCCTTGGTACCACCGAAAATAAATCCCTCTAATAAACAACATTCGAAGAAGGACGTACCAAACGTAAATAATCAGATTGTGAGTGTCGCCGATACTTCTATTGCGACCCCCTTGGTTCCATTTAAAGGAAAACCCGCTAATAAACCACTCTTGAAGGGTTCTGTACCAAATGTGAATACTCAAATAGTGAGTGTTGTCGATACTCATCCTCCCGTACACACTGCTTCTGCTTTAAATGAGTCCTCGGTCCAGAGAACCTCTGTAAATAAAGCTTATAATCACAACTACCATACACCTCATGTTAGAGATAATCTAAGGGGAGGATTCATAGATCTCCCGCCCGATGCGAGGACCTTTGTAGTTGTACTTACTGGGGTCCCTGAACTAGGTAATCAACACGAGGAAACATTTTTGTCCTTGAAAAACAAGGTGATATATTGGCTGAACGAAAACAAGCCTGTTCCTAATCATATGAAAAGTAGAATTCTTATGGTACGAAGGGTGCCTTGGATTGGCCCCATAAACAAATCAATTTCGTGTGACTGTATTGTTGTCTCATTTGAGGAACCCCACACTGCCCAACATATATGTACATGGAATACTTATGCAGGCACATCATCTATTGAAGCTAGACCCCTAACCTTCTTTTATCCCCCACTGAGGCGCACAAACTATGGGGGTAATTGGACTACGATCAATCAATATTCTAGGCGTGGTACCGAATTGGGTAGGCAGGATAATCGCAATGTGTGGAATGGAGTCTCTACCTACAATAGGTTTAGCTGCTTAGATGGAGTTGATTGACTCGTGCCCTCGCTAAGCTGCACCACTAATTCCTATGGCACACACCACCCACCCTTTGATGAGAATACTACCACCAAATATGACAACAGTGAGGTAATATGGGCAAAGGGTGGGGGGGTAATGACCACTGTAATAATGGGGATGCCCTAGCTAAGGAGTGCCTTCTAGAAGCCACCCCTATGAACCCAGGAAATGAAGAGGGTTGTTTGGGTGATGGAGCCGACAACGGTGTAGTGGGTCTGGCTCCTCGAATAGAACTGCACACTGTAGATGGCACGTCACAAGCTAGTGTGATATCACCAGTGGCACCAATATTGGTCACTGTAAAGCCAACTTGTCCTGGTAGCGGGGCAAATCCATCACTGCTCTTGATCTCCTGGAATATTGCGGGGGTAAACAAAAATCTGAGGGACCCAGAGTGGGCTGATTATATTGATTCTAGCGACTTTTGTCTATTGCAAGAAACATGGGCAATAGACACACCTCACAGGATAGGGTTTAAAACATTTGGCATTGGGGCTGTTCAGTCCAATAGGGGTAGGCCTTCGGGGGGACTCATTACATGGGTCAAAATCACACTGAAGATCAAGGCTGAAGTAATAGAAGCAGGCTCATCGGACATCTTGGCCCTAAAACTTACAAATACGAATGGGGTAGAATGCTATATAATTAATGTTTATAATAGACCCTTAGCACACTCGATTCTCCCACTCTTGAAATCCTGGAGAGCTTTCTGAAAAGGGTGGTTGGTGATGTTGCAGTGATCTTGGGTGGTGACATAAACTGTAATTTTGAACCCGTCCTAGGGCTTGCAGATGTTTTTGAGGATGAAGATCAAGCTAATAACATTCCTCAGCTTGAGACCACTAATTTCGTCAAATGTTCGGCTTTGGTTGTGCAATTGGTGAGGTTAACGGCAGATCACGGTCTCAGGGTGTGTAATGGTCGCCTTCCCTCTGACCTTTCAAAACAACCCACCTTTGCGAGGTCCGATATTAAAAGCAACTTGGACTTTATATTTGTTTCACTGAGCATCTGGCACCATATGGTTGATCTCGTGGTGGCAAATAGGGCTGAGAGTGATCACTATCCATTGGAATTGTCCATTGATGTAATTATGTTTAGCGAACCCTCTCTATTATATGCCACCGAGGTTTCTAACTTCATTCCGTGTGATGTGGTACATGTCAGTAATAACAGACGTGCATTGAAATGGTCGCATGTTCTCGCACATGGAAATGCTCTTGCAACTGTATATTCACTATTTGATATAACCTTTGGGCCCATAGTTGGATACTCTTTTTCACCTAACTTCTTCTTCAAAAATCTTTATTTCGATCACAGATCATAAAAGATACAACACAGACAAACATTTTAAAAACATATTAAACATTAAGTGATCGGTAAAAAATCATTGAATATTAATAACATTCGGGGAAATCGCTGGAGGAGTCCATTATACCAGTCTTTTCAGCATGCGAATTCGAGTGACCCATAATGCAGTTAGAAATTTTGATAATGCAAAAACTACATGAGGAGAAAGATCAGATTTTAAAACTCTATACGCAGTATGAAAAGATCTAAACCCTAGGTTCCTGAGCATAGGGACTAGCCAATATTTTCTACTTCGGTCATAGCCCCTACAGAAGAAGATTGCGTGGATGTCATCCTCTATCGGGCAGGCGCACATCGGGCACGATGGTGTCGTAGGACACACTGTCCAAGACGCTGTGTACGAGGCCAGAGGCAGACATCCATAGCGCCACTGGAGAAACAATTTCCTTGTTAGTACGGGGAAAATATTGTCCAATACCTTTTCGAGAGTGTAAGTGTCTTTAATTTTCAGGAATAATTTTGTCAGGGACCCCTCAGGGGAATTATTGAAGGCTTTGGTGAGCATTAAGTCATTATAAGCGCTAGTAAGTGCCTTCTTGGAGGTTTTTGTACATGAATTAATAGGGTCAGACCATAGTTCTGAGAGCCCAATTTCTTCGAGCCTTCCCTTGACATAGGTCAGCCAAGGGATCTTCTTTATCTTCCCTGTTTCCAAGAATTCCTGTAATTCCTCTCTGTAAGTTATAAGATCAGGACTAGACCACAGCCGCCTCCAGAATTTTAGGGGTTTAAGTCCCAGTTCCTCTGTGATTGGAATGATACCCAGATCTAACCTGAGTGGAAGTAATGGGGTACTCTGGGGAAGGGTGGCTAGCTGTCGCAGAAATTTGTTCTCACTAACCTGCAGCTTCGGGTGTTGAATATAGCCCCACAACTCACCCCCATAAGTAACCCCTGCTCTCGCTTGCATCTTGTATATATGGATGATGGGGGCAAGAGGTCGATAGCTTGATTTATTCGCCAGGCGCAAAGTGCCACCCGCCAACTGTGCCAGTTTGATGGTCATTTTGGCCAGGTGAGGTGACCAAGCAAAATATTCATTTATCGTAATGCCCAAATATTCAATGTTATGGACCCGTTCTAACTGGATCATTCCTAGGGTGGGAGGGGCTCTATTTCGGGCGCTCGGATTTAGGATCATAAATTTGGTTTTTTGGGGGTTTATTTCCAAACCCCTCTCAGAGCAGAAGTCAAGGAAGCCGTCCAAAATACGTTGGATCCCCATCGGAGATTTAGACAGCAGCAGGGTGTCGTCCGCAAACATGATTGCGGGCACCCTGTTGCCAGTCAACTTTGGGGCATCGGAGTTAGCAATCCTGTTGAGGTGGGCAACTACCCCGTTCACAAAGATACAAAACAGGGTGGGTGCAAGCACACAACCCTGTCTTACACCTCTGCGAACGGGGAACCTTTCGGTTAGCTTACCACCTTTGCCACACCTGACTCTAGCATAATTGTTGGAGTGGAGTCTCATCAGGATTGCCAAAATATCCTCAGGGACATTCAGGTCCTTCATGACGCTCCACAACCTTGCCCTGGGAACCAAATCGAAGGCGGCACGGAGGTCTACAAAGATGGTATATAGACTGCCGCCCTCGATAACCGCTGTTCTCCAATAAAGGAGTTGAAGCCTAAAAATTTGGTCAGTAGTAGATACACCCTCCCGGAATCCTGCCTGGTATGGTGACAGGATGTCCATATCATGGATCCACACCTGCAAACGATTTAAAATCAGTCTGCCAAAGAGTTTTTGGGATATATCTATCAGACTGATGGGGCGGTAGTTGGATGGGAGCAGAGGGGATCCCTTTTTAAAGATTGGGACTACCTCTGCTCCCATCCAAGTATCTGGTACCGTCATTCCACCCAGAATAGCATTGAACATGAGTGTGAGGTACGGTGCCCAAATCCCTGGTTCTTGTTTGAACAAATCCCCCGGAACCCCATCTAATCCAGGTGCTTTTCCAGCAGGTAAGCTCTTAATAGCCTGCCTCACTTCTTTCTCTGTAAAAGGAGGTCCAGAGGGGGTTGAAGAAATTAGAGAGGGCTCGAAGGTAGGATCCCCAACACCCTGCTCATACAATGCTTCAAAGTGGGCCTGCCACACAGAAGGGGCTATATTTGGCTCAAGTGCAGGGGATAGCTCAGTCGTGCCATTCGCTACTACCCGCCAGAATTTACGTGAATCTCTGGTTGATAGTGCTTTCGTGAGGTTCTCCCAGTAATCATGATCCCATTCCGCCTTGGCATTCACCACAAGGCTCTTGTAGTTTTTTCTCCTGTCACTAATTTCTTCCCTGCCGAGGCGTCCCCTAATAGCAGCTATCAAGTGCGCCTTTGCATTTCTACACGTGGCGTTATACCACGAGATCTTAGTCTTTAAACCCTTCTTTTTTACGGCGGATGTGAACAAGTCATGTTGAAGGGAGTCTGTAATATTTTTGTGTATTGTTGCTAGTTCGCCTCTAGATACTTCATCTAGGTCTTTAATACCTAGCTCGAAGGCACACTCAAAAAATGGAATTAGCCTTTCATAGAGGCACGGTATTTTATTTGCACTAATGACTAGCGTCTCCCACTTGACTTTCCTACGATTATTTTCAAGTAGGAGGCCTGACTTGTCACTGCCAGTTCCCTGTGACGGTTCCTGGTTCCAGTGAAGGGAATAAGTCAATTCCAGGGAGTTATGGTCACTATCCCTTCTTGGGCATACTTTAAAATCAATTATTGCTGGCCACATGAAGGTTTTGACCATAATGTAATCTAGACGGGATTCACTACCGGGTTTGTTGTAAGTCGGTTTACTTGGAATGTCCGAATTACAGCGCCCATTACATGCCCGGAGTGCCAAGTTAAGGGTGAGGGCGTTTATTTGTAAGGCCAAGGGGGTCCAGGCCTTTGGAGGTGGTGCCGCCGACTCTGGAATCAGCCAGATGGAGTCTTCGTCCAGAGAAGGACCATCCCGTAGTCCGGAGAGGGGTTCATAGTGGGAATTAAAATCCCCGCCCACTAGACAAGGGTGATCACACGGGAAGTCTTCGAGAAACTTTGCCAATTCGTCTATAGTGGGTGATTCTTTATACATTTTAGTAGGCCTAGAGTAGATGTTGATAACTAAAAGCTTTAATGCGCCGGGCCACTGTAATAGGACGGCCAACAGATCATCAGAAGCGGTCTCCCGAACGGAGGCCTGACAACCGAGATCCGTTGCTATCCCAATCAATAATCCCCCGGATGGTCTCCCCTTTCCCTCCCACTTGGCTATTTTAGTAAAAACAGCAAAGCCAGATAGATCTACTGGATCTCGCACCCAAGTTTCCTGTAGTAGTATTATATCCTTGGAACTGACATAAGCACCCCACTCTGGGCAATCTAATTTGCTAGAGAGCCCAGCCACATTCCATGAAATTATGATTAAGTGTGGTACTTCTGCACAGGGCAGGCTCACAGCCATGTCGTTGGATTCGTGCTGGGCCGTAGAATTAGAAGAAGGCAATGTAAAGCCAAGTGGGCTAGATACACTCGGTGGGGACAGATTTGTCATGACTGGCATCTGGATTAGTTCGTCTATCGTTGTTGCCAAACTGTCCTCCATTCTATCTGATAAGTTGAGCGGTGAAGGACTCTGTTGCTGGGGAGCGATCTCAGGGGGAGATGGGTCTCCAAACCTCCCGAGTCAATCCACCTCCTCCAGGCAGCCATACCTGTTTGAAGTGGGGGCCCCCTGCCACCAGTTGAGCTGATTTTGTCCGACCAGTCTATACGTTGGTCGACCAGGGTTTCTAACAGTGGACCATGGCCCCTCCCTCACATGTTGTTGCCTAGGAGGATAAAAAAAGGTGAGTGGCCTAACCACAATCGTAGAGTTAGGCTCAAAGGATGGCCCTGCGCATAGACACCGGGCTGTGAGGGGGTCCGCAAAAGATACCACCACACAGTCACCGGGTATAGATTTATGGGTATGACCAATCCAGGGAACTCTCCGCACCATAAGTATATTACTTCTTTGGTGATCGGGTAGTTGTTTATTAGAATTGAGCCAGTGAATGACTTTATTTTTTAAGGAAAAATCATTTTCCTGTGATTGCTGATCTAACTCTGGAACACCCGCTAGAACAATAACGTACGACCCTGCTTCTGGCGGGAGGTCAATAAACCCTCCGCGAAAATTGTGACGACTAACCTGTCGTGTTTGGTTAAGCACCGAGGGTGGCCTAGAAGGGTGGTTAGCCGGTGCCCTAGATACTATATTCGGCCTCTGTGCTGGTTTCTGGGAATGAGAAGGTTTTCGGGTCACTGTACTCGGAGTAGGGGGAGTAATATTTAGAACAGTGGTACGGGGTTTAGGAATAGGCTTAGGAAGGATCTCGGGAATGCTAAGGATTCCTTGTGAGTGAGGTTGGACATGTTGTGTGTCTCTAGGCTGTGAAGTAGATTCCGTTACGCCTTTGAGCTTAGCGTCCATTTCCTTAAGGCTCAAACTAGCTAGAGTCACTATAGTCCTATCCATTTCAAGGAGGTTATTTTCTATGCGAGAGAGCCTCAATTCCAGAGGGGAAAGTAACTGCTTTAACGTGCCCCATACTAGTTGAAGAAATTCACTGTCACTCTCCCTATCGTGTACAGATGCACTCCCCCGACCCTCCAAGGTGTTTATGCTATTCTGACTAGGAGGGATGGTGAGAGTATCATCATCAACCCGACTAGGTAATTCAGTAGGGATTTCCCCGTTAAAAACAGTGTTGATCAATTTGGGGTTAGCGTCATTCATTCCCAGCGAACCCATGACCCTTCTATTGTTGAAAAACTTTAGCCTTGCTATTCTGGCTTTTTTCCTGGCGTGTATAGTTCTTGCCAGACATTTCTTTTTGCGTGCCGCAGCTTTTTTGGCGCTAAAATGACTGGGAACTTGGCTTGTTTTGGGGGAGGGGAAGGAACCCGCAATATTAAATATAGGGGCAGGAGCAGTGTTCTGTAACACTGGGTCAGAGGGGAACTTTAGAGGGGGATCTAAGGGAATAGTGGAGGGAGCAGGATGCGTGACTGCCGTTATTATCAGAGGGCGTGGGGCAGCTGGGCAATCAGGGGAACGAGCAGATGCAATTTCCCCCAAGGAGGATTTTTTGGTGTTAGCAATATGCGCCGACAACCTACGTGCAGCATCAAGTTCTAACGAGACCTTGTGCTGCATTTTGGTGATCTCCTGGTCAATCGCCAAATTGGTTTTGACCAGGAAATCATCTATCGATCTATTAGAGTTGCTGGCCGCCATGAGAGTTTTGCTCCGGCTACCCCGAGAACACATCTTACAGAGTACAAGTTAATAAATAGCTATACACACAACAATAAAACTGTAAAATGTGACAATAATGCTGGAATGCAACAAAAAAAGGGGGTAGCCCAGCCCAGACCTCTCAGTCCTCGAACGGCCTCAAACGGCCCGGTCTTTGCCCTGTCTTCGCCCGGGCTGCGTCCCGCGCTGCGGGAGTGTTGAACCTTAAAATAGTGGGCGTGCTATGCAGGGGGCGGGCCGGCGGGGAGAGCGGACCGGATGGTGAGTCCGTGGTCTTCGCAGGGACTCCTGGGTATTGGAGTCCCTGCACACT
Organism: Lissotriton helveticus; assembly: GCF_964261635.1. Taxonomy (NCBI): domain Eukaryota; kingdom Metazoa; phylum Chordata; class Amphibia; order Caudata; family Salamandridae; genus Lissotriton; species Lissotriton helveticus. The sequence goes on along the minus strand of NC_136069.1, from coordinate 137,938,770 downwards.
CGCAGCCCACGCCTTACCTCGCACCCCTGCCTCCGCCCTCTGTAATCAGCTGCTGGTGAAAAGACACGCACTCCTGTGCGCAGCGGCTCCCGCGAAGCGGGAGCGGCAAGCCGTGGGATAAAAACTGCCCCAAAGTTCCTACAACAAACAAGTAAGTGACTAGCACTCCGTTCAGCGTCCCAGGGGTTTTGCAGGGAAGAGCGCCTTTTGCAGGTTCAGGTGTGCAGGGGGCGGGCCGGCGGGGAGAGCGGACCGGATGGTGAGTCCGTGGTCTTCGCAGGGACTCCTGGGTATTGGAGTCCCTGCACACTCGCAGCCCACGCCTTACCTCGCACCCCTGCCTCCGCCCTCTGTAATCAGCTGCTGGTGAAAAGACACGCACTCCTGTGCGCAGCGGCTCCCGCGAAGCGGGAGCGGCAAGCCGTGGGATAAAAACTGCCCCAAAGTTCCTACAACAAACAAGTAAGTGACTAGCACTCCGTTCAGCGTCCCAGGGGTTTTGCAGGGAAGAGCGCCTTTTGCAGGTTCAGGTGTGCAGGGGGCGGGCCGGCGGGGAGAGCGGACCGGATGGTGAGTCCGTGGTCTTCGCAGGGACTCCTGGGTATTGGAGTCCCTGCACACTCGCAGCCCACGCCTTACCTCGCACCCCTGCCTCCGCCCTCTGTAATCAGCTGCTGGTGAAAAGACACGCACTCCTGTGCGCAGCGGCTCCCGCGAAGCGGGAGCGGCAAGCCGTGGGATAAAAACTGCCCCAAAGTTCCTACAACAAACAAGTAAGTGACTAGCACTCCGTTCAGCGTCCCCTCAGGGTGTGTAATGGTCGCCTTCCCTCTGACCTTTCAAAACAACCCACCTTTGCGAGGTCCGATATTAAAAGCAACTTGGACTTTATATTTGTTTCACTGAGCATCTGGCACCATATGGTTGATCTCGTGGTGGCAAATAGGGCTGAGAGTGATCACTATCCATTGGAATTGTCCATTGATGTAATTATGTTTAGCGAACCCTCTCTATTATATGCCACCGAGGTTTCTAACTTCATTCCGTGTGATGTGGTACATGTCAGTAATAACAGACGTGCATTGAAATGGTCGCATGTTCTCGCACATGGAAATGCTCTTGCAACTGTATATTCACTATTTGATATAACCTTTGGGCCCATAGTTGGATACTCTTTTTCACCTAACTACTATGATCAATTAATTGCACTACACAAGATATTTTTTCAGGAGCTAAAAATATGTTTGACAAAAATGCCAAAAAAAAAGCAGCAAAATGTAAGGATTGGGTGTCATGGTAAATTATGGTATGACCATTCATGTAGGTCGGCCAAGAGGGAGCTCTTGTTTGCTATCAAAAACAAAATGAAAGACGATGTCAAATTTGCCAGGGAGACATATAAGCACATCCAAAGGATCTCAAAAAAGAAATGGGAGGAGTCAAACTGGGCGGACATGCTGGCTGCTGCTAAATCTAAGGACAATGTTGGGTTTTGGAGGCTGGTCGCTAATGGGTGCCATGCAGGTAGAGCTGTGAAGGACGTCTTTTTAGACGAACTGACCTGGGTGACGCACTTCACAACTCTTTATAAACAATACGATAGTGGATTTGACGAGACTCCATGGTCGCCACCCCCGATTGAGTGCCTTGATTTCTCAATTGGTGAAACCAAAAGGGCAATCGCTGAACTGAAAAGTAGTAAAGCTCCTGGTCCTGATAAGATACCGGGTGACCTGTACAAGCATGAGATTGAAGTCTGGGCTCCATATATAAACCACTTGTTTAATGCTCTGTCTAGCAATTGTCAGTTTCCAGATAGTTGGCGTGCTGCAGAAGTTGTTTTAATATTTAAAAAGGGTAGCAGGTTCGTTCCATCAAACTATAGACCGATTAGTTTGATGGACATCTTGCAAAAACTCTACGCCAAGCACTTACTATTTCGGATAAATGACTGGCTAGAGGAAAAAGCAATACTCACCAAACTTCAAGCCGGGTTCAGGGGTAAGGTCAGCACCATAGACCAGGTCTTCAGATTTTGTTCTATATATTGGAAATATGTACTCATTAGGAAGGGGCACTTGTATGTCGCCTTTGTAGATTTGAGAGCGGCATTTGACCTCGTTCCACGCAACTTGCTTTGGAGGTCCCTAAGTGAAGTTGGATTGCCAGGGTGCCTCCTGGCTCAAATAGTCGAGCTGCACGCTAGGAATTATGCCAACATTAGGTGGGGTCCAAATGGGGAATTGACGCGTAACATCCCCATAGAGCGTGGCGTCCGTCAAGGATGCGTTTTGGCCCCTACCTTATTTTCATTATTTGTTAATGATATCCCTGATCATTTGAACGGTTGTACAAGCGATTCACCACAACTTAATGGGGAAAGGGTGCCTGCGTTACTTTTCGCTGATGATACCATCTTGATATCCCAAACTAAGAAAGGTCTCCAGGCACTCTTGAACTCCTTTAGTATGTACTGTGTGAAGAAAGGATTAGAGATAAATATTAACAAAACTAAGTGTATGGCATTGAATCCCTGTAGGCCGGACAGGGGGACCTTAAGTCTGGACGGCCAAGTGCTAGAAACAGTTGATAATTTTTCCTATTTGGGGGTGGTGCTAGACTCAAACCTAACATGGAAGGCCCAAATCGAGAAAAGTAAGGTGTCTTATGCCCAAAATGTTAAGCCAATTATTAGCAAACTTAATACCAGTACAAGCAAATGTGTGACTCCTGTGCTTGAGCTTTTTAAATTTAAAATTCAATCTGCTGCCCTTTATGGGGCTGAGATATGGGGGCCTTGGGCAAGGGATAGCTTTCATGGTCTGGATAATAAATTTATGAGATCCGTTGTAAGGGTTCCCACTAGTACACCTCTGACACCTCTCCAATTCGATTTGAACCTCAAAAGAACTGATAACCATACAATCATTAGACCATTAATGTTCTGGATAAGAATATGGTCTATTCCAGAACTGATTGATTATAGGAAAGGTCTTCAGGAGATATTGGGTCTAGATTCTCTACATTCTATTTTATGGCTCAAACACATTAAAAAAGGGTTCTCAATCCTGGGCCTGCCTCAGCTATGGGAGAGTCCGGAAAGGCAACCGCATTATGCGAAATCTATGGTGAAACGAGCCTTCTGGTCCTTCATAACTAATCAGTTAGTAAGTGGAAATAGAATTGGGTCTCTAACCCAAAAAATTTTTGGCTTCAAAGATGAACCCTTTTTTGAGGTATTTCTAGATGAAATAGAGCCTCCCCTTGCGAAGTCCTTATTTTTGAAGTTCAGGTATGGGAATCTTATGATAAACTCTAACCTGGAACGTTGGTCCAAGAGAAAATCAGATGGGCCCAACGCTACACAGGGGAAGTGTATAATGTGCTCAGGTTTTTACATGGAGGATGAGGTCCATATACTGTTCTTTTGCCAAGCATATACTAAAGCAAGAAAAAGGTGGATCAAACCCTTGTGTAACCTTCTAGGAATAAGATCTTGTATTATGGCATATAGAATTAATAAAACAAACACTTCCCAATCTATTGTTTTCAGCATTAGTAGATTTCTTTATTCTGTGTATATTGCTCGCAGGAAGACTGGTCAATTACTTTGAGCCGTTAAACTTTTGCTGGCTTTTTAATGTTATAGTTGCTTTATATGATGATGGTGTATGATTTCCCCTCCAATTATGGTACATCTTCAGTCCTTAGATGTTAACTGTGATGAAGCTTTGTGTTTCTAATGCATTTATGTATGTATTATTTTTGAGGATGCTTACAATGAATTCTGTAACCTATGGATAAGTTTTTAACTGTTTTTAGACTTGTATGTGTAAAACCATACGGCTTTGCGTTTTTACGTATGTATCTTTTATGGCTAAGTAGCCGAAATAAAGATTTCTGAATCTGAATCTGAATCTTAATAGCAATTTTCCTTAATTGCAATTTGCGATTCGCTATTAAGGAATATGTAGGAATTGCAATTTTTAATGCGAAACCTACATACATTGCATTTTGCGAGCCTATAATAGGGAATCGGTAAAATTTGCTATTATAGACTCGCAAAATCCAATGTTGATACATCTGGCCCTATAAGCCTAACATAGAACAACAAGCTATTGTTTGTCATCAGGAGTCATGTGCAAACTACAAAATATACATAAAAGTGTGATGGAATTTTCCCTAGTCTTTCAAAGGGCGCTTTCATAGGGTAGGATGACCCAGCAGCAAGGGGCTGCGCTGTGCAGCAGGCATGTTGACCGTGGGAGCTATCAGGAGAATGTGAGCTTGAACCTGCAGATTGCAACACAGGTCCCTGCTGCATAGACAGCCCCTCCTGCACTGTGCTTGAGGTGCACTGCCTGGGGGCACACAGGGGTGTGTAGGCAAAAAGCAAAGAATTGAGCACTCCATGACATCCCGAGATTAGCCTCACACAGCTCAGCACAACAGGCAATACCCACTTTTACTTGCTTCTCAACTTGCCAGAGCAGATAATTATTATTCGGTAGTGATGGGACGCTGCACGCGTGTCCATTCCCTGCTTTATGGATACAAAAGCATTAGTTCTCTGTATAGAATGCAGACACTAGTCCAGTGGCTACCGTACGAGGCCACCCTCGGTAGGGGTCGGTGTTTGACCTCATGGTCACAGGTTCAGATCCCAGCAGGCCCACTCAGCCTTTCAACCTCCTGAGGTCGATAAAATGAGTACCGTTAAGTTGGGTATCAATAAACACCTGTTAATCAGTGTCAGGATTACTCTCGGGCTGAAGGTGCGTATGAATACACGTTATGTTTGGCATAGCAATGTCAATCACAATTGGCCCACTTTCCTCCTTCTGCAGTAAGGACAGGAAACCCATTCAGAGGGTAGCATCTGCCAGCAGAGCACTGAGATAGCAAAGTACGGTCTGAACCGCCAGGTTAAACACATTCATTTTGTAATAGTCTAATTCTATAGAGTTTAAATTTAATTTTATACAGCACCATCAGGCCTACGTGAGCACATGCGCTTCACAAATACACAATTGTAATGTGATGCACCAACAAGCACTGTACACAGATATCTGGAAGAGGGGGAAGTAAGGCTGGCTGGAAATACATCTTACTTCTACCATCACTGACGCATCTTGTCGAGAGTAGCTTGGGCAAAGGTATTGCACCACAGCCAGGCAACGTGGACAGCCTATCCACACTAAGGTGGAATAAGGGTCATATTGCAATTAAACACAGACTTCCATTGCTAAGGCCCCATGATTCTAATCTCAGTGGAGCTTCTGTAGAGTATAAAATGCTGAATAGCAGACTTTGCCCTGAACAGTTAACCTACACAGATTTTCCGGGCAGCTGATCATTTCCCATGTATGTGCGGGGTCTGGTGTCTCAGTGGAATAAAGCATCCACTGCGGGGGCCTGGGTTCGACCTCACGGTCATAGGATCTATACCTGCTGGGCTCTCCCAGCCTTCCATCCTTCTGAGGTCATTTAAATGAGTATCATTCAGTAGGGTATCAATAAACATCTGTTATCCAGTGCCACCATACCTATGGGTGTACCCACCAAGCTTTAGCCAAATGGCCACTAGCGCAAGAAGGATAGATGGCGATGTCGAAAGGGCAGAGAGGACATGCACAACTCTCTGGCTATGCTGGGTAAAAATGTTTAAACATGAATTACAAAGATACTAGAAGGTGAGCTGAAACACTGCAGGTCATTGATTTTGGTGGAGGGCAATCAATTCTGGGGATAAACCAAGTGAACTAGGTCTATTTGCTGGATTAAGCAACAAGGGTCACAGCTGGTTAGCACGTAGGTGTATCAGTGAATGGGCTGGGCACACTCAGCAGTGAAGAAAGCCAAAGATCAACCTCATTGCTACAATCCTGAAGTGTGACGAAAGCACACATTTTAACCCAGCCAAATCAAATCAAGGTACTTACTGGCAGATGCACAACAGGCAAACATTCACTGGAACCAGACTTGACACTATTAGGTGTTCGCCATCATATCATTATATCTGACTGTGCAAAGGTCTGGTCACTCAGAAAATGTGCATTCCGTAAACCAATGTGTGTTACAGGTCGCTTCAGCTAAGCTAATTTTCGCCTACTGTATATACTGGCAGATGCACAATAGACAAACATTAATTGGAACCAGATTTGACACTACTAAGTTGTTCACAATAGCTTTATCTATAAATCTGCCTGTGCATGTGTCTGGATATTTGAGCAGAAAATGAGCACTTCTTAAACCAGTGTGTGTTACGGGTTGCTTTATAAGCTAAGTTTCGCTCGCCTTATCGCCCTTGCAGCCAGGCGGGTTGTGAAAGTTTGTAACTTAACATGTGTGCTGTGGTTCCAAAGCTGGGAAACACTGGGGTAGAGCATAAAGGTTCACAACTATTAAAACACATTTGTCATCCCTATTTGAGACCAAGGGTGAAACTAAGGGCAGTGCCAATGATGCCAAAGGGCAAGCCAGGTTTAGCAGCTGATGCAGCTGGCTACCCCTATTCCGCCCTCTGATTCTCTCTTCCTGTGCTGTGTGCTAACATTAACGGGGTTAAACACTGACACGTTGACATCTAGTGGCCACAGTGCAGAAGGCAGCTCGTCTGTAAAAATCGAGCCTTCTGATACTAACTGCATGATCAATTCTGATTATTTCGCTGCTTAGCTGCGTACTTTTTTTCAAATTCTATTTGTGTACACTTAATTTGTAGAAATGGACAGTAAACAATGCTGGATATAAAAAGATAAAAAATCAACGCTTCTTTACTGTTCAGTGATATTCCTATTCTCGTGGGACCATCTGCGTGTTTATAGATTATTTTCTGTTTACTGAGCAGATTTGAAAGTTGTGTAGTTGATGCAGTGGTTACCACAGACCCATGTTTGTAAGCACCCGCAAGCGCCCAAAACTTAGACGAGAAATAATAGAACAACATGCGTGCAGTTTAGTTCCAAGACTGGCCTCTGTGAGTGGAATCACTGAAACGTTACTGCTTCGTTAACCAATTAGGAGCCATGGACATTGCAGATCACTCTGACGGAGGTGGACTTTAGGTGCCTTACAAACTGGATCCATGTGGGCCCGGCTAAGCTGTCTGTCTTCGAGTGGAATATTACAAAGTCGCCCCTTTTTCCCTCCCCGAGCTCAGATAACAAAGTAATCCTATAAAACCTTAACAATGCACCAGCAGGGGATGGCATTGTGCACGTTGTCGCATTATGATGACGGCCAAAAGATTTGGCAGAGCCGTTAGCGGTAGGATATGTCGAGCTCTTTCTCCCAAACCAAAGGTAACAAGTGGCGATTGTGTCGTTTGAATCAGCCCTCCTTAGGGTGTCATTCTGGAAGCCACCGTTGTCCTCCATTTCATTCCTGTGTGCGCCCACTGACAAATTTAATTGAACAAAATTCGGCGCACTTCCTAAATGTACCCTATTGACATTCCAAAATCACTTCGAAATGCAAATGACCAACAGCTGCATCACTACAGACCGAACATTCTGTGGAACTAATGAGAACTCCGGGCATGGACTGGCTGGACTAACGCCATGTCAATTGGAATGGCCTGCCAGAAAGCCTCACGCACTCGCTTCAAACTCTGCGAAGGCTAAGGACGTAGGTGGGCACAAAATGCTTAAATCTACAAAAATATGACCGTCTCAGATCTAGCCTAAAAGCGCTTCATTTCCCTGAGAACATGTGGGTGAGTGTGGGTACCATCTCAGGAGGGCTTTCTTTCCCATTGGGCGCCTCACTGGACCAGGTCTGGTGGTTGGTGTTGTGTGCTGTGGCCACGTAAGTTTTCTGGCCCCGCACACCATTGGTCCTGAAGAAAGCCTCACGACTATTGTAGAAGGCTGAAACTAGTAGACCTACACCTTTTTGACTGCGATATAGAGGGACATTTCTACCTCAATTATATCCCATCTATGTTTTTACCCATGCCATAGGACCCTTCCATTAAAACTTTTAAAAGGGCATTTCCTATAGACATTTTTAGCACATAACTCACTACACATAGCACTTTTCACTTGCACACGAAATCCCGCTCCGCTGTAGACAGGCGTTGCAGCACAGCTGGATCAGACTCGGTGATCCAGCTGGGCCCCGATGATGAAGCATGCCACCTACCAGGTAGGTGGGTGAGGGGTTTCTTAACAACAAGAATTTGTTATTACTACCAATTGACCAGGCACCAGGGTAATATCCCTGACCTGTACCTGCTTGAGGTCTTGTCCTCGTTGTTCTAACATATACTTTTGGGGAAAAGGAAAGCTCCATTGTCTATTCCTCTCTCCCTTGTTGCTACTGAGGTTGGTGTTCCCACCACAAGTTTCTGCAGGCAGACCACTCTGTCTAGTTCACCCCTGTAGTGCCCAGAGGAGACCCCTAGCTAGGCCACAAGTCCTCCTGCCCTCAGATATCGGTCGGATCCTCCAATGGAAAAGTCCACTTTGTGCACAGTCTTTGCTCAAGCACCCTGCAGCGTTGGACTAATACACTGGCCAGCAGATGAGGATGAGGGCAGGCCAGACCCTGTGACTGTATTCCATCTAGGAGGCAGCCAAGGACTGGCTCAGTCCGTCCCTGAGACTGCTCCGCATTAATGACCTTTAGCAGGTTCACCTACTGAAAACTAGTTATGACTTTTACTTCTCTAATCAAGTTTAATCATCATCTCTGCAGTCTGCCAAAGCCATTGCCAACCCACTGGGCTGATCTACAGACCTTTCACTAAACCAGCAGTAGTGACTGATGGTGTGCATAAAGGGCAGAGACACGTAATCAATGGTAGCTTATAACCTGCAGTTACCGGTAATTTTCTAGTTCATTAGAAATCATTTGGAATCCCCAATCTCGATCACAGATGGAATTCAGTGGTTACCTGTACCTTTCTGTAAACATTAGACATACAATGATGAGTTCAATGTGTTGGAAAATGGCCCTCTCTGAATGGTCACCCCAGACTTTTTGCATTCCACCTCCTCTTTTTGCTGAATTCTTTTTGTGGCCTTTAGGACTCTGAGCACTTTACCACTGCTGACCAGTGCTTAAGTGCATGTGTTCTGTTCTCTAAACATGGTATAATTAGTATAGTTGGTTTACACCTGTTTGGCATATGTAATTTACTTGTAAGTTCATTGTAAAGTGGTATACCAAAAACCCAGGGCCTATAAATTAAATGCTACTAGGCTGAAGACGGCTGTAATGCCAGAAACCGGTCCTCGGAAGCTTGTTTCCGGTCCAGGCAAGGCATGGCTTGGCAGTTCGGGCTGGACTGTTCCCATGAGGTACAGGGTCAGACTGATTTGCATATGGCCATGTCTGAACTGGGGTGGCTGAGTGGGCTAAAGAACGGTGATGGATTAAGCCCAGATCTGTTGACTGGGTGTGAGTGTTTGATTGGTTCAGATGCTCCATCCATCACCACCCCCTTTTGTACCACTAGTGGGACTGCAGCACTAATTGTGCCAACCATACAAGTAGAGCTGTAAATATCTCAGGTCTGCCACTGCAGAGCCTGTGTGTGCAGTTTTACTGCGATTTCGACTTGACTTTTAAAACCCTTTGCCAAGCCTTAAACTCCCCTTTTATACACATACGGCACCTCTTAGGTAGGCCCTAGGTAGCCCATGAGACAGGGTGCTGTATAAGTAGCAGGCAGGCATGTGCTGGTAGTCAAAAACACCAACATTTGCTTTTCACTTCTGTGAGACCTACTCCTCTCATAGGTTAACACTGGGGAATCCTAATACACTTTTAAGATGTAATTCCTGATTAGAAAGTAGAGTAGCTGTGTCGTATATCTTTAGAACGGTAATGATAAATCCTATCTACTGGTTAAGTTGGGTTTAACATTACTATTTTAGAAGTGCCACTTTTAGAAAGTGTACATTTCTCTGCTCTTACAGCTCTGTGCGCTTGCAGCCTGTCCCCAGTTCACATCTGGGGTTGGTGACAGCTACACTTTGTACATTCCCTAAGACAGCCATAAACCCTGAAAGGTTACGTGTGTCTGAGCACTCATCTGCATTCTGATGGCTCTTCCTGTGCAGCAAAAGAAGGAGGAGCACGCAAATCTGAATAGACAGTGTTCTGTCCCCACACAAAGGGCTGATTACCCCCTACAGCTAGTCTGGAGCAAGGACAGGGAAGAAAGGACTTATATGCACTTCAAATACCCTTCTTTGAAGTCACCCGCACTTCAAAGGCACAACTGGGGATAAGTACCAGGGCTCTGACCCCTCCAAATCAGAAACTTCTGGACCTGCAACTAAACTCTGTCAGAAGAACTGCTGTGCTGCATCAATGGGATGAACTCTGCCTTGCGACTGAAGTGATCTCCAAGAACTTGCTGGCTGGCCTCCTGTTGCTTGAGATTCAGAGCTCTCAAAGTCTCTACACCTGCTCCTGTGCCTGGTTCTCTGGAAGTGAAATCGATGCATCTCCAGTCTGTGTGTAGTAGAACCCATACATCAACCCTGTTGCAGGAGTCGAATTGGTGCATCCCTCTTGGAACCAACACATCACCTTTAAAGCCCGATGTATCGTAACTGCGCACCAGTGCAGCAGGAGTGTGGAGAGATCAATACATCCCCTTGACTGTGTGGAGAAACACTGCACAGCACACTTTAGAACCTACGCATTACCACCATGTTGTGTGGAGAAAATTGACACATCTATTCAGCTGCAGGCTTAACATTAAGAAATCGCTCAGTTTTACCCCGCATCTCGCTGTTGCGACCAGGATCAAGGTACTCTGTTCACTGGGCCTGTGTGACTCTTGTCCAAGACCTGCGCTCTATTGCGGTCGGCCTGAACTTTTACCTTTGCAGTGGTCCTGCGTGACCAGATAACCCTGTTAGCGCTTATTGCTTTCAAGAGCAAGAACTCTTTTTGTTCTTTAAATTCTCAAATCAAAACTTCTGTTTATTGGATTTTTGTCATTTTGGTCTTGATTTATTTATAACATTATTGTTTATTTTTCTAAGCCAGTGTGGATCCTTATTGCAGTGATTTCATTGTGTACATTTGTGTTGTATTGCACAAATAGTTTACACATTGCCTCATTAAATAAGCCTGACTTGCCTGTGCCCAGCTATCAGAGGGTGAGCACAGGTTATCTTTTAGTGTGTATCTGACTTACTCTGACTAGGATTGTGGTTTCTGATTGGACAGGCTGCCTACCTCTGCCAACCAGTAACCCAATTTCTAACATGGGTGATCAGCGGTGAGGCTAGAACTTGTGTCTGTGCAATACCATATAGTAACTAATTGTTACCTACTTCTCTAGTAAGGACCAATTCAAACCCTTTTTCAACTATCCCTAAATTGGCTTTTTGATTTTTTGCTAAAACCATGCCTCTATCTGGGGAAGAAGCAACTGCACCTATATTGATTGATTTTGACCTGGCCAAGTTGGAGATCTATACTGTGGTCCAACTCAAGGAATTTTGCAAGGAGGTTAAACTGTCCACTAAAGGTTTCGCCAGGAAGATGGAGATGCAGAAGGCACTGAGAGTCTGGGCAGAGGCTCATCATGCAGGCGCTGGGACCCCAGTGGAGGAGGAGGAAGAAATTAAAGAAGAGGACTGCCTGTGGAGGAGGGGGCAGCAACCTGCTGGAAGCAGTGGAGTTTCCAGAAGCAGGAGGAGCATCTCATCAAGGATCATGTCCCCAGAGGAGCTGGCAGACAGGAGGGAGGAGAGAAAGCTTAAGCTCGAGCTTGCTAAATTAGAGCACAAGCAGAAACATGCTTTGGCTGAGACAAAGAAGACCCTAGAAGAGAGGAGGCTATCCATTGAGTAGTAGACGATGGCCATGAGCTAAGCCTCAAAGAGTTGAACATCGGAGCACTTCAGGTGGGATCCAGCAGTAATGGCTCGAATACCTACAGTGTCCACTAGAGAATCAAGAATCCGCATACTCAAAGAATTGGTGCTCAGTTATGTGGTGGTGGATGACATAGATAAGTAACTTGCAGACTATGAAGTGGCTTTAAGAGTTCACAAGGTCAAAGAGGAGTCATAGGGAGGGGGAAGCCTATGGAGATACATGCTTACAGTGGGGAGGGATACACTCTTAACACACTCTTAACACTGGGGGTGGGGGACCAGACATGCTACACTGCAATGAAGGCCATCCTAGCAAGTTTGGACTGACCCCATAAAAGTATAGGCAACTTTTTAGGGGCAGCCACAAGATCTCATCACAGACAAAGGTGAATTTCTTAGATTATGTTAAGAAGGCACTGGAGGGCTGGGGGAGGGGCAGCAAGGTACATGATTATTCAGTTATGTACAACTTGATTTAGAATGAACACATGCCTGGTATTTGTTTTCCAGAGCTGTGGCAACACCTGGTTGATAGCGAGCTGTCTGACCCCAGGAGACTTGCTGAGGAGGCGGACACCTGGGTCAGCACCAAAACGTCCAGAAAGGTACCTGGGAGTGATCTGGATAAGGGTGGTTCAGGTTCCCCACAACAGAATGAGGGGGAGGTAAAAAAAGACACAGGCAGGCCTCAGGGTAAGGGGGAAGGAAAGGCTTCCCATGTCCCTTTCCGAGAAGGAGGGATGTTCTGGTGGGCAGTGGCCCAGGGTGCCTGATTCCAACCACACTGCTTTGAGTGTTCCCAACTAGGACACACGCATGGGGACGCTGTCTAAAGAAACTGGTTGGAACTCTACAGTAATGGCCAATGTGGCCTTAGAGCAAAGTACTCCCTAGGGGTAGGTCATAGACTATCCATGATCTCCGTCACCTGGAAGATAGCCTCAGAGGGTGAGGTGGTGATCCCTGATGGAAGTAGTCATCACTTCCACCAGGTGGGAGTGAATGTGGTCCCAATCACTGATCTGAGGGATGCTGGAGATAGCTGGACCATGATATTAGAAGAGCTAGCCGCTCCAGAGTAGTACAACACAGTTCAGAGCATCCAATATGTAATTTTCAAGGGCAAAAATGAATAGAGACCTTCAGAATCATTGAGAAGGATCTTCGCACGATCAAACCAACAAAAATGAATAAAGGTCCCGCCCAACACTGTGGTGGGAGACCGGGAGTAAATCAGAAACGGACCAGTACAAATTAAATGGCTGGTCCAAAGCTGGTGCTGGAAAATCCCTCTGCAACAGTGCCTGACAATTTTGGCACCCATCCGCTAGGATCACTGATCAAGAGCTGACACTCTTTTGGACTACTGAGATGGAAGAACTGCTTTTCTGCTGTACTTCTCCTACCTGCTGCTCTCTGATCCTGTTAAGGATGAGCTGGACTCTGCCTTGCAACTGAACTGATCTCCAAGGGCTTGGTGTATTGCCTCCTATTGCTTGAGATTCAGGGTTATCAAAGTCTATACACCTGCTCCTGTGCCTTGTTCACTGGAAGTGGACCCATATACTTGCATCAGAAAAATCAACGCATCTCCAGTCTGCATGTAGCAGAACTGGTGCATCGCTCTCAGAACCAACGCATCGCCTTGAAAGCCCAACGCATTGGATCTGCGCATTGCCACCGCAGCTGTGCGGAGAGATCGACGTATCCCTTCCACTGCACGAAGAAACCCGGTGCATCACGGTTCAGAACCAACGCATCACGGTGCTTCATCTACAGAGCCAACGCATCACCACCACTGTGTGGAGAAAATCGATGCATCATGTTGACTGCAGGCTCGACATCGACGTAACACTTCTCTTCACCCCGCATCTTGCTGTTGTGATCAGGACCAAGGAACTCTGTTCACCGGGCCTGCGTGGCTCTTGTCCCCGGCCCTCACTCCATCACGGTCAGCTTGAACTGTTGATTTTGCCCTGGTCCAGCGCAATCAGATAACCGCCATTGGTACTTATTGCTTCTAAGCACTAGAACTCTTTCTTTTCTTTAAAAATGCATTTCTCAATTTCTACTATGATTTTTAAAATAATTTTTATCTTGATTTATTAATAAAATTGTCTATTGTTCTAAACTAGTGTATTTTTGTTGTGGTTTCATTGTGTTGTTGTGTGTTGTATTGCACAAATACTTATACATAGCCTCTTTAGATAAGCCTGTCTGCACTGTGCCAAGCTACCAGAGGGTGAGCAAGGGAAATCTTTTAGTGTGTATCTGACTTACCCCGACTAGAATTGTGGTTCCTGCTTGTACAGGGTGCATACCTGTGCCAGCCAGAAAACACATTTCTAACACAGTGTATTACGTTTGCAGCCCTGAACATCTTTGAACGTCACAGATATGTTATTGCTCCATCTCTTGTGGTTGAATGCGTACGCATTCCAATTGCAAGACTCCTTTACCATGGCAGGCACAGGAAATTTCATAAACAATTATAGCGCAGTTACCAAAATACCTTCAGGGTGATATGTGTTCAACCTAAGGTTATCTAGGACACCAAAGTACCCCGGCAAGGGCGCATTGGTCTTGCACGCATCCCTGGAAGTCAGCGCTCATAGGCATGTATTAGCTCCAGAATTACCGTAGTTATGTAAATGACAGAACAAAGAAACTATAACTGATTTAATGAGGCATTCACAGTTTCACTGTATGAATGTGTGCACCTACACATGTATGACAATCTTTGAGACAAGTATATACTACTGATAGACTCGCTTAGCTGCATCTACTCCAACGGGAACTACATACCTGTTCCAGACCAACCTTAGCCCGAACCTACAGCCCGAAGACATCTGCTGGCTGCAGGGGCTGGGTGGACAGGAGAATCACACGTGCATTATTAGCTCAGTCTGCTCCACAGTGACAGAAGGGAGCCACAGACTCAAAACACAGCCTGAGCAACACATAGCTTCATCCAGATCACCAGCAGGGGTGATGGGGATAGCTTACAAAACAGTAATTGTGATCTGCTGTGAAAATGCCCTGGTTGAGGAACAACAATGGCTTCGCACACGGAACGTGGACCAGAAAGCAACACCTGACCCCATCCACTCTGGTGAGACAACTAGAGAGCAAACTGCTGGGCTGCTAAGCATTCAATCTGCTGGGTGCAGAGGCCCTCTAGAGTGCCTCCCTGAAAGATGCACCCTCAGGTCGGGTGGTGCCAGCTGGGATGGAAGCCCTTTGCTTGAAACAAAGACTGATGTTCATCATGCAGTATGTCTCTAAATGCACCCAGTATGCCCCATTGTAGTAGTGGACTGATTTAGACTGATTTAGACCATCCTCAAGCGGGCCGCTCCCTGCCTAGAGTGTCAGCTTTGTGCCCCTGCTTGCTGTCTAGAGGGCCCTTGAGGAACGTCTGCAAATAATACCAAGACCTAGGCCCATAGGTGTTGCATCCGGGGCAGGTAGGGCCCTTGCACCATCCTTCAAGAACAGTAAACTGAAATGTGGGTCATGATCACCCTCTACATACTAATGTAGAGGAAGGTCACTAGCCTTTCTTCCAATCTGTGGACACGTGGTGTTTAAAGGGAATGTTCAAGTGAGCGTATCTGAGCTCCAGATGCCCTGGCTGGGCTAGAAGTTTCAAATGAGTCCTCATTCAGACTTGCAGGAATGCTTAGCCATCAGGCCGCCCCAAGGATTTCTATGGGGTACCCCACAAGATAACAACAAAAGTGTGTCCATGGGTCTCATACCAAAAATCATTAACCTGTGTGTGTCTCAAATACATACACTCAGGTGTGACAGCAATCAGGTATCCATCAAGCATGAAAGATACCCATCAGTTATCGTCCGTTACCACCCTTGTCATCATCTGGGTCTCCTCATACCAAGGAGATCATGGTAGTAGCTGTTGGTGTATAAAGTAGGACGCTACAAACCAAGTGATGCAGGAATATTGAGTTCAGTATCTAAGTTTAGTGGATGTTAACTGATTTGCAGTGCAAGAAAAGTAAAGAAAAAGTGTGATATAAAATTGGAGAGATCAGACCCAAAACTATTTTATTGGTACCTCTCAAGCTTCCAATGGATAAAAACAGTGCAAAGAACGTAGCAGTTTGAATAAGTATCTGCTACCATAAAATAGGGGTCGACATGTTTCAGCAGATAGTGCGGACGTAATCTACTCTGCTTTCATCAGGACCTTACTTTCGCTACTGCAATAGGTGATGAAAAAACAATAAAGTGAGGGTGAAGTAAAGTTAAATTAAATTACAACCATGTCACCTGGTAATCCATGGGACATCCAGTTCCTCCTCCTGATTACTATTTTACAGGAGTTTATTGCTTCGCCTCACCTGGCTGCGGCTCAGGTAATTGGAGCACCGCTCTATCTGTCAGTACTCCAGGCCAGCATCAGAACCTCCCCGAGTCGGCTCTGCCAATAGGTTTTGTAATGTCGACAATCTTGTCTCCCATTTAAATAGGCACTTTATTGAAGTGCATTGTGAATCGTGAAGCAACACTGTCTAATTGTGATCGATAAAGAATTTAAAGAGTTGTGTACTTTTGCTCGTAATGTGCATAAGGGCAGATTTAGAAGTTCATTGCGTTACTGTTGCAACATTTTTAGGATGGGAAAAGTGACGTGAAAGTGGCTCAAGGGCCTTGTAAATCTGCTACACAGTGTTCTGTATTACTTTGCTTTCCTTTCTGTCATGTAGAGGATTCTGGGTAAATATAACAGTTTCTGTACACCCAGTACCTTTCAACCCTACCCCCAAAGTGCTTACTGTCTGTTACCATAGTAACAGTTCCTGGAATACTTAAGTGAGCACAGAAGTTAGAAGTTCACCACACCATGTTGCTAATCGAAACAGTTACTGTGCTGGAGTTTTAAAAGTTTTCCAAAGGAACCGTTAGTCGTAGAAGAAGTCAGTGGAAAATATAATAAAAATAATAGCGGGGGTTCGCTGGGTCCCCCACAGTCCCGGGGCTTCACTCATGTTGGGGGGGGGGTGCAGTAGGCTGTGTAAATTATATCGGGAAAACAACAATGCGGCTTATTGCGGCTTTTCTTTAATATAATGTGGAATAATATTTATTTAATAGGCAGTGTTCACTTTTGTTACGGATAGAGTCACTTTGCTACAGGAAATGTATTAATATGTAGGACGGCGTGTTCTGTATGTGTGCGTGGAACAAATTTAACGTTTAATTGGCTAACGTGTTCCAACAACAAGCTTAATGTTCATTGGGTGCGAACTATGGAAAGTAGAAGTGTTTTCTGCAATTGCCTTCTGCTCCGGAGAGTAACAAGGACATCTAATTGGCTTACATGTTGTAAGGAGGACTTTCCTGAGCTTTATGTTGGTTGGTTGCGAATTATTGAAAGTAGAAGTGTTGCCAGCCATTCACTTCCGCTCTGCGGAGTAGGAGGGATATCTGATTTGCTGACGTGCTCCAAGGAGGACTTTCCCAAGCTTAATGTTGATTGGCTGTAAACTGTTAAAAGTAGAAGTGTTGTCAGCGATTCCTTCCCTCTTTGCGGAGTATTAGGGACATTTCATTGGGTAACGTGTTCCAAGCGGGACCTTACGAAGCTTGATGTTCAGTGGTTATGAAGCATTAAAAGTAGAAGTTTTGGCAGTCATTCCGTCCTCCTCTGCGGAACAACATGGGCGTTTTATTTGCTAAAGTGTTTCGAGCACAAGTTTGCTCTTTATTAGATGGGAACGGTTCACTGTTGTCAGTGATTTTGTGACGCACTTCCAAAGGAGTATGGGAAAAGAAAGTAGTAGAGGGGAGGTTAGGAACACTATTAACTCTGTACAGTGGTCACAAGGTGGTGGACAGGGATTATGAAGGTAAAAATTGTTTTTATATGTTTTAAGGGCCATTTATATAATTGCCGTGGGGTGTACATATCACGGCGGAAAAATGACAGTGTCTTGCGGTGTTTTTTTATCGTTTGCGGGTGGGAAACTTCCCAGGAGCACTATTTACTTATAATGTGGTGTTTACTCTACTGATGGAGAGGTGGGGTTACGCAGCAAAAATTTCAGTCTAGGTTTGAAACAGTTTTTATTTAGCAAATACAAATAAACTTTCTTCAGAAACTGACGCTGTATATATGAAAGGGGTGACAATTAAAAATGCAATTTCATAAAATATCAGTTAAGCTTGGCTATACCCTCCTTTTTTCTGCTATAGTTTGTAAAAGTGTTGCCCTGTATTCTTGATAATGTAAGAGGGCATTAGTTACTTTTAGATAAAGTAGAATAGAAGTGCTACAACAAACACTCCCGCACTACATTATCTGAGGTCAGTAGAACAAGTAAAAAACAGTTAAATACAAGTGACATCATATTACAAAGAAATGTATGCATTATTATTTTTCAAATTTGTATTCTGTAGAATTCAGGAATGTTCTGTCGTAGTGCTTAGAGGTCGCACACTGTTCTGCTAACATACTCACTTAAGAATATATAGGATAGTACTATTATAATATACAAAACTGGTCCTATATTTTCTTTAGGGAGAAGGTGAATAGGAGCCGCAAATGAGAAGAATATAAATGTGAAAATAACATTCAGAAATGTAGGGTTAATCAAATTTTTAACGTAACAAAGTATGTATGAAAGCTATATTTTTTATTCTGCAATTTCGTAAAATATGCTCCCTGAAAAAAAAATCTGATCAAGTACGTTGTAATGTTTCCTAAGCTGTATTACAGATGCCGCCGAAAAATCTCCTATTCCTCTTCTGTAACAATAGGACAATCTATTACAATATAACGATTGATACCATTATTATAGTAAAAAGAAAAGGAAAATAAAGTTATCTATTTAACAGAACATCCATAACGAAATACTTTCGAGCGGTAATTATTTTCTGAGCTTCTTTTCTCCGGGACGTCAAAAAGTTTGATCTTTGTGGCGACGGGTCATAAACTCCTCTGAGATCATGACTGTGAAAATTATAATATATGTATTCACAGTATATGATCAAAAGGGGGGAACAGACTAAAAACCAGAAGCTGGTGAGGTTGCTTATATATCTTTACTCTTTGTGACAACGGGTCATGAACTCCACTGAGATTAGCATAACTGTTAATATTATATTGTACATGTTAACAGTATATAATCCCTAGGGGAAAATACACTAACAACTGGAAGGTGGTGTTGTTGATTGTAAATGTTTACGGTTTGCGCCGACGGGTCACCAACACCTCTGAAGCATAGTACAGTGTCAATATTATAATATAGAGAGTCACAATATATAAGCTGAAAGGAGCAATGTTTGTTATAATCTATCTGTTTCTGAAAACAAGCTGCTGATGTTAGAGAGAACAAGGGAAAAACATGAAATAACACTTTTTTTCTAGATATAAATGTTTAAATATTGACAAATAGCCACAAATTATAACTATCTACTATGCCATAATGAAACAACTTACAACTCCGGAATATGTTTGTTGACGCAAAACAAGAATCCGATGCTAGAAAAGGGAACCTGCATCACAGATTGGCGACGCAGAAATAACTAGCGAAAATGAAACTAATGGCACAATAGGTGTGGTTTATATAGTTTTTGGTTGTTTAGTAGTCTATGAAAGGAAGATTCGGCTCCGCCTATGTAGTTGTCACGTTTTACAGTTTACACGTGCGCACGTTTTAACTGTTTTACTTGTGCACGTGTTGGGAAAAGTCACAAACTGTGAAGCTGTAAAGGTTTCAATTTCCATAGTAACACGTATATGGTCCTTATTATCTACATACGTTGGAGAGTTTAAAAAGAGTTACCCGGTAAACTGTGTCCTTTGCATTCTCATGATTAAAAACATCTAAATAGAAGATAAAAAAAAATATTGTTTACAATAGAAGAAAAAAAATAAGTAACTATAACCTTTCTTCACTCACTGTAAAACAAGAAGTACCATATTTTAATCCATTGACACACCAATACAATTTTCTAAAAACCCACTCAGTGATTCCTAGATCTACACACACATGTAAACACTTCCCTATAGATTCACTTACAGATGCTAACAAAGATCTATAGAACACTGTTAAATATACTTATACACTTACATCGACATTACTCACCAGCACACACCCTATTCACTTATGTAGTCATTCTACCCACTTATGCAAACAATTGATCATACTTACATTTACTAAGCTACACACTAATACAAACACCACTTTATTTATTCATATAGATAATAACTCATACTTAGAGGGTTATTAGGATGGCGGGCGGGCTTTGCCCGCCAGCCACCCTATCCGCTATCGGGACCGCCCGCCTAAAGGACGGGGGTCCCGACATTGGTATTAGGATGCGCCCGCCACAGTGGCGGGCGCAATCCTCAATTTAACATTGTGGCGGGCGGTGCTCACTGCACCGCCCGCCACAATGTAAAAAAAAAGCACGCATTTAAATGATCGAAGCGGCATGCACCGCATGTTGCCTGCCGCTTCGATCATGTAAATGCAGGGGGGTACCACAGGTACCCCTCCGTATGCCACCCCCCTTTGGCCTTCACTCTGGGGGCCCACAGGGGGCCCCCGGAGTGAACACCTCATGCCTTCAATGCCGCCACGGAAAGGCATTAAAAAATGCACATAGTAATATGACTGGCGGTGTCTAACAGACACCGCCACCATATTACTTGTTTTCCGCCCCTGCCGCAAGACGACCGGGGCGGAAAATAGGCGGGCGGTGTTTTTCACCGCCGCCATCCCCCCCGCCATCCTAATATGGCGGGGGAGGATTTGGGCTTGCGATGTCGGGCGGATTGCCTCCGCCAGGCCGGCGGTGGCCACCGCCAGCCTGGCGGAGGCAATCCGCCCGACATCGTAATGGACCCCTCAGTGTGTTATAAAATCACTATTACAAGTATACAGTTTTCGATACAGTCACTCATACAATTACTGAGTCTTATGTACACTTATTTATATACAACAACTGTCACATACATTGCCTTTTATATTTCTACTTTGTTGCACATATATCATTGAGAAATATATTTACTCATCAACACACCCATAAAGAGATTCACTCACCCAAAACAACTGTTTTCACATACAGTCTTAACCTTATATATGTACTTAATCAAATATTTACACATCTTTAGACAGTTACACACCTTCCGTCCAACTACACACACATTCACTCTCTCATACAAATACTCTCTTAACTAATTAAAAACTAATATAGAGTTTCACATGCCTAGTAACCTACTTATGCAGTAGTTTACACAACAAGACACAGAGTGAAACACCAAATATTCACAGTTAAATCACTATCCCATATATTTAGTGAGACACTTTAAATTACTTACTTACACAGTCAATCACAGTTGTAGTAAATCCTCAATCCAGACACTTCTACATCCACTCAGTCTTCAATGCAGATTCCTATATATATAATAATTATATAAATAACAAACCAAACCACATTCACTGGATGATGTCATCAGTGATGTCATTTGAGATGTCATCAGTGATGTCACTGACCATGTCATGAATGATGTAATATGTGACATCATCATCAGTGGATTGCGGGCGCGCAAGTTATACTTAGTACAACTAACTATAACGGAGGAATTTTAATGGTTTTGTATGAGTAAAATGTCCAGCTAACTATAAAACCCCTGAAACCTATGGTTTTTTCAGTGAATCTCTAAGGTTTTTTAAATGATAATTCCTAACTATAACCTTATGTTTTTTTAAGTCAATATAAATATATTTATATATATAAATATATATATGTATATATATTTATATATATATTTTCTTACATATGGTGGTTGCGCAACAGAGTAGAGTACCAGCGCTTGGAAAAAGTGCTGGTGCAAAAGATGTGAGGCCAGAATAAAAGAAATTACAATATACAGTAAACAATTTACTACAACAAATATGTAGCCTGTCTGACACCCTTTCTTTTGAACAAATCAAATTCCACCATTGTTTATGGGTACAGTATATAAATCAAGACTGTCCCTTGAGGACAAGTTAGTCAGTCCAGGCAGTAGAAATTAGAGTTCTCGACGTTTCGAACCAAGATAGAAGAAGGCCACTTAAAACTTTGAGGGCAGGTCTTCATCCGTACAGATTGGTGCATGATGGGAGCAATCTGTAATAAAGGGATACCCGTCACTTATTGATTGGTGGAGTTTGCAACATAAAATTAGACTCTTCCTAGTGACTACAGTGCTCACCTGGAATCACAATTAATCCAGTGGTGAGCAATTGCAAAAAATCTTGTACAGATCAAAGGCCCACTAGCTCTTCATCTATTAGAGTGCCAAGGTATTCTTAAACCTGAAGATTCAATTGAAATTTGCCTTGGAAAGGTCCAATGGTAATCTGAGCAGTAAAAAATGTGCAGAAATGAATAACTCTGCGGCATCCGCAGTTACACTAGCATTAGAAAGTGAGATTAAGTTGGTTAACATGGGATCAGCGTGCAAGCATAAATGCCTCCGTGGTCTAAGAGCATTGTGCTGAAACTCAAAAGTTAATTCTGTATTATTTAACATGCCTGTTGAAAAATATGAACCAGAGATTGTGTATAAGCATAAAACTCTATAACGTGAGCCCCATCCTATTAGCTCAATTTTCGTTCTTATTTCATTAAGGTACTGCATACTAAAGGCCATAGGTATCATTCCTAACTTCATGATAATGGGAAGTGCAAGGTCCTAACATAATCACAAGCAGTACGCCATGTTTAAGGATGGAAAATATGCCTTACTGGATAAAAACGGTTACATAATTAGGCATGGATGTTCATGAATTTTCAGTGCAATTTTCAGGAGACACTTAGTCTTCCTTTGTTTTCCATTGCTGGCAATTACACACAAAATAATAGTAGCGTCATCCTGTATAGTCTATCTCAGTGTTAACAGCATAACAAACACTTAGCAATAGGGCAAGAAACATGCAAAGTTGATATAAACAAATCATAAGTATTTACAAAATAATTCTACAAAGAGCTGCAGTTCAACTAGTCGTTCCTCACAAGTCAAATGCAAAAGCATTGAAATTATTACATCAAGCTGCAGGTCAGTGCTTTTGCATTTGACCCGTGAGGGACACCTAGTAATGACTAGTGGAACTGCAGCTTGATGTAATAATTTCAATGCTTTTGCATTTGACTTGTGAGGAACGACTAGTTGAACTGCAGCTCTTTGTAGAATTATTTTGATGTTGGATACTATAATATTCACTGCCCACTGCTAATCTCGTCCCATAAATCTTTGCAGGGGCTTTGGTTGGGATTGTATTTTTGCCCATAACTGGGCTTGGGGTAATCCTAAAAGGAGGGGACCATCACCGAATCGTTCAGCAAGATGTGCTCTTTGTTTTCAAGGCATCTGCTTGGTTCTCTCCCTAGGTTGGGGAGGATTCCATAATCATCACCTCTATCACTGCTTGCTAAATTTTCATTTTAACTTTTGTGACATGACTATATGCATTTTAGCATGTAAAAACAGAAATACTTGTTATTTTATCAAAAATATATGAGGTTTCTGTTTTATTAATTGGGAGACCGACAGAGCGAATTTGCGGAATCGGAATTCACTGAGTTTTTGATCAACTTTGTGGAATTCTGCATAGTAGTACTTTGCCAATTACGCCCACCCCTAGTCACTACCCCCGGATGTTCTCTCTGTACATAGCCACGGATCTGGCCTATGGATACTGAACCTTTCGGTTCTACCCAAGAATCTAGATTAACAGCTATTGGTGTCTGTGGGCCAAATCAACCATTTCTTCCAATCCGGGTCTGAACTGTTGTACTGTTTGATGTCATCTAATGCAACCTCTTCTTGTGATGTTTCATTTCCTCCGGTCAGTGAGTGAGTTGGGGGCCGAGGTGTGTTCAAGTCTTTGTTCTTGGCTTATCCAAGGCAAAACGTTTGTTGCACTGTCTCGTTCAAAAACATGATTTGTTGAGGGATAAGGCACGCTCTAAATTAAGCTTCTGTTTCCTGAACCTGCCATTCTCTAGTATCCCAGATCGATTTTAAGTCTATGGAGTCATAAGTCGTAACCTTGTTCAGACAACTGGGCAATAAAGGATGCAGACTAAATCTGTTTGGTGTTTGTTAACATATTTTTCTGTGCTGATAATGGTGCAACCTTATAATAATATGAGGCTGGGTCAGATATATTAAACCCTGAAAAATATGGAAACTTTTGTGTAAATGTTTTTGAACTGCCCTTTGGCGGTGTTGGACAATGTTCCCACTGGTAGTATGTGAACACACTTCTAGGATTAGCAGATTTATGCACAAAATCATGACCATAATGCTGCTATCAATACATTGATTCGTAATCTGCTGAGGTCTCCAATGTTTCACTATTAGAAAATTCAGCATATTTTTCTAAATCAGACAACATGTTATTAACAGTTTCAAAATCCCAATCATTGGAAAATGTACTTGAGGTAATGATATCACTTAATGATATTTTAAGTAAATGTGGAATTTTTTTAAAAGTTCAGTCAGGCCAAATATGTTGAAATCAACCTTGTCCCACACTATACCATCTGGTATAGGAACTGCTGTAATGTTCACTGATGACAAGTCTCTTTGTTCTCGATGAGATGAATGATGAGGTTTCAAACTTAAATTCACCTTTTGTGCTGCAGAGCTTTGCCGAATGTATTGTCGACTAATAAGCATGTTAAAAATTATCACTAAGCCTAACCAGAAAAGAAAGAAAAGCACCCCCGTAATTATCCATAGCTCTACCCACGGTGATACCAGATAAGTTCTTCTAAGAAAGTTCAGAAAGTCTTTAACTTGCTGCTTGCGTAGTTTTTAGGCTGGCGTCGTTTCAGGTTCACTTGGATCCAAATAAAACGTATCAAAGTTTATGAAGTAGCCAGAAGCAGTTCGATCAATTCTTGGAATTGCATCAGGATTTGTTGAAATCGGACTTTGCTCTTGTTGAGGTATATTGACGTAGACATCTGTATTAGGTCGAATAGCAACTTGTGTGTTATTTTGTGTTTCATTTTAAAGTTGAACTTCAGGTACAAGAGAAACGCGTTCCATGGCATTGTTGCATAGTCCATCATTCTGTATAAGTGACTCTTCGAACGGGATGAGTCTTTCAGTTTAAACTTCTTGAATAGTAGTGAGAGGAGGATGTCTGTTACTTTTGAGTCCACTTGGCTTACTGCATAGTATCGGCCACATAGTGTGGTTTGATTAAGTCAATTGAGACAAATCTTTTCTCCTTTTTTCCGGCAGGAGGCGGTGAAAGTACAGTTCTTGTTCCTTCAGTGGCTAGGACCAGTACAGGTTTTCTGTAGGAGACCCTGAATTCTTTCTTATCCACTATATTCTCTCTCACCAGATCCCTGACTTTTGAGATCCAGACAGGTCTTGCCGTGACTGATTTGACCTCCCCAGGGTCGGTCTGCTTCAGGTGGATGTTACTTGGTTGTGTCCTGGATTCATTTAGATCCTGTAAAACAGACAAACGATCATGGATGTCAAAAGGTTTTTCATCCACCACTGCGCCTTCCAAACAAGATCAGGTACCCACATTCTTGTCCCAAATAGGACCTCCTATGGAGTGACCCCCTAGAGACCTTCTTAGCATGTTGTTGAGAGCCTGCTGGACTCCATAAAGATGTTTTACCCAACTTTCGCCCGTGCCTAATACTCTAGCTGTTAAAGATTGATTTAAGTCTAGTTTTTTCTCTCCACTACCGAATTTTCCTCGGGATGGTACAGAGATGGATATCGCAAGGCTACACCCAAACTTCCCATGGCCTCCTTGTAAACCGGAGAGCTAAACCCAGGGCCCTGGTCAGAATGTAATGTGCCAATTGCGTATGTCCCTATGAAGACTTGCAAATCTTTTATAACAGTTCGAGCGTCAGCTGAGGGCTGGGGCCACACCCATTGGGACTTTGAGTAGGAATCCACTGCTACCATGATATAACTTTTAGCCCCATCTCTTTTCAAGGGGCCGCAGTGGTCTAGGTAGACACACGCTAGTGGTTTGTCAGCTATTGACAACAGTGTCTGCACTTGAGGTGTTACGGTGGAACTTTTCATCAGCTGGCAGATGTCGCATTTCAAGATGTAGTCTTTAGTCTGCTTTGTTAAACCAGGGCACCAATAGCGTTGTTTCAATAAAGAAACTGTCGCCGTAACTCCAGCATATGCAGAACCTATCCCTTCGTGTGCTGCTAGAATTAAACCTAACCTACGATCCATGTTTGGAATCACTCTATCCCCCACTCCAGGAATCTGAGCATAATGAAATGTTATTGACATCTAACTTGTATGAGTACTTGAGTGGAAATCTTTTTGGTACTGCACCACTGTTTTTGCGTGAAGCAATAACAGCCACCATATTCTCACCCTCTATTTTTGTTTTAGAACGAGTGATTGCAGCTACGGAAGCCGTGCATACAGCTCCCTTTGCCGCTTCATCACCCAATGAATTCCCTTTAAAGTGAACGCCATCACACTGATGACTCAGTGTGTGTATCATATGAATCCTTGGTAGTTCGGATTTCAACTCCACTACCTGTTCCCATAGCATTTTATGCTTAATTGCGCCACCTTTTGTGTCAGTGAACCCATTTTGAACACAGTATTGCAAGTATTCATTATATGACTGCACACAGTAAAACAAATCGCACACTATCAGTGTAGGGAATTCTCGATCTGTATTTACCAGTGCCTGTATCAAGGCTTTTAACTCTGCCAACTGTGCTGTACAGTCTCCTAGAAATTGCGTTTTAGTGCAACTTGGATGGAACTTTCAATCCCGCATGCGACCTTTAATGATTGCACATGCTGTGCTATATTGTTGATTACTTTCTATGGACGGTTGAGCAGATCCGTCAGTGTAAATGATATATTCATACTGATCCAGAGGCATTATTTCATTACGTAGAGGATATTCTTGTTCGTATTGCAGGAATGCTTGTGTCTTTAAATTTGGGTCGTTCTTGTATTCTATATCCGTTGCAGGGAGAGAATTAGCCCATCTCGGATGTAAAGCTTTAGCTTTAGGAACGCTTGCCTTTGTCGCAGCCTCTAAGGCTGGAACTAGAGTCACTACTATTATTCGTTTCCCCTGAGCCAGTGCTTTTTCCCTCACTACAGAAGTTTGTACTGCTGTCAGAATCTTTTCAGTAGATGCAAAGCGCATCTCAGCATTTGTGCACAAATGTTATTTGTATGCAATCGGTACTGTTTCACCTTCATTATATGTCAGATAGGTGTACCCAGATAGACCCGCAATTATACAGATCACCATGTTGCGTACGTTTATGCATGTCTGTAAGTGTGTGGAAGCTATCATGTCAGCTTGTAAGGAAAGTAGTCTATCTTTGTGTTCCTGTGTCCAATTCCTTGCTGAGAAATCAGGTTTAATTAAGTCGTAGAAAGGTTTTTCTCTTTCTGCATAATCTAAAACGTATGTTCGACCAAAATTTAGGAATCCCAGTATTGATTGTAGATTCTTTAATGATTTTGGAAGTTGTAGCAGCGCATATTTTACTAAAAAATTGGCTGCCAGGCTTTTTCCTTTACTTGAAAGCTCATATCCTAAAAATAGGACACTGAGGTGGGCAATCTTTGATTTTCTAAAGTTAAATTTGTAGCCCTCAGATGCAAATCCCCAAATAATGGTATTCACCCTCTTCAAGTGTTCATCTAGGTCATTGTCCGTCAGATGAATATCATCCACATAGGACAATGCCTCTTCATCCAATTTTTGTAGTAACTCTGTTACTCTAGCCGAAAACAACACCGATCTGTTCTTATACCCCTGGGGGAGTCGACGAAATTGCCTCTGGTACCCTAGCGCTGAGAATGCTGTTAAATACCTGCTTTCAGGACCTATATTTTGGCAGAAAAATCCATTTGAGATATTGAGTGTTGTTTTGTATTTTTTCCTCACAATGTTATTCATTAATGCAGCACTGTGTGCGTTTTGGACAGCGAATGTCTTAGTGCAAGTGTTTAATTGTCTGTAATCTAAAACTAGATGATATGTATTGTCAGGTTTCATGACTGGAAACAAAGGATTGTTCATTTGAGAGGTGCATGTTTCAATCACCCCTTGGTTTTCAAGTTTATCTAAGATCTCTCTGACCTGTTTTTTAGCTTCTTGCATTATTGGATACTGCCTCTGTGTAGTTGGAGTATTTTGTAAAGGAATTATGTGGCGGGTTGAATCCTCATCCCATCCAACATGTTTTTTGTATAAAGCTGGAGCTTGGGCACCGCCCACTCCAGCGCATATATTAGTTGCAAATGCCTGGGAATATGTTATGAGAATGCTGGTAAAATTACAGTTTCTCCTTTAGGCAATCAATGACGAATGCTGGTGGCCAATCTCGTTCAGCTAACAAAATGTCATAGCCAAACGTAAGGTCTCCCAAAAGAGATCTCTCACTTTCCTACACTTGTCCCCCTCCATCTGGAGTGTTATTTCATATACTTTATGTGGGACACTTACTCTTGTATCAGGTGTTTCCACTGTGATATAATCATTAAAGTCCGCTATCACCAGAAATTCCATCAGGTTCTGGTGATCTATTGTTACTTCTGCAGTACTGTCTAGCATCGTCTGAGCCCATTCCCCGTTCACTAGTCAAGTCCTCAGAATTCTGGGCATGTCTGATCTTTAGAGCTGCAACCTTCTTCTTTTTGAGCTGTGGCTTTTGCTTTGGCTTCTCTTTGTTTTTAGAAGTGTAATCTTGAGCGTGCTGCTTGTCTGTGGACTTTGTACGGTCCTCTTGTCTTTCTGTCCGTCCTTCCCTCTCTGAGTTTTTTGATGAACCCTGAAAGGAAAGAGAGGAACGTGTATCAGTATTCTGATACCTGTCAGGTTTCCTAATATTATCCCTATTCCTGAGATTATACCTCTTTTCAGAGTGCTCCTGTGGAGAAGATCTGCCTCTGGATTGAGAAATGTTTGCTGTTTTTTATTATCACACTTCTTTTTAGAAGCAGGTGTCTGCTTGTTAGTGTCCTTTTCAGAACTGCCCATTAGTTGTGGTTTTAAAGCTTTCCCACCCACACTTTCTTTGCCTAATTCTGCATTTGCAGTTACAATTATTTTTGGTAGTTCATGCTTCTGTTCTAAAGGACTGATCTCCTTTAGGTGTTGGCGGATAGCCATTGACGCTGCTTCCCCTATAATATTAGCTAAAATTATGGCTGACACCTGGGCATAGTTACCTAGTAACTTCATCCCTAAGTTCACAGCAGGCTCTTCTCTGTACTCATTCTGTATTTGTCTTAATACATTGGGTGTCACTGCTAATGAAGGAATACCATGAGTTCTGGTATAAATGGCAGCAAAAACTGTACCCCAAGTGGTACAATCCTCTACTTGTGGTGTTATCCCCATGGGCAAGCAGATTGTTAGCATTCTGTGTTTTTCATAAGGGGTAGTATTGGGGAATACTGCCTCTAACTGTGTTATTTTCTGAGCTGCCCATAATGGCATTTGTTCACGTTTTGTGGGCATTTTGCCCATCACTGCGTGTAATGTTTGTGGTGTGATTTTAGTTGCTGTACCCTGAGATTGAGTTCCATTTGTAGCAACTATTGCTGGTTGGACTGTAAATGTCCTCATGACGCATTGCGTCATGTTTCTATAGATTTTAATTAAATCTTTGTGTTGTATGATTAAGTCTCCTGGTAGCATTGTGTCAATGTCAGGATGTGGTGTGTAGGCCGCTAATATCGGCCATGTTAAATAAATAAATACCAGCATTTGTAAAGCTCACAGCTACCTCCGGAGAGGTGTCGCGGCGCTGGGGGCTGTCGGGAACATTAAACGAGCTATTGCCCAGAGTCACATGGCGCTGGGCTAAACTGCTGCCAGCACCGGGGATCGAACCCTGAACCCCGTGGTCCGGAGTCAGGCCCCCTTCCCGCTGCGCCACACCTCTTCCACTGAATTGGCCCTTTCTCCTCCGAACGAGCCAAATTTTATTCTTCTTCTTATATGGGGTAGCACGCCTTTAAACCAGTATAAATGTTCCTGCTACTTGAGCGGAACTTCAATGTCCTCAAACTAACAATATTCCTATGGTGCATCTCCTTCTGTGTGAGAGTAAATGTCTTTGTTCTTGCATTTGCTGCTGGGAATGTAACCCACGAATAAAATACCTCTGTTTTGTTGGACTTGTGTGCCTCAATCACGAAAACTACTAAGTCACCCCTAGCTGATAAACCATTTTTCTAACAGTTTATGGGTGACTGTATGTCTGAATTTTTCTGCAATCGGAATTGCCTCTGCATCTTCTTCTCCGGCTGAGAGGTGTAGATCTACTATTACGTCACCTCCTGTCTTAGTCATTTTTGTAAAGTAGAAGTTTGTCCAAGGGAACAAAGATAAGGTTTTTTATGCACAATTTTAGGAACACTATGTCCTTCAAGCTTGATTAACCAATAGCTAATAAATAGGATTTTTCACCTACTCAGCTGTGGCGGAGTTTGTGCCCACCCACTCCAGACATATCTGGTGTTTTGTGAGTAGGGTTCTCTGAGAATAGCGTGACTGAACTACTCAGGTTCTACTGTAAAATAGGTACCCAACCAACATTGGCGGCACCATGTTGGGTAGTTCCTATATATCCTATGCAGGATCTTCGCGTTTGGATAACATAAACTGTTGGTTTGGTGGCAGACTGGTTCTGAGCACCCCACCGTATATGTTAGCCTGTTTGCATAAGCTAGATCACAGTGCCACTAGAATCTCCTCTTATCAGGGAGAGAATAGTTTCTAGCAACCTCCGAACATGACAACCCTGATCTCTCAGTATACTACTTTTCACTCAGTCACTCGTGCTCATTTAGTCTGTCTCAGAGATACACAGAAAAAAACTGTCTGAGCCTTTCAATAAGGATTTATTGAACAGTTGTTATTCTAGTGTAAAATAGATGTGCTGTAACAAACATTAGACAGTAGCAGAGATATATAGCAGAGATATATGGTTAGCAGTACTACAAAAGTGGTATAGTTCGACCATTCTGCAGTATTCATTAATATATACAAGTACATAAAATACATGATAAGAAAGTGCATACTCCTACAATATCTCCCTAACTTTATGTAACTAAATGTACCTAGCATCGGAGTAGGTGTTATGCCAAGAATCCCTCTAGGATCTAGTCAACCCCATTATCTGACAATGAAAGAATCTGGGACCCTGTCCTGGTTTCGAGTTAGACACCCTGCGAGAGATGTTAGACTACTGCTAGCTGGAGTGTCTGCATGCAGGAACCTCAGTCTCTGGTCAGTGTGTCAGCCGGGAAGTCACGGTCTCCTCTGTTTGTCTAAGCAAGACATGATGTATATATACCCACATGTCTCCCCAGGGGTCCTACTTTCCTGTGTTACTGTGTTGGCCCAAAGGATGACGTCGGGCTTGAACGTTATACATAGATATTATACAGGAGATGTTCGTCCTAGTGTCAGTCCTGCTGTGCTTCCAAGAACTCTCATGCATACTGTATGAGTTTCAAACTAGGGAAAAACCCGTGTTCTGACTTCAGTGTTGTATCTAGGTAAAAGGTCAGTCCCTATGAACCGTTATGCATGTAATGTAGGGAAGGATATAGGTGAAAGGTTGCAGTGTTACCTGCGCCTATATGGGGTACCTATATGGAATATAACAATGCAGAACAGAGTTACATCCTGTCCTGGGTGTTAACAACCCGCTTTTTGGGCTCCAACAAGACTTCTCTTTGGCAAGAATAAGCCCTCTTACAAGCTCTTTTCAGTAGGCTCTTAGGGTAGCCCCTTTCTGCTAGTCGCATCAGGAAATTCTCCCTGAAATAGTCTGTCTTATATGTGTAATTCCTCTGTAACCCAAAGAAGGAAATGACCTTAACAACGTGGTCTTTACCACGTGGTACCTTTGCCACACAGATTTTACCACACATAAACGTCTTTATCACTCATGGCTTTACTACACATGGGTAAGTATTGGTTGTTTGGTTTGGGGTTCATGAGGGGTTGGAAGTTGAAGCAGGGTTAGGGGAAGCTTTCCTTCCGGCCTCCCCAAATAAAAAAAGTTATAAATATAACTTTATCTGTTTCTCTCTATGCCACTTTACAATTAGAGAATGCTCCTTTAGAGTTCCTAGTAATTCTTTTTGAATGAGATGTCTTAGAGTACCAAGTTCTCCCTTTGCGAGGCTGGAAACCCATCGCACTATCCCAGCAAGGCCCTGAACCCAACTACTACGCAGGCCAAATTCCAACCTGAGAGCGGCCACGGTACAGGCAGTGTTAACTGTAGTTAAATACCGCAAGATTTTGCCTTCCGTAATGTTTAAAAAAAAACATTTTCCTAGATCAAGTAATTCAATAGCATACAGTAGGGAAGCTGGGATTTTAACACGGAAAACCTCTAGCAAGCAGGCGAAGTGTCTTCTGCCTGTAGATCTATAAAGAGAGCTTAAGCTTTTGCCTTGTGCCATTGCTTTCCGGGTGTTATTTGCTATATGGGCCTTATCACTTAAATTGCCAGCTATTGTTTTTCCAAGGAAGACATAAGATTTTACCACTTCCAACTTCTGTCCACCTACAGACCAAGTGAAACTCCCATATTTCAGTTTTTTTCTTCCTGTCATGCACATTACTTTACTTGTTGACACATTTATCTTCAGGTGGTGGGTCTCTGCGTATTCATGTAGTGCCTGTAGACGATTATTTAAACCTCTTGGTGTTAAGTCCAATATTAATATATCGTCTGCGTATAGCAGACAAACAATTGGTTTACCCCCCAGTACAGGGGCGATACCTTCACTTAAAGACAGGGCATAGGGGAGGTCAGATATGTATAGGGAAAATAATAAAGGGGCCAATAAACAACCTTGTTTTAAACCATTAACTGAAGAAATAGCTTGAGAAAGACCTCTTTCCCCTCCCATCAAGACTCTACACCAAGTATCAGAGTGGAGAGCACGGACTAGCTCCAGAAACATGGTCGGCATGCCAAGGTCCGATAATTTCCTCCACAGCAAAGGACGATCTACTTTATCAAATGCTGTGGAGAAGTCTATGAAGGCTGCATAGACTCTCCCTCCTCGGACCTTGTATTTTTCATATATTACTTGCAATGCTGTTAGGTTATCCATGGTCCCATGCCTTTGCCTGAACCCAGTCTGCTCAAGGGGTAAGATTTCGACCTTAACCACCCAATCATTAATTAACTTCAGAAGGCATTTTGCGAAAAATTTACCTATAGCATTCAAAAGGGCAATTTGTCTGTAGTTATGTGGAGCGTCACGGTCTCCCTTCTTGAAAAGGGGGACTAATATGCTCCCCTTCCAAGAAGGGAGAACGGTTTTGCGTGAAAAACAAAAACTAAACACCGGAAAAAGAATTTTGCTCCACCTTTTGCTATTTTGTTTTAGGACCGAGATGGGAAGCTCATCCGGACCCATAGCCCCAGAGGAACGCAAACCCTTAATAGCCAGTTCAATGTCTTTTTCAGAAGGCGGATCATATGGAGAGCTATCCTCATTTATTCTACTATGGCCAACCACCGTTCCATTACTTGCGTACAGGTTCTCAATGTAGCCAACCCATGTTTGCTCTTCAATGGGTACTGGAAGTGGTTGAGATCTTACTCCACATCCCTCCCCGATGAGCGACCAAAATGTTCTTACTTGACCTTTGAATGCAGCTTCCCGCAATTTAATCCATAAAGTATCTTCCCTCTCTTTTTTCAATTTAACCTTCACCCTACTCCTCCTTCTTCTTAATAATACTATTCTATGGTATCTTTCGGGTGAATAACTCAAATACTGTTCCCTTACTAATTTGTTTATTTCAGTATTAACTAGACAAAGAGAACTAGGGAGTACTTTGGTATTTCCTTTTTGATTTGTTTTTTTTGCAATGGAAATCACCACGTTCATAAACTCAGCGAAACATATTAACTCAGATCCTTTCCAGTTAACCAAATTATTCACAGCAGCCTCTAGAATGCTCTCCAAACCCCTGATTGCCCTAATATCCCAATGGCATCTCCCTGATTTTTCTCCAAAGCTGACCAATTCACTGTTTAATGACCATGGATCCGTCTTAAGCGGATTTAAATTTACAGTGATTGCTAATATGATCGCTATATAATGTATTGGAGACCGTGAGATCTTTCAGGAGGGAGAAAGAGGTGCTTCCCACCATCACATAATCTAGAATGGATTCACTATTGTTTGATTTATGGGTGAATTTCGCCGGTGTATCTGAAGGAAGCCTTCCATTTACTATGATTCCATCAACTTCAGACAGTTCCTCAAGAAGCATTTTCCCTCTCTTGTTTGTCTTAATATCGGCTGGAAAAAGGGCTTGGGGAATCTGCAAGGATTCCTCTTTGTGCCTATTTCTGAATAACTCTAGACTGAAGTTAGAGATTTTACAATTAAAGTGCCCTAACAAAATTATATGGGGGGAAGGTTCTATATCGGAAATTTTCTTTATAAAGGAAAAGACCTTTAAAATTACATTATACCAAGCATCTGGGGGGGATATAAGCATTTATCAATACAATCGGTTTACAGGTTTCAGCATTGTCGAGATTAAACAATGTTACTGCCTGGAAAATATTGCTAGGATCTATATAGTGAGCAAAATTCCATTTTATCTGGTTAGACAGTAAACAGGCCACTCCGCCCCTTGCATGGCCTCTCCTAGAGGGAGTAGCTCTGCCATCTAACGAAAAATAATCCTTTCCTGCAAATAATTTCACTACACACCAAGTCTCTTGGAGACAAATCACGTTAGCTTCTAATGTGTGTAAGAATTGTAATTTTTCTGGGCCGTTCTTTATTCCAGCAACATTCCACAATATTATTTTTAAATCATTGCTAAAAATGGGAATATGGTTTGGAATTATTATTAGATTTGCTCGACAAGACGCCGGGCAACCAATTCCATTGAAGACTCTCTTCTGCAGCATTTCGTTGGGAAAGGGAGGAGAGGGGATTTATGCATGTCGCATGGCGTATATTTTTTGAAATACAGATTTTTAGGTCTTCAATTTCGGCAGGTCAATCTGTGCTACCCAAGACTGCCTGGAAGAACGGGGGCTGATTAATAATTCTTCCATTTCGAGATTTCTCTAGAAATGGGATAACATCAATCCCTCTACTTTGTAGCCCTTCTGACCATTGAAGGATATGATTTACAATAAGTTTAGAATAGAATCTTACCCTCGTTAGGTTCCCAACCTCTGTTTTCACAATGGTAACTACGTCTATGTCATTAGTTTGAATAAGTTTCAAACTTTCAATCTCCCAAAAACATTTGAGGAGCGAAGATCTATTTAGTATGAGATCCGTATCAAACAGAGGGAAAAAGTCTAAATGCAGAGTATCTATACTTTCCTTTTCAGGGACTTCATTTGACCTTTTAGGAACCTTTTCTCTTCCAATCGTGTCAGAGAACGACTTAGCTAGGGATTGAGGGCTGTTAATACAAGATTAGCGGGTTTCATCTGCTCCACGGATGGAATAGTGTTGGAGGACCCCCCTGTTACGGTACTATAGGCAACTGATATGGGGGGTATAAATTTAAGGGGTGGATCGTTATGATTCGATGATAGATCAGCCACCTGATCTATAGGATTTAGGATCTCTTGATCTAATTTAACTTGCCGGATCACATCTTGGGAGGTATTAAACATAGATCCTTGAGAGAGGTCTTTTCCAATAGGGGAATCTAAGTGTTCTGCAAAATACATTTTTCTCTGCCTCTTTTTTGCAAATCTTCGAGTTGGTTTCCTCTTTTTTCCTCTGTTCTTTTTAGAATTCCCTGTTTTTTCCTTTTTCCCCGCATATGATAAGTCCGAAACACCCTCTTTCCCATCATTTATCTGAGGTTTAAAGATGGGGAATAGCTCTTTATCTGTCCTTTTTTCAGAGTCAGTCATGATTTCTATTTCTTGATCAAGCTCAATAACACAGTTGGCTACAGGAGCTTTTGATGGAGTTACGAGGATATTCCCCAACATTACTACTGTTTTCTTTCTATCACTAGGTTGATGGTTCTCATCATGTCCAATTAGGACTGAATCTTGGGGGACATTCTAAAGCTTATTCTCTGCCATCTTATCTTTCATCACTTTCGGCCCTTCTGGAATAGACTCATATTTTAAGCTAGATTCCTTCCCCTGTTTACTGTTTAATAATACCTTAAGTATTTGGGTTACAGTTTCCAGCACGCAGTCTGAGCCACCAACGAATTTTTGCCAGTAACAATAGAATAGAAGAAAGCAGATGTTCTAAAGATGACAAAGAGTCAGAGACTGGTTTATCGTGCCTAGTGGGTTGGTTAAGATGGATGTCTGTGATGTTAAGATCAGGGCTCGTAGAGATGTTTGACTGTGATATGAAAAATTGGGATAAGCACCTTCTACCTTATTTGCCAGATCAATTGGAACAACAAGATTGCTGTACCCCCTCACAGTAGTTTGCCCTCTTCTTCTCCTCTTATGGTATTATCTTTTAACTTTGACCCCACTGTGGAGACTTTGTCCTTTCCCCTTTGCCATAAACTATATAATTGACATTTTCCTTTTAACAGCGTAACGGGAGCATCCTTATTTCGTAGGGGATTCGATTTGGTCTTGGAGCAAGTCCTGCCCACCAATAGTCGGCCAGACCTTAATTTTTTAGCAGTCATTACAAATGTTAGTTTAACAAATAGAAAGTTGCAGAAGCCAATATAGTTCAAAAGAATGTAGAACCAGCTATTACTCCTATTAATTCTTCCCTGATTTATGCACAAAGAAAAGGAGTTAACATAGTCATGATGAAATTCAGCTAGCCCCAAAGCAACATTTACCTTGAATGAGTCGGAAACATTAAATAATTAAAATCACGATATAATTGGAAGACTTCAGATGGTACTACAGGGATTGTCCCCAGCCCAGCCTTCTCCGGCCTCGGAGGGCCTCAGAGGGCCCGCCCTTTGCCTGGGCTTAGCCCGGCGACCGCCCGCGCACGTCCCGCGTGCGCGGGATCGAGAGTGGCTAAATAGCGGGAGGTGGGGGCGGGAAGAGGACCAGCTGCGGCAGATGACCAGCCGCACTGCACGCTGGTCCTCGCAGTCCCGCCGGTGGCCTCGGGGTCAATTAATCCCGCAGTTGCGCTATTCAAATGCGCCCACTTGAGTCCTTTTACAAGTCTTTGGCAGCAGAAAAGAATCCTGTAGAAAAACGGGAGTCCGTGAGTCCTTGAGCTCAGTAAAGTAACAGCAACACCAGATGAGCACTGCCCCAGAGAGTGATTTTACCAGGCAGGAGGCGGGGGCGGGAAGAGGACCAGCTGCGGCAGATGACCAGCCGCACTGCACGCTGGTCCTCGCAGTCCGCTGGTGGCCTCGGGGTCAATTAATCCCGCAGTTGCGCTATTCAAATGCGCCCACTTGAGTCCTTTCACAAGTCTTTGGCAGCAGAAAAGAATCCTTAAACAAAAGTCTGTGCTTTAAAACAAACGATATCCTCACCGACTCTCCCACAAAACTTCTCTCTCAGCTAAGAAGATTTGTTAGATATTCCATTCACATTAAATTAAACATTAAATATCTCCTGGATTTTTGCATCATACTCTTGTGCCTCAAAAAGGGCTTTCATGACCTCGTTCTTGATATGAGCTCAATCAATCAGTGGTTTGTAGAGCGTGGCTACTCACCCGTGAGGGTCTCAAGGCGCTGAGAGGGCCTGGGAGCTCCTGATCCATCTGGGTATGGAGGTTCAGTCAAAGAACCAGGTCTTGAGGTCCTTCCTCAACTATCTCAATGACTCGGATTGCCTGACGTTGAGGGGCAGGGTGTTTTCGGTCTTGGCCATGTAAATATTAAAGAGAGTGGGCCTCAGGGAGGAGCGCCCAGGCACTCTGCAGCTGATCTCTGTAGGATCTGTGAGGAACAGGGAAGTTGTGACTGGCTGTGTTCAGCCAGTCAGGAAGCAATGGATCCACTCCAGTGCCTTGTTGCGGATGCTGGCGTTGTGTAGGTATTTCATTAGGGTCCTGTTGGAGATGGTGTTGGATGCGGCCGAGAGGTCTAGTAGGATGAGGGCTGCGTTTTCTTCCCGGTTGAGGAGTGAGCGGATGTCAGCGGTGGCGGCGGCAAGGAGTGCGGTCTCGGTGCAGTGGTTGCTTCTAAAGCCCAATTGGGAGGTGTCCTGGTCGTGGTTCTCTTCAATAAACTTAAAGAGTTGGGCGTTGATGGCCTTTTCGATGACCTTGGCTGGGAAGGGCAGGAGGGAGATGTGTCTTAAAATTCTTGAGGTCTGTCGGGTCGGCGGATGGTTTCTTCAGCAGGGGGTTGATCTCGACGTGCGTCCAGTCATCGATCTGAAAAGTCATTCAAATAAGAGATACTGCCTGTCCATATTAGGAAGAAATTCAATATACCATGCCCAATAAATGATTTTTTTTAGCAATTCCGAGCCGAGAAGTCCCCAGGTCCACCTCCCCTCAAACCAGCTCATAAACAGGCACACATACAATGGAACAAACCTGGAACACATTGCAGTCCTGCATATCTGTTGGTACCACTCTCCATTAAAGAGGAAGGTATTGTTACATAGATGGGATTGCTGTCATTTCTAATAATATAATGGTTTGCTCTGGAAAATCTGCAGTTCTCTTATTCAGGGTGTGTCTATGTGTGAACATCCCCTATTTGGGTAGAATATAGTACATTACAACACGATGTATTACATCGCATGCTTTTACAACGCGGTCGTTATAACTACCTCGTTTTTAGTACGCAATGCATTTACATCGCAAGTCATTAGAACGACTTGCTGTAGGGGCGCCCTGGATTTAGGAATATTATTATTTACTATTCCTACTCCAGTTAGCGCAACAGTAGGGAAGGTGTTGGAATTATTTTCCAATACCTCAGCGCCCCCTACAGCAAGTAATTCTAATGACTTGCGATGTAAATGCATCACGTACTAACAACGCAGTTGTTATAACAACCGCGTTGTAATAGTCTTGTGATGTAATGACAGCATTGTAAACGCTGTTTCCCATTGGGGTACTATGTTTGTATATAGGAAAGTTTGTCGTGTGTGACAAGTGTCCTGTCTGGTTGACTTGATAAATAATGAATGAAATTCAATATACTTTGAATATCTCGTATATAGGGTAGAAGATTCAACATCTATGGCCTAAGGCAAATGTGTAAAATTTGGATAGTATCTGAGGGAGAATAAATCCCAGAAATAATCAGCCTCCTTGGTGGGGATTGGGCTTCTCTATGAATTTGCGACAATGCATAGATAAATGGATTCCTAGGTTTATCTACCTTGAGAAATGTCTATTCTTCCTCATTATGTAGGCCTTGATCATGCCAAATGTTAAATTTATTATTTATCAAATCACTTACTTCCTTTATGGGATTAGCTGATCGTTTCTAAAACATTCTCTTTTACTACCTTTGTTCAATATTTCAGTATAATAATCTACTTTATTTATCACAATAATATTCCCACCCTTTGTCCACTTCCCTAATGATAATGTTGTTGCCATCTTATAGTTGTGTAAGTGTATGTCTTTCTGCTCTGGTCAGATTCTCTGTTTTGCCATGTGAACTAATGTTGTTACCATGTTCAGCCCACTTATCTATATCCATAATTACCACTTTGTGGAAAACATACAAGTTGTTACCAGTAGCTAATTGGGTTGAAAATCGCGAGATAGTGAGAAGGCCATTTTCTACACTTACATACCGTCAAATTTCTTAATCTGTTAATAGTCTATTAGCAACGTGTGGATTATTGTCATGTTCCAAGATTTACTGCATCATACATGTCCTTGAATAGTTAGCTCACTAGTGGTGGTTAATTAGCAAAGAATTTCCTTAATTTGTCTGGGTACGAATTTATATTAATCAATTTTTATTTGATTAATTTCACACAGTACAGATGAGCAGAAACGCATGCTTTTTTTCAGAACTTGTATCATATTCTTAGTGAGACTCAAATTAGAAAGACTGAATATTGAGACATTTTGTACTCCCAGTTTCCTAGTATTAATACGAGGCTCCTTCCTATCAAAAGGACAGGCAGCCCCTAGTTCATCATGGTCCATGACCTTGTCTGCTTTTTTTTTCTTTCTTTTTGATTGCTCTCCCGTCTCTCTTCTTGTAGTTTTTTTTGGTCTTGGTGTTTGATCATAATATTTGATCCTCTGTTTCTTATCCTGATCCCTCTGACCTCTTCTAAAAAACAGAAGACGGTCCATATTTTGTTTAGCAGGAATACCCTCCCCTGAACTAGAAAGGCCATCTCCTTCACACCCTGAGCAGATACTAGAAGCTGTATCGCTTTTACTACTATCTGTTCTGGTGGTGTGCATCCCTACATCTGTGGATTTTAATAGATGGTCAAACTTTTTTGCGAAGGTGAAAAAGCGCCCTCCTGGATATTTCCTATCATTTCATTTTCTTGCTTTCCTCTGCACAATTTCCTCTTGATATATGTTAATAATATCATTTCAAGATCTCATAGTTTTTTGTGTAGGTTTGTGTAGGTTTAAAGACTCAATGTCCTTTTCTTGTTCTTTTATTTCAATGTTTAATTTGCTAATTTCACATTTTCTATCAATATCTGCATGAGATCATCAGAGGAAGTCGTAAGTTCAGTCTCCTACATCCGGATCGGTTCCTCATCCAGATTTATGTGGGAAATATTTGTAGTTTAAGTTGCCTTGGGGCGTTTTTGTTTTTAATATCTTGTTTCAGAGTTACACATCCCACCATTTTAAGAATTCTTCTTTGATAAGCTTCTCCAGCTCTGCAAACTTTCCCCCCAAGCCTTTTTTTTTATTCGCTTTATTCCCAGAACCTCTGCCTAAAGGAAATCCCGCATTTAAGTCCTTAAATAATTCCTCAGCCATTTTTCTCATGTTCACTCTTGTCAGAAGCCATCTTAAGTAAGGATAATTGTCGCACCTTACCTCTGGTATAAAAAGAACCAATGGGTGGCAGAGTCCTTGATGGTGACAGACTGCTGTTGCTGCATGTTTGTTTTGTTCAGTTAATAAATGTCAATTACAGTGCTCAGCAACTTTCGGGGGACAGCCACTCCAGTGGCCCACAATTAGGAAAGAAAATTTCCAAAATTAGTTTTAATGATTGCGAGCAGTTGCATACAAATATTGTCCTATCCACAGTTTTGTGTATGTCAATCTTCTTCATTAAGAGCATTCCTCCAGACTCTTTAAACAGCTTATTCTAGCCAACATATGCTTTTTCTGGTCACCTAAGATCACGACTTCCACCGGGCAATCAGAGATCAACATAGTTTGTGTGACATTGTATTAATTATATATTTATTATATTTGTTTCTCCATATTTAACACTACAAAGAACTCTTCTGCCTTTTCCTTCCATGTAGAATGTTTGTTATTGTAATGCATTAGAGTTCATTCTAGATTCTATTTCAGGCAGTTGAGACTCTTGCATTTGATGGATGAGGTGAATAAATGTATTGTGCATTTCAACGTACCTGTTCCAGCGTCTTTCCTATTACAGAGAATAACTCATTTTATTGGCGACGAGGGTGGAAGAACAATAACCATCTCCGCTTCTAATCACCTCAACATTCGGACTACTTTGGTCCCGATCACCTGTGAAGACTCGACTCCTCCAGAGGCAGTCTTATTGAAATTTGAAAAGGATTTACTTCTCCAACGGCAGTAATATACTTCCTTTTAAATGTATTTTAGGACGTTTTCGCAGAAATAAGGTGAGGAGAATAGAGGGAAGGGAGCGGGCTGGTGCCGATCTGCGTTCCAGTGGCGTCATCTCTGTGTTCCAGTATCTATGCACGAACGTAGTGTTATGTGTGTTCCACTGATGTCATGAAGGCGACTTCTTTGCGTTCCAGGACATGTGAACGTACATTGCGTGATGATGGTTGTCACCGATATGCATTCCAGTGACGGCACAAAGGTGTTACAAGATTCACATTTTTATTCAGATCTGCGTGTCATTGGCGTCATCTCTACATTCAAAGGCTTGTACTGCTTCATATTCTTAACATATTTGTTCAGCTCTACGTGGATTTTATTTTTATCGTTGGTCTACGTATCGTCATTGCCAGACGTTGTATTAAGTGTTTCCTCTTTTAGTATATTAGCACTAGTGCCTTGAGAGTTCATCTGTAACGGAGACATGGGAAACAAATCCTGACTCAAGGTTTTTTTATTACAAGCTTTATCTTGAGTTGTGTCGCATTGGATTGGCTCCACTACAAAGAAGATTGCAGACGTTTTTTTAGATCGGAGTTATCTGTTTCTAAGGTTTTTGTGTTTCATTGAGGAACGTAATTCTCCTCAGGTCTGAGTTGAAACTTTGAGCTGAAGAAACATTTGACAGGAGAGTCATTATAATCTATTAAACGAAAAAGGAACACATAAATAATTCAATATTTAAAAATAAATAATTATTTTGTAGCCAGCTTAACTGGTTACTGGCACACCAATTTTTTTTTAATGAGGAAAAATATCTAAAAAAAAAAAAAGATTTCATTACAATTGTATGTATAATTTTGAGACAGCTTATTCAATGTGATCTGTGACTTAATTATAATATTGTTTACTCTGTATAATTTACCTACATTTTAATTATATCTAAAGGTTTATTATTTATTTTCTTTAAAAAAAATGCAGAATGTGACGCAACCTCAATTTTTTTGACGAGTCCAGGTGAACCAAGCATAAAATGGCAAAAATGGAAAAAGATTTTTGTAACTATGCCACAGTCTGTGGTACAAACTTAAGCGCAGAGCGTAAACATTCATTGTTACTACATTGTTTAGCGGATGAGGGATAGGAAGTGCTTGAACATTTACTTGAGCTCAGTATCGCAGATCAGAGAAATTTAAATGAATACGAAATATGCATGCTTCAACTAGATCGTCATTATCTCCCGCGACTGAGCACAATTATGGAAAGGTATCATTTTGGCCTTCGTGAACAAAAGAAAGATGAATCTGTAGAAGAATTTGTATCGGCATTAAGGAAATTAGCTTCCTCTTGTAAATTCGGTGGTGCTACTGAGGAGAGGATAAGAGACCAATTTGTGTTGAAATGTGCTCATGATAATATTATAAAAGAGTTATGGTTGAAAGATGAGCCACATCAAAGCAAAGTTGAACACATGATAAAATGTGTTAATGAATTAAACGTTGAGAAAAGTAAGCCTGTTACGACAAATTCAAATGTGGATGAAGTTATTAGTCAAGTTAAAAACAAAAATGTCGAGTCCAAAGACAAGAGTGTTTTTTCACCTGTTACTTATAATACTTCTACAGGTACTAGCAAGTTGTCTTGTTTTAGGTGTGGTAGAATGGGACATTTAGCTAACGCTTCGTTTTGTCCTGCGTTTTGTCCTGCCTTAAGAGTCATTTGCAATACCTGAGGTAGAAATGGCCATTTTTCACGATGTTGTAAAAGTAAAGTAAGAAAAGAAGATCAAACTGGGACGAAAGATCATCCACAAGCTAAAGTTGTTACTTTTCAAGTGAATGATTTAGGGGCTACACATCATTCTCATTCAGTTGAGGTAGAAAGTGTACAACTAGAGTTTAAATTTGATTCCTGTTCTCATTTGACAATGATTAATGAAAATATCTTTTGTGAACATTTCAGTGGCAAAGTGAAACTTCTCAGAAATTATGTCTCTCCACAAGGGTATGGTGGGATGCCTATCAAAATGTTGGGATATTTTTTAGCTATGATTGAGTTGAGTGGAGGTATGATTGCTGGAAAAGTGTATGTAGCTAAGCGTGGTGACGCTCTTTTAGGATGGCCTCATCAATCTTGCTTCAGCTACAGGGCTATCAGCTGCTTTATACCATTGTAGGCTTTCCTTCCCTTCTCGCCTGAATCATTGCATGTTCCCGCCTCCTACCTCCTAGCTTCCACGTGATTTCTAAGTATGAGCAAAATAGTCCTTCTGAACCAGAAAACAATGTTTACTGTGGTGTGAGTACTGAGAGTCTCCGATATACGTGGTGCATGCTGATGTGGCACTACTATACCCCGTGTTACAGTAACATCTCCGCGAAGCACGTGTGTCTTCATATGTTCCCTCCTCCTCCTCCCTTCCACTTGATTTCTAAGTATGAGCAAAAGAGCTCTGATGTACCAGAAAACATTGTTTACTGTAGGGTGAGTATGGGGAGTCTCCGATACAGTGTGTACGTGCTGGTGTGGCACTGCTACACACCATGTTACGGCAACTTCTCCACACCCTCCACCCTCAGTTGAGTTGAGCCTCGTGTATGACAAGAGGTGTGTGTGCATCAAAGGCAGCGCAAACTCAAGTGACCACAAGATTAATTAAAGATCTCCCATCAGCAATCTCATCAGCAGCCACACTTCTCCAGTCTTGGTGTCTGTGTGTATTTCCCGTGTGTGATGCATGTGCCTCCTTGTCTCTTTGTTTCCTTTTCATATCTGTAGACTTGCTTTGTATGCGTCTGTGTTCGTGTGTCAACCCTTCAAGCTCATGCTGATTATTAATTCTTTCATGTGGGGTCGGAGGCAGGACATTCAAACTGCAGCACACATTAGTCACCACACCACAAAAACAAGATTACAATCAGGCACTTTTTAAACTCGCTGGTCTTCTGAGAAGAGCTAAGGAGGCCTTTACCACAGCCACCTCACTGCAGTTTTGGTAAAAGAACTTTGAATAGTACCCTTTCTCAAACGGCTATGCATGCCGCACCTGCACCATATTGCCACATTTTTTACATTCAGCCCA
This sequence comes from Lissotriton helveticus, assembly GCF_964261635.1. Classification (NCBI taxonomy): domain Eukaryota; kingdom Metazoa; phylum Chordata; class Amphibia; order Caudata; family Salamandridae; genus Lissotriton; species Lissotriton helveticus. The sequence continues at coordinate 137,894,108 of NC_136069.1, read as the reverse complement.
AAAGGCCTTTAAAAATATCATTTTACAGAGCAGCACAGTGTAGTAATTGGAAATTGCTACATTGTGCTGCTTGCCTGGTTCTCTTCTTCTGTTTGGGCTCTGTCCTGTGCTCTTAAATGTTTTCAGCTTTGATCAGTTTCATTTTGTGCTTCCTCCTTTAAGTTTATCTCATACTTAATTGGCCTACATCTGAGTGGACCACCTGTCAACCACAGCCCCCAACCATCGCCCCCATGAACCGTCTGTGAGCAGTGATCAACATATGTTGTTTTAGGTAGTATATAAACCACACTCAACCCCTTCTTAGTAATTACCAAGCCAGCAGGGAGTTGCCATATGCTGCTGGCAGAGCCAGTGGAAATATGCAATTCTGTGCCCCAGTAGTTTTCCACATAAAAATAATGGTTTGCCACACAATCTCACGCGGTACGGGCAAGGACTCTCTACCTGGCAGCAGTCGTTCCCTGCATGACCTTAGTATTTGGAATTTGAACGTAAGGTCGCTGGTGAAACATCACCGAGATATTTATGATCTTCTCGAGAATAAGTCTCCTGATATTTTTTGTTTGACTGAGACTTGGCTACAGGAGACTGATACGGCTATTCTCAATCTGGCCTTCCCCTCCGAGTACTCGGTCTTCACGCTTAATCGCGCTACTAGAGGTGGGGGAATAGCGCTTGCTGTAAGATCCTGCTACTCCTGTGACTGGAGAGGTCTAAAAATCGCAGGCTGCGAAAGTGCCTCATTTAAGATCTCCATCACTCCCCATTTCTCCCTTTCCGGCATGTTGATTTATCGCCCCCCAGGTAGCGACGTGGCATTTAGGGAGGCACTTCCTGACGCTATTAGTACGCTGGCTGTAGGGTGTGCCAACTTCTCTATCCTTGGGGATATGAATCTCCATTTTGACATTCTGGCAGCGCCCGCCGTGAGTAGTACCTTGGCCGATCTTGAGGCCTTTCAACTGCCTCAATTGATCACGTGTCCCACTCATGTAGGGGGACACATCCTGGATCCCTTTTTCACGAATCTTGCAGAGGTAAGGGTTTTAACCCCTTCCCCTCTGGCCTGGACGGACCATTTCTTAGTGACGATCCAGTGCCCACTGCATGAGTGTATTCTCAAGCCCATGACCCGAGTTGTACCCAGACGACACTGGAATAAATTAAAACTTGAGGACTTTCATCGCCTTTTGGCTGAGGACCCGTTGGGCCCGCTAGACACTGTGGAAACGGGCTATGACCGTTTCTGTGAATGGGTCACCCGGGCCCTTGATTCCCTCATTCCGGTAACCCTGAGCAAATGCGGATCAAGGGACCCCAGTCCTTGGTATGATGGATCTCTGCGTGCGCTGAAAAGCACGTGCAGACGTGCTGAGAGAGAATGGCGTAAAACTTACGACACCAGCAAAAAAGCCCTGTATCTGGCCACCATCAAAATCTACCATCGCGCTGTCTTTAGAGCTCGCGCAGCATTTTACGCTTTTGAATTCCGCAACAGCATCAATCCATCTAAAACTATTTTTAAGGCTCTTAAAGAGCTGGTGGCAAAAAAGCCCTCTGTGAATGCAATGTGCTCTACTTCACATTGCGAAACCTTGGCGGCCTTTTTTCTTGGAAAAGTCCAAGCTATCTACCGAGCCTTTCCCACTGCTATGCCCCTTGGCGAAGGGCTTCCTAGCCCCCCAGTGCAGGATGTTTTACACTCCCTTCCCTGCCTTCCACCCGAAAGCCTCAAGAAACTGGCTCAGCAAGTTAAGTCTGGGTCCCCGGCAGACCCTTTAAGACCGACTCTGTTTAGAGATCTGGCATATTTCGATCTTTTGCCAGTCTGTTCCTTGATTAATATCTCGCTTGCATCAGGGGTGGTTCCTGCCAAGTGGAAACAGGCAGTGGTTATGCCCATCCTGAAGAAGCCATCTTTGGACCCGGGTAAACCTGAGAACTATCTTCCAATATCGCTTCTTCCGTGGCCGGCAAAAGTAGCGCAGGCTCATGTGAACATCGTTCTCTCTGACCATCTCTCGCGGGCCAATATCCTGGACGCCACGCAGAACGGCTTCCGTGCTGCGCACAGCACGGAAACGGCCCTCCTCTTCATGGTAGAACACCTACGCACTGTGCTAGATTTGGGTCAAACGGCGGCGCTTGTTTTGTTAGATCTTAGCGCCGCCTTTGACACCGTTTCGCATAAGATTCTTGTGCAGCGCTTGGAGGAAGCTGGCGTCGTTGGCCCTGCTCTTCAGTGGTTCCGCTCCTTTCTTGCTGATCGATCTTTTTGCGTGGCCGTTCCGCCCCACCAGTCAAAATCTTATCCTCTGGATCTTGGGGTTCCTCAGGGATCTTCGCTGAGTCCCACGTTGTTCAATCTTTACGTGAGGCCGCTGGCTGAGGTCGTCAAGCAGTGGGGTATGACCATGGTGTCATACGCTGACGACACTCAGCTGGCGGTCACTCTCAGCGGGGATTCTTGTTTGGATGCCCCAAGATTCCAGAATGGACTTCGGGCGGTTGCCAGCTGGATGAATTCCAACTGTCTCCAGCTGAACGCAAAAAAAACGGAAATCGTGATCATCGGCAAGCAAGCGGAACTCTGGGGTGATAGGTGGTGGCCCTCAGAGCTTGGTCCCACCCCGACCCCGGTTTCGGAGATAAAAAATCTCGGGGTGTGGTTAGATCCGGCCCTTAGCTTTGTCTGCCACACAAAGAGAACTGCCGCATGCTGTTTCGGCATCCTGCGAGGCTTAAGACCTGTGCTAAAATTCTTTGATGCCTCGACCAGGCAACTTGTGGTGCAGGCGACGGTGATTTCTCGGCTCGACTATGCCAGCTCCCTCTTGGTAGGGATAAATCAGGCCGAAATCACCCGTCTACAACGTGTGCAGAACACGGCCGCTCGGGCAGTGGTGGGCCTTCCCAGGTTCTGTTCCGCTACCAACACTCTGCGCTCTCTCCATTGGTTGCCGATTAAACAGAGGATCCAATTTAAAGTACTCTGTTTGTCATACAAGATCCTCAAGGGCTCCCCTGCCCAGATTCTTTTGAATCGCCTGTCTCCCTATGTCCCGGCCCGCTTTCTACGTTCGTCGGACCTTGAACTTGCAGTAGTTCCCAGGTTTAAGCTCAGCCGTGCTGGCGGCCGCTCATTTCGAGTACGTGCCGCAGCTCTGTGGAATTCCCTTCCTTCAAAGATTTGTGCCCATGATGATCTTTTTTCGTTCCGTAGGGCCGTTAAGACCTTTTTATTTCTTTAACTCGCTGTATTTTTAGTTTCCTATCTTTTAGCTGTGTTATGTTGTTACCTTGTTTGCGCCAGGACGCTCCTTTGCTGGAGCAGCTGTGCGCGTAATAAATGCACTTAACATAACATAACATAACATAACAAATCCTTCATTTTCTGCATAAGTTGCACATTTTTATGAAAACAAAATTGTTTCTAGAGTAAATGGATCAAAGGTTTCTACAAATGCTAGCTATTGTGTTGCCACATAGTGCCAAGTCTGTTGTACCGCTGAAGCAGATGACCTTTCAGTTGTTGATTTAAAGTGTTAAATTGATATTAATGAGGTGAAATCTTTGTTCAGTGTTAAGATGTCTAAAAATAGAAAAATAGTGAAGAAAAACTTCGTCAAAATTTGCTGCGTTTCTAAGCATAATTTGCCTTTTCTTTCTACATTATTTAGTCACCCTGAAAGTCCTTTCCTTCAGCATAATTCCAATGGTCCTGGCTGCTGGACAGATTGTGGGCTTCAAATGCTGTGCATGTGCCTGTCTTAATGCACGTTGCTTCTTTACTTTTGCAAATATCATTTTATAGAGCATCTTAACGTAACTTGGGCATTAGGTAAAATCTGGCACGTGTTCTTGTCCAAACATCCACATTGCCCTCTATTTGAACTAGGATATTACAAATATTTTATAATATAACCACATGTAAGCACGTTTCCTGTTTTATACCAGTCAATAACAGGTTTTACTAATATCAACTAAGTGGTCAATTGTTTTTTCGATCTCAGAGGGCTGAACTTGCCCTTTTAGGCTATACACATGAAATCTTAGTAGCAAGCTCCTAACTTGCTATGCTTTGATTAAAGCACAGTTGCCTTGTGTGGTGTGCGCTGCGTTACAGTATACACAGCAGTGGAGCAGTCGTGCTGTTTTGAGTAACCTATCTTTTGTGCACCGTAAAGGCTAATCCCGCAGGAATGCGGAAGAGGGGGCTCATCAAGTATCCCTCAGAGGTTCATTTTCCTCCTGCTGTTTGAATTTCAGTTTCCTTCAGCCTACCTTTAATTCATCAGCAGTTTCCTTTTGTTATCATAATGCATGTAGGGGAATGGTGCCTCTTGTTGGATACTGGGGCGATTCTTTGCCTCAGCTAACTGCAGGCAGTGAAGGCTCTTGGGATGTATCAATTTTATTCATTCTACCACAGCCGCAGTTAAAAGCACACTCCATCACTAAACAATAACATCACCTCCACCTTTTTTATTGTAGCCTATAAATAAAGGCCACATTCTTAACTTTCATTGTGTTAAAATCAAATACATTTTAATATGAGGTAATTCATAGGTCCAGAATGGTCGGATCTATGCCAAACATTTAGAATAACCAACAAACTTGTAAATTGATACCTCAGTGCACTCTGGGTTACATGAGAATTGGGCATTTCCCAAAGACCTGCATACACAGGTGCTCCCTCTTTATGTGTCTGTCACCTGCTCCACCCTTCTTTCTCACACAATCTTTCTGCTCCTCTGTCTAGAGTTCATTCTGCACTTCATTCACAAACTAATTAGCCTCTCTGTTTTCCTGACTATCCAAATGTGTGCAGCTCTCACCCTTATCTATCCACCATGCCACATAATTCGACTACACAAATCCACTTCACACCACATAATTCCACACATAATTCCAATCCAGGGGGCGTGGTCTTGCCAAGCAGTAAGATGGCTGCTCAGTAAGAGGGCTCTGCTGGCCGAGACACGCATAATCCGTGCAGTCTGGGGGTGCAACACAACACTGGTGCAGTATAGGGCAGCCTGCCGGCTCATGTGGCACTTCGAGGCCAGCTGTTCCTGTCCGCTTGGATGTGTACGTACAGAACTGAGTGCCACGCTTGAGGTCTAACATCACATCTCAGGGGTGAGACCGCGCCCACTTGATTGTAAGCTGAGCCGGGAAGAGCTTGTCGGGTCACGTATTGGCAGCAGAGGAGGACATCGCCTGGCCGTGGAGGTGGCCGTGCTGCGGTGCTGGTAGGATCCCCCAGATCAGAACCATTGAGGAGGTGGGAGCAGCAGCCTTGGGGGGCCTGCTGAGGCCTGCCGCAAGGGCGGCATGGACCAAGTGAAGGGCTGTTGAGGAGGTGGCTGCGCTCGCATCTGGGAGCTTCGCCTCCCTTCCGGCTCCCTCCAGTCCTGCATGCGGGACCAGCCGGTTCTGCAGCGAGCTGCCTTGGGCACTGATCAGGGGCGCTGGTGAACCGTAGCGAGGGGCCAGGACAGGCGGTCCCTAAAAGTTCTGTGTTCCGCTGGACCTACACCGGACCAGGTTAGCCCATGCATTGAGCCTTGTGGTGTGGGCTTACAGCTTCACTAGTTGCTTTAGAGATCGATTCCCATTGCCATTAGAATGCTCTCCATCGTGGTCCCCCCAGCTAAGCATGGGCGGATTTAGCGAATCTGGCGTACGCGAACTTGCGTATTTACGGATTCGCAATCCGCAAAATCCGCGAACTATCGCGAATTTGCGGATTTTTGTGTTTTTTGTGTTCGCAAGGGTTCGCGAGGATTTGTGTGCCAGTTCGCAATTGCGAACTTACTTGTCGGCTCGCAACGGCCGCGACTATGTTGTTTCTACGTCTGGTTCATCATCACAGGTTCACAGCACCCTCTGTTTCACCACTGCCACCCTCTGGTACACCCATGCCACCCTCTGGTACATCCTCACTGCCACCCTCTGGTTGGTTTATCACTGTAAATTATGGGGGTGAAAAAAAGCAAGCACACCTGCCCTGCTTCAACTGCCATGAATTAGTTTGGGGTTGATTAATGTGTCAGTGATTTTGAAACTTCCAGTCTGGCTGGCACCTGCTTCCTTCCTTATCTGTAATTTGCTTTCTGTTGCAGTGCAATTTTTTTTTCACAGGACCTTTATGGCCTACTTGTAGCTATTCTATGAGCCTGCTGTTTGGGTCAGAGCAGGGTCATAGAATAGTTGCAAATAGGCAACTGAACTCTGGAGGGGCCCCTCAGGAAGCACTAGAGTGAATGGTTACTAATGTTAAGATTGAACTTTTGCACCTGCTGATTGCTTTCAGTTCTGCAAAAATCGTTTTTCTGCAATTTCGCGCGATTTGCGGGGCGCGAATCCGTGCGAGACCGATTTTGGAAGCCGCGAATTTGAGCGAATACACGATTTGTTTTTTTTGCGGCGTGTATGTTCGCGTGATTTTGTGCGTGTTCGCAAGGCGCTTGTAGCGCTACGTTTGCGAAGTTACCCTAGCGGTCGTACATGGGCGCGGCCATCTTGTTTGCATGACGTAATTCCGTTTCCGGCCGCTATGTGTAATCACGCAAAGTATGCGGCTCGCTAGTACAATTTCGCACGTGATCGCGAGGAAAATCTCGCGCAAACTTACCCACGTGGTCGTGAACGGGCGCGGCCATCTTGTTTCTCATTCATTGCTATGGTTCTGGGCATGCTCTCTGTATCCTTTCTTAATCTCTGCCATCCTTTGCTTTTTTGAAGTTTTTTTTTAATCTATATTACCTATTATCTATCCCTCTATTTTTCTAGCTCTATATTTTTGTGTTTTCTGCTACTTTTTGTTAATTTTGAACTACTTTTTTAAACGCTTTTCTTTTCTTCTTCCCTGTTCTATTTCTTCTTTCTTATTTTGCTTCCTTTCTGCCCAGACCATGGCAAAGGGAGCCGGGAAGAAGCCCGCAAAGGGGAAGGGTCCCGCACCCCGTGCCCGGGCGTTTGAGGGGGGAGACAGTGATAGCTCGGGAGATTCTTAGTGCAGAGGAGGTGGCCGCACTAATATTTCACGTCCAGCGCCGCCTCCCCAAGACCATCATGGGAGGCGGCAAGATCGCAACCGGCTACGGCATCCGGGAGCGCCGGAAGCGGTGGGAGAAGGTGTGCCGGGCCATGTTTAAACTCTCTGGGGTCCGGTGCATTTATAACCAGGCCACCCACCGCTGGACGGATGTCATGGACCGGGAACGCGACTTGCTGGACGTGCTTGGCGTAGAGATCCCCGGGCTTGGTGAGTAGTAGTAGCTATTTCTAGCTATTTCATCACTACTCTGTTTTATCCGGCTCTGTTATTTGCAAATGTTTGTTTTTTACCAAGAGCAATAATGCTGTCGATTACATTGTAGGTAAATTATATTTGAAAATCTTCTATGCATTTCAGGTGCACTGCTCTCCTTCTCAGTAGCCTTGCTACTATGCTTATTTGTTTTGTATTTTGTGTTCATTTCATTGGCCTGAGAAATTATGTATGAGTGTAGTGTAAAGAACTGCGTAATGCTAGACACTAAGGGTCATATTTTCAATTACCGGCGCATCCCTGCAAAGTAGCAGGGATGCACCAGTAATTGTGCGCCATGCCACCACCACCCATGGGCCCAAAACGTCACAGAAGCCTTACACATCTGTGCCGTAAAGGCGGCGCATTGCTGGAGTTGCGTGCCAACGATGGCGCAGCTCCAGCAATGCTCTGGGGTGCCCGATCTCCCCAATGCTGCATCAAGCCGTACGTCGGCTTCAAGCAGGCGCAGGGTTTGAGTCACGCATCATTGTCCTAAAAGTGACTGATTGACATCTTGTAGATTTCCCTCAGCCACTTTTAGGATTCGTTCCTGCGCAGGAACGCCCTCCCTTGCGCCGGAACGCCCCCTGATGGCGCAGGGCTTTGCAACGTGATGCATCTCCCATATGCGTCACTTTGTTAATATACGCCGCACCATGGCGCCTCTTTTGTTCTGCCGCTGGGTCACAAAAGTCACGCAACAATGGAGCAAAAGAGCCGCAAGGGGCTTCAAAATCAGCCCCTACAGACTCAAGTCCAGTCCTTCCTTTAGACACTGGCTATAAGAAGAAATAGTGGTGGTGGTCGGTGGATTTATAGTTTGAGTATTCACTGATCTGCACGCACAATGGACTTTGTCTGTCACTTCGCGTGCTGCGGACTGCTGCCTGCCAGGCCAAGGTAAACCTTTTTAGTAGTCTGTTTAGTGAGTTACATAGGAACTTTCAAAGTCAACGGTCCGCAAATCAAGCAATACTAATAACGTAGTATACCACATGAGATCAGTCAATATATCCCGTGGAATAGTTGTCTATCTATTTGCTATTTCGCCAAAATATTTTGTATTGTTATTTTGAAATGTTTGATTTGGTTGACAAATATCATCCATGTTTTCTGGTCTTTCTTTCTTTCATGTTGTACATCAGCTCCCCCCAGGGGCAAGAGGACACAGGAGGAGGAGGAGGGTGCTGTTCAGGATGCAGGCCAGGATCGGGCAGGCGAGGGCTCCTTTGCTGGCCCCAGTAAGTTTTAATTTTAATATAGAGTACCTATTTTTTCCTAGCGTTCCTCGTTCGATTTTTTCTAAATCGTCTTTGATCTTCTTGTAGACTGGATCTAAATTCTTATCCTGCCTCGACTATGACTCCCTGTGGTATTACTAGATTATTCTTATTAGTCTGTCTGTGTAGCTAACTAAGATTGCACAATTGGCAATTCCATTGGACTCCCATTCTAGTCAGCAATAGCTCTATGCACTGAGTGCAGTCCTCTGGGATTGTCCATAATGTCTTTTCAAGTCTTCGAAATGTTTATGCTTTGACAATTGCCAACAATAAAAAGGTGAATGACCACCAAGAAAGAATAGGATACTACTTTACTTTTGGTTTGGATACTAGGACAATCCATTCTACTACTGTTGCAGGGACAAATCTGCACAAACAGAACTATGGACACGAAATAATGCAATAAATTATTACATTGTATTTAGTTTTTTTCACATTTCTTTATTCCTCCTAGACCAAATATTATATAGTAGTGAGTGGTGTATTCTAACATTCTTAAATGTACTTTGTAGGTGGAACATCTGGTGGCGGGGCCAGCGCGGAGGTGGTGGTGTTGGACGAGGACTCTGGGGAGGAGGCGGTGCAAGTGCCGGACGTTCCTGTGAGGGTTCACACGGTGGTGGCGGGAAGAGGTAAGCTATATATTCCTTACTTATTGAGATTGAAGACTGCATAGTGTGCTTTCTGCACGGGTGTATTATAAATCAACCAGGTAGTAGCCTCCTCTAAATGTACTTCGACTTAGCTGTGAAGTTTTTGGCGAGAAGAATCCCAATAAGATCTGAGATGAACTTGATGGATGGGATAAACGAAAAGCGAAAGAAGGGTGTAAGTAAGTGTGGAAGGACGAGAAATTTAATGATGGCTGGCAAAGAAGAATGATATGTGTTTGCTTGGTCCCCGAGGTGGCTGGGAAGGAAAGAAAATGGTATGGTGCATGGCTGGGTGAATGATGAAGCAAGGATGGGTGGAAGGAGAACAGCCTGGGTGGGTGAAACAGAAACTGTATGTGTGCGCAAATACTTTGAATGGATGGATGCCTGGATCATGGTATTATCTGACTCTTAGATAGCATATGTGTATCTAGAGAGAGTAGACGGTCACTGGATGAACTAAGTGTTACCTTGAAGAGCATGTAACACCGCACCTGCACGTCCGTTCCAGTGTAGGAAAGGCAAGGAAAAGAAGTTGTAATTTTGTCCAAATACTACCATGAATAGTAGCAGTAGTTTGTATTGCAACTGCAAGCACAGCATATATCCGGTTCTTACGGTGGACACTCCCAACCTCTCTTAATAACTTTAGTTTAGTAGTAGTACGTCATTCATGTGTGGGTGTATCACTGTTCACTCAATAATAAGCAAAGCACCTAAAGTCATCCCATATGTCATCAAATACATCCCATGTGAAGTGATAGATAATCAAATTATTTAGCTTCTTCATTTTCCTTTTCTAGTACTCATTTGCACTGTAGGGTGAAAGCTAAATTAATTAAGCAGTAGCCCTTGTAACAGAGTATTTTCAGTGCCACCCGTAATAGAAAAGGAAGAGCTTCACCACCTGCATGTACTGGACCGGTACAGTAACGCAAGTCTGTCTCACTCATCATGGTGTGCGTCTGTTTTTCTCGGGTGCAAGTTCACTGCGCTGGCATTATGCCGGCTTGCATAAGATAACGTACCAATTTTCCTAAACCAGAGAGAAGAAGAAGAATAAGACTGGTGGACTGTCATAGTCGACTGTAATGGAAGTCCATAGTGCTCATAGAATTAGTTCCTTAAACTCCCACTAATGTTAGAGCAAGGATGAAGAAGTGGGAGGCTAGATAGATACTGTCCTCAATAGTTATGTACTGTGCTTTCAATTTGCTACTTGTGCTGTGACACAACTTTGTGCTCAATCACTTTGTGTTATTAATCTTAAGGAGCATTGGTTACAGACTATGTCTTTCTTTCTTCATATAGTTGCTCCTTCCAAATCATCTAGACCATCACGGAGGGAGCAGGCTCGAGTGGCCCGGCAACGGAGGCTGGATGCCACTGTCGCCGAATATCGACGGCTGGTGGCCCTGGAGGAGGAGGACACGCAGTGAACCGGTACGACAACAACAACATCTACTGGGACAGCTGCATCCTCCTCCGTGCCCCCACGGGCTGCCAGCCAGCGCAGTGCTCCAGCGGTACGGAGCCGGGCTACCAAAGCCAACCGCCACCGCCGAGCAGAAAAGACACCAGCTGCCCCCCACAGGAGTTGCAAGGCACGCCAGCGCCGCTTATCCCTAAGAGTGTCCTACCTGGAGCAGGAGGTCCATACCTACAAGAACTTGGTGGAGGGCCTCCGCTTCGACCATGCCACCCTCCGCAAGGAGTATGATGCCCTGGCCGCTAAAGTCAACAGCACCCTCCCGTAGTGTAGTGTCCCTTGCCCCTTTTTTAGAGACTTTTGGGGGGTGGGAATTGGGAGTTGGGTTGTGGGACTTTTGAAGGACAATCGTTGGGGTTAGGGAGGGTCTTGCGGGAGATTATTTTGTTAGGGCTACTAAAATATACTTTTTAAAACTTTATCTGACCATACCTGTTTTTTACTGCTTTTGAGTCTGGTGGGTGGGGGTTTAACAGTAAGTTTGTTTTCCTGAGGAGTCCTAGGACTTTAATAGTACTACCGTCAATCTCTCGTCTATTCCTAATACTCCATTATACTACCTCCCACCAAACGCTTATCTTACCTGTAATTTGTGTTTGAAAGTAGGGCTAGTCCCAGGGCTGGCTCCACAGGAAATGGCGATTAAGGTTGGCAATCCTGGGCGGATTAAATGTCCTCATTGCGGTGGTACTAGTGGTGTGACACAGTGGCAGTTGCATGCATATGGAAAAAAAGAAAATGAAACCTGGTTTGTCCTTACTATAGCATTACAACGGTACGATAGAGAATATAGGAGGTGACAGTTCACTAGAACAGTGCCACACAGAGCCTAACAAATGGTAAAGTAGAAAGTATAACTAGTACTTGTGTTGAATTTCTTTGACATTGGCTACTACTACAAGAAATAGTACTGAAGCTAGCTGAGTAAGTCTAGAATATATCCTCGGATTCCTTCACCAGCCTGTTGCTATGACCTTATCCCCCCCAGCAAGTGTGTGGAATTATTGATGTCATTTAGTCACACATCAAGCAAAACCACACAGCCCGGGGGGAGACGGTTAGGGTTTTGAAAATGGATGGGAATGGGGGTTTCTTTTTGGGTAGGTTTTGTTGAGAGAAAAAAAAGAAGCACAGCATTGACAAACAAGAATTGAAGATAAAGAAATCTTTGGGTACATGGCTAAATCTTTTGAACACTAAGTGCCTCTCACAGAGTAAGTGATCCCCCCTTTCCCACCATGGATTTTCTTCAAGTCGCTTGCAACAAAAATTACACATTCCCACGAGTGCTCTAAAACCCCAGAACTCAGTTGCAAAAACCAAGAACACCCCGAAACACATGCAATCCTGCTGCTAGGGCTAACCCTAACGAACCCTAAGTTACAAAAAGTACCAAAACCTTTTTCATCATGGATGTTGTTAAAAGCAGTTTTCTCCGGTATTAGACCTTCCCAGCAATGGCCCCAGAGCCGTCAACCCAGGCGAAAACAAGTAGAAGACCCCCAAACTGCCAAAAAGCAAAAGTACAAAAATGTGGACTTTGTCACTTTTGTGAAAATTTGCCAAATCACTCCGCGCGCGCTCTGCAGCTAGGCCCTAACTCCCCTCTGCTTCCATGGATTTCCTTCAAACCTCTTGCTATCTAAACTATCCATACCCAGTAGTGCTCCCAGACCCCGAAACCCACCCACAAACACCAGGAAGCCCCCCAAACAGACCCCTGTAAACGCTACATTGAGCAAAAAGTCAGAAAAGGCAAAAGCTTTTTTCCTCATGAATGTTGTTTAAACCAGTTTTCTCAGGTATTAGACCTTCCCAGGAATGGCCCCAGAGCCGTCAACCCAGGCGAAAACAAGTAGAAGACCCCCAAACTGCCAAAAAGCAAAAGTACAAAAATGTGGACTTTGTCACTTTTGTGAAAATTTGCCAAATCACTCCGCGCGCGCTCTGCAGCTAGGTCCTAACTCCCCTCTGCCTCCATGGATTTCCTTCAAACCTCTTGCTATCTAAACTATCCATACCCAGTAGTGCTCCCAGACCCCGAAACCCACCCACAAACACCAGGAAGGCCCCCAAACAGGCCCCCGAAAACGCTACATTGAGCAAAATGTCAGAAAATGCAAAACCTTTTTCATCATGGATGTTGTTAAAAGCAGTTTTATCCGGTATTAGACCTTCCCAGCAATGGCCCGAGAGCCGTCAACCCAGGCGAAAACAAGTAGAAGACCCCCAAACAGCCAAAAGCAAAAGTACAGGTGATTAAAGTTTTAATTATATTAACTTGTGCAAAACAAAGAAAGACAGAAACACAGGAATAAAAGTCAATAAGTACAAAAAAGAAAATGTCTGAATTCATTGGCTCACTTTCAGGCCTCGGTGTCAGGGAAGAAGAGTTCGTCCTCATACTCTGCGAAATGATCAGGCAGGAATAGGTCAGTGTCACCTAACGCAGAAGAAATTCCCTCATCTAAGTTGCTGTCCTCCTCGTCTTCTTGCGTCGTGCGATCTGGTACTTTGAAATCTGGTGGTATGAGGTGCTCATTCATCTTGATCATTGTCAATATCTCCACATTTTTGGGCGAGAGGCGGGTCCGTTTGCAAGTTACAATGCCACCAGCAGCACTGAAAACACGTTCAGAAGACACACTTGCGAGTGGGCAAGACAAGTAATGTATAGCCAGGCGGGAGATCTCTGGCCACAATTCTTTTTTCCCATGCCAATACGCCAATGGGTCAGCATTAACATAGACCTCTGTTGAGTCATTCAGATAGTCCTGCACCATCGACTCAAAGTTCTCCACGTTTCCTCCACTTTGCTGAATTTTTGCTCGGACCTTTTCAGAACCATTACCAATCTCAGCTAGCCAATCGTCTTCATCACCCGATATTTCTGTTGTGTCTGGTGCAGATGATGCGGTTGCCGGTGTCTTTAACGGTTGAGAGGTCACTTGTGCCACAGCCACAGGTGCAGAAGTGGAGTCTTCTGACTGGGGATGGCCTGCTGATGCTGATGTACTGCCTTTTCCTTCAATTTGCTTCCGTTCTTTTTCAAACCTGATGGCTGACCAGGCTACCCAACGTTTGTACTTTGTAGCATCTTCATCACTAAAAGGAAATAATGCAGAGCCTGCCAGCGCCTTTTTGTAGCGTGGATGCAGAATAGTAGCACAAATGTAATGCTGTTCTGAGTGGATCTTTTGAAGACGTTCATCGCCACGTAGACGCTCTAATAATTTCTCCGCCAAAAGAAAAGCGTCTTGCTTTTCTTCATCGTTTTGAAACTTTGAAGACACCGCCTTCAGTTTGTGCTCCAGCATGCGCAACAATGGGATAGCTTTTCCAAAATTACAGTCCTCCCTGCTGACTGCAACTCAACTATCTGCCAATGAGGGAGTCATGACAAGACTGCAGGTGATCCAGAACACGGCTGCCCGTTTGGTCTTGAATGCTCCTCCCGCACACCTTCAAAGCCCCTATTGGCAAAACTCCATTGGCTACCAGTTAGACAGAGGGCAAAATTCAAGGTATGCTGTACCATACATAAGAGTCTTAATGGTATGGGACCTGCATATCTGGCAACCAAATTTGTCCCCTATAAACCCTCCCGCTCACTTCGGTCGAGCGAACATGTGCCTAGAGCCAAGAAGGCCTAGAGCCAAGAAGGCAAGACAGGGTAGCAAAGCCCTCTCAATAGCTGGCCCGTCCCTCTGGAACAGTCTCCCTAACACTCTTAGGCTATGTAAGGACCATCTTCCTTTCAGGAAAATGTTAAAAACACTCTTATTCAGTTTCTAGACAGCTAACGTTCTCCTGAACTCAATGGGGTAGAAGTCAAAAGCGCGGAGATACTCCTCCGGGAGTCGAGGCCAGCGCTATACAAGCCTGTAAATAAAAGGACGAAGCATGTCTGTCAGGCTTTTAACTAGCTCCCATTGCGCCGCATTTAACCTCAGGTCCTCCTTCACAGCTGTACCCATTGTTAAGAAATACTGATCGAGTACCGTAAACTGCTCATACAGACGCTCAAGCATGTAGAAGGTTGAGTTCCAACGTGTTGGCACCTCCTGGATGAGTGCTTTCACTGGCATTCGACGTTCATGTTGCAGGCTCCTCAGATGCTTCCGGGCCTTAAAAGAATGGCTGAAATGGTTGCAAATTTTTCGGCAGGTGACCACTAACTGGCATGCTGGACTTTCTTTCTCCAAGAATTTTTTAACAACCAGGTTTATACAGTGCGCCAAACACGGCACTCTGAAATAGTCACCCAGTTCCATGGCCTTAACTACATTGGCGCCATTATCCGTGGAAACATAACCAATGCCGCGTTTTTTTGGAGACAGCCAGTGAAAGACCTTTGTGTTGAACTCATTCAAAATGTTTTCTGCTGTATGACGTTTCTCCAAGCCAAACATGGCTAGTGTTGCATGTTTCCGAGCAGCTTTAAAAACTTGGTCCAGGTCAGCACCTGCGTTTAGCTTTGCTTTAACCCCTGAAAAAGAGACCCAGTGTGCAGTGATGCACATGTAATCAGTGCCTGCGCCACTGGTCCACATGTCTGTTGTGAGATGTATAGTGTGAACAGCACTCTTCTGCAAAGCTGCCCCAATCACCTCCAGCACATCTTCATGTAGTGCTGGAACCGCAACTCGGGCAAAATAGTACCGGCTAGGAACCTTCCATTTAGGGCAGAGCGCTGCCACTAATTCGAGAAAAACAACCCCTTCGACAAAAGAAAAAGGGAGAAGATCCAGCGCTAGCATTTTAGCCAGCTTAGTGTTATACAGACGCACCATTGGGTGGTTGCGGTCATATGGCGCGTCTGAAAACAACATTGTTTTAACGTTGCCCTGGACCATTTTACGGGACGATGATAACTTCTTCGACCCAGCTACGCTCGCTGATGAACTTTTTCGCATTGGTGTCTCACTCTGTCCCACACTCTTAGTGTGGCTCCCAGGGGTACTGGGTGTAAGTGAAGTGTGTGACACTTCTTCCTCCTCGTCATCATCAGATGGAACATCAACGTTTTCTCGACTTGCAATTCGGGCTTCCTTGATCTGCTTTAGGTGCGCCAACCATTGGACAGTGTTTTGTCTCTTAAGATGACCTCTCTGGCCTCCAGTCCCATAGTTGGTACCAAGCTTACCACGACTAACTGCAAGCTTACAAATGCTACAAATGGCTATGTTTTCCCTTTTTGTGGAAACACTAAAGAAGTCCCAAACTGCGGACTTGAAATGTCTGTGGGGGCCGGAGGAGGCGATACTGGTGGTGGCCGTGCTGCTAATGCCAGATGAAGTGGAGGATGTGTATTGCTGAACTTTACTATGTTGTGCACTTTCACCACCACTAATTGAGGTCGAGGTGGATGGAGGTCCCTTCTGGCGAGTAAGAAATATGGAAGCGGTACGTTGTGGTGTACTAGTTAACATCAATGATTCTGGTGTTCCCATTGCCTCCTCGTCGACTTCATCTTCACGCTCAGCAGCCTGTCGGGCTAGGGTCAAAATGTCTGTTTGCTGCATGCCCGCTGGGGCTTCCGTGACGTTAGTGATGATGACTGCGTCGTCGTCGTGAGAGTCTTCAGCAGCAGGAGTATACGCCACTTCTTGTTGAGCGTCATCACACTCCATAACTTTGAGAGTTTCGACGACCTTCCTTTTATGCTTAGCTACCTTTGTCAGATCATGGTGTGCCTCCTCAACCTCACTCTCAGACGGCAGTGGTGCTGGTTCCCAAGTAAGATCCAGATCATCAGAAGGAGGTGGGCTTGAAGAAAATGTAGACACCAACACCCTTGATCTTTTCCTTGCTCGGGATGTGGACGACAATGAATGATCATCAGGAGGAGTGGCTTCCTCGAATGATACCTCGGCTTGATTGTCGATTTCCAGATGTGCCCCTACTTCTGGAGGAACAACTATTGTGGCCATTTGTTGTGCCCCTCCATGCACCTCTGCTTGCTCCTCTCCTTGCGCCGCCTCTCCTTCTACATGTACTTGGGCTTGTACTTGCACATGTGATTGTTGTTGCGGCTGTGGTTGTTCAACACTCGTCAGATGAGCTACAACAACCTGTGTTGATTGAGGGACATTGCTGCTGCTTTCTTGCGATGAGCCAACATCACTGGTCGATGGTGATTGAAGAACTATACTGGCTGTCTCTGAAGCACTCAAGGGCTTGGACCTAAGTTGGCGTGGTGGTGGTGGCACTGAGCCCAATGGAGCGGAGGTGCTGCTCCCAGCTTGGTCCCCAGCAGACCCCGCTGCTGCAGCAGGAGTACTTTCTTTTCCCAGAAAATGTGGCGGTCGTCATCACACCCGTCTCCTTGGCAAGTGGCGCCACTTGCTTCTTCTGCTGCTTCTTCTGCTCCTTACTGGCAACTTTCTTGCTAGAGGAGCTACGGGTAACTTTTTTTGGGGCCATCTTCTTCAGATGTCACTCTGAACAGCAGGCCGCAGTTGCACAAGTTGCAGAGTTGTCTGTGGCCACACGTGACGTTGTGCTGCACACACCGCAGCAGGACTTCTTCCTGGCACTGGTGGTTCTCTTGTGCACCTACAAGCAATGGAAGACAGAGGAACATCAGTTATACACCCCAAAAAGTCGAAAAAACACACAAAAATCAGCACAATCCCAGCCCATCCATGGCCTGAATGGTGTTTAAATTCAAGAAGACAACCCACAGAAAGACTAGGCCCATGCACCACTCACTACCCCTGGCCAAAAGGCCCCACCAGCAGCCCCAAAAAAACGACAAAAAACACAAAATTCAGCACAATCCCAGCCCATCCATGGCCTCAATGGTGTTTAAATCCAAGAAGACACAACACAGAAAGACTAGGCCCATGCACCACTCACTACCCCTGGGCAAAAGGCCCCACCAGCAGCCCCCAAAAAATGACAAAAAACACAAAATTCGGCACAATCCCAGCCCATCCATGGCCTCAATGGTGTTTAAATCCAACAAGACACCCCACAGAAAGACTTGGCCCATGCACCACTCACTACCCCTGGGCATAATGGATGAAAGCTAGGCAAAATAAGTGCAGGCCTCAGACACTGCCTCTCTTCAAAATGGCCCCTTGCACCCCAAGCACATGTTGCCTGTACCAGCACTCAAGATGGCCACCACCACCACCCACATGGCCAGTCCAAATCAACAGTAGCACCCCCAAAAAAAGGAAAAACACACAAAAATCACCACAATCCAATGCCATCCAGGATGTTTACATTAAAGAGAGTGAGACCCCACAGGCAGACTCAGTCCATGCACCACTCACTACCCCTGGGCAAAAGGCCCCAACAGCAGCCCCAAAAAATCGACAAAAACCACAAAATTAAGCACAATCCCAGCCCATCCATGGCCTCAATGATGTTTAAATTCAACAAAACAGTTGTATAATGCATGCACCCATAACCAACCCTGGTCCTACTGGATACTGTGGCTACCCACAATATATTTTATTTAATGTTCTGAAAAAGTTCCAAAATTGTAGTTGCAGCAACTGTAATGCCCCAACAAACTTACTTGTGAAAGTTGATTTCTAATCCAAAAGTGATCCAAAGAAAGTCAAAAAGGCCTCAAATCCAAATATCCAGCAGCACCCACAAAAAGTAATCCTTCCAGGTCAAGGTCCAAATGAAAGTGACCAGCACATGAAGAAAGCACTGGGAGGAGCCTGCTGGACAGGAACAGGAAGATGGAGACTGTGGGGCACTTCCTTCCTCCCCCCCCCCAAAAAAAAATGGACTCCTTGCAACAAAAAAGTGCAGGCAAATGTCAACCTGAGGAGTGATTCTGATAAAAATCATCATTTTCTGAAGGTTTATGCTGTTTGCTGGTGGATTTCTTGTGCAGAATTGCAAAATCTCTATTTCGCGAGTGTGAGATTGTTCCTGCCCGCCGCACCTACGTGTTCGCAATTGCGAACTCTCGCGATGCGTGCTGTGCAAGGTAAGGTGGCAAGCCGCGATTACGTATTCGCGGGCGCCAACTCCCGCGGGATCCCGCAGCAAGATCCAAAATGGCGCAGCACTCGCAAAATATCGAGAAAAACAACTCGGCAAAGGCTGAATGACGGAAAGTGAACGCTGTGCGCCACGCTGCGCGCCGCAATATTGTATCACCAAGCAAAAAAACCCGCCGCGTGCGAATTGACGGATTTTCGGCAAATTCTCTAGAGTTCGCGGATTGCGAATTTACCGAAAATCCCAAAATTCCGCGAGCGGAACGGATTTTACGCCCATGCTTACCCCCAGCCACGAATAACACAGACTGCTCCTGCAAACTCAGAAAGAGAATGCAGATGGTGAACATCGGTGATGCCACGTGGATGGCGGTAACCTACATACTGCTCTCCCGCTGTACAGCGCTAACCCAGTGCCCAACTGTGGAGTCCTCATTCAACCTAACCCCATAAATGTGGAGGGTCGGTGCACAGCATCCGATCAGCCTGCATCTGGCTTCAGTAGATGGCCTGTTGCCCCATCAGTCCCCTGTAGTCCGAGTTGTATGTACCTACCCAGAGCTTAGGCCTGCTCGAGCCCCTCCTGTGAGGCTGGACCCAGGAAGTGTGGCAGAGCCCTGGACCCTACGAGATAGCATTGCTGGAACATCCGGACAACATCCTAGGGTGAGGGGATAGACTGCTCCTATGCAGATGGGCAAACAGCCACAATAACTACACCATCTTAGCAAGTTCCCATTGACCTTCTAGCCGTAAACAGTCCCAAAATGGGCAAACACGATGTCAAGCAATCAAAATTGTCCTTTGAGAAAAGGCGCTTTGCTCACCAAGTCGACAACGCCTCAGGATGTTGACTCAGCACAGATTAGGGTGACCAATGTGCAGGATGCAGAGCTCCGCAAGATACTCATGAATGTGGAAGCAAGCCTAAAAACAATTAACCCTAATCTAGACCTGCTCACCTCACGCCTTGATCATGTTAAAAAGCAGGTTGATGCGAACCATAGAAGACTTGACCATCTAGAAAGCTGAGTATCAGATGTGGATGATCTTCAATCGGAATTAAAAGAACACCCCTTGCAAATGGACAGTGTTAGAGCTAATCAAGGCCAAAAGTTAAGATCTTGAGGCTCAACAATCTCCGCATGGTGGGAATCCGCGCAACCACACCCATTTCCAAAATGGAGGATTTTGTCGAAACTTTTTGTGGGACATCCTTGGAGTGGACCTATCACCCGTCTTTATCGTGGAGAGAGCTCACAAGCCACCGGTGGGGTCCTCCCCACAATTTTTTGTGACCACCCTGTTGAACTAATGGTATCGAGACTCAATCCTCAGTCTTGCCAGCGAGAGAGGACAGATCCAGCATCAAGGTAATAACGTTTAATTTTATCCCGACTTCACCTTGGCAGTGCAGGCTGCCCACCAGGATTTTCTACTGGCAAATAAAGTACTGTAACAGGTGGGCAAGAAATATGTCCTCCTATAGCCTGCAAAGCTCAGGATCCCCCATGAGTGCAAGGTGCATGACTCTACGGAGGCTAAACTGGCTTCGTAGTCCGCGATACAGATAGCCAAGATCAGCGATCCGCTACTGCTTTGTCGCATTCCTCAGCTGGGGGGCAGTTCAGTGACAATGATTTATGCTTATTTTGAATGTTCCAGACAGTCGTCTCAGTGTTGGGTGGTAAGAGGGTCGGAAGTGCCCCATTGATAATGCAAATATTATTACCTGTATTGTTTGTGTAGATGTCAATGACGCTGGTGTTAATCGTCTCTCTGCTACACAAATTAGCATGCTATCATGTTGCATGGAACTCCCCAGAGGTTCACCTGCTCGGCCACCAAGCCGTTAGGGTGGGTCTTTCGCCTGGTGTCTCTTCGGCCCCAAGGGATAATTCCCATTTGTTGTATTCATGGGGAGGATTTACACAACCTTTTTTGAGGGTTGGTGTGGTTGGAGGGTGGGTAAGACTTTTTTCTTGGGGTTTGGGAAAGGAAGGTGGGGGACTGTTATAGTTTTTGAAAAATAGTTGGCAAAAGTCATACACTGTTCCTTTGCTGCACATCGCTCACCCATACTGGGCACCTGCGAGGCTAGCGGTCCTATTACTGGGCATTCAACCATAAACTCCTCCTGTTCTCCCCTAGCTGCTCCCAGATAAGATGATCAGCATATCCTGTCTTACATGGAATGTGCGCGGGCTGAATAATGGGCGTAAGGCTCGCCTGGTACACGCTCATCTCACCAGACACAAGACACAAAATCGACATATGCTTCTTACAGGAAACCGTCTGGTGAAAGCCCCCACTTCTGACCTTCTTACACATGGGTGGGGAGCAATATATTCCTCAACATACTTTAACTACGCCGGGGGGGTTCATCATCCTGTTAAAAAAGGGACTACCATGGCAGACATCCCCATTATTTCAGTGACAAAGATGGACGGTATGTAATATTAGCAGGCACACTTTACAGACATTGGCCGCAATGTATGGGCCTAACATTGATGACCCAGAGTTCTTCACAAAGCTCTGGCATCAATCTCTGAAACTGGCCCCGGAAGACACTATGGGGGGAGGTTTCAATGTTCCCCTGAAGGACTTTTGGGACAGATCCGGTAGCTCTCGGTGCCCTCGACCCCAGACGGCTAAAAACATACACACATTGATCTCTAATCATCACATGATGGACGTTTGGCGGCCCGCACACTGTGATGTGTGCGGGGGTGCCTCTACTCACAACACAATGCATGGTCCAGAATTGATTTCTGGCTGACCTCCAAAGATGCGCAACAATGGACCACATCAGTTACTCCCTGTCACATACCCTCTCCGACCATGACCATCCTCCTGCTGCTTCCCCAAACAATGCCACATGCATTCGTCTGGCTTCTCCCACTGGGCGCATTTCAAGATGCGGCTGTTGATGAGGGGATCTGGGAAGCCATTGTGGATTACTTTGAGAACAATACGAATTCCGTAAGCTATCCCTCTATGCTATGAGAAGCCTAACAAAATGGTATCCTCAAGGCCATATGTGGGTCACTCACTAGACTAGAAGCCGACATCAGAGCCCTGGAGATGAACCTAATCCACTCTATTATACCAGCAAGTATTTGAGACAAAATTACCAAATACCAGGAAGAAGCGATGCGCGAAGTGCACTACGTAGGCAAGGAGAATCACGCTTGGCAGTACAGGGAGGGTTATCGCCCTGATAGGACGTTAGCCGGGTGTATAACATACCTCAGTCTATGAATCCGAGCTGTGTGAACTTCCCCCTAACCTCCTGTACATTATGTCTGCAGGGGAGTTTACAGCTAAACAGCAACAAATTTCCCTTTTATACATTTTTTATTTTTTAATATGTTATTCCTCTATATATTGTATTTCTAATGATTACCCAAATGTGTACCTTATATTATTGTTTGAATGTGATACTTGTGAGTTCCCAAAGGATATTTTATTACCATATCAATCAATCAATCATAGTATTTGTAGAGCGCGCTACATACCCGTGAGGGCCTCAAGGCGCTGTGTGTGGGGGGGGGGTAGAACGCTGCTACTGTTCGAAAAGCCAGGTCTTGAGAAGTCTTCTGAAGGTCAGGAGATCTTCGGTCTGCCGTAGGAAGATGGGGAGGGTGTTTCATGTCTTGGCGGCAAGGTGGGAGAATGATCTGCTGCCGGCGGTTACTCTTTGGATGTGGGGGACGGGGGAGAGGGTGCGGTCTGCAAAGCGGAGCTGGCGGGTGGGGGTGTAGAAGCTGAGTCGGCGGGTGAGGTACGCTGGTCCGGTATTGTGGAGTGCCTTGTGTGGTGGGTGAGGAGTTTGAAGGTTATCCTCTTGCTGACAGGGAGGCAGTGCAGGTCTCTCAGGTGGGGTGGGGAGTTTGGCCAAGGCTCCTGCATAGAGGGCGTTTCCGTAGTCCATTCCACTGATGACGAGGGCCTGGGTGACCGTCCTTCTCGTTTCGGTGGGGATCCACTTGAAGATCCTGCGAAGCATGCGAGGGTGTTGAAGCAGGAGGAGGAGACGGCATTGGCATGCTTCGTCATGGAGAGGGTAGAGTCGAGGATGACCCCTAGGTTGCGTGCATGGTCAATGGGTGTTGGGGGTGTTCCTAGTGCAGTCAGGAGTCATCCCAGGCCAAGGGGGTGGATCCGAGGATGAGGACCTTGGTTTTGGCGATGTGGGGGTCCTTGGTGAGGGAAAGGATCAGCTGGGTGTCGCCGGCGTAGGAGATGATGTTGAGGTCGTGGCATCGTGCAACGTGGACGTGGGCGAGCGATGCCATAGAGACGTTGAACAACGTTGGGCTGAAGGATACATAAAGTCAACCCCACTGCAGGGACTGGCCAACCCCCCGCTGGCAGCCAACCTCACGCCTTTGGCAGTGAGGAACAGGGGTGTTACAACAGGGGTTGGCCTGCTGCGAGGCCCTGTGGCCAAACCCTCAGCAGGCAGCTGACCCCACGCCCCTCATAGTCTTTGGAGTGCGCAGCATGGGGTTTGCCTTCGGGCCCTAGGAATCCCATACCCTGGGACCAAAACATATATATTGAGGGGAGAGGGTGAGCAGCTCCCATCCCCGAGCTTTCACAGGCCCTGGGGACACCATTCTCAGGGCCAAATATACTTAACAAGGGGAGGGAGCATGTGGTACCCATTCTCTAGCCATATTAGGCCCTGGGGACTCCACACCCCCAGGGCTGTAAGTAATTTAAAAGAAGAGGGGGACATGCGGCTCCCCTCCCCTTTTCGGGTCCTGGGAACCCCATCCCCAGACCAGAGGTGAGTCACCCCTTGCTCACCTGCATGCATACCCTCATACCAAACTTTGGCCGCCTCGGGGGGAGTCCCAGTGCCCTTCTAGCCCCAACCGTCTCCCTGCATGGTGTGGGAGCCAGTGTTGCTCCTGTCCAGAGAGAGCATCAATTTTTGCATGCTCCCTCCGGCCAGAAGCAATATGTGTTCTGCTTCCCTGCCCGCATCAGAGTGGTACACAAGTCTGCTCCCAGCTAGTGAGAGCATCTTTAAATCTCCTGCGGGCTGGGAGAAGACTTACATGTTTGCTCCCATTTGGCAGGAGATTTAAAAATGCTTCCGCCAGATGTGAGCAAACACATGTTTCCTTGCCCGCGCAGGTGGGGCAGGGAAACTAATGTGTCCTGGGGTGGGCTCGTCGGGCACAGTCCCTGAGCTGGCCACGGGAGATGGGGTCCCGGCCTTTAAAGTCTCAGGAATGGGGGCCACATGGGACACCTCCTTTTCTATTTGAATCACAGCCCACCTCCTTTTTCCGCAATCAGCCCAGGGGGATGGGGTCCCCAGGGCCCAAAATCGACAGGGCTAGGAGACTCTACTCACCTCTCCATCCAATAGGTATACTAAAATGGTGGGAGCATTTTTTTTTTTGTCCTGCCGGATCGTGGAAAAAATCCCAGATTCTTTTTTAAAAGGTTGCTTCCAGGGGGCTCCCTCTGGGTCCCTCCGCATGGCCTAGGGGGGCAGGAGCCACTCATTTTTTATTCACTGCTCCTTGCAAGGAGTGTCCCATGATGCCCTGTGAGGGCTTTTTAATTGTATTTTGTGAACCCTGGTGGCGCACCTAGAAGGGTAAGGGGCACCACCAATCTTTTTTATGTAATGGGGGACTGCAGAGAGTGAATCGGGCCCCCCAGCAACATAGAAAAACACAGTAAGTTTCCTTGGTCATCAATTCCATGACCCCAGGAAAACTTACCATACTTTTTTAAAGCACTCCAAGCTAGAGCTGTATGCTCTTCAGCTGAAGTTCAGGGTCCCTTTGTGGTGGGTTTTATGGCTTCACTTTATGGCCTGAAAAAAGTTAAAAGAGAGATTCAAACACATGTTGAAGTTTTTTTTTTTAAATAAGGCCTTATTAAAACAAATGATATCAGTTACTTTTATTAGACACTGCAATTTTTGAATTTATATAATGCACATTTGATTATAATTATTGATGACTTTTTCACATAGATAATAGGCCTACTTTATGTACAGCATTATGCTGACCCCTTCATAAAGCCAATAGGCCCCTTTTTATATTTTGGTATTCTCATCTTTTGACGAAATCAGTACATCTTCCTTACCAAAAATGTCACCCTTTATATTGTAATATGACATAGTTAGTCGTTTGTACCTGTCGGGGTTTTGGTGCCATGTTCTGCGTCCATCTCCCATATGTGCTGGTAATTGGAGCCCGTGGGGGGGCGTCGTGCAGCGGGGTTGGCGCTATATATGGTAATGAAATATTCATTTATGAAAAAAGCTCTAGAAATTCACAGAAAAATGTAAAGGTTAAAGTGAAGTTATAGTTAGGTATGTTAATAATATCTTACTTTGCATTAAGAAAAACATAGGAAATCGTGAAAACAAAGGTTAAAGGTACGTTATAGAAAAAAATGTCAGTTAAACCATACCATTTTAAACAAAACCAGTGAAATTCACCAGTTATAGCTATCTCAAGTACTATGGCCTTGAAAAATCTACTCACCCACTCACAATGGTGAGTCAGAGTTAGATTTTATAATGGTCGAGCTATTTTTAGCACTTAAGTGAACTTAAGCTTGAAAGGAGCAGGTGTTCTGTTCATTTAGAAAGTGAATGAGCTGTAAAGATACCATCAAATCTTGTTTTTATCTAGACACATTTGTTGTCTATTCAAAGAACGAGGTCAAGTATCAGTTTGTCTTGTTACTAATTGCTGCTTGGAAAATTGAGTTTATTTTTTCTTTCTCTTACTAGTGTTAGGTGGTTGTGTCAAGTGAGCTGTCAGTTTTTTTTTAACGCATAACATTTAAATCGTTTGTAAATGAATATTACAAATATTTCAAAATATATCCGGAATTTCAAAAGCACATTTATTTTTAAATGAAAAAGTGTGCTACAAGCAAATATTAGAATAGGAGCGAAACAAATGAGAAAACTTTACTTGGTGATGTGCAAATGACACATATTTGCAGAAACTTGATTTCCAAGCATCATTGTTTGAACACTATTTTTAGCAGTAAAACGGGATGTCAGTGGGAAATTGTGTGGCCTTTTTAGGTCGAGGTACTATCCGGTTCGGCAGAACCGGAAGTAGAGAGATCTTATGTTTCTTAGAGGGTCTCTTTATCCCGCCTCTAATTTTAGCTCTCTCCCATTCCTAAACGGAGGCCAGCCATTGGAGGAGAGAGCCGTCCCTCTGAATAGGCTCCGTCTTTTTCGGATTTGGGGGCGTCATTTTTGCTGTTCTTTAGCTCGTGACGTAGTCCGTTATTCAGGACAGCAAAACCACGCCCCCAAATCCGAAAAATATCGGAAGCTCGTGTCCGCCATTTTTCCCACCGTCTAGCCTGCACCAACCCGTCCCCTGTGAGGTCGCCTCTTCAGTCACCTTACAGCCTCCCTCTCAGCCCCTGCAGACTCCCACCTCCCTACTCCCTTTCGCTCTCTCCCGTCCTCCCAGTCTGTAGCTCCCTGCTCCGGCAGGCTCCCTCTCGGCGCTTCTCGTCCTGCGCGCTCCTCTGCCCTGTAACCTCCCACCTCCCTGCACTCTCACTCCCAGCTCGCCTCCATCCAGTCTCCCTCCTCCCTCTACCCTCCTGTACCCATTGACCCTAGAAGACCTCGTATGTGGACAGACGCACACATGTATTATTACCATGCAAAGGTCCCCTCGCGTGTTATCATGACAGTCCAGCACAAACAGCTTCAGACAGCCCTGCTCCCGGCTCGCAGATCGCCCGATTCGATCACTTTGCCAAAGGGAGCAACGGATACCGTATGAGCCCTGGATCCCACCGCAAGAAGCTGGGTCTGGATAAGCAATATTGTAGATCGTTTCTGCGGCTCCAGCTATCACTAGTGAATCAGCCCCCTTAGCGGCACTAAACAACATAGCCTATTGCACACAGATGCGCCTAGAAGGCTCTCGGTGACCTGGGGCTTGCTCCATGGCTGAGGGAGGCACTGTGCCCCTGCGCAAACATTGGCGCCGCACCTCCATCTGCACCAGGGCAGCCGCGCCTGTTGCAGCTCGTCATCACTTTACGAAAGCTCATATGTGCTGGTGCACAGCGGAGCTGTCAGCCTGTTTTTTTTTATAGCTGCACCAAAGACCACTCTTTTCTTCCAAACAACTCTTTATCACATTTTATTTGGGTAATGCAACAAAGAAAAGAGCATTTTCTGCACATCACTTACAATCTTGCACAATATAAAAAAACATACATAACTGCATACCGGTTATTATTTCTCTGTTAGTTCGGGGCATTTTACCTCGTGTAATTACTGTGGGGTCTATCCATGGGGGCATGTTTATGATATACCTTATCTGAATGATGTCATTTCCTTAATGCTAGTTTTCAGGTGTCTGTGGGGTCCCGTAAGTGTGATTTATTGGTGCCATAGAGCACATAAATGCAGTTCACATTATA
This sequence comes from Lissotriton helveticus, assembly GCF_964261635.1. NCBI lineage: Eukaryota > Metazoa > Chordata > Amphibia > Caudata > Salamandridae > Lissotriton > Lissotriton helveticus. The sequence goes on along the minus strand of NC_136069.1, from coordinate 137,866,941 downwards.
CCTACCATTCTCATCGATATAGGATATATACGTTCCCCAGATAGTTTCCCATTTTGTCAGGCGGTTGTGTACTGTGGTTGTTAGTATTTCCATAGCATGCATCGACCATCATTTGGACAACATGCCTGCGGGAGGAGGCTCTGAAAGATTCCAAAGCTGCGCTAGAGACACCTTGGTTCTTGTAGCATAGGTTTTCAGCAGCTTCCACCGAGGGAATGTAATATGGCTTTTCTCTTGAACTCCAACAACCCATCATCATAGCCAATGGGTCTACCTCTAGTGGTGTTTGTAGAATGGATGGTTCGGATGCTCCTTCGCAGATTATATCCTATTCTTCGAGGAGGATTATTTCGCCCATTTCTGCTTCCTATTTTGCCATATATCTATGCTTAAAGGGTGTTGGTGAGCTCATCAATCCATTGTAGGGATTAGTGACGCCTTTGTATACTATTGCTTCCTTTTTTTTTTTGTTTAAATCTGTTTTATTATTTTTCACAGAATTTTACATGTCTTTGCAAGACAATATCCAACATTTCAACACAACCACAATTAGAGTTGTCTGGCAGTGACGCTCAGCACACACAGATAAGCTTGGGATGTCCACTGTGTATCCTGGTGGCCTTATAGTCACAGGGCCAGGTGGGACTACAACATATGTGTCGCGTCAACAGATATAAAGTCCACAGTGCAGCCATAATGTGATTTTAAAGACATGGTATGACGAGTGTTGCAAATCATACATCTCATGTAGACTCACAGATGTTATAAGGGAAATTAACATTAACTGAGAAAATAAGAGGAAACTTAACCACAGCAGCTGGGTCCGACTTCTGATTACACAGTCTTCTCTGAGTCCCCCACACCCCCCCCCCCATTGCATCCACATCTATCTCCCAGTCCCTTCCCCCTTGTCCCCCGCTCCCCCAATTCTCCACAAAACAGATACGCCAACCAGCACACATGATTACATCTCCTTTTAATCGACGGTCAGTATAAATGTGCCTGCGTATAGGGGTGAGGGTGCACCTGACATGTCGCCCTTCTCAGGTTGCAAGAGTATCTCTCTCAACATCCGGCCCCAGTTCTAGGTTGTCCCCCTCCATGCGCATAAGACCCTGAAGAAGACCCTCCCCTTGCATTGCTATCGGCGTCTTACGTAGACCCAGCGTTTCCTCTCTCGCACGATGGCAATGCCTCCTGCTTTAGCCCATGCTATCAGGGAATACCTCCATGCCCTCACGTGAATATATAATTAGAAATGCTGTGATTTCCGAGGTAGCAAAACATATGTTGCCAGATTTGATAATCTGTGCACATAATTTTAGTTGATTTTAATTTAGCAATACAAAGATTGACAAAACATTCAGGGGAAACAAATCAAACTTTGTCAACAGATGAAAATTCGGGAGTGCAGCACAGCGATCCTTGAATTGCAGCATTTCATAGACTTTGAAACAACTGAGTAGTAATAACAGTAAAATAGCTCCCACCTTGAACCACATCTTAAATAGCACCAAGAGACACAGCCCATACTCCCTAGAACAGTTTCCTATACCCTTTCGTCGTCCTTCCTTTCACTTATCCATCCACACATCGGTTCTCACTTTCACCCTTTATTCATCCACATTTGCATGCTTCCTTCATTGTCCATCCACTCGTCGGTATATGCATGCATCCATTTATCTTTTTAGCCATTGATCCAGTCACTAGCCCATCACCTATCCTTCCACCAATCCTCAATTCACTCTGCTACTCATTGCTCCATCCATTACTCCAATTGGTTCATTCTAAAGTCCATCCATCCTTCCACCCTTCACCATTTCTTCCTTCTTTGTTTCGAAGTTTCCTTCCTTCTTTCACTCTTTCTTTCCCCTTCTATTCTTGTCTTTCTTTCTGCCCATCTCACTTTTTCCTTCTGTGTAGATAGCTTTTTGTGTGGGTGGCTCTTTGTGTATAAATGCAATAGGTCATGCATATGCGAGCGATTAAGCTATTGGCATTGTAAATGACAATGCTATTTATTTATGATAAAAAAAAGTCATAAGCAATGCCAATAGCTCTACCTTTAATAATGCCGAGACCATTGCATTGTAAATGCTTGTTAATGTAAAGTCTGCTGGCGCAGAGAAGATCCTTGCCATCTCTCTGGTGTAGACAGAAGGAAAAAGAGTGAACACAAGCACAACTACAGAGTCCAGAGCAAATGCTGGAAGTCATCTTTAACATGAACTTAATGCAGTGGTTGAAGTGCATAAAAAATAAGGCACCTTGTTATTGCCCGTAGATCCCGTCTTTTACGTCTAAGATATTACTGTATTCTCTTACACATTTAGTCAAGATAATTTATAAGTTAATGTCCCATTCACATGGATGTCCTCAAGAATAACCAGCAGTGGCGGCCAGCATGGATCTGGGGTGGGGGACTGGGGGGGGAATGAGATAGGAAGGTATAATTTTAAAAAAACTAAAAAATTCACTTACCACCTCACCTCTCTGTTCCATGTCGTCTCTCCTCCACAGCTAGGCTCCCCTGAGCCAATCACAAGCTGCAATGCAGCATTGTGATTGGTCTGAGCACTGTGGTACAGCGCTCAGATAGGGACTGGGGACTTAGGCATGTACTCTATGCAGGCTGTAATGCAGCCTGCATGAAGATCATGCTAAAGTGTGCATGAAAGTTTGGCCATCCTGGGAGGGCCGGTCAAAGTATCATGCACACTTTACTGTGACCACCACCACTCCCTTGCTCTGTCATCAGAGCAGCCCCGCCCGCATGCTGCAGCAGCAGGGAAGAATACAATGATAATAACATTTTGTTATTATAATTTTATGTTTCCTTTCTTTTACTGGGCGATGCTCCTCTGCCTTAGCGGAGGAGCCGCCACTAATAACCAGGGAATAGGCGAAGCAACCAGCAGTACTTTTCATAGACATTGACCGGAGACTTCTGTAGCCAACAAAGGTGGAGTAGCACATCGCCTCAACTATCAAAACAAGGTCCAAGGGACTGAGCTTTTGGGTGTCTGTCCCTTGCTAACATACTTTTGTACAACTTCATTGATGAATAGCCAGAAGAACTCACAAGAGTGCTGAATGTTACCAATATAGTCAAAGTTATACCGGTGACCTCTTCAGAGCCTGTAACCAGTACTTAAGAGAAGGAATCACAACAGTTCCTCACCTTCTTGCACATGTCTGGGAATTTATGACAATCCTAAGAATATGATGGATATTAAAAAAGTCTCAGCTCTCCAGTGGAGTCAACCTGACACTTTAAGACATCTGTCTTAGTAGTTACATACATATCTCTGTAGAAGGTGCATTAACCTGTGGGGCTATGTTCTGGGCTAACAGCAGTAAACATATCTGACCCTGATAGTGCAATGGCTGCAGCCTATCAAAAGTGCCTAATATAGCAATTTCCTACATGTAAGCACTGTGTTAAGTTTATGTTTAAGGGATTTATAAAGCGCATAGCTCCCCGGGGGCTTCCCAGCACTGGTGGTCAGATCCGATGCGGAAACCTAAAGGAAGTTTATTGGTATTGATTGAAGAGCCAGGTCTTAAGCTTTTTTTTGGAAATTGATTCTACTTCCAGAAATCTGAACTCACGTGGCAGAGAAGTCCATAGCCTGGGTGCCAGGTTTGTAAAAGAGCTGCCACCCCATCTGGCTCTTTTGATTCTGGTTGTTTTTAGTAACCATTTGGTGCCGGAACAGAGGCTTCTGTTAGGGACATATAAGCCTACCAGATCTCAGATTTTACTGGGGCCCTTGTTATGTATGGCTTTGTGTGTCAGGCAGAGTGCCTTGAATTTGACTCTAGCCTCAATCGAGAGCTAGTGTAGAGCTTTTAGATGCTTTCCCATGGCTTCCTGTATAGGGGCCTTACACAGCACTCTAACTGCGGCGTTCTGAACAACCTGACGTTTTTTATGACATATTTTGGTGCCCCCAAATAGAGGGAATTTACATAGTCCAGACGTGATGTAACCAAAGCATGAATCACTGTCTTTCTGAGCTTCCAAGGGATACTCTCAGGAATTTTACGGAGCATTCTAAGTAGCCCAAAACAAGTACCTGAGAGTTTTTTTGCTTCGGTTTCTATCGTTAGTTACCTGTCAGGCCAAAATCCGATATTTCTTTCCACAATTTTGCATCCTTGAAGTGCATGCTATCTCAAAAGTCTACTCTACACCTAAAAACCTGCATGAAAATGTTGACCTTGGCTTAAAACCTCTGTTTATCTACTTTACTTTTTTTGTTTGATTGACCTTTTCCTTGCTTTACATCCTCTGCATGCCTCCTCTCTGAGTTCAGTCAACAATTACAATCCCTATCTTTATTCGAAAACAAAAGTATCCATAAAAATACATTTAAAAATCACATGTGGGCCACCGGGATTCTCGAACAGCTGTTGGCAACCTACCTTACGTAAGCAGGATTCCACGGTCACCAGCCATGGAATACTCCTACCTTTTTTCGCAGGCAAGACAATCTAAAATGAAATCTCTAGTGAATCTGGCATGCGTGTTTCTCCATACTGTCAACCATAATAACTAAGGGTGACCGCCGATGTAGTCTTTAATAAAAGCTATATTCATATCACTATGGAAGATGAAATTAGAGGTAGAAATGGGGTCCCCTAGGATTCTTCCACAGAATCTGTTTTATTCAACTTGGAATAAATTACACTTGTTAATACCCCATACCTCAGCCCCATATGTAGCTATCGGGAGGCATTGTGTTCTAGAAATCTGCAGGAGTGGGAAAAAAGCTCCACCCCTTCTTGGTTGCGGTAGAGTAAACAGCGAACATATTGACTTAGAGAATTCATTTTTGCATTGCAGAACATGTGCTATCGATAATCCATTATGTGCAAAAACTAGTCCCAAGTAGGAAAAAGTGCTGGTGCATTTTAGGTTCAACTCGCCCACTTTAAGTAAGGCCATCTTATGCTTCTTCGGGTCACAGGACATAATATACGATTCATTAAAATTGGAACGTAAATCCAGCGAGGCCATTAAACTTAACACAACCTTGTACTAACTGTCATAAAGCTCTCATGGTACGAGACATTAGTACGCATCATCGGCATATAATACTAATGGTAAAAATGTGCCTTACATTGGGGATATCAAGGGTGGCAGATAGTAACAAGCATTTGCAATACAACCGGTCTCACCTTTGGGACCTTAAAGTATTTAGCTATGCAGCATATTTTTGTGGTACAGCAACATTTACTGTTGTGCACGAAGCAGTGAAAAGGTACAGTACCACAAGCCACAAGTACAATTAAAAGCCACCAAAAGAGATTAACTAGTGCAGTTAGTATGAAATGACAAAAAAAATCTTTCCAAAACAACTACCAGAGGCCATCTGCAAATGTGCCAGGACCCGTGCCATTGACAAGAAGAGGCAAACAATAAAGTATGACAACGAGTTCCGGACCCGCGCTTAGCGCAGGAAATGATGTCCATTTTCAAAAAATACACTATTCAAGAGCTGAGCTGCTCAGGTTGGACCAAAATTCCTGTAAACATCTGGAAAGGGCAAACCCTGTAGATATCGCCATTTCCTTTAGCTGTGTCTCCTGTGGTTTTCAGACCCTTACTAATTCTCCCCCCATACCACATAAACCGCTAGACTCGCTCTTAGCCACGACCGAGTGTATTACTCTAAATAATCATCAGCGGACTAACAACAATTATAAGTACGGATCAGATTGCCCGGCCAGTAGGAAAAGAATCCTGAAATGTATTTTACTGAATACTAGATCAATGTCTAAACATAAACATGAAATTGAAGCACTGATTACTAACCATGCGGCTGACCTAATGATCTGATGCCTCAGGCCCGGACTGGAATGTTGCAGCCCCTGAAGGCTACTCTGTAGAATATGTAAATAGATCAGGAGCAGTGGGTGCTGGAATTGGGGTAATCTACAAATCACATCTAAAAGTATTTGCTCTCCCCAACAGGATCTGGAGGCCGAAGCCATGAGCTTTAAAATTAAAGATAATAACTGCTTGATATTTTCGGGCCTGCTCGTGTACTGCCCCCCCGGTCAAAGAGCCCTTTTTATTAGAGCACTACATACTTATCTAGAAACCACCTCCGATTCAACCACCTACTCTATTTTGGGTGATTTTAATTTCCACCTAGAAGCGAATAACGACTCCGATTCGACCACATTAATTGATAATCTTCTTAGCTTTGGCATGAATCAATTAATCTCGAATCCCACTCACATGGCAGGACATACCCTCGATGGAATTTTTACAAATAACAATCATATTAAAATTATTTCAATCCAACCTGTTCCTTGGTCCGACCATAATGCTATTCTTTTCAATCTGCAATTAAATAACCTCGTAAATCATCGAAGAAGTCTTACGCTCCCCGAAAAAACACGCCCATGAAAGAAGCTTGAACCTAATCTTTTAGCTAACAGACTTGCAATGGATCCCCCAGTATTCGAGCCTGGTAACACCGAAAATGGAGTGATTAAATTCCATAATTGTATTAGCCATGCTGTTGATGAGCTGGCCCCAGTGGAAACAAAAAAGCCCAGAAGATGGTACTCTGCAGAGGTGAAATCAATAAAACTGAAATGCCGGCGACTGGCGCGGTTGTGGCGTTCAGACTACAGTCATCAAAATAAATTAGAATACACCAAAGTCCTGCATGAATATAAGTCAGCAATAGTTCAGGCCAAATCGGCCTATTTTACAAATAGAATTCAAGAAGCTTCCAACACCGCTAGAGAATTAACAGTCACCCATCTGGTAAAGAGCCCCCGAGATACAATCTTTAGTCCCAACCAGAACTTTGTGACAAGTATCGCTACCTTCTTTCAACAGAAGGTCCAGGCAGTTTATGATGACCTTAGCACCCTAGCAGCAGTCTCAATTACTGACAACAGTGAGAATACCACTCTGGCTGCCTCCAACTATTCTTGCTTCCCTCCATTGGAGGAGACGCAGGTTGCAGACCTACTTACACAGATGAAATCTGGATCCCCGTTAGACCCCTGTCCACCACATGTATTGCATATGATTCCAGAGACTGTAACAGCTGTCCTGACACCCCTGTTAAACAAGGTTATTAACCTAGGTGAATTCCCCAGCAGCTGGAAGAAAGCCTGTATCCGGCCCATTCTTAAGAAGGATACTCTGGATCCTTCTGAACCCAAGCACTATCGGCCCATATCCTGTCTGCCCTTACCAGCTAAGATTCTGGAGAAAGCCATGAATCAAGAGATAATGAGGTATGTAGACCATAATAAGTTACTAGATCCTTCACAACACGGATTTCGACCCTGTCACTCGACAGAGTCTGCCCTGATCATGGCAACGGAAGACATACGCAGGACAATGGATGAGGGTGGTAAAACGGCCCTGATTTTATTAGACCTAACAGCGGCGTTCGACACCGTTAACCATTCGGTCCTGTTAAACAGACTAAGAACCTTAGGCTTTACCGGTACTGCTCTGGCCCTTTTAACATCTTTTCTGGATTCCCAAATTCGACAAGTGTACTGGGAAGGGTCTTTAATCCGACAAATTCTCCCTCCCGGGAGGGGGTTCCCCAGGGCTCGGCACTGTCGCCTACATTGTTTAATTTATATGTTACTCCTTTAGCCGCCTTAATTCAAATTCATGGCCTGCGATTAGTGTCGTATGCAGACGACACACAAATTGTAGTGTCGGTATCCCAGTCAATTGCAGCCACAGCAGAACGCTTCAGGAACTGCCTCCTTGGTGTAAAAAGCTGGATGAGTCGTAACTTTCTAAAGTTAAATACGGATAAGACCGAAGTAATTGAGTTCGGCCAGAAACCATCCGTTTGGAGCAACCTCTGGTGCCCTCCTGAGGCAGGCTCCTGCCCTAGTCCAGCAGATAGGGTCAGGAATCTTGGTTTTCTGTTAGATAAAGATTTCTCCTATAAGGCGCAAATCAACCAGGTGACCTCCGCCTGCTTTTACACCATCAAGGTTCTTAGAAAAATCTTACCATACATTCCGTCAACACTAAAAAAGACGGTGATGGGAGCCCTGGTAATGTCCCGAGTGGACTATTGCAATTCACTCTACCTGGGTGCAGGAGAAAAACAACTGACCAAGCTACAGGCAATTCAAAATGCCGCAGCTAGGGTTCTGTTGAACCTACCAAAGCGTCACCCAACCTCTAAAGTCATACGCGAACTTCATTGGCTCCCAATTAGGCGCAGAATACAGTTCAAGGCCCTTTGCCTAGTCCACAAGTCCTTATATGGCAAAGGACCTGACGACATCACCAAACTCCTTCCTCGATATACACCATCACGCACTTTGAGATCAGCCAACCAGGACCTAGTAGGTCAGTCAAGAATAAGGAGAGCCCGATGGGGTGGAAAATCTTTTTCCCACCAAGCCTCCAAATTATGGAATGCGCTGCCCCCGCGTTGCGCTCACAAAAATCCAAAATGTGCTTTAGAAAGACATTAAAAACCTGACTTTTCTCCCTGCCCTAAACCTGCTCTCACCACTCTTTCTGTACTATAGCGCCAAGACGCCGCGGCATTCGAGTGCTTTAAAAATATTTCAGTCAGTCAGTCAAAAATGATACAACAGGAGGGAGAAATACATTAATGCATAACTTCGAGGGAGAGAAGGGGTGGAGGCATATCCCACCGAAGAGTTAAATCAAATCTAAAGAAACGTGTCCAGCCAGAGTCTTATAAAGTAAAGGAAGATGAGAGCAGGTACAGCAAGGAAAAAAACAGCGTGTGGGGCAGTCTGTCACAACTTACATGGTGCCTAGTGGGTTAGAGCAAGCTAGTAGCAGATCGGCAAAGGAACTGCTCTGAATGATTGAGCTGTAGATGGTCAAGGGTTGGGGGTAGTTTGTATGAAGCCAGACCTTGGAGAGAAAAAATGTCAGATTCCATAAGCAGTACATATATAACAGCCTACCCGTTGCTGCAACACGTCCTCTTCCAATGCGAATCAAATGACGTCAGAAGTTACAACAAAAAACACTGTATCCTTTCCTTTACTTTGTTATACAACAACACACGCGCCCTTCGCATTGCCTTAAAGCAGTACAAAATGGAGTGGGCGGGGCTTCTCTTCCATACTTCAGTACTGCAGCAGCTCACTGTCCAGGATCATGAGGCAGGAGTGGGCACTCTCCAGAAGACCCCTGAGGGGGTCACTCCCCGCACCCAACGAGGCTCCAAAAGACCTGCTTCCGGCGGGAGACTCCCGATTTTAAGCCACAAATAGTGTACTTGTGGCTCCCCCCGCCTGAACTTGCCTCTGCTTCAACAGAGGTGAATGAGGGAAATACATTCTCCCGATGGTTTATTTCCAGGCCCTAACATGGGGACACTCCTACAGAGCTTTGGGCTGCTCACTCTTAGGGCTGGCTGGAGGCTGCAGCTGTTTTTTTTCTTCAGTTTCATCTAGCACGATCTTGACACGAAGATGTCAGAGTGCTTTACATGAGCACCAGTTGCATTACAGATAGGCACATTATTGTGTTAGGCACGGGAGACGACGTGATTTGCCCAAAATCACAGGATACTTGAGCACCTTCGCCGAGACTCGAGCCTGCTTCCCCAGCTCCCAAAGCGGCCACTCTGAGAGAGGGGCGTAGGTCCCTCCCACTTCCGTTCTACAAGCCTGCCTGTATTGCACCCAACACAATAGTACTGAGGGGTTATGGCAAAGCATGGCTCTTGAAATACTGCATCAGATGCCATCAGGTTGATGTGTGTGTTAGTAAAGAAAGTTAAGATGTCTTCATGGTGCAAAGCACATGTTAAAGCCAACAGCCATTTACCAATGGAACAATTATTAGCAAATACTTTAAATTACAAATGAACAAATAAACGGACACAATTATTAGCAAACACTTTAAATTAACATGTAAAAAAAAAATTCGCCATTCGTGCTTGCCTCGAAGTAAAAAAAATGATCTGTCTTGGATAACACACTCGGCACAAGATTAAACGTTCAAAGTCTGTCAATATCTCATGTTTGCATTGAAGTAAAAAAAAAATATACGTGCTGGAAAACACACTCGGCACGGGCTGAAACATTTCAACTCTGTCAAAAGCAAGGCACATTAAAAAAAGAGATCTCCCCAAAACGACAGACCCAAAAAAAGTGGACTAATACAAGTAAAGGGACCAATAGCCATCGGCGTGCACAACAGGAAAAAAGGAGGGACTTGGAGCACTATTAGCCAACAGCAAGTAGTGAATTTTGAAAGACACACTCAATAACAAATTGAAAAAGGCGCTGACTCATCTAGTAAAGCATATACTGCATGTCTCAATGATTTATTTATTTTTATTTATTGATTTTTTTTATTTTATCCTCATATTGCGAATATGTAGATAGGAAGGTGTTTGGGAGTTTTGACGGTTTTTACGGAAAACTATACCTTTGCTTCCCCAGATATCTATCGATGGTCCAAGGAGAGATTTCCAAATTGTTGATTATAACCAGTCAATTTACTCCCATTTACCTTTATCGTACACAATAATTCCGATATTCTGGAAGGAGCTAGCCTATACGGCTACTCGGCAAAGTTCAAATCCTGCCTGGAATTATTGTCTCCGCTTTAATCATTGGATTATATCCAAAAAAGAAAAAGAAGAAAGAAAAAAAAAAGAAAACAAGTTCTAGGTTGTCATCTAGAGATGATAAAGTTTTCCCAAATCTCCCAATATAGCGATCTTATTGAGTGGTTCCCTTTTCTTTCTAGTCTGCTAGTTTTTATTACTGAGTTTAACCAGTTTTCATGAGTTGGTGGTATCGGTTTTAGCCAGTTAATACAGATCTCTCTTCGTGCTAACAAGATCAGAGCAAATATTAGATTTTCTTGGTGTTTACTTAGCCTTGTCGTGCCTAGTTGGGTAGTGAAGTGGATCCCAAAGATAATTAAAATCGTACTTACAGTTATAGGTGTTTCCATTACCGCCGTTAGTGTCTTACCAATCTCTTGCCAGTAAAGCGCGAGTGCCGGACAGGAATAGAACATGTGAATATCATTCACCTTCTCTTCTCCGCACTTACAGCATAATTTTACAGACGCGCCTTTAAATTTTGACAGTCTTTTTGGGGTCCAGTATGCTCTATAGATAGAGAAAAGATGATTACTTTTTAGCGCGGCCGGCTTTACACAAGACCAACATTTTTCTACTGATTTTTTCCAGATTAACTTTAGATCTATGTCTTCATTTTGTATATCATGTCTCCATAGTTTTTCCGGTATTATTATATCTTCTTCTCCAGATTCGATTAGAGCCCAGTACCATTTCGAAACTTCTTTTTTTATTGGTGTTTCTTTTATCATTTCTTCTTCCAGATTACCCATGTCTGTTGCCCCTTTTGGGATGGTGTTGGCCCAGCTACTCAGTTGATAAAATTTGAATTTTGATACTTTCCCTTCTGTAATTGTATACAAATGTTCCCACGATATTAAAGCATTCTCCACCAGAAGTTGTCCCCACTTTTCCAATCCTGATTGTCTAAGTGGCCTAGATAATGAGTCTTTTAAGCATTCCGGCGTGCCAGGCGAGTCCCATATTGGGGCATTATTACTGTAATATGGTATCTTTACTACATTTCTTATCTTGCTCCAAAGTTTGACCGCATTATTTAAGATCTTCAATTTTACTTTTTTGAAAAATTTTGGGTGTCCAAACTTGAAGAGGAAATGGTCTTCTCCATTCGTTAGCTGTTGTAGGAAGTTTGGGTAAGCGTGATGTTCCCTTAGCAAAGCTCTAAAGTTTTTGAATTGGAAAGATCTGTAGTACTCATGTACATCTGGGCTTGCTATTCCACCTTGTTCCTTTCTTCTCCTAAGTTTATTCCATGATATTCTTGTGCTTTTTGCTGACCAAATAAAGCTAGATATTTCTCCTTGTATTTTTTTCAGGGCTTCTTTTTTAAACTCCAATGGAATGGTATTGAAAAGATACGTGAATTTGGGGATAATTGTCATTTTCACTGCATTTGATTTGCCCAGAAACTTAACGGAAGACCTGACCATATTTTGAGAAGTCTTCTCATTTCTTTAACCACTATATTTAGGTTTAGTTGTGGGATTTTTTCCAACTCTTTTGTTAAAGTGATTCCCAGGTATTTTATTTTATCCTTTGTGAAAGGTGAATTTGGATTAGTATTCCAACTCATTGCCTCTGTCTTACTGTTGTTGATCAAATATCCTGAAACCTTACCGAAGCTATTCATTGTATCATCAATTGCTGATTTTGAGAGATTGTAATTGTCAGTAAACACCATCAGGTCGTCTGCATATAATGCCACTTTCTTTGTCCAGTTTTGATATTTGTAAGGTGTTATTTGAGAGTGGTTTCTGATCGAGCAGGCCAGGGTTCAATATATAAATTAAAAAGCAATGGAGACAAGGGGCAGCCTTGCCTAGTACCCCTTTGAATCTCGATGTTGTCAGTTAGATTCCCATTCACTGCTATTCTTGCTCTTGGGGTCGAGTAGATTTCCTTCACCATGTAACCAAAATTTCTCCCTAAGTTGTTCTTTTCTAGGATGATATTTAGAAAAGCCCAGTTTACACGATCAAAAGCTTTAGCTGCATCGTACGTAATAACCGTTAGGGGTAATTTTTCGCAGATAGCAACATCAATTGCTGCCATTAGCTCATGTGTAATTTCCTGGATTTGCCTGCCCTTTATAAACCCCTTCTGATCCAGGTTAATCCATTTCGGCATTACTTTTGATAGTCTTTTAGCTATTATATTCATGAACAACTTGTAATCACAATTCATTAGTGATATCGGCCTATAAGACTCGCATAACTTTGGGTTTTTCCCTGGTTTTAGTATAATACTGATCGTTGCGTCATTCCATGAATCAGGTATCTTTTCGTGGTCCAAATAGGTCTTATTCATTACTTCTGTTAGATACTCAATTAGCGGATCTTTTAAAGCTATATAAAATTCATTGGGAAGCGCATCAGGGCCAGCGGCCTTTCCTCTCTTTAAATTACTTATAGCAGTTCTTACTTCATCTGGTGTGATTTCACGGTTCATGAATTCCACTTCCTCTACCGTCAAGCTTGGAAGGGGTACTCCCTCAAGGTATTTCTTGATTTCCTCTTCCGTTGGGTTTATGTCTTCTCTATATATTGTGGTAAAAAAAATTGAGAATTCTTGTCTTATTAGGACATCATCTGAGCAAATTGAAGATTGATCTTGAGTGTGGACGCTTAATATGGTGTTTCTAGTTTCGTCCGTTTTCATTTTCCAAGCTAACATTTTTCCATGTCTCAATGATACAGCGCATGCGCTGCCTAGGCGAGGCCTGAAAATAGATGGAGAACGTTTATATACAGAATAAATAAAAGTGGGGCTAAACACATCCCTGTCTCACTCCCTGAAAAATGCCAATGTCCCAAGACACTTCTCCTAAAAAACAAGTTACTTACCTTCGGTAACGCTTTTTCTGGTAGATACAGTATCTGCCTGTGGACTCCTCACCTTGTGAATATCCCCCTTGCGTCAGCAACGTTCGGAAAATTCTTTGTAGCACGCCGGCGTGGACGACGTCAAAGGAGCACGGCATCGCGCGCGACTCCGTCTGACGTCACCGACTCCTTATTAGACCCACGTCGGCGGGATGACGTCAGCTCCGCCCTTTTTTCCGTGCCTTTGAGGCACCCGGACAGACCAACGACAGTAAATATACATATATACAGTGTACACAGTACATACAAATCAAAACTGCACACAAAGTGCGTAGCAAAGGTATCAAAAACCAGAAATATAAATACATAAACCCCCAGGTATAGCAGAGAGGACAACGGGGAGGCGGGTGGGTCAGTGAGGAATCCACAGGCAGATACTGTATGTACCAGAAAAAGCGATACCAAAGGTAAGTATCTTGTTCTTCTGATAGATACATCTGCCTTGTGGATTCCTCACCTTGTGAATAGAGTCCCACAGCAGTCCCCACTCCCGAAGGAGGGTGTCCACTCTGCTATACCAGGAAATCTTGGAGGACAGAGCGCGCGAAGTGGCCGTCCCTCCTCACCTCGGTATCCAAGCAGTAGTGCTTCGCGAAAGTGTGGAGGGAGGCAAAAGTCGCGGCTCTGCAAATGTCCTCAACAGGAACACCTCTAGACAAAGCGGATGTTGCAGACTTTGCTCTAGTAGAATGTGCTCTAATACCCTCAGGAGGGTCCTTACCGGCCAGAGAGTAGCAAATCATGATGCACAGGATTATCCATCTGGAAAGAGTGCGCTTGTGCACCACTCTGCCCTTTTTGCAGCCAGCAAAACCCACGAAGAGCTGATCATCAACACAATAGTCTCTAGTCCTATCAAGATAGAAACTGACTGCTCTCTTTGGGTCCAAGCGATGAAGTCTCTCCTCCTCCTTGGAAGGGTGAGGGGGAGGATAAAAGGTAGGGAGGGTAATGGATTGTCCTAGATGGAAGGGAGTTACCACCTTAGGAAGAAAAGCAGCCCTGATCCTGAGAACCATTCTTTCAGCATGAATGGTCAAGAATGGGGGCTTGGAACTAAGAGCCTGAAGCTCCTTGCCGAGGTAATTGCAACCAAGAAGACCGTTTTAAAAGAAAGAAGGCTTATGGGACAGTTGTGCAAGGGTTCGAAGGGAGAACCCATCAAATAGGTTAACACAAGATTCAAATCCCAATGAGGAACAACAAAAGGAGTAGGAGGGAATTTATTAGTGAGACCCTCAAAAATCTTAAAACCACAGGAGACTTAAAAAGAGAAGGCTGATCCGGCAAACAGAGAAATGCCGATAAGGCCGAAAGATACCCCTTGACTGTGGCAACAGCAAATCCTTGCTGCGCCAGAGAATGAGCAAACTGTAAAATGTCATACAAATGAGCCTTCAAGGGGTCAACAGCCCTCTCCCCACACCAAGAGACAAATTTAGACCACCTATAAGAATAGATGGACTTAGTGGAGTCACGCCTGGCAGAAAGAATGACATCCGCCACATCGGGAGGGAGAGTAAAGGAATTCAAGTTGCCCCGTTCAATCTCCAAGCATGAAGGTGTAATGTCTGGTGGTGGGGGTATAGAACGTGCCCCTCCATCTGAGAGAGGAGGTCTGCCCTGAGAGGGAGACGGAACGGTGGGTGAGAGGAGAGGTGGAGAAGGTCCGTGTACCACGCCCTTCTTGGCCAATCCGGGGTGACCAATATGACTTGGGCCCGGTCCTGGCGAATCTTCCTCAGAACCCGAGGAATCAAGGGTATGGGAGGAAACGCGTAAAGGAGATGATTTGCCCATCTCAACTGAAACGCGTCCCCCAAGGCTCCTTGCATCGGATACTGGAGACTGCAGAATGACGGGCAATGAGCATTCTCGCGAGTGGCAAACAGGTCCACCCGAGGAGTCCCCCACATCTGAAAGATGCCGTAAACCACCCCCGGATGGAGCCTCCACTCGTGATCGGCAGAGAACTGCCGACTGAGAAGGTCTGCACGAACGTTCAGAACTCCGGCCAGATGATTTGCCATCAGACAAATCTGATGGTCCTGAACCCAGGACCAGAGGCGCAGAGCCTCTCTGCAGAGACACTGTGACCCCACTCCTCCCTGCTTGTTGATATACCACATCGCGGTCGTGTTGTCCGTCAGGACTTGAACTGACCGACCGCGAAGGGAAGGGAGGAAGGTCTTGAGCGCCAGACGTATCGCCCCCAATTCCAGAAGGTTGATGTGAAGCAACCTTTCCTCTGGAGACCAAAGACCCTTGACCTCCAGATCCCCCAGATGAGCACCCCACCCGAGAGTGGATGCATCCGTTATCACTGTGGCAACCGAAGGAGGCAGTTGGAAAGGCTTCCCTTGAGACATATTGCCTTCCACGCCCCACCAAGACAGATCCGCTGCAGTTTCTCTGGAGATCCTCACAGACTCCCTGAGATCTCCGTTGTGTTGATACCACTGCCTGCGGAGGCACCACTGGAGCGCCCTCATGTTCCAGCGTGCATGGTTGACCAACAGAATGCAGGAAGCCATCAGACCGAGCAGATGAAGGACATTCAGGACTTGAACAACCGTTCCATTGTAGAATAAAGGAATAATTTCCTGTATGTCGCGAATCCTTTGTGGTGGAGGGAATGCACGACATACAGAAGTGTCCAGTACTGCACCTATGAACAGGTTGCGCTGGGAGGGCACCAGGTGAGACTTGGGTACCTTTATGGAAAAACCCAACCTGTGCAACAACTGAGTTGTCTCTTGCAGATGATGGAGCACCTTCTCTGACAACTCCGCCTTGATCAGCCAGTCGTCCAGATACGGGAATACAGGTATTCCCGACCTCCTGAGATGCGCAGCCACCACTGCCATCACCTTGATGAAAACTCGAGGCGCAGTAGTAAGCCCAAAATCGGCGTGCACAACAGGAAAAAAGGAGGGACTTGGAGCTCTGTTAGCCAACAGCAAGTAGTGAATTTTGAAAGACACACTCAATAACAAATTGAAAAAGGCGCTGACTCATCTAGTAAAGCACATACTGCATGTCTCAATGATACAGCGCATGCGCTGCCTAGGCGAGACCTGAAAATGGATGGAGAACGTTTATATACAGAATATGGTAAATCCATAAATGCCAAATATACTGGGGAGGTTTGGGCTATAGTATATTTACTAATTTAAGATTAAAACACTGCTCTACTGTTCCAATCATAGATCTAAAACTATACTGGAAAGGATAAATGATTGACTTCTCTTCTGCCTATTCCTTTATCCGATTATATTAGACCCTCCTCAGGATTTTTAATGTTGTGTCGATTAAAGAAATGGGCCTATAGCAACTAGGCAGCTGACAATCTCCCTTTTTTTTTAAAATGGCGGCTATAATTGATATTGACCAAGTGCTAGGTAGGGAGGAGTGTGCTAAACTCTTAAATACGTTCAGTAGTAGTGGGACCCAAAACTCAGGTTAATTTTTAAGGAGATCAATCAGTACCCTTTCGGGCCGGGGCCTTTGCCTCCAATACTCTGGTTTATTGCATCCTCAACTTCCCCCAAGTTCAACTGCACTGACGCACAGTTAGAGTCCAGCAAAAGTTCAGTGTTGGTAGAAACGGGGGCATAGATATTACGGCATAGATATTACTAAAGTGTAATTCCCAGGCTTCACTTGTGATGTTGCAGCTAATCTTTGACTCTGCTCGGTTAAATTGCTTCATCTCTTTCACTGCTGTGCAAAAAAGGTTGCTGTTTTTATTATTAGCTACCAAAACTAAAGAGTCCGAATGCTGATGTAATACTTTCTTTTTTCTGGCTGTGGTGACCTACTTATATATCTTACGTAACTCAGTAAGGGTTTCTCGGGATGGCCTTAAATGCCAGACGCAGTTGGCGATTAGCAAGGGGGGGAAAACCTGATTAAACCATCTAAGTTGATGATATATATTCAAACAAGATTGGAAATCTAGTATTGTGCGCGTTAATAAAATCATTATTGTAAAAATTAATTAAGAATAAATTAAGTATAAACCTCTTTTTTTTCTCACTGCCTGAAGGTTACTGTAAACAATTTCAAGTGACTTCACAAAGCCTCCTGCTTTAATGCTCACCCAGATAGCCTACCCGCCTACAGATCAACCTGATCTAGAGTGGGTTGTTAGAATTTAAAAGCATGCACACCCATCAACAAATATTTCATGAGTCGCCCAAGACTCCTGGAACATTAGAATATTGAACTGGCTAATGAAAGAACACCAGTCTGGGCACAATACCTTAGATTGTAGTCCCACAACAATCCAGCTCAGAATCTTTAGCGCAAAATCATCAATGCCCATGTTACACTCAAGCTGGGTGAGGCTTTGAGGGGAGACTAAGTTACTATGGTGTTAAGTGCGAGACCTGACATATCTACAACATCAGGCCTCAGTCAGTCTAACCCATCAAGGCCTTCTAGAATGGAAAACCTATTCCAGTGCACAGCAATTTGTGGGGGGGAGGCCGGCTGGGTTCTTAATACCATGGGTTTATAAAAGTAACCGAGTGGGAGACAACTGAGTTTGAAATTAATGCCATCAATAACCTCCTACTGTTTTAGCATGTTCAGTGGTCTACAGAAATTGAAGACCATGCAGTCCCCCTCAATATCTTCGTTTAAGCAACCTACCCAACCCACCCTCGGCACCATCAATATTTATTTGTATCTTATTGGATTGAAATGTTTGTGTTTGCTAAACCAGTCAATGCATTTATTCTGAAGCTCTTATCCAGGTTTTGCGCTGGGACTCCCTCAACAAGGGTACACTAACTAGTACTAGTACATAAGGGCAAGCCGCAAGTGGTAAGTCGAGCATGGGGCGTCCTGTGTGTGATTATGGCCTGTGAACATTTTTGGTCTTACCCGTTTTGTTACTAAATGGTAATCCCTTCTGTGCAGTATTCATGAAAGCAACTGTTGCACTATTCTCTACGATGTTTTGCTTAGCAGGCTTAACTGGTCTTCGATGCTCATGCAGGGCTGAATTGGTTATCTCAGCACCAGGGTTTGGCGTTAGGGCTATAGCTTGTGTTGTAAATACCCCACTAGATGTAGGTAGCGGGGAAAAATCATGAACAAACAGTATTGCCTTCGCCCCTGACCATCAATAAGGGGCATATACTAACTGCACCCAAACTCTTCTCCAGGCTGACCAGGCGCTCTAACAGTGGCCTAAGTTTTCAAGCATCAAGAATATTACTGAGTCTAACACAGAATAGATCAAGAAGTGAGAAATCAGTGGGTTGACTATCGATAACCTCCCTACCCAAATTTTGAGTATGGTGCAATGCTTGGGATTGAGGCTAAGAGACTGGTATGGACTGTGCGGGCTGTACCCAGGAGAGAAGTCGGTTGTTATTACTAGAAGCTCAGCAAGCCTGGTTCCCTTTTGCAGTCCCCTGCTTGCCAGTGGTTCTTTTCCTCTTTACGGGTGTAGTTGTAGATGGAGGAGAAACCACTGGTAGTGTAATAGGGTGTGATACTTCAGACGTTTTGCTAACACCCGATGCAGTACTTGTATTTAAACAAGATGTGTTACTCTGAGGGGGGCCTCTTCACTCAGTTAGTTCTGTCTCATTAGGAACAATCCCAACGACTCCTTCCACCATGGAATCAATAGAAACGAAAGGCTGTGGGATGGCACTACCCCCTTCATTCTTACGCTTTCCCATATTATTTATTCAGTTGTCTCCTACGTTGCTGCGTTGGGCACCAGTTTTAAATAGGCATCTTTAAATCCCAAAGCCAAGAGGGTGAGCCCAGCTCAGCCTCTTCTAGTGTGGACGAGCGCAGATGGGCCCGATGTTGGACTGGACTTTGCCGGGGCACGTGCACTGGCCCATCCCACACAACGGGAGACGCGCTCAAAATTCCTGGAATTGCGTTGGTGGCCCTCCTACCCACGAGTGTCACTAGGGCTTGTGGTCCATGCTTGCCCGCTGGTCTCAGAACAGTGTGTCCAATGAAGCGGAAGACCGCGCTCAGATATCAGAGCTCCTGGAAGTGTATCAACTGGCCTCCTAGCCGCTCTGCCTTTCCCGCCACTGCTGCCCCTGCGGCTCCTCCCCCTGACATAGCCCCTGCTCCCACCACCCCACCCCACAATCCCGCCCCCCTCCCATACTTAATGGCGGCTACTGCAGGGGAGGGCGTGTGAAGCCTTGACTTCTGGTCCAGGCCAGCACTCTCCCCAGCAGCTCCACTACTTTGCCGCATTGCCCTGTTGCAGAGCCGTCCCTCCATCAGGGTTCGCGCCAGCAGCCTGCCGAAGACATACAGGCAATCCAGGCTCCAGCCCCGGCTGGTGTCCCTCTCGCCTCCTGCTCTCTTTATTTTCCTGTTTTGCTACCAGATTCTTGCATCATGGTCCCTCCGTTTTTCTACTCAATTCTTCATTGGGTAATTTTAATTATCCGCGGCCAGTGACAGGAACCCTGGATCTCCGGAACCTCGCCGATACATCTCAGCCGCCCTCCATGCACTCAACCCCGGAAGACTCAACGGCTGCCAAAGAGCCACACCGAACCTCCCAAAGGACAGTTCTCCTCCAAACACTGCCGACGATCCTTCACCATCAACTGCACCCCCGAGACCGGCAAAAACTCGCTGGACGCCCACACCACAGGAGCCCTGACATGCATCCCCCTCAGCGTACGCTCCCTACACAGACACACCATAGAGATCTTGGACCTGCTCGACACCCTCTTGCCCGAAGTCGCCTTCCACGCCGAAACCAAGACAAACGCCACCTCCGGCCCCGACATCGCCACTGCCATCCCCGAGGGTTACAAGATCCTGAGAAGAGACCACCCCCACCGCCCAGGAGGAAGACTCGCCATTACTCACAAGACCTCCTTTCGACACCTCCAACACAAGCAACTCGCACTCCAACACAGAACACCTCCACTTCCAGATCCAGACCAATCCCAGGATCACGCTACGGGGCACCATCCAATCTGCAACCGCCATCGCCGACCTCGTCGCACCCCACGCCATCGCTTCCATGGACTACATGCTACTCGGAGACCTCAATTTCCTTCTCAACAATCGCAGCGACTCCGACACCATCACCCTCCTCAACAACCTCTCCAACCTCTCAACCTCGGACTGAAGCAGCTCGTCACCACCCCCATGCACAGAGCTGGACACACCCTCGACTCCATCTTCGCAGGAGGGACGAACACCCATTTCAGATGAAATTTTGCGATGCAGTGCGCTCTACGAAATTCGTTTTATTAATTAAATTGTGCACTTACCTGCAATTATCCATATGCCGGTTTTTAGCACCCTCCACCCTACCCCTTCCCCTCCCCGCCTCCCTGCCCCACCGTAACTCCCTCCACGGGCCGCGGCTGAATAAGCTCAGCTCCTACTTCCATCTGAAAATCAAGGCCCTCTGCGACAACTTCAGCGAACAGACGCCGGACACCACCCCACGCTCCACCACCACTGACAATGAGTCGATCATCACTACTTGGAATCCTGCCACCATCGAACACACCACTACGACAATGAAGAACACCCAGTCAGGAGCCCCCTCTGACCCCTGCCCACCTCACATCTACACCAGAGCCGCCGCCGCCATCGTACCCAAAGTAGGACGCACCATCAACGCCTCTTTCAAATCCGGCATCTTCCCCGATGACTGGAAGCGGGCGGAGGTCAAACCTCTCCTCAAGAAGCTCACGGCTGACCCGACAGACCTGAAAAACTACCAGCCCATCTCTCTCCTTCCCTTCACTGCCAAAGGCCCCGAGAGAATCGTGAACACTCAGCTGACAGCCTTCAACGAAGAAAACTCCATCCTAAACGCCTCCCAGTCTGGATTTCGCAGCAACCACAGCACTGAGACAGCCTTCCCCGCAGCCACTGATTACATCTGCATGCTCCTAGACCAGGGGCACACCGCAGCCCTCATCCTACTAGACCTCTCAGCAGTTTTCGACACTGTTTCACATCGCACCCTCGCAGACAGACTCCACGGCGCAGGGATACGAGGAACCGCCCTCTCCTGGATCTGATCCTTCCTCTCTAGCAGAACCCAGACAATCAGACTCCCTCTTTTCCTCTCCGAACCCACACAGAGCAACTGAGGTGTCATTGCTCAGCCCCACACTCTTCAACATCTACATGGCCCCCTCGCTGCCATCGTCAGACAACACGGGCTCAGCATAGTATCCTACGCCGACGACACCCAGCTCATCTTCTCCTTCACGAAGAACCCGGTAGCCAACAGACTCTGATTGCAGTAAGGAATGAGAGATGTAGCTGCCTAGATGAAAAGCAGCTGCCTGAAGCTCAACTCGGAGGAGACCCAGGTCCTCATCCTCGGACCCTCCACCTCCGCTTGGGACAACACCTGGTCACTGGCGTAATGAAAAGTGAGGGGACATCCCTGCACGGTACTTAGGGGGGCCCCCTCCGGGCTTAATCAGGAGCTCTCCCGGCCAGAGTTCAGTGCCGAGGGGGCCCCCCCGCACCGCATGGGCTACAGGGGCCTGTGTTACGCCCCTGCACCTTGTGGCCCTCTGCCCTCGGGAGCCCGCCCACCCCGACCGATCACGCACGGAAACTCACCATCATCCTCGACTCCTCCCTCGCCATGACCCACCACAACAACTCCATCGCCTCCACGAGTTTCAACTGCCTTTAG
The DNA here is from genome assembly GCF_964261635.1 of Lissotriton helveticus. Taxonomy (NCBI): domain Eukaryota; kingdom Metazoa; phylum Chordata; class Amphibia; order Caudata; family Salamandridae; genus Lissotriton; species Lissotriton helveticus. Next base: position 137,844,763 of record NC_136069.1, on the reverse strand, counting down.
ATCCTCTGCAAGACCTTCCAATGGATACCCCCAGAATGCAGAAAAACAGTCCCCCACCCACTCATAACCAGCAAATTGGACTACAGCAACGCCCTCTAGGCTGGAATCAACGGAACTCTCCTACACATGCTACAGATCATCCAGAACGCCACAGCCAGACTCGCCCTCGGAACACCACGGCACGAACACATGACCCAACACCTACGTGACCTCCACTGGCTCCCCGTCGAGAAGAGAGTCACCTTCAAACTGCTCACCAACACCTTCAACCCTCCACAATATCGGACCCAAATACCTCAACGAGAGAGTCTCCTTTCATGTACCCAAGAGGAACCTTTGCCTCGCAGACCTTACCCTTGCAGAGACCCCGCATCTGCAGAACCAGAGCAGGAGGAAGAGCTTTCTCCTGCGTTGCAGCCAAAGCCTGGAACGAGCTCCCTGTGAACATCAGACGCTCCCTCACCCTCCACACCTACAGGAAGAACCTCAAGACCTGGCTCTTCAATTGAACCAGAGCTGCAACCCTCACCCCTCCTCCTCAACGCCTTGAGACCCTCACGGGTGAGTTGCACGCTTTATAAATCCCTTGATTGATTGATTGAGTGTCATTGATGCTAGTGGTCCTTATTTACCCCCTGGTCTCCGAACAGCACGTCCCAGGTTTTAGCACTCCTGGAAGTGCAGTCTACTTTAAATCCTGTGCACATTTGCCATAATCTCTGTTATTGTACTTGTGCAATCTGCCCACACCTTATCTTAAAATCACATTCTCTCCTTAGAAAGTCATGTCCTGCAACCTAGCAATATTTAATCTGCTCTAGCCCATCTACTAATCCCACCCACCATCTGCATGAGCATTACCCCCCTAATTATTGCACTTAAGTAATACTAATGTTAACCCATCTCACAGACACTGGGCCAAATCCATGGAATAGTCTCATTTAGAAAACAAGACTAAACTCAATGCTAACAATAACCAGTAACCACTAAGTTAACCACTTACTTTGGGTACCGTAGCAGTGTGCTGCCTGATGGACAGTGCTTCAACACCTAGTTAGGGGTAGTAAGCGCTACATAAATACCATTGCTCTGTTAACTTTCTGTAGTGTCTACTCCTGGTCCATCGACACATCAGTAGGTGGCTATTGAGGGGTTATGGGTCAGACATATTGTCAAACCTGTGGTGTCATATGGGGTTAAAGGTTGAGTGATCTCACTTCTGGTAAAAAACAATTGATTCTAGTTGTTCGCTAGCTTAGCGAGTAGTTTCATGTTTGAGGGACATGGCCTTAGCTGCAGTGCACAGAGACCATTTACTGACGCACATAAGTAAAAGAAATTAGGGGGAAAGTTGGTACTAAGGTAGTGTTTTTCATGAAAGTTGTCACACCTTTCCACACCGGGCAGTGTATCACATTATCCATCTGAGGAGTAAGAAAGACTTCATTGCTTAGCCCTTAAGACAGCTATGAGCTTCTACACAGTGGCATAGGAAGGGGGGTGCGGTGGGTGCAGGCCGCCCTGGGTGTCATCACTGAGGGGGTGACAAAATTGCAAAAATATGTGTTTTAAACACATATTTTTGCCATATTGCCAAGTGTCATCACTGAGGGGGGTGACAAAATGGGAAAAATATGTATTTTAAACACATATTTTTGCCATTTTGTTTAGCCTGGGGTGACAAGAAATATTCTGCACCATTATACCACCTGCCTTGCTACGCCTTTGCTTCTACATTGATCACACAGGACCTTTGGGTGGATGACCAAGTCTTCGTTGGCTTCCCTGGGATGCAGAAGGGTAAGTCAGTGCAGAAATAGACAATCTCCAGATGGAGTGTCCTCTATATAAAGATCTGCTATGACCTGAGCAAGAAAAAGGCCCTGGAAGGCCAGCGGGCTCAGTCCACCAGAGTCAAACCTACTACCACTGTGCTGGCGTTTACGCATTTGTAGGTCCAGTCTATAATTTATCATAAAATAATGGAGAAAACAAAATCATCTGGATTGGTTATGGGTATTGGCTCAGGCGGATTTAAAAAACTGCAAACTTCTATGGCTGAATGCACCTCTAAAGTGCATTACTGACCAGGATGGCAGGTCGTTTTTAAAAACAAAGCTGCTGCTTGGCACTACAGCAGGCTAGACATACTATGTGCAGTGATCAGTTGGGCAGAAGACTTCGATCCCAGGGCCTATGTTCACATGCCTATTCAGTTGCTCGATTCTTGGGTGCCTTCACCATAATATCTGTTCGAAACCAGGTACTAAGAGGGAGACAGATTTCAGCCCTCCCACACACACATACATATATACAGAGGGGGATCACATTGCTTTAGAAAAGAAAAGATTGTCTGCCTACAGTGTACACACACCCAGAGCCGTATTTATAATAAACGGGAACCCTCCAGCTTATGGTAAGCATACACAATATGCAAGTATTAAATGAATTGCCATTTAATTTTCCATGCGTTAATAACTGCAAACATCACTGTTCCTGGTGCTCCATGTCTCATTGGAGTCCTTTGTCAGTGGGGTGTTTGTCATCCTTCAACTGTGCCCATGATTGTGTCACAACTGTAGTCCAACTTCAACATCTGTGGACTGTCCCTCTTATATTTGAAAATCTGCCCCCAATGTGTTGCTGGAATAACAGGATTAAAGCTGCGTCAGCTGTCTGTTGAGAATTTCCGTGTTTGTTTTGTACATATATCGCTTGATATGTTTCCTTTCTGTGTGGATGCAGAGCGCTGCATGTCTTGAAGCTGTTATCACAGGTGTGACAGGTCACCCGTCAAAAGTGACCCTCGGATACGATTATGGGGACATATCGATCGAACTTTCTTTTCTTTTCTGTTTCAGCTTGAATACCCTTTAAAAAGCTGGGGGAGGCACTTAGGGGTCCATTAGGATGACGGGCGGACTTTGTCCGCCCGTCATCCTACCAGTGAATGGGACCACCCGCCATAAGAGCGGGGGTCCCGTTGTACATATTAAGATGCGCCCGCCACAGTGGCGGGCGCTTCCCGCATTTTTAACATTGCGGCGGGCGGTGCTGAAAGCACCGCCCGCCGCAATGCTAAAAATGCATGTTGTGTATTTCAATGCACAACATGACAGGCACCGCGAGGTGCCTGTTATGTTGTGCATTGAAATGCAGGGGGGTACCATAGGTACCCCCCATGTGCACCCCCCTCCCCCACGGAGTCCCTGGGGGCCCGCAACGGCCCCTGCAGGGGGACTCCGCCTGCCTTTCCGTGGCGGCATTGCCGCCACGGAAAGGCGTGCCAGAATGCGCATTGTAATATGGCTGGCGGTGTCTAACAGACACCGCCACCATATTAAACATATTCCGCCCCGGCCGCAAGGCCACCGGGGCGGAAAACAGGCGGGCGGTGATTATCACCGCTGCGGTCCCCTGCCATCCTAATATGGCGGGGGGGAATTTGGCAATGGATGTCGGGCGGATTGCTTCCTCCAGGCCGGCGGTGGCTACCGCCAGCCTGGCGGAGACAATCCGCCCGACATCATAATGGACCCCTTAGTATTTTTTTCAGGTGGAAATGTGAATTGATTCCAGAAATAGTTATACCATTCCAAGTGCAAACAAACCTGAGGTAACAATGAGACTCTTATCAGGAATAAATTCAAGTTCTAGAATGTCATTTACCAACCCAGTCCAGTGTAGTAAGTGGTCGTCTTGTTCATCCTAATGTAACCACTATGACAAAATTCTTGATTTCGTATATATTTTTTTTTATGAAAAAGAAACTAGGACAATATTTTATCCCCAATGAGAAGTAAGTGGCAACCTTACATTTCACTCCTTACCGTGGGAAAGTTCCCCCGTGTGTGCTAAACCTTAAAGCAAAAATAGTCATGCTTCCCAAAAGTGGCTTGGTAAAATCTCAAGTGAATAAACAGTATGGGGGTACATCAGTAAGTTATTTTCAGCTGTACACATATGTATGTTAACTACAAAAAAATAACATCGTTCGATGGGACCCTTTCTCAGCCTGGAAGTGGTTGTAAACTACTTGGCCAAAGGCCGAAGAAATTGCTCTTCCAGAATGGGAACGGGAAGGAAGCATCTCTGTACGTGTTGGGTGTGCAGGGGAGTATGCGTTTGTACATTGGGATCCGCCCCCCTCGCCCCCCCTGCGTCATTCTCTACTGTGACGAATGACGCACAGTGCCAGTAGGTGCCTGGTAGAGATGTCACATGACGTTCTCAGCAGTAGCTTAGCAGACTTACAAACATACTATTGCAAATATATATGTAAATAGCAGAAAATAGTACATCTGCAGGCATAGTAAGGGCGTTCTTTCGCAGATAAAGACTTACTAGATTCTTTGTGAATTGGCCACTCACATTTTGAAATAAAGTTACTTTTGGATGAAAAGTGTCTGTTTGCGGTGGGTAAATATGACAAGCGCAGGGTAGTCACAAGACTATATTTTCATTGGCTTGGCCCGCATTTTTATGTGAAAAGCAGTAAAAAAAATACTGAAAATTGTGAGAATCCTGTGTTTTCCACCTTGAAGCAAATGCTTAAAACCGCGAGGAAGAAATAAAGACATTATTTTAAAAGTGTATCAACTTTTCCTTAATGATTATTATTGCACCAATGAGAGGCAGAATTACTATATGAAGAAAAAGTAAAAATCATTTTATAGAAAGTCTCTTTGAAGTACCGCTGTTGGCTTTTCCAGAATCCCAAAATATAAGCAAATAGCCGTTTTTTTTCTATGAGTAAGATAGAAAAAGAAAAAAAAGGCAACAGCTGTGACATCCACCACAAGCAAATCGGACATTTCGAAATTAAACAATGTCAACTTTTCATAAAGTGAACTCTGTGCTCGGACTGCATTGCTCTTGTTTGGTGAGGCCCGCAGGGAAAGGAAGCACAGAGCTGCAGACGGGAATAAAAGGTACTTTACTAGAGGGGACGTTTAGCAGCAAGCTCGTGAGATCTGGCCGCCTCGATGCAGTCTGCAGAGCTATGCTGTATACAGTAAACAGAGACGTCAGGGACATCTGGCAGCCGCAAAAGCACTACAGGAAAAGCAGATGGCGGCCCAAGGCCCTGTTGGAAAAGCCTGAAGTTGAGGGAGGCGGTGGGCGGGTAATGGGAGTTAAAAGAGGAGGAAACAAAGGGATTACGCATTGGGACTCAGTGTACTGTAAATAAGCCATTTATAGTATGTAAACGATGGAAATAATTAACAGAGATAAGCAAAAGGGGAAACAGTGACGTGCCTGAGATATGCATCGCCATATCCTCGAATGAACTTCTGCGCGGCTCTGAGAAAGCCACCAAGTTATAGAATGTATTGTTAGATGCTGGAAAAGTTTCACAAGAAAATGTATGACAAACCTATTTCTGTTTGTTTAGGCAGCCCGTTCGAACTCGCTTTTCCTCTCCCACCCTTTCCTGAAATGTCACAAAAACCCGGCAAGACATAGCTGGCTCGGCTATTGTACCCCCATTCCACTTCACACACATGAAAGGTACTGGTTTAATTACAGCGACCCAGCAATGCTATGCCAGTCTAGAAAAAACGCATTGGCTGCCTGTGCCATATTTCCTTACCCGTCAGCTGAGTACATATCCTTTAGCAATTCGGGGCTTTGTAGCCAACAACACTTTGGATTCTGGGAGTTGCAGTGTTACTTTTCCCATTATATGTATGGGCCTACACGATCCAGCATGCAGCATAATTGTATTCATTTGCTTTTTTTAAAATCACTTCTAACCCCCCAGTTGTGGCCTCAAGTTCAGTGTACACGCAGGAGGGAATGGTGGGTGTAATGTTATATATTAAAGGGACTAGCAGGGCCAGGGACTGCCGGAGGACCCCCACCCTTCCGTTAACAAACATTATTAACCAGGACATGAGAGGGATTTGATTTCTTTGGAGGCGGGGGGCCGTACAACCCCCGGCCGTATTTATTAAGACATACAAATAAATCAAAAATTGAAATAAACAATATTTACACAATTACGCAGAAAACGTTCCATGACATTCAATTACAATTGATATATAAAGATATCAGATGGCTAACCTTAACCTACTTCTAGTACAAGGTATTTCCTATCTGAATCTAACGTAACAGTCACATTATACAATATTTGTTTTCTGCGTATGCTATTTGGGCCTACGGCAAGGTCACTTAACTGGTGTCAGATCCTTATTACTTAAAACCACGCCCTCCTGTTGGAGTGCGCATGCGCAGAGGGCCCGTTTACCGTTGGGTAACCCCCTCCCTGGTTACCCCATACGCCCTATTAACCACGCCTTCTGGTCACATTGCGCATGTGCAGAGGGCCCATTTACCGTGGGGGTACACCCCCTCCCCGGTTATCCCGTACGCCCTATTAACCACGCCCTCCGGTCGGAGGGCGCATGCGCAGAGGGCCCGCTTACCGTGAGGGTACTTTGGCCCCCCGGTTAGCCCCGTATGTTCTCTTAACTCCATTATAGGGGGCCCTCACATCTCTGCGCCGTTTACTGGTGTCATTGTGCACATGCGGGGTGGCCAACCAGCCAAGTGAAAGCATGACTCTCCCCTCCCCCGCACCCATGTAGCCAACAGGTTGTGACTGCCCCTGGTGTTCTAGGAGGGACCACGTGTCCCTCCCTTTGGGCGACCCAATTAGAGAATGGCGCTCCCCCTAAGGATCTTAAATTAACTGCTCACCAATCATGACCTTAACGCCTGACCAAGGAATAGCAATAAATACGACAATTGTTGACCTGTAAACGGGAGAAAGTTCTAAGGAACAAAACGTATTAGTCAGACACTCTTCTCATCCATAAACATTCATAACAAAAATGTGAAAACCTTCTTAACAAACAATAACAATCATCTGCTTCAGGGGATGGTGGGTGGGAAAAAGATTACAGCCTCCTAAAGGCTGGAAGGGCAGGCCGTGGCGTGCAGGAGCCAAAGAGGCAGACTCTCGCGCTCCACGGCCTTTTAGCCCTTCTTCGGCCAGGCCGGATTTAACCGGCCTGGCCTTTGTTCCCTAGTGACCCAGAAGTGACTCGATCACTTCCGGGTCACCAGGGGACCCGGGGTAGCGGGTAAGGGCCGGTGCCCCCGCCATAACTGCGGCGGGCCGATGTCGGCCCGCCTTTCCTTATGGCCAGGGACTGCTGGAGGACCCCCACCCTTCCGTTAACCAACATTATTAACCAGGACATGAGAGGGATTTGATTTCTTTGGAAGCGGGGGGTCGTACAACCCCCGGCCGCATTTATTAAACCACACAAATAAATTAAAAATTGAAATAAACAATATTTACACAATTACGCAGAAAACGTTCCATGACATTCAATTACAATTGAGATATACAGATATCAGATGGCTAACCGTAACCTACTTCTAGTACAAGGTATTTCCTATCTGAATCTAACGTAACAGTCACATTATACAATATTTGTTTTCTGCGTATCCTAGTTGGGCCTACGGCAAGGTCACTTAACTGATGTCAGATCCTTATCACTTACAACCACGCCCTCCTGTAGGACTGCGCATGCGCAGAGGGCCCGTATACTGTGGGGGTATACCCCCTCCCCAGTAACCCCGTACGCCCTAGTAACCACGCCCTCCAGTCGGAGTGCACATGCGCAGAGGGCCCGTTTACCGTGGGGGAACACCCCCTCCCCGGTTATCCCCGTACGCCCTATTAACCACACCCTTCCATCGAAGTGCGCATGCGCAGAGGGCCCGATTACGGACAGACCACTTGTCCCTCCCTTTGGGCGACCCCATTCGAGAATGGCGCTGCCCCCTAAGGACCTTAAATTAACTGCTCACCAATCATGACTTTACCGCCACAGGCCAGCGTAGTTGACCGACTATCTGGCCCCCCCACCCTCCTACACTGAAAGGTCATGCCCTGCCTCAAAAAATTCACCTAGCCAAGCCATTTATATCTTTTAGCCCGACTATCAGGCCCTACCAACTTACTGCAAGGTCATGCCATGTCCCTATCCGCCACTAACTAGGCAAGAAGATCCCCTGCAACGGCTTCATCACCCGGTGTGAGCAAATGGACACCGTCTTTTTAAGAAGCACGGCTCCCCCAGATCCACCCCTGCGCTATAGCCTGTAAGTGTCAAGCTCTAGCTAGCCTCAGCAGTTTGTTACTAGGTATTTGTTTCCAATGGCCCAATGGCCTCACAGACTCGCTTCCTCCCATTGGAGGCTCTGGAATGTCTGGGTGTACCCTGGTGCACCAACATGTTGCCCCACCACACACCACTAACTGGCACTAAAGATCTTTCTGAAGGTTTCATTCCCTACCCTGGGCGGACAGACACCATCTTTGGAATCCCTGGAGTCGCTGTGACAGGGCGTATCTTGGCCCTAGACGCGTAAAAGTAACATACTTCAGTGTTCCTGACCACCCAATCCTGCTCAAGTTGTGGGTCATCATGCTGGGACTGGCCTACTCATAGGAACTTGACACACCCCCTTGGAGCCACTATCTGGCCTCCATCATTAGCATCCTGGTGCACCCGATATTCACTCCTCAGCTGTCAATGCTAATCGTTGTTGGGCAACTATACCATTGTAAGGCTAAGCTCTGTGCAAGCCTACCTTCTTATTACCGATCCTCCTAACACCACGCAGTGTCAATTATGAAGGCGCCCGCGAGCACAGGCGCCATCATAGCAGTAACCGTTTCAAGGGTGTTGTTGTGACGCCTCCCCTGTAATACTTGTGCTCTTGGTCAAGCTGTGACGGTATACACCTGTAATGCAGTGCACTGCCTAAATAAATTGATTGTTTGAAAATTTACCAATCGGGGATAATTTTACAGCATTGGCAGGATTCGAACCCTGGCCTATCATCACCAAAGGTACAAGACTTCCCTTTGAGATATAGCTCCTTGGGGCAATTCCCACAACTGGCAACACAAATGGGTGACAATTACACACTTCAACTATAATGCATGGGTAGCACCCTCTCATGCTGGTACCGCTTGAGCCGTTGAATTGATCGCCCATCACACTTGATGCCGTTGCTTGCCACTCCCGTTCCGGCTGTACCGGTCCCCTTGGCTGTCCACCTCTTGCAGTTGTTGCGGTGTGGAGCACTTCCCAGGTATCCGCCATGGATCCGGACATACATAAATGAAAAAACAAATACAAACGATTAGTGTTTCTGGCCTCCTGATGCAAGATGCATTACACACGCCCGTATTACATTGCTGTTACATGCTAAGCGTTAACTAAGATTAGCACCAGATGCATTCCCATCAAACTTGCAACTGCAAGTGTTTAGCATAGCATCAGTTTGCGTCACATGCGGAGCTTTTAAATTAGGCTTATAGTGAGGGTGTCTGGTAGTATGACCTTCATTAAAGAATAGGCCTGGAGTCTACATGGATGGAATAGCCCCCTCCCGATTCCTTAAAGACAGTACAAAGTGTGAAGTGCAGTGAAATAGCGCATTCATGGTTACTAAAAAGGTATGCTGTGGCCAAGCACATTTCTTGCCCGGCCGATGCTATTGGTGTTGATGAAGTCTGTCAACACATACGAGTAGAAGTGTATCTGTGTGACATGACACTCCCCAAAAGGCAAAATTGTACCCACACCTGGTGCCTAGGGCTTTAGACCAGGCCCCAAATTCCTATGTAACTCCACCACTGCGCGCAGGGATACCCATGGAGGTTATGACAACAGGGCCTGGGGTGTACTGATTTCACGTCATCAGTAGGCCTGACCTCCCCACCATGTACAGAAAGCTCTGTAATATGCTAAACCTACCTTCCTCAGCAAGAAACGACCCCTTGCTGAAACCTGGAGCACGCCCCAGCGGTAACCTATTTGTAAAGAAAAGAAGATTTGGGCCATTTTTTGGTAATTCACTAACTTCGTGAGCTGACCCTACAGTGATAAGTCTGAAAACACATTTCACAGGGACACCCCCCGTGGGAGGCCCTACCAGTGGTGCAAGCCACTAGCAGCATTTGGCTCAAAGGCTATGGCACCCCCCCTTATAGTTTCAGAAAAAAACGTAAACCTACTTATTGTTACAATTTCCACCGGGGGCATATCTACAACGAACCAATAGCGCCTTCATGGTTACTTAAGGAAGGTACGGAGTATAAATTGGAGCTCTTAATTAAAGTTTCACCCCCTCGCTAAGGCCGGTACCATTGTTCTAGTTTGGCCCCCGCTAAGCCCAGTACCATTGTTCTTACATGAGTAACCTTGACGTCGTACTTTCCAATGAGAGCGCTTGCAATAGTGTAATAGTGCGTCTGCTCTTTTCAGGGCTGGTTGACCTGAAGCTAAGTGACTCGGAGCGGTGTAAATCTAGCATAGCTGAAATAAGACATGATGTCGGAAGCCCATAACCTCACTTCAAATGTTTGATTGTCTATCAAAAATCCTTAAGCGTAGGATTAGCTCAACAGCATCCACGCCAGGATAGAAATGGACACAGTCTTTTGCCATTTCAGCAGAAAATCTTTAAGCATAGGATTAGCACAGTGCTATCCATACCGAGCTGTAAAATGGCCCAAAACCCTATTACCCCTTCGTGCACAACAGTACTGCCTTGGGTAGGTAACATCCCATCCACGCCAACCTGAAATGAATAAAAACAACCCCTGACATGTGTTTCACTCTCATTAAGTGCCTTCAGAGAGGTATAGCTCTGTCCTAACACAAGGGAGCACCCAGTTTAAGTCTAAACAAAACCCGTTCCGAAATAGAGTGCTGCATAAATTATGCAATAAAAGAAGCAGCGAACTCTCGGTAGTTCTCAAGTTTTAGGTGTAAAGCAGCTTCTCTGAGGTGTAAACTTGCAGATGGTGATGTAAGTGACCTGTGCTTGCTGGTCTAGACTACTAGCCGACTTAAAAATCCTTTCCCTTGATAGTAGGAGGAAATAGCTGCTCCCTCAGTGGGGAGTGCATTAATGCTGGAATGGTGTGTGAGTGACAAACCTAAGTAGTCTAAGAGTGCGAAAAAACTGCCAGTATCCTTTAGTCCTAAACCCAATAGTCACAGATTATCACCTCAAGTGCATTATCTGTAGCAATATCCTTTGTGGCCATGATTACCCAAGCTCCCCAGACACGTGCCCCCAGCAGCACTGTATTCTGCAATCCCAATATTACATGTTAAAAAGCAGCGTTTCACCTTGGCGCTCGGCCACCCAGTGCTTTATGAACCCAACCCTGAAAAAAGGTACAAACGACATCATGTATTTTTTGCCAGACACTGTGTGGGCATAACTAACCAATCAACGACAGTATTGATGTCTAAACAACCAAAGTACGGTTAACTGAGTATCATACACAACACGCAGCAGACAGGACACTTGAATTACGCAACTTCCCGCCAGCTGATCGCTTGGTGAAGCAAAGCCTTCTTAGGCATGTTAAATACACATTCCGCTTGACGTAACAGGCCCCTTTGGCTGTAATCTTGCCCTGTGGTGCCGCTACTGCCTTTCCCTGCGTGGCCGGACCCGGTGAGAAAGAGGAGGCGGTGGCTGCACAGCCTTGCTGCCACTCCCAGAGCACAGACGCTCGGCCTGAAAGGGAACTTTGGGACATCCTCCAGCTGTATGGTTTGAGTGGGATACCGCAGCAAGGGGACCCCGGAAATGCTGCAGGTGCAAGTGACCAGCCGAGGACAGAGATCCAGCCTCCTGTTCCCACCCACAGGCATGCACCCACCCCACCGGGCACCACCCGAAACGGCAAATCAGGCGCAAACCAGTCTCTGCATCTTCATCGTGTGTGTGCTCAAGGAATGCAAGTCGGATATTTGCAAAGTTGGATTGCTTGCTCTCTTCCACGCAGCGGAACTCAAATAAACAAAGCTGCGTGCTCGCGGCAAACACCTCTCCCATTCAGTGTCCATGTTGGACCAAAGTCCGAACCGAGTGCTTCCCCGTCTCCTACACAGCTGTTCACGCACTCTAGCAAATGCAACAACCAAACCCAGGAGCCATTCAGAAAACGAGCATCTTAAACTTCCTCCATATGTCGGAGAATGTCCATCCAGAGCCATGTATCTAGGTAAGCACAGGTGCACTGTTTGCAGCAAGCGTGCGTTGACTCTTGAAATACCACAGTCTCTGCACCTTTTCTCTATCGCCCAAATGCACAAACCATGTCCAGTTCAACATTCACACACTTCAGAGCCACTTAATCGGGAACAAAATACGGAGAGTGCTGCAACACTCCACTCCTGTATTCCACTCGAAAAAATCCGAATTATGTTTGGAAGCAACAACATGACAGACCCTGCCGTGGGGCCTCCACACACAGGATATTACGGAAGGACATCCACAAACAACAGCAATAGAGTCAGTCCCAACCCATAGTGAAACACGCCAAACAGCACTGCACCCCTGCGACCCACCGCAGCAGCACAGTACACGTGAGCCATACCGAGGTCACGCGCCCCGCTGCCCACAATCAATGCATCACTTCACTCGAAATGGCAGAGCAAACACCCGCCCCCCAGCACGCACCACCAAAAGGAATGCTGTAGCCCCCAACGGAGCACCACAATGGCAATTACCTCGTACAAACAGCAGCCGCCAACACGCAACTCTGAATGTAAACCCGGACAACATGCTTGTGCCATCACCTGGCTATCAAATCCTCCCGTGATAAGTCAACCAGCCAAGGCCAGAGCACACTGACAAGAGAGAAGGCGGCTGCTCCAGACTGAGACTGAGTCTGCACAAAATGCTCCAATGTCTGACATCCCATACAGAACCGCACCGCTGTCGGCTCCGCCGAGCTGGTCGGAAAGGGCGAGCTGTGCCACAGAGCCTCGCGACAGCGATGCAGCTGCCTGGCTCCAAGGAATTAAATGGCCTTCAGGACTGCAGTGCACTAGCAAACGACAAATGCTCCTAGACTGCCGGGTGAACGTACCCATTTTTTAAAGTGGCGGTGCCAGCTCTCGTACTGCAGTGCGCGCTGTACCGTTCACAGTACTACCCTTTTCCAAAGCAGCGGTGCCCGCTATCCTTCGCCCCCTGTGCCCAAAGCAGCCTTCAGCAAAACAGTGTGCCACCGGGAACCGCAGCGACGATCGGTCAAGGCTGCCCACCGTGCTGTGGGGCTTCCAGCTGGAATCTTCCTTCATGCGCCAATGTCAGTTCAAGTCTTCCACTCTTCACCTGCTGACAAGATCAGCTGCCAGCTCCACCGCAAAGAGACCGTGAATCTGCAGAGGAGACAAAACAGATAAAGCAAAATTACTGGCAGCTGGTGGCCCTCGGCACCCTCTGCACATCACATGATCAGAGACCCCGTTGCTCTTAAATTGCGGCAACACCATCCCTCGAGCCCTATGAAAAATAGAAGAAAAAGAATTACAGCCTCCTAAAGGCTGGAAGGGCAGGCCGTGGCGCGCAGGAGTCAAAGAGGCAGACTCTCGCACTCCACGGCCTTTTAACCCTTCGTTAGCCAGGCTGGATTTAACTCCAGTGACCTGGAAGTGGCTCGATCACTTTCGGATCACCAGGGGACCCGGGGTAGCGGGTGGGGGCCGGTGCCCCCCGCCATAACTGCGGCAGGGCAGATGTCGGCCCTGCCTTTCCTGTGATGCTGGAGACTGTCAGAAGATACCCACCACCAATATGTCCCGAACATGATGTCAAGACTTAAATAAGCAAAAACAAGGAGATGATGGACAAACATGATGACAAGACTTAAAGAAGCAAACACAAGGAGATGATGGACGGAGCGCTGAAACTTTTAAGACACTCACCCCCAGTCACAGGTCTGGGTTGAATCCATCATAATTCTTTAGCTCACTTCGCCACCTCAGTTCAGACCCAGCTATATGCAAATCAGTCTTGACCCTGTGTCTCATGGGAACAGTCCAGCCCTAATTGCCAAGCCAGGTCTTCCCTGAACCGGAAACAAGCATCCTGGAACCGGTTTCTGGGTAACACCCTTTATCAGCCAGGCTAGCTTGAATCCAGTGGCAAAGTGAGCAAGGGACCAACGTCTGGGCATACCCTGCCAACTTAGGGCGAACAAAGGAAATACAAGGAGATGATGAACGGTGCGCTGAAACTTTTCAGACACTCACCCCCAGTCACAGATCTGTGTTGAATCCGTTATCATTCTTTAGCTGACTTCGCCACCTAAGTTCAGACTCTTCTATATGCAAATCAGTCTTGACCCTGTGCCTCATGGGAACAGTCCAGCCCGTACTGCCAAACCAGGTCTTCCCTGAACCGGAAACAAGCATCTTGGGACCGGTTTCTGGGTAACACCCTTCATCAGCCAGGATAGCTTGAACCCAGTGGCAAAGTGAGCAAGGGACCCACGTCTGGGCATACCTTGCCAACTTAGGGGGAACAAATAAGGAGATTCTGAAACTTTTCCGTACTGGGGTGAATGTATGACATTGTTCTGCATTCTGTCCATCAACTGTTGTTTTTGCAATTGTCACCCAGAGTGGGACGGGTATGCCCAGACGTGGGTCTTTTGCTCTCCATGCCACTGGAATCAAGCTATCCTGGCTGAGGAGGGGTGAAACCCCGAAACCGGCCCTAGAATGCTTTTTTCCAGTCCAGGGAGGGCCTGGCTTGGCAGTTCGGGCTGGACTGTTCCCATGAGGCACAGGGTAAAGACTGATTTGCATATGGCTAGGTTCAAACTGGAATGGCATGGTGAGCAAAACAATGATGGATTCAGGCCCAGATCTCTGTACTGGGGTGAATGTATGACATCGTTCTGCATTCTGTCCATCAACTGTTGTTTTTGCAAGACTTAATGAAGGTCACAAATTCTGAGAGGTTGGGTGATAATGCAAAGCCACCAGATTTAGGTGTCTGACCGGGCATTAATAACCCATCTATAGAAGATTGTCTAAGTGTGGAATACTTTGACTTCTAAAATGTTTTAGTTGAACTTCTAAGACTCTGACTCATAATAGGGCCTAGCCTGAATGTTGCCTATCGTAAATGGAGAATAACCGCTACCAGTCAAGAGGGAAGTGAGACTCAAAGCTCTGCACAGTCAACGCTTGAGTGCTGGCCTTAGGAGGGCTGTGTAAATTGTTTGTGTATGCCATACTTCACTTTGTGTTCATATATAAATAAAATTTTATCATAAAAGCAAGAATCGTCGTGGATATTCATTTATTGGGGTTGCAATGTATTCTGAGTCTTTAGCCTGTGCTTACCTTACATCTATCCCCCCGCCCCCTCCTGCCCTTCCCCCAAGACGCCTTGGACTGTCGACCCGCACTGCCACTGTGAGTGAAGTGATGAAGGGGTGGGAGGTAGTGCCCTGGGACATCAGGAGTAAAAGGCCCCAACCACCACAGTTGGGCCCTGTAGCCCCTGCACGGCAACTGGACCGCTGAAAGGGGTTCTGACACCAACACAAAAATACTTGTGACGAAAACTGCAGCAGAGTTAACAACTCTTGAAAATTCCTACTGTCCAGTCAGAACTAAGCTTGAACTGAACATTTAACTTTAATCTTTAAGTCTAATGTCTGGCCCACCTTAGGGCCATCACCCTCCTGGTTTAGGGTGGGTTCATTGTACGGCCAAGGGTACTTGCAAACATTTTACCGGGGACCTAAAAGTTTGTTCTTTGGTGTGACCAAGGGCCGCACTACTGGTCAGAGGGGGAAATAGGTGGCGTAAAGTGGGTGTAGGGGAAGGGAAGCACGTACAACTACTGGCTGAATTGAATTGCTCAATGTGGAAACAGAAGACTCGGGATGAATCCCGGCTTCCCCACTTGACCAAATTGTTTTATTTTGATTTCCCTCCTTTTTCTTCATTATTACGTATATAGGAGGACCTTGAAATATATGACTTCAGGATGAATGCTGTACAAAACCTTCTCTTGTGTTTGGATTTATTCGCTAATGGATGTCAGGGTGGGGGAGGAGAGCATGAACTTTTCTAAATTCATGTTTGAAAACTATCACTTAAAAAAAATACTTCTGTATGCACTGCTAATATTTGATTTACTAAGGTGAAATGGTTCTGCAGGTTAATGAAATACACTTTTTGAATTTTGAAGAGACTATCATATTTTTACACGTTTCCTGTCTTTAAAAATGAAGGTGTTCCTAAAGTTAAGGGGTACAGTACACCCTAGTTACTTCCTTTCTTTAACTACAACTAGCCTTTAAATGAATGCTCGCTGTTCATTAAACATTTTTAAAATGTTTGTGCTGAGTCGAGTAAACAGCAGCTCAATGCTGATGTTGCCCAGACGCGGCATGAAAATTCTGGATGGTCGCAAGCGGCCCTCAGGCCATACTTTAAGTATCCCTGCAGTGCACTCGGTCACATTCCTCCTCATAAACATCTCTGAAAGTAAATGTGTTACCAGGTAATATGAATAATGCATTCTACCTAAAGCAGGATCTGGCCGGGATCAAAAATATATCAGGCAGCAAAATAAGTGTCCAACATTGTGATTCATTATTTTGTGAATAATATTACTGGAGTTATACGAAGTGATGTGCCGATATCGAATTGAGGGTACAGAAAAGCAGCCAAAGAGAGTAATAATGTGACCCAAAGGGCAAACCAGTTGTGGTCCCACCGCTAAGGCACAGGAGCATCAATCACCCCAGTGCCTCGAAGCAGCAAAATAAAGGAAAAAATAAAATGATAATAACTAATGTTATTATCATTTTATTTTGTCCTCCTGCTGCAGCAGCTTGCGTGAGGGGGTGTGGCGGGGCTGAAGAGCAGGGGAGGAGTGGTACAACCCCCATAAGTGCACAGTGAGTGTTTAGCCAGCCCCTTTGGGCTGCCCAAAACAGTCATGCGCACTTTCCTTGTTGCCTGCATGGAGAACATGCCCACCCCTACAGCCCTTGGCTGAGCGCCCTGTCACAGCTCTAAGACCAATCACAACGCTGCATTGCAGTGTTGTAATTGGCTGCGGGGAGCGTGGGCGCCTTTGGGGCTTCCTGTTTCTCACAAGATACCAAGAAGAGGAAACAGGAGAGTCGTCGTCGGCCGGCCAGCAGGCCGGCTGGGAGGTACGTTTTTTTTTTTAAAGTGATCTCCCCTGTCCTCCCCCCGCCCCCATTTTTTGCTTCAAGGCAGCAGCCGCAACTGGGGAACACACAACACTGTGGTGTGTAGAGCATGGCGCACATTCATGAGGTAATGGAGAGTACATCTGATCTAGGTTATGGATAACCTTCCTGAACCGTACTTGGACCAGTGCTCTGTCTCGAAAATTCTTAAATTAAGTTTACCTTATGCAAAAAAGATATCTCAAACACGCAACTTAGTAATTGTAAATGGGGGTGCCTTCCTCTTATGAAAGTGCTGGTCTACACTAACTTTCCATTGTATTGCTTTACATTGAAATGAAAATGTGGATGATTACAGTAGGTGAATTATCATTTGAATGTTAAAAATTGGTGTAAACTCTGGACTGTAAGCACTCCCATTTACAGCACCCCTTTGCCCTCACTATGCATGCATCTAGATCGATACATACATCTACACACTTTTTCTGCACATGTCATGGCTGTTTTTTCCGATAGTGTGGCAATGCTGCAAACAGTACTTTTTTATCCTGCTCACTGTTCTAACTCAAAAGGGGGGGACATGAGGTGGCCACAACGAAATTTGAATCTGTGACCTTCAAGTTGTCCACATAGCTCCAAACGTAGTAATATTAACCCGTGGGAGCTACCTTAATTGCAATATCTGATAAGTATTTAAGCTAGTAAGTTAGCTCAATGGGTAAAGGCACCATGTACAGAGGTTTCTGTGCATCCAGCCGGTCTCAACTTCCTATACCGGTAAAATAGCATACTTGGCTAGAATGCCTCCAGTAAAGCAATAAGTGGACATCTGTAGTTGACAGAGAGATTTGCAGATAGTGGATTTTCTGCACAAGTAGATATAAGCTACAGGCCGCAAGTTCCAATCCTGTTAATATAGCTCCGTCGGTTGTGCACCTACCACCAAGGCCTGCATATGATGTGTCACCCACGCTTGATGTACAGACAGAATGGCGATGTGTGTTGCACGTTCTTCGGTGACAGATAACTACAGCTGCTGTCGCTCAGTGCTCATTAGATATTTTGTTACATTTTTGGGGGGAAAATGTGTCTTTACAGCGGCTTGTACGTGTATCCTATTTTGAAATCTCTCGGTTCATTCATTTGTTTAACTTGAACAGTATGCAAACTTGGAGAGGCGACAATAGTGTTAATTGACTGGCACCATATCAGTGATTTCAGGGAGAGACCTTAGGCCAGAGGCCATCTCGATTTGCCTTCATTGTTTACGCCTCCTGAAATCTTGGAAGCCTTAAATGGAAGAGGACTACAGGACCAAGCATTGGCATAGCTAGGTGATCCTGCTTTAGGAGCAAGGAGGAGCCTGGACACAGTGGAGAAAAGAGGAATGCGCGGAAGGGGGCAGGAGGAAGGAGAGCAAGGCACAGCCGGGGGCAACGAGGAGCCTGGAGGGAACAGTGATTCTAATAACATCCCACTCCACCACAGCAACAAGAATCACACGGTTCACACTAAACATACTTTGTGGCCAATACCTCACTTCTGCTCAGTGGGGTTCAGCAGGATCTCTTTGATGTTCTAGTTCCACCATGAACCTATGGCCAAAGAGCTGTTGGCTGAGTGACTTGGACAAGCAAGTCAACCAATCCTGAACAAGGTGCAGACCCAAAGTTCACTCTAAGTATATGTTAAGATACTGGTTACAATGCTGTCTGTGACAGCCTAGCAAGTCTGCAAAATGTGTGCATGAGTCATCCCACTCAGCTCCTCAGCCTAGTCCTAAATTCATCATATGTACAACTAGCGTTACTTCCTGGGACAGTTGCTTGTCTCCTGCATTATCAAATGAGATGATCCATTTTACTTACAGGCAAATGACTTTTACTTTAAACCATCATATTAGCCTCCTTTTCCTGTAGCCTCTCCCTCTTATCTTTTAGTGGAGCCATAAGGGCACTTTCAGCTCCATCATCCTTTTGTTGCTTGTGCTAATCCCTTGGAGACAAACTCCAGTTTGTGAATCTTATGGCATTTAGTTGACATTTGGCAGCTTGCTGCAAGGAACAGGCTGATCTAGTGCACAGCCTTCCTAGAATTAGCAGGTGTCCACATCGCAGTATTCAGAATAAATAAGTGAACAACAAAGCTACTTCCACCTCATCAGCGCGGAGCATTAGGCAGAAGTAGGTAAGGCATTTTCTGCTGAGTCAAGTCTCCTGCACTCTTTCACAAGACCTTTTGAGATGAAGGGTGCTATTGGCACTATGATTAATCTATGTAGAGCCTTGGGTGGTGTCTCCCCTACTGGGGGCAACTGGAGTTTGTTCATCCACAGGCAAGAGTGGCCCGCACAGGTCAGTACGGCGGGGCGGGGTTGGGGAGGGTTTCGACAGACAACCACGAGGGAAAATTAAATACAAAATTAATATTCCCTCGTCATCTGTCGAAATCCCCTTCCCCACCCGGCACCACCTCTCTTACCTGCCTGGTCCGCTGCTGTCCCCGGAGCCTGTATTTTATGCTTTATCTCAGGAATATCGGAATGACTGATTTCACTGATACTGCCTGTGAACAGTCCACTGCCATTGCTCATACTCTTTGCATTCTATTCCACCTTATTATATATTTTCTTTCTCAACTGGAAAGGATTATGACCAAAACCTTCACGGTCAGGAAACAGTTCCTTCTCAGGAGTAAACCAACCAAGTCACACTTTCAGCAGTCTTTGGCCTGTGCATGTCCAGCAGATGCTCAGAGATTTCCATGGCTAGCCTAGGAGAAGTGTCAGTCCAGATGGACCCTCAAACAAGATTAACCCCAGCTCCACACCACCCAAATCTATCTGTCTTTGAGTATTCTGGCTGGAACATTAGTGACTGGATCTCAACACATAGCGCCATACTGTTTCAGTCACTGAGTTCTAGGGTTGTTTGAGCACTGACACAGGACTGATTTATTTCTCTTCTAACCCTCCAGATATTAATGATGTCAAATCCCTTCCAAGAGGAGGCAATGGGAACCACGATCCCGAACCTATTTTACAAGAATGCAGTTGATTTACCTTAACGTCTAAATGAAAAAAATCACTCAGATGAATCAGACCGCAGCTTTAACGAAGAACAGCCTTGTTATACCTGCTTTGCTTGTAAAATGGAGGTCCTGCAGAAGATCCTCACATTGGTGTTTCCAGATGAGCACCTTGCTTTCTTGGATCTACTAGATACTAACCTGCACATTCTAATATGTGATCTGAGCTGCTTGTCCTATAGTCTCTGATTGTTTCATCAATAGTTCTTGCTGCCATTCATTGCCTTAGCCTCAAGGCATCACAGCATATCCCCATAGAGCATTCTCTTTTGGTGGTGCTTCTCTACAACACAGGAAGGATGAAACACCTCTATTTAGATGCCCGAGTTGTCCATGCTCGTACCAGAGATCAAAAGATCAAGTGACATCACCGGCATTTGCACCTTACTATAAGATTAATGTTGAGGAATGTCTTCTATCCTGATGCAGGATCATCATTTCTTAAGTGCACAGGATGAGGGAAGTTAAGTACTTTATCCATTAAGTTAGGAACTTTTTCCCGTGGCGAAGGCAAATTTAATTTTCTGACTTTGCTGTGGCAAAATTTAATGCATAGACTCCACCAATATTGACAATTTTCTACTTCACAATGTCTCCCAATGGCTGGACATTCTGCAGCAGGAAATGGCAGAACCTACAACGATCCCTGTGAACACAGGGTAGAAAGTGCCTGGGAGAGGGAATGGATACGGTGCATGTTGGCAGTGATGGAGAAGGTGCTCTAGATCCAATAAGGACCTAGTGCAGGAGATGAGGTTTAGAAGATCAGGGAATACAGCAGGTACTAGGTGGATCTTTAGGGAGATGGACCTTGCACGCAGCACCATCTTAAGCATTTTAGGGGCTTTGGACAAGTCATGTTTTGTTGCCCCTTGTTCCGAATAAATTGAATTTATTAATTTATTACCCATTTTCAGCTAATTTAGTCTGAAAGTTCAAGTTCCCTGCATCTGCTTGGCACCCTCACCAATACAGTTCCAAAAGATAGCTCGAACAAGCATTGTTAAAACAATTCCTTTCCTGCAGTTGGATCACATTTTTTTTGTCTTATGATAATATTTTGTTTGAAATTCATGGTCTAACCAACCAGTATGCCCCACTGAAGGAAAGATACAACAGCAGTGACTTAGTGGATGTCCAGCGGAGTGTGCCATAATACTGAAGACACATGCACATAACACTTAAAATTGTAGCGTTAATTGCCAAATATTTCTAAGTACAATTAGAACATTCGAATGCTGGGAGATGCATTGTAGACAATGATGTGGCCCATGGCTTATAATTGGCTGCTATAAGCCTTTTGCTCCGACATTCCAATGCTTGCCTTTCTCTTTCTGCCCTATATCCCTTGTGCCGCAAGCTATACCAGTCGTTAAAGGCCCTCTACCTCAATATAAGCCCTCACCTGCAGCTCAGGCCTATAACTTTGTTATGGGCCTTTAACAACCAGCATATCCCTTCGGCAGTAGACTATACACTCCACTAAATCCACCTTCACAACTGGCATCCTCGCTGTAATGGTGGAAATCAAACACTGCTCGAAGGATTGTCATATTTCCTTCTGATACTTGGTTAAAATCGTTCTGAATATGTGTTGCTGCTAAACGTGATGTGTACGGTTTAAAAGGCTTTTTAGGGTGTCTTTCTTAAACTTAGGCTGTGGGACTTTAATGAGGCATTTGTAATTTGGAAGGGATAATGAGATGGGCGAGAGTGCTTTTAATCATAATTACTATTGTGTGCATTACCCTGTTCTATTCACCACATCCTCACATCCTGGTGACCATTTATGTTGGGACACCAGCTTTGGAAGGCAGTCTTGCTAGTTGGTTCTCATGCTGCCTTCCTCCCAGCAATTCAAGCATTTAAAGTTGGAAGATGCATTGATGTGCAGCGGGTGCACCACTGGCGCACACACGGCATGCTAAAGGCAAACCCGTCTGTGCCTGGATGGTTCTATCGGCCAGAAACGCTGCCCCTCTGATGAGTGATTCACTCTCTTAAGCTTCCTCTGCACTGATAAAATTGAGACAATTCTTACACACTGATTGTCTGCATGCCTGGTGCCCAGGGGAAAGTACTTTCAAGTGTGAAAAGTGTGGTGTTGCGCCTGTCACTGCCCCCGTACCATCCCCCTACATTCATGCACGGTGCCCAGGACAGTTAATGCTCACTGCTAAAAATGTGTGCCAATAAATACCGCTCATTGGTTCAGCAAACGAGCTCATTCAATATAGCTTACCTAAAGGAATATTTCTTACTGAAACCTGGCTTATTCCTACAATGACCACCAACCCCCTCTTAGCTCTTATCCCAGGCCATAGCATCAAAAGATGTGATGACTCAGTGGAAGAGGGGCAGCATAGCTATCATCTCCAAATCTACAGTAGTCTATAATCTGGATCCCTGCCCCATTCAAGATTCTGAAAGCACCCTTTTCCAGATATTGGTGAACAAAAACTTTACTCTATTAGGCCTCTTAATTCACAGACCCTCGCTGGCCCGTCAAAGCCTTCAGTACAGCCTTGGGTAGCCAGGCGACTTTTTTAGCTCTTAAATTATCCAACTTTAGCATTTTAGGAGATCTTAAATTTCACTATGACTAGCCCAATGATATAGGGTCTGGTGAATTGCTGGATGAGTTTGCATTGCTGCAGCTGGTTCAATTAGTAAGAGGTCCTACACACACAGCTGGTCATCTTCTAGATCCAGTTTTTTCTAACCTTCCTAATCTAGAGATTGCGTCTCTTTTGTCTATGACCTGATCAAACCAGTGTCTGATCCCCATTTCCTTACCAGTGTTTACGAATAATAATACCACCACTATCAACACCACTACGATAAGGCCCTGGCACACATTAAATCTGGTAGAATTCAGCAGTTATATATCTGCCAATACCCCTCAGTTAGATGCCACTGTGGGTTGCGCAGAATCTAAGATAAAGTCTTGGCTCACTTCAGCCCTTGACAAGTCCATGCCTCCCTGTCAGGTTCAAGCCAGAAGTAAGCCCCCCGCCCCCTGGTTCAACAAGGGGTTGGTTGTGAAGAAAAAAACACTGCAAGGTACTCGAGCAAGCCTGGAGAAAGTCCTATGACACAGTGACAAAAACAAGCTATATGAACTCAATTAAAGCATACCACAAATCAATAATGAAAACGCCTGCGAAGTTTCTCTCTAATAAGATCTTAAACAGTAAAAATCCAGCTGAAGACATTTTCTCCATTGTAAACAGTTTCACGAAACCAGTCGCTACAGGGCCAGTTGAGCTCTCAGCTGACCACTGCAATAATATAACAGACTTTTTCATTGGAAAAGTCTACACCATCTACACCCACTTTCCGCCTAAGGTCCTCGTCAACACTGAGGCTTGTCCAGGCCGGTCAGATGAGTTACAACCTGGGCCAGAATTAAATGAACTAGGCCTCCTTGATTTGCCCTCTTTCTCCTTTCTTTGCTCTCTAGTGAAATCTGGCTCTCTGGATGAGCCCCTTAAACCAGACATAATTACTAAACACCCCAAGGTCATCCTTCCCACTTTTCTTTAGGTTGCAAATATCTCTTTGTCCTCATCCGCTATTCCGCAGGCTTGGAAGCAGACAAAGGTAATACCCTTACTGAAGAAAGTGTCTCATGACCCTACTAAACCTGACAATGACCGCCCTACTTCCCTGCTCCTTTTCTTTAGTAAAGTCATGGAAAAACTTGTCAACAAACGTCTAACCTAGTTTTTAGATGGCAATCACATTTGAATAGGTCCCAAAATAGCTTGAGGTCCAACCACAGTTCTTAAGCGACTCTGCTGACAGAGTCCCTTCGAAGAGCAGCAGATGAAGGCGGCTCCTCAGCCATTATCCTTTTGGACATGAGCACCGTCTTCGACACAGTATCGCATAAGGTGCTCCTCCAGCGCCTCTGCAATATAGGTGTCAACAGCAAGACTCTATCCTGGTTCACCTCTTCCTTAGCAACTGCTCTTTTCAGGTAATTTCTCCTCCTTTCTCATATTCACTTAGAACACACGAGCATGTAGTCCTGCAGGGCCCCTAGATAAGCCCTATTCTTTTCAACATTTACGTCAGGCCATTGGCGGCGATTGTGAAGTCCTTTGGGGTCTCCATAGTATCATATGCTGATGATACTCAACGTATTGTCTCCTACTGTCCTGATGCCTCTGAAGACATCATTACGTTTCAGGAATGTATGCTAGCAGTGGCTAGCTGGATGGATGATAATTGTTTTGAACTCTAATAAAACTTAGATCTTGCTGTTCGGTAAGCTTACCCAGACTTGGGGTGATCATTGGTGGCTAGAGGGTTTGGAGCCACATCCCTCCTTCAGCCAAATCATCTATAAAAATCCTAGGTATTTGGCTTGATGATTCCCTCTCCTTTGAGACTCAAGTTAGAACTCCAGCAGGCTCATATTTTGGTCTCCTGAGAGGCCTGAAACCTCTCATCCCGTAATGCCTCGACTATTGTAACATCCTGTATCTGGGTTGCAAGAAATCACTTTTAAAGAGGTTGCAATCAGTCCAAAATGCTATCGCCACATTACTGTTCTCCATTCCTAAGTCCTGCTCCTCCTCTGGGCTCCTTCTGAAGCTTCACTGACTGCCCATCGAGAAGTGCATTCAGTTTAAACTTCTTAGTATTGTTCACCAGATTATACATACTTCAGGTGCACCCATTCTCTCAGAATTAATGCTGTTCCACCTTCCTCTCAGAGAACTCTGCCCTGCGAAACTTAATCTGGTAGTGAACCCTTGATTCAAGAGAAAGAACTGCTACCTAGGCCGCTTGGTGGCCAACACCTCTTTTGTTGCGTCATGCCGTCCTACTGTGGTTAGCGCTGGGAAGCCCCTTTGTTGAGGTAGTGATGAGCTTTACAAATCATATTAACATAACAAAATATAACATAACAGTTGACATCTGATATTTTCTCTTTAATGTGGTTTCGCTCCATTAGTCACACCTACTATTTTAAGGTGTACACTTCTTTAGCTAGACAGTGACCTCTGTTTGCTGAGTAAGAGAATTGTCAGAGGGAGGGACAGGAGAAGGGAAGAGAGGGGAAGTGAAAAAAGGTGAAGTAGAGAAAGGGAGATATCTATAGAGCTGAGGGAGTGAGATATGGGAGATAGGGAGTGACATAAAATAAAGAAAAGTGAGGTAGCCTCTGAGAAAATTATAGAGAGGCAGAAGAGGTGGAGAGAGAAAGAAAATTGGAGACTAAGGTTTTAGAAGGTGGTAGAGAGGAAAAGAGAACTAGATAGAGGTAGAAGAAAATGTAGAGAAAGGGTTTGGGGTGGGGTGCACCAAGGAGTGAGGAAAAGTGAGAAGTAGATAGAAAGTGACTTAAAGAGAAGTAGAAGCAGAAAAAGGTAGAGGTAGTGAGAGTACTACAGAAAGATATAGCTCCAACAGAGAGCAGTGATGTGGAAGGGCAAAATAGGAAGAGGGAAAGAGAGAAGTTTGTCAATTCATAAGATAGAGAAGGGCGAAGGGTAGAAAGAGAGAAGAAGTGTAGAGTAAAGAGGTAAAATATTCAGAATGTTAAATTAGAGAGAGGTGAGCTTGATACAGAGGTAAATACAGAAGGTGAGGGATGGAGAGAGGTGGAGACATTTATAAAAAGTGAGGTAAGGAAGGTGAGATGAATAAGAAGGTGCAGAGATAGATGAGAGAGAACAGAAATTGGTAGGTGAAAGAGGTAGGGAAAAAGAGGTAGTGTGAGAGAAGTGAAGGATATCAAGAGATAGTGAAGGTTGTGAGGTGAAATAGTGAAGAAAAGGCGAGAAAAAGTGATTGAATGTGATGAGAGAGAGAGAGATGAGGTAAAGAGAGATGTGGTAGTTGGAAAGATGTGCAGTTGAAAGAGACATGAGGTAGAGGTAGAGATAGGGACAGGAACAAGAGAGGTGACATATTGAGAGATTGAGAGGTGAGATGAAGCGAGATGAGGTTGAGAGACCAGCAAAGTGGATGGAAGACGGATACCAGACGATAAGATTGAAACTCAGGAGTGAGTTGTAGAGAGAGATGAGTTAGGGTGAGGGACTAGAAATGTGGATGTTCACTCAGAGAGAGAGGTATTGTGAGAGAGTTATAGAGGTTCAGTAGAGAGAGATAGGTGTATTTAGGGAGATATTAGCTAGACATTGATAAGGTATAGATTTGAGATAGAGAGTAAACAGGTACACAGAGACGTACAGATAAGTACCCAGACAGAAAGAGAGGAAATGGTAAAGAGAGAGCAGTGAAGTGACAGGTAAGGTGACATAAGGAACAAGCCAGAAACATTTATTTTTTTATTAATTACCACCATTTTTCTGAGAGCTTGAGGTTTAATACTGAAGAGGCCGGTCGTGTGGCGGACATGCACACAGAGGGACCTATAACGAGGGAGGTCGGAAAGCCTAAGACCTTTGGTCGCAGGCTTTCTGATCCCCAGAGTCTATTTCACTACCAAACGGCTGATTATGTATCAGCCGGTCAGAATTGGAATGGGCCAGTCATTCCGACTGGCTTCTGATCGGCTCCAGGAACCCGTCAGTCAGTGGTAACTGTCTTGTAACCCAAAAGGGCAGGCCTTTCCACCCTTGGGATTACGATGTACTGTTTCCGGCATGGTTTCCAGCCGGCCTTTCCGACATGGAAACTATGTCGGAAAGCATGTTTGGGGCCCCAGCAGGGCCCCCTTTTGTGTGCAGCCTCCGGTTGGGGGCCGGTGCCCCCCCTGTTGATCCCTGCACCCTGTGGCAGGCACATTGAGGTGTCTGCCACGGGGTGCAGAGATGAACAACACCGTGCATTTCTCCATGGGAGCATGTATTACAGCCGGTTTATGGCTGTAATGCATGCTCCCATAAGGAAATGCTGGAATGCGACCGAACGGTGTCTGGGTGCATCATAACGACGCAGGTGGGACCACCGACCAGATGTCGTTCGGTGCTGTTTACAAGACGTGCGCCCGCCCGACATTGTAATCGCCCCAGAATGTCTGGAAAGCAAGCTTGCTCGCTATCAAATTAAAAAAGAATATATTTGTGTGCACTGTTGTTATGGACGGACTGATTCATGATCTGTTCACTTTCCCAGGGGTCCCTCGTAACTTAGCCACTTTGCCCGTGCCTTAAAACGTCTCTGCTTGAACGGGAAAGCAAGAGAATCAGTGCCAGCTCAAACTTTGCCCAGGGGTGGAGTACAGAGCAGGCAATAGCTACCAAGCGACATCAGTCCAGCTCTTGAGCTGAAGTGGAAATGATTTCCAGCTACAGAAAAGAATCTCTGTCTGCCTTCTTTGGTTGAAAGTACCCAAAACAAAAAACATATGTTTGAAAAATGAAAGTGTGAAACAACAAAAGGACACTGTTCCTTTCTTTTTTATGTGGTTGTTGTGCACACAGCTATGGCACACTAATGATGCATCAAGTTTTACCTCTGCACAAACCTGTTGTCTTTCCTGTCTTTCTGTTCCTAGGTATTGATCAGGAGTGAATTTCATCACACAGCCGTAACCATATTGAGGGAATACAGGTTATCGCCCTGACCGATAATGAGGGTATTTTTATTTCACTCCATTCCACGTGCACTTTACTTTTTATAACTCTGGTCCTTACGAAGCGCCAACGACCCCTATGGCGATATAAGCGCGAAACATGTTGACCGATGACCCACGATACCTGGACACAGAGTGCCCTCAGGGGAATATTGAACTTAGCAGTAAGAGTCTGCTAAGGGTACATCTTTCTTACATTTGCTGCATGATGACCCTTTTTTAGATTTTCACAAATATTGCACGCACATTTTACACCCTCGACACAGGACCCACTCACCACACACCCGCATGCATCAACCGGCAGTCCTCAAAAGATCAAGGATAAAGTGACCCTTTGGGAGGCCAGTAGGGAATTGCAGCGCTGGCCCTACGAGGAGCAACTACCCAATGATGAAGCATGAAACCTTTCGGGGTGTGTGAGGGCAACAGAGGACAAAGAGTGGTCTTCCATTTCCTGAGTGGGTCCTTTACCTAGGAACTTTCTGTACTCTCTTCTTTGTTCCTTTTTGTTGGCACGGGTGACTTTTCGCACCTAGCCATAGGAACAGTGTCCTTTTGTTATTTCACATGCAAATTTTAGGGAGCATGGACACTGGACCTTAATCAGCTCCCTGGTCCCCCCCCCGTCTTCTTTTTGTGATTGAAAAATGAAAGTGACAAGCCTGCTATTTTGCTAATTTGTAAATCACTAATTAGTGCCCAGTTTCAGACCAACCTAGGTGATTTTCTTTCCCCACACTTGTCAGGATGCACTAAGCTTCCAATTCTGAAGCATCAGGAGCGATGTGTGCTTTCATACCTCTCAGAACTTATCAAGATGTTTATTAATGAGTTCAAACATTTGTTCATGTTATTTAATTCAATAATGAAAGGATGCAATATCTCTTCTTCTTTCCAGAAATGTATTCTGATTACCTTTAAAAAGAAAGAAGAAGATCCCGGGGTCCTAGATGCCTATCACCACGTAACCATTTTAAATTCTGACATTAACATTTTTCTGGCCCTCAAATTGGTACTCCGTGATCAAAATAGGTTCAATCTCTCTCGACAGCTGTATTCTAATACCCATTTTTTTAGTGGAAGTCACAGATCATTGTTCTTTTAACAAAATTTCAGCTCCAATCATTTTTCTCTACTCTACAGGTAATTGGGTTGCCGATCCCAAAAAATCAATCATTTGGTTATCACAAAATGGCATTTGTATAGACTACTATAGAAGTAAAAGATGTATTCACACATGGGGTTCAGGAAATTGAAACTGCTGATTAGGAATGTTAGTAAAATCGGATGCAGTATTCACATAACCAATGGTAGACCGGCATTCAAAAGGGTGTGGATGACAGAAGTGTATGAGATGAACCTTGTGGTATTCTAATATATAACTAATTGAAAAATACAGGTGGACCATTAAGAAATATGTTACAGGTTTATGCAACATTTTATTTCTTGTGTTTTTTCTGTGATGTAAAAGGAAATATGTTAATCTGAACAATATGATTTGGAAACAAATAATGTGAATTATTGTATGAACTGGAGTGTTTTTCACTAAAATTGTGATTACAGCCCAGCCAAATATCTCAGGTCCACAATTTAAAGGAAAAAAGCCTGGATTGGAGCAGCACCTCAGGCTTGGACCTGGAAAAGGTAGCAGCTATGTGTGTACAGTAGATTTATTGTCAAGCTGAATGATATGTTACGGCTAGGTGGAGTCAACAATCATTGCCTGGTAAATTAACAAGAAAGAGTCAGGAATAAGAATGCTGACTAACCAGGGGTTATCCATTTACAAATACTTTCCATTTGATAGCTCCTCAGTAATCAACAAGGGTTGGTTTCTAGGATCTGTGACTGGACCCTGAATCTCAATTCCTAAAGGACTGGGAGAGATTCTGAATGTTAAAGATAATGAGAGTCTTTAAAATTGGTTAATGCCATGCACACATATTTAGGCATTGCTCTCAAGTTGTTCCTTCATCCCAGGTTTACTTAGTTCACCTTTGCGTTACAGAACTTGCAGTTTATATTTCACATTTCCCCTTTAAACGGAGGACTACAAATATTACAATACAAAGGAAAATCCAGGACTGGATCGGTTTTCTCGCATAATATGGGTTTGATTTAGATTTTTGTGAAATATAGCTGGAAAATGAAGAATGATATCATAACATTTGGGATGGGAGTGAGCTCTGCAAAGTGTGGTCCCCCTGCCCTGAGTGTCTGACTGCATGTGAAACTGGTACCCTGTTTTATGTTGGCCCTGGTGTGACAGAAAGTTAGTATGGGTGCAGACCATGTGCCTGACAAAGTGAGATCCCAGAACTTTTTTGTGACCAGAAGGGACACACCAAGCATGCCCTTATAGTAGACAGTGAACAGATGTTCCTAACCTGAGTGTAGCACATAAAGGGATGCTAGCAGTGTATATGGTTTGTAAATCGGTTTGGATGCCTGTGGCTGTATCATGGCACAAAAGAAGCCTACCTGCTGCTAGGGGGAAGGGATGTTCCTGGCCCTGCAGGAGTAGTCACTGTACAGGAGGAGAAGCTTATGTGTTTGCAGCAAGGACATATCCAGAGGAAGCCAAAGAGAGTGCTGTAGTAGAACCTCATGTTATGCAAGGCCCCTTTGGCCTCTCTGTGCTGTTCAAAGAATGAACTGTACCAGGTTTTCTGAAATGTGTCACCGGGCAATGGACCGTGGGTGTTATCAAGTGCTGCTGATGTGGATCAGGGGCAAAAGACTGCTGCAGACTAGAAGCACGGAGTCTGCATTGTGAAGGAGGAGGGTGTGATCACATCTACTGCCCAACTAGGACTGCTGAAAGCAATATGCAGGTATACCACAGGGCGTAGCCTCTCATAGACCCAAGAGACACAAAGGTGTGGATAGGCTGTCCACTGAGACTTTTGAAGTAAGACTAAGGAACAATAAACTATTGAATTGATATTAATATGCAGCCCAATTCAAAACCATTCTCACTGTTATCCAGTATTGTGGTATCTGTCATAGATTCACATGCCTGGATCATTCCCCGTCGTTGAGATGGGAGTTCCACTGTAAAATATTCAAGCAGTCCTTTCATAGGCTGTATTGGCCCAAGGCCATCTAAACCCTAGCCTATCTATGTCCTTTTAAAAAAAAGGACTAATGTTGGAATCCAGCCAATCAGCTGCTAGCGCCCTCTAGAACACTCCCAACAGAAGCAAGTTATTTTCTGATTTTCACCACGTCATGTGGAAGTGAGTCTCCCTGAGTGCTACTCAGTGTTTCTCTTCAGCTTTCTCAAATTTTGACACCATCTCAGACAGAAAAGGCTGTTTCCTCCCATGTAAAACCTGAGGCAAGAAAAGAGTAAATGTGGATGATCCACATAAGGGGTGTATTTATTGCCTTTACCCAAGGCATGAGGTGAGAGAATGTAAGATCTGCCGCACCTTCTCAAATAAAACCCTCAAGGACAGGGAGGGAAGGTTGTTATTGTGGCTTCAGACCACTAAACACCAGTCACATTCTTCGGATGAGGAAGATAACAGAGCCTCTACATCCCATAAGAGGGCCAAATGAAAGGACAGTTCCTCAGGTGAAGGAAGAAAACAGCATAAGCCTTCCCAGGACTCCAAGACTTAAAAAAAAGAGAAGGTTGCTAAACACTCATCTGAGCCGGCATTCTCTGTGCCTTCGACGCCTGTCAGGAAGAAAGGAGATCGTCCTAGAGCCTCTGCTTCAGATCCTGTGGGTAAGAAAAGCCTTAAAAAATCCTTGTTGACACTGCTTCTTCTCTCGCCGACGACATTCAGTGTTACATTGACGATGCAAAGATCCTGACGACGACCGACTCGTCGACGAGGGAATTTTTTTTCCGGTGGTTTCTGCACCTACAACGCCACCGTCGACAAGGATTACTCAAGTCAGCAGAGTAACCAAGACGTTCCTACGGCCATCCATGCACGAGTATAGAAAGGTTTTGTCCTTGCTTCCGTCATGTCTGCTGGAAGATTATGTAGAAGAGGATGAAGATAACGATGATGGACTTATGGAGTGGCTCACAGCCCATCTGAGCTTCACATAAAGTGTCAAGATGATGAGGACTAGGAGGATGAGGACTATCATTATGAGTCCCAATACTACCAGCAGGGGTATATGGCTCTGCATCACAGTTACCAGTATAGTTTTTAACTAGAGCCTTGCCCCAGGGACATGACCCATATGCCACCATCATTGATACAAGATCTACAGCCCATGTTTGCGGATTACTGACAGAGGTTTTAGCTGCAGCAGAAACAGCCAAACATGCCGGTACCTCAAGTAGATCCTACAGGTACGCCTGCCCTTCAACCACCTAGCACACCTGTGAACATTCTGGACCCTGAAACAGCCGACCCTGGAGCACAAGACACTTCCTCTTTGAAAGAGGATAGAGAGGAGGGAGAGTTGCCGTATCCGAGCTTCTGCTCCTGACCCTTGTGATGACTACATTATTCTAACTTCCTTCCCTCCTCCGCACCTTCCGTCAGCCTCTCCTCCGGAAGATATCGGATTTCACAACCAATGTGAAGGGCAGCCAACAGGTTTTTTATCTACCTACTGCAGTAAAACAGGCTGAATGCTTCTTATATGGCTTTAATAGGACACAAGGAAAATGGTACGCTCCATACCTATTATAGATAATATATGGCAGCAGGGCATCAAGATAATGAAAACACCAGCATCCATACCAACGGTGCTGCCTTATGTTGAGAAGAAGTATAGGTCTCCGGAGTACTCTCCATCTTGCCTCATTGGGCATCCCAAGCCAGATTCAGTCATTTCTCAGGCTGCACAAAGATGCTCTAAAAACCCTACTACTCTTCCGCATAAGGAGGAGCGTAGGATGGACATTTAAGGAAAATAGTTTTGTTCTATGGCAGCTGTTACAATTAGGGCAGCGAATTCTCTAGCCATTATCAGCCGTCATGACCACCAAATGTAGTCTGACATGGCAGAGTTAATAGACCTTATACCTGAAGGTAAGAGACAAGAGGCACGTGAGATACTAGTAGAAGGTGAGCGTACAGCTTCAGAAACCTTTGACTGTGCCCTTGACATGGCCAATACTGGCTTTAGACAACTGGCGGGAGCTGCTGTGCTCTGAAATCAAGGATGGGTGAAAGCAACCCCCTTTAGACCTGAGGTGTAGACAAAGGAATAGGATATGGCTTTTGACAGTGAATCCCTCTTTGGAAAGCACATAAATGATGCGCTGTTGGCAATTAAAAATGACACAGACACCGCAAAGTCGTTCGGCATACTACAATACAGAAGGGTACCTTTTCAGAGGTGCTAGAGGGTGAGGATTTGCCACTTACAAGGGAGGTTACCAGAGGGCTCAACAGTATCAGCCATACCAGTCACAGTATCAACAATCTTATAATCCTCCATCTTGCCGTCAGTCGTCTACAGCTGGTTTCTCTCGCCAGGGAGGCCGCAAGCGAACTCCTCAACAAGGTCATGATTCAGGCAGAAAACAATGATCATGCCAGGGTACCAGCCCCCCTCTCCTCCCCGCTTGTGGGTACGAAGATTTCCAGCTATGTCCACCAGTGACGCGAAGTAAAAAGAGATCTCTGCATGTTGGACCTTGTCACCAATGGTCACACTCTAGAATTCCTTCAGTGCCCTCCAACTACTCCACCCAAGGGTCCCCCCCTCGTCTTCACTTACTATGAAAAGAAGCTTTGGTTATGCTTGCCAAAGAAGCGATATAGGAGGTGCCATAGTCACAATGGGGAAAAGGTTTTTATTCTCATTTTTTGGTGTTAAAAAAGAAATCAGGAGAATGGAGAACGATTCTGGACCTAAGGGATCTCAACAAGTTCCTCAAGAGACAGTCGTTCAGAATGGTAAAGCTTTTCAAAATCCTGGGTCACTTAAACAAAGGAGATTTCATGACCTTGCTAAACATGGAAGATGCATATTTTCATATCCCAATCCATCCGAAGCATCTGAAATTCTTACGATTCACGTTGGCTGGTACCCACTACCAATTCAAAGTGCCTCCGTTTGGCCTCAAATCATCACCACAGATTTTTACCAAGTGGCTGGCGCACGTAGCAGCAGCCCTGCGATGTCAGGGGCTGCAAGTATTCCCGTATTTTGAAGACTGGATGCTCAAATCACCAACAGCACAGGCCAGTCGAGCTACAAGCACCTGCCTTCACATGTTCAGGACATTGGGACTCACTATAAACAAAGAGAAATCTTCGTTCAATGCAACTCAAGTCATACCCTTTCTGGGAGTGTCCATAGACACCACTGAATGAAAAGCGTTCCTATCTCACGAAAGACAGATACGTTTGCAAACGTTCGCAAAAACCTATACAAAAAAAGTCAGTTTCTGTGCGAATTAACAAGTCACTCCTGGGGGTGTGTTCTTCAGCAATAAATCTGGTGGCATCAGCCAGACTGAAGATGTTGCCTCTTTAAGTGGAACTACAGAAGCAATGGCAGCAAGCTTCAGGATCCTGCAAGGAAGTAATTATGTTATGTTATGTTATGTTAAGTGCTATTTGTAAAGCGCACTGACGCCGAAGCTTCCTGGCGCACACGAAAGGTGAATGCACTGCAATGGTGGTTTCATGCACCAAATCTTGTACAGGGCCTTACTTTTCTCCAGACTATCCCAAACTTCATACTGACAACAGATGCCTCCATGGAAGGCTAAGGAGGTCACTGGCAAGAATCAATACATTCAGGGCAAATGGCAAGAATTAACAAATTCAGGGCAAATGGTCCTCTGCGCAGAAGCATCAGCACATAAACAGTCTGGAGCTCAAAGCCATATTCCTATCTTTATCTTTTCAGGCTTTCCTGCTGAGAATAGTAGGCTCCTCCGTGCTGGTTCGTACGGACAATATGACCAGCATGTACTACATCAACAAACAGGGAGGAACAAGATACATTACGCTATCTCAGAAAGCACAGGAATGATAGGATTGGACAACACGCATGGGATCTCTTTAAAGGCTGAGCATGTCAGAGGTTTGCACAATACTCTGGCAGACACATTAAGCAGAACTTAGACCAGTTGTCACAAGTGGGAGCTCGAGCAGTCCCAACTCAGCAAGGTATTTCGAAGGTGGAGATAACCAGCATTGGACCTCTTCGTGACGAAGGAGAACGGCAAATGCCAGTATTATGCCAGCAAATTCCCTACCAGGGTCAAGGGGAATGCTCTTTTAATGTGATGGTCAGGGATATATGCTTACGCTTTTCCCCATCCCATTAATTCCGAGGGTGTTAACCAAGAAGAAATTGGAAGGCTGTCGCCTTTTACTGATAGTGCCATGGTGGCCCAGACTAGACTGGTTCCTGGATCTACTCCTGCTGTCGGAGTCGAATCCCATTCGCCTGCAGCCATCTCCATCTCTGTTATCGAGGGACAAAGGCCAAGTGCATCATGTTGACCCGCAGTCTCTTCATTTGCACGTAAGGCTCCTGAGTTCAGGGATCTGGATATCCTGCATGAGTGCGGAGAAGTTATTGCTAAATCCTGAGCAGATAGCACTATCAAGACATACCGCCTAAAATGGAGGCGATTCTGTTTCTGGTGCGAACAAAACAACCTTCAACCCCTTTAGGTGCCCCTGGAACAAATTCTACCATATCTTCTCTCTTTGGCAAAATCAGTTCTCACTTTCTCTTCAGTGAAGGTTCACCTGGCTGCAATTTACTGTTAAACAAAGTCTCCTCAAGTTCCCTCTCTCTGTGCCTCTAGTCTTATAAAACAATTCATGAGGGGTCTTTTCCGCGCATTCGCAACGGTGCCTTCGAACCTTCCAGAATGGAGCTTAGATTAGTCCTGGCACAGTTGATAAGACAGCCCTTTGAACCAATTCCCAAAGCAAAGCTCAAGTTTCTCACTTGGAAGGTAGCCCTCTTACTGGCTCTCACATCTGCGAGGAGGGTTAGCGAAATTCAAGCTTTTACAATAAAGTAACCTTTTCTAAATTTTCACTTTCAACTATGAGGCTCTGCGAACGAACATTATTTTTCTTCCAAAAGTCCCGACACTGTTTCACCTCAACGAACCAGTGATATTGCAATCTTTTTTTCCACACCCATCAAGCCCGGCAGTACGGGCTTTGCATACATTGGATATTAACAGATGTTTAAAATTCTACCTACACATAAAAGACATAAGGAAAACAGATCAATTACTGGTCGCTTGCGGACAAGGAAATCAAGGAACAGCAGTAACTAAGGGCACGGTTGCCAGTTGGGTCTCTTCTGCGATCCAATTCTGTCATGACAAGGCTGACAAGCCTCCAACAGATGGAATTAAAGCACACTCCACCAGGACAGTTTCCACGTCAGAAGCTCTGTTTAATGGAGTGGCATTGGACAAGATATGCCGTGCTATGACATGGAAAAATGTCCACACTTTTACAAGATACTACTGTCTACAATCTACGCAGCGTGAGGATTCAGCTGTGGGCAAAGCGGTACTGCGTCATCTCTTCAATTAAGGTCAGCCTCTTTATTTGATATACAAGGAAAACATTTTTCCTTTATCTTACTCAAAGTATATGCATATATAGATTACTGCACTTTATCTCTATTACCAATGTGAACATTGTGTATAACTTTGAAGGTTAGGCACAGCCCTAATTACTCTATTATTTTATTCTGCTAGAACGTTTCAGTACATACATCTATAACAGTATAGTATGTTATGAATACAAATGTCACTGTTATATTTCAATAGCTTTGTGGGTTATGAGTTACATGTCTCCCTCCTTTCTCTAACAACAGTACGACTTAGGGAACTGCTTGCTATTCTGATTCAGGCATGTGAATCTTTGAAGGAGACCCAAATACTAGATAAAATAAATAAGTTACTTACCTGTAACTACAGTTATCAAATATTGGTATCTTTCATAGAGACACATGCAACCCGCCCTCCTCCCAGTGGATATTGTAAATAGAGGGGTTCGACCCATATAGTCAGTGGGACCTGGGTAATAAATTGAAGTGTATGAAGGGGTCCCAGACAAGGAATACACAGAATATATAAAATCAACTGGATTTTCACACAATTATATAAGATCAAACACACAAAGTAACGGTTGACAGTGTTTTTATTTTCACTGAACCCACAAAACCATACAGTGGTTATATATTCACTAGTATTTATACACAAATGTCAAATGCGCCCACACAAGGGAGGGGAAAGGAGTGCAAGGGGAGGGGAAGTGCTTCAATTAGTTAACATCACTAATTAGAAAAATCGTTAAGCACAAGTCCACAAATGAAACCATCATTGTCATTGATCTATGAATCGGAGATCAAGAGAAAATACATGTTTTACAAAACATTCCACATAACAGAGACTCCTGTAATGATTAATATTATCAATCTTGGGGTGAGGAGTTCGTTTAAGTAGAAAACGGTCTACGTTTCGACCCAGGGGTGTAGGATGATGGATCCTTACTCGCGGGTCTTCTTCAGGACGTGAGGGGGGTGTGGTGAAGGAAGCGGTGGGGCCGAGTCCTTGTATTTAAATGGCTCACCCGTTCTAGGAGGTACAGCGGGTGAGATCTGTTGCACTCCTTTCCCCTCCCTTGTGTGGGCGCATTTGACATTTGTGTATAAATACTAGTGAATATATAACCACTGTATGGTTTTGTGGGTTCAGTGAAAATAAAAACACTGTCAACCGTTACTTTGTGTGTTTGATCTTATATAATTGTGTGAAAATCCAGTTGATTTTATATATTCTGTGTATTCCTTGTCTGGGACCCCTTCATACACTTCAATTCTCCTCCCAGTGGAGGCAGTTCTCTTTAGTATTTGGGATCCTTACTTCCCACTTGTGCTTAGAAAATCTGAAGAGAACTTGCTTCTGCTGGGAGTGTTCTAGAGGATGCTAACACTTGATTGGCTGGGTTCCAACATTTAGTCCTTTTTTAAAAAGGACATAGATAGGCTACTGTTTAGATGACCATGGCCCATTATGGTCTATGAAGCTTTTGAAGCACTGCGTTAATATTTTACCATGAGACTCCCTTCTTGACGACGGGGAATGATTCAGGCATGTGAATATATGAAAGTTACCAATACTGGATAACCGTAGTTACAGGTAAGTAACTTATTTTCTTACGCTTGAGAGAACTGCATGTGAGCCTATTCTACCTCATTCTGTAGATGAATGTGAACAGTGATAATAGCTGGAATCTTGTCCCTAACGGGGAGAAGAGCAGTTACCAGAAGGGAAAAAGGGAAAAGTGCCCAATTGGTAGAACACAGCATGCTGCAATCCTATTGTTGTTCACACTGAACTATACAGGATTTAGTTTTGCTGTGAGATTAAAAAAGAGCCTTCTTATCATACAGATAGGCACTGGGCATGGCCCATGCTAACTTTTTGAGAAGCCTATGACTGCTCACCGTTGCTTCGTTGAGAGTCAAGTACGAAAAGAGTTATACTTCTCCCAGTTTGCAGGGCCATAGTAGGACCAGGCCCGAAGATACCAGTGGCAAACAACCTCAACCATCATGTTGGGGTCCATCAGTCCCTGTCTGCCCTGTGGTCCCTGAATGGGGTGCGACAATAGCATTGCTACACTTTCCACACTATCTTCAGATGACTATTAGTGCTTTTCCATTGATCAGTCTGGTCTATTGTGTCACTTCCCAAATGTATAATTATTTATAAAGCATTAAAAACAAAGCTATTCAAAGAAGCTTATGAAGTATAAACAGTCTGCGTTGAGACACCACACCCTGTTTTCTGATTTCACCCATAAGTTCATTTCCATGACTACTTGAATGCAAACATCTAAGCTATACTATTGTACCAACTAAAAGCTTGATGATTTAGTATATAGTGTTGTGCTATGGAGTGGCCTTGCCAACACATCATGTCTGTGCTTTACAACTTAGCAAAATACATTTAATGGTAATAGTTCAGTGTAAACGTTCTACAAATCACCAAGAGATTTCGATTAATAGACACTATATAAGAATGAATTATTACTAAATGCATGCACATACTCACAATTTCTCTTTTAGTTACAGCATGCAGCCTAATTAAACCCTATCTGATCAATCAGTGTAGTGGATGTAATCACAAGCAGATGGGTGAGTCAAGGACACCTATGTAGCACTAACATGAAACATTCCTCTTGGCAATATTTTTTTTAATGTGTTTTTAATTTATTTGTTTCACTTATGCAAAACAAGACAGCAGTAATGAGATCGATAGTACTAGAAACAAATCAGTCTTCACTGTCATACCTTCCCACTTTAGGTGTAGGCCCCATCCCACTCTCTACCACTTACAGCTTTGATTACAGAGATATATTCATGCACACATTCCTTAGAAACATCAGTGCTCTCCTCCAAACACCCTCCTCCCTACCATGCTAGCCACATTGTCCCTCTTGTGCAACAACCACCTGCGTTTCCACTCCCGTCCCTCCCCCTCCATGTGCTTGTCATTTGCGTTCTCCGCCAACTCCTGCCCTCTCACGTTTGGGTTCTGAGTGTCTTCCTCAACTGCCTGAAAGTCTTCTAACATTACAGTCCAAGTCTCCAGCTCCTCTCCCACCTTCTCGTCCATCCTGCTCAATTGAAAGTGTGTCTCCTCTGCCAGAGCTCACTCTACCATGTCTCTACTCCCCCGGGACATAAAGGAGGCTTGCTGCCCCTGCCAGCCCATTGCCATGTGATGCTTGGCAAGGACCAGCGCCAGTTGCAAGAATTTCCTCAGGTACTTCTTAAACATACCCAGGAGGCACTGTAAAGGGACCTTCTCTTTCCCAATGCCAGTCACTCTGCTCAGCCTTGCTGCCATCTTCGCCCAGTACTCATGCACTGTGGGACACAACCAAGCCATATTGATAAGGGAGGCACCCGCCATTCTGCATCTCAGGCAATCTGCTGATCTACCTACATGCATTCTACTCAACTTAATAGGCATCAGGTAGCTGTGGTACAAATAGTTGAAGTGGACCAATTCACACCGATCATTGCAGGAAAAAAGCCTACTAAGCTCCCTCATCTCTACGCATTCCTTTTCCGTGGTGCATTACTCCGGGTCCTCCACCCAAGCCTGTCTATCTGTGGAGCTCCCCATGTCCTATCCCTCCTGAGCACCCCATAGAGTACAGACACCAACCCAACCTCCACGCATCGCCCACTAACAACAATAGCTGCAGTGTTTCTGATTGTCAAGGGGCTGCCGGAAACCCCGTCCAGATGTCCCAGGCCATACTGGCAATTTAGCATAATGCAGGAATTGTGCAGTCCCCACTGAGAACTCAGCACAAGTGTTTACAAATGTGATTAACTGCACCACTGGCTTCCCAGTGTCTCACACCCTCCCTCCCGCCAGAGCGCTACCGAGATGAATTTGCTAATACGTTTAAAAGGCACCAATAACTATATACTCAAATTATTCACAAATGGGTGCCTTTTCAGGACCCGGCTAAGCACTCTTTCCTAGATCCCTGCCATGTGTTGCACCAAATAAGGTATGTACAGCTGCACTCTGCCCCCCATCATCAACAACAACAACAGTATTGTGGTCCTACACGTACCCAATAACAATCTTTTCAACCAATTATTCTCTTCCACCACCCACTCCGCAGTGTGCTGTAGCTAGGACGTGTATTATTGCAACTCAATATTAGGCAGGCCCATGCCCCCTCCTCCTGATCCAAGTTACATGTTGACAGTGCAACCATGCTCCTCTACCCCGCCCACAACACTGAGATCAGCATGTTATCCAATGTCCTGTGGTGCTGCAGGCAATCAAATGAAGTGAGTTCTGCCCAATATAAAGGCACTGGGGGAGGAAGACCATTTTTGCAACTGAAATCAGATCCGCCACCGACAGCGGCAGTGTGTTCCAGAAGGCGACAGATTTCGCCAGACCCTCCATTATCTTGTCCGTGTTATGTTGTTTCTGGGCCTCCACATTATGCACCACTATAAATCCCAGATAATAGTAGGCCTCTGGCCCCATGTCAACTCCAGCGGGGGCAATTCGGGTGCCCCAAGCAGAAACAAGATTGCCTTATGCCTACTGATCTTGAGTCCAGCCAGAGCACTGAAATCATCCAACTTACTCAGCAACAGTGGCACCTACTCCCTCGGTATCCTCAAATGGAATATTACATCATCCGTGTAGAGTGATATCAAGTGCACATTGTCATCAATCCATACCCCAAAATCACGCAGGTCCCTATAGATCCTCACCCGCAACAGTTCAATGGGCAGTGCATAGATGCGGGGAGATGGGACACCCCTGTTGTGTACCCGCTCCACTGCCCAATCCTCGGAGACCATCCCTCCACAGCGGACTTGGGCCCATGGTGCACTTTAAATGAGCTTTACCCAATCACAAAAGCCAGGACCAAAGCCTATACTGCCTAACACCTGTTGCAGATATTCCCAGTCTAGCATTTTAAACGTTTTCTTGATATGTACCAGCAGCAGCACTATATCATCCCCACTATCCTCAACATTATGCAGTACATGGGCCATCCTGCATAGTTTCATGGCCGTCTTATGGCTCAGAATGAAGCTACACTGATCATCCTGCAAAAGCATCTCCACAACCTCCCACACACATTCCGCAAGTACCTTACATAGCACATTTGTGTTTGCATTCAGCATAGTCAAGGGCCTTTAAAGCCACTGGATCCATAGAGTCCCTGCCCAGTTTCGGTACCATAAAAACCACCCCCTCTGAAAATCTCCTACAATGGTTCTGTCAGGTATGCTGCAAAGATCCGGTAAAACTCTAATGAAAAGCTGTCTCCACCAGGCACCTTCCCCCCACCATCTTCCCCAGGGCCTCCCTCAACTCCTCCAAGGTGAGCTTCACGTCTACCCACTCTTGATGGGCCAGTGGGACCTCGATAAGGTCCACCCTAGCCAAGGAGGTAGCCACTGCCTCCACCCCATGTGTCTTTTCTCTTTATATAGCCAGATGTGTCCGTAATGCTACATTGATCTCCATCTGAATTGATGCTGTTGCCCCATCCGCCCTTTTCAAACCCATAATGGGTTGTCTATTCTCCTCCCACTTCAACAGTCAGGCTAACAACTTGTTGGGCTTATCCCCCCTCTCTGTGCAACCTCTGATGGTATATCTTACTTGTGAAACTATTTAGTTGGTCCCAAGTCCAGTGCTTTGCGTCCCTGCAAGTCTGTCAGCTTGCCTTTTATTACCCCCAATTCCCCGAGCAGCTGTCATCCTATACTGTAAGCTCGGCTCATGCATTCCCCCCGCTTCACCACTTTCATTGCTTCCCACTCTGTAGCGCTACTGGTCATTGTACCCCATTCCCAGTGTCAGCTTCTCTCCCAGTAACACTCTACATGTCTGATCCTGAAGTGCATCCGGGGGCAGCATCATTTGGATTGGGCCACTCTTCCTTCCCCACCCCTCCAACTCGAGCAACAGTGGCTAATGGTCTGACATTTCTTGTTCCATATATGTTGCCAAGAGCACAGTGATAGTGATATAATCCATCCCCAGCACCCTGTCCAATCTACTATAGTGAGTGGAATGAGAACGTCATAGCTGTCGACTACATTTTCCTCCAGAGGTCCACACAGCCTACTTTTCGCATCACCCATCACAGTGACTCTGCCATAGCCGACTACATTGAGGTTT
Source organism: Lissotriton helveticus (assembly GCF_964261635.1). Taxonomy (NCBI): domain Eukaryota; kingdom Metazoa; phylum Chordata; class Amphibia; order Caudata; family Salamandridae; genus Lissotriton; species Lissotriton helveticus. The sequence continues at coordinate 137,802,427 of NC_136069.1, read as the reverse complement.
TCAGTTGCCGTATGTCTATATCCCTGTCCAGCACACAGTTCAATCAATCAGGATTCTAATAAAGCGTGGCTAATCATCCGTTAGGGTCTCAAGGTGCAGGGGGAGGGGAGGTGGTTCTGCAGGTCAGTCGAAGAGAAAGGCCTTGAGGTCCTTCCTGAACTGAGGCAGTGAGGGTGATTGCCTGAGTTGAACAGGAAGAGAGTTCCAGGTCTTTGTGGTGAGGCAGGAGTAAGATCTTTCTCCGGCCGTGGTCTTACAGATCTGTGGGATAGTGGCCAGGGCGGCAGAGTGGAGGTGTCTGGTGGGAGTGTAGAAGGAGAGGCAGTGGTTGAGGAATGCAGGTCCGATGTTGTGGGCCTTGTAGGTGTGCGTGTGGAGCATGAAGGTGATACTATTGTTGATTGATAGCCAGTGGAGGTTTCTCAGTGACAGGCGATGGAGGTGCAGCAGGGGATTCCAGGATAAGCCTATGGCAGCATTCTGGATTCTTTGCAATGTCTTTTGGAGCTTCTGCGTGGTGCCAGCGTAGAGTGCGTTGCAACCAAAGGAGCTAATCACCAGATGAGTATCATAAGGAAACTTAAACCCTTCCTACTACAAGACGACTTAAAGATAGCGGTCCAAGCTCTAGTTTTGCCCAGTTGGACTACGGAAGGCCCACTCTATTCGGCCTTCCTAAATACAATCTGTCCTTTATGAGGGCCTCTCTTAACGCTGCAGCCAGACTTGTCTCCGGAACTCAAAGAAATAACCACATATCCCCAGCCCTAAAAGCTCTGAACTGGCTCTCTTATGAGGCAAGAATACAGCTAAAGATCACCTGCATGACTCATAAAGCCCTTCATTTCAAGACCCCCAGTTATTTGGTACAAAAGCTAGAGCTGTCGGGGGACTGCACATCATCATGAAGTGTGAGGTCACTACTATTGAAACCACAGATTTTCCATGCAGAGCCTTCTCTGGTACGGCACCGAAGATATGGAACTGTTTGCCACCAGATGTCCGCAGAATCTCATCCTCCTTCTCCTTTAAAAGAGAAGTGAAAACTCTTCTAATGAACAAGTTTACGCCCCAAGATTATAACCTATGCTCTATTGATAACACACTATGTACTTTTATCTACATAACTGCCTACCATTCTGATTGGCTGTATGATTGACACACTGATGATCTGTTATAGATACCATTTTGCTATGTTCCTTTCACATATGTGACATGTTTCCATGTCTTCAACTATATCCTGAAGTCATCTAATGTAAAGCACTCTGATACCCTCTAGGGTCGTGTCCGCGCTATACAATACTTTATAAATAAAAAATAATAATTATATAGTGCCTTCTACCCCTGACAAGGAGTTGAAATGCTTCTTTGGCAGGTAGCACCCTACACCAGCAACCCTATGGTTATTGGGTATTCAGTTGTTAGTTCCTAAGGTATTTCATGCCTTACTGCAGGACTTATTTGGATTGCAGTACTGCCAACTCACATGGTGCGTGTGACACAAGATTTCGGCACATTTCACACAATCACTAGGTGAGTAGCTGATACCACATGGTGGCAGGGAAAACAAGCTGAAAACAACTGTAAACAGTCACAGGGGATTTCCAGCCCGTTTTCGGAGGCTTTGAACTTCCGACATCCATTTGGGGTGTAAAACAGCCACTTTGAGCTTTTTGTTTGTTTGGGGGAGGAGGTTTGGGGGCCTCGCACCTTGCTCATACAGTTACATTTTTGTTTTAGTTGGTAGGTCTGTTAATTTTAGAAATTGTTAATTGGTTTAGTGTTCTCAAGGTGACACCATGTGATGCGTGGCATCTAGGGTTATTTGTGTTTGAAATGAATTAATTATGGATTAGATTAAAGATTATAGTGTAAGTTAAAAGTTTATAAATGTAGGGGGTTAAGAATTTTGGCATTGCAAGTCAGGCCCTTAAAAAATAGAGTGGGTAAATATAACATAAAAAGAGACAAGGAGAGAGAGATGGGAAGAGAGGGGAATCAATGTGATGTCACAGGTGGGGAGAACCAGAGCAGCAGAGAAAAGTCTAAATTTTTATCACTGTGACCCTACGATTTACAAAATCAGTTCATAGTGGAACCACAGGTCATGCTACTGAAACCAGCCTATCTAAATGGACCGGATGGTTGACAGTGCCAAAACCAAACAACCTGTCTGGGGCCAAATGTACAAAGATTAGGAATACTGATTTCCTATTTGCAATTATCTCCACATTACAAATAGGAAATCGGTATTCCTAAATAATGAATTTTTTTTTCACTAATAGTGATTCCTAGTAGTTCGCAAATCGACCTACTTCATGAATATTAATGAGGTAGTTCACAATTTGCGACTCATTAGGAATCAGCCATCACAGGTATGGTTGTCTGCTGAGGTCAGCACACCACTGTGGCTGTGATTGCTTTTTAATAAGGATGTTTTCTTAAAATCCCATTTTCCTTAATTAATTGAAAGAAAGAAGAAAATGAAACTTGTAAGTTTCATTTTTTAAGAGTGGGCAGTAGACCCTGGGACTATTGCCTGCTCTTAAAAATCAGCATTCTCAAATTTGACAAAGTTGACAAATGGATTAACACCACTTTTAAAATGGTAGTAAAGTATTACTGTTTTCTAATCAAATTCTAGTTGCAAAACAATAATACATAGCATACTGATTCTGTATTTAGAATGGATGCCCAAAACACACCCCTTCCAAATACTGAATCGCGAATGCAAATTGAAATTCGGTAACAAGTTCATGAATAGCATTTAGCATTTTATACATTTAAAAGCATTTTTCTGGTCGCAAACTGCCCAATTCTTCAAATCGATCCATTTGCGACTGGAAAAATGCGTTGTGCATCTGGAACTATGAGAATAAGAAAAGCCACATGCCCTGTTGGCACAGATCTCCCTAGACCCACATGCACAAATAACCAGTGTCTACTGTTAACAAATAGATGTAAATGATTTGCACAGGTGTCCTGCACTTTGGTCATACATATCGTGTTCTTGGATGTGCTTTAATGCTTTAATGCTTGCAGATTTGTACAGAAGAAATGAGCTTCACAGGCATTTTTCCTTCACAAATCGCTGCATTTAGTTGTTTGGCCGACTGTTCATGAATTCAAGCTTGATTGAAAAAATACCTAGTTTTGCTTTCAGTGTTCAGGTTTTGCTTACACCTTGCAGCTATGCATGCACAATATGACGTTGGTGTCCCTAATTTCCGATTTTTAGCCTTTTTTTAGAGCATTTTTTCCCTTCACTTTCTTCCCTTTAATTTCTGTTCTCATTCACACTCCTTGTAATTCTTATTTTGTAATGAATCTACTGAACAAGTTATTTGCCTAACATACCTTTTTAGTTCTGGTAAAGCAAAATTGAAATTTCTGGTAATAATTTCTTCTTCTTAACATAATAAAATAAGGGTTATCTGGTTAAGCCTGGTGCATACTATGTGCCTCTCTATCGATCATCTTGTTCGGCTTGGTATATATAAATGGAGGGATTTGTCGCGCATGCGGCTACTCAAAAGAGTGTCCAAGCCCTATGTAGAATGTAAGACGGGAATAGAGTGCAGAGAAACTAAAGTGTGAAAAGCCAAGTCTTGAGTTTCCTTTTACAAAAGGCCAAAACACGTGCCAATTACAGTGTTAATTTGGTTGTGCAAGGTCAGTTGTTTAGCAAACTTGACTCCTAAGTATTTACTGGATCAAATTGTAAGACAGAGAGCACCATCCACCCAATGTGCTAGCAGGTTTAGGTTGAAATTATAACCCAAACTGAGGACTTTTGTCTTATTAGTGTTACCCTTGAATAAATATGTCTCAAGTGGAGGATATGGGACCCCAGTTGGAGGGGCAGGGTAGGGGAAGACACAAACCTCTCCCCTGTTCCGATCAGGGTACAGACCCTCGACTATATAACCGGTTTCAGGATACCACCCCTGAACTGACTGAATGTAGAGTAGAAGTAGGGTGGCTAATACCAGGGCCTGTTGCACCCCCACTCTGAGATACCTCAGAGGTCCAAGAACGCTCAGGAGCCCCTACCAGCTCCAAGGTTAGAAGAGAGGCTTAACCAGTGTCCCCACTTGGAGCTTCCACCTGACCATGGATAGTCTGGGCCTGGCAGCTGTCAGTGGCCTCTGCTGCGTGCTGTCCCTATGGGAAGAATTTTCACTGGGTTGGGGACAGACTCCTGATCCAAGGGGCGAAATGGGCCACGTCCATTTGTTGGCCAAGGTGATGCTCTTTGCCTACTGGGATGCATCTGTGAGCAAGTTAAGGTTAGATGCTTCACAGATGGAGTCCACTAGTGAGGAGAAAGGTGTCCCTGTGGGTCAGTTCAGTGGCGCAGGAGACTGTAAACTGATGGATCCAACTGAGTTCAGAGAGGCGTAGAACTGATAAGTGCCGCTGCATAACAGGACCTTCAGCCATGTTCTATTGCCTAAGCAGAGACACCCATCAAGGTTTTGATTAAATGGAGAGGGGTAATATTGGACTTGCCACTATCTGCAGGATCATCCCCAAACTTTTTGCCTTCACCCTCCCTTTTTGCTGAGCCTGTTTTTGTTGGCTTTTAGGATTTTGCGCACGTTGCCACTTCTAAATAGTGCTAAAGTGCTTGTGTTCTCCTTTAAACATGCTAAAATTTGCTTACAGCCTATTGGCACATTTACTTTACTTATAAGTCCTTAGTAAAGTGGTTGTACCTGCTACTACTGGGCAGTGGTGCTGTAAACATTTTTAAAGTGGGGGTGCTGCCCTCTATGTTACATTACCCAACTCATAGGGATTGTGAAACATCTAAACATTTCCGAAAGAACATATGCTTCAAATGTGTCATGCCCATTTAGCAAGATAGTGGCAAAGATGTGGTATGTAGCAGGTGGTGCACTTTAGAGTGTACTGTCGCAGATATATTAATAAAGCATGGTGTGGTAGTGCCCGGTCATTTATAAACAGCAGCATTTTCATCTAAATGGGCGCTAAATTGATTATATTTTACTGATAAATCCATATAGTGCACAAATGATAAAAATGGTACCTCACTTGTGTGTGTAGACGTAGTGCCCGCGAAAGGAAACCGTCCAAATTGCCTAGCTGTGGATTCTGAACCCTAGCAAACCTATACATTTTTTAAAACTAGACACCCAGATGAATCTAGGATGGGGTGACTTGAGTGGCTCTCACCAGGTTCTGTTATCCAGAATTCCTTGCAAACCTCACACTTTGTAGAAAAACATTGATTTTCCTCACATTTCTGTGATGAAAAGTTCTGGAATCTGCGTGGATCCACAAAATCCCACCCTCTGTGCATTCCCTAAAGTCTTCTGATACAAATGGTACCTCACTTGTGTGGGTAGGACTAGTGCTCGCAACAGGAAATGGCCCAAAACACAACATGGACACAGCACATTTTTACTGTGAAAACTGACCCTTTTTTGCAAAGTGCCTAGCTGTAGATTTTGAACCCTAGCTCTGCCGGCACCTAGTGAAACCAAGCAAACTTATACATTTTTTAAAACTAGTCACCCAGGAGAATAAAGGATGGGATAACTTGTCTGGCTCTCACCAGGTTGTTACCCAGAATCCTTTGCAAACCTCAAACTTTGTAAAAAAAAAATATTTTACTCACATTTCTGTGATGGAAAGTTCTGAATTCTGTGTGGATCCAGAAAATTCCACCCACCCCACATTCCATAAAGTCTCCTGATAAAAATGGTACTTCACTTGTGTGGGTAGGCCTAGTGCCCGCAACGGGAAACAGCCCAAAACGCAATATGGACACAGCACATTTTTACTGTGAAAACTGACCCTTTTTTTTGCAAAGTGCCTAGCTGTATATTTTGAATCCTAGCTCTGCTGGCACCTAGGGAAACCAAGCAAACCTATACATTTTTTAAAACTAGACACCCATGAGAATCCAGGATGACGTGACTTGTCTGGCTCTCTCCAGGTTCTGCTACCCAGAATCCCTTGCAAATCTCTCTTCTTGTAGTTCTCTTGCCTCTTTCTGCACTTCTCTTGCCTCTTTCTGCACCTCTCTTGTCTCTTTCTGCACCTTTTGTATCTCTTTTTGCACCTCAGTTGCTTCTTTCTCCACTTTCCTTGATCTTTTCTGCACTTCTCTTGCTTCTTTCTGTATCCCTCTTGCCTCTTTCTGTACCTCTCTTGCCTCTTTCTGCACTTCTCTTGCCTCTTTATGCACCTCTCTTGCTTCTTTCTGTACCCCCTCCCCTCTTTCTGCACCTCTCTTGCCTCTTTCTGCATCTCTCTTGCCTCTTTCTATACCTGTGTTGCTTCTTTCTGCACTTCTCTTGTCTCTTTCTACACCTTTCTTTCTCTTTCAGCACCTTTCTACCTCTTTCTGCAGTTCTCTTGCTTGTTTATGTACTTCTCTCTTTTTATTTGTTATGAAGAGAATAACAATGTTATTGTAAGTAATTGCTTAGTGGTTATTATGAATATTGATATGTAATTAATTTAAAATTGTTCATTGATGTAACAAACTTTTGAAGACATTTATTTTATTTGGATCACAACTTGAAGATGGCAAGAAAATATGAAAAGTGTACATTAGAAAATCAGCAAAATGCTACTCAGGATATAATCTCTTCTGGTAAGAGCACTAAACAGTTTCTTAAAACAGCTGTAGAGAGGTTAAAAAACATCAATAATAATGAAAGGAAAATGAAAAGTTTTACAAAAAACCAAAATGGAAAAGAAGAATTGTAATGGTAAAAACAATTAGTTTATGGGAAAACAACACATATTATAAGACGGCAAAAAACATATAAGGAGATACATATAAGAATGTTTAGAAGTAGAGTAATTCAAAATATATTAAAAGATTGTAAAAAATATAAAAGAAGATCAGCAGCGTATAAGAAAAAGCAAGACATTGAAAGTGTAGTTGATAGTGCTTTGGAATTGAAAAGAAAATAATTTCTATTAATATTCAAGAAAATGCGAACATTGTATAAAACAATGTTTTTTTGAAAGAGAAAAGCAAAAGAAAAAGTCTTGTTAATAGAAAGAAACTTTTGTAAAACTTTTACTGGTGAATGGAAGCACACTTCCAGTACTGAGCCTTTCTTTAATGAAGAAAGCTATTTTTAAGAGAACACATTAGTACATGTAGTTGACACTAGTGGTCGATGCTAAGAGATGAAAGATGGTTCTCCCAATCTAAAAGAAAAAATGGTTGTTAGGAATGTGGAAGAAGTAATAGCTGAAGAAGTTCAAGGGAGGCTTACACAAGCTCCTGTATATAAGTGGGATTGTAGCAGTATTTGATAGGAATCTATTGACATATTAGGATTATTTTTATGACAATATGCAAAAAAGTGTTAAACAAAAGATTAAGATGTTACAAGGACTAGATTCATGTGAAATAAGAAAATATACTAAGTCACAAGGTCTTTCTCTGGCTTGTCTTTCAAGAAAGGTGTGCCACAGTACTTTTCATGATTTAAAAATGTTAGCTGTACACCACTCTGAAATGCGGAATTTAGTAAGGAGACTCTACTATGTAAAAACTCCGGCATTAAGTTTAAGTGAAATGAACACAGCTCTTTTGCAATACTCAGTAAAAAGTTTGTGATGTACAGTTTTGTTTTTTTCGTTCAGAATAGGAATGTAGACAAAGTGAGAGTTTGAAGAGTAGGTGTTGATGAACACGGGAAAGAGATTAGAACTAATGAGTTTTCAGAAGAAATTACAAAGTTTAAGACAGTTTTGTCTGAAAAACCAAACTATATTTGTAGTTGTTGTTGACGTACTCACTATAGAAGTCAAACTAGGAATATTGATTTATATTTAAAAAGTGAAAAGGAAAACAATGATAAGTGGCAACAATTTGGTATTTATTTGTTGGCTACTGATCAAGTTATTTGTACATACTATTACAACAAATTAAAAACAAAATGCCAGCTAGAGCAGTACATAACAATTTAGAGTTGGTACCTATTCCTAAGGAACTGGCATACTTAAATGCATATGAGTCTATTCTTGTTCAATCTGTACACCCATTTCAGGCCATAGTTCGCATGGAGCCTAATGCAGGTAAGCTACCACCAACTGATTTACAAAGAGGTCTGATAGGACGAGTTGTGTACTTACCTTTAGATTTTAGGAAACTGTTGGTGTAGACAGGGAGAAAAATGAGCCAGCAGTTCTTCTACTAAATGGTGTACCAACAAAGAGTCGAGAAATCTGGCAAGCGTTTGTAGCTGTTACTAAACTCTGGAAGGCTACATTGTACCTGGTACAGAATAATGTTTTTTATAAGAATGTAATTGTCGATGAAGAAGTAATATGTTTAGAAAATGAATCACTAATGTCAAGTGGCCCAATAAAAAAAGTGGACAAGTCCAGGAGTAAAGAGATGTATGAAACATTATACTATATATCCTCTACATTTGAAATAAATAATAGGAAATAGTATTGAATTATTTTAAATGAAGAAAGCAACTGGAACTCGCATGAGTGTATGGGAAAAAAGTTTAGAAGCTCGTTGTTTTCCACAGCTATTCCCCACTTGAGAAGGTGGACGATTTGATGAACGAGCTGTACGGATTCCAGCTTCAGAATACCGCTCAATAAGATTGAACTCTGAAGATCAAAGATTTTGACAGTGCATTGTTCAACATGTTGCTGCAAAAGAGTTCATGGACAAAGTTCAACAAAGAGATGAACATTAAGAATCTCAGTTAATTAATTTGTTGGCGTGCCAACATGGTACCAATGAATATTGCTATCATCGTCATGGTGAACTTTTTTTTTTTTTGTTTGTTTTTTTTGTCCTCATCTTGCGATTACTGTATGCTTACGGAGTATCAGGTGTCTGCCTCTTTGCTCTTTTCCGACACTGCCCCTTGATCTGTCTTGGCTGGGGAGTTTTGACCTCTTGTTGGTTTTGAGGAGTTTCCTTTACTCGTTACATAACAATGCTTCTGGTTTGGATCGAGGGGAGCTAGCCAACTTGGCTACTCGGCAAGTACCATACTTGTCCACCAGAAGATGTATCGCTTTAATCATAGGACTTAAGTTTGATTCTTATTTGGGGTTTAAGAAGGTTTCAAAACTATCCCAGAACTTAAATCTTTTGCTTACATTTCTTAGCTTATCAAGTTTGTTGATTCTTATTGCCGAGTTCAGCCATTCTGCATGAGTTGGGCAAGAGGATCCTATCCATTTGATACAAATTTCTCTCCTTGCAAGAACTATTAACACAAAGAGGAGATTCTCCTGCTCCTTAGTAAGCCCCCTTCATTACCTGAGTCTAAAATCCCCAAAAGAATAAGAGTAATACACACAGTTAGTTGTTTGGACAGGATAGTATTCAGGGTCTTACCGACTTGATCCCAAAACTCTTTCAATTCAGGGCAGTTTTTAAACATGTGGATGTCGTCTGATTTTTCCTCCCCACATTTGGGGCATTTCTTTATTCCAGCATTTCTAAATTTGGAGAGTTTTTTTGGTGTCCAGTACGCCCTATGGATTGTATACAAATGATTCCTCTTCAGAGCTGCGGATTTCAAGTTGGACCAGCATTTATCTATTGATTTTTCCCAAATTAAGTCCAAATCCATAATTACAATGTCTTTCCCCCATATTTGGGTTTCCATATTGACGTTAATATCATTGGCCATTATCAAAGCCCAGTACCACTTTGCTACTTCTTTTGGTAATCGCGCTGTTTTGATCATGTCATCTTCCAGTTTTTCATTACCATTTATACTGGGTAAAGTTCTAGACCAGCTTAACATTTGATAATATTTAAATTTAGATAGAGTATTGTTTGTCATTTCTTGCAGTTCTAACCATGTTTTTAAGTTTGGACCATTTAGTATTTGTCCCCAATATTTGATGTCGGCTCTTTTTAATGCCAGTGCGAGAATGTCTTTTAAGCATTCTGGGGTTCCAGGAGATTCCCAGATAGGAGCCCACTTGCTATAGTACGATATTTTTAGAATGCCTCTAATTTGTGTCCACATCTTTGCTGCATCTCTTAGTATCTTGAGCTTTATTTTTTTGAAGTATTTGGGGTGTCCGAACTTAAACAACACATGGTCCTCTGATTTTGTAATTACTTTAAAATAGGTAGGGTAGTATTCGTGGTTTTTTAGTAATACTTTAATATTTTTGAATTGGAAAGCTCTGCAATACTCCACCAAGTCTGGGCTGGCCAATCCACCATCTTTCTTACTCCTCCTGATCTTTTTCCATGCAATCCTCGATCCTTTTGCTGCCCATATGAAGCTTGTTATGTTTCTCTGTGCTCGAGCTAATTCCGTCTTTCCAAATTCCATTGGTATCGCATTAAATAGGAAGGTAAACTTTGGTAAGACGGTCATCTTGATTATATTTGATCTCCCAATCAAGCTCATCGGTAGAGAGGTCCATGTCTCAAGCAGTTTTCTTACGTCTCCGGCAACTTTATTTAGGTTTCTGTTTGCAATCTTCGCTATATCATGATTTATTAGAATTCCTAAGTACCTTATTTCGTTTTTTATAAAATTGCTTTGAAAGGTCGTATTCCATGTCATGAGCTCTGTCTTCGTTTGATTCACCAGATATCCTGAGATTTTCCCGAATGTCTTTAAAGTTTTCTTGATTCTTGCTTTAGCTTTTAGATAATTATCAGTAAAAATCCTTAAGTCGTCCGCGTAAAGAGCGATTTTTTTCTCCCATGTGCCATATTTGAATGGAGTGATTTTGTTATTGTTTCTTAGCTTATTTGCCAGTGGTTCAATATATAAATTGAATAGCAAAGGGGAGAGTGGACAACCCTGTCTCGTTCCTCTGGTTATCTTTATGTTTTCTGTTAAGCTACCATTAATTAGGACCTTAGATCTTGGATCTTTATAAATCCGGTTTACCATACCGATAAAGTGAGGTCCGAAATTGTTCTTGACCATAACCTTCTCAAGAAAGGCCCAATTGACCCTATCAAAAGCCTTTGCGGCATCAACAGCAAGTATGGTAAGTGGAATTTTCTCATTTGTTGCGATATCTATTGCAGTTAGGAGCTCTTGTGTTACTTCATGTAAATATCTTCCTTTAATGAAACCTTTTTGATCTTGATGTAGTAATTTTGATAGTACTTTCCCTAGTCGAGCTGCCATTATTTTAGTAAATATTTTATAGTCCGCGTTTAATAATGATATTGGACGATATGACTCACATTTAAGAGGGTTCTTACCGGGTTTCAGAATGATTGTGACTATGGCATCATTCCACGAGTCTGGTATAGTTTTCTGCTGTGTTAAAATTAGGTTGATTAGTTTGGTTATATGAGGGAGTATAGAGTTTTTCAGTTTCATATATAATTCATTTGGTAAGGCATCCGGCCCTGCTGCTTTTCCCTTTTTCAAACTTTTAATGGCATCTGCCACTTCTTCTTCTTGAACTTCTTTATCCAGAGCTTCTCTTTCATTCTCTGCAAGTTTTAGAAGTGATGCATCTTTCAGGTAAGAATTAATCATTTGATCTGAGGGATTTATATCTTCCGTGTATAGATCCTTAAAAAATTTCCAGAATTCATGCTTGATAGTGTTTTCATCAAAGGTAGGAATTGTTTGATCGTCCGGGATAATACTTTCCACTTTATTTTTAGCTAGATCTGATTTAAGCTTCCATGCCAGCCATTTTCCGCAACCTTCACCAAACTCATGTTTCGCCAGTTTGCTAGAATCCCATTTTTTCTGTAACCTCTCTTCCAAAATTTGATCAATTTTATCTTTTTGCGTCTGTCTTTTGTTAAGAAGATCTTGTTTCTTTTCCTCCTCTTGTTCTGTGAATATAGCGATGTCTAAGGAGCTGATCTCTGATTCCAAGTCTGAGATCTCTTGTTTTACTTGTTTGTTTTTATGTGCCCCTAAACTCAAGAGTTTACCCCTTATGACAGCTTTAAAAGTATCCCACGTTATCTGTTCTGTGGTATCTGACGCATTTAACTCAAAGAAGATATTTGCTTCAGTTTCCAGCTCCTTTATAATTTCTTCGTCTTCCAGCAAAGCTCTTTCGACTGTGAATCTCCTTTCAGTTATGTTTTCTGTGATTTGTAGTTCTAGTTGTACTGCTGAGTGATCTGACAAGTGAGCTGGTAGGTGAGATACTCTATTCACTTTCTTTAGTAATTCGTTGCTGACCAAAAAGAAGTCGATCCTGGATTTATGTCCCAGTTTTTTGTTGTACAGAGTGAACGGGTGTGATTTTTCTCCTTTGTTTTTCCAGATGTCTACCAGATTGAGATCCCTTTTATAAGACACAATCCATTGTCTCATTTTCTTTAAGTTAGTATGTCTACCCGGTGGTGATCTGTCTAGTTTTAAATCCATTACTAGGTTAAAATCGCCTCCCAATATTATGGGAGAAGTAGCTAGTAGTAGTTGTGAGTACAATTTTCGCAGCGGATCAGCATCATCCAAATTCGGACCGTAGTACCCTGCGATAGTAATGGGAGAATTTCCTATTTTAATATTAGCTATGGCCCATCTTCCTTTACTATCTACTTCTGAACTGGTTATAATGGCTTTTAAGGACTTTTTAAAGATTATCGCTATTCCCTTAATATTACACTGTTGTGTTGTGCATATTAAGGTATCTACCCACCATAGGTTCTTAGTTATTTGATCCCATTCTTCTTTTAACAGGTGAGTTTCTTGTAATATTATTATCTCGCTTTTCCCAGTTCTGATATACTCTAAGATTTTATTCCTTCTGCTTTTTGTCCTCAACCCATTCACGTTCCAGGATAGGATTTTTACATCCCTACATGCACTCCCTATTTATTCTGTTCAATTGTTGAGAATTATATTTCACTCCTAGTTGTTTTAGTATTCTGAATGTTCGCAGATGAGGAATTTTTTGGATTTTTTTCCCTATTTTGCTCCCCACCCTTTTTCGTGTCGTTTTATACTTTCCAAATTGTGCTAAGTTACCCTCCCCAGGGAAGCCTCCATCTTCTTCTCCTTCGGTTATCTACGTAACCCTTTTGGCTTCCCGATCCCATCCCCGTGATTTTTATCTTTGTACATTTAAAAAAAGAATTAGTTGGTTGGTTTATAGCTCCTTCATATTTATTCTATGTCTTGTCCTTAAGTGTTGTTTAGATCTATTTCTCCTTATACTCTTATTATATACTTTTTTTTTTTTTTGTATTTCAGAGTTTATACAAGATTATATGAAGTTACAAGTTATCAAGTTATCTATATGATTATATGTGGATATTTAACTCAGAGGTTCTTCTGAACGTATTTGTTCTCTGATTAGCTCTATCAAGTTTTTCACCTCTTCAGGCTCTTTTAAATTACGCATTTTATTTCTCCACATAATCCGTAATGAGGGTGGAAATTTCATTTGCACCGTGGCACCTAGTTGTTGCAGTTCAGACATTAGATTTCCCAGTTCCCATTGTCTGGTCTGAGAGGCTTTTGACATATCAGATCTTATTTTAAAATTCCAACTATCTTTGTTGTACGTCCCTTTTCTCAATGCCTCTCCCAAGATCCTATCCTTCAGCATATATGTTTTGAAATTGACTAGGATCTTTCTAGGGGTTTTCCTTTCTTTACTCTTTCCATAAGGATCTCTATGTACTCTCTGTATATCCTCATCTAGAGTTCCTTTATCTGCCCATGGGAAATGTTCCATCAAAAGTGCCACTACAAATGCTTTTACATCATTACCTTCTTGATTCTCCGGCACATTTAGAATCCTTATGTTGTTTTTCCTTGCTTGATTTTCTAAGGATTCCAGTTTTTCATTCATGGTTTTATTTTCCAATCTCAGGGAGTTTATTTCCTTTTTGTTTTTCTCCACCTTTTTGTCCAAACTGGCAACTTCATTTTCTACTGCTGTTACTCTGTCACCTAGTGCGTTCAGCTTGCTGTCCAATTTCTCGCAAACCTCCTGTATTTTATTTTGTTTTGATTCGGAGATGGAGAACTTCTCTTTCATTTCTACCCATATTTTTTCAAGAAGTTCGTCTGTATGGGTTTTTGTTATATCCTTGTTAAATTCTACAGACCTTGAGTCGTCATCTTCCTTATCTTCAACCTCTTCGGTTATATTTGCATTTATATTTGCTGCTGCTGCAGAAGAATCAGCGCCTCCCTCCGCCATATAAACTCCCACTCTCTCTTCTCTTCTCTCTTCTGAACTGCTTTCTTTAATTTTCCAAATTTCTTCCAAACTTATGTTTTCTACCAAGTTCTTTTTCTTAGTTCGAGGTTTTCTCCCTTTCTTTACGCTGCCTGCGCTCGGTTTTCCAGCTAGGATAGGGACTGCTCGTTGTTTCTCTTTTCTTAATGAGTGGGTATCTGGTGGTTTGGTTGTAAGTTTGGTTGTTGTATCCTCTTTCTCTCTTTCCAAAACTTCCGATGTTCTTTGTGCTTCTAAGGAGCTAAAAGATTCCGAGTTCAGCTCTTGCTGCTGAATTTTAAAATAAGACCTAAGAGAGGGAGTAACTTTTATTTTTACTTTGGATTTCTGAATAGACTCCAAGTTGTTTTCTTCTTTCTCTAAATTATTCTTTAGGTGGCCTCTGAGTGAGGTTTTTTGTTTTTTTCTGCTCACTCTTGGAGTAATGCCTTTCGGAAACTGCTCCTGACTCAAAAACTTTCTATTCCGCAAACTGTAGAAGGATTTCGCTGTGCTAGGCTGACTTTCTGATTGCAGGGGTTCTACTTCGAATTTAGATTTGGCTTGATTTTTTGGAAGATTTTTTGAATCTTGAGGCGTTTTTTCTTCTGTTTCCTCCTGTATCGATTCTGTGATTTTACTCATATGTTGATTGTTTGTAGAGTTTTTCTCTTTTATGTTTATGTTTGTAACTTGGCAAGGTTGAAAATGTTTATATGTCTGACAGAGCAGGAAATATTGATAAAGCTGACTATTGACACTGCTAAAGTTATAGCCTGTATTGTAACATGTGTTTGTTTGTTGAGCTTTGCAACGCAGGTTTTCCAATACCCAAACACTCTCTGCTCTGAAAAAACTGTTTGTTTCTTTTCCCTCGTATTCGCACTTTAATCTTTTCAGTCCTGCCCTTTTGTACTCTTTTGAGAGTCTTGACGTGTTCCTGTAATCACTCTTCTGCCCCGTCGTGTTTTCCACTGTGTCTCTCAGTCCACCCGCTATCGAGACAGAACTTCCCTTGCTGCCGTTTTCGAGCCGCCTCTGTTCCCTGACTCTGTCGCTCGTGCCCCGGAACTGAAATCTCAGTCTTCCGGAGGCACGGCGGCAGCGCAACTTCGCTCTCCTTGCAGCGCTCCACTTCTCTGTACCTGTCTCCGCTATGAAGCGATCTCCGGGAATTTTCACCGCCTCACTCGCTCTGTGGTTCGCTCTGAGGCTCCCGTCCGCTCTGATGACAGCTCTCAGGGAAACCGGGTCCAGGTCCAGATCCAGATCAAAAAGTGTGGCGTCCGCCTCCAAGGCACCATGAGTGGAACACCAGGCCTCACCCTTCTCTCCGCCGTTCAAAGAGAGAGAGGGAAGTCCCAAAAAAAGCACCATACCAGGCACAGTTCGCAGGTAGGAGGCTCCGTCTTAGGCACTTATTTGTTTGTTTGTTTGTCTCGTTTTGAGGTAGATCTCTGCTATGCTCTGTTATGCACCGCAATGTATTCCGTGCATCATCCGTGCATTCCGTGCATCTTATTTCACAACTGCATGCTTGCTTGAGCTTTTTTCCAACCGCTGTTGCTGTAAATCACGGGTGCACCGGGAGCTCTCCGACCGAGCTTCCTACTCGGCCGCCATCTTCCCCTCATCGTCATGGTGAACTTACATACATGTTAAGAAACTTAGGTACACCTACGTAGTTTGTAACACCGCTGTGCTGAATATGCGTGGGAAGATTTATTTGAATCAAATTCAAATGTTAAAAACATTGCATTAAAGACACCTGGAGAACTCTGTTCCTTGGATCCTGTAAATGTGTGCAGGTATTTTAACCATAGGTTTCAAAGTATGATGTCATTTATCTGCAATAAAAACATTTCACCTCTTGGAGAAGGAACTCATTTTTATGGGCGAAAAGAGTACCAAGCCAGAGGTGCTCATCATATACACATGCTATAATGGATAAAGAATGCACCAGAATTTGGAACTGACACTGATGAAACTTTTGTCTTTCATCGAACAGTATATTCATGCGCCATTCCAAGAGATGGATGAGAAAAGAGTTTGAGACAACCAGTTTTACTGTTTCAAAGTCATTGATGTGGGACGAAAAGTCCCACATCAATGACTTTCAAAGTTTCAAAGACTTTCAACGTTTCAAAGTCACCGATGTGGGATGTGCAGATGAAAATACAAGTGTAAAAGGAAATATTATACAAAATGTTGTTTTGGATTCCTACGTCCTATAATTTCTAAAGAAAGAGTAAATAGTTTTTTGTCAGCAGTAAGACCTACAACAACTTGGAAATCTCCCAAGAATACATACAACTTACAAAGAAGAGAAGCTTCAAAGTACATTAATGACTACAATCCAAGTATTTTCAATTGCTGTTGCTCGCTATGTTACATCATATATTACAAAATCTGAAAAGACAGAGATGAAAGAAATGTGGGAAGAAAGTTCAGCAGAGAAGAGTCTTGGCAAGAAATTGTACAGCTTGAAAATGCACTTCTGTAACTGTTCAAGTCTTAGCCTAGTGAAACTGAATTTTATGGCACGACACGGAGTCCATATTATGCAAAACTCCTTTATTACCACTGCTCAGTAGCAACAATTGAAGAACATGGAACTTCAATCAACATTCTAAATAGCTATAAAGTCCCTTGGAGACCATCCATCATCCTTCTTTGTTGCTGCTGCTCAGAAAGATGAGTATCTCTCCAGCTCCTTATATATACTTAGATGTGATGCTTGTATGTATGCCATTCCTTTAATGGAAGCTTAACCAGCTTGGTATAATACATTAATACGTGCTTGGTAATGGGCTTTTATTAATATCTTATCGTGCTTTTGTTTAATAATACCTCTGGCCCTTACTGGCCTTTTTTTTCCTTATACTTCGGATCTATTAATCGTCTATTAATCGCCTTTCGCGTCTTTACCGCCTTTACCAGGGTCTTTTTTACCCCCTTTAACCTCCGGTTCTATTCTGGACCGGTATTTGCGTTTCTTACTACTCTTTTCAAACCTGCACGCGAGCAGCATTATTTAAATTTTCATTGCGCACCAGCAGCGCACATACACAATGTGAACACCCACCTTTTGAAGCGCTTCACGGAACCTCCGTAACCTGATTTAGAGTCGGGAGGACTTCCCCGCCAACCCCCTCCCTCGACGCGTACAACAGCGTTCAAGGAGGGGCAGGTTAGGGAAATTACTTCAGCAACGGCCGACGCACGTCATCTACGTGCGTAGCGGGCATTTTAAGAAATTGGGTATTCCACATTGCCTTAACATTGAAAGACCATTTTATTGCATTGGGATCGCGCTAATTCCACGAGAGAGATGACAATTGGCTCATCTCTCCTCGGGAATAGCGCGAAACTGTAGCGTTTTTTGGTGATTTGTTTCTGGGAATATTTTATTAATTAAAATCGATCTTGGTATTATTTAAAAAAAAAAAAACACGATCCTGCCATTCACAAAGGCAACCTTTCTGCTACCCCTAAATATCTTTGCAATAAGCCTAAAATGTCTGAACCTCAACCTAACATTGAGGGACATCTAGAAGAACTAGTCAACAAGGCCTTTCAAAAAGTCCTGGGATCAATCGATGACACTATCACAAAAAAAACTTGAATTATTGGTATCCCCGCGCCCTTCTTCAAGCGGCTATCAACCAGGAGCAACTAAGGCTCCAAAGAAACGGGCACATGGAGGTAAGGAACGACAGGATTGTAAGAAAAACAAACCTTCGTCCGCCCCTTCACACCCTCGTGGCGGTGACAGAAATGGTGCCTCGGGCACCCTATGTGGGCAAGAAAAAGGCCCAGAGCCCCCTATTGACATTGCTAGTGATACTAGCTCAGAGCCTGAAATAGACCTGTCATACTCCTCTGACTTTAATACCGGCGAAGAGGCGCAAGAAAGGGGAACGAGGAGCTTGGGAGGGGCATCCAAGGCCCCAGTTAGAGACACGGGTCTATTGGACCCCTTTGGAAACCCTATGTTTGACCCCACGATGATTAAACACCCTTTATCCCCGGAATGGACACCCTCCCAACATGTGGGAGACTACCTTTCCTTCTGGTTACAAAGGGAGATCCCCCATGAGGTCAGAGCTAGACTTCGCTCTGAATGTCCAAGACCCTCACTCCGTAACAAGATAGCTGCAACACCTGAGCTTGACCCCAAAGTAGTAGCCTTCATATCCAAAACATCACAAGTCCCAAGAAAGGGCATAGACAAGGGCTTGAGGTCCTCTCAAGACCGCCTCCTTGACATGGTGGGTCCAATAACAAACATGTTTGAGATGGCAGAGTCAGCCTATCTGGAGGATCGTCAGGTCGACCCTAAAGAACTCAGGGAATGGATCCAAAGGGCCATATGCCTTATTGGAATTGCTAACACAACCTTGTCCATAGAAAGGAGAAAGGGGGTCCTATTGAAAATCGACCCAAAATTGATCGAACTGGCAAAAAATGATGGAGGTCAGAGCACTCAGGGCTTCCTCTTCGGAGAGGAATTTATTAAAGATATGGCCAGATATGTCAGCGCATTTAGCTCCATACAAAAATCCCAGAAGGATATTAAGAAAGTGTTTCAAGATCGTGTTTTTACACGGGCCGGGAGAATGTGGGGTTTGGAGGAAAACATTTAATTGTATTTGGAGACTTATTCCTGAAAAAGGAGAACCTGTTTTTAAAACTATTATTCATAATGACACAAGTAAATCTTTGGGAAGTATTGGGAATGTTAATATTTGGTTACACTATGAATATAAAGAACTTGTTAAGAATATTTGACAAGCAGGTGATAAAAATGATGGCAACATTCTTAAATACATAAGAATCAGTGTGTTGATGGAACATCGAAAACAAGCTTTAGAAAGTCGACTACTAAGGAACTTGTTTACAACTGGAGCAACAGCAGCTGAAGTAATGTACAATATGCTTGTGGAAAATACATCTATAGTTTGTCTAATGCCTATACTGCGATAACTTCTCAAACTGGAAAAACAAGCAATTGTGAAAAGTAAAGCTATTGACGAAATCGAACATCAGGGAGTGACAATTTTTCTAACTGAGAAACTACAGGCTAAATTAGATTATTTGTAAAAGTATATATCTAAAACTGCAGGATTATAAAAGACTTTCCATGTATGTAAAAACTGTAGAGTAATTTTGCTGCGTAATTTGAATGGAGAAGAAGGATTAATAAATGGAACAATGGGAAAAGTTGTTGATTTTGTAAATTTTCAAAATAGAATTTCTGATTACAAAATTTGTTCAGATCATGAGGTAATACAGATTGGGCGATGTCTTGTATGTTTTTTGCTTGTAAAAGACTTGTATGTTCACAGACAACAGTTTCCTCTGTCTCTATCATATGCAGTAACTATTCATAAATCTCAAGGTTTAAGTATAGACATACCTTTTGTAAATATTGCAAGTACGGTAGTCAAAGTGGGAATGGCATACGTTGCATTGTCTTGAGTAAGAACATTGTCTGGTTTGTATTTGATAGATTTTGAAGAGAAAAAGGTTAGTGTTGATGCAAATTGTGTAAGAGAGTACAATCGTTTATGAAGACTTTATGCTCCTGATTTAGGTGAATTTCCCATAGATGAGGAAACGTGTAGTCTGTCCAAAATGGAAATATGTCAAACGTTCCACTGAGGTTCAAATATAAAAAACAATTAAAGAGAAACTTAAAGGTGTAAAAAAAAATGGAAAGTGTTAATGACATTGTGGAAAATAGTTCAGGTATCAACTGTTATGCTAAAGTGATTCTGAATATTGTCTTCCATCTACAACATCTTCATCATGAAATCATGGGAAATCGTGAAAACAGATTCTTTTCTGCACTACATCATGTATTTCAACAGTTGGTAGGGAGAAGTAAAATGCATACTGCTTCTGGCATTCAACATCTTTTAGATATAAGTACTGGTTCATTGACACTTACTCTCAACATACAGCAAGATGCACAAGAATGTCTAATGCTCATGCTTGGAGTATTAGAACATGAAGGAATACACATTCAAAACTTATTTGGACTAAGTTACAGATGGGATAATATGTGTGAAGAGTGTTCATTTACTTCTACCACTCAAATACAAACAGAACGATTCCTATACTTATCAATACCAGACTGTATATCAGTACCTTTTAACAAACTGATAAACACAGCAAACCAGGATATGAGATGTTCTCATTGTAGATCAGAGATGTTGTCTACATTACATATAGAAAGATTGGGAAAATATCTAGTTTTAATGCTACAACGTTGTAGAACACATGGAAGAAAATTGGAGAAAAAAATTCACATTTTAAAGGAAGTCAAATATCTTTTTCAGGAAGAACTTTTACAGCAGTGGCTATTATTTTCCATGATGGACCTACTACAACATCTGGACATATACTGTCTATTTAAAATTGTAATAAAGGATGGACATTTTGCTATGGTGCCCACTTGGAATTCAAAGTCAGATTGCCTAATGAATTACCAAATTCGTATATGTTATTTCTATAGCCAACATTTTGAGGACATCATTCAGCCTATTGGGGAAGATGTGAAGAGAATGTAGACAGCACTGCAAACTATTATTGTTTTAGATTATTATTTGCCCTTATTGATATTACATTTGGAAAATTGTATTTAAAAGCAAATAGTTTATATATTTGTTGTCTATTTTGTAGCAGATGTAAATGAGATTATACATTTTGTGAAATGTATTTGGGATAAATAAAAGAGTTAATGTGGGTGAAAGAACTGATTAAGAACGTATAGAAAGGAGAACTCATTGCTACACATATTGATAATGCTGTGCTATGCGGATATAGGTTTTTTTGACAATCAATTTGATTGTTTTACTCCGCTGTTCAATGATGATCATACATGGAAATCGCTGTGTGTGATGAAGTTATGTGCAATCTGCCAACCGCAAAAAAGGAAATCGAGAATAATATGTAATTCTAAATTAATTTTGTGATCTCAAAAATATAATATTGTAATTTCTCTAATATATCATTATTAAATAACATTTCTTCTTTTTCTTCTTTATAGTAGAAGAAAAAAATCTGTTGAAAACAAATTTATACCTTCTGTCATACTATTTTTTTCCACTCAGAAAATAAACCTCTTCGTGAAAAAAATATATTAGTTCTAATTATGCAGTTTAGAATGACATTCATATAACAGATTTGCGCACCCATGATGTAGGTTTACGATCGGTGAGTGACCCTTTTTTGTAAACTGAATTTCTTTTTTTTATAAAGAAGATATTTATCATAATGAGACAACAAAATATCTTTGTATATGTATATATATTTGCATAAGATTATCCAAGTCAAAAACAATCATCCAGCACTCCCAGAGGTATTAGTCATAATGATTGCATCTACGCGTTTCAGCAGTCTCACGCTGCCTTGTTCACGATGCCAGAGCACCATTTCTTTCTCACTCATTTCAATAGAGAACACTGACGACGTACTCAATTCACATTGACCATCACGCAACCCTCTTTTGCTTGCAAAGCGGCTGCCATCTTAAAACATGTCTTTTTTGAATGAATAGTAGTTATAAGAACAGTTTAACTTATTACATGTCCTTCATTACACTTCTTTTAAAGAACCGAATATTCACTCATTATTGAAGTAATAGGACACTAATAATACAAGTATTCAACAAATCTGGATTTCTATAATTCGCAGATACATTCAGTCCTTGCGTTCTTGTTAGACCTGGCATCATTGGCATGAGTCTCCCTTCCATTTTTACTGATTGCCTCCTTTGTTTTTGATATGTTTTGCTGGTTATAGGCTTTGGGCACTGTGCCACTGCTATTCAGTGCCATAGTGCAAGTGCTCGCTATGTTAAATTGATTTATTGATTAGTGACTCCATAATTGGGTTATTAGATTTACTTGTCAGACCCTAGTACAATGCACCATGTGTGCCCAGGGCTTGTAAATCAAATGCTGCTGGTGGGCTTGCAGCACTGGTTGTGCCACCCACAGAAGCTGCTTGTAAAGAGTGTCTCAGGCATGCCATTGCAGAGCCTATGTGCAGTCTAGTACTGCCATGTCGACTTGGCCAGTGCATCCACTTTCCAGTCCCTAAACCCTCCCTTTTCTTCATATCATACACCCCTATGGTAGGCCCAAGGGCAGGGTGCATTGCAAGGATAAGGTAGGACCTGCCCTAACAGTGAATTACAGCCATTTTAATTTTTCACTATTGCAAGGCTACCTGTTCTCCATAGGCCAGAATGGGCAGTTAGATTATTACATCGTATAATCCTAACTGACTCAGGGAACATAGTAGAAATTCGAATTTAGTATGCCTGAACTCAAAATGATAAAATACATATTTTAGTAAAGTTGGTTTTAACATTCTGTGTTTGAAAATACCACTTTTAAAAATCAGGTATTTCCTTGTCTAACTATCCAAGCCTGCCTCTGCTAGGTTATGTATTCCTTGTCTGGAGTTTGAGTGACAGGGCTGGGGGATTCCAGGAGACACAATGAGTGAGCCCAGGGGTGAATAGGGAGATCTGCATATAGATGGAAGGGAGGAGTTGCACCTGGGACCTGAATAGGGTTGGGCCTTCCCTCCACAATGCTGGGTCCACCCCCTGGGGTGTGGCTCATGTCTCTCTTGCACTGTGAAAGAAGAGAAGGAACCATGTCAACAAAGTGCTCCAGGGCTGTGCTTTCCCTCCACAATGCTGGCTCCACCTCCTGTGAGGTGCCTGATGTTTCTGCCCTGCACTGTGAAAGGAAAGAAAGAGTCATGTCAACAGAGTGCTCCAGAACTGGTTTGGACAGGGCAAAGGTCCCTCTGCCTTCAGAGAAAAAAGAGAAAAGTAGTATAAATATTGGGAGAACTTTAGATCACTTCTGGGAACAAGACGAACCTTTTGCCAAGGAGAAGAACCAAGGAAGCTGCAGGAGTTTAGACTGCACCTCTGCCAGTGTGCTGTTTGCTGGGTTGACCTGCAGTGGTTTCTTTATTGCAAAGGAAAGGAGAAGGAACTTTCAAAGGACTTTCATCATCTTACAGAATATTGCTCCAAGGTCTTGAACGTGTGCTTGCCTCCTTCTGAAGTCTCAGGGACAAAAGACTTCATCACCAGCTCCCCTCTGAATTTCGTTGCTGGGAATTCTATCTGCAGAAGCCTGTGTGTCGCTGGGAGCTGGAAGCACGACGCAATGAGAAGAAGCGTAACGCCGCCGCCGCTGTAGACGTCGCATTGCCGGAGAAGCGTGCCGCCGCTGCATCTCCCAGGAAGCGTGTCTTCGTCGAAGCTGTCGCATCCCCTGGTGAAGAGTGACGCCATCGTGAGGGTCGCCATTTCCGGAGAAGCGTGTCGCAGGGCCTGTCGCAGCTCCAAAGTACAGAGTCGTCGCAAGGCTGCCAGGGTGTGAACGCATCATCATTGCATCAAGGGCGCCATCTTCTCGCATTGCACCAGGATCGTCGCATCGAGGCGCCATCTTGCGCATCACAACCGGGCCGCAGGCCGAGAACCTATGCATCACCCCCGCACCGGTACGGATCACGACGCATCCCCTACTCTGCGCAAGCATTGAGGCGCGACGAATCATCTCCCCTGGAGCACGGAACCGACGCATCTCCCTCTCTGAGCCTTTTGTTTGTTTTGCGTTACGCATCCAGGTACTTTTGTGAGAACTGTGTCGCATTTATCACCAACTTGAACTAAGTAACTTCTACCATCTTTAAGTCAATCTCAAGTACAGTATTGGGGATTTTTGTCATTTGTGGTCTTGTGAGAAGTCTATATAAAGAATACTTATCTGTAGTGTTTTCACTGTATTACTGTGTATATTCACTAATGCTTAACACACTGCCTCTGGTATAAGCCTGTCTGCTCGTGCCAAGCTACCAAGGGGGTGAGCAGGGTTTATCAAGGAGTGTAATCCCCTTATCCTGACTTAGAAACAAGGGTCCCTATTTGGACAAAGGTGTATGCCATTGCCAACTAGAGACCCCCAGTCCTAACAGTTCTCATTCTAGTGTTTTAGTTGATCAAATTATAATTTGCCTCGTTGCCCTTAATTTTAATTCCATGCCCGTTCCATATATTCATTCTTCAGGCAGTTAATTTATCATTCAAAGTGCATGTGCAAAACGTATTTGACGATTATTATACAAAGTGCCAGTGCATATTATGTGCAGTAGAATTCTTGATAATAAAGTGCTAGTGCTTGAGTACAAGTCAATCAGTTCCCTTAACTGAGATCTATATACTCTTCTTCAGTGCTAGACTTTTTAAAGTGCAAATGCTTATAAGTATATTATATTTCAACAATACATGAAAATATAAACTTCTTATACTATAAAGTGCATGTGAAGGAAGAAGACTATTCCTATTATAAAATGGTATCTCCTATAGCTTTATCATATGAATAAAGTGCCAGTGCTTTAGTAAACATGATTCAGTCCATTTTCTCCTCAATCTTGAATACTTTTCTACGGTACTAGACTACTAAAAGTACAAGTGCTTTACAGTATATTGTGTCTCTAAAAAAAGGGATTTTTTTATTTATTTTAAAACATACTTCATAAACTTAGTAAAAACACAGATATATAAAATACCACTAAATATCTTGGCTTAAGAGCTCTCGCCTTCCTTCTACTTCCTTCCAAATTACCTTTCTAAAAATTGAACTGTATCGTTCCTGATATAAAATAACTACGTCAAAAAATGGTTCCATCCATTGCTTATGGCTACGTCCCTCGTTTTAAGTTCTTACATGAAATAACATTTTTAAAAAGAACAAAAGGTTTCTCTATGTGCAGACTCATCCTCTTTCTCTTTTTTCATCTTTCTTTCAGTATAGGCAAGTGTATAGGTCCTCATCTAAATTCAGCCCATGAGGCTCCTCCTTACTATTGAACTCCAGTATAAAATATGGTTCTAATTTTCTGAGTTTCTTTTCCCTATCCCCACCTCTTCTTTTTCTGGGGATTTCTGATATACAGCTATACTGTAAGCTAGAGGGATTACTTTGATGATGGATTTCAAAATGTCTTGCAATCGGATAAGTTCTATCCTGATCGCTCTACGGTGTTGAAAAATTCTCTTATACACAGGTAAGGTTGTACTTCCTATATAAATCTTAAAACAGGAACATTGTAATAGGTAAACAACAAAGCTTTATCT
Source organism: Lissotriton helveticus (assembly GCF_964261635.1). Classification (NCBI taxonomy): domain Eukaryota; kingdom Metazoa; phylum Chordata; class Amphibia; order Caudata; family Salamandridae; genus Lissotriton; species Lissotriton helveticus. The sequence continues at coordinate 137,777,094 of NC_136069.1, read as the reverse complement.
ACAGGTTAAAAAACTCTTGATGGTAATGGTTTTATTAAAAAAATTCCTAAAATCAGTGTGATTCATGCCATGTTGGCACCCCTTGCATTTAAAACATCTTTTAAAACCCGATTTCTGTTGGAGCCAGGTGGAGGCTCCCCCTTTCCTCTCCTGATATTCGCTCTTTACAATCAAATCTTTTAATGATTTAGATTTCCTATAGGTTATATCTGGATGTTTATTTATTTTTGGGCCCAATACTGGATCATCCCTTATCAGGTGCCAATGTCTATTCAAAATGGACCTGATTTCTTTATGCTTGGTGTTGAATGTTGTTATAAATGTGAGATTCTCCAGACCTTTCTGCTGTTTTCTATTGTTTTTCCTCTGTTGGGTTCTAGACGGTTCGAATAACACTTTTTGTCTCTCTAGATTCCCAGCTTTAGTGCTGCTCCTTTTATGGCATTTGGTGAGTAACCTCTCTGAATCAATCTGTCTGTCATTTCCTGTTCTATTCTGCAGTACTCTTCCTGACTACTACACGCTCTCCATGCCCTATAGAACTCCCCAAATGGGATGCTTCTAATCAGAGGAGCAGGGTGGGCACTACCCGCGTGGAGAATAGTATTGCCTGCTGTGGCCTTTCTAAAAACAGTGGTCTCTAGTTTCTGTCCCACTGGTTTTATTCCGATATCTTAAAAGTCTATGGTGGTTTTACTATACTGCCCCACAAACTTAAGCTTAAGAGTATTCTGATTAAGGTCCCTGATGAATAGTTCTATGTCTGTTTCCGTGCCCTGCCACAGCACGAAAACGTCATCTATGAACCTAACCCACAATAAAATCTGTTCTGACCACTGTTCTAGGGGCGGTCCATCGAGCTCCTGCTCCTCCCACCAGCCAAGATGTAAATTAGCATAACTGGGGGCAAAGCAGATGCCCATTGCCATCCCTTGTTCCTGTTGGAAAAGTTCCTCACCAAATAAAATTATTTTCTTTGTAAGGCACCACTCCATTACCTCTAAAATCATTTGATTGTGCTTTAAGAATCTCATCGATCTCCTATTCAAAAAATATTCTGTCGCTTCTAGCCCATCAATGTGTCTTATACTGATGTACAAAGTGGAAATATCAAGGGACTCCAGTATCATAGTTGTTTCATTCCAACGTAAATGAAGTCAATGTTCTTACGATAGGATTTAAAAAATAGTCAATGTATCTCGATGCATTTTCGAACAAGCTGCCACATAAAGAAATTATCAGTCTACCTGGTGGAGTTATGGTGCTCTTATGCACTTTTGGAAGCCGGTATTACTGGCTTTTCCTTTTTGGTGAACTTGCACTCATCCCAGCTCAACAGTTCTTCCTGTTTCCACACATCCAGTCATGCGAAAAATTGTTCCTTTACCCCATCATACTCCTTCATACTAATCCTACAATAACAATCACGATTGTTTAGTTGGCTGAGCATTGCATGTCTGTGTGGCCCCATTTTAATTACGGGGTGGTGCGCTGTGAACAAGGAGTTTTTACTACGAAACGCGTAAGGCTTGTTTAATTAAATGGAAGAAGGAATGCCGGTTTGCCCTTGAATTTGTCTGTTCTGGAGTACGCCTTCGAATGCAGGACATATTGCGTAAAATATATCTATCTATATATATATATGTATATAAATATATTCACTAAAAAAACTGTGGTTTCAGGGACGTTATAGTTAGGAATTTGCCTTTTAAAAAAACCTTAAAAATTCATAGAAATAAACCAAAGGTTAAAGGGACATTATTGTTAGGGTGACATTTCACTCACACAAAACCAGAGAAATTCAGCTGTTATAGTTACCTGACCTGACTATAACTCGCAGCACTGATGACATAACTGATGGCATCTCAAATTACATCACTGATGACATCATTCACATAATCTCCGATGCACCGAATCACACCCCAATATAACCTACAATACACCCACTCCAAATTTCAGATTACCCTTCTTGAAACCATTGACAAACCAATACCAGTACATACATACCCACTCACTGATTCTTAGGTCTACATACACATCCACTCACTCACCTGTACAGACACTCATACAGCCAGTCACTCACCAAAACAGCCGCTGAGATATCCAGTCATTCACTGTCAGTCACCCATTGAGCTACTCACACACCTACTCACTCACCCAAACATTCAATCACACAGCCACTTACTCACCCATACAGAAACATGCACACACTCACTAGTGATACAGATACTAACAAATACTTACTCTCCTTACAGCTGCTGACACAAGCACACAATCACCCATACATCCACTCTCACAATCACTCACTCACACATACAGTCACTTATATACTCCAACACTCACATATTCTGCCGTTCACAAGTGAACTTACTCATATCCAACTGAGTCATCCATTCACTCACTGACATAGCCATATGCACAGTGACTCACCCATACAGCCCCTCACAGACACACTCACAAACCCATACACCCAGGGATTCACCCACTCATACATCCATGCAGGGAGTCACCCACACCCTCAACCACCCACACAAACACTCAGACAACTAATCAATAACCCAAATAGACACTCCTGTACCTACTCACCAACCCATGCAGCCACTTGGACAGCAACTGACAGACTGATACATACATTCACACAGATTAGTCACCCACTCATACATTCATTAAGACACGTTTAATCACCCACTTATACATTCAGTCACACATGCACTAAATCAGCCATACAGACACTCATACACCCACTCATTCTTCAATACACCTTGATGTGTGTGTGTGTGTATATATATATATATATATATATATATATATATATAAAACATCTTTTAACTTTTTTTAACTTTTAAGAAACACTCACTCACTGGATGAAGTCATCAGTGATGTCACTGACCATATCCTGAGTGATGTAATATGTGACATCATCATCAGTGCATTGCGGGGGCGCGAGTTATAGTTAGGTCAGCTAACTATAACAGCTGAATTTCTCTGGTTTTGTGCAAGTGAAATGTCACCCTAACTATCATGTCCCTGTAGCCTTTGTTTTTTTTAATGGATTGCTAAGGTCTTTTTAAATGCAAATTCCTAACTATAACGTCCCTGTAACCTCTGTTTGTTTGTGTGAATATATATTTATGTTTGTGTATGTTTGCTCGCGTCAAACTATTCACGATTTTCCCATTGTCCTCAGTTTGATCCGTGTCTATGTCACCCCTCTAAAAATGCTGTCTAGAGATGCCTTGAAATGAGTGAGCAGAAGTTGTTTTGCATGTTGAAAAATGTGAAAAATGTTTATGAAAATTGTAAGGGTTCAACACTTAACACTAAGGGCCAGATGTAGGTAATTCCTATTTACCGACTCCAAAATACCGACTCATACCGAATCGGTATTTAAGAGTCGGTAAATAGGAAGGAGGCAGATGTAGGTGAAAAATTACCGATTCTGTAAGAGTCGGTATTTACCGAATCTGTAAATACCGATTCGGTATTTCACATTGATTCCTATGGGCCTTGAAGCCCATAGGAATCAATGTGAAATACCGATTCGGTATTTACAGATTCGGTAAATACCGAATCCTGCAAGGGTGCAGGGGGTGTCACTTTGACACCCTCTAGCACCCCAAGTACAGGCATGTGTGCCATGTGGCACACAGACATGCCTTTAGGGCATGTCTGTGTGTCACATGGCACAGGTGTGCATGCACAGATGAATTCGGTATTTTACCACCCAATAGGATTGGGTGGTAAAATACCGAATTCTGAAGACCTGTAGCACTGTGAACAGTGCTACCTACATCTGGGATTTACTGAATCGGTAAAATTACTGATTCGGTATTTTACAGAATCGGTAATTTTACCGATTCTGTAAATTTACCGATTCTGTGTATTTATGGCCCCTACATCTCAATCACCAAATACCGGTCGGTAACGGCCGAATTCGGACGTTACCGACCGGTATTTGGCGACCTACATCTGGCCCTAAATGCTAAGCTTTCTGCTAGAACTCTGTGTTTATCCTGACGCGCGTCATGGACTGCATGCCAGTTCTGAGTCATAATGCTTACAAAGCACCTCTATGTTGACATTCACTACAAAATGATATTTAAGTAATTAACCCCTATTAAGCTCACATTAAGTACCTCTTTCTTGATCTACTGCATGCACTGCCCTGTTAGTGAGACGTCCACAGAGCGCTCACAATGCTACCCTTATTTTGATTGCACCATGATATGTCAGTATTAGGACATTTACTCAGCCCCCCAATACACACCTATTCTGAACTGCAAAATGAACAGATAACCCACTGTACCTCACATACTCCAGTACCAGTCACACAGTGCAAAACGTCTATGCAGCCTTTGCAGAGATTTGTATGTGACCAACAGATCAGAAGTTCTAGTTCGAATACAAAAGCTTAAGTTGTTAATGTGCCTCCTGCAGGAATCTGAAGGTAACCTATGAGTCATACTTTCATGTCTGACTAACATAGGTCAAGGGGTTAAAGGCTGTGCCTCAGAGAAATGATTTCCTTGCAGGTCACAGATTCCATTGACAGTTGTACAGTTGAGGGGGTTCATGTGGCTATGGCAGAGATCTATGTAAGATCTAAAGGGCACATGTATGTGAATGTCATTTAGGGATTGCAACTGCGACCACTGGCTTTGCGATCCCTCCAAAAACTCCTATCAGGCATGTGGCCTACTGGCTTTGTTGGCTCACTGTATATTAGGACAAGTATGATGCCCACCACTTTCAAATATTATGTGGGAACCTTCACATAGTCGTAATCTAAAATACACATTTGTGTTGATATTTTTATCATGTAATTAGTATGGAAATTCAGCAGTGTCAATTATTGTGATGTCATCAAGGCTAAGACTGTGACATCACTTCCTGGGATGATTCAGGGTCAAAAACATATTATATTGTTTCCTGTGATGCCATTAAGGTCAAAACGTACTTACGGTCACTTCTACTATCGCCGCCATCAACATCCATGAACATATAGTTGGAATCCAAGAAAGGTGGATAAGCTTCTTGATGCTCCTGCTACAGAAATCTGTATGTAAGTCAGGTTTGACTTGGAACTGGCTCATTTCGCATCTCCTCCTTCCCAGGTTGAAAAATGTGAACAAGGAGAAGAGTTGCTCATACTGGGCCGGCATAGACAAGCATGTTAGCCCGTTAGTTAAAAACAAATAAATATTATTGCTTACCTAAGTAGCCTTTATTCAGCTTTCTTTAATTTGGTGGCAGGATCATTAATGTATTTAATCTAAATCCTGTTCTCTACCCCATAGCTGCTCAGTTACTACTACAGCTTGTACTTGACAGTTAGCCAACAGAACTGTACTTTTTGGAAGTTGTAGTTTTGCTTTTCATTGTAAGCATGTGCTCCAAACTTCCAGCATACAGTGAGCTGTTGGATACAATGTCAGGAATTACTGACAGGGTGAGCACTGTTGAAGAGTGGTAGCGTGCTCCGCCTATCATCAGCAGTCTGCCCTCGGATGGGAGGTTCAACTATACAACCAGTTGACCTCCCCAGTCCTCACCACCATAACACAATAGCAGCTCAGGTTCCTACCGTTCTTGCCAGGTAGGATAATAATAATAATAAAGACATTTATAGAGCGCACAGCTACCTCGACTGAGGTGTCACGGCGCTAAAGTAGATAACAACTAAGCGATGCTGGTGGAGAACTAGTCTCAGCGGATGAACAGCCAGGTCATGAAGGCCTTTCTAAACTCCTGCTTAGAGTGCATCGTACATAGGTGAAGGGGCAGGTCATTCCAGCATTTGGATGTTCCCACTACGAACGTTCTGCCTCCCTTTCTTGCTTTAGCAAAGCGGGGGATGGAGAGGTAGCGTTTCAAATTGGACCTCAGCTATCTACCCTGCTGGTAAGGGCGAAGTCTCTTCCTCAGATAATTGGGACCTCTTCCCTGGTAGGCCCGAAAAGAAAATGTATTGCCTTAAATTCAACTCTCTTAGCCACCAGGAGCCAATGGAGTTGTCTAAGGTGGGGGGAAATATGGTGGCGTAGAGGGACCAGCCTAGCTGCTGCCACAAGGCAGACCCAAATAGAGTCCTTTGGCATAGTTGAGATGGGAGGTGATTAACACATGCACTACAGTTTTATCAATCAATCAATCAATCATAGCATTTGTATAGCGCGCTACTCACCCGGAGGGTCTCAAGACGCTTGGGGGAGGGGGGTCCGCTACTGCTCGAACATCCAGGTCTTGAGCTGCTTCCTGAAGGAGAGGTGGTCTTGGGTCAGGCGGAGGTGGATGGGGAGGGGTTCCAAGTCTTGGCAGCTAGGTAGGAGAAGGATCTTCCTCCCGTGGTGGCTCTTCGGATGCGCGGAACGAAGGCAAGGGCGTGGCTGGTTGATCGAAGCTGGAGGGTGGCGGTGTAGAAGGTCAGGCGGCTGTTGAGGTATCTGGGGCCCTGGTTGTGGAGGGCTTTGTGTGCGTGGGTGAGGAGTCGGAACGTGATTCTCTTGCTGACGGGGAGCCAGTGCAGGTCTCTCAGGTGTCCGGAGAGGTGGTCATGTCGGGGGATGTCCAGAATGAGTCGTGCAGAGGCGTTCTGGATGCGTTGGAGTCATTTCTGCAGTTTGGCTGTGGTTCCGGCATAGAGGGTGTTACCGTAGTCCAGTCGGCTGGTGACGAGTGCCTTGGTGACCGTCTTTCTGGTTTCGGTGGGGATCCATCGGAAGATCTTTCGGAGCATGCGTAGGATGTTGAAGCATGACGAGGAGACGGCGTTGACTTGTCTGGTCATCGAGAGGGAGGAGTCCAGGATGAAGCCCAGGTTGCGAGCGTGGTCCATTGGTTTGGGTGTGCGTTGCCCAGGGCCGGGGGCCACCAGGAGTCGTCCCAGGCGGAGGGTGATGATCCCAAGATGAGGACTTCCGTCTTGTCTGAATTCAGTTTCAGGCGGCTGTTCTTCATCCACTCGGCTACGTCTTTCATACATTCGTGTAGGTTGGTTCTGGCGGTGGCGGGGTCGTTGGTGAGGGAGAGGATCAGCTGGGTGTCATCGGCGTAGGAGATGATGTTGAGGCTGTGTTGGCGTGCAATGGCTGCTAGTGGGCTCATGTAGACATTGAAGAGGGTGGGGCTGAGAGATGATCCTTGTGGTACGCCGCAGATGACTTCGGTGGCCTCGGATCTGAACGGGGGGAGGCGGACTCTCTGTGTTCTTCCGGCAAGGAATGAGATGATCCACTCCAGTGCCTTCTCCTGGATTCCGACGTTGTTGAGGCGTTGCCTTAGGGTGTGGTGGAAGACAGTGTCGAACGCTGCAGAGAGGTCCAGGAGGATGAGGGCCGCTGTTTCCCCGTTGTCGAGCAGGCCTCGGATGTCGTCGGTGGCTGCGATGAGGGCGATTTCGGTGCTGTGGTTGGCTCGGAAGCCGGACTGCGGGTGGTCGAGGGATCCATTCGTCTCGAGGAAGGCTGCAAGCTGACTGTTGACGGTCTTCTCGATGACTTTGGCGGGAAACGGGAGGAGCAAGATGGGCCTGTAGTTTTTTAGGTCGTGGGGTCCGCTGATGGTTTCTTCAGTAGGGCGCTGAGCTCGGCGTGCTTCCAGCTCTCAGGGAAGGTGGCGGTGTCGAAGGAGGTGTTGATGATGTCCCGGAGATGGGGTGCGATGACGGAGTCGGCCTTGTTGAAAACGTGGTGGGGCAGGGGTCAGTTTGTGATCCGGAGTGGATGGTGTTCATCGTGTGGATGGTGTCTTCGATGCTGACCAGGGTCCAGGCGCGGAGGGTGGTGGTCGGGGGCGTTGGTTCTGTGGTTGGGTGCGTGGTCTATGCGCCAAAGCTGTTGTGTATGTCTGCGATCTTGCTGTGGAAGAACGAGGCGAGCGAGTTGCAGAGGTCTTGCGAGGGGGAGATGTCGTGGTTTCCGGCGCTGGGGTTGGAGAGCTCTTTGACGATGTTGAAGAGTTCCTTGCTGTTGTTGGCGTTGTTGTCTAGTCGTTCCTTGAATGTGGTTTTCTTGGTGGTGTGGACTAGCTGGTGGTGTTTTCGGGTGGCGTGCTTGAGGGTGGTCATGTTGTCTGTAGTCGGGTCTTTGTGCCAGGCTTTCTCGAGTGTACGGCAGTTCTTCTTGGAGCTCTTGAGTTCGTCGGTGAACCAGGGGGCTTTCTTGCTGCTGGGTCTGCTGGGAGGGGTCTTCAGTGGAGCGCGGTCATCTGCGCAGTTGGAGATCCACTGTTATGAGCTATCTCTGGCAGGAAGTCGATGAATTTTCTAATAATTTTCATCTTGCCAAAGCAGGACGCAGATACCTGCTGGATATGGGCGGAAAGGGATAAGTCATTGTCCCAGAGGACTCCAAGATTCTTGACTGAGTCCTTAGGTACAGGAGCCGTTCCCAATTCTACCGGCCACCACAGGACCGCTGGGGGTGGGGCTGCCTGGTTAAAAAACAAGACCTCCGTCTTGTCTGCATTGAGCTTGAAAAAATTGCTACTCATCCATACGGAAATGTTTTTGAGGCAGTCTCTGAAAGAGTTAAAGACTGATGCCAACACTTCACTGAAGAAAAACATCATTTGGGTGTCGTCCGTGTAGAATATCACCTTGATCCCTGTGTTAGCAATGAGTTCCGCCAATGGTGCCAGATAGACATTAAAGAGAAGAGGGCTCCGGCCCGAGCCCTGAGGCACCCCCTATCTTAGAGGTTTAGCAGAAGAGGAGAAAGGGTGGAGAAAGACCTGTTGGTCTCGCCCATGGAGGTAAGACGTGATCCAGTCCAGCGCCATCGCGCGAATGCCAATTTGCTTAAGACGATCAAGCAAGATGGAGTGGGACACCGTGTCAAATGCCGCTGACAGGTCAAGAAGTACCAGCATGGTCGCAGTACCCCCATCCACTGCCCAGCGCATGGAAGAGAAATGGGCCTGAAATTACTGGTGTCTTCCGGGTCAGCATTGGGTTTCCTAGCCTGAGTGAGAACTTCCAGAAGGCCTTAAGGGGGGGGGAGGGATAAGCTGTACTGTCTAGCCAGCCAGGGATCACTGGGCGACCCGGATTTGCATTTCTGAAGTTTGGCCAAGGAGGCCTCAACGGAATCATGGCAAACTCAGAAAACACTGGCCGGTCTAGCTGTGACCACCGAATGTGTACTCCCCACTAGGGTGGAGAGTTGCAGGGAGCGAGGCATAGATCTGTGATATTTTTTCCTCACAGAAATTCAACTGATTGTTGCACATCTCCAATGAAGGAACAACCGGGTGCAGAAGTGCTGAGGAGTTGGTGAAAGATTTCACAACCTTAAAAACTTCCCTTGACAAATTCCTAGCGCTGACAATCCGATCAGCCAGGAAATCTCTTCTCTTGATGATGAGAAGTTTGCGGTATTCTTTCAATGCCGCTCTATACTCGACTTTATCCTCCGTAGCATATGATTTTGTCCACTTATGCTCCAATCTTTTACAGTCTAAGTTTTGGTACAAGTGCAGATAAAAACGAGATTTAAAAAAAAATGATTTAAACAGTAAACCAAACAACATACAGTACACAAAAGAACAGGAGTAGGATAGCGACAGGTGCAAAGATGAAGAGAGCACCCTTACAGCATCATTCACTTCTTAGCTCTATAGGTGACTGCCAGGCATGAGGCCAGTCCTCAGCTCCAGGTGCAATATGTGGGCCAGGAATGGACAGCAGAAGACACAAGGGACCCCTACAATGAATATGGATGTCTTCCCTCTTCCAAAAACCTTTTGCCTTCCAGGAAAGTCTTGATGATGTCAATGGATCGCCAGGAGCAGATGTGGGACAGGCAGTCAATCCTTCTCTCTATGCTTTTGTATAGTTCTTTCCTGGTGCCCATCAGTCGATGGGTCCTTCACAGAGCAAGCCTGTGTCAGAGGTATTACAGACATTCACTCAAGGAATGCCCTTGCAAAGAGATGGCTCCAGGCAGGTGTGCCAGAGCACGTCTTACTCTAATATTTACCAGGGGCAGATTCCAGACTGCTCACAACCCTGTCTGTAGCTAAGAATTCCAGAAATCCAATTGTAATACAGTCCAGTTAGGACAGAAGCCCCACTGTCACTTCTCTCTACAGAGACCGTGCAACGCAAGCAACAAGGAAGGCTAAGGGTTCAGGTAAGACAATCCCATACAGGCCCATCATTACTCTTTGGCTTCAATCTTGCATATAAATAGGCGTACGTGGGGCTTGGGCTCATCCTTTTGTTCTATTCTGTTAAACAGTCCTAGCCGAACGGGACAAGAAAGACATCTCTGTTTTAATTCTCCCTTCCCCCCAAAAAACTCTATCATTGGCAATGCCAAAAGGTCAAGTTTTGAAATGCTAATACAAATAAACACAAGCAAGAACCAATGTGTGCTTCTGCTTGCTTATGTTTACGCGTGTTAGCACTTTAACAGATGACCTATTGGCATTGTAAATGTTTGCTTTATAGGTTCACAAAATGCCACAAACATTTAACTTGCTGATGAAGTGTTGTAAATGCAGGGGCTTTAGATGTGGGATGCTCTGAGTGATAGGGCTTGGTAACTTCATGGGTTCAGTGAGGGCTGATATGTTGCAAGTGCAGGGGTTCAACCATCATGCATGATAACATATGATGTTTTTAATTGCTGGCTCCCCACAGGCTACCTGTCCCAATGTGGTCCTCCATGGGGGGATTCTGTGCTCATGCACCCACCTGTACTGCTTGACCATGGAAGAAAGTGGCACAGCTCATCCTAGCTGTAGAGGCAGGTGGCAGGTAGTAGATGGTTTGTGGTGGCTCACACACAAGCGGTCTAGATTGCATCCAGTTTGCAACATTAAGCTTACAGATTGTGGAGAGAGCAAGTAGCTTTTGATTTCATGTGGTGGGTGGTAGACCATATGTAACAGATTTGGCCTGCTGAGAGGGCACACTGTCTTACTTTTAAAGATGGCCACCACATTCAGTACTGGTCTTAATGGCAGTGGGCATCTCAAAATCGTGATATATTCCGCAGGATAGGGCAAAGGATAGAAACAGAAGTGGATCAAAGACAGCGCAATAGTGTCACTGCCAACATACAATATGTTAGATTCGGCTCTCAGGAGAGGTGCGAAGACCAAATGACACTTGGAGAGGGACCACTTTGTGTCTCAGTCATCAACTAGATTTCTGATAATTTAAATATCCAGAAAAGGCAGAGGGGTGATCCCAAAATGTGATGGACATGCCAATAGGCTCTGTCTCTGGCCACAGACAGTTTTTAGTTGCACGAGTAAACTTTCAACAAAAACTAAGAAAATCTAAAAACAACACTTTAGCTAATGCAGCCAACGCCTCTAACAGCTGCACTAAAAGCACCAAAGCTCCGCACACACTTCCTGTTTTTCTGTCTCTTGTTCGGGTGTATGTTACCTACGCCTGTTGGATGTAGATACATGTTTATTCCTTTCTTTTGTGTGTGTTTAGTTATCACATAGTTATCCTCATGTTTTCTTCAGCAGTCTGTTTAGTTCTCGTGTATGGGTGGATAACAAACTGTCTTTCGACTATCACACCAGGTGGGTGACAGGCATCCTACGAGGTCTATGGAAGACCCTGGATATTCTCCACACTGCATCTAGAAAGATTATGGTGCACGCCCTGGTGATCTTGCGCCTGGACTATTGCAATCTCCTGTATTTGAGGGCAACTGACAAGTGCATACGGAGATTGCAGGTTATCCAGAATGCAGTGGCAAGACTTGTTCTTATGTTACCTAGGAGAGCGTCTGCTAAGAAAGCTATAGCCTCCCTTCACTCGCTACTTATTAGGGAGAGAGTGAAGTTTAAGGCTGTGTGTGTGAGCCACCGGATCCTACAGAAAAAAGGTCCTGTGTACTTACACAACCTCCTCACTCCCTATGCACCTACCCGCCTGCTTAGATCAAGTGGCAGTGGGATGGTGCATGTCCCTAAGATTAGGAGAGCTAGGATGGGTGGCCGCTCGTTTCGATATGTGGCAGCCCGGCTGTGGAACACCCTTCCTCAGAAACTCAGACTGGAGGAATCCAAATCCATCTTTCGTAAAGGTCATAAGAGTCTGAAGACCTTTCTATTCCCCGTAGGTTAATCTAGTCTGCTATCTGGCTTTTTTCTGATGTGCCTTTGATGCATGGCTGCCACCTTAGCGCGGGGACACACTGGGTCAGTGTAACCAGGCGCTCTATAAACTTAAATAACATAACTTGAAATGTTACTGCAAGAGCAGCTGTGCCCAACCCGCCCCCATCGCAGGTTTTGCGTTTTCATTATCTTGCTGGTGCAGGGTCCTGCTTTAGCACTTGTGTGTTTTCCTATAGTCCTGGTCTTTGCTTTGGCGAGGGGAGTTCTGGTTGCCCAGTTCACCCAGTCCGCTTTGCTTCTTGTGGTCTGGCCTATCAATGATGGCGGAATTGCATGATCCTGTTACCAAACATACAAGCCAAGAACAGCAAGCACTTGTGGTAATCAGGATGATTCTAATTTTTGATATTTTTCTGGATCCTGGTTGCGAAGAAATGCAGCGATGAGCACAAACATCCTCCTCATGCAGATTGCCAAATCGTTGAATCAGAGGAGAATGCTGCCGATGTCCATGCAGATCTCCCTTCAATGGCTGCTTTAGAAATTATGATAAGCACTGTGGTAGCTTCAGCACTACAAACTAAAGGTTGACCCCTCCTTATCGAGTCAGCCTAGATGGCAGTCAGAGCCAGACATTGACGATGTGGAAAAGGAACGAGGAATTTGTGAGACTCACATTCAAGGGGCAGATCTGGAAGCAGCCTTCCAGACGGTGACACAACTTAGCATTTTTAAATATTTAGCAAGGAAAGACGATTTTTCCAACACTATCAGCAGAAGGAACCAGAGAAACTTCCCGTACACAACACTGTGCCTACATTTTTGTTCAGAGAGTGGAAGGAAGTGGAAAAGCCCAACTTTTCCATAAGTCTTTTCAGAATGTATCCTTTGGAAAGGTTTAATGAGAAGTTTTCTTCTGGTGTGAAGGTGGACTCCATCATGGCTGGTTTATGTTTGCAGGTGATGGAGCGTGAAATTTGGGTAACGGTTACCTCTTTCCATTCTCCTGTTGAAAAAATATTTATGACAATTGTTTTTGATATAAGACATGTAAACTAGTTAAGTCGAAAAACATGAGATTTCGTACTGCATCGTAAAAGAATGCAGAAGAGTTTTGAACATGGATTTGTGAAAATGTAACAGAGGGAGAAACAATGGAAATTTAATTATGTCTAACCACGTGTTTTAGAAACTAAATAATAGATAACACTGAAAATGCAATCCAGTGTGTTTCCCCGCATTCGAACTATACCCTCCTGTATCCAGGGTAGTTCATTAGTAATTGTTTACTGTGCCGTAATAGTTTCAAAGTGCGGGATGCCAAAGATCCGCGTCTTACCACATGCGGTCGAATGTGGGGAAACACACTGGATAACACAGCGTGTTTGCAATTCCTTACAGAGACTGAAATTTTAATTTAAAAAATGGACCCTGATGAAGTCCACTGCAGCTGGACGAAACACGTTGGCAGCTTGGCTGTTTTTTATCACAAGAGAAGAATAAATGAATTTAATATTAATAACATTGGCTGGACCCAATTATTTGCTAAACCTGAATTTGGTGGTGCAATCCACAGTTGCAACAAATTTTATTCTGGTCTTGGTGACTGCTCTCTGAAGACAGTGGGTGCGAAGGAGATGCACACCATTGAAGTATAATACTCCAAGTATTGGACTTTATGTGGGGAATTTGTGTTTTTCTTTCAGGGGGAGGTGTGTCACATATACACATTAGTGTGTATGCACGGTCTTGCTGTTTCACCTTGGTATTGTACATTTAAAAGCTGTTAATAGAATGCCACCTTACAGGTTTTGCAAACGGCTGTTCAATTGCATCTCCATTGCTGCTGAGTGTTGTACACATCGCTCTTTGCTTTTCACTTACTCTGACGTTGCAGTCTAGTGCTTGTAATTTCACTTTTAACATTGTTAAGTATTTGCTTAAAAGCCTGAGAATGTGAACTGTTATTCATGAAAAAGCCAGGTCGACCTTTTAAAAAGCCAGACCAGTTGGCATGGGGCATCACATGTGCTCTGGACCCTCTTGGCACCTATTCCACCTTCTTTCTGTTCTTCCCAGTACAATTTCATGAAGTGGACTTTTTTTCGGGATAAAGCCGTTAGAACAGCAGTTTTCGGCAAATCGGAGAGTGAGATCCAGATACCCTGTTGCAGGTAAATAAATGCAAATATGTTATGTTATGTCAATGTAACTTATTGAGCGCACAAATACCCGGAGGTGTCTTGGTGCTAAAAACTAAAGCAAGCCCAAAAGATCAGGAGCCTAGTTCTGGATTAAAGCGATACCAAAGGGGATGATGAACGGAGTGCTTGAGCAAATCAAACACTCACCCCCAGTCAACTGATCTGGGTTTAATCCATCACCATTCTTTAGCTCACTCCACAACCCCAGTTCAGACATGGCCATATGCAATTCAGTCTGACCCTGTGCTTTATTGGAACAGTCCAGCCCGAACTGCCAAGCCATGTCTTCCTGGACCGGAAACAAGCATCCTGGGACCGGTTTCACCCCTCTTCAGCCAGGATAGCTTGACTCCAGTGGCGTAGTGAGCTCGGGACCCACGTCTGGGCATACCCTTCCCACATAGGGTGAACAGCAAAGCACACAAGATGATGGACAGAATGTTGCACATTGGCAAAACATTCATCCATCCATCATCCCCTTTGGTATCGCTTAGTTCTGGATTAGCCATGTTTTAAGATGCTTTCTAAATGAGGCTAGTGAACTCGCAGATCTGATATGCGTTTGAAGTGTATTCCAGAGTTTGGCCATGCCATAACTAACACTTTGGCCCCCCAGCTAGAGGTGCGAATCCTGGGAACCATCATAAGCCTGGCACCAGTAGAGTATAACTGTCTGCCAGGATGATACCAGGACAAGATATTTTTTAGGAACACCGGTCACGTATCGTTCAAAGCCTTATAGGCTAAGTGTAGCGTCTTAAACTTCACGCAACTTGCTACAGGAAGTCAGTGAAGTCGTACATCTGTCCTCCTAGAATCGATGGGGATATACGGAAGAACCTTCTTTAGTTTCTTAATCACATAAAAAGTGGCAGAAACAGTAGCATAAGGTTGCAGAGAGTAAGCTAGTTTATTATCAATCAGTACCCCAAGATTTTTTGCTTTTTCTACTGTTCTTGGCAATTCTCCCATCTGGACAGGCCACCAAAGGTCATCCCATCTGGGTTGGAGATTACCAAAGATCACTATTTCGGTTTTCTCTGAATTAAGTTTAAGACAATGCTTGCCCATCCAACTGTTAATTTCCAACATCTCACTGTCAATAAATCTGTGTTTTGTCAAATATTCACACCTATTATTAAAAAAGGATTTAGTTTACTGTGAACACTTCATAATTGCAACAACATTTTTTGGGGGATGTAATAGAAAAATGCAAAAAATATTTAGGCAACAAATTATTCACTTACCTTGGGAGATCAAACTTCACAATTTAACCTGCCCCTCCAGTCACTGTTCTTCATGTCAGTTGTCAGAGACGATCCAGAGGCTAGGGATTTTTATGTATTTATTTATTTTAGAGTTTTATAGAGCCAGACCCTTGAGGGTATCAGAGCGCTTTTCAGGATTGACAAGTGGTAAAAATAGTCTTAGGACGGGTGCAAAGGGGTAGGAACAGGTAGATGCATTATAGAGGGAATAAATAATAGGCAGTAACATATCCTGGATACAGTTGGGATAAAAACAGGTAGATACATTATATGAGAGGACAGCTGTCTCAATTCCCGGGTGGGATGCCCAGAAGTGCCGGGTAGGTATTATCTGGAAGAGCCATGGGTAATGCCGTAATAGAAAGAAATCGCTGAGGTGATGGAAGGCCATATGGTGCTATGTGAAACTCGCTTGTATCTGTCTATGCCATGTAAGGGAAATCGGCTGAACACACTGCTCCTAGCTGCCCTGAAGTGTTCATAGCCTTTAACCTCTTAACAGGGAAAGCCAATAGGTTGCGCCTATGACGGAGCTATCGGCTTTACCAATGTCTTTTACCCATGTTGTACAGCATCATGTTTGCTGTCCAGCAGGGTTAAAAGTTAGTGGTGTGACATAGAGTAAAGTGGTTTATAGGAGAGTTGAGTGGCATACAGTAGAATGGAGTTGAGTGGCGTAGAGTAGAGTGGGGGTGGTGTAGGGTAGTGTGGTGATTAGTAGAGTAGAGTGGAGTAGCATAGAGTGGCGTAAAGTGGAGTGGCATGTAGGAAAGTGGCATAGAGCAGAGTGGCATAGAGTAGGGTGGAGTGGAATGTAGACTGGTGAGGTGTGGAGTGGCATTGAGTCAAGTGGTACAGAGTGGCATACAGTTGAGTGCGTAGAGTAGATTGGTATAGAGGGGAGTAGTGTAGAGTAGAGTGGGATAGTGTAGTCTGGCATACAGTAGGGTGGAGTAGAGTGGCGTAGAATAGAGTGGCATGGAGTTGAGCGGCCAAAGTGGAGTGGCGTAGTGTAAGGATCATGTAGAGTAGAGAGGCATTGTGTGGAGTGGCATAGAGTGGCACAGAGTAGAGTGGTGCAGCATAGAGTATATTAGAGTGTCATGGAGTGGGGTGGAATGAAGTAGAGTGCTATGGAATGGCATAGAGTAGAGCAGAGTGGTGTGGAGTGGTGTGGTGTATATTAGAGTGGGATGGATTAGAGTGGCATAGAGTAGAGTGGAGCATAGAGTAGAGAGGAGCATAGACTGAAGTGAGGAGGCATGGAGTGAAGTGGCATAGAGTTGAGTACCGTAGAGTGTTGTGGAATAGATTGGTATCGAGTGAAGTTGCATAGAGTGGAGTGGTGTAGAGAGGTATAGAGTGGGGTGGATTACAGTGGTGTGGAGTAGAGTGGAGTGGCATAGATGAGAAAGTGCAGTACAGTGGCATAAAGTAGAGTGGGGCAGATAAAAGTGGCTTAGAGTGGAGTGGCGTTGAGTACATTATAGTGGCATTGCGTGGAGTGGAGTAGCATAGAGTGGAGTGGTGATCGTGGTGTAGACAGGAGTGGAGTGGCTCAGAGTAGAGTGGTGTAAAGTAGAGTGGCATGGAGAAGAGTAGTGTAGAGTAGAGTGACAGAGTAGAGTGGCATTGAGTGGTGCAGTGTGGAAAGGGGGTAGTGGTATAGAGTGGAGTGGCATAGAGTGGATTGGCATGGAGTGGCATGAAGTGGGGTGGCATGGAGTGGAGTGGTGTAGAGTGAAGTGGCATAAAGTGGTGGAGTGTAGAGTGGAGTGGCTTAGAGTAAAGTGGCATGGCGTAGAATAGAGTGGCATAGAATGAAATAACTTAGAGTGCCGCACTATGGCATTGTGTGAAGTAGAGTAACATAGAGTGGAGCAGAATAGAGTAGCATAGAGTAGATTGGCATAGATTAGAGTGGTGTGGAGTGGATATAGTGAAGTGGCGTAGAGTGGAGTGGTGTAGAGTGGCATAGAGTGGACTGCAGTAGAGTGGCATGGAACAGATTGCTATAGAGTGGAGTGGTGTAGAGTAGATTGGCATAGAGTGGGGTGGAGTACAGTGGTGTAGAGTAGAATGTGGCATAGAGTGGGGTATAGCAGAGTGAAGAGGTGTAGAGTAGAGTGGCATAGAAAAAGTGGCATAGAGCAGAGTGGCATTGAGAGCATTAGAGTGGCATTGTGTGGAGTAGAGTGGCATAGAGTAGAGTAGCGCAGAGTAGTGCACCCTGGGGTGGAGTAGAGTGGCTTGGAGTAGCGTGGTGTAAAGTTGAGCAGCATGGCGTAGAGTGGTATAGACTAGAGTGGGGTAGAGTACAGTGGCATTAAGTGTAGTAGCATGGAGAGGCGTGGAGTGGCATAGAGTGGAGTGGCGTAGAGTGGAGTGCATGAAGTGGAGTGGCACACAGGGCTGAACCGACCGTAGCGGGTACCTTTTGTTTCCCTGGGGGGGTTGCCAGGATGGGGCCCGGTTTTGGCATAGAGTACATTGGCATGACGTAGAACAGAGTGGCATAGAGTGAAATGGTGTAGAGTGCCGTATAATGGCATTGTGTGAAGCAAAGTAGTGTAGAGTGGAGTGGAGTAGAGTGGCGTAGAGTAGAGTGGCATGGAGTGGAGTGGCATAGAGTGGAGTGGTGTAGATTAGCATGGCGTAGAGTGGAGTGGCATAGGGTGAAGTCATGTAGAGTGAAGTGGTGTAGAGTAGCATAAAGTGAAATTACATATAGTAGAGTATAGTGTTGTAGAGTAGAGTAAGGTGGAGTGGCATGATGTGGGGTGGAGTGGAGTAGAGTGCCGTGAAGTGGCTTAGAGTAGAGTGGAGTGGCATTTACTAGAATGGAGTGGCATAGAGTGGAGTGGCGTAGAGTAGAGTGGCATAGAGTGGAGCGGCGTGGAGTGCCTTATATTGACATTGTGCTGAGTGGATTGGCATAGAGTAGAGTAGAGTGGTGTAGAGTGTAGTGGCATGGAGTAGCATAGAGTAGAGTGGCTTTAAGCAGAGTGGAGTCACATAGCGTGGCATAGAATGGAGTAGAGTGGTGTAGAATGAAAAGTTATAGAGTAGGGTGGAGTAGAGTGGAGTGGCACAGAGTAGAGTTGAATGGTGTAGAGTAGAGGGGCGTAGAGAAGTGTAGTGAGGGGTGTTAAGTGGCATATATTAGATTGGGTTGGCATGGAGTGGCGTAGAGGGGTGTATAGAGTGGAATGGTGTAGAGTGGCAGTGAATGGATTGGAGTGGGGCAGAGTAGATTTGAGTGGTGTAAAGTGGTGTAGAGTGGAGTGGTGTATGGTAGAATGGCATGGAGTGTGGTGACATAGAGTGGAGTGGAGTGGAGTGGCGGAGAGTAGCATAGAGTGGCATAGAGTGAAGTGTCTGGAGTAGAGTGGCATAGAATGCCATATAATAGAGTGGTGTGGATTGGATTGGCGTAGAGCAGAGTGGAGTGGCACAAAGTGGAGTGGCGCAGAGTGAAGTTGTGTGGAGTAGAGTGGCATAGAGTACAGAGACATAAAGTAGAATGGCGTGAAGTGGAGTGGCTTAGAGTGCTGTAGACTGGCATTGTGTGGAGTGGAGTGTCATAGAGTAAAGTGGCATAGAGTACAATGGAGTGGCGTAGAGTGGCGAGGGATAGAGTAGAGTGGTGTAGAGTGGCATAGAATAGGGTGGTGTAGAGTGGAATGGAGTGGGGCAGAGTAGAGTGGAGTGGTGTAGGGTGAAGTGGAGTGGCATAGAGTAGAAGTGCGTAGAGTAGTGTGGTGTGGAGTGGTTTAGAATCGGGTAGAGTGGCATAGAGAGGAATGTATGGAGTACAGAGATGCAGTGTGGAGTGGCGTAGCAAGAGTGGAATGGCATAAAGTAGAAGTGCGTATAGTAGAGTGGCGTTGAGTGAGGTAGAGTGGCGTGATGTGGTGTAGAGTGGTATAAAGTACAATTGCATAGAGTGGAGTGGCGCAGAAAGCGTGCATATGTAGAAGAAAGAGAAAAGAGAGGAAGACCAGGGCAACGGGAGACCCATTAACTGTAAAACATATTATAGTGCTACTCAGCTTTTTCAACAAATCAATCCAACTGAACATCCTCAAGGAAGTATATTGAGGTTAAGATGCATGTTCGGCTGTAGCTCACGCCCACAAAATCCATGATTCTATCATGAATATTACCATATTATCAACTCCACAGTATATGACCTCCGCAATGACTGACGGAGAAGATCGATTGAAAGCACATCTTTCCAGTGCATCAGCTCCTGCCACCAAGAAGCATAGGCAAAATCAATCGATCTAACTTGCATTTTGCTTCATGACGTAATCATTAAAGAACAGCCTTCGACAAGTGAAAAAAATCAATACAAAAGCTGATTGCCTGCTGTATAAAGTGCACCCATGAGATAAAGAATTTATTGTGTGATGCTTCCGTGTGTCTTTTAGATGTTACCTAGTCCCTAATGCGCTGCAATACAAGCACTCCATAAATTGGTGAAAGGATACCCCGTACAGCCAATAGCATGAGGAGAGAAAGTACTACTCCTCCAAGTATAGCTCATACTCACATATGGGAGCGAACCAACACATGGAAAAGATGCGTTGGTCCTAGACAAAGTGATTAGCAGCACATACAGAGCAATTTTTCAGCTACCCAACTATGGATCACCTGCCCAAATATGCCTCGAATTTGGCCTTCAGAAGCAAATAGTGGAAAGTAGGGGCGCCTACATAAAATGTTGGCACAAGATTCGAGACACAGAGCAAGGAACTCTAAATGCCCACCTTTGGACCGAGTTGTTACAACAAGAGCAATCACCTGCCATGGAGTATCTGTTGGAATCATTAGAGAGACTTGAACTGACTGATCTTTGAGAGTCACCAGCAGATCATAAGAGCTTTAAAAAGGTTGTAACCAAAGTAACGAAAATGATATCCTAAACAGAAGACAAGGAAACTCTGGCCAAGAGGGCACATGGCTGGACAGTGTTGAACGATTACAAAGCATTTATACCACAAGCTTACCTGAAAAGGGGAATCAAACAGAAGATAAAAGAAAAGTTTTTAAAGCTGCGGTTCGGTATCTTACCAATTCTCCCTCACCTGGCACCTTGGAAAAGGAGACAAGAAGTGCAGACCTGTCGTCTCTGTAGAATAGGAACCGAGGATCTGATACACATAATCTGTATTTGCCCAAGCTTAATGGACAAAAGGCGAGCTTTATTTCAAGCTAAATGGGTCTAGAAGGGCATCAGGACTTGCAGGCAGGCTGTCAAACTGTGTTTTAACCCGCAGGACACCCAGCTAAACTGCCGTCTCGCAAAGTACTTTGATTCAGTGGCTGGAAGACTAAAGCATCAGCAAAACGCGGAAGCAGAATAGCAGGCAGCTAGCACAACTCATTGAGCAAGCCAACAGCCAAACCAAAGCGGGATTGTTTGCCTAAGTTTTTTGCACCTTGAAGCACAAGCACTTTATTGTGTATTGAATAGCCTGAAGCCCAAATAGGCAACCCGAAGCTCAAGCCGACGAGTCAAAAAAAAAGAAAAAAAGAAAAACAGAATTGGGACTCTGGCCCACAGAATGACACCAATAAGCTAAACTGAAAGTATGAATTCTAACCACCAATGTATAAAGTGAGACAACGCTGATTTATGTATTTTAAAGTTTGAACGTTTTTTTCTTTTTTAAATCGTGAGTTTTAAATTGAGTTTTAATTAACTGTACAATAAAGATTACTTACTTACTTACTCCTCAAAGTAGAGTCACAGCGGACTCTATGCACATATGTTAAAGTATGAGTATCAATAGGTCTTTAAACATTACTGTGCTGTCAAGGCAGACCTAAAACTACACCTTTGAAGTTTCGCCTGGAGCACTGGTTCTTCGTCGGTGCAGGGACGGGGGTTCCTGAAAATGAGTCTGAACTAGGGGATGTTCCTTCACAGCCCCCAAAGGTTCTGTCTGGCCAGTGGACCCAGGCAGGTGAATGCTTTATGCAGGGCACTCTTGACCTTTGGAGGAAACGTGTCAAGTGATGGGACTGGAAGGGTAGGCACCGGCCATCATTGAATAAAATGTAAAAAAAAAAAAAAACTGTTGAAAGCATCCACCTCAACACACAAGTTGGAGACAAAAGTTATGTCATTGGTCATTTCATCCAACCCGAAACTCAGTTTTCAAACTGCTGTGGCCTAGCCTAGAGCGAGCGCACCATGAGGTTACAATAGCGTATCTATGAGTGTACGTTCAGAGTTCTTTGCCAATCTAATTGACGAAAAATAGCGTGCTCCTTGGGGAGCCCCATGCATTTAAACTCCGAGAACGCCTCCTCAATGCAAGCGCAAGAGATGATAAGTCTGCACGCCACTCCCGGACGTTTCCTAAGTTGTCGCGTTTCCTGTTTATTTTAAGGAAAGAACCGTGCCCTAAATTAGCCTACTGATGGGCGTTCAATCTGGACGGATAAATCAGAGACATTATTCTAAGACTTCCTGTCTCACTCATGAACCGGCAGCTTAGCCGGACTTATGTGTTGCAAACAGAAGAAACAGGAAGTGAGTTACTTTGGAAAGCGTCACTCATCATTGGAGCAAGGCACTACAATTTGTGCGAACTGGCCAGTCAGTAATCAGGCAAGTCAAAGAGTTAGCCCACCTGAAAGTAAACCCACCTGTAAACAGTGACTCCAACAGTCGAGACCTGGCTAGTATTCTATAGGACCCCACGCTTTACAGAAGAGCCGAACACGCCAGAGCAGAGAGCTGGCAAAGTAGGTGCGACCTAAAATAAATGTTAAAGCCACCCCTTGATAACATCATTGCGCTTGTAAAAAGGTCAAGCCTGTAGAATGCTGTTATGATCTATTCTAAGGCAGAATGTTATCCCTTCCCTCAGTTTTATGAGCATCCTTCGGAAAGTGTAAGACAGATCACCTGCTTACATCCAACAAGTACGGATATGCTATGTCCTTGGCTGTCCCCAGGCTAAAAACCGCACCGGCCAGCATGGCACACCACAAGCTGACATCAAACAGACCACATTGGAGAGAACTCCTAACAAACATCTAATTCGGCCCAGATACGCCATGTTGGCAGCTTTAATGGTCTTCAACAACCGCACTTGCCACTTGCAGTCAAAAATACCCATTGCACATCACCTGTCGAATCACGTGTATAATCCACTTATCTTGCACAGAACATGTTAGGTAGGCTCAATGACATTAACATGTACACAACACAGCACCAAAGCCACATAGTTGGCAAACTTTCTATGTGGGTATGCAAAAATACAGGTAAAACCTGACAAACACCTCACCATACTGAACTTAAAGCACCCGTACCCAACTATTTTCTACAGAATACATGTATTGGGGTGTGTAACACCCCAAATAACCCCACGACCCGGTCCTTGTACATCGCACCCTTCACATCAAACAACAATAAAACTTATAATGCCTCTTCTTAACAGTGATTGTGACTCCAAGTTTACAAGACAGAGGCAGAAGCTAATACACAGAACGAAGTTAAATATGATAAAGTTGTGAAGTGGGGCCAAGGGGTGCAAAGGGAACCACACATAGTTATAGAGAATAAGAGGAGCATTAATATACCACACCCTTTCCTCTGCAACATCCCATCATAGCTACTGATTAGACTAGGGATGCTACCTAGAGAACAAAACTGACAAATGAGCAAATTGAAAAATAGCAGATTCCTTCGGACATCGATCAATACAGATAAGACACTACGAAGATTTTTAAGCTTATCAAACTAATTTTACTTTATTATTAAGCAACTCACACCATTACTTAACTAGCTATTTACTGAACAGCAACTAAAAAATGTAAAATAAAAAAGTAAAAATAAAAAATACCATAGTCCAAGAAACGTACGAAATATACGAAATGGCTGCTCAGATTGAGAGAGAGCTATGATATCATACTAATGGTAGAAAGAACTAAACAAATATTGAAAACAATACAACTACATTCATTAAGAAAGATGGTAAATCTCCGCCATTAAAGAAACCCAGCTTGGTCCCAACACAGCCTACCAGCTACCCCATTGCTACTCTGCACACAATGACCAACTGGAGACAGATTGGTGGCCCAGGTATGGATAGGAGACAGGGCTGTTAGATGCTGCTGACAATATCAGGCAAATCATAGACA
The DNA here is from genome assembly GCF_964261635.1 of Lissotriton helveticus. Classification (NCBI taxonomy): domain Eukaryota; kingdom Metazoa; phylum Chordata; class Amphibia; order Caudata; family Salamandridae; genus Lissotriton; species Lissotriton helveticus. The sequence goes on along the minus strand of NC_136069.1, from coordinate 137,753,375 downwards.
AAGGTGCACCTGTCTCCACTTTCTACATTGTTCAATCATGTTTTTGCATTAGTGTGCAGGATGACTGTGTGGGCATGCTTGTTTTTTGGTATTTTGATACAGCACGTACTGTATAGATGTAGTAAGCACCACAGAGTGGATATTAGGGTTGGTTAAAAAAACATCTTTAGCCATTTTGCCAGCCTCTTGTAATACATTTTTTGTAATAAATATACCTACATATAAACATACACAGAGAGGCTTTCTGTCCATTGTGTTGGTCATGTGTCATTCACTATTTGCTTCGCCCACCAGTTTTCACCCTGAGGCAATGGCTCAACCCACTTCAGCCATAAAAAGATGTGGGCTTCAGTGCTGGGGCTGATGAGCCGAGGTTGGTGGGTCAGGGCCAGATGTACAAAGCTTTTATTTGTTCACAAACGGTCCAAATCGCAGGATTCGGCCGCTTGCAAACGAAAAAATTAATTTTCAATGTACAGAGGCCTTATTTGCAATTCGGTAACCTATTACTGAATTGCAAATTAGGTTTGCGATTCAGTATGAGGAAGGGGCGTGTTTTGGGTGTTCCTTCCTAATACCGAATCGCAGTGGTATGTATGAATGTTTTTCAACTAAAATGTGGTCGCAAAACATTCACATTTTACCAGCTACTTCAAGTAGGTGGTAACCTTTTCACAGATGGGAAGAGGTCACCAAGAGACCCCTTCCCCTTTGTGAATGTTTGTAAGAATTTTTTTTGAAGAGCAGGCAGTGGTCTCACACAATATAGTAACTCATTAATATTCATGAGGTAAGTCTCGGTTTGCGATCCATTCGGAATTGTAAAAATCACAGGGATGGTGGCCTGGTAGTATTGATCACGTGGTGGTGTTTCCACTTAGCACAGTACCTCTGTGGGGCTCATAGCTACTTACCTCGGGTGGTTCTTTCGGTCCCCAACCCTTCTACATCTTCTGGGTACAGTCTTGACTCGAGTCGTGGTTGGCAATCCACTTATTAAGTATATGCTTTGGTCCCCCTGATGACCGCTGTGTATTAAGTGCTACTTACCTGTTCTATCGTAAAGTATTGTGTGCATTGTGTATATCTTCAGGTAGGAGATATCTGTATATAATAGCGAGTGTCTTATAATAAATACATATTTTATAAATACACTGCGTGGTTCTTTTTCACTTCATCTATACTATTAAGATTATGTTCTGGTAAAACAAGCAGCTTTACACTCCTTCTGAAATAAGCCTGAAAGGTGCTCTCTACAGTTACCACTTAGAGAGCTTTCAAAGGTTATCTAGGTCCACTAAAATCACCATAAGGGTTGTCTGGATTGGTGAAAGGTGCCCACTTACATAAGTGTTTACCTTGTACCAAGCTGGCTTCTCACATTGGTGCCCAGTGGTTGCATTGTTTTACCAGATAATCTTAGTGTGGATTAATTGAAAACCCATCACTAATATTAGGCACATATAATACAGTTTAGAATATGTAAGCTCTACTGAATTTAGGGTAGTTAAGGGTCTAACACAACCCTTTCTCCAAACTCAGAGTTTATTTTTCACTAGGTTAGCTAGGTGCAACACCTCACTACACTTAGAGCCATGTCTTTAGTTGAGGATACTAGTGCACCTCAGTCTGCTAAGTATAGTGTTCTAAAATTCCGGGAACTAAGCACCCTGTGTAGTCTTAGAAGGATAAAGGTAGGTGGCAATCCCACCATTAAGCTGCTCTTAGAGCTGCTGCATAAGGATGATAGTCATCCTGTGAGGGCAGAAGAACAGGAAATTATCATTGGGGATACTCCTGAAGAGGGAGCCTCATGAAATCTTCCTGAGGATCCGAATTCTGAGTATCGGCAGGAGGAGTCAAATGATTCCAACCTGCCAAACTCAGATCCCTCAGGGCACAGTGCAGATGGAAAAAAGGAGACACCCTTTGTTCCTCCTGGGTGGGTCCAGAGTAGACCCAGGAGGTCTAGATCCTCCTCTGGGGAATCCAATGCTTCAGGACATTCTATATGGACCTCCACATTTAGTAAGAGGGGCAACTCTTTTGAAGGGGAGTGCCAACTGCCTGAACTTAAGAAAGCAAGGCTCAGGTAAGATCAGTTGGCCCTTGACGAAGAGTCCCTAGAAGTCCAGAGAACTAGGAAGAAATTAGGACTAGGGTCCCATGGTGACAGCAACAGTGTCCTTAGAATGAGGGAAACTTCTTTTGATAATAGGAAGCTGAGCAGGATAGTCCTTCCTTACCAGGAGGGGAATGATATCCATAAATGGAGCACTGCTTTAGAGAGGGCTGTAAAGTTTAGAGGGTCCCTCAAGAGCAGTGGGCAGCTATCCTGTGGCTCTCCTTTGCTAACAAAGATAGAGATAAGCTCCTTGCTGTTAGAGACGAGGATGCTGACAGTTACTCATTACTGAAGAGTGCTCTCATAGTTGGGTTTGGCTTAATCACTGAGCAGTACAGGATTAAGTTCAGAGACACCCAGAAAGTACAGGCCCAGGACTAGGTAGATTTTTTAGACAGGGCTATTAAGGCTCTGGAAGGCTGACTTTGTGTAAGCAAGGTACAGGACTATGAATGATTGTACAATTTGATTACGGGGGTGCATCTCCTTAATAACTGTCAGCATCCGCTTTGCATCAGTACCTGGTGTACTCAGATCTGACTTCTCTAAAAGAATTGGGAAAGAAGGTAGATAAGTGGGTCAGAGCCAGGGTTAAGCAGAAGAACCATGGTAATGGAGGTGGCTAGAAGGAGCAAGATCCTTCTAAATCTCAGGTGAAGGGTAGGGAAAAGGCTAAAGATACAAAAGAGTATTCACAAGACCCCAAATACCTGCATCTGGGGGTGAGTCCCAAAATCCAAAGAAGGGGAAAAAGAAACCTTGGTGTTACCTTTGTAAGGCGAAGATCCATTGGACAATGGATGCTGATTGTCCAAAGGCCAAGGAAACTACATCTACTACCACTAGCACAAGTACACCTGCTCCCCCTAGCACAAGTACAAGTGGTAGTACAGCAAACAAGGGATTAGTGGGGTTAACCTTGGGTTCTGAGGTGGGTTCTGACTTAGGACACCAGCTCGGGCTGTTTTAGTCTGTGATGGTGGCATAAATCTTGCCACCTTACTGGTAAGTTCACTAACATGGACAAGTACTCACAACAGCCTTTAATCAATGGAAAAGAGGCAACAGCCTACAGGGACACAGGGGCCAGTGTCACTATGGTGACAGAGAAACTTGTGTCTCATGAGTTCAGGACTCATGCAGAAATTTTGGGCATCTCTGCTAGTGTGTTTGCTGTCACCAGGGCTCAGGCCAAACAGCTTACCACTGAACAGGCCCTGGATCCTGTAGAATGGACCAGGTGCCTTCCAAGAGAAGGAGCAGGAATGTTAAGGCTTAATCCTCCTCACAGACTCAGTGTGAAGATCAGTCTTCTGAGGGAGGATGATCTTAGCCCCTGTGAAGGTACTGCCCAAGAGGAACTTGGACCTGATCAGGCTGAGTTCTTGGGGGCAGGGGTCCCTACCAGGGCCGATTTGAGTTTGGAGAAGCAGACCTGCCCCTCTCTTGAACCTCTTAGTAAGCTGCTGCTAAGACAACAGGTAGTATCAGTGGGTCCCATAGGATCTACTGAGAAGAAGGACTTCAATATTCAGAAGGTAGAGACCCCAAGCCTAGTGCCACCAGGAGGTTGGTAATACCCAAAAAGTTTAGAGGTTTTCTGCTCTCTCTAGCACATGATATTTTCTGGCAGAACACTTAGGGCAAAGTAAGACTTGGGACAGGCTTTCCCCTCACTTTCCCTGGCCCCATATGTCTGAAGACACCAAGGAGTTGTGTCGCTCTTGTGCCACTTGCCAAGCCAGTGGTAAGTCAGGTGGCAATACAAAGGCCCCCTTAATTCCACTTCCAGTGGGTGGGGTTCCATTTGATAGATTCCCTTGAACCCTCCAACTGCATCTGGGCTCAGTTATATCCTAGTGGTGATGGACCATGCCACTAGGTACCCAGAAACCATTACCCTTAGAACCACTACAGCTCATGTGATGGCCAAGCCCTCATGGGAATCTTTTCCAGAGTGGGCTTTCCAAAGGAGGTCTTAACAGACAGAGGTAAAGACTTCATGTCTAGTTACATTATTGCCATGTGGAAAGAGTATGGAGTGAACTACAAGTTCACCACACCATACCATCCACAGTGCAATTGGCTTGTTGAAAAACTTCAACAAGACACTCAAGTGTATCAATCAATCAATCAATCAAGGGGGGGGGGGTGCTGCTACTGCTCGAAGAGCCAGGTCTTGAGGAGTCTTCTGAAGGTGAGTGTATGGTCATGGATTTCCCAGAAAAGCTTAGACAAAAATGGGATGTCCTAATACCCTGCCTTCTCTTTGCCTACAGAGAGGTTCCTCTGAAGGGGGTTGGCCACTGCCCATTTGAACTTCTGTTTGGACATCCAGTTAGGGGTCAATTGTGCCTAGTGAAGGTAGGTTGGGAGCAACCTCTCAAACATCCTAAACAGGACATAGTGGACTATGTACTTGGACTGCGTTCACGCATGGCTGAGTATATGAAGAAGGCCAGAAAACACCTGGAGGCCCACCAAGAACTCCAAAAGGATTGCCAGGACTTTAAGTCTGTCTTAACTATTTACCAGCCAGGTCAGAAAGTCTGGATGTTATAGACTGTAGCCCCTGCAGCTCTCCAAGACAAATGTAGTGGACCTCACACTATACTTGAGCAAAAAGATGAAGGTCACCTACATGGTGGACAAAGAAAAACCAAAAGGTGATGATGGACAGGGCGTTGACAATACAAACACTCACCCCCAGTCAACTGATCTGGGTTAAATCCATCACCGTTCTTTAGCTCACTCCGCCACCCCAGTTCAGACATGGGCATATGCAAATCAGTCTGACCCTGTGCCTCATGGGAACAGTCCAGCCCGAACTGCCAAGCCATGTCTTCCCTGGACCGGAATCAAGCTTCCCAGGACCGGTTTCTGGCATTACAGCCGTCTTCAGTCGGGCTTGCTTGACTCCAGTGGCAAAGTGAGCAAGGGACTCACGTCTGAGCATACCCAGCCAACTTAGGGCGAACAAAGAAAAACCAAAGGTGATGATGGACGGAGCGTTGACAATACAACCACTCACCCCCAGTCAACTGATCTGGGTTAAATCCATCACCGTTCTTTAGCTCACTCCGCCACCCCAGTTCAGACATGGGCATATACAAATCAGTCTGACCCTGTGCCTCATGGGAACAGTCCAGCCCGAACTGCCAAGCCATGTCTTCCCTGGACCGGAATCAAGCTTCCCAGGACCGGTTTCTGGCATTACAGCCATCTTCAGCCGGGCTTGCTTGACTCCAGTGGCAAAGTGAGCAAGGGACTCACGTCTGAGCATACCCTGCCAACTTAGGGCGAACAAAGAAAAACCAAAGGTGATGATGGACGGAGTGTTGACAATACAAACACTCACCCCCAGTCAACTGATCTGGGTTAAATCCATCACCGTTCTTTAGCTCACTCCGCCACCCCAGTTCAGACATGGGAATATACAAATCAGTCTGACCCTGTGCCTCATGGGAACAGTCCAGCCCGAACTGCCAAGCCATGTCTTCCCTGGACCGGAATCAAGCTTCCCAGGACCGGTTTCTGGCATTACAGCCGTCTTCAGCCGGGCTTGCTTGACTCCAGTGGCAAAGTGAGCAAGGGACTCACGTCTGAGCATACCCTGCCAACTTAGGGCGAACAAAGAAAATCCAAAGGTGATGATGGACGGAGCGTTGACAATACAAACACTCACCCCCAGTCAACTGATCTGGCTTAAATCCATCACCGTTCTTTAACTCACTCCGCCACCCCAGTTCAGACATGGGCATATACAAATCAGTCTGACCCTGTGCCTCATCGGAACAGTCCAGCCCGAACTGCCAAGCCATGTCTTCCCTGGACCGGAATCAAGCTTCCCAGGACCGGTTTCTGGCATTACAGCCGTCTTCAGTCGGGCTTGCTTGACTCCAGTGGCAAAGTGAGCAAGGGACTCACGTCTGAGCATACCCAGCCAACTTAGGGCGAACAAAGAAAAACCAAAGGTGATGATGGACGGAGCGTTGACAATACAAACACGCACACCGAGTCAACTGATCTGGATTAAATCCATCACCGTTCTTTAGCTCACTCCGCCACCCCAGTTCAGACATGGGCATATACAAATCAGTCTGACCCTGTGCCTCATGGGAACAGTCCAGCCCGAACTGCCAAGCCATGTCTTCCCTGGACGGGAATCAAGCTTCCCAGGACCGGTTTCTGGCATTACAGCCGTCTTCAGCTGGGCTTGCTTGACTCCAGTTGTTTCCGGTCCAGGAAAGGCTTGGCTTGGCAGTTCGGGCTGGACTGTTGCCATGAGGCACAGGGTCAGACTGATTTGCATATGGCCATGTCTGAACTGGGGTGGCAGAGTGGGCTAAAGAATGGTGATGGATTAAACCCAGATCAGTTGACTGGGGGTGAGTACTTGTATTGTCAACGCTCCGTCCATCATTTCCTTTGGTTTTGCTTTGTTCGCCATAAGTTGGCAGGGTATGCTCAGACGTGAGTCCCTTACTCACTTTGCCACTGGATTCAAGCAAGCCCGGCTGAAGACGGCTGCAATACCAGAAACCGGTCCTGGGAAGCTTGTTTCCGGTCCAGGAAAGGCTTGGCTTGGCAGTTCGGGCTGGACTGTTCCCATGAGGCACAGGGTCAGACTGATTTGCATATGGCCATGTCTGAACTGGGGTGGCAGAGTGGGCTAAAGAATGGTGATGGATTAAACCCAGATCAGTTGACTGGGGGTGAGTGCTTGTATTGTCAACGCTCCGTCCATCATTTCCTTTGGTTTTTCTTTGTTCGCCATAAGTTGGCAGGGTATGCTCAGACGTGAGTCCCTTGCTCACTTTGCCACTGGATTCAAGCAAGCCCGGCTGAAGACAGCTGCAATGCCAGAAACCGGTCCTGGGAAGCTTGTTTCCGGTCCAGGAAAGGCTAGGCTTGGCAGTTCGGGCTGGACTGTTCCCATGAGGCACAGGGTCAGACTGATTTGCATATGGGCATGTCTGAACTGGGGTGGCAGTGTGGGCTAAAGAATGGTGATGGATTAAGCCCAGATCAGTTGACTGGGGGTGAGTGCTTGTATTGCCAACGCTCCGTCCATCATTTCCTTTGGTTTTGCTTTGTACGCCATAAGTTGGCAGGGTATGCTCAGACGTGAGTCCCTTGCTCACTTTGCCACTGGATTCAAGCAAGCCCGGCTGAAGACGGCTGCAATGCCAGAAACCGGTCCTGGGAAGCTTGTTTCCGGTCCAGGAAAGGCTTGGCTTGGCAGTTCGGGCTGGACTGTTCCCATGAGGCACAGGGTCAGACTGATTTGCATATGGCCATGTCTGAACTGGGGTGGCAGAGTGGGCTAAAGAATGGTGATGGATTAAACCCAGATCAGTTGACTGGGGGTGAGTGCTTGTATTGTCAACGCTCCGTCCATCATTTCCTTTGGTTTTGCTTTGTTCGCCATAAGTTGGCAGGGCATGCTCAGACGTGAGTCCCTTGCTCACTTTGCCACTGGATTCAAGCAAGCCCGGCTGAAGACGGCTGCAATTCCAGAAACCGGTCCTGGGAAGCTTGTCTCCGGTCCAGGAAAGGCTTGGCTTGGCAGTTCGGGCTGGACTGTTCCCATGAGGCACAGGGTCAGACTGATTTGCATATGGCCATGTCTGAACTGGGGTGGCAGAGTGGGCTAAAGAATGGTGATGGATTAAACCCAGATCAGACGACTGGGGGTGAGTGCTTGTATTGTCAAAGCTCCGTCCATCATTTCACTTGGTTTTGCTTTGTTCGCCATAAGTTGGCAGGGTATGCTCAGACGTGAGTCCCTTGCTCACTTTGCCACTGGATTCAAGCAAGCCCGGCTGAAGACGGCTGCAATGCCAGAAACCGGTCCTGGGAAGCTTGTTTCCGGTCCAGGAAAGGCTTGGCTTGGCAGTTCGGGCTGGACTGTTCCCATGAGGCACAGGGTCAGACTGATTTGCATATGGCCATGTCTGAACTGGGGTGGCAGAGTGGGCTAAAGAATGGTGATGGATTAAACCCAGATCAGTTGACTGGGGGTGAGTGCTTGTATTGTCAACGCTCCGTCCATCATTTCCTTTGGTTTTGCTTTGTTCGCCATAAGTTGGCAGGGCATGCTCAGACGTGAGTCCCTTGCTCACTTTGCCACTGGATTCAAGCAAGCCCGGCTGAAGACGGCTGCAATTCCAGAAACCGGTCCTGGGAAGCTTGTCTCCGGTCCAGGAAAGGCTTGGCTTGGCAGTTCGGGCTGGACTGTTTCCATGAGGCACAGGGTCAGACTGATTTGCATATGGCCATGTCTGAACTGGGGTGGCAGAGTGGGCTAAAGAATGGTGATGGATTAAACCCAGATCAGACGACTGGGGGTGAGTGCTTGTATTGTCAAAGCTCCGTCCATCATTTCACTTGGTTTTGCTTTGTTCGCCATAAGTTGGCAGGGTATGCTCAGACGTGAGTCCCTTGCTCACTTTGCCACTGGATTCAAGCAAGCCCGGCTGAAGACGGCTGCAATGCCAGAAACCGGTCCTGGGAAGCTTGTTTCCGGTCCAGGAAAGGCTTGGCTTGGCAGTTCGGGCTGGACTGTTCCCATGAGGCACAGGGTCAGACTGATTTGCATATGGCCATGTCTGAACTGGGGTGGCAGAGTGGGCTAAAGAATGGTGATGGATTAAACCCAGATCAGTTGACTGGGGGTGAGTGCTTGTATTGTCAACGCTCCGTCCATCATTTCCTTTGGTTTTGCTTTGTTCGCCATAAGTTGGCAGGGTATGCTCAGACGTGAGTCCCTTGCTCACTTTGCCACTGGATTCAAGCAAGCCCGGCTGAAGACGGCTGCAATGCCAGAAACCGGTCCTGGGAAGCTTGTTTCCGGTCCAGGAAAGGCTTGGCTTGGCAGTTCGGGCTGGACTGTTCCCATGAGGCACAGGGTCAGACTGATTTGCATATGGCCATGTCTGAACTGGGGTGGCAGAGTGGGCTAAAGAATGGTGATGGATTAAACCCAGATCAGTTGACTGGGGGTGAGTGCTTGTATTGTCAATGCTCCGTCCATCATTTCCTTTGGTTTTGCTTTGTTCGCCATAAGTTGGCAGGGTATGCTCAGACGTGAGTCCCTTGCTCACTTTGCCACTGGATTCAAGCAAGCCCGGCTGAAGACGGCTGCAATACCAGAAACCGGTCCTGGGAAGCTTGTTTCCGGTCCAGGAAAGGCTTGGCTTGGCAGTTCGGGCTGGACTGTTCCCATGAGGCACAGGGTCAGACTGATTTGCATATGGCCATGTCTGAACTGGGGTGGCAGAGTGGGCTAAAGAATGGTGATGGATTAAACCCAGATCAGTTGACTGGGGGTGAGTGCTTGTATTGTCAACGCTCCGTCCATCATTTCCTTTGGTTTTTCTTTGTTCGCCATAAGTTGGCAGGGTATGCTCAGACGTGAGTCCCTTGCTCACTTTGCCACTGGATTCAAGCAAGCCCGGCTGAAGACGGCTGCAATGCCAGAAACCGGTCCTGGGAAGCTTGTTTCCGGTTCAGGAAAGGCTTGGCTTGGCAGTTCGGGCTGGACTGTTCCCATGAGGCACAGGGTCAGACTGATTTGCATATGGCCATGTCTGAACTGGGGTGGCAGAGTGGGCTAAAGAATGGTGATGGATTAAACCCAGATCAGTTGACTGGGGGTGAGTGCTTGTATTGTCAACGCTCCGTCCATCATTTCCTTTGGTTTTGCTTTGTTCGCCATAAGTTGGCAGGGTATGCTCAGACGTGAGTCCCTTGCTCACTTTGCCACTGGATTCAAGCAAGCCCGGCTGAAGACGGCTGCAATGCCAGAAACCGGTCCTGGGAAGCTTAATTCCGGTCCAGGAAAGGCTTGGCTTGGCAGTTCGGGCTGGACTGTTCCCATGAGGGACAGGGTCAGACTGATTTGCATATGGCCATGTCTGAACTGGGGTGGCAGAGTGGGCTAAAGAATGGTGATGGATTAAGCCCAGATCAGTTGACGGGGGGTGAGTGCTTGTATAGCCAACGCTCCGTCCATCATTTCCTTTGGTTTTGCTTTGTACGCCATAAGTTGGCAGGGTATGCTCAGACGTGAGTCCCTTGCTCACTTTGCCACTGGATTCAAGCAAGCCCGGCTGAAGATGGCTGCAATGCCAGAAACCGGTCCTGGGAAGCTTGTTTCCGGTTCAGGAAAGGCTTGGCTTGGCAGTTCGGGCTGGACTGTTCCCATGAGGCACAGGGTCAGACTGATTTGCATATGGCCATGTCTGAACTGGGGTGGCAGAGTGGGCTAAAGAATGGTGATGGATTAAACCCAGATCAGTTGACTGGGGGTGAGTGCTTGTATTGTCAACGCTCCGTCCATCATTTCCTTTGGTTTTGCTTTGTTCGCCATAAGTTGGCAGGGTATGCTCAGACGTGAGTCCCTTGCTCACTTTGCCACTGGATTCAAGCAAGCCCGGCTGAAGACGGCTGCAATGCCAGAAACCGGTCCTGGGAAGCTTGTTTCCGGTCCAGGAAAGGCTTGGCTTGGCAGTTCGGGCTGGACTGTTCCCATGAGGGACAGGGTCAGACTGATTTGCATATGGCCATGTCTGAACTGGGGTGGCAGAGTGGGCTAAAGAATGGTGATGGATTAAGCCCAGATCAGTTGACGGGGGGTGAGTGCTTGTATAGCCAACGCTCCGTCCATCATTTCCTTTGGTTTTGCTTTGTACGCCATAAGTTGGCAGGGTATGCTCAGACGTGAGTCCCTTGCTCACTTTGCCACTGGATTCAAGCAAGCCCGGCTGAAGATGGCTGCAATGCCAGAAACCGGTCCTGGGAAGCTTGTTTCCGGTCCAGGAAAGGCTTGGCTTGGCAGTTCGGGCTGGACTGTTCCCACGAGGCACAGGGTCAGACTGATTGGCATATGGCCATGTCTGAACTGGGGTGGCAGAGTGGGCTAAAGAATGGTGATGGATTAAACCCAGATCAGTTGACTGGGGGTGAGTGCTTGTATTGTCAACGCTCCATCCATCATTTCCTTTGGTTTTGCTTTGTTCGCCATAAGTTGGCAGGGTATGCTCAGACGTGAGTCCCTTGCTCACTTTGCCACTGGATTCAAGCAAGCCCGGCTGAAGACGGCTGCAATGCCAGAAACCGGTCCTGGGAAGCTTGTTTCCGGTCCAGGAAAGGCTTGGCTTGGCAGTTCGGGCTGGACTGTTCCCATGAGGCACAGGGTCAGACTGATTTGCATATGGCCATGTCTGAACTGGGGTGGCAGAGTGGGCTAAAGAATGGTGATGGATTAAGCCCAGATCAGTTGACTGGGGGTGAGTGCTTGTATTGCCAACGCTCCGTCCATCATTTCCTTTGGTTTTGCTTTGTACGCCATAAGTTGGCAGGGTATGCTCAGGCGTGAGTCCCTTGCTCACTTTGCCATTGGATTCAAGCAAGCCCGGCTGAAGACAGCTGCAATGCCAGAAACCGGTCCTGGGAAGCTTGTTTCCGGTCCAGGAAAGGCTTGGCTTGGCAGTTCGGGCTGGACTGTTCCCAAGAGGCACAGGGTCAGACTGATTTGCATATGGCCATGTCTGAACTGGGGTGGCAGAGTGGGCTAAAGAATGGTGATGGATTAAACCCAGATCAGTTGACTGGGGGTGAGTGCTTGTATTGTCAACGCTCCGTCCATCATTTCCTTTGGTTTTGCTTTGTTCGCCATAAGTTGGCAGGGTATGCTCAGACGTGAGTCCCTTGCTCACTTTGCCACTGGATTCAAGCAAGCCCGGCTGAAGACGGCTGCAATGCCAGAAACCGGTCCTGGGAAGCTTGTTTCCGGTCCAGGAAAGGCTTGGCTTGGCAGTTCGGGCTGGACTGTTCCCATGAGGGACAGGGTCAGACTGATTTGCATATGGCCATGTCTGAACTGGGGTGGCAGAGTGGGCTAAAGAATGGTGATGGATTAAGCCCAGATCAGTTGACGGGGGGTGAGTGCTTGTATAGCCAACGCTCCGTCCATCATTTCCTTTGGTTTTGCTTTGTACGCCATAAGTTGGCAGGGTATGCTCAGACGTGAGTCCCTTGCTCACTTTGCCACTGGATTCAAGCAAGCCCGGCTGAAGATGGCTGCAATGCCAGAAACCGGTCCTGGGAAGCTTGTTTCCGGTCCAGGAAAGGCTTGGCTTGGCAGTTCGGGCTGGACTGTTCCCACGAGGCACAGGGTCAGACTGATTGGCATATGGCCATGTCTGAACTGGGGTGGCAGAGTGGGCTAAAGAATGGTGATGGATTAAACCCAGATCAGTTGACTGGGGGTGAGTGCTTGTATTGTCAACGCTCCATCCATCATTTCCTTTGGTTTTGCTTTGTTCGCCATAAGTTGGCAGGGTATGCTCAGACGTGAGTCCCTTGCTCACTTTGCCACTGGATTCAAGCAAGCCCGGCTGAAGACGGCTGCAATGCCAGAAACCGGTCCTGGGAAGCTTGTTTCCGGTCCAGGAAAGGCTTGGCTTGGCAGTTCGGGCTGGACTGTTCCCATGAGGCACAGGGTCAGACTGATTTGCATATGGCCATGTCTGAACTGGGGTGGCAGAGTGGGCTAAAGAATGGTGATGGATTAAGCCCAGATCAGTTGACTGGGGGTGAGTGCTTGTATTGCCAACGCTCCGTCCATCATTTCCTTTGGTTTTGCTTTGTACGCCATAAGTTGGCAGGGTATGCTCAGGCGTGAGTCCCTTGCTCACTTTGCCATTGGATTCAAGCAAGCCCGGCTGAAGACAGCTGCAATGCCAGAAACCGGTCCTGGGAAGCTTGTTTCCGGTCCAGGAAAGGCTTGGCTTGGCAGTTCGGGCTGGACTGTTCCCAAGAGGCACAGGGTCAGACTGATTTGCATATGGCCATGTCTGAACTGGGGTGGCAGAGTGGGCTAAAGAATGGTGATGGATTAAACCCAGATCAGTTGACTGGGGGTGAGTGCTTGTATTGTCAACGCTCCGTCCATCATTTCCTTTGGTTTTGCTTTGTTCGCCATAAGTTGGCAGGGCATGCTCAGACGTGAGTCCCTTGCTCACTTTGCCACTGGATTCAAGCAAGCCCGGCTGAAGACGGCTGCAATGCCAGAAACCGGTCCTGGGAAGCTTGTTTCCGGTCCAGGAAAGGCTTGGCTTGGCAGTTCGGGCTGGACTGTTCCCATGAGGCACAGGGTCAGACTGATTTGCATATGGCCATGCCTGAACTGGGGTGGCAGAGTGGGCTAAAGAATGGTGATGGATTAAACCCAGATCAGTTGACTGGGGGTGAGTGCTTGTATTGTCAACGCTCCGTCCATCATTTCCTTTGGTTTTGCTTTGTTCGCCATAAGTTGGCAGGGTATGCTCAGACGTGAGTCCCTTGCTCACTTTGCCACTGGATTCAAGCAAGCCCGGCTGAAGACGGCTGCAATGCCAGAAACCGGTCCTGGGAAGCTTGTTTCCGGTCCAGGAAAGGCTTGGCTTGGCAGTTCGGGCTGGACTGTTCCCATGAGGCACAGGGTCAGACTGATTGGCATATGGCCATGTCTGAACTGGGGTGGCAGAGTGGGCTAAAGAATGGTGATGGATTAAACCCAGATCAGTTGACTGGGGGTGAGTGCTTGTATTCGCAACGCTCCGTCCATCATTTCCTTTGGTTTTGCTTTGTTCGCCATAAATTGGCAGGGTATGCTCAGACGTGAGTCCCTTGCTCACTTTGCCACTCATTTCAAGCAAGCCCGGCTGAAGACGGCTGCAATGCCAGAAACCGGTCCTGGGAAGCTTGTTTCCGGTCCAGGAAAGGCTTGGCTTGGCAGTTCGGGCTGGACTGTTCCCATGAGGCACAGGGTCAGACTGATTTGCATATGGCCATGTCTGAACTGGGGTGGCAGAGTGGGCTAAAGAATGGTGATGGATTAAACCCAGATCAGTTGACTGGGGGTGAGTGCTTGTATTGTCAACGCTCCGTCCATCATTTCCCTTGGTTTTGCTTTGTTCGCCATAAGTTGGCAGGGTATGCTCAGACGTGAGTCCCTTGCTCACTTTGCCACTGGATTCAAGCAAGCCCGGCTGAAGACGGCTGCAATGCCAGAAACCGGTCCTGGGAAGCTTGTTTCCGGTCCAGGAAAGGCTTGGCTTGGCAGTTCGGGCTGGACTGTTCCCATGAGGCACAGGGTCAGACTGATTTGCATATGGCCATGTCTGAACTGGGGTGGCAGAGTGGGCTAAAGAATGGTGATGGATTAAACCCAGATCAGTTGACTGGGGGTGAGTGCTTGTATTGTCAACGCTCCGTCCATCATTTCCTTTGGTTTTTCTTTGTTCGCCATAAGTTGGCAGGGTATGCTCAGACGTGAGTCCCTTGCTCACTTTGCCACTGGATTCAAGCAAGCCCGGCTGAAGACGGCTGCAATGCCAGAAACCGGTCCTGGGAAGCTTGTTTCCGGTTCAGGAAAGGCTTGGCTTGGCAGTTCGGGCTGGACTGTTCCCATGAGGCACAGGGTCAGACTGATTTGCATATGGCCATGTCTGAACTGGGGTGGCAGAGTGGGCTAAAGAATGGTGATGGATTAAACCCAGATCAGTTGACTGGGGGTGAGTGCTTGTATTGTCAACGCTCCGTCCATCATTTCCCTTGGTTTTGCTTTGTTCGCCATAAGTTGGCAGGGTATGCTCAGACGTGAGTCCCTTGCTCACTTTGCCACTGGATTCAAGCAAGCCCGGCTGAAGACGGCTGCAATGCCAGAAACCGGTCCTGGGAAGCTTGTTTCCGGTCCAGGAAAGGCTTGGCTTGGCAGTTCGGGCTGGACTGTTCCCATGAGGCACAGGGTCAGACTGATTTGCATATGGCCATGTCTGAACTGGGGTGGCAGAGTGGGCTAAAGAATGGTGATGGATTAAACCCAGATCAGTTGACTGGGGGTGAGTGCTTGTATTGTCAACGCTCCGTCCATCATTTCCTTTGGTTTTTCTTTGTTCGCCATAAGTTGGCAGGGTATGCTCAGACGTGAGTCCCTTGCTCACTTTGCCACTGGATTCAAGCAAGCCCGGCTGAAGACGGCTGCAATGCCAGAAACCGGTCCTGGGAAGCTTGTTTCCGGTTCAGGAAAGGCTTGGCTTGGCAGTTCGGGCTGGACTGTTCCCATGAGGCACAGGGTCAGACTGATTTGCATATGGCCATGTCTGAACTGGGGTGGCAGAGTGGGCTAAAGAATGGTGATGGATTAAACCCAGATCAGTTGACTGGGGGTGAGTGCTTGTATTGTCAACGCTCCGTCCATCATTTCCTTTGGTTTTGCTTTGTTCGCCATAAGTTGGCAGGGTATGCTCAGACGTGAGTCCCTTGCTCACTTTGCCACTGGATTCAAGCAAGCCCGGCTGAAGACGGCTGCAATGCCAGAAACCGGTCCTGGGAAGCTTGTTTCCGGTCCAGGAAAGGCTTGGCTTGGCAGTTCGGGCTGGACTGTTCCCATGAGGGACAGGGTCAGACTGATTTGCATATGGCCATGTCTGAACTGGGGTGGCAGAGTGGGCTAAAGAATGGTGATGGATTAAGCCCAGATCAGTTGACGGGGGGTGAGTGCTTGTATAGCCAACGCTCCGTCCATCATTTCCTTTGGTTTTGCTTTGTACGCCATAAGTTGGCAGGGTATGCTCAGACGTGAGTCCCTTGCTCACTTTGCCACTGGATTCAAGCAAGCCCGGCTGAAGATGGCTGCAATGCCAGAAACCGGTCCTGGGAAGCTTGTTTCCGGTCCAGGAAAGGCTTGGCTTGGCAGTTCGGGCTGGACTGTTCCCACGAGGCACAGGGTCAGACTGATTGGCATATGGCCATGTCTGAACTGGGGTGGCAGAGTGGGCTAAAGAATGGTGATGGATTAAACCCAGATCAGTTGACTGGGGGTGAGTGCTTGTATTGTCAACGCTCCATCCATCATTTCCTTTGGTTTTGCTTTGTTCGCCATAAGTTGGCAGGGTATGCTCAGACGTGAGTCCCTTGCTCACTTTGCCATTGGATTCAAGCAAGCCCGGCTGAAGACAGCTGCAATGCCAGAAACCGGTCCTGGGAAGCTTGTTTCCGGTCCAGGAAAGGCTTGGCTTGGCAGTTCGGGCTGGACTGTTCCCAAGAGGCACAGGGTCAGACTGATTTGCATATGGCCATGTCTGAACTGGGGTGGCAGAGTGGGCTAAAGAATGGTGATGGATTAAACCCAGATCAGTTGACTGGGGGTGAGTGCTTGTATTGTCAACGCTCCGTCCATCATTTCCTTTGGTTTTGCTTTGTTCGCCATAAGTTGGCAGGGCATGCTCAGACGTGAGTCCCTTGCTCACTTTGCCACTGGATTCAAGCAAGCCCGGCTGAAGACGGCTGCAATGCCAGAAACCGGTCCTGGGAAGCTTGTTTCCGGTCCAGGAAAGGCTTGGCTTGGCAGTTCGGGCTGGACTGTTCCCATGAGGCACAGGGTCAGACTGATTTGCATATGGCCATGCCTGAACTGGGGTGGCAGAGTGGGCTAAAGAATGGTGATGGATTAAACCCAGATCAGTTGACTGGGGGTGAGTGCTTGTATTGTCAACGCTCCGTCCATCATTTCCTTTGGTTTTGCTTTGTTCGCCATAAGTTGGCAGGGTATGCTCAGACGTGAGTCCCTTGCTCACTTTGCCACTGGATTCAAGCAAGCCCGGCTGAAGACGGCTGCAATGCCAGAAACCGGTCCTGGGAAGCTTGTTTCCGGTCCAGGAAAGGCTTGGCTTGGCAGTTCGGGCTGGACTGTTCCCATGAGGCACAGGGTCAGACTGATTGGCATATGGCCATGTCTGAACTGGGGTGGCAGAGTGGGCTAAAGAATGGTGATGGATTAAACCCAGATCAGTTGACTGGGGGTGAGTGCTTGTATTCTCAACGCTCCGTCCATCATTTCCTTTGGTTTTGCTTTGTTCGCCATAAATTGGCAGGGTATGCTCAGACGTGAGTCCCTTGCTCACTTTGCCACTCATTTCAAGCAAGCCCGGCTGAAGACGGCTGCAATGCCAGAAACCGGTCCTGGGAAGCTTGTTTCCGGTCCAGGAAAGGCTTGGCTTGGCAGTTCGGGCTGGACTGTTCCCATGAGGCACAGGGTCAGACTGATTTGCATATGGCCATGTCTGAACTGGGGTGGCAGAGTGGGCTAAAGAATGGTGATGGATTAAACCCAGATCAGTTGACTGGGGGTGAGTGCTTGTATTGTCAACGCTCCGTCCATCATTTCCCTTGGTTTTGCTTTGTTCGCCATAAGTTGGCAGGGTATGCTCAGACGTGAGTCCCTTGCTCACTTTGCCACTGGATTCAAGCAAGCCCGGCTGAAGACGGCTGCAATGCCAGAAACCGGTCCTGGGAAGCTTGTTTCCGGTCCAGGAAAGGCTTGGCTTGGCAGTTCGGGCTGGACTGTTCCCATGAGGCACAGGGTCAGACTGATTTGCATATGGCCATGTCTGAACTGGGGTGGCAGAGTGGGCTAAAGAATGGTGATGGATTAATCCCAGATCAGTTGACTGGGGGTGAGTGCTTGTATTGTCAACGCTCCGTCCATCATTTCCTTTGGTTTTGCTTTGTTCACCATAAATTGGCAGGGTATGCTCAGACGTGAGTCCCTTGCTCACTTTGCCACTGGATTCAAGCAAGCCCGGCTGAAGACGGCTGCAATGCCAGAAACCGGTCCTGGGAAGCTTGTTTCCGGTCCAGGAAAGGCTTGGCTTGGCAGTTCGGGCTGGACTGTTCCCATGAGGCACAGGGTCAGACTGATTTGCATATGGCCATGTCTGAACTGGGGTGGCAGAGTGGGCTAAAGAATGGTGATGGATTAAACCCAGATCAGTTGACTGGGGGTGAGTGCTTGTATTGTCAATGCTCCGTCCATCATTTCCTTTGGTTTTGCTTTGTTCGCCATAAGTTGGCAGGGTATGCTCAGACGTGAGTCCCTTGCTCACTTTGCCACTGGATTCAAGCAAGCCCGGCTGAAGACGGCTGCAATGCCAGAAACCGGTCCTGGGAAGCTTGTTTCCAGTCCAGGAAAGGCTTGGCAGTTCGGGCTGGACTGTTCCCATGAGGCACAGGGTCAGACTGATTTGCATATGGCCATGTCTGAACTGTGGTGGCAGAGTGGGCTAAAGAATGGTGATGGATTAAACCCAGATCAGTTGACTGGGGGTGAGTGCTTGTATTGTCAACGCTCCGTCCATCATTTCCTTTGGTTTTGCTTTGTTCACCTACATGGTGGACCTAGGTATTCCAAGAAATCCCCATAGAGTACTTCATGTGAACCGCCTGAAACCTTTTGTTGACAGCGCTGACATGGGCTTGCTCATGGCAACTGATGAGGGACAGGAGGAAGAGAGTGACCCTCTCCCTGATCTCATCTGTCAGAACTCTGATGATAGATCAGTAGATGGAGTAGCCTTGGCTGGCAGCCTCACTGATATCAACATCAGACTGATTGCAGGAAAGTCCTCAACCAGTACATTTATATGTTTTCCCTGACACCCAGTTAGACCACCTGGTGTACCCATTAAATTGACACCGATGATAGTCTGATTGTTAAGAATAAAATCTACAGGCAGGACCATGTCAGAGATTGCATCAGGGCAGAGGTCCAAAAGGTGCTGGAGTTGGGAATAATTGAACCCTCAGATAACCCCTGGGCTAGCCCATTAGTCCTAATACCCAAATCTCTTATACCAAGGGCGGAAAAAGAGAACTGAGGTTGTGTGTAGCCTACAGAGGTCTCAATGCAGTCACTAAGACTGATGCTCATCCAAATCCCAGGGCAGATTAACTTACATATACTTTGGCCTCAACCAAAGTACATTTGACCTGACTGCTGGCTACTAGCAGATCAAACTAGCTGAGGATGCTAGTCCAGAAACAGCATTCTGAACCCCCAGTGGCCATTATCAATTTATTGTGAAACCCTTTGGTTTGCAGAATGCACCTGCCACATTCCAGAGGTTGGTGAATAATGTTGTAACAGGTCTGGAAGCCTACAGCCAACATATCTAGATGATATAACTGTCTTTAGCTCCACCTGAGAAGATCACCTGGTCCACCTCAGGCATGTTCTGGAGGCTCTGCAGAAAGCAGGCCTCACTATCAAGGCCACTAAGTGCCAGATAGGGCAGAGTAAGGTTGTGTATTTGGGCCACTTGGTAGGTGGAGGCGAGGTTCAACCATTACAGTGCAAAATCATGACCATAATGGAATCAATTGCTCCTACTACCCAGAATCAGGTCAGAGCTTTCTTGGGCCTGACTGTGTATTACAGAAGATTTGTGAAGGGATATGGGTCCATTGTGACTCCCCTGAATGATCTCCCACCTAAGAAAATGCCCAAGAAAGTTCAGTGGACAGTAAGCTTGTCAAAAGGCATTTGATGTCTTCAAGCAGGCCATTTGCTCTATTTCCATTCTACAAAGTCCTGACTATTCTAAAACTTTCATTGTTCAGACAGATGTATCTGAGTTAGGGGTAGGGGCTGTGTTATCACAACTTAATGCACAGGGCCAGGATCAACCAGTAGCTTTTATAAGCAGAAGGTTGACCCCAGGGGGAAACGTTGGTCAGCCATTGAGAGGGAGACCTTTGCTGTTGTCTGGGCTCTGAAGAAGTTGATGCAATACTTATTTGGCACTCACTTCATTGTTCAGACAGACCACAAGCCCCTCTTATGTTTCAAACAGATAAAGGGTGAAAACCCCAAACTTTTGATGTGGCCCATTTCCCTACAGGGAATGGACTATTCAGTGGAATATAGACCTTGGAGTAACCATGCCAATGCAGATGGACTCTCCAGATATCTCCACTTAGAAAATGAAGACTCAACTCAGCAAGGTTAGTTTCATCACCTTATGTTTGGGGGGTGGGGTTGTGTAGGAAATTAGGATCTGCTTTCATGGTTACCCCCACTTTTTGATTGATACAATGTTGTTTCTGACTAGTCTGACTGGGATCCTGCAAATCAGGACCCCAGTATCAGTGCTTTCTCATCTAAATTGGTTTGGTAGGTACTTAGGTACATCCCAGATTTGACACTGGTGTACACTTATCAGTCCCTAGTATATGGTACTAAGGTACCCAGGGCATAGGTACACCAGGGGTCCCCCATGGGCTGAGGCATTCATTATGCCACCCATGAAGGACCACTCAGTTTGCAACTACAGGCCTGTCATTGCAGCCTGTGTAAGCTGGTGCTAGCCTCACTTACGAAAGATATAGGTTTACCTATATCTATGGTCACTACACTTAAAACCTATAAGTCACCCTTAAGGCAGGTCGTACAATCCTGAAGGCAGGGTGCTTGTTTCTAACTGGGAGGGTGCCCCAGCATGAGCAGGACAAGCCTACATCCCGTTGAGTCCATTCTCCCAGGTAGTAAGTGAGACAGTCATTTGACATATAAAGGGGCACCACATCATTACGCGATGACCATGTCCAAACTGGCTGTAACAAACCCTTTCATGTTTGGTATCAAACATGTTGGAATCATATCCCCACATCATAAACAATGTGGGAGGTATGATTCCATGCACCGTAAAGCTCATTTGGTAGGCCCTCGGTGCTCCCTGTACCAGTCTTCCACACCCGGACAGCAAACTAGGGCTGCTACCGGCCAGAGACACGTTTCTGTCCTCCTGCTGCTGAGTGAAGTTCAGACAGAGGAAGGCAGCACAATAGGTATCCTGTAACAGGGAATTGTGACCACTTCCCAGACAGGATTTAGTGTATTGGGGCAGGTTGGGAGCACTTGCCAGCACCACATAGTCTGCGTGCAGGGCACACTTTGTGCCCTCCATGCATAGTCCAGTTCAAACCAGTTCAGGGAGCCATTGGCTGCTGCTCTGATGCGAACCTGGACAAAGGACAGGGGAGTATCCTCCCCCTTGTCCAGCCCCTCTTCAGGGAAGGACCCCTGTATCGTCCCAACCCTTTCCTTAGGGTACTTAAGGTTTTACCTCAAGGGTGGATCTCTAGATTCATTGTGGGAAAAGATACAATTCCAACACCAGTTCTTCTTCAACCGTCTGGGCACTCTGGACTTCCCTGGACTTCGCTCTGGGCATCAAGACTGCAACAGGGAAGACTCCTGCTGCTCCTGAGCCTGATCTCATCGCTCCGCTTGTCTGCTGCAACGTCTTTGCCTGTGCACCATACAGGAACCTTCCAAGGCCTGTGGACATCCAAGACACCTGAAGGAATCTCCCTTGAAGTGAAGGAGTCACTTCCCTGCATCTGCAGTCACCGTAACTAAGCTGACCGGTCTGCTTATCCTGAGCTCCCATGCACTCCAAAAGGCTCAGCAACACAGGTGGTGATTCTTCACATCCCTCGAGGTCTGCCCTGTCCTCTCACCAAGTTTGAGGCCAGTATCTCTCGTCTGAGCTGCAGGAACCAAACCGCTGTGCACCACGTCAACTTGCAGTTGCAAAGGTGTGTTGGCTTCCTTCCCCAAAGATCTTCAGGCTCCAAGTAGCCCCAACCTCAAGCATCTCCAGTGACCAAGATCTTCATCCTCACCACATCTTCTTGCATCGTGGGCTTGCATCTTTAATGAGCTGCCCGACATTGCACCTTCTTCAACTTCCACTCTGGTTGCAGTTGCCAAGGTTTGTTGGTGCTCCCACTGGACATTGACCCCTCAACTCTCGACCTCCAATGTGGGACACCTCATATACGTCTCCTGGTCATCCTCAGCATCGCCTGGCCGCACAGCTGCAGTTTGAAGGTCACCGTCAGCTTCCCGACAGCGTTGGGCATTGGTCTTCCATGCCTCCTGGTCACTTCTGAGTGGCGTAGACTCTGTCCCCTCTGCTTGCAGGTTCTTCACATCTTGAATCCACCTTTGGGTTCCACCGGTACTTTTACCTTTTCTGGCAGCGTCATATTTCTGAAGTGCTCTATTGGTTTTGACTGCGGTTTCCAACACCACTTCACACCTATGCACCCGGCTTCCCTGGAGCAGGTATCCTGCTTCCTAAGGTATCCACAAGTGGGGTGGATCTCCAACTTTCTGTCTTCCACAGGGTTTCTTCAGGGTCCACTGGGAAGGCTCCTTCTTCTTTAAAATTGTAACCGCGTCTTACCCATTGACTGGTATTGATCACATGGTCTTGTTCCCACTTAAAACTAATACACAGCTCCTCCCAATGGAAGGAGACACCCTGTTGCACAGCTTATGGTTTAGACGATTAAGTCTTTCTGATTAGTCAACAACATTAATCCTTCCTCATATTGGGATTCCAAAAAGTGTTTAATTTTTCATCTAGGTTTCCATGACATATAAGTTACTGATTGTATGTCCAACATTAACATAATCCAATATCATTCCTTCCCCAATGCATTTCGGGCTAATGTGAAAGCCCTTCCTCAGGGGACAACTCTACGAAAAAAGGAACAAATCAACATGTCACTGTGTGTATCGAGAACAATTACTGTACACACATCATTACACATCACTACGTTTGTGACCGTCATTTCAAAACAATAAAAAAGTGCCCAAAGATTTTAGTGGAAGCTCAAAACCATGCGTGCGTTATTAATCCTCAGTCGCCCCAAACATTGGTGCGCTTATCAAACTCAATCGGGCGGATAAACAAAAAATGCGTGTAGAAACAACCACATACCCCGATCACCGAACAGTGTGTTTGGAAAAGATCTACGCGTTCCCAAGTGTATTACCGTGAGCGGCATACTCACGGACTGTTTCAAAGAGCTGTAACGCTGTCTCTGCAACAGAACAGCGCGTGTTAACTTTAAAACCTTCAGCTCGTATGTGCTGCTAATAACGTGGTCTCGTGAAAAGTACTTACTAGGTGGTGCGATTAGAAGCGCGCATAGCCGTCAATCTATCGGGAATCCCAGAGGTGTTCTCCCTCAGTGCAGTTTTTACCGGCTCGTGCATGCATGTGAAAAGTAAAAACGGACTACAACAACAGGGTCAAAACAAAAAACGCGGCGGCCATCTTGTGTGGGGCATTAAAAGAAATATGTGTGAGAGAAAACGTGGTCACTTTCAATAAGGTTAAAAAACACTCATGAGAAACATAATGCATGTAAATGAACATAGCAGGTTACAAATAACACAAAAACTCCATTCGATCATTCAGACCGTGTGGCTGCATCGATGCCATATAGCGAATCCAAAAGTTCTCTCTTTTAAGCAATGTCTGTTTGTTGTTATGAGTGTGGGTAATTTGTTCAAGTATGACAAATTTGAGTTGAGCTACAGAATGTTTTTGTTCAACAAAATGTGCGGCAACAGTGGATTTCAAGTTTCCTGTTCTTATGTTGCTTTTATGCTCAAGTAGACGGGTCCTGATCTTCCTCTCCGTGTGTCCAATATAGCACTTGCCACATAGGCACTTAAGCATGTAAATTACATTGGCTGAATTGCATGTGGCATTCACTCTTAATTTCACAGGGTGACCCTTCATAGGGTGACTGATGGTGTTCCCTGAGATACAATTATTGCAGTTGCTGCAATTGTAACAAGGACGTAGGCCTTTGAATGTGGTTGATTCACCCTCTTTGATGGGTTTCTTCAGAATTTCCTTCAGATTGCGACCCCTGGTGTATGCAAACATAGGCGGTTGATCAAAGATACCTCTGAAATCTGGTTCAAACTTCAATAATGCCCAGTGTTTACGAATGATGTTCTTGTAACAGTTACTCAAAATGCTGTATTTGGAGACCACCACCATCCTTGTGTTCACCGGTCTGACAGTGGATTGTAGCAAGTCTTCTCTTTTCATGTCTCCGACTCGGCTGACTGCTGTATCAACGGTCTGTTGTGGATATCCTCGATTTTTGAATCTTTCCACCATGTTGGTGATTTCCTGTTGACAAGTGTTTTCTGAAGATACTATTCTTTTCACTCGCATCAGTTGGGATAAGGGTAGATTGCATTTTAGCCCGGGTCTGTGGAAACTCTGGTAGTGCAAGAGTGAGTTCCTGTCTGTAGGCTTCCGAAAGATCGTGGTATTCCAGTTTCTATTGTCGCATTGTATCTCCACATCCAAAAAATGTATGCATGCTCTGTCCATGTTCCAAGTGAATTGTATTCGCTGGTTAATGCCATTCCATGTGTTTAAAATTTCACCAATTGAATGGGATCGCCATGGGAAATTGTGCCGCGCCGTCCTATGCGAATATTGTGATGAAAGCGTTTGAAGAAACGCACATCCTCAACCATAACACCTGGATAAGGCATGGGAAAATCTTCTTGAGATTTATTGACGACATCTTCATTCTTTGGAAAGGAACGGAGTTGGAATTAACGGAATTTTTAGCCTCGGACAGGAACTAAAGGGGTGTGTTAAGAACAAATACAGATATTTGTTGTTATACCCCTGTTCTTTCTGCTTTCAATCATTCATGAGATTAAAGACTGGTAAAACAAGCTGGTCCATATTCCTTCAAGACTTAGCCTGAGGCTGCACGCAGTACAGCCAACCCTAGGATAGCTTACTAATGATGTTGACTTTAACCTATCAGCCATGAAAGGTCGTTCGGCCGGGTGCAATGTTTTGACTAGTGCAATTTCCCCCCTTGAATAGTGAACAGCCCTCATATGGTGATTACCTCCCCAATGTAATAAGTCCATTGTTTTGGCTTTCTGTTTCGGTTTGCATAGGAAAAATGGGACCTTGGAAACAGTCTCGTCAAGCCCTACCCCTAGGTGTCGTTACTCCCCAGGATGACCCCCAAGGAAAGGTGGTATACCCTATTCGTGAATGGTTCCGTTATTGTTCTACTATCACCTACAGATACCAATGACAGTCTTCCTAGAGTGTCAAACTTGTTTGACCTATGTCAATGGCTGTTCCTTGCGTAAGGGAAATAATGTAACTCACAACCCATGGTCGGGACCCATCCCATCAGGGAGTTGCGTCTGCCTTGTGAATTCTACCCAAGTACCACCTAAGCATTTTAAAACGCCCAAGCTCCTTGTTGATCGTTCCCCACCCCGCACGTGGATGCGATCCAGTTGATGGTGATCGGTGACTTTGTGTTTCAACGGGTAACAATAAATACCGTGAACACTGCCAGTGTTAGTTTAAGATAGCGTAAGTGCCACAGTTTTTGGGGCGATTGAACTCTTAAATGCTCGAAAAGCTGGAAAAAGTGCTATTCTACCCCATTTGTGTTGAAATGGTTACTGGTGAAAGAAACTTTTAAGGTACAAGTCTAATTTCGGCCAGGAAAGGCAGCAGCATGCCCCCTAATATCCTTAACGTAAACAATATAACACAATAATATACCCCAAGTAATATTACCAGATACCTAACATACTACAGGGCACAGCATCCCGAAATAGGCAAAACTGAATCCAACCCAACAGCTATAACCCCAGTGCAGTATTTATTGCAATAATGAAGTACCCACACTGCAACACAAAATTAGCAGAACACACCACCTTCACCTTAAAAATGCCGCACAATTCGGTAACAACGAACCCTGCCCCAATCTACTACCAAGGACATAACAATGTTCTGTGATCTGGGACATTCGGTGTGTGTTTACAATTACTTCACGCTGTTTAACAGCTTTATCTTAAACGAAGGTATTGCCTACGCTGTCAATAGCATAGTGCATAGTTCATTACTTGATGTTGAAATGCTTTGTGTCAGAAAACAACTGACCTGCTACAGCCTTTCCAGCCCTTTCCTGAACCCCAGCAGGATTGTTAGCTAGATCAATCCTCTCACTTTACAGTAAGAGAATTAAATGCGAGTCACTCAGGCTTCCAATAAGCAGCAATTTGTCAGAAGACAGTCTGATATCTGCCCTCCGTCTTTGAATGCACAGCGAATTTACCAAGATAGACACACCATATAAAAGGCATCTCTTTATTGCTTGTTCCCTTCTGAACTCCAGCAAGATTATTTTGTGAGGGTGCTGCAGTACCCCTACTTTCACCGCCTATTGGTGCGGGGCATCTAAAATTATGTATTTTAAATCAACTTCAGTGGCCACACAGGGCTAGGCTAGTACCTGGTGTATCAATGTTGTAGTACAGTACGATACAAAAGGGGGAATACACTACATAGACGCATTTAACACCACGTTGCCTACATACTTAGTTTGCGTGCGTCTTGTAACTGGAAAACGGGCTCCCAACCAAGAGGAACCGTCGGCTTTTATTTCCTACCTATGCCGCCGTTTTGCTGAAAATGTGGGAAGTCTAGCCTGCCCTTCCAGTGCCCTCCCAGAGCTCTTTGGCCGCCCCTCACGTTTATTTCATCGAGAATAACATTGCAAAAGGCCTCTGGGGCACCCGGACACAACGTTCCTGCCCTATGATCCCCTTTCATGAAACATAATTTACTGGAATCGAGATTAGCTGTCTCATTAAACACTAGAACTCTAGAACTCCCAGAATGCTCCGATTTATTCAATTAAACCCCGGGACGATAGAGAAGCTGTCCCGGTGACATGTATTCATCAGCTAAACTTCTCCTCCAGCACCCACACCCCTCGCAATAGTAAGAAACAGCGAAATGCCAAACTATCATCCACCTCGGGGCTGCGAATTCAAACACGGTGCATTATGGGGGAGGATGTGGCTAACGGCCAAAGCGGCCGACTTCAAGGAGCTGGGGAATGTATTGCCCTATCACTTGCCGGCAAGCATCATTCAAATTATTTACAGTGCAGCTAATATATAATCTCACACTGTGAGGACATTGTCTTGTGATCACGCACAACTGCGTTTGCTTGGAACTACAAATTGAGCAGCAGGAGAGAACTCTGTGCTTAGCAGTGATTCCCCTCGCCAGATACCTTGCAATCATGTTAATTAAGGTTGCACCCGACCCGTATCAAAAGATCAATCCGCACTCCAGACCGGCAATCGTTTCTCGGACACGCACTCCACATTGTAGTTTCCCCAGTATCTTACTTAAGCGGGTTTAGGTAGCGGCAAGTGCATTCCTAAAGGTCAAAACGTAACGAAGATAGTAAGCAGGAACTAGCGAGTGTGAGATAAAGGGGCTGTAGTGTGAGGTAGCCGATCAATGAGACATGAGATTAATTACAGAATATGCAGCTTTGGTACAGGCTTCTGAGTAGAGGTTTGAGCACTGCCACTAATTCTTCGACAAAATACAAATTGACGGGATGAATTTATTCCGCATGTTTTTGCATCTACTAACATTAATCCTAACAGGTTACCTAGTGGAATCTAGGTTCCTGGTGCCTGAACACAAACGCCAATTGTGTTTGCCTCTCTACCTTTATTCTACATAATATCAACCCTGCTTCCTTACTTAGGAAAAATACCATTAATATCATGTTTTCTGAGCTTACAGGTTAGTCAACTTATCTGAGAGGAATTAGTGTATTCTTTCGGAAGCAAAGTTCTAAGCAGAAGATATTCTGCAAAATGAAAAAATGAAAGAATATTGCTTGCTCAGAAAATTAGCCATTACCCTTTCACCTACGGAGCAACAGATGAAGTCCACACTTGAGCAACTGAAGAAACTCTAATGGGGATTGTGAGCTTTCTCGAACCTAACCTCACCGCTCTTTGCCCCCACTTCCCTCCTTCATTTACCGACAAACATTGTGCAGAAAAGCCTGCCATTCCCAGCGCTCCACTACGTGGATCCCCCGGGGTGATCAGCTCCCCCTAATGTGCTTACTTTTCCTGCTGGTCGAAGCCTCTATACTTTCGATGCACGACACGTCCCTGCTGCCTGGCTCTTCCCGCGCTGCGGCGTCCCCCACGAAGTTACGATGCTCGAGTCGCCCTAATCCTGCATCGTCGGCAATGCTCCACCTTCATCCGCAAGCCGGGATTCCAGCGAATTCCTGCAAAACAAACCAGAGGTTTAATAAAACAAAGAAGCCCCGAGCGCGGGGCACACCGTTTCGGCGAGGGAGCGTCCAGGGACAAGGGGGTCTCCTGGGCGCTCCCTATCTCTTTATTCCCGAGGGGCCAGGTGGCCCCTCCTCTAGCCCGCCCCCCCTGACCCGGACCCACTTCCCAGGATCCGGGTCAAGGAGGCCGCCAGCCAATCGGCGGTGGGCCGCGCCCCCCAGGGCACGCCCCCACCGCCGAATGGCAACAAAGGAGACAGTGGGGGCGACGGTCGCCGCGCCGCCATGCGTGCGGGGGGGCCGAGGGCCCCCCCTTTTCAGATGGCAAACATGTTGGTTCTAAATGTGTCGGCTATGCTTGAGCTTTAAAACAATGAGAGACTATTTACAATATCGTTGCTAGGTGGACTCCTACTGCTGTGTTTAGTTTTGTTACTGCAAACATACACATGCAGCACTTAGAAGGCAGCATGCTTTCTTTTTTCTGCTTGTATTCTTTTAACCAGTTCGCTGCGGGTGTCAGTCAACGGCCGTCGCGAGCACTACCTCCGTAGTGCTGAGCACGTCCGTTGGCCGACGCTGTCCCGCTCGCTCAATGGAACGCTCCGCACGTGCGCGGAAAGTTCGAAGCAGCAAACGGGTTAATTTATCTTGGACATGTTGTGTTTTGTGACTGTGTTGTAGGGTGAATAGAAAGGTGAGTCTGTGGATTGATGAATGGATGAATGAGTGCAAAGATGAGTGACAGAGTGTGTGTATGATGACTTATTGAGTGTCTACACCCATCAGTGACAAAAAAAGACACTTTAATTCATAGGCCAGACCTATGGCACCGATGATGGAGCAAGGATTCGCACGTTACGCGACTTGCTCGTAATCATGACCCTCGAATAACTATAACGAATTAACTCAACATGTTTGTCTTACTAATTTCCCTTTTATTCTGACATTTGGGGTGTCCCAGAGACGCTTGCTTATGTGTGTATTAACCTTAACAACGCTTGTCGTTAAAATGGCCGCTGCTTAGCGGGGTTTTCTTCTGCGCATGCGTTGGTCACAATCACGTGACGTGACGTACTCGCAGTTCTGGTGTGAATCTTTTGCACTTGCGCACTAGCATTAAGATGGTCGCTTTGTGTACTCACATGCCGAAGCTTGTGCTGCTGCTTTTGCGCTACTGTTCGTGTGCCTCTAACACTAATGCTATAAATATTATATAGTAAGGGGTATAGAGTAGCTATTCACGGTATACAGTGTATTCATTTTTTCTGTATTTCTAAATTGTTTTCGCTTACTTTTCATGTATCGTATTAATTGGGGCCCGAGGAGCACTCGAGATTCCATATTGAACAGCCTTTCTGCGCATGACAGTCTTCTGCCGGTGACATTGAAAATGTGCCAACCCGAAGTCCCAGCCAAGATTAGCCTGGGAAGATGCACCTTCGCCTAGCAGAAGAAGCTGAATTGCTTTCAATGTATCATAATTCATAGATGTACTATTGTAATAAGAATGTTAGGTCATGGGAACCCCAAATTCAATAGGCGGTCCCAAATCATGTAAATGCAGGCTTGTAGAAATGAAATATGATTGGTGTGTTGACCTATCCTACTTGGGGACCAATCGAAACTGGGGATTCTTACACTTGCAACATTTGGAGGGTGGTACACTGACCCGAAAACAGTATAACTAGCCTAGGTTTAGCTAGAGAAATTGTCCGACGTGTCCGAATAGCTGACCTGTCACTGACCCAACGCACTCAATAGGTGACTTGATACAGAGGGCTGCGGAGCACTCTGTCCGAAATTTCCATAGACTCACGGGTTTTGTTGAGAAACCTTAAGTGCTGGCGGATCACTTTGCTGGGGAATTCGATAACCCAATCGGGGTTCTGACTGATAGCTGCAGAGAGGGTGGAGCGCAGGCGTTGCTTCCAAACTGCGGGTGCTGGTCGTGCCTTGGTGGTCCTGTCCTGATCCTAATCTGGGTTTCCTGTCCTGTCCTGGGGTGTCCTTTCCGTCCTTGCTGTCCTTCTGGCGACTGTCCTTCCTGGGGTTCCTTCCCGTCCTTAGCTGACCCGTGGCCAGGGTTGGTCTTCACACAATACTAGGTAAATATAGTGCTGAAAGTCTACTCTGCACCTTCTATATTTTCTTTCTTTTGCTTTAATAAAGTCATACTCTTGCAAAATTGATTTCCATGCTGCTTTTCGCATCTCTGAATGAATAAGTCATACATAAAATTGCCGTTATTCTAGCATGTTCCATTTTCTTACCCATCCTTTAAGTTCATTCCTTTTCAGTTCATGATACATAGATGTTCCTTGTCTTTACCCATTATTTAGCCGATTCAAGTAATTGCACCGGTTTATTAGTATGGTCTATTTGCATTTTACCTATAGTTCCTCTTTATGGGGAAATATTTCACTGTGAAATTCTAGTATGCTCTTTATTCTTCCCCGTCTTTTAGTCTCTCCATACTAAGTCTAAATTCTGAAACTGCTGCCTAGCATGTTCCTTGTTCTTACCTTCCTTTAGACTCACAAATGGTTGGTTTCATTTATTTCCTTTATGGATATGTGCTCTTTATGATTTTGGTTATCGACTGTTTGTTCATTGTGAACCTTATGCTTTCTGAGATCGAAGAATTTTAGATAAAGGTTTTTAAAACTTCTTGAGTTTGTGGTTATTATAAAAGTACAAATAGAATATATAAAGTATAAGTATTTTGGTGTCTGCCTTTCTTTTACAGCTAGCTCCCTGATCCATTGTGATCTTAGGTACCCGTAACAGTGGAATGGTAAGTCGGGTACACTGAAAAAAAATAGAAAGGAACAAGGGTTACTGGTAGTAGAGTGTATGGTCGCCCGATTAATGAATATGGTGAATTGAAGTTATGGGCCCGATATGTATGTGGTAAAAAATTATTGGTCGGGTGACCTGCGCGCTCTATCAGTAATTTTCTGGTAGCAGAGCTATGGTTAGGGACTAGTTAAAGTTAGGTAGGACTAGTTAAGGTAGGTAGGTTGGATGCTGCTAAAAGATTATTTGCTGCTAAACTGTGAACATTTTATTGCTGCTAGATTGATCAATCATGTGAAATGTTTTTTGCTTTAAAAAAATTATGAAATGTTTAAATTGTTTTTCTTGCTGCTGTATTGATATATGTTTTAACAAAACTCGTTAGTGATTGTTATATGTTTGTTTGGAATCCCTGGGGAATTGAATAGCGAGTGGTGAGGAGAATCCACTTCGCTCTGAGGTCAGTGGCTTGAGGAAAATTGGTGCAGGTTAGGCAGAACTGGAAGCACTGATTAGGGTTTTCTGAATATAGGTTTGAATAAATGATAGCAACGAGCTCGCAAATGAAACTTCAGTTGTGATATAACCTAGTAAGGGTCACACGAGAAAGGAGTAGTAGGTTCATCGGAGCTTGAGTGATAGCAAAGGAGTTCGCTAGTGAAACTTTAGACTTAGTATATATCCCGGAAAGAGTGGATGAGTCGAAGAAGTAGCAGGTTCTCTAATGCTTGAGTGAAGGGTAGGCAGAAGAGATCTATCCGTAGTGTATGAAATGTAGACAAAAAGAGGTTTACTTGCAGTGAAAGAATCTTTTCTTTCTAGACACTCGAGTACAGTGGCGAATGTGTTTACGTTGTTAATTAAATACAGCACTTGCACTTTAAGAAAGAAAGAAAAGTTTCCGTTACCTTGTGAAGGAGGGAGTCAGTTGCGCAGCTGCTCTGACGTCACTCTGTGCCGCGCTGGTATTGGTAGAGAGAGCGGGTGTGTAGCGGAGCTGGAATTGTAAAGGAGGGGTGAGTGCCGAAGCGTGAGAACCTGTCTCGCGAAAAGGCCGAGCACCCATTGGTCGAGGTTATTTGAAATCGCGCATTTGATTGGTTGCACGAAAATAAAAGACGCATTTGGATTGGAAGTGATTTTGTAAACAGAGTCGCTTGCGGAAAGGTATATGTGGCATACGTATACTCCGGAAACTAGACCTGATCCAAGATATCTAGGGTTTGGAAAAGATAGGTGCAAAAGTAATAGATACGACATTATGTACGGAAACAAGAGGAAAATGACCTTAATAAGCAAAGTGAAAAATTATTTCAAAAGAGACAAGCCCATCAAAACTAGAGAAGGAGTTCCACCACCTAATACTCCCGCATCTTTCATGATGTTTGATAAAGGGTACCATTTGTGTGTATGGTTGGAAAATTGGGTGGAATACACCAAAAATGACGGGATTTTGGCTTTTCCGTTAGAAGGTACATTTAATGGTAGAATTCAATTTAATTTGAGAACCCGAATGAATGATTTGCATCCCAGACTGACACAGTACGAAGCCTTAGAGGAATAGGAAATAGAGGCTTTCGAGCGGGACAAGCCCCGAATGGATATAGGGTTAACCAAATGGCATCCTAAAGTGAAACCCGAAACCCGAGAGAAAAGAATGAAACAATGGAGGCAGAATATGATAGTAGAAGGATTGTACCCTATGATGTCACTGGGAGACCCGGTGGGGGGGAAAAAGACAGAAAAGACCAAACATTGGGTGACCAGTGGGGATTCAGATTACGATTTGTTGGATGACTTGTTTATGAAAAACCCACCTCCTTATAATGAAGGACCCCGATCCTCTAGTGTAGGGGATGCTTGCCTGAGACCTCCTTTCCAAGAGGGGTCTAGGCCTGTAAATGTACGAGACAGCTGTCAAATACCTCCTTATCAGGAGATGCCGAGACCTTTTAGCACAGGAAATCCATTCATGAAACCTAATTATGGTGAGGGACCAAGTATGACGCATCCCACGGCCCCAACCCTGACCCCGCAAATGGTACCTGAAATAAGCCTGGAAAGAATACTACAGGAGAAAGAGCAAGATGCATTAATTAAACAGAGAACAGAATTAATTCAAAAAATCTCCCAGCTAAATATCAGTCCTGAAGCCCTGACCATCCCAGTAACTATTGGACCAGTCGTTCTTTTGTATGGGGATAAACAGGGGTGTCCCAAAACACCGATTATTACCCCGGCTATAGTACAGCCAAGAAAAGAGCCCTTAATTGTAGATGATCAGGCCAGCGAATGCGAATCTGTAATTTCTTTGATGGATTTGCCAGTAAGAGAGCTGGAAAGGGGTTCACAGAGAAGGAACACTCCTTTCAGTTCAGGAGAAGTGCAGATTGAGTCAGCTTCTGGTATTAAACGTGCCACTGTAGTAACTCCTGAAGAAATCGAGAGATGGAGTCGAGAATTAGAGAAACCAAATTCCCCATCGAAACCATTAGATATTTACAGGTTAAGAATAGAATTGGAAGAACTGATGGCTGGAAATGTAGGGTTAGACAGACTAAATACCTTTTCTGAAGAAGAACTGCTATTTATCTGTAAAAGCATCACCCGTAATACTAGGGTGTTCCATGAGAAGTTAGTGGACACCGCGGCTAGTATGGGAATTGATATTGGGAAATCTAAATCATTGCAGAAACCCTACAGAGCAGAGTTCTCAGACAAAGATCTGGAAAACATGAATGTATCAGGGAAAAAGGTACAGATCAGAGAACTAGTGAATCTGTTGCAAAAATGGGGAGAACTAGAAAAGTGGAAAGCCAGGTGGGCAACGAAAAAGGAAGAGAGTAGATCCAAACAGATGACCTCTGAGTATGTCTTAAAAGAGGCAGACAAAGCAGAAAAATTATATCCGATGCAAGAGGTGCCAGGTGGAAAATATGTGCACGTTGCATGGTCCAGGCAGGATATTGTGTCCTTTACCAATGACTTTCCGAAATTACGAGAGAAACCCGTGGATTGGTACAGGCAGGTAGAAAGATTTGTGAAGGTACAAAAATGCCTGAGGAAAGATCTGGATGGGTTTTTCGGTATCGTAGTTCCCGTAGATTTGTGGACAGAATGTAAAATTGCTGTTGATTGGCCTAGTAAGGAATACCCGAGGGACCCTCTCACAGGGGCTCCTTCTGATGATGTAATGAACAAATACAATCAGGTAATGTTACATCTGAAAGGAAAGGTGCCTGCAAAGGAAACTGATTGGACCAGAATAGATAGAACTACCCAGGATAGAGATGAAACTGTGCATTCCTATTTCGAAAGACTGTTGCAGGTGTTCAAAACGTACAGCGGTATAGATAACATTGAGATGAAGGACATGACCCATTTCATTTACAGGTTTGTAAACGGTTTAAGACCTGAAATTTGCCAATGGATCAAAGACAATAAAATCTGTTGGCAGTCTAAGAAAATAGATGAGGTTTTAAGGTACGCCAAGTACTGCGAGGATGAGATGGCGGACAAACGAAAGGCCTTAAAGGAAAAAGTCATGTGGGCACAAGTAAAATTAGCTGAGCAACAAGAAAAGCAGTTAAATAAAATGAATACTAATACCCAAAACCAAGGTTCTGGGGGTAGAGGGAAGCCCAAAGTAAAGATGAGCCGAGAGGAAGCCAAAAAGAAGTTCCCCTGTCACGGGTCCGGACAGATAGGGCACTGGAGAGACGAGTGTCCATACGCACAAAATAGTAACCTGCAAACTAATGATTTAAATCCACAGACGCAGAATGAAAAGCCAAGAAAGACCCAGCAACAGGTAAAAGCGAATCAGTTGCCCCGAGCACCTAGACCGAATTTTAAGGGAAAGGCACAGCAGGGTGAAGACATAGAAATTTGGGGAGGAAAGGAGGATAGAAATGCAGCAACTTCGCAATTTCTGTTGAATGACACTTTCCTCTGCGATGAACCTTACTGACGGTGCCTGAGGGGGGAGGACAGGGAGTGCGTACTTGGCGCCTCCTTGCCGGTAGACCAGTCAGGGCCATACATTGAAGGAAAGGTTGAAGGCAATGATGTCACCTTTCTGTTGGACACTGGAGCTACCCGTTCTACTGTAAGAACAGCAGATGTTCCAAACCTACCCCTCTCGGGAGAAGCAATCCAAGTAGTGGGTGTATCTAATCAATTGATTAGTACCCCAGTTACTGAGCCCATGGAGATTACAATAGGGAATTTCAAAGAAATGCATAGATTTGTTGTCTGTGATACCAGTCCTGTAAACTTATTGGGACGTGATGTGTTGTGTAAAATGAACTGCACCATCTTTTGCACACCAAAGGGCATCGAGATTCAAACCCCAGACGAAGATGGAATATACAAATTAATGTTAATAAGACCTGACTCAGAAATTAAAAGACTGACAATACAAGACTTACCTGAAGAACTCCAAAAGGCAGTGAAACCAGAAGTATGGGATTTTACTGGAAAAGATGTAGGACTAATGGCAAATGTTGACCCAATTAAAATAGCCATAAAAGAAGATGCAGTTTACCCAAATACTAAACCATACAAAATGAGTGCAGAAGTGAAAGCAGGAGTTGCCATTGAAATAAAAAGATTGCTAGAAGCAAACATCATACAAGAAGTGTTGAGTAGTCCTTGTAACTCCCAGATAATTGGCATCAAGAAACCTAGTGGTAAGTACAGAGTAGTGCAGGACCTGCGAAAGGTAAACAAAATTGTTGTTCCTTGCTGTCCTATTGTTCCGAACCCAGCAGTGATTTTATATCAGATTCCATGGGATGCTGAATGGTTCACTGTTATTGATTTATGTCACGCATTCTTTTCAATCCCATTGCATCCAGATAGCAAATTTCTTTTCTCATTTGAATTCGACAGTCACGTGTTCGTTTGGAATCGCGTCCCTCAGGGGTATACAGAAAGCCCCTCAATCTTTAATCAGATTCTGAAAAAGTGCCTTGAATCCTTAGTCTTACCTGGAGACTCAGTTTTGCTGCAATATATAGACGACCTCTTGGTGGCGTCTAAAAGTCAGAAAGACTGTGTTGTTGACACTATTGCCTTACTGAACCACTTAGGTGAAGGAGGACATAAAGTATCACCTGACAAATTGCAGTTCTGTACTAATTCAATAAAATATCTGGGGCACCAGATAGAGAAAGGTATCAGGAGAGTTACTTCAGAAAGAATTAGGATAATTCGAAACATGCAGTTACCTAACACTCAGAAAGAGATCAGAATGTTCCTTGGGGTTGTAGGATACTGCAGACAGTGGATTGTGGGATTTGCAGTCCTAGCAAAGCCATTGATAAAAATGACAAGGAAAGGAGTAAAGGACCCAGTGGAATGGAATGAGGAAGGCATGACAGCGTTTACAAAATTACGAGAATGTCTGTGTACCGCTCCTGCATTGGGAATGCCTGATTATTCGAAAGAATTTGCACTGTTTTGTGATACACGAGACAATTGTGCACTGTCAGTCCTAACTCAAGAGCATGGTCTGACTAAACGTCCAGTAGCATACTTCTCTGCTACTTTGGATCCAGTGGCTGCTGGATTACCTGGATGTCTGAAAGCAGTAGCTGTGACTTGCATGAGTCTTGAAAAGAGTGAATCCATTATTATGGGGCATCCAGTAACTGTGTATGTTCCACATGCAGTTGTAATCTTACTGACCAGAACTAAAACCCAGTATCTCACACCTAGTCGGCTGACTAAATAAGAGAGGATTCTTGTGGGTGCTGCAAATGTAACAATTACTCGGTGTAACATATTGAATCCAGCTACCCTATTACCAGAGACATTGATTGCAGAAGCAAAGGGAGAGGTCGAGCATGACTGCATTGACCTGACTGAGTTTAGTACCAAACCACGCCCAGATATCAAGGAAATGCCCCTACCTGTGGAAGACTACGAGCTGTTTGTAGATGGCTCATGTCTGAGACACGAGAATGGAGGCCTAAGTGCTGCCTATCCTGTAGTCACAGTATCACGTGCTGTAGAAGCATCCTATCTATTTGGAGTAAAGTCTGCACAAGTAGCCGAATTGTTTGCATTGGCAAGAGCCTGTAAAGTTGGGAAAAATAAAAGAGTAACCATATACACTGACAGTCAGTATGGTTATAGGGTTGTGCGTGACTTCGGCCAATTGTGGCTGCAAAGAGAGTTCCTGACTTCTTCAGGTACTCCTATCAGAAATGGAAAAGTGGTACAAGAGCTACTGGAAGCAATCCAGTTACCAAAAGAATTGGCAGTGGTCAAGTGTGCTGCTCACAAATCTGGTGATGACAATGTGACAGTAGGTAATAATTATGCTGACCAACTAGCCCAACATTGTGCAAGACATCAAATGTCAGTCAATATCAAATTGGGAGGGAGCGGAAACAGCTGCCAGCTCATGGTGTTTGAAAGTGTACATACGTGGGAGGAATTGAAAGAATTGCAGGATGCAGCAACACCTAAGGAAAGGAGAAGATGGAGAAAGTTTGGGTGTCACCAGAGGAGTGAGGATGGTGTCATTGTATGCCCTGATGGTATGCCTGTATTGCCTGACAGCTTGCTTGTTCCAATGGCCCGGCTAATACATGGAAATACACACATTGGTAGGGATGCCATGGTTCTTGTCTTTCAACAGACATGGTTCAATTCGAAGTTCAGGAAGATAGCAGAGAGACTCTGCCAGAGGTGCTTGACATGTCAGCAGTACAATGCCGGTAAGAGAACAGTAGCTGCCCTGGGAAAAATTGGGAAAGCAGAAGGCCCTTTTATAAGATTACAAATTGATTTAATTCAGTTACCCCCTTGTAAAGGAATGAGGTACGTCCTTGTCATTGTTTGCCTGTTTTCCAAATGGGTAGAGGCTTACCCGGCCAAGAATAATGATGCAATCACTGTAGCCAAATTGTTACTACGAGAACTGATACCTAGGTACGGGGTTCCAGTCACCATTGAATCAGACAGAGGTGGGCATTTTCAGAATGAAATAATCGATCAAATCTGTGGAGCATTCAAAATTACTCAAAAACTGCACTGTGCATATCGTCCAGAGGCTTCTGGAGTGGTGGAACAACTGAATGGCACTATCAAGTCGAGATTAGGAAAAATGTGTGAATCTACTGGCATGAACTGGATAGAGGCTTTACCTCTTGTTCTAATGGGCATCCGAAGTATTCCAGACCGAAATACAGGCCTGAGTCCCCATGAGATCCTGATGGGAAGAGTAATGCGACAAGCATGGGTACCAGGACACAAACTGATAAGCATTTCTGATGATTTGGTACTTGAGTACTGCAAGCAACTGGGTGACCAAGTGCGTTCTATCTCTCACCAGATTGGGGAAGACGCCGTCGCCAGTCCAGCAACTCCAGTCCATAACTTGAATCCAGGCGATTGGGTGGTACTTAAGAAGCACACCCAATCGAGTTGCCTTGCACCGAAGTGGGGAAAGCCAAGACAGGTGATCCTGGTGACCACGACAGCGGTGAAGTGTGCAGGAGTACCAAAGTGGATCCTGCCAGTTATACGAAGAAGGTAACCGAAGACGAAAAAACTGACGCTGAAGGTTGTCCAGCTGAGGGGTCTCCGGATGTTGGTCCTGAAGTAGCTGATGATGAACAACCGAGCACCAGTCAAGATGAATGGATCCCAGTGATCGACCTGACTGTTGATCCGATAAGAACCAGAAGCCAGACATATGCAGACAGAGAGTCGGATAGTGAGGAAGAGACAGGAATAGAAGGAGACAATCAGATTATCGAAATTCATGTCAAATCTGATGAGGAAGAAAGTCACATAGGGACAGAACAAGTTATCGACACACCTCCAAGAACTCCTGAGCTTGAAAAGGGACAGATAGAAATTAGGGCGGAAGTTCATGCGGAAGAAAATCAAAGGTCCGAAGTGCTTGAACAAGATCAGATAGAAATAGACGAATGTGTTCAGGACACAGAAATTGAAACACCCAAAAGTCAAAGCCAGCATACACCTGAACCAGGCCAGCTTAGCAACCAGGCAGAAGAAACTGAAACAAGACCTGGGACCAGTCAGACAGAAAGGGAAGAAGAAGACGTTGAAGCAGAAGCGCCACAACAGAACGAAAACAAAAGAGCATTAGAAGAAAGCCCAACAACAGTGCCAGTTAAAAGACTCAAGAAAAAGAATAGAGAACCAAGGTACATCAAAAGACTGAGACTAAGACTGAAAACCGTAGAAGAGAAGCTTGAGCAGAGGAAACAAGCTTCCAATAAAACAGAGCCACCTGGAGAAAGCACTAAGCAAAGAAGTGCCCGAATAAAAAGACTGAACGAAAAGTATCAGGATCCTGAATGGACTTACCTAGTGTTAGAGGAATTCGAGGATCTTGATATAAGTGACGAAAGTGAGGAAGAATTGACTGCTGACCAGTCTACCGAAGAAGAAGAACCAACCTGAAGTTGCCCTGTGTAAGCAACCTGTGCAAAATTACAAAGAGGGGTTGGAAAGCTTCTTTTGAGTAAAAATGTCTGATTCAAGTGTGAATGGAAGACCTAGACGCAATTGTTGTAAAACATGCTGCAAAGTATGTGTATGTAGTGTAGCTTTAGTACTAATACTATGGATAGGATTAACAATTATTATTCCTTATATGATGAGTAAAGACACTAAATCTGACTCTACAAAGAGTATGGCAAAAGACACTGACGAACTGACACCACAAAGTGTAGATGGACATGAGAAAGCACTTAGCATTAGACAAACTAAAATGGACTTAGAAGCACCAGATGAGGAAGGACTACATTATCATGGAATCAAGAACAGGACTCATTTAAACGTATTTGCAAACCTTTTAGTGCATTATCTAGAAGCTATGGAAATAGAAGACTGTTATGTTTGCATGAAGCTACCTACTTCTGTAGCTGAGGGAGTGACATACCATCACCTGCCATTAACATATGGAATTTCTTGTAGTATTTTAGCTAGCTTATTCTATAAAAGAGGACCGTTACAATATTATTACTCTAACTCAGACGTGATATTTTCTGAACTTCTATACGTGGAAATCTGAACCCTGTACATACGAAAAGTGATGTCACACGTTATATGGGAGAATATTTTCTGACTATAGGTACCATAGATTTAGGTGAAGCACATAGAGACAACTTGACCTGTTCATTACATGAACAAGAGAAAATGTTTCTGAACATGGCAGAGAAAAGAAGGGAAAGTTTCCAAAGAAAGGCGAATGATAAAAGGCAGAGAATTCCTAAATGGGCTGAAAACATGGGAAGCACCTCAAATGGTGGGGCTAATCCTGCTTTGTTGCTGGATTTTGAAAGAAAAGGGAAGCTTTGTCTTCACTGAGAAAAGACTAGTTATTATAATAACATTTTCATTGGTTCCAGTCAATGTGAACACAATTATAAGGTAATTGGAGGTTGGGGTTTCAAAAAGGGGTCAGAACCTGTGTTTCCCGGAATTTATTACATATGTGGAAACAAGGCCTATTTCAAATTGCCGGATCACTGGTATGGAAGCTGCTATTTTGGAATTGTCTTCCCGAAAATATACCACGTGAATGAAATTGCTGGAAGCAGTGAAAGCACTAACGGTTTAGTACGTAGTCAAAGAGAAAGTATAGGGGAAATAATGGGTAGTATATTTAGTGCATTAATACCTGCAGTGGGAGTGGTTCTGAACACACACAGAATTTGCAAATTGTCAACAGTAGTGGATCGGTTATCTACTGACACTGCTAGTGGATTTCTGATGATCAATATCGAAATGGTTGCGATCAGATCTATGGTTTTGCAGAACCGACTTGTCCTTGACACCTTATTAGCAAAAGAGGGCGGAGTCTGTAGAATGTTGAAAGCGCAATATTGTTGCACTTACATACCTGACAAAAGTGTTGAACTCAAAAGGTATGTAAGGAACATTACAAATTTGGAAAAGGAACTCAAACCACTGGAGGTTGATAGTGCCTGGAAGAGACTTACTGATGGTCTCTCCGCTGTAGGACATTGGTTTTCCAATTTAGGTAAAGGTTTATTATTTAAGGTACTGATGCCAATTGCAGGAATAGGTTTTGTCATATTCCTCATATTTGTCTGTTGCAAATGTCGCAAACACCAAAAGAAATATACTGTGAGTAAGAGAGGCGTGAAACGGAATGTGGATGAACTTGAATTAGAGGAACTGAATAATCAGATTTATAAAAGGATGAAAAATTCTCAACCTAACAAAGAAACTAAAGAGAAATTGAATCGAATGTTGGAAGAGATTGAATTGGGCAAATTGTGAAAGTTGGCATCTGGTTCTATGGTTTTGTGATGATAGTAAATATCATCAAAGAGGGGATTGATGGAGCAAGGATTCGCACGTTACGCGACTTGCTCGTAATCATGA
The DNA here is from genome assembly GCF_964261635.1 of Lissotriton helveticus. NCBI lineage: Eukaryota > Metazoa > Chordata > Amphibia > Caudata > Salamandridae > Lissotriton > Lissotriton helveticus. The sequence goes on along the minus strand of NC_136069.1, from coordinate 137,712,235 downwards.
ACCTCGAATAACTATAACGAATTAACTCAACATGTTTGTCTTACTAATTTCCCTTTTATTCCCTTTTATTCCGACATTTGGGGTGTCCCAGAGACGCTTGCTTATGTGTGTATTAACCTTAACAACGCTTGTCATTAAAATGGCCGCTGCTTAGCGGGGTTTTCTTCTGCGCATGCGTTGGTCACAATCACGTGACGTGACATACTCGCAGTTCTGGTGGGAATCTTTGGCACTTGCGCACTAGCATTAAGATGGCCGCTTTGTGTACTCACTTCCCAAACTTGCGCTGCTGCTTTTGCGCTACTGTTCGTGTGCCTCTAACACTAATGCTATAATTATTATATAGTAAGGGGTATAGAGTAGCTATTCACGATATACAGTGTATTAATTTTTTCTGTATTTCTAAATTGTTTTCGCTTACTTTTCATGTATCGTATTAATTGGGGCCCGAGGAGCACTCGAGATTCCATATTGAACAGCCTTTCTGCGCATGACAGTCTTCTGCCGGTGACATTGAAAACGTGCCAACCCGAAGTCCCAGCCAAGATGTGCCTGGGAAGATGCACCTTCGCCTAGCAGAAGAAGCTGAATTGCTTTCAATGTATCATAATTCATAGATGTACTATTGTAATAAGAATGTTAGGTCATGGGAACCCCAAATTCAATAGGCGGTCCCAAATCATGTAAATGCAGGCTTGTAGAAATGAAATATGATTGGTGTGTTGACCTATCCTACTTGGGGACCAATCGAAACTGGGTAGTCTTACACTTACAACATTTGGAGGGTGGTACACTGACCCGAAAACAGTATAACTAGCCTAGGTTTAGCTAGAGAAATTGTCCGACTTGTCCGAATAGCTGACCTGTCACTGACCCAACGCACTCAATAGGTGACTTGATACAGAGGGCTGCGGAGCACTCTGTCCGAAATTTCCATAGACTCAAGGGTTTTGTTGAGAAACCTTAAGTGCTGGTGGAGCACTTTGCTGGGGAATTCGATAACCCAATCGGGGTTCTGACTGATAGCTGCAGAGAGGGTGGAGCGCAGGCGTTGCTTCCAAACTGCGGGTGCTGGTCGTGCCTTGGTGGTCCTGTCCTGATCCTAATCTGGGTTTCCTATCCTGTCCTGGGGTGTCCTTTCCGTCCTTGCTGTCCTTCTGGTGACTGTCCTTCCTGGGGTTCCTTCCCGTCCTTAGCTGACCCGTGGCCAGGGTTGGTCTTCACACCATACTAGGTAAATATAGTGCTGAAAGTCTACTCTGCACCTTCTATATTTTCTTTCTTTTGCTTTAATAAAGTCATACTCTTGCAAAATTGATTTCCATGCTTTTCGCATCTCTGAATGAACAAGTCATATATAAAATTGTCGTTATTCTAGCATGTTCCATTTTCTTACCCATCCTTTAAGTTCATTCCTTTTCAGTTCATGATACATAGATGTTCCTTGTCTTTACCCATTATTTAGCCGATTCAAGTAATTGCACCGGTCTATTTGCATTTTACCTATAGTTCCTCTTTATGGGGAAATATTTCACTGTGAAATTCTAGTATGCTCTTTATTCTTCCCCGTCTTTTAGTCTCTCCATACTAAGTCTAAATTCTGAAACTGCTGCCTAGCATGTTCCTTGTTCTTACCTTCCTTTAGACTCACAAATGGTTGGTTTCATTTATTTCCTTTATAGATATGTGCTCTTTATGATTTTGGTTATCGACTGTTTGTTAATTGTGAACCTTATGCTTTCTGAGATCGAAGAATTTTAGATAAAGGTTTTCAAAACTTCTTGAGTTTGTGGTTATTATAAAAGTACAAATAGAATATATAAAGTATAAGTATTTTGGTGTCTGCCTTTCTTTTGCAGCTAGCTCCCTGATCCATTGTGATCTTAGGTACCCGTAACGGTGGAATGGTGAAGCGTGGCTCAGTGGTTAGAGGCGGCAGACCCGGAAGCTGAGATCGACCGTGGACCAGGGTTCGATTCCCTGCCTCGGCGGGTCTCGGGCTCAAAAATTCCACGGACTCGACAATTCTTGCTCTGGTGCCTACTCAACTCACAGGGTCACACTCTGCGACTCTGGGCAATAGCTTGCTTAATCTCCACTACGGCCCCTCGCGGCGGGATGCCTGGCTTTCACCTTGTGGACACCCTGCCGGGGTTTCTCACAGGGGAATACCAGGACGGGTTCCCTAAGCAAGCGCCGGGACGCTTACGGGCAGCTGTGCGCTTTACAAGTCCAGCACATTTACATTTACATTTACATGGTAAGTCGGGTACACTGGAAATAAAATAGGAAGGAACAAGGGTTACTGGTAGTAGAGTGTATGGTCGGCCGATTAATGAATATGGTGAATTGAAGTTATGGGCCCGATACATATGTGGTAAAAAATTATTGGTCGGGTGACCTTCGCGCTTTATCACCGAGGCATACTAAACAACCTTGTTTGCCAGAGCTTCATGGCATCTGGTGAAATCAGTTCACTACGCCCATCTGTTGGAGGATTTCTGAGTTAGGGGTCGGACTACAACTTATTTCCAGAGCACAGACCATTTGACTGGAATCCATTTACAGGTACTCAACAGCATTTGCGCCTTCCGTTTGTTTTAGAGAGAGCGGGGGACGATGGGTCTACGGTTTACTCTCTTATGGCCTACTTTTAAGAAAAGAGAGGTTTAAGGAGTTGTTTTTGCTTAGTTGTCCGGTGTGAGGCACCGCTGTCGGGCAGAGCGAGGCGGACCTGTTAATCTTTCTATAGCTCACTGGCGTTTGGCTTGGAGTTTCAGTGTTCGGGTTTTGAAAAAAAAGACGCGCAGATCAGAAAACACATCCATGGGAAGAGGCGTGTGTGTTGCTACAAGAAAGGGGCGGCAGGGAAGTATTTTTCATACGATTTATGGTATGCGTTTTAAAGCTCTCACCATAAACATCTGTCTATCCGTCTTTCTAAAATCCGCCGTTTTATAGCACACGTAGCTGAAATGCTTTTGGAACAGCGACAAAAACTCAGCACTGTGGAGTAAGCAGTAGATCTTGACATGCAGCAATTTCCTTTTTTACCAAACAGAACCTCGTTTAACCTTTCTTGTTGCTGAATTACCCAGCGGCACAGAAACCGTCCAAAGACTGCCACCTGCTGGTGACATGAATGCAGATCACATGAACACCATGATGGACGTGCTGCTGAGCGCGACTACCTTGAAGCTGTCTCTTTGACAAACGCAGTAGAAATCGGCTTGTGTAATACGACATGAAAGACCTGACTGTGCTACTGCTTGCACCGAGACTTCAACGATCCTCTCCGCTCGACGGGGCGCCTTTCACAATATTTAAAAAGGAAGGCGGAATTCAACGGAGAATCTTCAATCCAAGGCACATTCCCTTTAAAATACTCTACCTGGTTCCTCAGAAGAACAAGGCGCGTTTTATAAAGGGGCAGCGAGCAGATGTTGTACAGAATGCAGAGGTTCAGGAGGACTAGGCCTCCTAGGGCCTTGTCTTCTGCTTTTCACGCTCAGTGGGGTATAGTTGTCGTTTTTGCTGGTCAGCATTGGGAAGGAAGTGTGTACTTTGTAGTGAACTGTTTTTATTGAGACTATTAGTTATTTTTTACTCCAAAACTGATCGTTTAATGTATTTTATTTGTGTGCTTTTAAAATACGGTAATTTTAATATGTGGTATGTATTTTATTGCTATTTTTGCACATGCCTTGTATGCTTTTATAGGTGTTCGAAGCACAATAAAGAGAATTCTGATTCTACAGTGCACTGTAGCTAGTATGTCGCACACGAAATCGAGGGATCGAAGGAAGAACACTGTTTGAATTACTCACCCATAATCTTTAGTCCTTGTCACAGCACCAATTTGTTGCTGGAGAGTTTCTACCCGTGGAGAGACTAGCATCTTGGCCTCCAGGTAAAATAGAAAATGGCAATTTTTCACTAATAAACCTATTAAAAGGTTCTCTAACGACCAAGTACCCTATAGAGCAGTCCACGATGAGTCACCTCAGTGCATTCTGGAAGATTCTGTGCACTTTTTCAGGTTCGTCCTCATTAGCCAAGGACCTTCTGTTCATGTCTGGCATTAGCCAATGCCTTTTAATTTTACTTACGTTCAATGTATAACATTCTTAATTACTTTATTGTTATTGCGTCATTCACATTTTCTTCAGCTCATTACAACATACTGCATGGAGTAGTTAGTGAGCCAGCCTCTGATTGGTTAATCTCATTGTGTGTTATAGCATCCTTCCCTTTTAGAGGGAGAACATCTGTATTGAAAGCATTTATTTAAAAATTATCAAGGACTACTAGGGAAGTGTGCGCTTTTTGAGATTAAAATGCATTTTTGCATTTAGACAATTTATTTTAAGATTGATCAAGGACCGGGGATCTTTTCAAACAATAACGTTTTGTAAAAACAAGCATTGACGAAAATAATGCAGCCACAGCTCCACCTCCCATCACTCCTTTTCATCCTAATGAATTGCCTTACATCCCTGCGGGAATGGCACTGCAATACCTGTTCCAGAAGCTGTATGAGGCCAGCTTGCCTGCCCGGATTGCAATATAAAATATTCATATATAGATACATAACATAGTTTGACTTAGAGATTTAAAAATTCTTAACTTTAGTCTAATCCTAGCATTGCTCATTCTGTGCTTTCTGGTAGCAACCTCTGTCTCCAGAATACGTTATGAAGACATTCCTGGAAATAGGTATGATTTTTCACATAAAAAAACGAATTCCCTCTTCTTAGCTCTTTTTTAACCATATCCTCCCAGGCTAGTTTTACTTCTGGCTATCATTTTCCAAATTAGTGTTATAGCAGTGTAAAAGATCATATATCAATTTAAACTACTATACCCCCAGAAATTGCTAATTTGATCTTTGGGTATGTTACCGCTTCTTGTCTATATTTAATAGCTCAAAACAATCTATTTATGTAAACCTCAAAGTGACAGTCAAGTACAGCAAAAGAGGATGTCTGGATCAACCATTCACAAAATACATCCTGACACACTCAACTAATTTTGTGAAAAAGTGTGTGAAGAACAAAATGACACCTCACGGGCGCACCACCATCGGGGCAACTGGCAGGTACTCACCAGGTTGGGCCCCTTTTATCATCATTGGCAGTCAGTCAAAGATCTTTATTCGGCTAATTTAGCCATAAAAGAGCAATAAAAACATTTGAATTACATGATTATACGTAATAAAAGTAATCTTTGACAATATCGAAACACTGGAATCATTTTTTAACAATTTTACGAAGCAGAACTGTTGAGGAAATATATCTATAAATCATAAAAGTAGATAAAAACAGATCATAATAATGCTATATCAGTACATAGTGCAAAAAATTCAGGTAAAACATGGATTAAATTTACGTAAGCATGGGGACCCCTTCCCAACGAATGGGTATAGTCCGCCTTTGAACTTATTGATGGGGTATATGGGGTACTTTTGGGTAGAAATCATGTAAGTCCCACACAGATATTATGCCGTCTCCATTTTGGGGCGGGTAGGAACGTAGATAGGGGACAATGTTCCTGTTTCTAAATTTCACTAGGACCAGATCCCCACTGATATCTTTGGTTAAAGACCCTAGCCAACTCACCCTTCTAACACACAGGTTTCCACCGTCGAGGTTGGGTGCGAGTGGTCTGTTTTTAGATAGCCAAAATATGACCTTATTTAAAAGTTCCTGGCGTGTTTCGGGTTTCCCGTGGGAGGGTGCCGGTATTCCCGAGAGAACAAGAACAAATGGTGCGGCCTCTGGGGGTAAGTGTATAGATACTGCTCTTTTTGGATCCACTCTTGCAGTAGTATAATTAGTAAACCCGGATTTAGGGGCGACTTTAGGGACAGTTTTAACAGATTTATTAGGAAGCAGTGCAGAAGTTTGGGCATATTTATTTATGTTGGTAGGCAAAGGAGCATTGGGGACAATAGATAGGTCAGAACCATTGGGTATTACCTTCTCAGAAGTGGGAGGGGATTTAGTTTTAGTATTTTTCTCTTTTGTTATGGTAGTAGCAAGAGGAGCCCTGCCCCCATTAAATAGATCTTTAATAAGTGGTGGAGAGTTGGCATGAATGATTTTCTCAATACCTGTTAGTCTATCACCCAGGGCATTAATTGTTTCTACCAGTGGTGATACGATAGAGTTTAACAATAGCTCTATCTGAGACAGTAGAGGGAAATAGGGAAAGGGTAATTGGTCTTCACCTTTTCCAGTCTCCACCATAATTAAGGTGGGGTTAGTGACTGGCGGTGTAGGCCCAACGCACAATTTTCGTGTTTTTGGATGATTCCCGCTGTTATTTATCCCGTCATGCTTCCTTTTAGCATTTGGGCCCTGAGACAAAGCAATACCTTGGGTATTGTCTAATAAAGATGGTGGAGATGAATCACAGAGTTTTCTAATTGGGGTAATAGTGCAGATGCTTTTTACGGGGGATGGGGATGCCACTGGGACATACTTAGTACCACATAGAGCGTTCATGTACTCCCAAAAAGGCAAGTTCTGTGGACTATCAGAGGTCAATGGGGGAGATTGCCTAGTTACTATCGATTGGCGCAGCTCATTAACATCTTTGCTAGAAGTGGGCAGTGATCTGCTAGTCATGGTAAAATTTAAAATCCCCTGACCTGGGTCACGCTGAAAAGGAGATTTCTTGTTGGTCCCCTTGCGTGACATAGTACAGTATGGTAATATAACAACGATGAGGATGGCTTTCAAGGGGAAATACACTGTCCAAAGAGTACCAATATATGAGTCACAATAATGTACCTCCTCCTGTCGCGGAACTAAGGGGGGTGGCCCGTCCCGTCCTCCTTAGGCCTCTAAAGGGCCACAGAGGGCCCTCCCTTTGCCCGGGCTTATCCCGGCCGCGCGCGTCCCGTGACGCAGAGGGAGCGCCTGCTGAAGTAGCGCCTCCGGGCGCGCCGTGGCCGGATGCAGGAAGTGGCCCCAAGGCTCCCTGGGAGCTGCAGTCTCAAGCCGCGGGATGGAGTGCAGTGGCGGCGAGACCCACAGCGTTTGGGCCCCAGGAGCGAGTTGGCGTGCGACTGCCCTTCAGGTGGGTTCTCCCTTCAATGTCCCGTTGATTTAGCCCCCGCTCCACCGAGGGAGCGTCCTGCTGAAGTAGCGCCTCCGGGCGCGCTGTGGCCAGATGCAGGAAGTGGCCCCAAGGCTCCCTGGGAGCTGTAGTCTCAAGCCGCGGGATGGAGTGCAGTGGCGGCGAGACTTACAGCGTTTGGGCCCCAGGAGCGAGTTGGCGAGCGACTGCCCTTCAGGTGGGTTCTCCCTTCAATGTTCCGTTGATTTAGCCCCCACTCCACCGAGGGAGCGTCCTGCTGAAGTAGCGCCTCCGGGCGCGCTGTGGCCGGATGCAGGAAGTGGCCCCAAGGCTCCCTGGGAGCTGTAGTCTCAAGCCGCGGGATGGAGTGCAGTGGCGGCGAGACTTACAGCGTTTGGGCCCCAGGAGCGAGTTGGCGTGCGACTGCCCTTCAGGTGGGTTCTCCCTTCAATGTCCCTTTGATTTAGCCCCCGCTTCACCGAGGGAGCGTCCTGCTGAAGTAGCGCCTCCGGACGCGCTGTGGCCGGATGCAGGAAGTGGCCCCAAGGCTCCCTGGGAGCTGAAGTCTCAAGCCGCGGGATGGAGTGCAGTGGCGGCGAGACTTACAGCGTTTGGGCCCCAGGAGCGAGTTGGCGTGCGACTGCCCTTCAGGTGGGTTTTCCCTTCAATGTCCCGTTGATTTAGCCACCGCTCCACCGAGGGAGCGTCCTGCTGAAGTAGCGCCTCCGGGCGCGCTGTGGCCGGATGCAGGAAGCGGCCCCAAGGCTCCCTGGGAGCTGTAGTCTCAAGGTGCCGGATGGAGTGCAGTGGCGGCGAGACTTACAGCGTTTGGGCCCCAGGAGCGAGTTGGCGTGCGACTGTCCTTCAGGTGGGTTCTCCCTTCAATGTCCCGTTGATTTAGCCCCCGCTCCACCGAGGGAGCGTCCTGCTGAAGTAGCGCCTCCGAGCGCTGTGGCCGGATGCAGGAAGTGGCCCCAAGGCTCCCTGGGAGCTGTAGTCTCAAGCCGCGGGATGGAGTGCAGTGGCGGCGAGACTTACAGCGTTTGGGCCCCAGGAGCGAGTTGGTGTGCGACTGCCCTTCAGGTGGGTTCTCCCTTCAATGTCCCGTTGATTTAGCCCCCGCTCCACCGAGGGAGCGTCCTACTGAAGTAGCTCCTCCGGGCGCGCTGTGGCCGGATGCAGGAAGTGGCCCCAAGGCTCCCTGGGAGCTGTAGTCTCAAGCCGTGGGATGGAGTGTAGTGGCGGCGAGACTTACAGCGTTTGGGCCCCAGGAGTGAGTTGGCGTGCGACTGCCCTTCAGGTGGGTTCTCCCTTCAATGTCCCGTTGATTTAGCCCCCCATTGGCAGTCATTTAGTTCATGAAAGAAACAGTGTCCAAAACAAAAATAAAGAATGTGTATAGTGCAAAAGAGCGATGAACATTCACTCCTTGTGATGCAAAGTGAATAAAATCAACAAACACGCACAATTTCTGGGGGTATAGTAGTTTAGCATACTAATACCGATATCTAATGTCTAGGGACAGGGTTCTGTTGATATTGATGATTTGTGAGTGGAGGGCAACCCTTGTCTTTTCTTTCCCTCTAGGCTCCTTTTTGGAATAGATATCATTTTTCAAAACCAGAGACCATGGCAGAAAGAGCACTTAATACACTTGACATTAAAAGGCACCAATGTACTACATTGATAGAACTGAGCCTTTTAGGAAAATAAAATTGTTTTTGCTTTCTCAAATCGTATAAAAGGAAATGTAATATCCAAGTCAGGGATTGCAAGATTGATAGTCCAATGTATCAAAATATTACCTTTTCCAGTGATCAAATGAAATCAAACACTTATAACTCTTGTCCATCCCCTCACACACACCACACATACTCTTTTCGAAAAAACATCACCACCCCTTTACCATTCAATTTCAATTCACCAACACTAATTTACATACTAAGGGGCCAATTATGTTGTCATTAGGAAAGGCTCAGATTGGGATTAGGTATTGCAGAATCCGATTCGGAACCCTTGTTTCCTACCGCATCGTACAGATTTCCAATCGACCAATTACGATGCCTCAAAACAGTTCGGACAGCCTGAGTCTTTCACAGCTGAATCCTACAACTCTAGGGACACGGTTTCTGGACGAGTGATTACGATGGCTGATTCGGACAACTGTTCCAATTCCGTTTTCCCGAGACAAAACGGCTGCCAGAATCTGTCTTTGGGGGCCCGTTGCATGCCCCCCTTCATACTGAGACTTATGAATGTAGCCCGTGGGGGTACCCTCTTCCCAACCATGCCCAATGTGGCAGGCACCATGGGGTGCCCAACACAGGGTGCAAAGTTTTCCCTAATGAGCCCGTTTTTTCAATGGGAGCCTGTGTTTTCGTTCGGAACACAGGCTCCCATTGAAGTCAATGAGAGTCCAACCAAACTATGTTGGGAAGCATTGTATTCGGTCATCCGGACTCACAGGACCCGATCGTTTGGAAACTATTCCGGAACCGATTAGTTCAGGTCAGTTTCCTAATGACATCATATTTGGGCCCAAAGTCTTCACAGAAAACCACTACATCAATATCTCCTCTCACTACTCCACAAAAAAAAACATAACACACACACCAGCACATCAACATTTTTTCATACACACAATTTCATGATACATTCCATCACAAATTTGAACCATACACCCACTCGCACCTCATTACTGCACAAATAATACACACCCTAATTTATGTTTACTCCCAAATTTCTAACTTCACCAACACCTACCACAAATACGCCAACACAACAACTCTCATTCACTCACCTCTCATCCATTGCATAATTTAGAGCTTAAAAACATGACCCACATTCTCAACTACCACCCCTAACCTATACACCTTACACATTAAACAGACGCAAACAAAATAAACATCTTGCCACTGTTCACAACTTCGCATCTCCATGTCTATTACAGAAGACTATTATATAAAAACAACAAATCTCACCAACTCACTCTGACCCACCATCTCCAGCACCTACAGACCCAATATCAATATAGAATATAACATAGATAAACAACACAATTGCTACCCTCATACAGTTAGTACCAGCACGGACACACCTGCTAAAAGTAAAAAGAAATGCTGCTCACTCTTTTAGAAAACATAGTCACATTACCACCAAAAAACAATCTCTAAGCTGCCTACTAGTAAATTCTCAATCACTCTCTAAAAACAAGGACCACATATGTGACCTGCTTACTGACACACAACATGACTTACTCTTCATAGCTGTATCATAGTTGGAAGATGATATGGCTACAGTGTTGCATTAAGTCGTTCCTCCAGGCTATCAATCTATCACACAATATCATAATGACAAAAAAGGAGGTGGACTAGCTGTTATATACAAGCAAACAATAAATCTCACCAAAACTGATGGCATTTCCATACAAGGTTGAGAGGCCCTTATCACCAGATGCAACCCTACACCAACTTCCTCCACCTTTACAGACCACCACCTACCATTGCAACATTCCCAAACACATTTCTAGACACAGTTTCACACTTATGCATTATTGTTGACCTAAACATTTGATTTGACTCACCCAATATGCCCCATCCAAAAACATGTATCACTGGCCTATTCAAACTGAACCTACATCCAATCGTACACAAACCCACACACATCACTGCACACATCCTAGATAAAATAGATAATATTTTTGCATATTCAGAACTAGTTATCTTTGAAAGGGTTACTCTAGTCACAAATCAACACACCAAAGACCACCTTACATGCATCCACCTATCGACCATGGAACAAACTCAATTTGCATACTTAGCAACACAACTAACATCCAACACATATCTAGACCCAGTAAATGCTGTTCATACACTTTGAGTGGTTACAGGAAACTTTTGATATCCTAATAGCACTAACAACAACAAAACAGGACAAAAGAGAACAAGCACCTTGGATAAATGAAGAACTGAAAAAAGTTAAAATAATAAATTACAAAGCTGCAATGCACCTGGCTCAAAACAGCAATCAAAACAAACTACACCTATGAAAACTTAACAGCGCATACAAATCAACAATCAAAAAAACGTTAAAAAGGTACTATTCAGACAGAATTCCAAATGCTAAATGTGCAAATAATTCTTAAAATAAAATTCCCACCAAATTTGGCAATATTAACAGCACAGAAGAAACTCACCCCATTACTCAGGAATTCACTGACAAACTGGCAAATCATTACACAACCAAAGCAGACACATTTGACACATATCCATTGTGGAGTAATTAATATCCTCAACTGACAGGAAAGTTGGGGATCTCCTGCTATTGTGTCTGTGGTTAACATATCAGCTGGGGCAGTACCAAAGCTTCACTTGGAAAAAGGCGTGAAAAATAATTAAATTCTTTGGCAGAAATTTGTTAACTATCGCTTTTGTTAGCTTGTTTCAGCAAAGAGGGATACCTGCGACTTCTTGAGTTCAAGGTGGACTCGATAGTTTCATGCCCAAAGAGGTATGTTAGAAAAAATTCCACCATATCACCGTTACATACAAATTTTCCCTGAGGCTTGGGCAAGATTAAATCAACTATCTAAAGGCTTGCTTTATGTACTCTTTCTGAAAAGGAAGTGCCAAAAGTGTAAATTATTTCCCTCCTTGTGTTAAGAAATGCCTATCCTGCCGTGATATATTTCATGGAGCTTAATAAGCGTCCATACCGTGGCACTGGCAAACAAATGCCCCGCCTTTGTTATAACTGCCTCGGTCCAAGCCCTGCAATTGTGTGATACTGCAACCGTTTGGAATGCAGGCAGAGACCACAATGATACCTCATGTGAATATGGCAGTGACCCACCGTTTTAATAAGGTACTTCTATCATCTCATACTGACCACCCTCATCAACAATGGAGTCGAAGATGGGAGTGTATTCCTACCCAAAAACCAATACCAAACATCTATCACTTCGCAGTTTTGTTTGTATATCCTACATTTCTGAGCCAACCACACCGTTGCATCTATTTCATTACCCATTGCACCATGCCCCCTTCCTTTAGTAGTCTCTGTGCTGCAGCAATCATCTCCTGCTGGCACATCTCCTGATTAATTCCCATATCATACCAGATAACACACCCTAAAGCTCCCTACAAAATTGTACTTTGGGGAGTACTGATCTGGAGAGCACCAGCCTCTTGGCTACTGCCACCCTGGCCATTGGAAAAAGCGGAAACCTTATCCAAAAGAGAATTGATTGCTTAGCTGCAGCAGTGGATGTCCTACATTACCATACATGTGATGTATGTTTGTTAAGCACCACACTTATATGCACTTTCTCAGTGTTTCGCCTGGAAGCACAGGTCAAAGTACTAAGAGTGAGCACACGTTAGACTTGTTGAAATCAACTTACCTCATTGAACTGTATGGTGAGTCCTGTCCAATATGCTTGGCCAGTTTCTCAAACAAAGACAAGGGGTAAACGGGCTTTCTACTGAGTAAACTGCACCTCAAAGCACCGTATCCCCATTAAGAAGAACTTGTTTGATAGTTAAATTAATTTATTTCTCCAATCATCATAGAAGTGTTGCTAAATGGGTGGGGTATTGGGAGAGGGATCAGGTAAGGCCAGTGCCCCATCTGTAAATGTCTGCCCAACAGCTCCCAACACCACCTGACCACCGTGCCCCACCGTCCGCAACAGCCAGAAGAAAGAAGCACTATCTTCTCACCCAGCAACTGCAATGTTGTACCTGTTTATATTTCATGTTGTAATTACTGTTGCATTCCCTAAAATCATTTGTTTTTCCCATGATGTTTTGGTTCTGTAGTTCTTGTGCATGTAGCGTAAATACAAAGAGATGATGGACGGAGCGCCAAAACTTTTCAGACACTCACCCCAGCCACAGATCTGGGTTCAATCCATCATCGTTCTTTAGCCCACTTCACCACCTCAGTTCCGACCCAGCTGTATGCAAATCAGTCTTGACCCTGTGCCTCATGGGAACAGTCCAGCCTTAACTGCCAAGTGAGCCAGGTGTTACCTGAACTGGAAACAAGCATCCTGGGACCTGTTTCGGGGTAACACCCCTCACCAGCCAGGCTAGCTTGAATCCAGTGCCAAAGTGAGCAAGGGTCCCACGTCTGGGCATAACCTGCCAACTTAGGGTGAACAAAGCAAACACAAAGAGATGATGGACGGCGTGCTGAAACTTTTCAGACACTCAACCCCAGTCACAGATCTGTGTTGAATCCATCATTGTTCTTTAGCTCACTTTGCCACCTCAGTTCAGACCCAGCTATATGCAAATCAGTCTTGACCCTATGCCTCAAGGGAACAGCCCAGCCCGAACTGCCAAGCCAGGTCTTCCCTGAACCGGAACCAAGCATCCTGGGACCGGTTTTGGGGTAACAACACTCATCAGCCAGGCTAGCTTAAATCGAGTGGCAAAGCAAAAAAAGGGACCCACTTCTGGGCATACCTTGCCAACGTAGGGTGAACAAAGCAAAACCAAAGTGATGATGGATGGAGTGCCAAAACTTTTCAGACACTCACCCGAGTCACAGATCTGGGTTGAATCCATCATCGTTCTTTAGCTCACTTCGCCACCTCAGTTCATACCCAGCTATATGCAAATCAGTCTTGACCCTGTGCCTCATGGGAACAGTCCAGCCCGAACAGCCAAACCAGGTCTTCCCTGAACCGGAAACAAGCATCCTGAGACCCGTTTCGGGGTACCACCCCTCATCAGCCAGGCTAGCTTGAATCCAGTGGCAAAGTGAGATAGGGACCCACGTCTGGACATACCTTGTCAACTTAGGGTGAAGAAAGCAAACACAAAGAGACGATGACCAGAGTGCCAAAACTTTTCAGACACTCAACCCCAATCACAGATATGGGTTGAATCCATCATCATTCTTTAGCTCACTTCATCACCTCAGTTCAGACCCAGCTATATGCAAATCAGTCTTGACCCTGTGTCACATGGGAACAGTCCATCCCGAACTGCCAAGCCAGGTCTTCCCAGAACCAGAAACAAGCCTCCTGGGAATGGTTTCAGTGTAACACCCCTTATCAGCCAGGCTAGCTTTAATCCAGTGGCAAAGTGAGCAAGGGGCCCACGTCTGGGCATACACTACCAACTTAGGGCAAACAAAGCAAACACAAAGAGATTATGGATGGAGTGCCAAAACTTTTTAGACACTCACCCCCAGTCACAGATCTGGGTTGAATCCATCATCGTTCTTTAGCTCACTTCGCCACTGCAGTTCAGACCCAGCTATATGCAAATCAGTCTTGACCCTGTCCCTCATGGGAACAGTCCAGCCAGAACTGCCAAGCCAGATCTTCCTTGAAACGTAAACAAGCATCCTGGGATCGGTTTTAGGGTTAACACCCATCATCATCCAGGCTAGCTTGAATCCAGTTCTTGTGCATGCAACATAATACTCATGCATAGCGTGTACTGTGAAAAGAGTTGCCTCTATGTATCTGTGTAAGTACAGGTTTCGGCTTGGTGCTTATAACAGGACACAATTGAGAGCTGTAGAACTAAGGCTGAAGGCAGTGTGAATTTCTCACAGTTCTCCTTCAGTGGGAGATAAAGGTGTTCAGAATACTTGGTCATCCAATCCTTGACCACTCTGCAGAGCACAAAGAACAATTGTCAAATGTATCACTTGTAACGGTGATATTTTGTCAAAGCGTGTCAAGGAGGTACAAAGCTTTCAAAATACTGACAAGGCGAATTTCCTGGTCTCTGTCACTTCTTTACACCTCAGTGTTCACTGGATCTAATATAAGTCTCTGTAGAAACCTACCCTGTCGACATCTTCCCAGTACACAAAAGAGCACACGCTGCTTTCCTATCCTGCTTCTTACTGCCCTCTGCAGAGGTGAGTGGGTGCATTGTGTGTGTGTGTGGGGGGGGTGAAGTGAAAGAGATGCAAGGAAGTATGTGCAGGAGAAAGTGAATAGAGGTTGCTGAAGAGGAAAGATATAAGGTGAAATGTGCAAATGAAATGTTTCAGAAAGATATGAGACACTCCGAAGACACTACCCCTTTCATAGACCATAGTATTTTTTAGTTCACATTCTACTTAAAAGGTTTAAATTACTTTATGTGTGTATATGTATCTTCAAGAAAGAAGTGACTCATACAGATGGATTCACCAAAGAACAAAATTATATTTCCTCAGGTAATATAAGATTGCTTTCTCAGTGGCTGCACAGCTGACACTGCTGAATTTGCAAAAAGCATCGTGAGTGACGATTCCATTGGAATCAATGCAGTTCTGAGATCTCTTGAGATATGAAGTAATCAAGTGATATTGTCAGTGATGTTTAGTCTCTCTGGATGCAGTGATTTTAAATGGTACATACAGACGTTTTCTCTGACGTCCAGTAGTTCATCCTTTAAGACATGTTCCACAGGCATAATCTTCAAATCTGACAGCAAATGGCCACAAGGTTAAAAGGATTGGCTACAGGCTGGTCAAGTTTCTTATTAATGATTGCTGATTTGTGGTTCCTGAATCGTGTACATATGTTATTCACTGTTTGGCCTGCATATTGTTTTTTACAGCGTTGGCACCGAATCAAATAAATAATGCATGTTGAGAGGCATCTAAGATGCTGTCTTATTGCATAGGTCCTTCTCGTGACAGAGCTCGTTACTGATGATGTTTCTAAGATGTGTTTACATGTGATGTACCTTTTAGAATCATCACAGCAATGAACACCTGCATTTGTTACAGCTTACTACAGTTCAACTCTCACAATAAGAAGATTATACATTGGGAGCTCTGCTGTAAGCAGTGACTGGAGGTTTTGGAAAAGTTGTTTTCTTGTGATCCTTCATCTAACCAAAGGTTACAGGGACGTTACAGTTCGGCTCAGATTTCAGTTATACAGTCAGTTACATCATTGATGATATCTCACATGACATCATTGATGACATCATCCAGAGATTGGGAGTGTTTTTAACATTTATGAGTGTTACAAATCTTTACCAAGGTACCACAAAAGTTACATTAGAATACTTGGTGTACTTCTAATGAGTGATACTATTTATAACATATATTATGTGAGTGGCTTATGGGTATGGGAGTGACTAAGTGAATGCCTATGTTGGTGAATATGTGGGTGTGTGAGTCGCTGTATGGTTGAATAAATGGGTGTGTGAGAAGCTGTACTGGTGAATAAATGGGTATGTGAGTAGCTGTATGGGGTGAGGGAGTGGAGGTGAGAGTGGTTGTACTTGTGAGTGAGTGGGAGTGGCTTAATAAATGTCTCGCTGGATGTGGGAGTGGGTGCATGAATGTCTCAGTGGGTCTGTGTGTGGATGCATGAATGCCTGAGTGAGTTTGTAAGTGGGTGTGAGAGTGTCTGAGTGTGTCTGCCAATGGGTGTACAAAGAGGTAAATCTCTACCAAACAAGTGTCCTTCTTCTTAACTATAATAAATAAGTTTGTCTTTCTTTGGTGGAGATACCCTCATTTTCCTCAGCATCAAGAACGCATCACTAAAATTGGCAAGAAACGTGCTGGGAGCCTCTTAAGCTATCAATCGTCCTGGAAAAAGGCGGGAAGACATTTGCACAGTACTATGGTGGGCGGGGCGAATGGGTGAAGCTTCACAATGATTTGCAAATTTGAATACTGGTAGTAATTTAAAGGGAGAACCACGGACTCTGCTCTTACCAGGCAAGGACAAGAAAGAACCCTCTTGTCACAGTCACTACAGATTGCTCTCCAATAGATCAATGATGCATTCACCTCCAAGAAGCATTTCAGATTGTCTTTCAATGTGGAATTGTAGAGAAAACACACATGCTTTGTCTTCGTCAAGCCCAGGAGGTGAGGACTATTAGTCCTTAACAGAAGTGGAGCTTTAATTGGGGCACCTGCTATGTTTATATTTGAAAGTTCTTACCATTGAAGTTTAATTTCTGTGATATAAGCATCAGGCCCAGAACGGCTTGCCAAAAGTTAATGGTGGAGGGGGCCGCGCGGATCCCCTCCCAGGACCGATTTTGACCCAGTGACCCCATCCCTTGGGGCCTTTGCAACAAACAAATAGGGTAGTGGGGCCACCCCTCTGTCCCGGGTCGATTATGGCCCCAGGAACCCTATCCCCTGGGACCAGACCATGTGTCCTTGGGTGCCCTGGTCCCACCCAGGGCACCCAGTATACTGGGGGACCGCAGAGGGGAGCCTCAAGGCCTACATAGTTCCAGCCTGCTCCTGCGGGAGCCGGCATTGCTGTTGCACGCATGGAGCTGCTAGAAATGCAGCTTCCTGTGTGCAAGAGAAATAGTTTCATCTCTTTCCTAGCCTGCATGCCTGCAGGCAGGGAAAGGCATGAAAACTCCACTTCCAGAGAGTGGGAGCGGTTTGATAGCTTCCGAGCTCCCGATTGCTGGAAGCAGAGAGCTTGCTTTTGCTTGCTCCCGCCAAACAAAAGCAAACAGCTGTATCCCAGGGGTGGGCACCCTGGGACATAGCAGGAGCCTGCCATGGGGGGTGGCGATCCCCAGGACCCTATATGACTCCAGGAGTGGGGCTGAGTGGCCCCCTCCTTTGATCTGCCCAGGTCAGCCCTGTGCAGGTGGTGGTCCCCGGAGCCGTATATGGCCCTAGCAGGGTGCAGTGTGCCCCTCATTTAAAAGAAATATATAAATAGTCCCGGGGAGGTAGTGGTGGTCCTCTGGGCCGGGGGGGTCCACGTAGCCCCCTCAATTAAATTTTTTCAATTGTAGCCCGAAAATGTTATGTTATGTTATGTTATGTTAAATTTAGCTTATAAAGCGCACGTACGCCCGTAGGCTTCATGGCGCTGTAGGAAGTTTTCAGAGCATAACACAACAACAGGAGGACAACTTAGAACGTCTAAGGATAAGCTTCTCTAAAAAGCCAGGTCTTAAAGGCTAGTCTAAAGGCTAGAATATCCTCGTGTGACCTAAAAGAAGCTGGCAAGGAGTTCCAGAGGGAGGCAGCAAGAAAATGAAAAGAGCTGCCGCCCTGACGTTGTTTCCTAACAACCGGCACCATGAGCAAGTTTTTGTGACCAGAGCGGAGGTTGCGGGAGGGGGTGTATCTGGCAAGCAGATTGATGATAAATTTGGGGCCTTTACTTTGTAATGCCCTAAAGATAATGCAGCCGGTTTTAAAAGCCACCCTCTGGGCCACCGGCAGCCAGTGCAGGTCTGCCAGGCCTGGCCTGATGGACTGCCATTTAGGAAGCCCACAGATCAGCCTGGCCGCCTGATTTTGAACCAGCTGCAGCCTCTTGAGCTGCCCGGCTGGAAGGCCCAAATATAAACTATTTGAGTAGTCCAGCCTGGACAGCACAAGGGCGATGGTCACCTGTATCAGGGCAGAATGGGTTAGGAAATGGGCAATCTTTCTAATCTTGCACAGCTGAAAGAAGCAAGCGGAAACCACTGACCCTACCTGACTTTTCAGGGAGAGGTCTTCACTAAAGGTGACTCCAAGGCTCTTAACTGTGCGGGATTTGGAGGGGGGGTTTCCCATCTCCGGAGGCCAAAATTGAGGTCCCCAGCTGAGTTCGCTCTTCCCAGGCAAGATCAATTCAGTCTTGCCTGGGTTAAGTTTTAGGTGGTTAAGGCCCATCCATCTCTGGATATGAGCCATGACCTCCCTAAACTCAGTGACAGCATCCGGCGACCCCAGGGGGAAAACCAATTGCAGATCATCTGCGTAGTTAAAGATCCACACTTTGAATTTCCTCAAGGAGTACAAAAGGGGACGCAAGTATAAATTAAATAAAAGGGGGGACAGGGATGAGCCTTGAGGGACCCCGCAATCGTTCTTAATTCTAGGGGCTGTGAAGGTGCCCAATCTCACTGCTTGAGTCCGGTCGGACAAAAATGATTCCACCCAGCTCAGGGCAGCACCTCTGAGGCCTGCCTGCTCGACACGGCCGACCAAAATAGTGTGGTCGACCGTGTCGAATGCAGCAGACAGGTCAAGAAGCACCAGTGCCTGGTGGACATCCCTGTCTGCGTTACACCGAAGTGTATTCTGGACTGCCAGGGTTACCGTCTCGGTCGAATGGCCTGGACGGAACCCAGCTTGATTTGGCTCCAGAAATCCAGTGGTTTCCACAAAGTTGGAAAGGCAATTGGAGACGTGAGCCTCCAATATCTTGGATAGGAACGGCAGCAGGGATATAGGACGATAATTTGATGAGTCCTGAGGGTCCAGACCTGGTTTTTTAATTAGAGGGATTAGCAGAGCATGTTTAAAGCCAGTAGGTACCCTGCCCTGGGTCAGTGATTTATTTAGTAGGGGTAGAATACCCTGAGGGATAGTCTGACCGATTTCCGAGAAGATGTGGGGAGGGCAGATATCATTAGGGGATCCGGACTTTACCCTCGTCAAAAGTGAAGTGGTGGTTCCCAGGGCTTGGGGCAGGCCTGTGCGTCCCCCTAGTTTTTGTATGCAGCTCTACGTGCCTCCGGGACCTGGCCCACCCGGGGGCTTTCATTGAAAACAAGCGTGGGAGACTGCGCTTGTTTTTTTTCTCAATTTTTGATTGAAGTTCACAAATTTTTGCAAATTTGGCAGCCAATCAGAGATTTCCTTTAATTTCTCCAAAACTACTGAATGGATATACACCAAATAACTGAAAGTGTGATCTGTGAACCAAAACCTACCTTTCTGCCAAATTCGGTATAATTCCGTTCAGCGGTTCGACCTGTAGTCGTGTTCAAAACCCCAATGGGAATTAACATGGGAAGCACAATTTTCCAACCACCCTTTTTCTCAGCTCCCACTTGACAGATCACCCCGAAGCTTCCCATGCACAACTAGAATCATCACCAGACGTTTTAAAAAGCATTTTGTGAAGATTCATCATCCGTCCCCCAAGAGATAGGCAAGTCAAAAAACGCTTTTCCTATGGAAATGGATTGCTATCTATGACTACCTACGGGTGATCATCTTCACCCCTACAACGACTTCTGTGATACTTTGAAGGGTCATTCCCACAGGTTGTCTGTCTTATATTGTGTGTAATACAATTTTAAAGTAAGACTTACATGTTAACAGTGCTTTCTAGTACAGGCTGGAACCTCGTAACACTATAAATACACATGTCTCTATTCTGCACTATGAGAACAAGGATTACATTCTGTGACTCTCTGGTCCCATAAACAGACATCTGTTTACATTAATCAACTGATGTTTTATAATGTGAAGAGTGCATTTCCCATCAATTAGTTTAATTTGCATTTATTTTTCATTTACATTATTTTATATGCTTTTGCTGTGAAGGTGACAAAAATAACAAAATGCTTATAGAATATTTTGTTTTTTTAGCCATATATTTGAGCCTGCCACCACAGGGCACGTCATGCGCAACATCAAAGGACTGATTGGCTGGCCGCAACCTGAAAGAAAAGTTGCAGCCACCATTTTCTTTTCTCCAGAAACAGTCCTCGGGGCTAAAATATTGGCTGTAATGTTTATGAAGGGGTCAGGGTAGAGATTCTTTGACTCTATGGGGGGGATATAAGTGGGGTAAAAGTGCTAATTCTTATTTTAAAATGTGTGTTAATATTTGTTTTCATGATTTTGAGCTCTGCCGACCAGAGCTCAGTGCAGCCCCCTGTGGAACCTTGAATCTTGCCTGTGGAACAGCAAATCCTGCACCACTCTGCAAACGCTCCTCCTGGCTCACTAATCTTTGGGGGTGAAGTCTCCTTGGATGCTGAGGGTTGTTGGGGGCGAAGAACCATCCTGTTACCACCAGATATTACCACACAGTGGGATTTCTGAGAGCTCTTCAGAGACCCTGCCCCGAAACCGCGAATTCTGCCAGTGCAACCGCAAATCCTGCACCACTCTGCAAACGCCCCTCCTGGCACACTAAACATTGGGTATGAAGTCCTCTTGACTGCTGAGGGATGTTGGCGGATAAGAACCCCTCCTGTTACCATCAGAAAGTCCCTCACAGTGGGATTGCTGAGAGCTCGTCAGAGGCCCCGCCTCTCTTTCTCCACCACATTGAGGAAAGTCAGGAAAATGGTCAGGCGATTTAGTCGATGTTTCTCAAGTAATTTTTGCCCGGCGTTAAACGCCTCTAATACCATACGAATTTTATCAAATAAAGAGGCAGGCGCTGGAGACAGGAAGACAGGAAACAAGTTTTATTCCGACGGAGCAGAACACATCAGATCGGACAACAAGGTATCGTCTCGAGGTGCTCTCTTTAGCCTCTCTGAGGCCTGGCCTTTTATACACTGGTTTACGACATGTGACCATTCTTTATTACAATAAAGACATTGTGAAGTAATGAAAAATGACATCCCCGGTATCCCCACAGTTCCGGCTCATTCCAACACGTGGCTACAGTAGAGGTCCTCACCCCCCGTACAAAAGGAGGGGGCTATCACGCAGCTGAGTGTTTCGCAGATTCCTTTGGAATGTGTGCGCCTGATCGAATCTCAAGGGATGGGGAGGTCATGATCAATAGTAGCTCCTTTGAAGAGGGGCGAGTGCATACAGTAGTGGGCAATAAACTGTATCCTCAGGCCAAGGGATGACCAGCGGTCCGTGCAGACAATCGGGCTCAGAGGAAGGGGTCATCAAAGGAGGGGTATTCATGGAAGGAAAGGAGGTGTTGGTCAGGCGCGGGGTGTGATTCCCAGAGACAGAGTCATGCGGAAGAGGAGGTTTCATGACTTGTGCATGTGAGCGCGGGGGCAGCCAGGGTGCATGGGGGGATGCTTGCAGGGTCAGGGAAGTGCGCCGATGATCGATCGTGAACAGAGAGACCATGGTACCTAAAATGGCTGTCGTGTATGTTTATACATGAGTCTGAGGAATGGGCAAGATGGCGCAGATGATGTTCAGTTCACGAACCAATATTCCACAGTCCTCCCTTTTAACATGTCTCGCCAGCTTGTCAATTCGGATCTATCCCCATAAGACCACGTATTTCTATCTCATAGAGGGGACTCATGTGCTCAGTTCTAAAGTCCAAAGTCTTAGGGCACATACAGTTAGAAATGAGTGAACACAAAGGTGGCAAACATTGAATACCTAAGCAACACCCACACAGTATCAGGACTGGTATCAGTATAAATGTAAACAACCTCCATCCCCAGTCCTTCAAAGTGTCCCAAAACCAACTTCCAAGCGACCATCCTTCTTGCTCCTGGTGAACCTCTGAGGATAGTCTGTGAAGGTGTTCGATTGCTTTGTAGACCGAAGGCGAGTTATCTGGCACGTAGGTGCAACAGCTGGAGCCGATGATGCGGCATGCTCCTCCGCGGTCGGCCAGAACCACATCTAGGACAAGGCGGTTTTGAAGAGCCACCAGGCGGACTGCCTGAAGCTCAGCCGTGTTGTTAGCGAGGATGCCAGCCGTGATGTTAATGGTTGTTTCCACTGCCTGAGTCAGGTGTCGGATAGCGCGGCTATTTGCCATTGGGCCCCACAGAGGAACAAGTCCCTTCACCGCATCCAGGAACTGTGCTCCGGTGGAGTCGGCTTGTCCAATGTCTCCGGCACGCTTTTGCCGGTGATGGTAGGCTGGGGCCACATACGTGGGGGGAAGAATGAAGGCGATGTAGCACGTACCCCTCCAACCTTTCGGGAGCCAAGTGTAAGCTTTGATGCCACAAACAAAGTACATATTCGGAGAAGCAACAAAGGAGGGGGGATCAACTGAGACCAATGTTCTGGTGATACGGCAGGAACTGTGACCCACCACCTGTGTTCCCCGGCCTTCGAGGCACACGAGACCTGTGACATTATTGACGGACAGGGCCACAGTCAGAGTGGCAGCCGTTCGCTTCCGCAGGTGGGCGAAGGTTGGTCTAGCTGGATTGTGGAGTACTTGCATCTCGACTCGTTCTTTGGCAGGGATGTTCATATGAAAGGCAGAACCTGAGGTCACAGGACAAAAGGGGGCAGATGTCCTTCCTGTTTTGTTCAGCCAGAACCCATAGTAGAAATGTGACACTGTTTGACCAGAAGCGGCGTTGACCGTGTGGCATTCCTGCAAGAGGATCAACCAGGCGAGGCAGGAGCCATGTACTGAGAAAGGAGAAGGGATGAAGGGGATGGAGTGTCCAGTGGCATGCGGGAGCAACCCGCAGATCCAGCAGTTTGTGGCATTTGCAGCAAGGTTGTGTTGGTGCAATAGTTGCACGAAGGAATTGTTCCAGAACTCCTTACGCCTTTCTCGGAGCTGAGGCGAAAGGGAGATCAGGTGATGCTCTTTCATGGTGGTTGGCTGTGCAGTGGTCAGCAATATCTGATGAGCGGGTGTGCTGTCCTCCAAGATCCAGAAGGAAGTCATGAGGAGGAGGCAAAGGAGGAAGAGAATGAAGAAGGCGATTGTCTTTGATTCGTGCAAATTGTCAGTCTTTGGGTTCCTGTAGTGGGTATTTCCTGTTGCTTTCATCATCTTCTTATCTGGCGCTTCCATCATCTTCTTATCTGGCGCTTCCATCATCTTCAAGGTGCTCGGTAGTGGGCAGAACCACAGACTTTGTTTAGCTTCTCTCCGGGTAACCCGTGGTTGTTTTAGGTCACCGTTCTGAGATTTTAACTTAGTCCGTGGTCTACTTAGCCGAAGCTCCCTCCTTTCGACGCAGGAAATACCCTTCCCGGGATGGCACAGTGGGATCAGAGAATTTTGCAAGTTCAAGTGCCTCGGTATCAGGATAGCAGTTCAACGATGGTCGGTCTTTGTTCAGGAGCTCTTCTTGGGTGTCGACGTTTTCTGTCGTGGCCAGGGTCGAGGAGACCTTCTTGTAGTGGTGGGCGAGCAGCCAGTGCCTTTTTCCCTCCACTCGAAGAGCCGTCCGAGTGGTGATCAGTACTTGCCAGGGGCCCGTCCACCGGGGTTCCAGACTCTTTGCCCGTTGAAAATTCCGGACTAGAACATAATCTCCCGGTTGGATATCGTGACCGGGACCCCTGGAAGCATCGGGGATGGCCTGCTGCACCTGTTGATGAATGACAGACAACGTTTTAGTTAATTTGCACAAATAATCTGACAGCAGGACGTCGGGGACGTCGTGAATGGAGGTCGGTTTGGGGGCAGTCCATAGGTTCATTGGTCGCCCAAACACAACCTCGTAGGGGGTCAAGTGGTGCTTAGTGGGAGTGGAGCGCATCGATAGCAATGCCAGTGGGAGGGCATCTGGCCACTTAAGCCCTGTGGTGGCCACTATTTTTGACAGTTTCAGTTTCAGTGTAGCATTGTGTCGCTCAACTAGGCCAGCGGATTGGGGGTGGAAGACCGCATGGAACCGCTGTTTTACTCCCAGCCCCTTCAAGATTAGTTGGATAACTTCAGCTATGAAGTGGGGGCCATTGTCGCTCCATAAAATTCGACAAAGGCCGTAGCGGGGAAAAAACTCTTTCAGTAGTACTTTGGCAGTAGTCATGGCAGTGTTATCACGGGTTGGATAGGCTTCCACCCAATTGCTGAAGGCGCATACAATGACTAATACGTACTTCAAGTCTTGGCATCTCTCCAACTGGATGTAATCCATCTGGAGGACCTCAAAGGGGTGGTCGGGGATCCCAAACCCTCCCCGGGGTACTACAGTTCCTTTCCCGGGGTTGTGTTGTAGGCAGATAAGGCACTGCTGGACCAGGCGTTTGGCTGAGTCGGGGATTTTGTTGTTGTGCCAGACTTTGGAAATGAGTTCAATCATGGGGGCAGAACCTATGTGTGCAGGGGAGTGTGCCATAGTCAGTATGGGACTCAAGTATGAGTCAGGCAGCAACCATTTGTTAGTGTCTTTTGTCCGCCAGCAGCCTTCATCGTCCTTCAGACCCACCCGTGCCCATTCAGTTAGTTCGTGAGGTGTGCTGGCCGACTGGATGTCCCTAATCGTTTCCCTAGCGTCAGTCCATTTTTCTGCTTGTGACCTGGTCACATATATGCGTGTCGTTGTCCTATTCTCAGCTGTGGTTCGGGCAGTGATGTTGGCCAGTGCGTTTCCCTGTCCAACTAAGTCCGTCACCTTCTTGTGTGCCTGGCATTTGATCACTGCTAATCGTTTGGGGAGGAGGACTGCTTCAATCAGGGCGGAGACTAGATCTCCGTGAAGGATGGCCGTGCCGTGGGACGTCAGGAATCCCCTTTCCCTCCACAAGAGCCCAAAATGATGAACCACCCCGAAGGCATACTGGCTGTCCGTGTAAATGTTTGTCGTGGTTCCTGCTGCTATGATACATGCTCGTGTGAGGGCAATTAGCTCTGCCGCCTGTGCGGATCGTTGCGTGATGCGGGCTGTTTCAACTACTGTTAGGGCTGTCGTCACCACATAGGCAGCTGAAGTGGTGCCGTCTGGGAGTTTGATACAAGAGCCGTCTACCCATAGCTCTCCATCAGGGTCTGTAAAAGCAATGTCTCGGAGGTCAATTCTACTCCTGGTCTGTTCGTCCGTGAGGGTCACACAGTCGTGTATAGAGGGCGCATCGGGGTCATTTTCAGGCAAGGGCAACAGTGTGGCAGGATTCAAAGTTGTGCATCTCTTCAGAGTGATGTGGGGTGCAAGTAGAGTCAATTTGTACCCCGTCAGTCGTGCACTGGTCAGGTGTTGAGTCTTGGTCTGGTTCAAAAGGGTGTCAACTGCGTGGGGTACCAACACCGTGAGAGAGTTTGAAAGTACAATACCCTCACTCTGACGGATAGAGACAGCAGCGGCGGCTACTGCTCGAAGGCAGGCAGGTAAAGCTCTGGCGATTGGGTCAAGAGTGGCAGAGAAGTAGGCACAAGGGCGTTGTTTGGAGCCGATGGGCTGAGTTAGAACAGACAATGCGCATCCCTCCCTTTCGTGAGTGAAGAGAGAGAAGGGCTTGGAGTAATCTGGTGTTCCTAGGACGGGTGCCGAGCAAAGGGCATCCCGCAACTCCTTAAAGGACGCTTGGCATTCGGGGGTCCAAGGGAGTGGGAAGGGAACATCTTTGGCCAACAGGGAAAGTAGGGGCTTTATAATGAGACTGAAATTTGGTAACCATTGTCGGCAAAAAGAGGTAAGGCCCACCAATGAACGGACTTGCTTCTGTGTTTTTGGGATGGGGGTGTCTAGGATGGTCTGGATTCGGTCGGGTGTAAGTTTCCTCCCTTCTTTGGACAGGAGATGGCCTAGGTATGTCACTTGAGGTTGGCAGAATTGCAGTTTCTTTTTGGAGACTTTGTGGCCATTCTCCGCAAGAAAGTGCAAGAGTTGGATAGTGGCCGTGATTGCAAGTGGAGTGGTGTCGGCCGCCGAAAGGATATCATCGACATATTGGATCAACACCACTCCATCTGGTAGCTGGACGGCGTCCAGCTGTCTTTTGAGGGCCTGGCTGTAAATGCTAGGACTTTCAGTGTAGCCCTGGGGAGCTCTACAAAATCGGTACGAACGGTTTTTTAAGGTGAAGCCGAAGAGATAACGGCTGTCTGGATGGATGGGGATAGAGAAAAATGCATTCTTGAGATCAATAACGGTGAAGGTGGTGGCAGTGGACGGGATGAGGGTCAGAATGGTGGTGATGTCTGAGACTACGGGGTATTGTGCCACCACCACTTTGTTGACTTCTCGCAGGTCGATGATGAAGCGGTACGCTTTCTCATCTCCCTCACCTTGCTTCTTAACAATGGGTAGGATAGGGCTGTTGCAGACATTACTAACCACTTCCTCTACCACTCCTGCATCTACCAGGGACTGAATAATTGCTACCAATGCCTTCTCGCCTTCAGGCGATATCCGGTACTGTGGGAGTTTCGGGAGTATTGCGTCTGGTCGAACAGTTATGTGCACAGGGTCGATCATCATTCGTCCTACATCCGAGTCGTTTCTGGCCCATAGGTACAGGGGTAGGGTGTCAAGCAAGGTTAGGTCAGCATCAGTTATAGAGTACATATGTCGTGCGGGACGGGATCTGGACATGTTCGGGTTGTCGTACAGGATGACTCGGACTCCATCTGGGGAACACCTGATAGTAGCTCGGAAATGTTTTAGTAAATCAATACCCATAATGGCGTCAGGGGAGTTGGAGGAGAGCAGAAATGTTGTGTCCGTGGGGTTGTTTCCTAGGTCAAAGGAGATAGGTACAGACAGGGGATTAGTGGAGGGCGTTCCATCGAAACCTATCGATGTAATGTGTGAGCCAGACAAGGGTGCCCTTGGAATCAGTCACTTTGATAATACACTACGTGTCGCTCCAGTGTCTACCAAAAATGGAGACTTTGTGCCCAGGACCTTAGCGGTGACGTAAGGACCTTGCGGGTCAACACAGAGCTCGACTGGATCCCTCCCTTGCCCCTGGCAGTCCTATGCGAAGTCGGGGGTGTTCTCACTGTCAGATAGTTGGTACTGGTTCTGTCGGGGGCGGTCAAATGTGTTCGATCTTCCTGGTCTGTCGCTGTTGGGGTCGTTTGTGTATCCCCGTCCCTGTCCTCTAGTCCTGGGGCCATTCATCATGTCCCTCGTTTCTTTATTTTTAATTAGTTCCAGAAGAGCCGGACATTGAGACTTCCAATGCCCGAATCCTCTGCAAAATGCACACTGATTATCTTCTATATCCCTACGTCCAGAGTAGGGAGTGGGTGTGCGGTCCTTTGGGGGTGGATTTCTAGGGGCGATTGATTGATAGCTCCCCCTGTGTAGTTCTTTCCCGACTGCCACCCCTTGTATCTGAGCTATCATCACCCTTTCTTTCAAATCTTTCTTCTTTCTCTCGGTTGCCCTATCATTCTCATTCTTTTGGTGTTCGTAGTACTGAGCCATTTGGAGGATAGCGGCGGGTTTGGAGGCCCCCCAACTACTCTCGCTCGTTTGTAACTTTTCGGAAACCTCTCGTGACAGACCCTTTACGTAGTTTTGCACAAATATGTGTTGTCCGGTTGCGGTGGTCATGTCTTGGCCACTGTAGTCGGAGAACACCGTTTCGAATCGGGAGAAGTATTCTGATACGTCTTCCTGGGGTTTCTGACGGCAAGCCGTGACTATTGACCAATCTACCTTTTTCTCTGGGATCAAGGTTTTTAGCTTTTGAACTATTTTGTCCGGAAGTTCCAGTATGTCTTTTATCGGTTTCCTTCCGGGCTCTCGTCGTCTATCTAGCTCACTGAGTTGATTCCAGGTATGTCCAAACAGATCTGTGTGTTCGGCTTTCCGGATTTGCTTCCACACGTCAGCCGGCAGACATAACCCGAAAAACAAATCAATGTCTGCTAGAGTCATTATCGTTGAGCCCAAGGCTGTACCTAATTCGGTGTAAAATGCTGTCGGGTTTTTCCTTAAATCAGGCAGGGTTTGCCTAAAGGTTAAAATATCTTGTCGATCCCATGGTTGGTAAACCCAATTGTACACAACCCTTCCTTTTGCATCTGCGTGGTTGATATCGTCGTTTGTTCCCTGACCTCTTGGGGGAACCCAGTAGGGGGCGGCTTCTCTGATAGGCATCATAGTGTTGGTTACCTCTAATGGGGACTCAGCCGTTTCAGGGACTGTGATCTTAACCTCTGGTTTCTGTTCCGTGAGGTGGCGGAAGACTTCAAGCGTTTGCATGAAAAGGTCCGTCACATCGCGTTCAGTCCCATCTCCAACGTTGATCTTTCTATATAGGGTCGTCAGCTTAGCAGGACCCTTAGTCTGATACCTATCCTCATATGTGTTCAGGGTGTGGTAGCTGAACCGTAAAATGAAATGCCGTCTATGGCTACCGGCATGTGAATTGTGCACATCCATCGTATATTCTTCGCTCTCTTTCCGTTCTACCAATGTCTTTGCTATCTTGTCAATCCCATCCCGCTCATCTTTGCTCAACCTATTTGGTCTGGCCGTTAGCTGCTTGCTAGTCTCGAGTTCATCTGATGTTGTTACCAATGTGGCTGGTGCGAAGGCCGTAAGAGCCGGGGCACTAGCGCTAGAGTCACCCTCACCCGCAATCAGAACTGGTAGGTGCTGTGCCAGAGGCTGGCAGGGGGCATAAGGAGGGGGCATGTAGATAATCGGAGGACCTAGCAGTAACTCGTCGTTTGCCCGTTGTTTGGAGGGCATCTCCGGGTAGAGCGTAGAGGGGGTCCTAACAGGGCATTGGCCTGTCGACCCTGATTCTTGCGTTTGTCTAACCTCCTCTCTCCTTCTTATTTCTTCATCTAGTTCCTTCGCTGCCAGGTGGGCTGCCTTTCGTAACTCTTTCCCTATTCTTGTTTCTTCTCTTTTCCTTCCTTGTTCTGCTTCTTTGCTCCACATGCCGATACTATCGAGCATGGTGGGTGTTGCCTTATTTATTCTAACAGCTGTTTCTAGCGCTTTTATTTTATGTTCATCAAAGGAACCTATCAGTGGCCACTGACTTTCGGGGTCCTTCTTTGTATATTTATGCCATAACTTACTATAAGCTAAAGCGACTAGTCCTTGTTTAATGAACATGTCCTTATTAGGGGTGCCTTCCAATGGAGCTGGATGGTTCATCTCTAATAAGCGGTCCGGGTTGTTCCAACTACCAATCAGTGGGGAGAAGACAGGCATGACAGATTACAACGGGGGACAAAGGTCCGCACTACCTATCTCTCACTGTTTGCAAAGACTAGACAGAATATGGCTATTCTACGTTATTTGCAAGCAGAGAACCTCAAAAGAACTATACTCCAAACAATCTATGTTCGGACAATCAATCAATGGGGAGAAAAATAGGTACGACAGATTACAATGGGGGACAAAAGTCCGCGTTACCTACCCTTCACTATCCGCAAAGGGAGATAGAATATTCCTATTCCTCCCCGTTTGCAGGCAGCGAATATCTCAAAGAGCGACAATGCAAATACTAGTATTTCAATCAATCAAACAATCAATCAATTCGCAATTCGTCGTGTGTCACGACCTTACCCGGACCGTATGGACAGTTTCTTGTCTTCCGCTTCCAGCGCCTGATCGTCCTCTACTCTCTGCTGCTACCGCGGCACTCCTGATGGTTCCCAGTCAGGACCGTAGATCACTCGGGAGAGGTCTGCTTGGAACCAGTGAAGTTCGGATGATCGGCTGTCAGACGAGGGTCTATCGGACAGGAGCTCTCCCGATCGTTGCAGTCGTTCACTCTGTCGTCGGGACCTCTCCCACTGGATCCACGTGTCGCTGATGGGCCCCACACTTGGGACGCCAATTGAGGAAAGTCAGGAAAATGGTCAGGCGATTTAGTCGATGTTTCTCAAGTAATTTTTGCCCGGCGTTAAACGCCTCTAATACCATACGAATTTTATCAAATAAAGAGGCAGGCGCTGGACACAGGAAGACAGGAAACAAGTTTTATTCCGACGGAGCAGAACACATCAGATCGGACAACAAGGTATCGTCTCGAGGTGCTCTCTTTAGCCTCTCTGAGGCCTGGCCTTTTATACACTGGTTAACGACATGTGACCATTCTTTATTACAATAAAGACATTGTGAAGTAATGAAAAATGACATCCCCGGTATCCCCCCAGTTCCGGCTCATTCCAACACGTGGCTACAGTAGAGGTCCTCACCCCCCCTACAATAGGAGGGGGCTATCACGCAGCTGAGTGTTTCGCCGATTCCTTTGGAATTTGTGCGCCTGATCGAATCTCAAGGGATGGGGAGGTCATGATCAATAGTAGCTCCTTTGAAGAGGGGCGAGTGCATACAGTAGTGGGCAATAAACTGTATCCTCAGGCCAAGGGATGATCAGCGGTCCGTGCAGACAATCGGGCTCAGAGGAAGGGGTCATCAAAGGAGGGGTATTCATGGAAGGAAAGGAGGTGTTGGTCAGGCGCGGGGTGTGATTCCCAGAGACAGAGTCATGCGGAAGAGGAGGTTTCATGACTTGTGCATGTGAGCGCGGGGGCAGCCAGGGTGCATGGGGGGATGCTTGCAGGGTCAGGGAAGTGCGCCGATGATCGATCGTGAACAGAGAGACCATGGTACCTAAAATGGCTGTCGTGTATGTTTATACATGAGTCTGAGGAATGGGCAAGATGGCGCAGATGATGTTCAGTTCACGAACCAATATTCCACAACTCTGCAAACACACCTCCTGATGCTCCACTGGTTAAGGGATGAAATCCCCTTGGATGATGAGGGTCGTTGGGTGTCAAGAACCCCCCATGTTACCTCCAGTAAGTCCCATGCAGCGGGATTGCTGAAAGCTGATTGGAGTCACACCCCCTTTCACCTTAACTCTGCAAATGCATTTCCTGGCACACTAGTAATTAAGGGATGAAGTCCCCTTGCATTCTGAGGGCCGTTGAGGGCCCAGAACCCTTCATGTTGTCATCAGTAAGTACCACACAGTGGTATTGCTGAGAGCTTGTGGGAGGCGCTGCCCCCTTTCTTCACCTACTGTATAGACCCATACAGCAGCTCACAGACCCATACAGCCACTCACAAACCCACTCACACACCAACACAGCTACTTACACACCCACACAACGACCTTTACAGCCACTCACACACCCACTCTCAAAGGTTACAGTAAGGAAATAAAATGTAAAAACCCTTCAAAATTCACTGAAAAAAAACAAAGGTTACAAGGACGTTATAGTAAAGAATTAGCATCTAAAAATCCTTAGAAATTCACTGAAAAAAACAAAGGTTACAGGGAAGTTATAGTTAGGTTCTGAATTTACACTCACAAACTATAGAAATTCAGCAGTCCTAGTTAGAGTTATTCCAAGGAAATATAACTTGTGCCCTAAGGTAACTACAACTCGCACACTCACCATGCATAGCTAACTACCTCACATGTTACATCATTGATGACATCTTCTATAGCATGATTGACATTATCAGTATAACATTTGTAATAAAACGATTGATGAAAAAACTGTGCATGGCGGGGGCATGAGTTACAGTCAGCTTAGAGCCTTATAGTTATCTTAGGTTCCAGGTACAATCACAGTCCTTGGTACATCTCTCAGGCCTATTCATTTCTTCATCTGAACCTCTTGTCTTTAAAATTAGTTTTTACACCTTTGTTTAAGGCAGGTTAATTCGAAGTAGGTCCATGCCTACCTGATATATGCCCGCTTGCCAGTATATGTTTCTAAAATAACACAATGACTTCCAATGGCGATTACTTCCAGCAAGTGGTTAGCCTGAAAATCGGCATGAATCCTGGCTTTCTTAACGTTTCATCTTTCATTCACATTTTGCTTCCTTCAAACCACAACATAGAGCATGGGCTAGAAGGTCAGCTTTCTTCAGTCATTGGATTTCTTTCACTGTGAGTGTATAGTTTTAAATAGCAACATCAGGACTCAAATGGGTGTCAGAGAGCTTTATGTAAGATCTGTGTCATACGACCACAACAGTTTACAAAAGGACGGTTTCATATGAAGCACATTAAGAGTAATAAACGGACTGTTGACAGTGTGGTCAAGTAATTTTCAAGATAACAATTTTAGATTTAAAAGTGCAGAAAAGCACTGAGATAAAATAGACTAATTGCAGTTCAAGTGGATTTAAAAGTAGTTCCATATGGTTGAGCTATTTAAAGAAGATCTGTGTTGAGCACTGGATCATTGACACATTAAGCACCTGGATACTCTCTCAGGTGATAAACATAACATAGCATAACTGCAATCAGTAGAATGTAGCAAGGCACTAATTGATCAAATGCCGACTCTGCATGGACCATTATGACTCGACCTGTGGTCATCCACGTCCGCCAACGCGAAGAATCAGGGCCACCTCCACAACTTGGAGAGTGCCCTGGATATTGTCATGGTTGCCAGGGAGAACATAGCACCACATGGCAAATGGCTAAAGAGAGAGGGAGTGAATTAATAGCATCACTTTCTTGAGCAAAGTGAACTGGAAATGAAGATTGCTCCACCACGGAGTAGTTTGTGTCAGGAAGAGGCACGGAGGAGGGGGTATCACTGTGCCCAGGGCAGATTCACGCCTTGTATTAGACCTGGTGATGGAATGCTCTCTGCTGCCCTGTTAGGAACCTGGAAGCATCTAAAGAAGCAACGAGTTTGCATAGATGAAGACTGCAGATAATGCACTGGAAGGACTTGTTTCTGTAAAACTAAAACTGTGTACGTTTTCACCTGCAAATACCTAGTTGCAGGTCTGCAACTGCCTGTTGTGGGATTAGGAGAATAGAATCCAGTAGCGTTGCTGCATTCCAGCCTCATAATATGCTAGTTTACATAAGATGCTAAAGTTGTTCAAAGCAATATCCAAGCCAGGCATGGAGGATCAGGAATGTGATCTACTGAAACAACTGTGGAAATATCTCTCCAGTTTTTTGAGGAGATGGCCTTAATGAAGTGGGGAGGAAAATGATACGCTCACTTTTGTCATTATGGACAAAGCAAAAAGACTGTTTGAAGAGTTTTTGATATCATGAAGTTTCTTTAACAAGTTTGGGCATTACTGGTGAGTACTTGATGAGCCAGGACTGTTTAAACACTCCTGGGCATTATCAAGAGAGCTTGGCAGTCAGGCATTATCAAGAGCACTTTGTGAATTTTGCCTTTATCAATAATCACTTGGTGAGCGTGGGCATCCTCAAGGCTCTTTAGCAAGTCTGGTCATTGCCATGAGCCCTTGGTGAACAGGACATTATCAAAAGCCCTTGGTGAGTCGGGGTATTATCAAGAGCAGTTGATGAATCTAGGCCAAGACTCATCAACTGCTCTCAATAATACCCGACTCACAAAGAGTCCTTTGTTTATCTGGGCCTTTTGCATGGCTCTAAGCCAGATCTGGGAACTTTCAAGTTCACATGAATAATCTGGATATCATCAAAGCTCTTTGGCAGATCTGGGCTTTATCAAGAATCCTTGGTTATCAGAGCATTATAAGGATCACTTAGTGAGTCTGGGCATCTGCAAGGCTCGTAGGCAGATCTGGGCATTATCAAGAACCCTTGGCTGCCATGGCATTATGATGATCACTTAGTGAGTCTGGGTATCTGCAAGACTCTTTGGCAGATCTGGGCATTATCAAGAATCCTTGGGGGCAGATTTATGATGGGAATGCGTCACGTTTGCGTCACGCAACTGCGGCGTAAACGTGGCGCATCCCTACGACCCATTTACAACGTGACGCATCTAGGCAGATGCGTCACGTTGTAAATCCCTGCGCCACTTGTGGGCGTTCCGGCGCAGGGTGGGCGTCCTGGGGCAGGTGCGCCTCGCAAAAGTGGCTGAGTGAAATCTATAAGATTTCACTCAGTCACTTTCAGGCCCATGCTGCGTCAAAACCCTGCGCCTGCTTGAAGCAGGCGTAGGTCTTGACGCAGCATTGTATAGATGGGGAACCCCTGAGCCTTGCTGGAGCTGCGTCGCGCTTGCGACGCAACTCCAGCAATGCGCCACCTTTACGGCACAGATGCGTCACGCATCTGTGCCGTTTTTGCCCCATGGTGCGCCGCATTGTAAATGCGGCGCACCATGGGTGGCGGAGCAGCGGCGCAAAATAACTGGCGCATCCCTGGGGATGCGCCAGTTATCATAAATCTGCCCCTTGGTGATCAGGGCATTATGGAGATCACTTAGTGAGTCTGGGCATCTGTAAGACTCTTTAGCAAGTATGAACATTATCAAAAATCCTCGGTGAATCAGGACATTATTAACAGCCCCTGAAGGATTTAGTTATCCTCATGACACCTAGGTGGTTCTGGGCATTATTAAAAGAGGTCGTCTCGCTATATTATTAAAGCCCTTTGGCAAATGTAAGCATTATCAAGGGCAGCTGTAAAATCTTGTTATTATCACGAGCTGGGACTGAACATTGTGCAGTCTGCAGGTCAACCATATGTGCTGACAATCAGTAGCAGAAAGTGGCCATGCAGTGGCAAACCTACAACGTAAAGACCTGTATGCACATGTGTATGCTGGGCATATCACCTGACTAGAGCTGGCCCATTTGTCTTGAGGTCTATTCAAACTCGTTCAGACCCATCATTACAGTATTGAGAGAGAGGAGCACAGACGGGACTTTAACTAATTCCTTCCCGTTTTTCACCCTTCTCATAGAAGTAATACCAGCCTGACATTGCAGCCCCTTTTTGCTCGGGATATCAGAACCAACCCCTTGCTTCCCGCATCCTTGCCATTTCTTTGGGTGAGTGTTCTACCCTATCGGCTACCACAATGAATAAAATTTTGTTGAGCACACTGTTTGCACAGTAGTTTTAAGCGCGTACCCATTCCGTTTTCTTTATACCAAATGTGATGGGGCCTGGAGTACGCAGACCTGAGCCCTTCTGTTCCACTACTCAGGATCCACTCTGGTTATACTAGGTGAGTCATGCCCAAATATTTTTGGTTTGCATTTTGAACACACTCACTGAAATATGCCTAACCCACTTTCTGTCTAAATCTACAGGCTGTCCTTTCCCCCTCCACCCTCCTGATGAAGACCTGCAATGACCACTCAATAGTGCTTATATTGGGTTGAAACGTTGATGCTACCATCTGGTCCAGTTCAAGGCTCTGCGCGAGGAATTAAACTTGGATTAGCAGCAGAGTCCCAGTCTTGGGCTCCCCTTCCCTTGTACATATTTTAATCACATTGTACATATTACGCATTCAATTGTATCACTGAGCACAATATGTCACCTGATCACTGTTCACCCTGACACCGCACCTGTTATGACAGCTCTTTATTTGAACATGGGTAACTGATAAATGATCCAATTTATAAAAAAACAACTGTTTACCCATTCAAACTGCTCTTTTTCGTGTGTTCCTTATGATTGAATTGTTCTTTGTGTTACATGTGAGGATTCCATATAAGAAATAAGATAAATGATTTACGTGTACAAGAAATAAGTTTCACATACCCGACAGAACCATTGTTTTTTCTCTACATACAATGTAGGCACCCCTGCACCATTGTGCGTCAGTGCTGGGAAAAGGCGGACATATGATGTATTATGCTAAATATGGTGGATTCCTTACCTGTCCCTGTAAAGCAGCACAGCGTAGCATGGTCACTTGCTGTGCTGTGTTACTCTTTGATGAATATGGCCCTAAGTCTAGATGCGTTTATACACTGCTCTCGTGTTTAGTTAGTATTTCCAGTGGTATAGTCTCAAAGCTCCAGTAAGACCGTTTTCTGGTGCCATCTGAAACAGAAGCCTTATAATATAATGTCTTGTATTTAGAGTTTGCATTCATACAATGTGAGATTTGTCAAGTTCAAGGGTAAGGTGACGTCCGTTTCTCTGAAGCCATCAATCACCCTTATTTGTCTAACCTGAACATTTAAACCTGAAACATTATTTGCTACTTTTATTATTTCTCTTACTTGGGAGGTTTCCGAGAAAGCTTCTGGCATCAGCCTTCCCTGCTATAAAGTGTCCAACATAAAAAGCTCTTTGATTTTAAAGCAAGTTTCAATTTTCTATACCTGAGACACACTTCTCGAGCCTTTTAATGCTTGCATTTTATACCTTGTTATTTTCATCTTAGGTTCTCTGCGGTATAGGCCCTCTCATTCCTCTGTATATTAAAAGTATATGCAAAACGCCCCCCAGCCTCAGGGGATTGCCGGTAAAGGAGGGGGAGGAAGAAAGCTCGAGGCTGGCTGGCATGAATAAAAGCCTGTCTTTTCTCAAGTTCTGACAGAATCAGAAAGCAAAAACCTCCAAGTGAGCAAGGACCAAAAGTCATCTGCTCAGTGGAAGGATAACTAGTTCTGTATTGCAAATCAAAGGGTTGACTTTAGCTCTCCTCGAGAGGTCGCAGAAGGCCCACAGGCAGTGGCAGCGCGCGGTGGAGCTCTCGGTACAGTTCTGTGGGGGCTGCTACAGTACAGAGAACTGGCACACATTAAAGAGGGAGTAAATGAGAGATTAGACTTCCAGGAGACACGCAGACTTCTTAAAAGCAGGATATTTCACTGCCAGATGCCATGTCCCCGGGTAACAGTATCACAGAAGGCGTGGAATCGCATTGACCTCTGATTCCCCTGCCTTTTTGAGACTTCAAGAAGACTAATGATAACACCTGTATGTACTATGACTTCTGTCCAGTGCTCAGTTTGTATAAGAATAAGAGCCAGGGCCCGCGTCTGGAGGCTACCACAGCTTGCACTAGCCATTGCCCCTGCCAGCACTGCCAACGACAGTACCAACACAACTGCTAACCATCACAATCCTGCAACTGTGACATTGAAGACTATTCCAGGACCCCAAAGATATAAGAATGGCTTGTGAAGAAGTTATTAGTCATGTTTACTATATTTCGAATTAATAATCAACTGTTGTTGCGCTGCTCTCTAAATCAGACAAACAATGCCACCCGGTGGCAGACTGCCGTAAGTCCCTGTGTTGACAATTAAGTGCCAGTACCAAGCACAGGAAACCACCGGCACAAATTAAGCACTGCTTCTGTCTGCTGGTTGTAATACTAGGGCCCTCATTCTGAGTGGGACAGTACCAGGAAGAACAGTCAATTTACATATTAATTTACCATGACTATATGGTAAATCAGCCCAGTCCTGTTCAATTGCGAGTTAAACCTCATTGAATGGGGAATTACCACTTGGGTCCTATTTATCCGGTAGTAAATCTACATGGAATTCCCAACTTTGGTTAATGCATACATTTACTTCCTACTCTGAATAAATGGAATGTATGCAAGTGGAGGGGGTGCAGGGCTGAGAACGGGGGAAGGAAGGGAAAGGTAAGTTTGGTGGGGACAGGATCAATGCTTGCTCCCCTAAAAAAGAGAACCATGAAATGAGGCTTGATTGCTGCAACAGAAAAACTTAATGCGATTTTTCCAGGCAAAATTACTGTCAGGAAAAATCATGAGTTTGGTGTTCCCACGCCTGAGAAAACTGTATGCAAGAACACCGGACCACTCGCTATAAGCAGAGGGGGATTTCATAGAGTATTGGCGCTCCATCTAACTTCTAATGGGACAGAGCCTCAGTGGGCCATTAATAGTTGACTGGTAACTGGAGGGAAAAATACCTTGCTGGAGTTAACTATTCCTGCTGCAACTGATTTCAACACCAAGTGGACCATTATGACTTGGCTGGTAAGTGGAGGATGGCAACATAAGCAGGGAGATACTCAAGACTTTTGTGACTAACTGTTTTTAACACCAATCAGCCATTATTAAGTTGGGCAGCAACTGGAGGGGGCAATACTAGATCAGTATTACCAGTTCCTGCTGTAACTGGTTTTAACACGAAGGGACTGATAGAGTTTGACAGTGCGCCGCGCGACCGTCCCGCCGCTGCACTGCCAAACCTGCCTGAGAACCACATGTCGTATTATGGAGAAGTGTGGCTCACTGGTTAGAGGAGGCAGACCTGGAAGCAGAGGTCAGCCCGGGACCAGGGTTCAATTCCCGGGTCGGCGGGGTATTGAGTCCTAAAATGTCCACGGACTCGACAATTCTCGCTCCGGTGCCTACTCGATTCACGGGTTCACACTCTGCGACTCTGGGCAATAGCTTGCTTAATCTCCACAACGGCCCCTCGCGGCGGGATGCCTGGCTTTCACCTTGCGGATACCCTGCCGGGGTTATCTCACAGGGGAATACCAGGACGGGTTCCCTTAGCAAGCGCTTAGAAACCGCTTGGTGATTTGCGCTATATAGATTCCTGTACATTTACATTTACATGACTTTTTTAGTCATTGGTGGGTGATTCTTTGGTGTTCCCATGGCAGTGCCTATAAAATAGGCACTGCCATGGGAACGTCAAAGGGAGTTCCAGCACGGTATGGACGGTGAAGTCCATGCTGTGCTGGAACTGGGGGTGCACGCACAACATGTGCCCCCTTGTGTGAATCCACATGGAATGAGGCACAAGGGGGCTCTTTAGGGCCCCCTTTCTTTCCTCACAGCAACTGTTTTCATGGAGGAAAGACCTCCTTGAAATCAGTGGCCATGAGGAAAGCCGTAATATGCTTGGCGGGACCGCTGCCGTCCTGCCAAGCATATTACTGCCTCAATAGCGCTACGCCACCGCCAGGGAACGGTGGTTCTGTGGTGGCAGCAGTAGTCCCAAGGTGGCAGGAACGCCAGGATCATAATGTGACGGTCGGACGACCGCCACCGCTGGCTAACCATGAATCTGGCGGTCCGTGGGCTGCCAGACTTGTAATTAGGTCCTAAGGACCTAATTGCGAGTCTGGCAGTCCAAGGACCACCAGACTCATGGTGGCTCGGCAGTGGCAGTCCAGCCACTAAAAATGTAATTTTCTTGTATATATATATATATATATACTGATAAGTATAAAAAAAATTAAACAGATATATCTTTTTTTAACATTTTTATATGTATATATAGATAAAAGTAGTAAATCTTAAATATTTTAACATATAATATTAATCTAAATAATCCTCAGAAAAGGCTCCTGCCGAGATACCGGGACCCTAGAGGGGTGGCGTACACTCCGGCGGAGCGTGCCTGTAATCACAAATCAAAGTCCTTTATTAAACATCGTTAGTACGCTCTCAGGAAATGAATCCAACAACACAATTCAAATGGAACACAGGTTTATTCCACACAACGCGTTTTGCCTTGCAGCTTGTTCACACGTGAACAAGCTGCAAGGCGGAACGCGTTGTGTGGAATAAACCTGTGTTCCATTTGAATTGTGTTGTTGGACTCATTTCCTGAGAGCGTACTAACGATGTTTAGTAAAGGACTTTGATAATATTAATCTAATGTAAATGAAATATGGTAAAGAAATATTAAAAAATATGTATATGTGTATGTTTACTTGCAAATATATAATATAAAACTATTTTGCACAATATTATTTGTAATTTATATTATATATATTTTAAACTTACTAATATAACATATATATTTACATACACATGCAATTTTTTTTAAATAATCTACAAAAACATTTAAAATATTGCCAATTTGATTATACATAAAAGGTTAACAATAAACAAAAATATGTTTTACTAAAACTATCATAATTAAATACGTAAGCACATAATAATAATATATATTTAAACAATTTTAGCAAAACTTTAAAACTCTAGAAATAATAAATAAACTAATTCCATTCCAATCCATATACCAGTAGGGAAAGAGCATTGGACTCAGGAACGAGCTACCGGCAGACATCATACGCGCCCCCCTCCCTGAACACCTTCAGGAAGACCCTCAAGACCTGGTTCTTCGGCTAAACACATCTACGGACCCCCCCCAGCGCCTTGAGACCCTCACGGATTAG
Source organism: Lissotriton helveticus (assembly GCF_964261635.1). Lineage (NCBI taxonomy): Eukaryota > Metazoa > Chordata > Amphibia > Caudata > Salamandridae > Lissotriton > Lissotriton helveticus. The sequence goes on along the minus strand of NC_136069.1, from coordinate 137,671,990 downwards.
TAGTGCGCTTACAATTCCCTGATTGATTGATTGATTGAGGAGGGGTAAAATGTACTATTCCGATTCCAATCTGCGCAACAGTAGGGAAAGCGTTGGAAATCGGAGGGCTAAAATGTACTATTCCCACTCCATAGATGAAACAATAGGGAAAGTGTTGGACTCAAGAGGGGTGACATGTTCTATTACTGCACCAATAGTTGCAACAGAAAGGAAAGCATTGGACAACGGAGGGGTACGTATTACTATTCCCATTCCAGTAGATGCAACAGTAGGGTAAGAATTGGCCTCTGGAGAGGTAAACTTTACTATTTCCACTCCAGTCTGTTTAACAATCATGAAAGAGTTGGACTTCGGAGGGGTGCAATTTACTATTCCCACTCCAGTCTGTGCAACAGTAGAGAGAAAGTAGTTCACCTAAAACAAATAACATATTTTAACAACTATATAAAATAACTAGATATATAACGTTCTAAATATAAAAACTACATGTCTAAATCTTAACAAAGTACATAATTATTGCATTTTTTATAATTATTTAATACAAATATTATTATTTTGATTAACATACCACACTATATTCTTAGAAACATCACAGCCAACAATTAAAATGCAATTGAAGTAAAACAAGTATAACACAATTAACATATTAATTAATAAGTAAAACAAATACTTATAAATGATTAAATATTTTTTAATTCAGTATTACTTAAATAACTTGCCACCCTATTCTCCTACAAAAACAAGAAAACACACCTAATATGTAACATATAAATATAAATCATGAATTATTTAATGCATTTATTTGTTCTATTAAAACTAATAACTAATCAGCAATTAAATATTAATAATTAACTTCCCATTTTATTCCTCTATGAACTAAGGAGCACACACCTAAAATATAATTTCGCAATTTACATAGTTATGAATTAAGTAGTTAATGATTAATTATTATACATACATTATTTCTTTAACTTTCCACCCTACACCCCTCAAATCCCAACAATCTGCACCTAACCGGTATCTTAAAAATTATAGTTAAATAATTTACATAATTTATTCTCAATTAAACAATTTGAATTTGAATTAATTTACTTTCCACCCTTTAGCTCTACAAATACTGCAACCCACACCTAAAATAAAACTTTAAAAATTACCTATTAACACAATTTACATACTTATTATCAATTAAATAATTAATCCTAATTAAAATGAATTAATTATAATTAATTTGCTTCTCCCATTTATTCCTACAAATCCCACAACCCACAATTATCACTTACATTACATTTAAAAACAACTAACAATTTACAGTTATATTTTTAAAAATAGTACAATAATTATGCAAACAATTTATAACATATACAATTGAAAATATACTAGGATACTTAAACATAAATTAAAAAACGATATTTTTTACATCTATATTTTTGTAAACAATCTTAGCAACATAGAATTTTTTTTACATCGTTTATTACTTACCTTAGGAAATTTATATTCTTGTCCACGGTATTTGTGGATCACGTTATTAAAAGCTCGATATTTCTGCGTCTTGATATTTTTAATTAGATATTTTGTCTGAATACCTCTCCTCTATCACTACCATCTTTCCTTTTTTTTAACATATCATGTTCCTACCGATAATGTCTCCATGCGCTGGAGACACACCTTTGTGGGTGATTCTTGCGTTATACTAAAATAAATGAACATGCACTATTTCTTGCATACACCTTGTTAAGTCCTGCTCAGAAAGTACTTTGCAAACCAGGTTTAGTCAGTATGCAGCTAGCGCAACCAAGATGCAGGCACAGCAGAGGCTGGTTCCAACTGATCCTAAACATTCTCTGCCATCACCTACACAGTGACCTCATTAAATTATAAATATGAGCACGTAAGTGCCTAACAGAAAAAGTATAGGCCAAAGACATCTCCTTACCCACCATACAAAAAATAAATAAATCCAGGGTGGAACTTAAAGGCTATGGAACACAGACTAATCAGGGTCAACATTAAACAGATGAAATTAAAAAGCTGCATGAACAAGGCAGCAATACCACAACACCATCAGGAAACATGCACTAAGATGCACCACATACATCAGAATGACATCAGTCTAAGACATATGAGGCCTATTACGATGAGTGTCATCGGTTTCAATCCCGACCGGCTGATTATGTTTCAGCCGGTCAGAATTGAAACCAGCCGGCTATTCCGGCTGGCTTCAGAAGGGCTCAAGGAGCCCGTTGGCCAATCAGAACTGGCCCGTAATCCAAATGGACTTTGGTTTACGCCTTCCAGATTACACTGCACGGTTTCTGGCAGGGTTTCCATGCCGGCCTTTCCGACATGGAAACACTGTCGGAAAGTGTGTTTGGGGGCCCCTAGCAGGGCTCCCTTTCCTTTGCAGCCTCTGGTTGGAGTTAATCCCTGCGCCTTGTGGCAGGCACCTTGAGATTCCTGCCACACAACCTTTAATTTCCCTATGGGAGCATGTACGACTGCCGGTTTACGGCCGTGACACATGCTCCCATAGGGAAATGCGGGAATGCGGCCCAACAATGTTCAGACGCGGTACAGAGTAGGAATATCGACAGAGAAATATCGTGTTACATAAATATCTCCGCAGAAATATCGAGTGGAAGAAATATCAACAACAAAAATATAGTTTGACCAGAATATCGACTGATAGGTAAGTAATATCGATAACAATAATATAGTTGTAATAAATATCGTTTACAAAAATATAGTTTACAAAAATATCGATTTATTAATAATGTTATGTATTTTAGTGTTTTTGAAGAGAATTGATTGTCATTTTATTATATGTTTTGGAATTGTATTAGTTATTAATATATTTTAAGTTGAATTTTGTGTTATTAGTTCCGTAGCGGGTTGTGGGTTTATAGGGGAATAGGGTGGGAAGTAATTTAATTATATAAAATTAATTGATTATTAATGTGTTAATTTATTAATAATTGTTTAATAATTAGTTGTTAATTAATTTCAAATAGTCAATTATTAATTAATTATGTTAATTGATTAATTATTTTTAGGTGTGTGTTGTGGAGCTTATATGTGTAAATGGTGTGAAGGGTAGTGAGTAAATAATTAATTATTGATTAATTATTACATACTTTATAAATTAATTACTATGAATTAATTATTAATTATTAATTGTAAATGCGTAATTAATTATAGGTTTGTGTTGTTGTGTTTATAAGTGTATATGGTGTGAAACCTGGTAATTAATTAATTAATTAATTAATTAATTTTTAATTAATTAATTAGTAAATAATAAATGTAATTGTGTAATTAATTTTAGGTGTGTGTGGTGGATATTATAGTGTAAATTAATGTGTAATTAATTATATTTTATTATCTTTGTTAATAAAAATATATTTAAATGTATATATTAATTATGTTTATATTTGAAATTAAATTTACTAACATTTTTGATAGTTTTGTTTTTTTATTGTTTTGGGTTTCAGCGCTTTCCCTACTATTGTACTCTCTGGAGTGGGAATAGTAATTTTTACCCCTACGCTATCCAACGCTTTCCCTACTGTTGCACTCTCTGGCGTGGGAATAGTAATTTTTACCCCTACACTATCCAACGCTTTCCCTACTGTCGCACCCTTTGGAGTGGGAATAGTAATTTTTACCCCTATGCTATCCAACACTTTCCCTACTATTGCACTCTCTGGAGTGGGAATAGTAATTCTAACCCCTACGCTATCCAGCGCTTTCCCTACTGTTACACTCACTGGAGTGGGAATAGTCATTTTTACCCCTACGCTATCCAACGCTTTCCCTACTGTTGCACCCTCTGGAGTGGGAATACTAATTTTTACCCCTACACTATCCAGCGCTTTCCCTACTGTTGCACTCACTGGAGTGGGAATAGTAATTTTTACCCCTACGCTATCCAACGCTTTCCCTACTGTAGCATCCTCTGGAGTGGGAATACTAATTTTTAGCCCTACGCTACCCAGCTCTTTCCCTACTGTTGCACTCACTGGAGTGGGAATAGTAATTTTTCCTCCTACGCTATCCAACGCTTTCCCTACTGTTGCACCCTTTGGAGTGGGAATAGTAATTTTTACGCCTACGCTATCCAACACTTTCCCTACTGTTGCACCCTCTGGAGTGGGAATAGTAATTTTTACCCCTACGCTATCCAATGCTTTCCCTACTGTTGCAATCACTAGAGTGGGAATAGTAATATTTACCCCTTCGCTATCAAATGTTTTAACTACTAATGTTTTTATTTTGTTATTAAATGTATGTATTATTATTATTTAATACTTTAATGTGTTATTTAAATATAGAATATTTTATTTTCTTCAAAATGTTTTATATATGTGTTTATTTTATTTGTATATAATTATTAAAGTTTATAAATTAAAAAAGATAATAATAACATGTATTTAAGGAAATATATGTATATGTACACATTTATTGTGTTTATATTAATTAAATTAAGTTTATTTGTTATAAATAGTTAAAATATAAATGTAATTTAATGTATTTGGTTAATAATATTAATATTATATAATTATTTAATTTAAGTTATATTATTTTTTAAAGTCGATATTTTTTACAACGATATTTTTTTCAACTATATTTTTGAGTCGATATTATTGTACTTACCTGTTTAAGTATAGGGAGTCGATATTTTTGTAATCGATATTTGTACAACTATATTTTTGTAAACTATATTTTTGTTGTCGATATTTAAACAAGGAACCTTCAGTCGCATCCTAATCAGTTAGTCGGGACTGCCGGCCAGAGGTGGGTCAGTCCTGTTTCCACGTCTGCCCAACATCTTAATAGGCCCCATAATCTTTAAAATGAACAGGTCTCCTTGACTGAGACCCACTTTACCAATCTTTCTTTATGGATACAGGACCACTATTTGGATACTCCACATGATCTTGATCTAGTTTCCTCAGTCACCTTTTGGCTTTTGAAATTCTTAGTCAACATGGACATACTCCAAACTTCCCCTGATCCAAGGCCTACCACATTCTTATTCACCTTCTTGATGCTGCTGGTTTCAATATACTTAGACTTCCATTTCTTTACTAACTCTGATTCCAGAAAAAAACATTCCCTCTACTCTCCAATTCCTGTCTTTCACACTGTGTTTGTCATTGTGCTATCTTTTGTACCTCTTTTGATGTATTCTCCATCTTGCTGAGGCTTTCTCCATGATTATTAATTGTTACATTGGAATACATTACTTTGTGGTGTTTTCCTTTGCGGCTTTACCACAATAGTCTTTACATCACATAGTAATGAATCTAGATGTGAACAGACAGCACAATGTAGTCATTATATCAAATTAAATTTACTCGCCACTCCCAAACACCAATTACTGAACCGTAAAAAGCTCTCTCTGCCCCATAACACCACATATTTCTGAACCCTGAAAACCCCTCTCCACCACTAAGCACCATCCATTCCTGAAGCCTTTTCTAACCCTAAACACCACACATCCGTGAACCTGGGGAACACCTCACCACAGCTAGGCTCTCAACATCCCTGAACCCTAAAACCCCTCCGTATCGCTGCAAAACACATCCCTGAACCCTAAATACCAATTTTCAATCATAAATACCACCCATCGCAGCACACTGAAAACTAATATCCACCCCTAAACACCACCAATACCTAAATGCTAAAAATCCCTTAGCATCCCTAACCACTACTCATCCTTGAAGCCGAAAAACACTTTGTCACCCCCTAAGCATCATCCATTCCCGAATGCTAAAAACCTTTCTACAGCCCTGAACACCTCCCATTCTGGCACCTTGAATACCCCTCACCACCCCAAGATTTGCCTATAACTAATCCAAACCTTAAAATCTCCTTTTCACCCCTCTTTACCTGTATGCAAAGTAATAACTCCTGTTATAAAAACATACGATGCAAGGAGTCCCAATATAACAGTTGTGTTGATGTCAACGCATTGAGGTAACTGTAGTGTGAAGTAAAAACACTAATTTTGAGGTAACATTCCCAACCCCATCACTCATCACCATTACCTAATCCTTTCCTTTGCCTCTCAACAATAATGAATTTAGTTTGGAATCAGCCATCCATCCTTTCAGACGTGTGATGGGTGATATGTTTTTGAAGAATTTTTACTCCTATGTTCACATAATGTCTCACGCAGCATGTCTTTCAGACTGACTCTGGTCAAGTACTGTCTGTACACACGACCTCACCATTCTGTTCATGTGCTCAACAAATCAATTTTCTTGTGGTTCAAATAATGGTGTCCTATGGTGGGCAATTGATAGACCCTGTTGGAACTCGCTCTCCTCTTGTGAGGCAAGATGTACACCATTTTAAGTGACAACGGTCTTTGGATTGTCCTCACAAGCAAATACATCCTTCAAAAGCTCTAACACAACCCTTGTCGTGATCAAACACATACAATGTGCTATGGCCCAAAATGTCCAGGCCTAACTTGGACTACAGTTCAGCTGAAATTTCTACAGGTGACAAAGGAACTGCTCTGACCGTCTTGGATTTGTCATTCCCTGGGTTCAAAACATAATTCCTAACTGCCCCTCCACTTGTCTGTCCAATCGGGGCTACCAGTACTTTTTCCTCACACTTGCTTTGGTGAGATTCCTGCGAAAACGCTCCTCCTTGACCAGGTTAACTATATTTTCTCTGAGGCCTGCTGATGTTATCAGCTTGTGGCCCTGAAAAATTAATCACAACAAAATTAAAGGACTCTGTCAACCCAGCAAAGCCCGAGCAACCTTCCACCACATACTTCCTGACCTCCCGGCTATGACATCTAACACTCTCTCTGTGCCACTGCTCTGTGGTCAAAGGTGCTTCCCTGACACACTGTATGGATGACTCCAAACCATGCACCAATGACATCTCCAAATGCAACCAAGATGAACAGTCAGCAGTGGCATTAATAGCTACAGAAAGATACTATACCTTGAAAGTAAAATAATGTCAAGGACCTGGACTTGAACACTGTTGAGACAGCCATAATTTTAAACAAATCAATTCGCCCTAACATTGATAGTGCTTCTGATATGTTGGCACATATTTGGTCAACCCAAGTATTTTAGCCGAGATCCCAGAGATCTACACATATTCTAATCTTTGTACCAACATCCCTGGCCTGGAGCACCAGAGGCACAAGCCACTCAGAGGCCTTAATTTCTTTTATCAAACCCAGAAGTACAAACCTGTATAGTACCTCTCTCAACTTTGCCATCATGAGTATAGACACTATTCTAACCTTGTGCACAGCAGGTCAGGCATTGTCCATCAGCACAACCTTTTGTTCAAAAATAATAAGCAGCCCCAGTTCATCTTTGAAGTCTTGACAGCATTCCTTGACAATGTCTTCCACATTCCATAGGTAGAAAGGACCACAAGAGGGGGAAAGACAATGCAACAGGAGAGGAGTGCTGGCCAAAAATTCTGCAAAAGGTCGTCAGTGTATTTTCACCAATATCCCACGTGCCACAATCTTTAATTGATTTACTCTCATAGTTCCTAATACCATACCCAACTGCACTGATCATAATACTTATTCCTCTGTGTCTGCAAACACCCACCTCGATGATATTACCAATAGGCACTGTGGTGCAGGATATCCATGCAGCACCAGAAATCGACAATCTACCTAGTAATATGTAAATGCTGCTAAACTATTCTGAAATGTCTTTTTACCACACACCAGCCAACAAAAAAGTCTGAATCTTACTTAGGACTGAAAAACTTGATGCTTTTTCAGTCAACATTTGCAGCACTGCCATTAAGCAAGCTATGGGGTCCATAGTGGGTTGCTGTCTGCCCGGTAGCTACCTCTACAACAAGAATATAGGTTCTAGTCACAGCAGATTGCAATCCAAGTGCCAGGAAGGCACCAACATCTCCACATTGCTGTGTGGCTAATAGAAAACTAGGCGCAGACACTAAGGCCCTGGGTCACAAAAGGTAAACATACACTTTTGTGCAAGCTTACGATTCTTTGCAATTCATAAAGCAAGTTTAACAAGTAGTCTCTTTTGGCTGACTATCTTTTTATGTGCGGAGCCGCGGCCAAGTGCGAAGACTCTTCAGTCGCAATGATGCTACTTGTAAAATGGCTTAGTGAATTGTAAAAAAATTTAAACTTGCACAAAAGTGTAATTTTACCTTAATGAATCAGACCCGAAAGGTGTGAGAGTGAGCTCAGGTGCATTGATGCAAGGATCATGCAAGACAACACAGGAAACAGACCACCGACCAAATCCAGACTATCACTGACATCAGAGAAGAACACTTCACACTGAGAAGTGCTCCAAAAAATGAATGGCAATGCAGGTGGATCAAAACAGAAGAGGGGATAGGGGGCGAATGAAGGTCCAGCAAACATGCCCCCAATCCGGCTATGTAGATGGAAGGAGTATGCAGTTCCTACCTACAATGCAGGTGGACCTACACACACACACAGACTCTGATAGCATACCCCCATCATTGGCACACCACATGCTCGGTTCACTTGCTGAGAAAATACAGTGGTGAAACACCTATGTCCAAATAAATATTGTTCAGGACACTGTACGAATCAATCAATCAATCAATCAATACATTTGTAGAGCGCGCTACTCACCCGTGAGGGTCTTAAGGCGCTGAAGGGAGGGGGGGGGGTGCCGCTATTGCTCGAATAACCAGGTCTTGAGGTGTTTCCTGAAGGTGAGATGGTCCTGGGTCAGTCGTAGGTGTGCGGGGAGGGAGTTCCATGTTTTGGCTGCCAGGTAGGAATGCAAATATTGGGGCAGATTGACTAAGTTTTGGCTCAATGTAGAAGAGCAACCAAAGTTGCTGTGCTGCTTTGCATCAAAGGGTGAAATAAAATCCTTATCTACTAAAATATGATGCTTTTTATCAAGCCAAGGTTTTGTATGTGATGGGGACCTTTTCACTACAAAAACGACACTTGAATACTTTTACAACTTTGTATATCTGCTGTATAGATCAGCACACATGCAAAGTTGAAAAAATGTGAAGACTTTTAAAAATTAATCCACTGTTACGCCTGCCTCAAGGAGGCATATATTTTGGGGTCAAATCCATGTCTCCATATTTTAGTAGATAGGATTTGCATCAAAACCCGTGGACGGTTGCATGGAAACATCTTGGTACTACCCATGGTTAGCTCCCTTGATGCAAAGTAATGCATAAGGCTTCTTTGTGCTCAAACCCAGAGCAAGGTGTTAGTAAATCCGGGCTGTTTTTTTCACCATGTGTGCTGACTTAGCAAGGTGAGGAGAAGGATAATTGATAGCTAACAGTCAGTCCTAGGAGGCTGACATCCCTCCTCTGTTTTGACTGCTGACCCTTCCAGCTATTCATTACCCGTCTGCAGTATTAAAGGCACTATTCGTCACATCCAGAGAAACGCAGTAAAGTTGGATAAACTATTTATTTTCCAAGATAATATGTATATGTAGTCAGGAGATCACCTAGGCAGCAACTGCCTAATCAAAAGTAAATCTTCCTCAGTAATGCAGTGTCTAACCTACGTACATTTTCAATCATAATATTATTATTAGAATATATTTCAACATATAGTTGGTCTTGGCATACATAGAAATTTAGCTCACCAACCTTATACGAGCAATCTCTGTGTAGGAGCAATATTAGAAAAAATGAACACATCATACTAAAGAACCCATCAGAATTTCTAAATGGGTTTTTATAAATACATGGAGCTGAACAGCAGCTCAAGCATTTTTCTTTTCCTTTTTATCTGTTTTTAAAGAGAGAGAAAATGACACTGTTAAAATATACATCTCATATTTTTATGAATGGAAAACTGTACTGACACATGAAAGCAGCCAAGAGCTGCTACAATCCCAGCATGCATCAGTTGATCTGACGGTTCTTTTTAGGTCTGGCCTAAAGATAGCTCTAGCTGACTTGCCAACATCTTTGCTAAGAATTTGTAGGCTACATTAGTCTACATCAAGAAGTGAGATTGCCCCCCAGTTCTTCACTCTGTCGATCTTGTCCTGCTCATATAACCTAGCGAGTAAAGATCACCATAAAAATCCATAAAGACACTCATGACTGCCTGTTTTTCCATTTTAGAGCTTTCCGAAACTCTGTTAGCGGGTTGTAAGCCAAATTAATTTCGCAAGTTTGTACAAGTGCTGTAGTTTGCCTTGCAACAGCAACAGGGTGATGGATGGAATGCTTGAATTAATATCAACCACTGGCAATAGCTCAGAACAGCATCTCAATCCATCGGTCTTCGCCCACAATGCTGCCTCAGTGTAGGCTCAGCCATATGCAAATCAGCCTTGACCCTGCTCCAGTTGGAACAATCCAGTCTGAAATGCCAGGCCAGATCCTCCCTGGACCGTAAAACAAGCAACCCAGGACAGGTTTCCCCTTCATTATGGGCTCACCAGCCAGGTATAGCTTGATTCCAGTGCACAGTTATGTTATGTTAAGTTAAAGGCTCTTTTACAACGTGATGACTCACCGCAGAAGTAGTATTTTGGCGATTGTTACAGGCCAGTTGCACAGAAAAATTAAAAACAGACAAGTTTTAGGCGTTTTTTAAATGTGGAGTGGTCAGGTCAGTTGCAGATATAAAAGGAATAAAAGGAGAGCTTGTTCCAGTAGACTGGAGTAAGGTAAGAAAAAGATCGACCCCCCATATCTAGCCACGTGGATACGCAGTATCTTGAGGAATGCCTTGTTAGCAGACCTGAGTGACCTGGAGGGTTGGTAATGGAAGAGTGTGGAATGAAGGTAGGTAGATAGTGCGTTCCTGAGAGCTTTATGGGTCAAACAACAGAGCTTTAAAATGACAGGTTTCCTGATGGCCAACCAATGTAGAGCTTTTAAAATAGGTGCAGAGGAAGACTATGAGAGAGGTTACAAAACAGGCGTGTGGCGGTATTCTGCACTACCTGCAATTTGGACAACAGGGTGTCGTTAGCTGCCATGAGTAAAGCATTGCCGTAATCAAGCTGACTCATGATTAGTGCTTGGACCAATGCCTCTCTAGAAGTTGAAGAAAGCCAAGGGAAGACTTTTTTTTTTTATAAGATAAGTAGTGGCGAAGCAGATGCCACAGGTAGCGCTAACCTTATCCTTCATAGAAAGGGTGTGGTCAAGCTTAATGCCCAGGTTTTTACTGATTTGGAATGGGGCAGGGACAGTGTGCAAGTGACAAAGGACCGAAAAAAGATGAGCCCGGATCTTGATACCTGTCAATTCATGCATCTACCCCCTGGACATAGGCTGGGGCCACCACAGTGCCCAGAAACAGGTCACTGTTCCACCTGATCTTATTCTTGGACCTTACTTCCTAAACATCACTTGGAAGGGCTGGTTGGAGAGTGAGTACCGACTGAATAGTTCAGAGGTTTTTCCATGTTTGGTCTATTTCCTGCCTGCCCCTTTCCTACTGGACTTGACTGCTCTGATTCAAAGTAAAATAACTTATTTTCCTGTGTAAATGTATACATCAACCTAAAAATAAAACAGTCTCCCAAAGTTAGAAATGTAAAGGCACTTGTATTTACCAATGACTCCTAATGCCTATGCATAGTAGGGTATCGACACGGAGATCTCTAACAGTCAAGAAATGTATTGAAAGCTGTTGTGTTGATTGGATTGGAATAGCACAGTAAAGAAACCCAAAGAACCTTTTCCTACCTCAGTCCTTGCTACTTCATACATAAATATCCATCACTGGCTCCTGAGAGGCTTTACCAGTGTTCATGTTCCTGACTGCCTTAATGTTCACGTTTTCTCCATATTGCAGGCACTTGGTTATTGAAAGTGCCTTGATATTGAGGGTGCTTTGACATTGACATCTTTCCCATTAACAACTTTCTCGGGCAAAAACAAAAGTGATGGGTGGATTACTGGAATTAATCTCAGCCACTGGTAGTTACACTGGGCCTCAATTCAGTCCTTTGTGGTTTTTTTGCCCACCACGGTACGTCAGACATACGCAAGTCAGCCTGAGTCATGCTTTAATAGGAACAGTCCAGCCTGAAGTGCCAGGTCCCCTCCAAGTCGGAAGAGAAGCAACCCGAGACTGGTTTCAACCTAGTTGGGCCTCTTCAGTAGGGTATAGCACAGTGCCCCTGTCTGGGCATACACGTCGTACTTAGGGTGTCACACTGACGAAAACAGAAAAGTAATGGTTAAATTGCTTGAATTACTCTCACCCACTGGTAATTACACAGGACCACAATCATGTCCTTCTTTTTGCCCACCGTGCTACCTTCGAGAGGAACACAGCCAACAACTTTCATAACATTGATCATTTTCAACGTTGATTATCTATGCAAAACTGCCAATGTTTCAACATCGATTAGATAATTAATTGTGCCATGGATGATTGAAGAATAATTGTAGACAGGGAGAACTCGGAAGTAGCGATACTTCTAGACTTTTACATTTGACACCGTTGACCACAATCTCGAATTACTGTGACTAAAGCGTCAAACATTCAGTATTTCAATAGAGAAATCATTCTTATTCAGTAGGACACAAGTCCTACTTGGAACTTTCTCCAGTCCTTACCCACACCACTATTCTTGGGTGGATCCCAAAGGTCAGCCCTGTTCCCTTTACTTTTTAATATCTACATTCAATCATTAACCACTTTACTTAAACTATTTAATGTAACTAGCTATCTGTACACAGGGGACCTATAACTCATACACAATCTAAAGGATGACCCAGAAATCCAAGCTCCGGCCTCTCTATTACCTTGGAAACAATATGTGCTTATATAAACAAAAACTTTCTTAAAGTAAATCCATCCAAGACGAAGATTCTGTAGATCTTGAACAAAGGTAATATCTGGGAGACACATCTGTGGCCACCACCAATGGGCAATTAGCCTCTCCCAGTATCTTTGGTAAGAGACCTCGGTCTAACTCTAGATCCTGGGGAGAACCTGGAAAACTGAGCTGCTAATATTACCAAGATATGCTCTCAGATTCATGTCCTCATGCATATATTCCCTTTTCTAATGTTCAGCCATAGGAAAGATAGGGCCAAATCCTACCTGCAATCTCTTATAGCTTATAGTATCTCCACACACGTTTTATCTGTCACGGACAACTATCCATTGATTGTAAAAAGTTCAAAATGTATAAGCAAGATCAGTCTTTGTTTTAAACCCTCTCTGTCAGCTTCACCAACTTCCAGTCTCGAATCTGTAATTAAGACAGTTTTTAAAATATGCTGTACCAGATACACAAAATGGTGCAAAAGATCCGTCTAAGTTAAGGGGGCCTAGCTGTGGAATAGGATTCCCCTGGACATCTGCCACCTGAAATCTTATTTAAAGTTACGAAACCCTTGAAAACCTGTCTATTTTTAATAATCCATCTTCGTCAGCTCTTCCAGGGTTTATTACCACCGCCAAGAGACTCCGTCCGAGGTGTATGTTGCGCTTGATAAATTCCTATAAATTAATAAATAAATACAGTTGATGAATATAAAAATTGTTCAATTCAATGAAAACATTTTACCCTGGGTAGCGGGGTCTCAGTATTGGGAGGATCGGTTATAAGACACGATTTGCAGAGATACCTGAGCCATGCAATATTCCCTCTTACTAGAGGGTTAGGTAAGCAACAACAGGCAAGTAACAAAGTGAATGGGTGTGGAAGGGGCAGATCAAACTGCATAGTGAGTGGGTGGTGGAAGGGGTGCAGGAGAGACGAGGCAAGCAACAAAGCGGTACAAAAGGGGGTGGTGATGGACGGAGCATCTGAACCAATCAAATACTCACAACCAGTCAAAAGATCTGGGTTTAATCCATCACCGTTCTTTAGCCCACTCTGCCACCCCAGTTCAGACATGGCCATATGCAAATCAGTCTGACCCTGTGCGTCATGGGAACAGTCCAGCCCGAACTGCCAAGCCATGCCTTCCCTGGACCGGAAACAAGCTTCCTAGGACCGGTTTCTGGCATTTCAGCCATCTTCAGCCAGGCTTGCTTGAATCCAGTGGCAAAGTGAGCAAGGGACTCACGTCTGAGCATACCCTGTCAACTCAGGACGTACAAAGTGGTACAAAAGGGGTTGGTGATGGACGGAGCATCTGAACCAATCACACACTCACAACCAGTCAAAAGATCTGGGTTTCATCCATCACCGTTCTTTAGCCCACTTTGCCACCCCAGTTCAGACATGGCCATATGCAAATCAGTCTGACCCTGTGCCTCATGGGAACAGTCCAGCCCAAACTGCCAAGCCATTCCTTCCCTGGACCGGAAACAAGCTTCCTAGGACCGGTTTCTGGCATTTCAGCCGTCTTCAGCCAGGCTTGCTTGAATCCAGTGGCAAAGTGAGCAAGGGACTCACGTCTGAGCATACCCTGCCAGCTCATGGCGAACAAAGCGGTACAAAAGGGGGTGGTGATGGATAGAGCATCTGAACCAATCAAACACTCACAACCAGTCAAAAGATCTGGGTTTAATCCATCACCGTTCTTTAGCCCACTCTGCCACCCCAGTTCAGACATGGCCATATGCAAATCAGTCTGACCCTGTGCCTCATGGGAACAGTCCAGCCCGAACTGCCAAGCCATGCCTTGCCTGGACCGGAAACAAGCTTCCTAGGTCCCTTGCTCACTTTGCCACTGGATTCAAGCAAGCCGGGCTGAAGACGGCTGAAATGCCAGAAACCGGTCCTCGGAAGCTTGTTTCCGGTCCAGGGAAGGCATGGCTTGGCAGTTTGGGCTGGACTGTTCCCATGAGGCACAGGGTCAGACTGATTTGCATATGGCGATGTCTGAACTGGGGTGGCAGAGTGGGCTAAAGAACGGTGATGGATTAAACCCAGATCTGTTGACTGGGTGTGAGTGTTTGATTGGTTCAGATGCTCCGTCCATCACCACCCCCTTTTGAGACAAGCAACAAAGAGGAAGGTGGATTGGCTGGATGGGGACAAGCAACAAAGCAGGAGTTGGCAGGAGGTAAGGAGCAAGCAACCAAATGGGAGGTTGGCAGGAGGAACAGGTACATGCAGGAAGTTGGACTAGGCAAGCAACATAAACAGGACGCGTTGGGTGGGACAGGGCAAGCAAAAAAACATGTGGGGTGTGTGCAAGTAAAAGATCAAATTGTACCTCTGAAAGTGCATCCAGTGGGACATACATTGGACGAAGAAGCACTACTTTGGCCATGCTCCAGGGGCGGTATGCACACATGAAGAGGAAGTGACTCTGGCACACATTGACCAAAAAGAAGCATGGAAATGGGAGTGATGATGAAGCCAACAAATGGTATGCAATGGGCGGGGTCTAAGTCCCCTGAAAGGAACCACAAGCATTTGCAAAGTAAATAGTTCTCGCCTAGTGAGAACTACTGGATTTGTCAATGTTTGTTTACCCATATTGTACAGTATCGCAGCTGGCCATATCATAGTGCTTTTTTTTTTTTACTTTCAGACAAGCTGCACAGTAGCCACGCCTCTGTAGAACATGGCTTAAAACATTGAGAAAGACAATAGCTCTTAATTAGACAAGACCTATTGGCCTTCCCAATGCTTTTTTAAAGTTATTGTTGCTGGAGGAAGGGCATGGTAGGGAGCAACACAGAGGGAGGGGCAACATGGAGGATGTGTGTGGGAAATGAAAAAGTACTATGATACGGCCAACTTTGTCTGCATCTTATCTCTTGTTTTATGGCAGGTCCTTGGGACAATATGACTGGGTGGGCACAAAGCAATAAGTAGAGCAGGCCGGGAGAGTGGACACAAAGCAACACCGATGGCTGGCAGGAAGGATGAGGTCAAGCACCACGGATGGCAGGCAGGGAGGTTGGGGGCAAAGCAACATGGACAATGGGTGGGGGGATGAGATCAATGCAATAAGGATGGAGAGTAGGGAGGTTGGAGGCAGAGCAACACTGACAGTGGGAAGGGAGGGTATGGGCAAAGCATAATGAGTTGTAGGAGGATAGGTGAGGAACAAAGCAAAAACCAGTGAGAACGGTGGACCCATTTTAAAGAAATATACGACAAATAATTGTATGTAAGTTGAAGAAATACAGTACGCTTATTGTATTGAGATGCTGTTTTCTTCTCGGTAATTTCATTAATGAGTTGATTTTCATATGGTTGTAGTTACACTGAAATTATATAGGAGGAATGTATATAATAGTGTTGAAGGATTGTATTATGAATATTATGTTGAGATGATGGCATTCTTTTTTCTATAATCTCATCATTTAATGATTAATTTATTGTATATAAGAAATGATTTTGGTGACTGAAATAAATTGTTGAAATGGATACAGTGTAATAAAAAGATCTTTATAAAACCACAGTTTAAAACATAAAACATTTAAAATATTTTCAAAAACAATAGTTTCACAGGTAGACTCTATCACTGCAAATATTATTTAAAATCATGTATAGGGCAACCATGCACAACAAACTGTTCTAATGACTAGGGCCACATCCTTTAAGTACAAACAAGATATCAATGTTCAAGCAATTTAATTTTGAAAGTCCAAGTACTTTAAGTTTCGCCTTCTCATGCATGCCCACAAAAAACAGGCTACAAAGTAAGCTCACAAAGGGATCATGAAGTGCTTTTAGAAAATACAGTGCCACCCTGCTTTGAGTAAATTTATGATGCCTTAAAACTGGAAAGATAAAAGTGTTCCTTTTAGTGTAATAAAACTTGCAAAAAACAGTATGTGTAGGTCCGATTGGGGGAAATGGTTGTCGCAGGGGGGCAAATCTGAGAATTTGAACTTCCTCACTGGGAGGGCTAACATCAGAGGGATGTAGTTCAGGCGGAAACGTAAAAAATACATTTGTGGTGAGCAAAATTGATGCACAAAAGATATAAAAACCATCACATAATCTTGCGGGGATGAGATTGTAAACAACTGACGCTCTTTGTTTGTATTTTTTCTCTCCTGAGAAAGTCAGCCCTTTGAATGTATATCTGGGTCATTTGCCTCTTCGAAATCTTCATACACAGTGAGGGGTCACTAAATAAATTACCCTACCCAATTGCTATCAACATAGCTAAGCCAACCAATCCTCCTACAGTGGTCCAGCATCATACAACTAGTAATTATACATTGTGTTAAATTAACCATGGACCTATGCCAAATCGAGACCCAGAGCGGGATTCGGGCCAATCTAATTCAGTGAAGTAAGTAAGGTAACCCATAATTCCAAATGTAGAGTATAGTTTGATTGTGATTGGGGTATGGATATCCGATTTTTGAAAAAAGGTATCTTCCATTCTATGGAAAGGGTCAATGTTTACCATCCCCCACACACCTGCCCCGTATGTTACCATTGCCTTTGCTTTGGCACGATTGATGTTTCTAGTCGTATCCAAAGGCCTGGTGCCCAGTTTTCTAGCAAAGCCCTTAATAGCCTGCAGGCTCCTTTCCATAGCAGAGGCTCTTCCCCCAACCAGGTTTTCCAGGAGTGGTTCTTATCAAATAGAACCTCTAAGTAGGAAAAAGAGTCAACCACTTCAAGTTTCTTTGAGGCCAGCTGGAAGTGGGGGTGTTTTTCTCCTCTAATGGCACCTACTATAGCAATTAAGCATGGGCGGATTTTGCGGATTGGCAATCCGCGAACTTGCGTATTTACGGATTGGCAATCCGCAAAATCCGCGAACTCCCGCGAATTTGCGGATTTTATTTTGTTTTTGTTCGCCAGGGTTTCTGCCAGTTCGCGAGGTTTGTGTACCAGTTCGCAATTGCGAACTTACTTGTCGGCTCGCAACGGCCGCGACTATGTTGTTTCTACGTCTGGTTCATCATCACAGGTTTGCGAAGTTACCCTAGCGGTCGTACATGGGCGCGGCCATCTTGTTTGCGTGACGTAATTCCGTTTCCGGGCGCTATGTGTAATCTCGCAAAGTGTGCGGCTTGCTAGTACAATTTCGCGTGTGCTCGCGAGGAAAATCTCGCGCGAACTTACCCACGCGGTCGTGAACGGGCGCGGCCATCTTGTTTCTCATTCATTCCTATGGTTCTGGGCATGCTTTCTGAATCTGTATCCTCTCTGAATCTCTGCCATCCTTTGCTTGTTTGAAGTTTTTTTTTATCTATTTTATTTATTATCTATCCCTCTATTTTTCTAGCTGTATATTTTTGTGTTTTCTGCTACTTTTTGTTAATTTTAAACTACTTTTTTAAACTTTTCTTTTCTTCTTCCCTATTCTATTTCTTCTTTATTATTTAGCTTCCTTTCTGCCCAGACCATGGTAAAGGGAGTCGGGAAGCAGCCCGCGAAGGGGAAGGGTCCCGCACCCCGTGCCCGGCTCCCGTGCGGGCGTTTGAGGGGGAGAATGTTGCGCCCCGGCAGATCTTCAGCGCGGAGGAGGTGGCCGCACTAGTTTTTTATGTTCAGCGCCGCCTCCCCAGGACCATCATGGCAGGCGGCAAGATCGCTAGCGGCTATGGGCTCCGGGAGCGCCGTAAGCGGTGGGAGAAGGTGTGCGGGTCCATGTATCAACAATCTCGGGTCCGGCGCACCTACAACCAAGTCACCCACCGTTGGACGGATATCCTGGACCGGGAACGCGATCTGCTGGACCTGCTCGGCCTTGAGATCCCCGGGCTTGGTGAGTAGTAGTAGCTATTTCTTTACTACTCTGTTTTCTCCTGCTCTGTGTGTTATTACCTTGCAAATTTTTGTTTTTTACCAAGAGCAATAATGCTGCTGATTACATTGTAGGTAAATTATATTTCAAAATCTTCTGTGCATTTCAGGTACACTGCTCTCCTTCTCAGTAGCGCTGCTACTATGCTTATTTGTTTTCGATTTTGTGTTCATTTCATTGGCCTGTGAAATTATGCATGAGTGTAGTTTAAAGAACTGTGTAATGCTAGACACTAAGGGTCAGATATTTAATTACCGCCGCATCCCTGCAAAGTAGCAGGGATGCGCCAGTAATTGTGCGCCACGCCACCACCACCCATGGTGCACCGTATTTACAATGCGGCGCACCATGTGCCCAAAACGTCACCGAAGCGTTACGCTTCTGTGCCGTAAAGGCGGCGCATTGCTGGAGTTGCGTCGCAACGATGGTGCAGCTCCAGCAATGCTCTGGGGTGCTCTATCTCCCCAATGCTGCGTCAAGCCGTACGTCTGCTTCAAGCAGGCGCAGGGTTTGAGTCACGCATCATTGTCCTCAAAGTGACCGTTTAAAATCTTGTAGATGTCACTCAGCCACTTTTAGGATGCGTTCCTGCGCAGGAACGCCCTCCCTTGCGCCGGAACGCCCCCTGATGGCGCAGGGCTTTACAACGTGATGCATCTCCCATATGCGTCACGTTGTTGATATACGCCGCACCATGGCGCCTCTTTTGTCCTGCCGCTGTGTCACAAAAGTCACGCAACAATGGAGCAAAAGAGCCGCAAGGGGCTTCTAAATCAGCCCCTACAGACTCAAGTTTAGTCCTTCTTTTGTACACATGGCGATAAGAAGAAATAGTGGTGGAGGATTGATAGTTTGAGTATTTTAATGTAGTAGGAAACTTTTTAGTGTTGTCGCTGATCTGCAATCACGATGGACTTTGTCTGTCACTTTGCGTGCTGCGGACTGCTGCCTGCCAGTCCTAGGCGAACCTTTTTAGTCACATAAGAACTTTCCAAGTCGACGGTCCGCAAATCAAGCAATACTAATAACGTAATAACGTAGTAGACCACATGGGATCGGTCAATATATCCCGTGAAATAGTTGTCTATTTGCTATTTCGCCAAAATATTTTGTTATTGTTCTTTTGAAATGTTTGATTTGGTTGACAACAATCATCCATGTTTTTGTGTCTTTCTTTCTTTCATGTTGTACATCAGCTCCCCCCAGGGGCAAGAGGATAGAGGAGGAGGTGGTTGCTGCTGCTGCTGTAGAAGGGCAGGATCGGCCAGGCGAGGGCTCCTTTGCTGGCCCCAGTAAGTTTTCATTTTAATATAGAGTACCTATTTTTTCCTAGCGTTCCTCATTCGATTTTTTCTAAATCGTCTTTGATCTTCTTGTAGACTGTATCTAAATTCTTATCCTGCCTCGACTATGACTCCCTGTGGTATTACTAGATTATTCTTATTAGTCTGTCTATGTAGCTAACTAAGATTGCACATTTGGCAATTCCATTGGACTCCCATTCTAGTCAGCAATAGCTCTATGTACTGAGCCTTCCCTGCAAAAAGGAACATTTTTACTTTAGATTAGACAGTCACAAATTATTACATTGTTTTCTGTTTTTTTTCACATTTCTTTATTCCTAGACCAAATATTATATAGTAGTGAGTGGTGTATTCTAACAATCTTAAATGTACTTTGTAGGTGGAACATCTGGTGGCGGGGCCAGCGCGGAGGTGGTGGTAGTGGATGAGGAGGCGGTGCAAGTGCCGGACAACACCAATGTGCCTGTGAGGTTTCACACGGTAGTGGCGGGCAGAGGTAAGCTATATATTCCTTACTTATTGAGATTGAAGACTGCAGAGTGTGCTTTCTGCACGGGTGTATTATAAATCAACCAGGTAGTAGCCTCCTCTAAATGTACTTCGACTTAGCTGTGAAGTTTTTGGCGAGAAGAATCCCAATCAGATCTGAGATGAACTTGATGGATGGGATGAACGAAAAGCGAAAGAAGGGTGTAAGTAAGTGTGGGAGGACGAGAAATTTAATGATGACTGGCAAAGAAGAATGATATGTGTTTGCTTGGTCCCCGAGGTGGCTGGAAAGGAAAGAATATGGTATGGTGCATGGCTGGGTGAATGATGAAGCAAGGATGGGTGGAAGGAGAACAGCCTTGGTGGGTGAAACAGAAACTGTATGTGTGCATATACTTTGAATGGATGGATGCCTGGATCATGGTACTATCTGACTCTTAGATAGCATATGTGTATCTAGAGAGAGTAGATGGTCACTGGATGAACAAAGTGTTACTTTGATGATCATGTAACACCGCACCCGCACGTCCGTTCCAGTGTAGGAAAGGCAAGGAAAAGAAGTTGTAATTGTGTGCAAATACTACCATGAATAGTAGCAGTAGTTTGTATTGCAACTGCAAGCACAGCATATATCCGGTTATTATGGTGGACACTCCCTACCTCTCTTAATAATTTTAGTTTAGTAGTAGTACGTCATTCATGTGTGGGTGTATCACTGTTCACTCAATAAAAAGCAAAGCACCTAAAGTCATCCCATATGTAATCAAATACATCCCATGTGAAGTGATAGATAATCAGATTATTTAGTTTCTTCTTTTTCCTTCTCTAGTACTCATTTGCACTGTAGGGTGAAAGTTAAATTAATTAAGCAGTAGCCTTTTTAACACAGTATTCTCAGTGCCACCTGTAATAGAAAAATATGAGCTTCACCACCTGCATGTACTGTACCGGTACAGTAACGCAAGTCTGTCTCACTCATCATGGTGTGCGTCTGTTTTTCTCGGGTGTAAGTTCACTGCGCTGGCATTATGCCAGCTTGCAGAAGATAACGTACCAATTTTCCTAAACAAGAGAGAAGAATAAGAATAAGACTGGTGTACTGTCATAGTCGACTGTAATGGAAGTCCATAGTGCTCGTAGAATTTGTTCCTTAAACTCCCACTAATGTTAGAGCAAGGATGAAGAAGTGGGAGGTTAGATAGATACTGGCCTCAATAGTTATGTACTGTGCTTTCAAGTTGCTAGTTATACTGTGACACAACTTTCTGCTCAATCATTTTGTGTTAATCTTATGAGCATTGGTTACAGACTATGTCTTTCTTTCTTTATATAGTTGCTCCTTCCAAATCCAACAAACCATCAAGGAAGGAGCAGGCTCGAATGGCCCGGCAACAGAGGCTGGATGCCACTGTCGCAGAATATCGGCGGCTGCTGGCCCTGGAGGAGGAGGACACGCAGTCTACTAGTACATCTACTGCGACAGCTGCATCCTCCTCCGGGCCCACACGGGCAGCCAGCCAGCGCAGTGCTCCAGCGGTACGGAGCCGGGCTACCAAAGCCAACCGCCACCGCCGAGCAGCAAAGACATCAGCTGCCCCCCACAGGAGTTGCAAGGCACACCAGCACCGCTTATCCCTCAGAGTGTCCTACCTGGAGCAGGAGGTCTTAACTTATAAGAACTTGGTGGAGGGCCTCCGCTCCGACCATGCCACCCTCCGCAAGGAGTATGATGCCCTGGCCGCTACAGTGAACAGCATCCTGCCGTAGTGTCCCTTGCCCCTTTTTTAGAGACTTTTGGGGGGTGGGATTTGGGAGTTGGGTTCTTTTTGGGACTTTTGAAGGACAATAGTTGGGGTTAGGGAGGGTCTTGCTGGAGATTATTTTGTTAGGGCTATACAAATATACTTTTTGAAACTTTATCTGAGCATACCGGTTTTTTACTGCTTTTGAGTCTGGTGGGTGGGGGTTTAACAGTAAGTTTGTTTTCCTGAAACTTAAGTCTGTGTCATTTTCTTCCTTTAAGTGTAAATGGCTAAGGGCCAGATGTAGGTAAATCTCATTTACCGATTCATAAATACCGAATGTTACCGATTCGGTATTTATGAATCTGTAAATGAGATTTAGGTAAAAATTCGGTATTTTTAACCGGAATCGGTAAGATTCGGTATTTACCGATTGAAGCCCATAGGATTCAATAGCAAATACCGATTTGGTATTTACCGAATCGGTAAAAATACCGAATTGCTAAGGGGGACAGGGTGTCACTTTGACACCCTGTTGCACCCCTGTAACTGGCTTTTGCGCCATGTGGCACACAGACATGCCCTAAGGTGTGCATGTACACAAGAATTTGTAATTTACCATGCAATTGTATTGCATGGTAAATACCGAATTCTTAAGGCCCTGTAGCACTGTTAGAAGTGCTACCTACATCTCGAAATACATATTCGGTAATTTTACCGAATGGTAATTTTACCGAATCAGTAAACTTTACAGAATCGGTAAAATTTTATTTATTTATTTATTTATTTTTTTGAAAACCTTTATTGTGCACGAAAAAGAACAAATACGGGCCCACAACCGTCAGGCCGGCCACGACACTTTGAAGCACAATTGCAAGCAATACATTTCCTCAGCGGCAGCGGATGACATAGCAACAATTAATAAACGTTACACTGAATAGAATCATGTCACCGAGGAAAAGGAGCATTAAAGGTTAATTTTAAGTTCGTTCCCAATCTAAACATAAATCAGTAAAGAATAAGAGATAAGGGGAACTGAGTCCACACATTAGAATCACAACATAGGCAGGTGGCATCATCATTGAGAACAACAACGGAAAATAAGACCACAGACAGTATGGCGGTGCAAAGTAAAACAACAAGATAATTAGCCAGCATTTACGCCCCACCTACAGCGCCACCCACTCCCCATCAACCCCTACCGCGGACCCAGAACAGAAACAGACCAAGAAAGCGCAGAAACATAGAAAAATAAGGCCCATAGAAACTAAATGAAAAATAAAACCCCTCCCCCCACCCTACACCAATGCGGAGGCTACGGCCTACCCCCCCCCGGCAAAGTGTCTGTCGCCCATTAAAGAACCCGAAATATAGACCAAGAAAAAAGGAAGAAAAAGGAAAGAAAACCCCTCACACTTGAAATATAGGGAGTGAGAAAAGAATAAACCAATCCACAACTCCCAGAAAAAGAGAAGGTGGGGAGGAGCCCACCCAATACCAGATCTCCCGGACTCCCAGCCATACAAAACCGTCACGCCGTGCAGAGCAGTAGATGCGGAAGAGATAGGTCCAAAAGAATGGCAGAATCAGTCACACTCAGATCCCCGGCCAGCACAAAGTACGCCCCCCCATCAGCAAGAGTAAAGAACATGACATAGCAATTACAAACTGAAGTGGGGAAAATCAGCACATTCAACGCAAGAAACATAGTAAAATGTTGTGCAATCTGGGTCCCCCACAGCCGGGCTAGCAAAACAAACGGGGAAAACACCCACAGCCCCGGCCCGTACAACAAAACCCCCCCAGGCATAGCCTCACTAAGAAGAGGGCCAAATCTATATGCTCTCGGTCACCCCGGCCACAAGTAAATCGTCCACCCCGAACACAACAGGACAGCCCTAAGCACACGAGAGAGTGGGGAAAGTCAGCACAGAGAACAGCGACACACAATGAAGAAGCGCCCCAGCCCGAATCCCACCCGCCAATCAAGCACACGGCCATAGAAAAAATGCCCCCTAGCCCTGGCCCGTCCGCAACCGTATCCCAGAACATGACTCCCTCAGAGGGCCCGCCCCCACTGAAAACAAAGAGACCAAATGGCCGTACTCAACATAAAGGAGATGGTCCTAGACAAAATGGACGCCACCGTTCCCAAACAGCGCCATCAAGCAAAAGGAGCTGCGCATTCAAAGCATCAGTGCGTTGCAAAGTACAATTTATCGATAACATCACAGAATAGGCGCAGTCGGCCAGGATAACCAGTTATTGTAGCAGCGGCTCCATGAATGCTGAGGGCGAGGCTGTTGGCCGCCTAGGGCAAGAGACATCGTAGTAGGGCTGGGGTAGTAAGATCGCAGTCCACAAAACCTTCCTCCCTGAACACCCAGTACAGTAGTAAATAGCAACACTAATACAGGCGGAGAAAGTCATCACGCAGTGCGCGCTCGAGGCATGTACAAAACAGTCCCATTCCCGTTCTCGCCAGCCAGGTAGTCGATGGCAAAGAAAAGCAGCCTAGCCTATCCCAATCGTGGATGCAACCCTGCATACAGTCCCCCAGGGAAACCCATCCCCTCGGATACAAAGAGACAATATGGCCGGCGAGAAAAGGTGAAACAGCAATTCACAGCGGTCAAGTAATCTGGATGCCAAAAAAACAAACAATCCCAGACCCCGGTCAACCAGCCAAGAAGCCGATAACAGGAAAGGCAGCCTAGCCCTGGCCCGAACGTGGATACACCCCCAGATGCGCTTCCCCAGAGAGGCCCACCCACCGCAGAACAAAGAAGCAAAATGGCGAGAGATAGAACGAAAGCAATATGGGAGCGCAAAATGGCCGCAAAGAGTCACCAGGAAATCCGTCGAATGTAGCAGAAAGTTCCACAGAGACACCAGGAGTACACGAGTTTGTAGGCAGCAAAGTCAGGGGGCACAACACAGGAGCAGACGGTAGAACCAGCAATGCCACAGATAAATCCCGAGGCGCACACGATAATAAGTCCAGCCACAATGTATCACTCTTCACTGTAAGGGAAAACAAAGTATCCCGGGTGGAGTTGTCAGGCGGGCGATCTTGGGTGCCAACAAAATAGGAAGCGGGCTCAGGTGTCCAACAGGCCGGAGAAAGCGCTGTGTCCTCGTGCAGTGTAGGCGGGGGCAGGCGGCAGCTTTGCGGAACCAGATCGTTATTGTCCCACCGCAGCGCAGACGCCATGTCATCTAGCTTGCCTCCCAATCTTCCGTAGCAGTGGTGCATCTTCGCACGGAGGTCGCACAGAGCGGACAGAACGGTGCCAAGAGAAAATATAGGCTGTCCCACAGGTCCCGGGGGAATCTCTCGAACCTCGGGCTCACCTACAGGCGGGGCAGCACAGGTCGCTGGCGAGGACGGGCGCATCTCCCCACAAAACATGTCAGCACACAAAGCCATTATGGCAAAACCCCGGGACGTTCACCAGGATAATTAAAGCACTAGTATACGCCCTTTTAATGCTGGCGGGGTGCTATGTGCCGTGTCAGGGAGACACGCAGTGCAGGTTAGGCGCCCCCTGACAATCCCGGATAGAGAGGCATGGGGTCAGGCAGTCCTGGGCAATCCAACATGGCCGGGCAATCTTCTCCCCGTACCTTCAGCCTCAAACAAAGGCGCCGTTCCGATGGGGTAATGCAGCTTCGTGAGCGCCGCCGTCCCTCCGCCCGCTTTGAATCCCTTCAGGTGGTTGGGCTCAGGCAGCGCCTCTCAAGGGTCACGCCGGTGGTCCAGCAGCCAGCGCCGACGGAGCACTCCGGCCGACAGCAGGTCTCCGAGGCACGGCAGGATGAGCCCGTACAAGCGGGGTCCAGGGCTACGGACTGGCAAGTGGCTATCTCCGGTTGCCGGGCAGGTCGAGGGTCCGGGAAAGCACCGCCGGGATCAGCGCCGCATCGCACCCACTCTGCCGTCAATTCCGCCAGGATCAGAATCAGGATATCGGCACGGCTGAAAAGGACTGGCGGAGCCGGGAGCCTACAGGTCTGCTCCGGTCGCCATCTTGGCTCCTCCCCCATCGGTAAATTTATCGATTCTGTAATCTGTAAGTGCCTCTCACAGAGTAAGTGATCCCCCCTTTCCCACCATGGATTTTCTTCAAATCACTTGCAATCAAAATTTAACATTCCCACGAGTGCTCTAAGACCCCAGAACTCAGTTGCAAAAATCAAGAACACCCCGAAACACATCCAATCCTGCTGCTAGGGCTAACCCTAACGAACCCTAAGTTACAAAAAGTGCCAAAAGGCTTTCCCGCATGGATGTTGTCCAAACCAGTTTTATCCAGTATTAGACCTTCCCAGCAATGGCCCCAGAGCCGTCAACCCAGGCGAAAACAAGTAGAAGACCCCCAAACGGCCAAAAAGCAAAAGTACAAAAATTGGGACTTAGTCACTTTTCTGAAAATTTCCAAAATCACTCAGTGCACGCTCTGCAGCTAGGCCCTAACCCCCTCTGCCTCCATGGATTTCCTTCAAACCTCTTGCTATCAACACTATTCATACCCAGCAGTGCTCCCTGACCCCGAAACCCACCCACAAACACCAGGAAGCCCCCCAAACAGGCCCCCGAAAACGCTACATTGAGCGAAATGTCAGAAAATGCAAAAACTTTTTCCTCATGGATGTTGTCCAAACCAGTTTTATCCGGTATTAGACCTTGCCAGCAATGGCCCCAGAGCCGTCAACCCAGGCGAAAACAAGTAGAGACCCCAAAACGGCCAAAAAGCAAAAGTACAAAAATGTGGACTTAGTCACTTTTCTGAAAATTTCCAAAATCACTAAGTGTGCGCTCTGCAGCTAGGCCCTAACTCCCCTCTGCCTCCATGGATTTCCTTCAAACCTCTTGCTATTAACACTATTCATACCCAGCAGTGCTCCCAGACCCCGAAACCCACCCACAAACACCAGGAAGCCCCCCAAACAGGCCCCCAAAAACGCTACATTGAGCGAAAAGTCAGAAAATGCAAAAACTTTTTCCTCATGGATGTTGTCCAAACCAGTTTTATCCGGTATTAGACCTTCCCAGCAATGGCCCCAGAGCCGTCAACCGAGGCGAAAACAAGTAGAAGACCCCCAAACAGCCGAAAAGCAAAAGTACAAAAATTGGGACAGTCACTTTTCTGAAAATTTCCAAAATCACTCAGTGCGCGCTCTGCAGCTAGGCCCTAACTCCACTCTGCCTTCATGGATTTCCTTCAAACCTCTTGCTATCAACACTATTCATACCCAGCAGTGCTCCCCGACCCCGAAACCCACCCACAAACACCAGGAAGCCCCCCAAACAGGCCCCCAAAAACGCTACATTGAGCGAAATGTCAGAAAATGCAAAAACTTTTTCCTCATGGATGTTGTCCAAACCAGTTTTATCTGGTATTAGACCTTGCCAGCAATGGCCCCAGAGCCGTCAACCCAGGCGAAAACAAGTAGAGACCCCAAAACGGCCAAAAAGCAAAAGTACAAAAATGTGGACTTAGTCACTTTTCTGAAAATTTCCAAAATCACTCAGTGTGCGCTCTGCAGCTAGGCCCTAACTCCCCTCTGCCTCCATGATTTCCTTCAAACCTCTTGCTATCAACACTATTCATACCCAGCAGTGCTCCCAGACCCCGAAACCCACCCACAAACACCAGGAAGCCCCCCAAACAGGCCCCCGAAAACACTACATTGAGCGAAATGTCAGAAAATGCAAAACCTTTTTCCTCATGGATGTTGTCCAAACCACTTTTATCCGGTATTAGACCTTCCCAGCAATGGCCCCAGAGCCGTCAACCCAGGCGAAAACAAGTAGAAGACCCCCAAACAGCCAAAAAGCAAAAGTACAAAAATTGGGACTTAGTCTCTTTTCTGAAAATTTCCAAAATCACTCAGTGCGCGCTCTGCAGCTAGGCCCTAACTCCCCTCTGCCTTCATGGATTTCCTTCAAACCTCTTGCTATCAACACTATTCATACCCAGCAGTGCTCCCAGACCCCGAAACCCACCCACAAACACCAGGAAGCCCCCCAAACAGGCCCCCAAAAACGCTACATTGAGCGAAATGTCAGAAAATGCAAAAACTTTTTCCTCATGGATGTTGTCCAAACCAGTTTTATCTGGTATTAGACCTTCCCAGCAATGGCCCCAGAGCCGTCAACCCAGGCGAAAACAAGTAGAAGACCCCCAAACAGCCAAAAAGCAAAAGTACAGGTGATTAAAGTTTTATTTATATTAACTGTGCAAAACAAAGAAAGACAGAAACACAGGAATAAAAGTGAATAAGTACGAAAAAGAAAATTTCTGATTCATTGGCTCATTTTCAGGGCTCGGTGTCAGGGAAGAAGAGTTCGTCCTCATACTCTGCAAATTCAGACAGGAGTAGGTCAGTGTCACCTAACACAGAAGAAATTCCCTCATCTAAGTTGCTGTCCTCCTCGTCTTCTTCCGTCGTGCAATCTGGTACTTTGTAATCTGGTGGTATGAGGTGCTCATTCATCTTGATCATTGTTAACCTCTCCACATTTTTGGGCGAGAGGCGGGTCCGTTTGCAAGTTACAATGCCACCAGCAGCACTGAAAACACGTTCAGAAGACACACTTGCAAGTGGGCAAGACAAGTAATGTATAGCCAGGTTGGTGATCTCTGGCCACAATTCTTTTTTCCCATGCCAATACGCCAATGGGTCAGCATTAACATAGACCTCTGTTGAGTCATTCAGATAGTCCTGCACCATCGACTCAAGGTTCTCCACGTTTCCTCCACTTTGATTACTTTTTGCTCCGACCTTTTGAGAACCAAACCCAAGCTCAGCTAGCCAATCCTCTTCATCACTCGATATTTCTGTTGTGTCTGGTGCAGATGATCCGTTTGCCGGTGTCTTTAACGGCTGAGAGGTCACTTCTGCCACAGCCACAGGTGCAAAAGTGGAGTCTTTTGACTGGGGATGGCCTGCTGATGCTGATTTACTGCCTCTTCCTTGAATTTGCTGCCGTTCTCTTTCAAACCTCATGGCTGACAAGGCTAGCCAATGTTTGTACTTTGTAACATCTTCATCACCAAAAGGAAATAATGCACTGCCTGCCAGCGCCTTTTTGTAGCGTGGATGCAGAATAGTAGCACAAATGTAATCCTGTTCTGAGTGGATATTTTGAAGACGTTCATCGCCAAGTAGGCGCTCTAATAATTTCTCCGTCAAAACATAAGCTTCTTGCTTTTCTTCATCTTTTTGAAACTTAGAAGACACCGCCTTCAGTTTGTGCTCCAGCATGCGCAACAATGGGATAGCTTTTCCCAAATTACAGTCCTCCCTGCTGACTGCACGCGTGAAGACCTCAAAAGGACGAAGCATGTCTGTCAGGCTTTTAACTAGCTCCCATTGCTCCGCATCTAGCCTCAGGTCCTTCTGAGCTGTACCCAGTGTTAAGAAATACTGATCGAGTACCGTAAACTGCTCATACAGACGCTCAAGCATGTAGAAGGTTGAGTTTCAACGTGTTGGCACCTCCTGGATGAGTGCTTTCACTGGCATTTGACGTTCATGTAGCAGGCGCCTCAGATGCTTCCGGGCCTTAAAAAAATGGCTGAAATGGTTGCAGATTTTTCAGCAGGTGACCACTAACTCGCATGCTGGACTGTCTTTATACAAGAATTTTCTAACAACCAGGTTGATACAGTGCGCCAAACACGGCACTCTGAAATAGTTACCCAGATCCATGGCCTTAACTACATTGGCGCCATTATCCGTGGAAACATAACCAATCTGCGTTTTTTTGGGGACAGCCAGTCAAAGACCTTTGTGTTAAACTCATTCAAAATGTTTTCTGCTGTATGACGTTTCTCCAAGCCAAACATGGCTAGTGTTGCATGTTTCCGAGCAGCTTTAAAAACTTGGTCCAGGTCAGCACCTGCGTTTAGCTTTGCTTTAACCCCTGAAAAAGAGACCCAGTGTGCAGTGATGCACATGTAATCAGTGCCTGCGCCACTGGTCCACATGTCTGTTGTCAGATGTACAGTGTGAACAGCACTCTTCTGCAAAGCTGCCCCAATCACCTTCAGCACATCTTCATGTAGTGCTGGAACCGCAACTCGGGCAAAATAGAACCAGCTAGGAACCTTCCATTTAGAGCAGAGCGCTGCCACTAATTCTAGAAAACCAACCCCTTCTACAAACGAAAAAGGGAGAAGATCCAGCGCTAGCATTTTAGCCAGCTTAGTGTTATAAAGACGCGCCGTTGGGTGGTTGCGTTCATATGGCGCGTCTGAAAACAACATGGTTCTAATGTTGCCCTGGACCATTTTACGGGATGATGATGATGACTTCTTTGACCCAGTTACGCTCGCTGATGACCTTTTTCGCATTGGTGTCTCACTCTGTCCCACACTCTTAGTGTGGCTCACAGGGGGTGTGCTGACAGGGGTACTGGGTGTAAGTGAAGCGTGTGACGCTTCTTCCTCCTCGTCATCATCAGATGGAACATCAACGTTTTCTCGACTTGCAATTCGGGCTTTCTTGATATCCTCTAGGTGCGCAAATCATTGGACAGTGTGCTGTCTCTCAAGATGACCTCTCTGGCCTCCAGTCCCATAGTTGGTACCAAGCTTACCACGACTAACTGCAAGCTTACAAATGCTACAAATGGCTCGGTTTTCCTTTTTTGTGCAAATACTAAAGAAGTCCCAAACTGCGGACTTGAAATGTCTGGGGGGACCAGAGGAGGCGATACTGGTGGTGGGCATGCTGCTAATGCCAGATGAAGTGGAGGATGAGTTTTACTGAACTTTACTCGGTTGTGCACTTTGCTCACCACTAATTGAGCTCGAGGTGGAATGGAGGTCCCTTCTGGCGAGGAAGAAATATGGAAGCGGTAGGTGGTGGTGTACTAGTTAACTTCAATGATTGTGGTGTTCCCATTGCCTCCTCGTCGACTTCATCATCACGCTCAGCAGCTTGTCGGGCTAGGGTCAAAATGTCTGTTTGCTGCATGCCCGCTGGGGCTTCAGTGACGTTAGTGATGACTGCGTCGTCGTCGTGAGAGTCTTCAGCAGCAGGAGTATACGCCACTTCTTGTTGAGCGTCATCACACTCCATAACTATGAGAGTTTCGACGACCTTCCTTTTACGCTTAGCTACCTTTGTCAGATCATGGTGTGCCTCAGCCTCACTCTCAGACGGCAGTGGTGCTGGTTCCCAAGTAAGATCCATATCATCAGAAGGAGGTGGGCTTGAAGAAGATGTAGACACCACCACCCTTGATCTTTTCCTTGCTCGGGATGTGGAAGACAATGAATGATCATCAGGAGGAGTGGCTTCCTCGAATGATACCTCGGCTTGATTGTCGATTTCCAGATGTGCCCCTACTTCGGGAGGAACAACTATTGTGGGCACTTGTGCCGCTCCATGCACCTCTGCTTGCTCCTCTCCTTGCGCCGCCTCTCCTTCCACATGTACTTGGGCTTGTACTTGCACATGTGGTTGTTGTTGCGGCTGTGGTTGTTCAACACTCGTCAGATGAGTTACAACAACCTCTGTTGATTGAGGGACATTGCTGCTACTTTCTTGCGATGAGCCAACATCACTGGTCGATGGTGATTGAACAAGTAGACTGGCTGCCTCTGCAGCACTCAAGGGCTTGGACGTGGGGGTGGTGGCACTGAGCCCAATGGAGCGGGGGTGCTGCTCCCCGCTTGCTCCCCAGCAGATCCCGCTGCTGCTGCAGGCGTACTTTTTTTTTATTCCCAAAAAATGTGGCGGGCGGCACACCAGTTTGCTTGGTAACTTGCTTCTTCTGCTCCTTTCTGGCATCTTTCTTGCTAGAGGAGCTACGGGGAACTTTTTTTGGGGCCATCTTCTTCAGATGTCACTCAGAACAGCAGGCCGCAGTTGCACAAGTTGCAGAGTTGTCTGTGGCCACACGTGACGTTGTGCTGCACACACACCGCAGCAGGACTTCTTCCTGGCACTGGTTGTTCTCTTGTGCACCTAAAAGCAATGGAAGACAGAGGAACATCAGCTATACAACCCAAAAAATCGACAAAAAACACAAAATTCAGCACAATCCCAGCCCACCCATGCCCTCAATGATGTTTAAATTCAAGAAGACACCCCACAGAAAGACTAGGCCCATGCACCACTCACTACCCCTGGGCATAATGGATGAAAGCTAGGCAAAATGGGTGCACCCCAAGCACATGTTGCCTGTACCAGCACTCAAGATGGCCACCACCACCCACATGGCCAGTCCACATCAACAGTACACACCAAAAAATCGAAAAACATACAAAAATCACCACAATCCAATGCCATCCAGGATGTTTACATCAAAGAGAGTGAGAGCCCACAGGCAGACTCAGTCCCTGCACCACCCACTACCCCTGGGCAAAAGGCCCCACCAGCAGCCCCAAAAAATCGACAAAAACCACAAAATTCAGCACAATCCCAGCCCACCCATGGCCTCAATGATGTTTAAATTCAAGAAGACACCCCATAGAAAGACTAGGCCCATGCACCACTCACAACCCTTGGGCATAATGGATGAAAGCTAGGCAAAATGGGTGCACCCCAAGCACATGTTGCCTGTACCAGCACTCAAGATGGCCACCACCACCCACATGGCCAGTCCACATCAACAGTACACCCCAAAAAAAACGAAAAACACACAAAAATCACCACAATCCAATGCCATCCAGGATGTTTACATTAAAGAGAGTGAGAGCCCACAGGCAGACTCAGTCCATGCACCACTCACTACCCCTGGGCAAAAGGCCCCACCAGCAGCCTAAAAAAATCGACAAAAACCACAAAATTAAGCACAATCCCAGCCCACCCATGGCCTCAATGATGTTTAAATTCAAGAAGATACCCCACAGAAAGACTAGGCCCATGCACCACTCACTACCCCTGGGCATAATGGATGAAAGCTAGGCAAAATGGGTGCAGGCCTCAGACACTGCCTGTCTTCAAAATGGCCCATTGCACCCCAAGCACATGTGGAGGGCCTGCCTGTACAAGCCCTCAAAATGGCCACCACCACCCACATGGCCAGTCCACATCAACAGACCACCCCAAAAAAAACAAAAAACACACAAAAATCACCACAATCCAATGCCATCCAGGATGTTTAGATTAAAGAGACCCCACAGGCAGACTCAATCCATGCACCACTCACTACCCCTGGACAAAAGGTCACAACAGCAGCCCCAAAAAAATCGACAAAAAACACAAAATTCAGCACAATGCCAGCCCATCCATGGCCTCAATGATGTTTAAATTCAACAAAACAGTTGTATCATGCACCCATAACTAACCCTGGTCCTACTGGATACTGTGGCTACCCACAATATATTTTGTTTAATATTCTGAAAAAGTTCCAAAATTGTAGTTGCAGCAACTGTAATGCCCCAAACAAACTTACTTGTGAAAGTTGATTTCTAATCCATAAGTGATCCAAAGAAAGTCAAAAAGGCCTTAAATCCAAATATCCAGCAGCATCCACAAAGAGTAATCCTTCCAGGTCAAGGTCCAAATGAAAGTGACCAGCACATGAAGAAAGCACTGGAAGGAGCCTGCTGTACAGGAGACTGTGGGGCACTTCCTTCCAAAATGGACTCCTTGCTAAAAAAAGTGCAGGCAAATGTCAACCTGAGGAGTGATTCTGATAAAAATCCTCATTTTCTGAAGGTTTATGCTGTTTGCTGGTGGATTTTTTGTGCGAAATTGCAAAATCTGTATTTTGCGAGTGCGAGATTGTTGCTGCCCGCCGCACCTACGTGTTCGCAATTGCGAACTCTCGCGATGCGTGCTGCTGTGCAAGGGGGCAAGGCGCGATGACGTAATCGCGGTCGACAAACTCCCGTGGGATCCCGCAGCAAGATCCAAAATGGCACAGCACTAGCAAAATATCGAGAAAAACAACTCGGCAAACGATGAATGACGGTAAGTGAACGCCGCTCGCCGCAAAATTGTATCACCAAGAAAAAAAATCCGCCGCGTGCGAATTTACGGATTTTCGGCAAATTCACTAGAGTTCGCGGATTGCGAATTTGCCGAAAATCCGGAAATTCCGCGAGCGGAACGGATTTTACGCCCATGCTTAATAGCAATGAATGTTTTCGCCTTGTTTACTCTGAGGTCTAATGAGGCCATAACTTGGGTATACGATGTTATAAGAGACTGTAAGGCCACCCCTGTCCTGGCAATCAGGACGCCGTCATCTGCATACGCCAGAATCGGTAGGGGCCTGTTTTCAAAAATAGGGACGTCCAAGGGAGCTCGAGACAGGGCGGCCTCCACCCCGTTAGTGGAGATGGAACAAAGAAACGGGGCGAGAACACAGCCCTGCTTTACTCCTCTCTCGATTTTAAATGGGCGTGTGCATTCCCCATTAGCACCATATCGAATAGATGAAGGGGCATTGGCTTATAACTGGCAGATGAAGCGAATTATCAATGGGTCGAACCCCATCTGTTCCAGCATAAGCCACAACGTTTGATGGGAAAAACAATAGAAAGCGGCAGAGAGGTCTATAAACGCCATATAAATTCTTCCCTTTTCATTTTCGTATGCTTGTCAATACAAAGTGACAGATTTAGACATTCGTCCGCCAACCCCTTTCCCTTGTGGAACCCATATTGCGCTTGTATCAATATGTTATTTTCTTCATCTCAGTTCTTCAATCTGGCTAATAAAAGCCGGCCCATAAGCTTTGCAGTGGTATCCAGAAGGGAAATGGGGTGGTAGTTCCTTGGAGAACCCCTATCCCCTTTCTTGTATACAGGAACTATGACACTTTGATTCCAGGATCCTGGGGGACCCTCAACTGCTATTTTATTGAAGACCTTTGTTAATAAAGGGACCCATAAGTCATAATGCTGCTGGATAAGATCTATTGGGATCCCATCAGGGCCGGGTCTTTTCCTGGTGGGCAAGACTCCAAACCTCTTCTAACCTCTTTTAGTGAAAATTTCAGAGAGCCTGATGGCATTTCATCAGGATCAGCTGAAGCTGGAGGTGAAATATGTTTTATCCAAAACTGCCTTCAAAATGGGCCACCCAGTCCTCCTCGCCTACACGAGAAGCCAAAGAAGGATCCTTAGAATCCTTAAAATAAGGGGCGTTTATGACTCTCCAAAAGTCCCTACTGCTGCCCATGGTCTCGACTTGCTCCTAGTCGCCCCAGGCCTTTTCCCTTATCTCCTTCTGTCTTTTTTCCCTGACCTGTTTATAATTAATGTGCAACAGTTTGAGCTCCATGGGGTCTCTGCAGTGGGCTTTAAGGGCCTTCTTAAGCGCTGCCCTTGCTGTCGAACATTCATGATCAAACCATCCTCTTTTTTGATTCGATTTCAGCAGTTTGGTACTAGTAAGTGCCATTCTTAATTTTCATAAGGAGTGCTATAAAGTGGGTAACTAGATGTTGGGACGTAGTATCCTGAACCAGACAAAGTATGATGTCTTCCCTTACTTGCACTAGTATCTTGTTGTCCAAGTACAGCTTCTCTACCTGTGCCCATTTTGACTGGTATCCGTTGTTTCTGGATAACAATAAATTCTCTGCTAACTGTTGGTGATTTTTTGCCTACAAGGAAGCTCTAAGGAACTAAGGAGGATATTGTGGTCGCTGTATGGTGTAAACATGCTCTCTAGATGGACAACTTTACGGCTTAGTATGGAAGAAGCTAAAATATAGTCAGTCGTTAACACCTGAGTGCCCCGCCTAAATGTTTCCCTTATCTTGCCAGATTTTATATTGTTAATTGTACCCAGGTCACTTAGATACAGGAAATTATTCAGTGGATCCATTATACCACACACCTTAGAGTTAGCGCATTTACATAAGTGAGTGTTAAAATCCCCCACTCAGATAATATGTGGTAGCTTTTTTTCCTAGTTCGAGCAACTCCCTGATTAGATCTTCGTCTACTTTACTCTTATTTCGCCCGAATTCATTGTTGTAAAATTTATTAGGATCCACGGTACCTCGATTTTTTAATTCAAGGAAAAATAACTGAAAGTAGATATTTGGAGAGCCAACTTGCCTTTTTTGGACTGGAATGGTATTAGAGATCAGGATTAATAGTCCCCCCTTTGCTCTACCTGATGAAGAGGGCACTGCGGGAGAATGAAAAGTGCGAAAACCAGGAAAAAAGACCGGTTCCCTAGCCCAGGTCTCCTGAAAACAAATAATCTCCATGGAGTACCATAGGTTAAATCACTGGTCATTATCTGTTTTAGATGTAATTCCTGCCACGTTGCAGGATGCTAAAGTAATCTTATTGTTATCCTTGTTACACTGGGTAGGGGCAGTCAGAGATATTGCCTGAGTTCCATTTGATAGACTAGCTGACATAGCTATTCTACCAGGAGGCGATGATGGTCAAAATTTCTAGATCAGAGAGAGGAGCAAGTCCATTGTGTAGCCTTACCCCCTGGGAAGTATTGGCGCCATCCACATATGTAGTGGGGAGACGGCCTAGCCTAAACCAACCACTGTTCCCTGCTCCTGGGTTTGGAACATATTTATAAAAGAAATGCAGTGGTAAGGATGTAATTTGAGTACTCCCAGAGGGCGACCTGTGGGGATTGGCTCGCACAAGAAGACCCACCTGAGGGTTGTTGAAATTTATCACCACACAGTCCCCCGAAATTGTCTTTGGAGAACTGCCTACCCACCCCACTTCCTGGCCATGATTTTTTTATTTGCCTGGTAGTGATTACTTATGTCCGAGTACCATAGATTATACTAAAGCCAATGAAGGCATTTGTCCATCAGTTGTGACGTTGATTCCAACTGATTTTCCCAAAGGGGTGGTACATTTGCCAGGACCAATACCAGGGGGGAGGTCTCTGGTGGTAAGTGGAGGACTATTGGGGTACAAACACCCATGCGGTCTTCAACAGGGGGGTAACAAGTGCCACATATACCATGAACCTGGTGAGGGGTCCATAAGATCTCCCCTGATGAAAGTAGTCGGTGACCTATGGGCCCCCTGTGCCGTGACCTGGTGGTTATGTGCCTCTCTTTGCAGATTTACATGACCGCCTATTATAGAGGACGGCCCGCTAGCCCTGATAGCCGTGGTATGTGTATTGGCCAGTGGTGGAGCAGATGGGATAGGTCTGACCTCACAAGGGAGAGTTGGGGATGCATCTGTAGGTGTATATGAACAATGCGCTCTGGATGATTTAGCCAAAGAAAGAGGAGGTATGTTACATGTTGTTAGGCTGGCCAGTCGTTGTTCGATTTGAGTTGTGTAAAAAAGTAAGTAGCCTCTTTGTATAAAAAAGGTAATTTATTCCAAGTTAAATAGAGGGAAGCACAGCACATCCGTTAGGTAACAGGTACAAGGTAATAATAACAGTTGGGACAGAATCTGGAACCAAGGATGTAAGATGCAGGCACGCATCACACATTCCAGGTTCCAGCACAATGGTAATCACAGTAAAAAACAAGCAGTGGAAAGGCAAGGATGCTACACATCTTACCCCAATAAAGAAGAAAATTAACACAGATACCTGCTAGGAGTTCTCTTGGGTCTAACATCAGATTTAACCCTAGAAGCAACAGACAAATCATTACGAGTAAAACTCTGGAGTGGTACATTAACTTGCACATGAGGAGAAACATTGGCATGTGCGGGAGAAGGCATATTGATCTGCGCTTGTGATGGTGGTGGAAGAGAGGTAGAAGAAACAGGACATCTTGCAACCCTACGAACGTTCCAAACCCTCCCATCTTGTGTGGCAACACAGTTTTTAAATACTTTGACCACTTTAATAGGAGGAAAAAACTTGGAGAAGCCTTTAACCAAAAAACCAGGTTTCTTTACTCTCACCCATTCCCCAACAACAAAATCATGAAGTTTAACATTCATTTTAGAATCAAAAGCCACTTTCATACACTGTTGTTTATCTTCAACACGTTTGGCCACACTTTCAATATCAACCCTAGGGTCATTTCTGTTAAGCTTTTTGACCCACCAAGGGCAAATGACAGACGATGGTTCTCTACCTTTCAAGAGTTTGAAAGGGCTCACACCAGTGACAGAATGAGGCGTGATGCGGTAGACCCAAAGTCTTTTCCTGACAACATCCAACCAAGAATCATCAGAAGAACCAATCCCAGAAATACAATCTTTGAGGACCCGATTAAAACGTTCCACCTGACCATTCTCCCTAGGTTCGTACAAAGATACAGTATGATGTTTAATACCACAGCAGTCAAGAAACTGTTTAACCTCAGAGGAGATGAGTTGTGTACCGTTATCAGTGACAAAAGTCTCTGGAAAACCTTCCCTGGCAAAGGTCTCTTTCAAAAAAATTAAAACAACTTGAGAAGAAATGCTATTTACAAACTTAACTTCCGGCCATTTAGAATGGTAATCAACCAAAACGAGGGCAAAGCGGGCATTGGAAGGTAACTGTTTAAAGGGGCCTGAGATGTCAAAAGCCACCTTTTGCCAAGGAAATTTGGGCCAAGCCACAGGTTTAAGGGGAGCCGAAGACAAATGAAGCATTTTGTCGCTGCTGATACACTGAGAACATTCCCTAACCATCCTATCAACCATTTTGTCAATGCCAGGCCACCAAAAGTTTTCTCTAACCAGGCGTTTCATGGATGACATGCCAATGTGACCTTGGTGAGCTAACAACAAA
This sequence comes from Lissotriton helveticus, assembly GCF_964261635.1. NCBI lineage: Eukaryota > Metazoa > Chordata > Amphibia > Caudata > Salamandridae > Lissotriton > Lissotriton helveticus. Next base: position 137,633,148 of record NC_136069.1, on the reverse strand, counting down.
ATCTTCTCTTGCAAAGAAGCAGGGGGAATTAATTTACCAGTCTTGAACAGAAAGCCACCAAATTCCTCAATTTCCGAAGCAACTTGGGAAAAGGAAGCCAAATCAGAGGGAATGGATTTAACATTAGGCCATCCACCCTTCACAAAGTCTAAGATTTGTTGACAAACAGAATCCTTTCCCATTTCTTTAAACCATTCCTCCTCGGATAAAGTGGAAAACTCCTGAGATATACAATCATCAATAGAAGCAACAACATCAACATCCTGGTCAATGGTAGAAACCTTATCAACACTGCATGGTAACCTGGACAAAAAATCTGCAGTCACATTGCTTTTCCCAGGAACATACATGATCTCGAAGTCATATTCCTGAAGACGTGAAGACAAACGAGCAATCCTTGCTGTCGAGTTCCAACCACCACCAGGGGATAGGATTCCAACGAACGGTTTGTGGTCCGTTCTCAAAACAAACCTGTTTCCCCAGACATAGTTTCTAAAATGTTCTACAGCCCAAATACACGCTAGCAGCTCCTTTTCAATAACGGAGTATCTCCTTTCAGTGGGGGACAAGGTTCTGGAAGCAAAGGCTACACACCATTCATCTTTACCCGCAGTTTGACTCAACACAGCACCAATGCCATACAAACTAGCATCAACAGTGATAACACATTTCTTACTAATACAGAAAGATTTAAGAGTAGGGGCATTAACAATCTCACTCTTAATCTGCTTGAAAGCAATGTCTTGCTTGTCAGTCCAGACAAACTTGGCTGAACTTCTGGTCAACTCTCTTAAAGGTTCCATCTTGTTGGCGAAATTTTGAATGAATTTACTATAATATTCGCACAACCCCGCGAAGGAAAGTAACTTTTCTTTACTATCCGGGGCTGGTGCCTTCATAATGGCGTCAACAAGATTCTTCTTCGGTACCACCCCCTCCCCAGAGAGAGTATGTCCCAAATACTCAACAGATTTGCAGAAGAACTTACACTTACTGGCTTTAATGGTCAAGCCAAATTGTTCTAACTTGGAACAAACTTCTTTAAGATGAATATGATGCTCATCATTATTCTTTGAAAACACAAGGATATCATCCTGAAAACATTTAACGAATGACAGGTCTTTAAAAATATGATACATGGCTCTCTGAAACACTGAAGCCGCTGAAGCTAAACCGAATGGCATTCTTTTGAACTGGAATAACCCATGAGGGGTAATAAATGCAGTAAATTGTTTGGAGTCCTCAGTGAGTTCGATCTGGTGATACGCAGATCTCAGGTCTAATGTTGAAAATACGCTAGCCCCATCCAACATGCAAAGCATTTCGTTAATATTAGGAAGTGGATGGCAGTCTGTAACTAAGCTCTTGTTGAGTGCCCTTAGATCAATACATAGCCTAATACTTTTATCAGGTTTAATGGCTAAAACAATGGGGGAAACCCATTCGGATGATTCCACTTCCTCAATTATGCCATCTTTCACCATGGTGTCCAGCATATCTCTAAGTTCGTTCCTAATGCTAATAGGCACTCCTCTTAACTTCTGTTTTACAGGGACAGAGTTAGGTTTAACTTTAATCTTATGGCTAAATCCATTCAATTTGCCTAACTTGTCAGAAAACACTTTTGGAAAAGTATGAGAAATTTCAGTGAATTCAGACGATTCTGTGGAGTCACGAGAAATTTCAGTGAACTCAGATGATTCAGTGGAATCACCACCAGATATAGCTAAAACTAACACAGGATCTTTAAGTCTAGGATTTAGAGAGACACCAAGCCTCGCTTGGTCCCTCCACCCCAAAACATTCACACCTCTCCATGCAATATAAAGCTTTATATTAGCAGAACTATTTTTGATAGTGAGCATAACTTCCTTAAAACCAATGATGTTGATCTTGGACCCATCAAAGTTGTAACCACGTATGTCAGGTTTCGATAAAGCATTAACATCAATTAGATCTCCAAAAGACTTAACACAATACTCGTGTGTGATAATGGTCCAAGGAGAACAGGAGTCCACCATTAGTTCTAACACTTTACCCAAAATGGTTACTGGGCTTTTTGGGGATGAAAGAGTATCAGCTAGGGATAAGTCAAATGACTCTTGTATAGCAATTACAATACCACTTTCCTTAATATCAGGATCATTACATGCTTCATCGTTGATATAAGACACATTACCAGAAGGACGTTTAGATGAAGAAAAGGAATACTTCTTTGTGTCTTGGAAGGGTCTTGCGGGAGTTTTACACATCTTGGAAAAATGACCAGAGCGTCCACACTTATTGCATTGCCTAGAAATAGCAGGACATTGTGGAAAGGAAGCAATATGGTCAGGATTTCCACATCTAAAACAAAAGAATTGTCTGGTCTTCCCATCATTTTTGTTGGAAGGTGCAACATTTCTTTGTTCCTGGGTTTTGACAACACTGACTTCACTAGTAGAAGTAGAACTACTTGCACAGGTGGAAGTAGAAGCTTTGTCTAATGTTTTTATCCACTTATCGGACTGTTCAAGAGCCTTAGCAGTACTAATTGCTATTTCCAAACTAGGATCACCTAATATCCACAATTTCTCTTGAACCTTCTTATTCTTTACATGCACAATGATCTGATCTCTGATCATTTCGTCTGTCATAAGACCAAAATTACAATGTAATGACAATGCACGTAGAGCTGTAAGGAAATCATCAAAACATTCTTTTTCCTCTTGGACTCTGGTATAAAACTTAAATCTATTCAAAGCGACACTAGTAACAGGTTTGAACCTGCCTTCAATTCTAGCCACAGCTTCATCATAAACATTAATGTCACCCCCAGATCTTACAGATGGTAGTGTTCTGAAGACTAATTGCCCTTCTGAGCCAAGACAGTGCAGAAATATGTTCTTTTTTCTCTCTGCAGACATGCGTTCTCCATCCATGGCTTTTAGATAAGTAAAAAATTCCTCCTTCCATCTTGCCCATGGGATGGGTGGATCACCCTTCGACTGTAAAAACTTAGATGGTGGATCAAATTGCATGTTAAAATAATAGTCAAATAATTGCCAGAGAACAATACAAGAAGCAAAAGTAATGAAAAAAAATTACCAAAAATATCCAGTAGATGGCAGTCTAATAAAGGAGAATAAACATCCACTGAAGATTTCCACAAGGAGTGAGAACGTGAAAACAGTTTTTTTGATCAAATATATAAATGTATTAGAACGTGAAAACAGTCTTGAAGCAATTAATGTAAAACACTGAGAGTAAAAAACCAGTGCCTTAATGTCTTCTATGTTATCAAACAGTACCTTAATGTGTACAGTTTTCAGTCGATGTACACGCGTTTTCTCACAGAAAACAAGGAAATCCTTCGTGTAATGTAAACACAGTGACTCTGCCGTTAGGGAGACCAATGCAGAAAGCCTTCGCACTTTGAAATGACGTTGTCAAGGCAACACAGTAAGCCTGCGTGAAACAATGCGCGATCATTCAGAATGACGTGATGACACACAAAGGCCGGTTGTCAGCAGCCAATGAAATATGGCAAAGGTTGGATAAAGTCGATTGGATAGGTGCATAAAGGCTGGTTACCAGTAGCCAATAGGAGACAGCAGGCACTTTGCTGACGTAGATCAGATGCCGTTTTTTTGACGAAGGAAACAAGGAAAACACGAAGAAATCTTTAAAAAGTAAAATACTTAGCGCAGTTTGACCGGATTTGAAGGAAAATCCGTGAAGAGAGTTCCGCTTCACTTCTGAAGTAGGTGAAGAGCTTTATGAGGTTGATGACGTGGATTCTTTGAATTTCTGCTCCTGTGCTTCGAAGAGATGTGGCAGAAAATAGATGAAGGTCCGTCGTCGCCAGTGTAAAAAAGTAAGTAGCCTCTTTGTATAAAAAAGGTAATTTATTCCAAGTTAAATAGAGGGAAGCACAGCACATCCGTTAGGTAACAGGTACAAGGTAATAATAACAGTTGGGACAGAATCTGGAACCAAGGATGTAAGATGCAGGCACGCATCACACATTCCAGGTTCCAGCACAATGGTAATCACAGTAAAAAACAAGCAGTGGAAAGGCAAGGATGCTACAGTTAGTTTGGCTAAGATTGGGTCTAGGAGTGTCATCAATCTTTTACTAACTTCTGCCCATAAGTCCTCATTGGTAAAAGGTTGTAGTGTCAAAATATTTTCTGTTTGAGTCATTACAGATGTTTCATAAGTCATTGTCGGGGCGATGGGTTGTATGCCCCTTGATTTTGTGGCACAAGTGGGTTTAATCTGTTTGCTGAGAGTGGATGCAGCTGCCCTACGCCGCTTTGTGGGTGGGGGTCAATTTGAGGGTCCGTTATAAACAGAACAGTTTGGGGAGAAGATTCTGCAGCCTCATCAGGTATGACACATGATGGTCCAGACATGGAGGGCAGATCCTGTTGCCCAAATAATGAGTCACCAGATATTATCGGGCAGGGTGAACAAGACTGTAACGAGTCCTACTGAACTATCCCCCTAGGTGAACTCAGTGGAAGAAGAAGAAGATTCAATGACAAATGCCTTTGGGTTAGCTCTATTTCATGGGTAAGAACACTGGCTGCTCTAGATAGAAATGCATCCTGCGTTGCAACAGAGCCTCCCCCCACCTTTTCCAGAGGGCCTTTACGCTTTCCCATATTATAAGGAGACACACCAAAAAGAATGGAAAATGAGACTGTACCTTTTGGTCGATGCAGGATGTTAGATGGGGGGCCCAGCCGAGCCTATCCGGGCTCCGACAGGCATGGACGGGTCCGGCCTTGGCTTGGGCGCATCCACATGCGTGTCCCACGCCGCGGGTGCGGAATGCGCCATTACAGCGCTAGCACTGGAAACCGAAGCAGAACCCGGTGGCTGGGGGAAATGGGAGATGTAGTCCACTCCCAAGGCGAGGACTCTTGATGCCCATCTGAAGCACGGTAATACGGGGAACGTACAGCTCTCCCCTCGCTCCTCCTTGATGGCGGCAACAGGAGGTCAGGTAGGGGGCAAAACAAGCAGCCGAGAAGTACAAACTTGCGGGTGCATGACGCGCCTTTACAGTGCGAGGACCGGAAGCAGGACCCGGTGACTGGGGGAGATGTAGTCCACTCCCCCAGCGAGGGCTCTTGATGCCCAGCTAAAGCACGATAATATGGGGAACGTGCAGCTCTCCACTCGCTCCATCTCGATGGTGGCAACAGAAGGTCAGGAAGGGGGCAAAACACTTAAAGTGTTTCGTGCTGGAAACAACATGAAAGTAATGCAAAGCAGTGTGCAGCGCTGCTTTGCATCTCTTAGTGCCAGGGGGGCGTACCATGGGTAGAGCATGGGTGTTCTCATGCAACCACCCAAGGTTTCTGGCGCTGAATCCAATTTACTAAATAAAGTAGACAAGGTTTAGCATCTCAAACCGAAACTGCTCCCTTCTGAAGTAGGCACAAGGAAGGAGAAATGCTTTAATTTCTCCTTCCTTTCCCAACTTTGTACATGTGCTGCACTGTATAGCATGCATTCAAAGAGGGAAAAGTGGATTAAGTAAGTCTAGACATAGTATTCCAGTACAAAACATATGCTAGACTCACAAATATACCCTTGCACCAAGGTGCAAAGGTGTTTCTGTGGTGATCAGCAGCTCATTCCAGCGCTGTCGCTAGGGTAAGGGGAGGAGAGAGACATATTTAATTAAATTTGGCGCTCTCCTCCTCTCTCCTTTTTACGCACAGCAGCATTTGCGGCTGCCTCACTGGTCTGCGTGACAAAGTGGTAAATCTGACCCATAATTTCTCTATGTCCTTGGGCAACGGGTAGCACAAATTGCCGCAGGGCCCAGGCATATAGCTGTTCATGCATTCACATGTAAGAGTAGCTAAGAGCGACTGATTAACTTTAGTTCCCAGGCAGTCCTGGATCTGAGGCAAAATCTCTCGTCTTTGTGTTGTCCTTGTGGACTTATGTCTATTGTCTTGTGGCCCGAGACTAAACAGACCTGCACACGTGCAAGGTCAAAAACAGAGAGACAAGAAGAATAATTAATCAGAAATAAGAAAGAGGTTCTAATAATGTTTCTGTATTCTTCTTTAATATTTTTAATACAGAAGAGTAAGGTGAGCCGTACACAACCCATATTACTTTAAACATCTCTCTGACTCGAGGGAGTTCATGATGCCCAAATAAATTATTAATTGGCCTTTATCGCTGGACATATTCTTGGACACGCAACTCCTGGTAATGCTTAGTCCAGGTCCATATGGAAAACTTGACTCATTCAATTGTTTAAGGAACATAACAAACCCAGGCATTCACCTTTTTCTGGATGAGGCTGTATACCAGTCTAAAACTTATTGTGACATATTAGTCTTGCTCTGATGAAGCCCTGTTTAGGGTGAAACACGTTGGCTGCACATGTAGTGGATTAAGAATATTAAAGAAGAATAGGGATACATTATTGAAGACTCAAGAACCTCTTTCTTATTCATGATTAATTATTCTTGTTGCCGGTTTACTCAGACGTGGGTCCCAGGCTCACTGTGCCACTTGAGTCAAGCTATCCTGACTGATGAGGGGTGAAACCCCGAAGCTGGTCCTAGGATGCTTGTTTCCAGTCCAGGGAGGACCTGGCCTGGCAGTTTGGGCTGAACTGTTACCATTGGGCACACGGTCCAGACTGATTTTCCTATGGCAGGGTTCAAACTGGAATGGCATGGTGAGCACAAAAAGGATGCATTCTGTCCATCAATTGTTTCTGCATTTACCACCCCGATTGGGAAGAGTATGCCCAGACGTGGGTCCCGTGCTCTCCATGCCACTGGAGTCAAGCTACCCTGGCTGATGAGGGGTGAAACCACGAAACCGGTCCCAGGATGATTGTTTCCAGTCCAGGGAGGACGTGGACTGGCAGTTCGAGCTGGGCTGTTCCCATTGGACACTGGGTCAAGACTGATTTGCATATGGCTGGGTTCAAACTGGAATGGCAGGGTGAGCAAAAAAACGATGGATTTAGGCCCAGATCTCTGTACTGGGTGTGAATGTATGACACTGTACTTCATTCTGTCCATCAATTGTTGTTTTTGCATTTGTCAATATTTCTTTGTCACAATATTTCCAACTCAATATTTGTGTTTGCATACCAATCTTGATATGGTAGAGATAAAGGTGGTATCGTGCATTAATGGAACTTGCCTGTGAATCCTGGTTTGATCTCGAGCGCTTCCACAAGACAAGCTAGATAAACTAGATAATCACCTTCCTCTTTCTATCTACTCTCTCTCTCTATTTCCTTGCTTTCATTCTTTCTTTTGTTCTTTATTTTTTTTTGTTCCCACCTTACGGTTGTGCAGTGATGACATGACTCTCTTTTTGCACTGCTCTTCACCCATATACCAACAAGTATATACTGATATCAGCATAATTCTATGGTGTGAGAAATTGGGTTGTTGGTTGAAGGAGGTGTTAGCCCTTCTCAAGCAACATTCACAATACATGTCAGGATGAACCACAACATGTTGCTAAGTTAACCTGTGCTTAATCTTTTGGTAGCTTGGAACAAAAGCAGTGAGTCTTAACTTAGATGCAATATGTAAATTATTTATGCAGCACTCAAACAACAATAAAGTGAAAACCCAACACAACAAAAATCTCACACTGATATAGAAAAGGAATAAAATGTAATACATAATTTGACACCAAAAAAACAAAATTCCGATCAGTAGAATCGGAGTTTATGAATTTTTAAAGTGAAAATTAGCATCTAAAAGATTAAATAGTTAACAGCGAGACCAGGGCAAAGACAAAAGTTGTGGTTCACCGCGATGGAGCATGGTTCGGATGCACAAAGTGGATTGAGCCTGGTCTTCACTTACTTTTGAAAAAATGTCTGAGAAGGTAAAGTTCAGCCGGGCAAGAAAGCCAGCGGTGCCCAAAGGAGGAGGCGTCATCGTCATGAAGCCGATGGACGAAGTCGCAGTGAAATTTTCTACATTAACACTTAGAGCCTGATTACGAGTTTGGCCATGTGGGAGCAGGCCGATACCCCAGCGCGCAACTCTCACAGAGACAAGTGCGTCTGCTGACTTCCCACCAGATAAGAAGTTTTCTGCTGGTATGGCGGGAGGTGCTTTTGTGGTCCCAGGCGGTGAGCCTTACATAGACAACGCAAGTGTAGCACTAAAACAAGTTCCTGCACGGCATGGACTGTTAAGTCCATGCTGTGCAGGAACTGGGAGTGCATGCTAACAGGGTGGCACAACATGTGCTCCCCTGCATGCATCCTAATGGCCCTGAGGTGTCAAGGCCCCCTGTAGGGCCCCCTTAGTTTCTTCATGCCACACTTTTCATGGCGGGGATCACTGCCATGAAAACTGTGGCAGTGACAAAACTCATAAAATGCTTAGCGGTGCATGGATCTCCGACAGTTGCGGAGGTCCAATGGCGGTCCAACTGCCAAACTCAAAATATGGTGGTTGCAACACCAGTGCATACCGCCACCACTGTGCCACCCAGGTTTTGTGGTTCACTGGCTGCCAAACTCTGAATCAGCCCCTTAATCTCTTTTTTGGATGTTAAAAATCTCTAGCAGGACAAAGTTGCAGACTGTAGCCGGTGTGGGCTCCACGAGACCTGATGCCGTTCTAGACAAGAGCTGCTGAAAATAATTTGCTGCTGTGGAGAAGAACCTAGTGGGGGGTACCGCAAAATCAGGCTGACAAATGTTGCACCTTGGGTGATTAGTGAGCAGGTAGGTCCCGGTCTTCTTCTGGGTTCTCAGGGCTTTGGATTTGGGCTATCTGGACACTTTTAGCACCACTGCTAAGGGTCCAGGACTAGAGGCAATGGACAGTTCCTCTATAGGTCCCCCTGCACCCACCTGGCGCCACTATATTCCTAGCTTTTAAAAATAAACTGATTAGAAAACTTTCCCCCGTATCAGCATCATTCATTATTTCCTAATAGGGGTGGGGCCTCCATGGAATTGTCTCCTGAGAGCAACAGGCTTGGGTGGTTGGGACAAAATGCTGAGGCTGTCTAACTGAACTGCGCATGTCACATTGACAAGTGCAGTTCAAGCTTCCACAGTCAACACTGACAGACAGCTGGGGAAGCAGAGAAACAGTCCCAGCACTCTCGGATGGAGCACTGTGTTCTCATGCCTCAGCCAATCCTGGCACTGCTCCTATGCTATTTACTATTATAGACAGCAAGGAGCAGAACTTGCATTGGCTCAGAGGGGGGCGTGGCGCTTTGTTTCCATGGGCCCTGCATGAGCTTCATTACAGCAAGACAGAAACAGGTGTATTTGTGAAGCATTGTCTATCAGCAGTATGATATTTCAAAGAAGACATCATTGGTAAGATTGCGTTTATTTCTCAGTACTCAATCCATGAAAATCTCTCTCTCTCTCTCCCAACCCTGTTCCCCTATAAGTGGCTACATTTCAATTGACACTGACACGTCTGTATAAATTGAAAACACAGCAGTGCTGTCGAGACACACACAAGAAGAGGCACAACATGGCACAATGTAGTAAGGAAGTCCACGCAGATATGATTAAATTCAAGAAGCTTTATTGAAGCTCCGTGAAGCAGCCACACCAGGAGCAGCCTGCATGCTGCTCAGCCCATTCTCAACTGTCACTTCCAACCTTTGAGCATTCCAAGCGCATCATCACTCCAACATTCCGTGAGCACACACACAAACACAATGGCTGAGCAGGGGATGTAAAAGGCATAAAAAGAACATGAGTAGAAAAACTACATATCCCCCTTTTTACAAAACGGAAGCAAAGGTCCTATACCTAACAGAGATGTAACGATAAATAACCCAGTGCAGAAAGGAATGCAAATGGTATAAGGGAAGTAAGGTCAAGAAAAGGACAGAAAGGAGCAAGGGAAGAGATGGTAGGATGAAAACTAGGTGGAAGCAATGGGCAAGTATACACAAATAGAAATGACCCATAATCTCCAACAACGAATAACAAAAGTGAAGAAAATAGTAAACATGCGAAATAAACAACAAGGAGCAGAAAAACATAGCTGCACCAAAGACTACCCCCAAACAAACCCACTGGCCAGGCAGGCAAGCAAGGAGGGAAAACGAGGCACAACACGAACTGGACACAAGACTGACACCCAGTCACCGGAAGAAGAGAGGAAAAGATGTCCTCTTGAACAAGGATAAATTAGAAAAACACTACAACAGAGGAAAGACTAGAGGCAGAGATAGAATACCAAACAAAGTGTATAGTTCAGGTTCCAAGGATGACAAGAAATAAAACTTCACGAGGATCACTGAAATAGTTTGAAAACAGAGGAGAAGAATAAAATACACACACTTTATGAAATAGTTTGTGGCACCTCTGTGAATGAATGTGACTGAATACTGAAGCTGTGTGTTTCCAAATAACAAACACTTCCCGACATATTTTGGCAGTGGGCTCTGCTCTAAACACAATTTACTGTGCACCTTTTGGACAGAGACTAACACATGAAGCTGCTTGTACAAGTCTGGGACTTGTATGCTTCGACTACTATTTAGCAGTCATTTTAAGCCTAAAAATCATACAGAGCTTTTGTTCTTCACTCCAAACTGCAGAGAGCTTTAATACAATGTAAAAAATAAATACAACCAAAATGTGACTTAATGGATGGAAAAGTGTTCCAATCGGATAGATGCAGGTGGGACAGCCCCTGCTTTGTTCATTTCATGAGCAGGAAGCACAGCAAGGCTCCCCTGACCATTCACAACACTTCAATGCAGCATTGTGGTTGGTAAGCACTGAGCCTCCCTTGATCATCGCAACACTGTAATGTAGCGTTGTGACTGGTCTGAGCGTTGTCGTTCAATGCTCAGCCAGGGAATGGGGGCCTGGGCATGTTCTCCACGTAGGCTGTAATGCTGCCTGCATGGAGAACAGAGAAAGTGCACATGACTGTTTGGCCGGACCCAGAGTGTCTATTCATATGCATTTAGAAGTGGGCAAACCAATTCTCCCCTGCCCTGCTACAAGAGCAGTGCAGCCCTGACCGGTCGCCTGCGAAGCAACACGGAAACATAAAATGATAAGAGCTCAAAGTTATTATCATTTCATGTTTCCTTTATTTGCACTGCTTATAAGCAGTGGAGAGACGTTCCTCCGCCATAGTGGATGAGCCACCACTGTGCACCCATGCTTACAGCAACAGCTACATAGGCTGGCCGAATATTTTCATTTTTCTTTGTGGTTTTGTTGTTATCCAGAAGCACCGCAGGCCCACAGCTAATTAGATCTCACTGAACAGGTGTTGGTGTTTTATCACTCTATCAAAATGCAAACCAGAAAAAACTTTTCCTTTCTACTGCTACCACACAGAAGAGATCAGCCAGTCACCTATTTGGGAAGCGCATCAACTTCCCAGTTTGGGATTTCATTTAAAAAAACAGTCTGAACAGTTTGTTTTGTCCAACTGTTTTCTTTTAAGCATGAGAGGTGGCAAACTCCCAGCATGCACTGATAGTGAAATTAAAGCAATACACTGAAATTATTAGACTGAGGCAGGCTTTTCCAACGGTTTATTGATAGAATCACTCAGTATGAACTAAAATTGCAGTTTCCTTATCTTTAGTTCTTGGATCTTGAGAGTATGGAATGACAAATGCGGATGTATTATTATATATTTTTTTGCTATTGATCACTCATTTTCGTTTTTAGCAGGTACTATAAATAATTTCACATGGAATTCCTAATTGTTTTATTTGACCTAGCAGTAGAGGGGACAAGTACAGAGCATTTAATTATAACAGTTTCCATTTAATGAGGGCATTTAAGATGCGTTGTTTAATATGACAGTCTGGAGTATTTATTTGATGTAACAGTACATTTGTGCATACAATATGTTGAAATGGAATTTAGATCCACACATCTACAGCATTGTGCACAATTTAATTTACTTCGATCCATTTTTCAGTCTGTCTTTTTGTCATATCCCTGACAGATGATAGGTTGCTTGGTGTTTGAATTTGGACATGAATGTTAATGTACATCAAACTGACTGAATGAAATCAGAAATATTCTACGGCAGCATCTATGCTGAGAGCTGAGCATTACATGTTATTAAGGGAGCCTCTTCCTGATTGAGGCTATAGACACACTGAAATTATTTACTGACACAAAGTACTGGAGCACTCTTTCAAGTTTTTAAATATTCCAAGGGTTACATTAAGAATTGCCTTATAAACCTCACCGTATTTGAAACAAATTCTTTACCATTTTGTTCTTTAAATGTCCCACTTGCCCATCTATTTTCCTAAAGTTCTAAGTTGAGAACACCTATGACTGGACCTAATGACAATTTAGCTTGCTTGTTTCTCACACTTCATATGTCAAACTCATCGCCAACCTTTACGCCGCACCACTATCAAAAGTCACCGGGCACCACTGCTAGTGGGGCACTACTTAGAGGGTCAGGACTCACTTAAGCTGGGTCCAGGTGTGGGTTCAAGATGGTTGGTGCCTTTTCTGTCCCTGAGGTTCTGATCAGGAGATCAGCCAACTAGCCTTTAGAGTCAATATGAAAGTCTTGGGTTCAAGCAGAGAAGCAGGTCTCAATCCGCAGAGCAATCCTCGGAGGGCACTAGTCAGGCTACAGGCAGCAGGGCAGTCATCTTGGTGCAGCAGGGCAGTCATCTAAAGTAAATGTAAATTGATACTTGTATAGCGCACTACTCACCCGCAAGGGTCTCAAGGCGCTTGTACAAATACCGCTGTGGAACCCATCCTGGCTTTCCCTGTGAGGTGTCCACTCCTGGGCATCCCCAAGGTGGAGACCAGGCATCCTTAGCGTTGTGGGGGATTTTTTTTTTGAGCCCAAGACCCGCCGAGGCGGGGAATTGAACCCTGGTCCCGGGCTAGACCTCTGCATCAGGGTCTGCCGCTCTAACCATTAAGCCACACTTCTCCACCATGCCAGGTATCCTTAGCGTTGTGGGGGCCGTTGTGGAGATTAAGCAAGCTATTGCCCAGAGTTGCAGAGTGAGACTCCATGATTGGAATAGGCACCGAGGTGAGAATTTTCAGGTCCGTGGAATTTTGAGCCCAAGACCAGCCGAGGCGGGGAATTGAACCCTGGTCCCGGGCTAGACCTCTGCGTCAGGGTCTGCCGCTCTAACCATTGAGCCACACTTCTCCTCCGCCAAAGTACACAGCAGGCGACAGTTAGCAGAGCAGTCCTCTGATAGTCCTCCACAGGTGCAGAAGTGAACTGAAGAGTGGGATTTACAGAGGGTCCCTTAGGTACCCCCTCAGCCATCAATCGTAAGCTATGGGGGCAAAGGGGCCCTGCCAGGGCCCCCAAGTCACTTTCCGACAGCCTTTCGTGTCGGACAGGCAGACACGGAAAGGCTGTTGGAAATCAGCATTGTAATCACAATGGGGGAAATGCTGTCCATAGGGGTGTACGATGAGGTTCTCAGCGACAGGAATACTATGCGAGTCGTTCGGAACCGAGTTGAAATGACGAACAGTTTATGTTCCTACCGCAAACATCGTAATCGGGCAGTCGGAATGTAAACCGACCGAGTCGGTTGGTAGGGCTTTGAAGTGGTCGAGGAGATTCTGACTGTTGGGAGGAGGATTCGTACATGACATCGTAATGTGGCCCAGGAACTGTTATGACAAGAAAATACCAACTTTCTAAGAGTGGCATTTTTAGAATTGTGATTTTAAATCCGACCTTACCATTAAAGAGGATTCTAAATTACAATTCCTTAGTCACCAAACATAACATCTCTACCTACTCCCAAACAAAAGTTAGCACTTATTGAACGCAATAAGGTAACCCAATGTTATCCTATGGGAGGAGTAGGCCTCAATGTATTCAAAAGCAAATGTGTGATTATCTCACTACCAGGACATATTAAACTTAAAAGTATTTGTTCAACTTTTTAACTACAATGCACCCTGCCCTATCAGCTGTTTAGAGCCTACTTTAGTGGTCACCTATATGTAATAAAAAGAGAGTTTTAGGCCTGGCAAGTCGAATTAGCAGTTTAACACAGGCTGCAATGGCAGGCCCGAGACATGTGTTAATGGGCTGCTTAAGTGGGTGGGACATGTAAGTGCTGCAGGTCTACTAGCAGCAAATAATTTACTTGCCCTGGGTATATGATACACAACTTTACTAAGGACTTGTAAGTAAATCACCTATAAGAATTACACCTAAACCAATGTTACCATATTTTAGGTAGTGACATCAAGCACTTTAGACCTGGTTAGCAGGGGTGAAGTGCACAGAGTCCAAAGGCCAACACAAGCAAATTCAGCAAAACAAGAGGGAAAAAGGCTAAGGGCATCATTACGAGTCTGTCGGTCCACGGACTGCCAGATTTGCGGGGGAGCGGCTGTGAGGTTCATCCAACCACCCTATTACGGCCAGGATGGGCGGTCCGCCAGGGACCACCTCAACTCCCAGGGATCAGAGATCTTGAGGCTGCAATATGCTTGGCGGGCCAGTTGTGGTCTCACCAAGAATATTACGAGTTTCCTCACACCACACTTTTCATGGCTGTTCACCCTTCCATTTTCTTCTTCCCCTGAAGACATGCACTTTCAGGAGCCTCTTAATAATGTGTTGCATGTGACTGGTGTGTAAACAGTATTCAAGTCCCATACTGCATCCTGACCAGGATTCTAGCTTCTAGTTTGCTATAGCCTCCTGTAATGCTATCCTACCTTGTGGTCAATTGAATATGTTGGGTTTATGCCCTCTGCCCTTTATTTAGACAGTGTATCATTTGTAAAATAAACAGATTAATAAATAGTAAGTGCTAGGGCTCAAAGTTTTTCTTAGCAGACCACCGCTGGTGCTGCCAAATTCAAAGGTTTCTGACAAACAAGGTTGCTATGTATGATTCCACCTCAAGCTTCTTTCTTCCGCCACTTTACACCGCATGTCACTTGTTCTATACATCCTCTCTATTTAACTCTTGCAGACTTTTTTAATCCCCACTTTTGTCACTGTTTGCCTATCATTCTCTTACTCCTTCTTTCACTCTTTACTCACAGTTTTTATCTTTCTCTGGGTCAATGTATTGTATTACAAATACATTAAATTCTCCAAAGAATGAGTGCAGGCACCCTTCATCTGTAAACATCCGCGCAAATTAAGGGTTGGGGACATACTAATGCGAAGAATTAGTAATATACTTTCTCTAGACCAATTTTGAATACATACCACTCCACTAGTTTTATATTCTAAATAAAAATGTGTCACTATCAGCTTTTCAGGAATAATTTTTTTCACAGATCAGCACGAGCAAATGAGATGTCTAATTTTGAGCATACAGATCAAAGAGGTGATCCTTTTTTCAGGTCTCTAGAAATGAAGGTCCACCCTATAAATGTCCAACTTTTCTCAAAAATGGGTGACATTAGAGTGCGATTATTTAATTTGATAATTTTTGTGTGAAATCCTTTGTTTAAATTGTATTTGTATGAAGTTGAAAAAGGTTGTGTTATATAATCAGTAGTTTGGTGTTCAGAAATATAAAAAATAGTTGTATTCTTTTAATAAATTCTATTTTTAAATACATATTTTTTTATAAAATAGAAGTTAACATTTTTCAAATGTTATTTATGTTTTCAAAGTTTATTTAATGTATATGTTTATATCTTTAAACATGTACATTTAAACTTAAAACATAAGCATACATAGATAAATAAATAAAACCTTTGTTAATACATTTTTATTAGTACATAAAACATGTAAATCATATTTAAATAGTATGGTGTTGTACATTTCCCTCTTTTTTCATTGTGTAACATTTTTTGAATTGTTTTATAAACATATTTTAACATAGGTTTTTTCAGGTTGGGAAAATTAGGAGGCGTAGTTCCCTTGAGGCAAACCAACTGTGATGCCATGCAATTCAGAATAACGCTCACCCCCACATCCTCCTTTTATGGGACTTTTGTTTACAGGCCCCCAGGGTCATGCACACTTGGACGATAATTCGTCCTCTAACAGACTTTTGTCAGACCTAGAGGCACGGAAATTTCCTCCCCAGCTTATGGGCTCTGCCACACATGAAAAAGGGCATATTCTCAACCCTATGTTTTCGAATGACCCCAGACTTCAGGTTCTTACTCCGATTCAAATCCCCTGGTCGCACCATTTCTTTATCCCTTTTTGATAAACTAAACAATCAATGCAAAAGCCTTCAGGGGGTCAAATATATCTAGGACCAAAATGGCTCAGGGTGGCACCTGAAAATTGGACCAATCATTTAAAATCTACCACCCCCTCTCCATCAGAAGACCTTGGTGAGGTACATAAACGATGGTCATATTGGATTAACAGCTCAGTAGACAATTGTTTTCGTAAACCCAGAACGGCAGCTCAACGCAACCACAAAAAAAGCTGTATGGGTCAACAGCCACCTTTCCTCCCAGAAAAAGAATTGCAAGAACTCAAAAGGAGCTCGAAAGGAGCTGGAGGAAACCCTATGACCCAGACCTTAAGTTACCATATAAAAAAGCCATCAGACAATATCATGATGACAATAAGCTAGCACAGGCACATTTTGATGAGGAGAGGATTAATAAGACCTCCAACTCCCCCAAGAAATATTCAAAATGTGAAATCACTTACCATGATTCTACATAGCTCTCACACACTTCACCCTTCAATAGAGAGATGCAACGAGCTAGCCACCTTTTTTTAAACAAAGTGATAAACATATATAACTCGTAACACAAGTCAAATTTGACTCTAAACTCTTGTTTGAAAGTCATGTCAATCAAGTTACCTCCCTGTCTATTTACATGCTAAAGCTTCTGAGAAAGATTCTCCCATTTATTCCAGCTGAGCTACTCAAACTAGTGTTTCAGCACTTGTTCTATCAAGAGCAGATTATTGTAATGGGCTTTTTATAAATCTTCGGAAAAAGCGCCTGTCTCAACTACAGGTGGTGCAGAATATTATGCCTCGGCTCTTGTTGAACATCCCAAGACACAGATCTGTATCAAGGGCGCTCAAAGATCTACATTGGTTGGCAGTAAAGAGGCAAATTGAGTTCAAGGCTCTGTGCATTGTTTTTAAATCCGAGCATGACATAGGGCCTGGTTTCCTAAAATGGAATTTACTACCCTATATTCCAGCCCGTCGTCTTCATTACTCCTTTGTACATGATCTGATTGTTCCCAGGGTCAAAAAATGTTCCTGTTCTAAACTCTTGTTTGAAAGTCATGTCAATCAAGTTACCTCCCTGTCTATTTACATGCTAAAGCTTCTGAGAAAGATTCTACCATTTATTCCAGCTGAGCTACTCAAACTAGTGGTTTCAGTACTTGTTCTATCAAGAGCAGATTATTGTAATGGGCTTTTTATAAATCTTCGGAAAAAGTGCCTGTCTCAACTACAGGTGGTGCAGAATATTATGCCTCGGCTCTTGTTGAACATCCCAAGACACAGATCTGTATCCAGGGCGCTCAAAGATCTACATTGGTTGGCAGTAAAGAGGCGAATTGAGTTCAAGGCTCTGTGCATTGTTTTTAAAGCCGAGCATGACATAGGGCCTGGTTTCCTAAAATGGAATTTACTACCCTATATTCCAGTCCGTCGTCTTCATTCCTCCTTTGTCCATGATCTGATTGTTCCCAGGGTCAAAAAATGTTCCTGGGGTGGAAGAAGGTTTCTGGTAGGCTCAACACAATTATGGAACTCTCTTCCAATGAGGTTGAAACAAGAAACACATCTGTTGGCCTTTAGGAAGGCTCTGAAGACATGGCTGTTCAGTCTCTAAGGTGCCTTCGAACCACCTAGTTTAATTCTGTTTGATGAGCAAGTGCTTTGATCACCTTGGGTTAATGTTTCGCGCTCTATAAATTTCTTTTTTATTTCATTCATTTCATTTCACAAGTGGCATATAGATAACTCTGAAGCGAGACAGGGCAGTACGGGAATGAGAGGCCAATTCCTCAGCCCAGAACAGCCTGGATCGCCATCACCCCCATCATTAGGTACCTTCCCAGCACAGAGCTAAGAACACACAGGCCACATCCTAAGTAACTTTAAATCTGGATATCCATTTGATCCCTCCGCCCCACATTTTACTTCAGGGTGGAGACCCCATCCTCTCCAAAATGGCTGACCTCATCTTGCTATCCCTAAACCTGGGCATAGTGCCTAAAGAGTGGAAGCATGCTACGCAGAAGCCTCTTCTCAAGAAACCTCAACTTGATCCCACAGTATTGGGAAATTTCTGCCACATCTCACTACTACCCATTTTGGGTAAAGTTGCTGGTAAACATGTCAATAGAATCATCTCTCAGTTCCTGGAGGAGATTAACATTCTGCACCAGACCCAGATGGGATTCTGCCCAGAACATAGCCAAGAGTCGGCCCTCCTATTGATTACTGAGAAATTGAAGTTGATACTTGACCAAGGAAGAGCTGCTGCGATTCTACCAACCTGTTTCAATATACTACGGATGGTTCATAAGATCATGAACCTAATCCCAGAGCAGGTTCGGTAGACAGTGATCCAGGCTCTAGTGGTCTTGTGACTGGAATACGGCAATTCGCAGTATCAGGGTTCTCCCAAGTATGTGACCAACAGTCTACAGGTTGTCCAAAACGTGGCAGCCAGGATGCTCCTGAAGATCCCCAGACAGGAATCAGTGAGAACCCCCCTGAAAAAACTGCATTAGCTACCTATTCAATCTAGGGTTAGGTTTAAAGTCCGCTGCCTAGCCCATAAAGCCATGCAGGGTAGAGGTCCTTCCTGGTAAAATCCCTCGTCTCCCCATATGTCCCAAAAAGGTCTCTCAGGTCCTAATCTGACTTCCTTATGAACATACCTAAGATAAGGAGAGCAAGATGGGGTGGGAGATCCTTTTCATACCAGGTCCCAAAGCTCTGGAACTCAATGACCACGGAACTAAGACTGGTCAAAAATTAAAGTTGTTTCGGTAAAAAACTTAAAACTTAGCTGTTTCCATAAATTCCACACCTCTACCTAATGCCCCTCTCGGTTAACCCTGGTAAGCCCGCGGGTAGCCATGTGCTTTTTAAATCCCATAAACATTAACATGAACATGTAAATGATTTAGAAATTATTTTATAATCTCAGTCTCTATATAACATTGATTTTGTAAGTTTTTGAAACTTTTGTAGGTTATTATTTATTTATTATTATGTTTTTGGCTAGTATTTCTGAGCAATCTACTCCTTTGTTGTTTATGAAGAGTTTGACTTTAAATTGTAGCATGTTGTACATTCATTTGGCTGGTCTGCTATGTTTAGGTGTAATTTGGCTAACAGATTAGTCCATTCGTAGTTGTTGGTAGCTTTGCTCTTTTTGTAATGCATCTATGAATTTATAGCGTGTAGGTTGGGTTCTGCCTAGTGTGGATTTGAAGGCAATGTAATGTTCTTCCACTGCATTGTTTCTTTTGGCTTCTTGTGCCAAAGTGCTGTCATAGCCATTCCACCATAGTATTTGGAATTTGGTTTTGGCGTCTGTGTCCGAAGCGATGCAGTCTGCTACCCCCCCAAGTGGCTTTGAAATAATCCATGAGGGGGCTTAGTTGTCTTTGTTTTATTGGTAGAAAGGGCGTTGTATTAGTAAATTGTAGTGGTTAGCTACCTCCATGACAGAGACATAGGCTGACTCTATCATTGTTTTATTTCAAAGGCAAATTGGATGTTTGTAGAATATTATATAAGTAGTGCAGATTGCTGGAGGTGTCTCCATATGCTGTGATTGAAATGTTAGTAACAGATTTGTATAGCTGCGTAGGGTTAATTTTTGAAATGGTTTGAATCATGGCTTGTTCAAAGTCTATGATTATATTTGTGGGTAGTAGTTTCTTTTAAGTCTAACGTGGTTTAAGTATTCATAGTAAGTGCTGCTTTTTTGTTTTGGTAGTAGGGCATATATAAAAGGAATAGAGAGAAAGTGGTGGTTGGTAAACTTGGCACACACACACTCAGGGCCTGATTATGATGGCGGTCAAACTGCCACCGACAGGCCATCGGACAGTTCCGGCGGTCGGACTTACTGCTGTTGGAGGGAAGACCGATTCCTGCTCCAGATCAGAGATTCTGATGGGACAGTGGTTCGAGTCGTATCCCTGAATCACTATATCCCTTTCTGACAGCCTTTTCACGGCTGGAAGACAGCCATGGAAAGGCTATCGGAAAGGTATATGGGTGCCCCCAAACAGGGCCCAGTCTGTTGTGGGCCACTGCAAAGTGGCCCTGGAGGCACATGTAGTGCTCAACACTCACCTCCAAGCATCATGTGCCATGCAAGACATGGTGCATGGCAAATGGTCCACAGACGTGCAGGAAGTGCTCCGGACCATGGCGGCTTGTACTGTAACCCTTGATATGGAGCGTTTTAGGACCAACAGTACGGCAGTCATATTGAAATGTAGTGGTCGAACCACTGACTGCTTGTTGGGGGTCTCCTGACCACTGCAATAGTGGGCAGCAGTCCGACTGACCGCAATAGTAATCAGGCCCTCAGTGTCAAACATAACAATTATCAATAGTACAAAGTAAAACAATTGGATGCTCAAAGAGGAAGAAAAAAACACCAATTTTTTCTTCAAGGAGGATAATGTTCATACACAAAGAAGTCAATCCCAAGCACTCCAACACAAATAAAAAATCCACTGCACTATGAACAGTTTTCTTATGTTCTTTTTTCGTTAACCAAAATCATCATATCTTTGTTGAGATTTCCACCGCAAACTAGCCAACATCCGTCTCTGACAATTGCATTCCAGTTGACTTCCTCAGGTCTGATTACGAATAAGTGTTCAAATCACCAACTCTAGTATCAAACAAACTCAGTTGTGTTTACAATGTCCAATGTGGCAAAGCTGTCTCTAAAGTAATTTCTAATGTGTAATTTGCCAAGTGGTAGAGTACGTCACAACTCTGTAGCTCCCCGTAGATAGCTTTCTCTACATATACAATACCAAAGTAAGGTATAGTGTGCACAGAGTCCAGTGGGTCCCCAGAGGTATAGCAGGGGCTAAATTAGATAATCACTAACAGCTCTATTTGTGGTAGTGTGGTCGAGCAGCTAGGCATATCAGGAGGGTGTGTTAAGCATTTATTGTATTCACTCAATCAAGGCTAATGTCACACACTCAGATACAGAATCCAGACCAATTAGGCAAGTATAAAAAAAGGTATACTTATGGTTCATTTATAGAACCAAGAAAGACTTGGTGCAGGTAGGTAATAAATACTGGCAAATGCACGACTGCTCAAGGAAATGCTGTTGTTCTTGTAAGTGTAACTGTTATAGGTTGATATCGCTTTTCAGAATACTTGGAATTTCACAATAAATACTTTCATTACGTTCAGTTTACTTTACAATAGTGCTCAGTATTCCCCATAAATCAGCTTTTACACATAGAACACTTTCTAAACCCAAAATATCCTAGTATGGGTCTCTGTGGGAGGAAATATGGTTATCGAACTCGGAAGTAAGTATTTGACTTGAGGTTGAGGTGTCAGGGTTAGGATCAAGGTTCCCAAGGTCCAAGTGGACACTCTAGTTACACCACCAGCTGCACTGGGGTGGCCGGGTACAGAGTGCAGGGGCCCAACGATAGCCAACGGGCTATGGGGTCCTTTGGTTAGGGTCTGCAGGCAAGCAACCACTTGGGTGTGTGAGCCAAGCTCCTAAGGTTGCGATCGCCTCTGCAGGGGGCATCGACTGATACAAGAACTGCACCACCAGCGGCACTGAGGGGGCTGTGTGCAGCAGGTAAAGTAGACAGGTAAAGCAGACATCGGGGTCCCTAGGTTTCTCAGTGAAATGTGTTGGATTTGGAAAGCTGCAGGCTTGGTCGGGGAGACTTCTTGGAGGCAACCCACAACTGGGGAGGTGACTGGGGATCTGGGCAGATGCTTGGACACTGTTGATTGGGCTACCCAGGGCCGGGAAGGTGTCGACGACTGGGGTGTCTTAAGAGTCGGTTTCAATAGGCTGCAATAAGTCACAGTCAGCTTCCGTCAGACAGACCTGGTTGGGCTTCGATCAAGGGAATAGTTGTCTTACTGCCTTTGGTCATGGTCAGGGGGACCCTTCAAGTAAAGGCAGCAGGTTTAGTTTTGAAGCCTGAGGGAGGTCTGTTAGGTTTGAAAAATCCCATTATTATTATATACTTATTCCATGCTCTAATAGGTTAGTAGTGTGCGGCTAAATGACGTTCCATTTGCATTCACGTTATGTAACCCACTGAGTTATCCTTGTAATGCACAAGCCTCAGTTAGCAAGTGTGACTCCATTTTGTATTTCGCAATCCCCATTAGGCTGTGTCTGAACTAGGCCTCATTATTTGTATTGCTTGCCTCCGCAGAACACTGAATTCAGCTCTTATTTCCTTCCCTGCTCAAGGTTGGATTCTGACTTACTACTGAATAGGCCATTCTACCCTTGCATTCCTATCCTTCCGTGCAACTTTGCTCCCACGTTAGGAGATGCCAAGCTCAGCACGGCAACCTTGAGACACTGATAGTATGTATACATCTGGCAGCCTATCCTTCTGTGCCTGCTTTGTTCACGTTCGTCATGAGCCTGTAACTTTCCACTGTGGGTGTGGTTTGGTTCTTGGAGGATTAATTATGTGTTGCAGACTGTTGGGGAGCCAGTCCCTCGGCAGACATCCTAGGGTGCCGGTCAGATTGGACTCCTCTGCAGAGTATTGCTAATAAAATGCTTGCTTATATTCCCTACTGTCTGACCGACTCTTCATTAGTTGGGAAGGCATAGCAGGTGGTTGTAGATAACCCAAGTGGCCCCTAAGGGCCACGTCCTTCAGTTGGCACCCGAACAGGGACCCGGCAAGGTGATCCGACTTGCCCGTAATCGGGTTGCAGGGTCGGAGGTGCCTCTGGTTGGTCGGGCGGATCCGGGATCCCCACATGATAAGAGCCCGGTTCTCTTGGCTTCCCCGCCCGTCTGATCGGGCGACTCCTCATCTAGTGGTCACCGGCTGGGGTCCTGAGAAGGGGAAACCTTGGATTTGACTGTTTGGTCCGAAGAGTCGGCGGTAGAGAATAACCTTGCTTAACCTGAGTACACCAGGTGAGTGATTTGATTCTTGGAAAAATGGCACCATTCTTGAACGGCACAAGCCTACGGGATGTGTCTTGGTACAGTCTGCGGACTGTCTTGGTTCAGTTTTCTGACTGCCTTCCTTGAAAGGCACGTGCCGATGGGCTGTGTCTTGGTACAATCTTCAAGCTGCCTTGGTGGGTTTGCAAACCCTTTAGAAGACACAGAGTATTTGTGAACAGTCTACCAGGCCAACTGGAAATTTGGCCTATTCTTGAAAAGGCCTGCAGCTGTTTGCGAAAAATCTGCCAGGCCAACTGGAAAGTTGGTCTACTCTTGAAAAGGCCTGGGGCTAGAGCCTGTCTTCTTGTCTTGGTGCAGTCTTTGGACTGTCTTGTCTTGGTGCAGTCTTTGGACTGTCTTGTTCCAATGCAGTCTCCGGAC
The DNA here is from genome assembly GCF_964261635.1 of Lissotriton helveticus. Lineage (NCBI taxonomy): Eukaryota > Metazoa > Chordata > Amphibia > Caudata > Salamandridae > Lissotriton > Lissotriton helveticus. Next base: position 137,609,658 of record NC_136069.1, on the reverse strand, counting down.
TGACTTGTGGTTTGATTGTTGTGTTTGGGTGCTATGAGGTTTGTGGACAGATGTTGGTGGTGGTGCTTGTGAAATGCCTGTTTGAGTGAGCAGCGATTGTGCTCTTCATGTGGAGGAAATGATGCCTCACCTCAGCAAGCTGTGTTGTGTTGGGTTTTTGTTTGACATGGTCTGAGGACTGTCTTTCGGATAAGTACTTGCAATTCCATTGCCAGGCAAAATGATGAGTGTGGCCCCTTCTAGAAAATGTCTGGAATGAGCTTAATGTATTCTCTTGTTGTCGTTGTGCTCTGCAGATGCCCACTGGAAGGAGGTTACCTCGTGCCTTCTGGTGACATTTACATTTTAAAGAATGGACAAAATAATAAATAATTAAAAATATGGTTTGATCAGAAATACTAGCAAGAATGCACATTTGTTTTCACATAGGAAGAGTACAACATGAGAAAAATGTATGGAAGTGATGTGTATTTAAATTGAAAACAGTGTTGTGATGATTCAAGGTAATGTATATTTATGCTGAACAGACACGCATTCTAAAGGTGCAGTAGGCAGTAGGAGAGTTGAAAAACACGCTCGTAATTCAGTGGCGCTGAATGTGTTCGGTCTCTCCATGAAAGTGGGGCAGAAGTTCTGGAAAGGGAAAAAGAGAGCAGTGTGTCAGTACATGGAGCTTTCCAGCTTCAGACATGAACTGCATTCTGAAAACTGGCCCGTAGAAATTCGGTGCAATGCTCAGAAGTTAACCTATGATTGATTTGAGTGGGTGAGTTTCATTTGGATTTGTCCACAATAGAACATGTATTTAATTTGGAAAACGTGTTTCAAGCACTCCAGGCAGTGTGTCTCTATGCTGCACAAAAGTTGAAAAAGATAGCTTGTGAATTCAGTGTGTGGCAGGCTTGCTATGGCCTTCGGTGAGATAAGGAAGGAATTCCCAAACAGGGGGCTCATTGAGCAGTGAGAGACTCAGAGCAGCAGACAAGAGAAGTAAGACGCTAGGGAGAGAGTTCTGTGAACCCAGAAAGGAAGGTGGGGGACATGCCCAGCTCCTGACACAGACAGGCAGAGATGCACAGCGTGGAGCCAGACTTTCCTGAAGGGCTGAGTGCCAGCAAAAGATGTTAATTGGGTACAGATCAAAAGAACAACACAGGAGCTAAAAATGTGTGACCCAGTTGGTTATTGGATTAATGTTCTCTGATCAGATTAGGGTGCATGTACAGTAAATAATGGTTTGTTTTCAAAGAAAGTGGATTGATGGTATTCTGAAGGATGAAGGGTACTATAGTGCTGGACAAGGAATGAGTTTATAAAATTAAATATGATGGCAGAGAGAGGGTTTGCTCAGAAAAAGTGTTTGCAGGGAATGAAAAGTGAGTTAAAATAAGCAACATCAAAAAAGCAGAAATAAAGGTGCCATATCAAAGATGTTGGAGTTTTAAAAGGAGAAATTACAATATGTGTTAGAGGAAGTTGCAGCAACAATAGGTTTATTAGAGAAAAGGTAATGCACAATTGAGTATGTACAGTTTAGAGTGGCCCAACAGGAGACAGCTGTAGCATTGTTTTCAGAAATGTCAATTTACAAATATCCCCCAGATTTTATTGCTTTAAACATTCAGCTGTTCTTTTCTTTCTGCTGTTTCTATTTCTGCTGTGAAGTTCAGGCTGTTCTGGTAGTTGTCAGAGGAAAGATGAGAGAGTGAAGGTGTTATTTAGATTTTAGTGGACAAGATTTGTGTCTTAAAATGTGATTGTTTATTTGCAGAATCATTTTTATTGTGTCTTTTGCAATAGCGACTTGGTTGTAGATATTGGGAAATAATTTGTCTGTATTGTTTCTTTCTGTTATGTATTTAACATAGTACAGTGCTATGCATGTATTGGTGGGTGTTCCAGACGCATTAGTTGTAGCACATTTTTGGGGCTCTCTTGCTCAAATTATTGGTCCTTTTTTATTGTGAATTTCTCATTTCAGTTAATGATAGTTGTGAGCATGCGATGGGTTTGACATCCTATTATCACTGCTCTCAGGCAGGTGAATGTCTGTAGATGGGCCTTAATGTAAGTAGAGAGTAGTGTTTGTTCCTCCCCCCCCGAGTTTTGAGTATGTGCCATCCACTTTGTGGGCAACAGGCGATGTAGAGCTGGGATTCCTACAGATTCCACGAGCCTTGTTGTGTATGATTCCGGATTTGGTTGAGAAAGGTGTTGGTGAGGAGAAGGCTGGAACATTGAAAGAGTCCCACTATTTCGAATGTGTTTAGAATTTGTGACTGACTTGTGTGCAGTTCAAAGGAAAATTACAAATGTGGCCCTCCAGTTGTCTCCTGCTCTAGCTAATATTATATTTCTCCTACTGCTCCATGTTTTTCTGTCGCTGATCTGAAGCACATTCTTTGGCAGTATTGTTTATGAAAATATATATGGCTGGTAAGAGATATAGGCTCTGCTGCGCCTTTTATGACCATGCAGAAAGACAGGGCATCTATACAAGGTACTTACTTGCTCATCGTTTTAGACACAGCAAAGTTGTAGGGACAGTACAGTTGCATGGTGTTAGACATGGCATTCTTGGTGTAGTTTCCCCTGACCTTTTGCCTCTAACTCCTATGTTTTGATGCTGTGCTGGTTTTCATTTTTGCAAGCTTAGATACTTTGGGAATTTTACCACTGCTGATCAGTGTCACAATGTGAGTGCTTTCTGTGTAAATTGATATTGTACTTGGTTCTCCCTGACTGGCATATTGGTTTTACTAGTAGATCCCTCGTGAAGTGCACTGATTGTGACAGGGCTGGTAAATAAATAGGTACTAGTAGGCTTGTAGCGCTGATTGTGCCATCCACATGAGTTTCCCGGAAAAGACGTCTCGGGCCTGCCACAGCATTGCCTGTGTGCAGTTTGTCCCTAGGGCACCCCTATGGTGGGCCCAATCCCCCCCCCCGGTAGGGGAGCGGTATATGTGAGGAGTGGGATATGTGCTGATGTGTGCTGGTGGGTGTGGCATGTCCTGGTGGTGAAAATATATAATTTTCCTTTTTCCCTATTGAAGGGCTGTCCTGCTGTTAGGACGGAATGGGGAATTTTTTAAACATTTTACGAGTATATCCTTCATAGGGATAAAATAGAAAATCGGAATGAACTCAGAATTTGATAATACATCTTTTAGTGAGTATGGTTTTTAAAGTCTGTGTTTGAAGACAGCACTTTTAGGAAGGAGATATTTTCTTGTCCAACTTTTCCATGCGTATCTGTCTTTTTGTGGATTGATTGTCTTGTTTCAGTGTGAGAGAGGAAGAGGATGTACATTTGGTATGGTGTCCTTTTATGGTGTATTCACTTTGTTACTTGAGTGTTGGTACAAATACTTTGTACATTGCCTTTCGGATGAGCTTGTCTGCTTGTACAAAGCTACTAAGGGGGGTGAATAGGAGTTGCCTAAAGTGTGTATTCCCCTTACCCTGACTGGAGGGAAGTGTCCCTATTTGGACAGAGGTTCCCAACCACTGCCAACTAGAGATCCCAATTTCTAATAAATTGTTCTTGTGTTTAGCTCTGAATTGCTAGGGAGTCTGCCTTTTAAAAGGGGTAAGTATTGTCAACAGGAAGCCACCTGCTTAGGTCCCCTACTGTCGAAGGGGGGGTAGGAGATTAGCTCCTTGACGAATTAACACAGTAAATGAGGTGCATGAAAAAGTCTTTTGGGCAACTAACAAACTGTGTATTTCTTTGGCTTCTGTGCTTGGTATATATATTGCTGTGTGCTGTTTTGTGTTGTAAGTACACAAGACGGATGTGCATTTTTCTTTGGCTTCTGTGTTTAGCACATATATTGTTGTGTGCTGTTTTGTGTTGTAAGTACACAAGACGGTTTGTTGTGCGCACTTTCTGTCTTAAACGCTATCACTAGAGACCTCCTGAGAGGTCTAGGAATCGTCATGACGGTGGCCGACTCAATAAGACAATCGTTTGGAGTTGCTTTAGCCACTAATTTCACAGATATGGTACTCCATGCTGTGAACATGACCTTGAATAAATAGAGACACCGGACCTCACCAGTGCATGACTAACTGGCTATAAAAAAGTACTGTTCGGAAAAATTATCATTATTAGAAGTATCATCTTGAAGTCAGCTATGTTACTGCCCCTCCTTTCTGTAAATTGATGGAATTGAATTGAAAAGAAGATGAAAGGACGGGTAGACTAGACTGATGTTCCCTTATCTGATCCTTCAGGGGAACTATAGTTTGATGGCTCCTGTTTAAATTCCCAGGTGGCAACACCACTATTGCTCATGTTACCGCAACACTACATACAGTTGCAGAGACATCACAAGTCCCTTATAAGTTAGCCTGTGTAATTGAGTTGACAGCACTTACTAGAACTGGTGAATTAGTAGGCCATAAGGAAAAAAGAAAAGAAAACAAATGTTGCAAGATGCCTTTGTCTTTCCCTGGTTATGATGACACTTGGCCCAGTTTGTGTACTCCATGGTACACATGATGCACAATACTAGGAAGGGTGCCTGTATGCCCCCGGTAATTGCACACCACACATTTTAGTGGTTAACACTTGAAGAGCACATAGCTCTACAGGAGCTTGTTTGGCACAACACGTTTTGCTGGAGAATTCATGTACTTGCTACATTATGCTTAATTAGTCAGTTATTTATATAATCAGTATCTCTGTTAAATTAGCAATTTAAAATTTTCCTGCCACAACTATAACTTGAGAGCAGGGTCAAAAATGCAATATTTATGTTCTCTTCCTTGGAAAAATAATTCTAGAGTTGTCTGCAGACCTGCTCAGCAGCTAAAGTTCACAAAGTAGAAGCTGTTTCGTGATCTCTATGACTTATTGAACACAAGCTTGCTAAGACAAGAAATGCAAACAAGCCATTGCTTTGAAATTCCCATTTTGAGGTTCTTCAGATTAATAATATAGGAATGGACAGATGCAATGATTCAAAGTATGTCCGGATTGTTCTTTCAGAGCTTAGTAAATGAATGAAAGCTTACCCGCTACTTGGTGTTGGGAGAGAAAACAATTAATTGTATAACGTTTTATCCTGCCAGTTAATTAAAACTCTGCATTCTACCCACTAATAGGTCTGTGACACCCTACAGTCATAGAAAGAGGGGGCCCGGACGTGATGCACAGCCTGGCTGCTTGTTATGGAACATCCATGAATATGATTGAGGCGGAGCTGCAGAGCAAAGAAGTGCTGGACAAGGCAGTACCACCGAAAAACAAAACAAAGAGAGGGGCTATCCAGGAGCCCCAGCCTGTTGGTCCACCTGTGCTTGAGTCCTAGCCCATTGACCCCAGCCTGTGGGATCGTCTGTGTTTCAGTCTCACCACCTGGTACTCCTGAGTCTGACCCCATTTTTCCTTGAACCCCCCTGTGCCCGGAGTATTGTGGCACAATTTGTGCCCCGACGGAAGAACAGTGCACCAGAGGGAAAGTTGAATGAGTAGGGATGGACTTCATGGATGAAGAATAGGGTGCAGGTACCCAGTCTACGGTGCCAGCGATAGAGTAGGGAAAAAGAGATTGGTGCACTGGCCTGGACACTAGATAGGATTAGTTGAGAGTGTCCTCCAAGGAGGGAGGGTGCCCTATCCTGAGTGAACAGGATTTTTCCAGAAAGAGCTAGACGAGTAGCTACACCGCCAGTGCTCAACAGTGCCTACGCCAGATGAACAAAAGGAGCCTGCCAGTGATGGCTCTCTGAAAGACACTGGAAAGAAGAGTTTTGCCCATCCCCCTGTCCCCTGGTCATCAATTATATTGTATTGCATTTCTCTCCCAATTACCATGTATCCTTTTGGTCATTCCATTATTGAAGAAGAGCACCTTTTTGCAGCCCCGCTGACTTTTAGCTTGCTTGATAACAAGTTTGCCTTGGATCTCTCTTTATATTGTTTACTTTCACAATTATGTTTTACCTATGAGGAAATGGTATGCCAGTTGTTGCCTCTCTTTCCTTTTTCCCCAATGTTTTTTGCCTCGTCAATGCATCATATATTCCATCAGCTATAACTTGAAAGTAGGTTTCTGCCCTTAGTCAAAAGGGGTTGCTAACAAAAAGAATATGCCCATGTGTACACAGTCTGCCAGCTTGTTGTGCCTGCTGTGTAACTACCCCGACTCTCAAGAAAAAGGATATCCATGCGATACAAATGCTAAGATTATGCTTCAGAAAGAGATCGATGGGTTGATGAGCATTGATGCAGACACGTTTTAGGTCAACATGTTTCTTATAGTTTACCTGCTTAATAGCAAGCATTTGAACACTTCTGAGTACTAAGATATTGATTATGTGAATGGAGATTTCCCCTCCTAATTAGAATTGTAAAGATCCTACCGGATATCGGTAATAAAGCATTAGTCACCCATGCTAAAAGGAGGGTCTGTTAGGTTTGCAAAAACCCATTCTTATTATATACATATTGCGTGCTATAGTAGGTTAGCAGTGTGCGGCTCAATTACGTTCCATTTGCATTCACGTTATGTAACCCACTAGGTTACCCTTGAAATGCGCAAGCCTCAGTTAGCAAGTGCGACTCCATTTTGTATTTCACAATCCCCATTAGGCTATCTCTGAACTAGGCCTCATTATTCGTATTGCTTGCCTCCACAGAACACTGTATTCAGCTATTATTTCCTTCCCTGCTCAAGGTTTGATTCTGACTTACTAATGAATAGGCCATTCTGCCCTTGCATTCCTATCCTTGTGTGTAACTTTGCTCCCACGTTAGGAGACTCCGAGCCTCAGCAGTGCAACCTTGAGACACTGATAGAATGTACCATCTGGCAGGTGGTAGCCCAGCCTTCTGTGCCTGCTTTGTTTACTTTCGGCCTGAGCCGGTAACTTTCCACTGTGGGCGTGGTCGGAGGTTCTTGGAGGAATGATTACGTGTTGCAGACTGTTGGGGAGCCAGTCCCTTGGCAGACTTCTTAGGGTGCAGGTCAGAATGGACTTCTCTGCAGAGTATTGCTAATAAAATGCTTGCTTATATTCTCTACTGTCTGACCGACTCTTCATTACTTTGGAAGGCATAGCAGGTGGTTGTAATTAACCCAAGTGGCCCCTAAGGGCAACTTCCTTCAGGTCAGGGGTCACTGGATGCCAACTTAGGATCTCCTGGGGTGATATCTTTGGATTAAGGGGCCACTTGGTCTTGGCCCGTGGCGGCCGGGTGCAGAGTGGTGCAGAATTGCGGGGTCCGGACATTGAAGGTTAGTTTTTGGTTTGAGCAAATCCGTTGCTCAAGGGGGACAGAGTCTATTAGTTGAGTGAAGGGCAGGTCCTCCGGGCTCTGGGGGTCTGCTGCTGTGAACACGCCAGTTTCTTTGCTGTAGGCAGGTAGGGGTTGGGTCAAGTCAGTTGGTGTCCTCGGTTTCTTCCCAGGTTAACTCAGCTCTTTGGTCCTTCTTCTTTCTTCCTCGAATCTGAGGAGGCAAGGTTTAGGGTCGCCTCTAAATACTAAATTTAGGGGTGTTCAAGGGTGTGTAGGTGGGGACCAATGGGCCCCTTTTTTGGGCTGAGTACACCCCCTTTTATGCTACCTTCGAGTGGGAGGGGGCATGAGTCTCTTCCTAATTGGCTGAGTCCCCTCTTCTTCAAGATGGGGGGTACTGAGATGTATTCTTTACCTTGCTTTCCTCACCTGAGGGGTGGGGTTGGCAACAGTGGGCACACCTCTCGTCCTAGCTTTAATTTTTTGCCGTTTCTAGCACCCAAGTGGGGGTCAGAACCGGTAGGAACCAGTCGCTGGGGGAAGCAAAAAGCAGAGACCGCATCCAAAGGCAGCAGGCCTTCGAAGCTTCCCCTTTCGTTGGGGCAGCCAATTCTGGGGGAGGAGGCATGACACCTCTTCCCAGCATGGGCTTTTATCCTGGACCCAGAGAGCTGAGGCTCTCTACCCAGGGGTTCATAAAACTTTCTGGTGGTGGCAATGGCGGCCAGCCATTCAGGAACCGCCCAGGGCAAGTTAGTTTTCAGGGGGCATCTCTAAGATGCCCTCTGAGTGTGTTTTATATTAAATCCCACACTGACATTAGTGTGAGTTTAATGTGCTACCAAACTTCCCAGTTTTTATTAAAGCTGTTATAGAGCTGTGGAGTTTGTAGTGACCAACTCCCATACATATATTCGTTATGGCTTTTCTCTACACTTACAAAGTCTATGAATAGACTTAGACACTGTAGGGGTACAGGGCTCATGCCTCTGTACCCTCACCTTAGGACTGGTGCACCCTGCTATAGGGCTCACTTACCTAGGCCTTAGGCAGTAGATTTCAGGCATGGCACACAGGAGTGTGTGCCATGTTGACTCTTCGCTATTCTCTGCACCAAAACACACAGCCTGCAGTGGCTGGGTTAAGGTGCAGGGCCTCTAAGGGTTGCACATTAGGTGCTGCAGCTGTCAGAGGCCTTGCTCGGTCAAAGTGCCCTTGGTACCATCGTTTTACAAGGGGCTTGCCTGTGGCCAGGGATTTTCCAATTCTAGATACAAAAGTACATTTTTGGGACAGAACACAGGCGCTGGGAACCTGATTGGCAGGGACCCAGAACACATCAAGTCGGGTTGCATCAGATGTCAGACAAAAATGGGGGGTAACCGTGCAAAGAAAGGGTGCTATCCGAAACTCACAAACTGCAGTGGCATTCTCATGCTTTGCCACGTCAGATATCATACACACACCTAGAATACACCTGTTCAGAAACTAAACACGGGTTGGTTAGTTTGTAGTAGAAATCTCAACAAAGATATGCTAAGTTTGGTTCACTACTAAAGAACACAAGAAGACTGTTCACAGAGGAGTGGATTTTTGATTTGTGACAGAGTGCTTGGGATTGACATTTTGGTGTGTGTATACAAAAGGGATATTTGTGTTTTGATATTCACTAGTGAGCGTTGTATATCTGACTGAATGTGTTGAGGCACATTTTGAAGGTCCGACACATAATCCAGGTTTGACAATGGCTTAGCTTTAGTAAGTTATTTGCTGTAGAGAATATTAGGGTTTGTTTATCATTGTTTAGGTTGTCATATAAAAGCAAAGGTTCCTCATTATGCTATTTCTTTGTGTTGGTATATTCTGGGGGCAGCAGGAATATTGATAGTGGCTTTTTTTAGGTTGGGCAATTAAATGTTTTAAAGTGAGTATAGGTGTTAGTTGGCCTGTAGTGTGTTCTGGGACGTTAGACAGTATGGGGCATATGTATGAACAAGTCCTTTTGCGATTCCCTAATAGCCATTTTTAGCAAATGGCTATTAAGGAATTGCAAAATGCTATGCATATAGGAATCGCAATATTAATTGCAATTCCTTAATATTCCTTAATTGCAAATAGCAAATCGCGATTCGCAATTAAGGAATACCTTCCCAATCATTACTATGGGCGTAGAGGCCCATAGGAATGAATGGGAAGATATTCTCAGTTTGCGATTACCAATTAGAGAATCGCAAATTGAGAATGCAATTTCAAGGTTGTAAGGGTGTCAAAAGACCACACATCACTTTTAAAAAAGCAAAAAAGTGCTTTTTTCAAAAAAATGACAAATTACCACAAACTGTCTGTTGGTGGTGATTTGCTATTTCTTATGTCAAATTCGCACAACTTAGGTGCTTTATACATCGCATTTAAGGAATTGCAATTTGCGATTCCTTAAATGCAATCGCAAATTAGAGAATCGCAAATTTTGCGATTCTCTAATTTGCAATGCCCGTTTGGGATGATACATCCCAAAAGGCCTTTACCCGTTTGCAAACGAGCCGATTCTGAGAATTGGGAAAAGAGCTTGATTCCCCTATATCTTTTAGGATTTTGGTTGTGAGTTCCTGGGAGCTAGTATTTGCCTCTCCTATATCCTGCAATACCTCCCTTATTTCTATTTCTGTTACATTTGGGGAGAAGTTGTGTTCTCTTACATGAATTACAACATCATCTTGTTTGGTGGCCCATAGCATGCATTAGAATAATTATTGGTACATTTCCAATGCACTTTTTCTGTCAATGCACGTTCTTTTTTGTAGGTGTAACTCATGTGACTTAGTAACCCGTTTCCTTTCTGGGATATTATATATTTGTCTCTGTACATGAAAGTAGTGCAATAGTATAAATAAATACAAGTTTTTAGAGTTTATATATTTATTATTTACATATAAGATCTTGTAACTACGTCTATTTATTATACTTAAATGTATGTTCTTTTTAAATGTTTCACACTGTTTTGCAGCTTTTTATGTGTTTGCCAGTGCTTTCTTTCCTGTTGGAAGACAAAAAGAGTCAGTTTAACTTTAAATGTTTATTTGTTGGTAGTTTGTAGAGGTTGAGGTTGTTAGGTTTATTTTTACTCACTATGGGGCAAGTTTATTTTTTAAATAATTTATATATATATATATATATATGTACTTATTTCATTATATCTTTTTTCTGGTTTGTGATAGGTGTTTTTTTCTGGAAGCTTATCACTTTTCAAAGTTGTAGTGTTTTCTTTTAGGACGTTTGTGCACAAATATAGAATTTGGAGTGTTTTTTTAATTATTTCCTATGTTACATTTTTAAGTTTATTTACAAGCAGGTTTCAGTTTACTTACTGGGTTAGGTAGTTGTCAGGATGCATATATTTTGTATTTAAGGGTCTCGCCAGTGAATCAAGCAGAGTTTCCTTGTCTTGCAGCACTTGTCATTTTTTAAGTATTTAGTTAATAATATGAGTGTGCCTTTTCTATTGTTGAGTTAATTGTTTGTCTGATTCTCACTGGATCATAAAACACCTAACAGCAGGCTCAGTAATATTCCTTCAAGTCTTGTGAGCCTCTTGCGAGATGGCTTTACTCCCTGAAGCTTGTGACATACTCTCTCAAGATTCTTGCTGGATCTCAACAAAATTGTAGGGAAATAATAGAATGTAGGACAGAGTATCCTCTCCACTGAGACCCATCTCATATATGACAGGTGTGTGTAACAGGGTGTGGGGAGAGACTGGCCTCTCTACACAGACCTCTGTCTCAGATGACAGGCATACATAATAGTGTGTGTGAAAGGACTGGCCTCTCCACTGAGACCCATCTCTTGGATGACAGGTGTCCGTTGTATAATGTTTGGATGGACTGGCCCCTCCATTGAGACCTCTCTCTTCGATTACAAGTATACATACTAAAGTTTGGGGAGAAAATGGCCCTCCACTGACACCTCTCTCTTGGATTATAAGTATACATAGTTGAGTAAGGGCAGAGATTGGCCTTAGATCACAGGTGTGTGCAGTAGAGTGTAAGGAGGACCAAGACTCTACAGTCTTGCATGATGGGTGTGCTACTAGCGTATGTGGAAGGTCTGAATTCTCCACAGAGACCTTTCTCTAGCATGAAAAGTCTGTGTAGTAGAGTATAGAGAGTAACTGCTGTCTCTGCTGAGACCCCTCTCTTGCATGACGGGTTTGCATAGTAGAGTGTGAGGAGATAATGGCCTCTTCCCTCAGATTTCTCTCTTACATGTGTGGATAGTATGGTGCTGCATGGACATCCCTTTCTGACCACACCACTTTCTCAGATAACAGGAGTGCTTAGTAAGAGGAGTACATGGAGTGCCCTCTGATTCCAGACCTCTCTCTCAGATGAAAGGTTTGCATAGCCGGGTGTATGGATAGAGACTGGCCTCTCCACTATGGGCCTGATTACGAGTCTGGTACTCCACAGACCATAAGACTCATGGGGGCACCCTGGTGGTGGTACTGATAGTCACATTACGAGTTTCTTCTCTGCCGGCGGTGTCATGGAGGTTATTACCTCTAAAATGACACCTCTCTTTTGGATTACATTTGTGCCTAGTATGCTTTGTCCAGGGAATTTCCTCCCTGCTAACTCCCCTCTCTCTGATAATTGGTGTTCATTGTAGGGTGTGGGAAGAGAATATACTCTACTCACAACTTTTACAAAGCCAATGGGCATAAATAGTAGTATCTGATAAACACCATTACCAGTAAGATACCTTCCAACAGTAATAAGTGTGCATACTAGAGTGTATTAAAAGATCACCTATTCTCTCCTAGGGTTTACGATCACCCAAGAGTCTAGTGGGATTGAATTTTTTTTTTTATAAATAAGAATTAACCGCATCATTTGAGATGTCATCAGTGATGTCACTGACCATGTCATGAGGGATGTAATATGTGAGATCATAAGCAGTGCTTTGCGGCGTTGAAGTTATAGTTAGCTGAGCTAACTATAACTGCTAAATTTCACTGGTTTTGTATGAGTGAAATCTGAGACTAACTATAACGGTTTTTTTTCATGCCAACTTCTTCATTTTTTTAATGCTAATTCCTAACTCTAACGTCTCTGTAACCTTTGATTTTTTCAGTGAAGTCCAAGGTTTTTTAAAATTCTATTTCCCATTAATGGAGGAAGGGGGGGCACCATCCAAGAGAACTTTATCCACCAACCAGTACTGTGCCGGGAGGCATGTTTGCAAAGTGGTGGAGAAAGGGGGCAGAGCCAACCACAAGCTCTCAGCATTCCCTCCGTGTGGGACTTACTGGGGGTAACAGGAGGTGTTCTTGGCCCCCTAGGGCCCTCAACATAGTAGGGAACTTCGTCCTCCAACCAGTAGTGCGCCAGGAGGCACATTTGCAGAGTGGTGAAAACAGGGGCCGGGGTCTCAAATGAACTCTCGGCAGTCCTGCTGTGTGAGACTTACTTGAGGTAACAGGAGGGGTTGTCGGCCCCCAAGGACCCTCACCAGCCAAGGGGACTTCATCCATCAACAAGTTGTGCACGAAGAGGCCCCTTTACCGAGTGGTTGAGAAAGGGGGCAGGGCCTCCAGGGACTTCATCTTGGGCCAGCCTTTAAAAAAAAGAATTTATTAGAGGAGGGTAGCAGTGCGGCCCCTCCCCCAGGTTGTGTTTAGGTATGACGACTTCATCCCCTGGGGCCCAGCCATTTACAAATGTGGGATGTGGCTGCACGGCTCTCCTCCACGGGCTGATTTCGGCCCTAGGGACTCCAACCATGGTTACCTGCGTGACCCCAGGGCAACCAGTTCGCACTGGGACCGCGGTGGGTGCTCAAGGCCCCCGCGGTCCCTGCCAGCTCCCCGCTCCTTTGTCAGCCAACATTGCTTTCAAACACAGGGAGCTGCTAAACATGCAGCTACCTGTGTCTGAAAGCAATTCGTATCTTTCCCTGCTCACTTGACAGCGGGGAGGGAAGCATACAACTGCTCCACCTCCAGCAAGCAAGAGCACTTCTCCACTCTTGCTGGCTGAAAGCCTAGTGTTTGATATGGCTTGGCGGAAGCAGTTAAAGCTTCCATCAAGCCACAGTAAAACAGCTGTGTCCCGTGGGTGGGCAGGCTGGAACATAGCAGGAGCCGGTTCAGGGGGGTGGTGGTCACAAGGGCCATTTATGGCTCCAGGAGAGGGCGGCTCAGCCCCCTCCAATGCAGTTCACAGCCCCAGGCAGGTGTTGGTCCCTGGGGCTGCGGGTGGCCTGCGCAGTCCTCCCTTAATTGGAAAGAATTGCCTTGGGGAGGTGGCGGTCACTGAGGCTGCGCTGCGGTGGTGCCCCACAGGCACCCCACATTAATTTCATGTTTAGCCCTGGCGAGGTGGCAGTCCCTGGGGAATGGGTGGGCCTAGATGGGCCTGCCTATATACAATATAATCTCTGCCCCGGGGAGGGCGGTGGTCCGTGTGGCGGGCAGGCAAGTTGGGCCCGCCCACATACATTATAAACACTGCTCTGGGGAGGTGGCAGCCCCCTGGTCTTTGATGAGGCCTAGGAGGAGGGGCCCCATATTTCCCCCTCTTATTTTTAAGATATGCTCATGAGACCTGGCCCACCCAGAGATTAATTAAAATGGGAACTTGCGATTGCTTTAAAAAAATAAAAAATCCTGCGAAATTGTGAATATATTTTTAAAGAAATGCTTTTTTGGCCTTGCAGGGTCCTCTGGGACCCCAGAACCAAATTTAGGGGCCCAGGGTATTACTATCCTGCCCCATTTCACTTTTTTTGTGGGACTTGGCGGAAGCTGAGTCCCAAAATGGCTGCTAATACTTCCTTGTTAAAGTGTTGTTAGCCAATCAGCACTCTGCATTTCTCTGCATGAACTTGTTATTTTTTAGCGAAAACTTTGAGGCAACAGATATCACTCACTATGGGGTCGATTACAATGGTGCTGATACCGCCACCGACAGCCTGTCTCACAGCCATCGTTTGCATGTTTTCCGCCCGCCATATTATAATGGCGGGCCGATGGATGGCGGTTGGAAAGCCCGACCGCCACGCATCCGATGGGCTCCTTGAGCCCGCCAGTGCAGGGCCTCATATTCCCTACAATGGCGGCAGTGTAGGGATTAAGATGCCCCTATCCACCCGCCTATTCATGGCGGCCACGAAAGGGACTTTGGGCGTCCGTAGAAGGCCCGCCTTCTTTCCTGGCCCTAAACTGTTGTTACTGGGGGCCACCCATGGTACCCACCTACATATCCCTGCATCATGTGGCATGCACTGCATGCTGCCTGCCACAGAGTGATTGGATATGTAAAGTGACCCTTTTATGCATTGCGGCGGGTACTGCAAACTTTGGCGTCATTTGATGAATCTGCGCAAAATTTTCAAAACTTATTTGCCAGTCATTTCAATTTTGTGGTGATCTGCCAAGGCTGGGGCAAGAAAAAGGGGGGGGGTCCCAAAATGCTCTTTCCCTATGTTAATTTCCATAGGTAACTTAAGACAGGGCTACAACCTCAACTGCTGAAAGGAATTACACCAGATTTGGCAAAAAGTGAGCTCTTGGTCAAGGAACAGAACTTTTTGTTAAATGGTGTAAATCTGTAGTTGCTTCTGTAGTTAATTCAAAGATTTTTAAGATATACAACTGAGGCCGTGGAGGATCCATGACCCCTCCCAATCTCATGCCTGAGATCTGATTGGCTGCCAGTACTTCAAACCAGGAAGTGGTGGCTACCATTTTGTTACTCGGTTGAACACGGTCACTAAAAAAATAACAAAATTCCATGATTCCAGACAAAATTGTTTTTAAAAAGCCTGTGCTTCATTTAATATAGGCTCCCGGGTGATCCAGGTCCAGGGAATATGTAAATAAGTAGGAGGGAGTCACACAGGCCCCCCTCCTAGAATCCTTAAAGGTCTGGGGACCGCCACCTCCTCAGGGCTAATGTTTTAATGATGTGGAGGCGGACTGCGACCTCCCTAGGGCTATAAATGGCAGAAATGCGGGAGGTGCTTAACCCCGCCGCTGCCCTGGGGACCGCTACCTCCCCGGAGCAAATATCATAATAATTTGGGGGGCTCTGCTACCTCTCAGCCCAAGGACTGCCACCTACCCAGGCACACATTTTTTTAAGAAAAGTAGGGAGGCCCTACAACCTCTCCAGCTGCCTCATAATAAAGGGTCTGCATTGTGGACCCCTGCCCCGGGGAACACCTTTACCTTGAGGCTAAAGTTAACATTAGAAGGGGACCATGCGGCCCCCCTCCTGGAGCCCTAGATGGCGCTGGGGACCGCCCCCCAGCGGCCGACTCCAGGAATGTCCCAGGGTGCCTACACCGGGACATTTCAGTTTGCTATGGCATGGCAAGAGCAGAAAATGCTTGCTTGTTGAAAGCAGAGCATGCCTGTTTTCTTGCCCGCTGTCAAGCGAGCAGGTAGAGAGACATTGCTTTGAGATCTAGGGAGCATGTTAGCAGCTCAGTGGCATGGCCACGTCCTTCCAAGGCCCCCCGCAGTGCCTGCTGGCTCCCCGCCTCCTGCGGGAGCCGGCATTGCTTTTGGGCAGAGGGAGCTGCAAACATGCAGCTCCCTCTGCCCAAAAGCAATTCTGCTTCACTTCATGGAAGCAAGAGCATGTTTCATGCTCTCGCTTCCATGATGTGAAGCAGAGATTGGCATAGCATGGTGGGAGCAGTTGCCATAGTAACCTGCAGTGTTTCAGGGTGGGAAGCATGGGCCCTTGATGGATGGCCCAAGGGGGTGGCAGTCCCCAGAGTCAATTACGGTCCATTGGGGGCCACGCGGCCCACCTCCAACAATTCTAAAGCCCGGAGGGTGGTGATCTCCGGGGCTGCGTGGGAGGGCCTACACCTTTATTTAAAAAATAAAGCCCCGGGGAGGTGACAGTCCCCGGGGCTGAGGAGGGCCTGCCTATCAACCAAGTCACAAGATGTCTGCAAACACTTCGCGGTTTAAAGATCTCAGGCTCAAGATTGGGAGAACCTCTGTGGTCATATTTGTATATCTGAGAAATCTTTACATTTCTCAGGAACTACTAAATGGATTTACACCATTTAACAAAAAGAGTGCACTCTGGACCAAAAGCTACCTTTCTGTCAAATTTGGTGTAATTCCGTTCTGCAGTTCGGACTGTAGCTGCGTCAACCGTTTCCTGTGAAAAAGTATTTTAGGACCCCCCTTTTCCACAATCCCCACTTGACAGATCACCCTGAAACTTTCACTACTACAGCTAAAATGAGTGGGCCATTAGGTTTGAAAGATTCGCGAAGATTCGTCACACGGCGCAAAAGATAATGGCGAAAGAAAAAACGCTTTTTTAATAGAAACAAGGTCCTAATTATGACTACTTACTGGTGACCCCCAGTAAGTAGTATATAGTATGTGTATATTTCTTTCTCTCTCTATATATATTGACAAAAGGCTTCCGTGAAGCTGAAATGCGTCTCTCGTTGTTCAGGATTGAGGGTGACCTGAAACAATAAAAGATGCCTTATTCCAACAGCCATTATTAGTGCAGACCCCCCCCCCCCCTGAAAGACGTGTTTCACCGTAGCTTTTTCAATGTCAATTTCCCTGTGCCTGCTTGGCAGTATTTCACACAACAAAGTGATACATGATTTTTCCTTGACACAAATGATGCACTATCATTCTCATACCACAGGCTAAACAGTTGGTGGCCATCTTGTAACATGGTATTCTGTGTGTTTATCCCATACTGCATATTTTGAGCAAAGTGCAAAAATGAATTAATAAAACTTTTAAAATCGTTATGCATTGGGATCAATATTAATTCATCCAGGCACTCAGTTAATTCCATCGCCAATTTATGTCTACATGAAAAATTCATTAGGGCTAAATTGAAATGTGGGTAATTCAAATGTATTGTGGAATGAAACCGCTGCTTGGTAAATGCCCATTGAGGGCACAATTATGATGCAAGTGGGATTGTTGAAAGATTGCACTGCTATATTTTTAATACAAAGCAACAGTTTGATTTATTTGACAGAAGTCTAGAATTGTATAATGAATTTTTCATTTAGACATAACTTGGCGATGGAATTAACTGGGTGCCTGGATGAATTAATATTGATCCCAATGCATAACGATTTTAAAAGTTGTATTAATTCTTTTTTATACTTACTCATTCCATTGTTCCAAGATGGTGCATTATTTGTAACTGATACGTGTTACAATATTCAGAAAATTAAAGTTTTCAGGGCAACCAGGGATAATTGTAAAAAATTGAGAAAAATATTAAATTAAGTAAAGCTTGCAACTTAAGGGAGTTTCACAATCAAAATATCGAATTATTAAATAATTCATATCAACTATTATTAACAAAGGAAAAATGTTCACTGTTCATACTGAAAGTATGGATTCATCATCTGTCAGCTATGCCCAAAAGCCTGACACAAAAATACATTATTATTCATCCAGGAGTAAATATTCATAAATACATTATCATTGTGAACCTGAAGAAATATCTAACAATATAGAGGCATGAAGACAGTGCCAGGCCAGTACCCAAAAGAATCATTAAATATATATTTATAAAGAACTAAGACTGAATAATCAATGGCACACCATTCTATTGTCATCCTATTGTGAAAGTGAAAATCACATATCATGAATGCATAAATATTCAAATATTAAAAAATGATAATGAATCTTTGAGAGCATTCAGAACAAAAGAGCCTGCTATGTATCCTACCAAAAGGTCAATTGCAACCATAAGAAAATATGTATTTACAAAGAATTTGAAAACATGTGAAAAGATATATGTAAACAAAAAATACTCCAATAAATGTGTATCATCAATACAGAGTGCTAACAGTCATCAAGAAAATAGATGTACACACAGTGTAGGAAATCCATATGAATACTACACCCCAATATGAATAGCCAACTCCTCATCACAATTCAAGCCACATCAATGTTTCGTATTGAGTTGACTAATGTAACGTGATTCCAAAACTCTAAACTGTTTTTCTCATCCACCCATTCTGATGTTTTTTGAGTCAGTCTGTCAATTCCATAGTATCATAATAAATCACTGTTTCCATTGTGTTTGAAGTAGAAATGTCGAGCCACTGGGTAGTAAGGATTGTTGTTTTTGATTGCAAGTAAGTGCTCCAGAATTCTCTCTTTGAGTGGCAATTTGGTGCTGCCTATATATTTTAAATTACAAGGACATTCTATAACATATACAACATAGTCTGATGTACATGTGATAAATTTAGAGATATTTATTAAATTCCCCGTGGGCAGTCCATATTGATCCCGATTAGTGCTAGACTTGCACGAACCACATTTGCGGAAACTGCATCCAGAGTCCAACAAAGTGTATGTACTATTCTTTACATTCAAATGACTATGTTCCATCATGTCAATAATGGATCTGGGCTTTCTATAAGTAATGGCTGGGGAATCTCCAACATTGGTTTCAATTATAGGATCAGTCATTAGTAGGTTCCAATGCTGTTTCATAAGGTCCTTTACCCTATATTATCTTTTATTAAATGTAGTAATTAATCTATATGTTTGTGATGTGCTGGCTTTGGAAAGTCTGGTAATGTTCTTTTCCCCAAAGAGGGCTTCCTCCTGTTTGATATATTTTATCTTATGTTGTGCTTGTGTTAAGACTTTTTAAGGATATCTTCCCTGTTTGAATCTACTTACAACATTCTCCTGTTCTTGCTTGAAATCCCTATCATCACTACAGTTGTGACAAGCCCTGAGGAGTTCCCCATAGGGGATACTCCACTTTGGGTGATTAGGATGATGACTTTCGGCATGTAATACACTATTCCCCGCTGCTACTTTCCTGTGTAGGGATGTAACACGTTTTTTGTCTTTCACCCAGATAGCAATGTTTAGATATTTACTATAGGTGTTACTAATTTTATGTGTGAAGGTCAGATTTAGATCAATTCGGCCCAATAGGTAGATAAATTCAGAAGCCAGGCAATATCACAATCCCACATCAGGAACAAGTTATCTACATACCTAATATATATTGGTATGTGTTGGGTGTACCTTGTTATCAGTCCAGACAACCAGCCAAGAACTAAATTTGCTTAGCTGGGGGCGAAGCAGGTGCTCATCGCTGTTCCAGAGCATTGACGATATATTGTCTCCTCAAATAGAAAGATATTGTTTTCCAGAAAATATAGCATTATTTGTTTAAGCATTATAGTTTGCTCAAAAAGAGCAATGGAGTGATTACGGAAATAACATGTGTGTTTCTACTCCCTTCTTTTGTTTAAAGCATGTATAAAGGGTACCGACATCTTATGTAATTATTGTGTATGTGTCCTCCCGTGTGATATAATATATCCTTCTTAAAAATCAGTACTATCCCTACAATATGACCTCAAACCTGTAACATCGGGTGATAGGAAATGGTCTCAGAGCATGGCCATGTTTTCAAAAAGTCCGCCATTGAAGGAAGCAAGTGGCTTTCCAGGGGAGTGACCGGGTTCTTATGGATTTTTTAAAGTAAATGCAGGCAAGATATTCTAGGATGTTCAACTTGCCAACATTTATTTTCATCAAAATCCAACAAATCTTTCTGGTGCCATTCCCCTGACATCCTATGATAGACATGTATTGATAGCTTATATGTCTCCCATATTGTAAGTTTGTAGCAATTTCTATCTTTCAGTTTGCATTGGGCTTCAGCTCTATAGTATTGGTATTAAATGGCTTTATTTCGATATAAAAATATCATAAAAGCAGAAATACAACAATTTTAAGATCACGTAAAAACAAATACATTCTATTTCCACAGATAAAATCGTATAAAAACAGATATTACAAGCATTAAATAGTCACAGAAAGCCTATTCAAACGGATTAACCATGCCCATTTTAGAAACTTAGACACATAACATGCAAACAGGGTGCGAGTGTCAGATTTTAGAATACACAGCGCCTCTCTGTACTGCCGGGTACCTAACTGTCTGCATAGGGGTTTGAGCCATCTCCGCCTTGGCCGTGCATATGCAGGACATTCAAAGAAAATGTGAGCGACCGTCTCTACACGTAATGGGCAGGTCGCACAGGAGGAGCGCAGGTGAGAAAGTTTCCAACGGGAAATAAAACCACCTACAGGTAGTGTCCCTACTCTAAATTTAAAATACAAAGCTCTATCAGTAGGGTTGGAGATAATGTCAAGATAGGGTTCATAAGCCACCACTTCCTTCATCTTCACAAATTCCTCCGTGGATTTACAATGTTTCACATCAATGGAGTTGTTACGAAGGATCCAGCTCCAGTAAAGCTTCTTCAGAACAGCTTTGGGAGGAGCGGTCCTTGCTTCCAAGCATCCCCAAGGCCCAAGGCTCCTAGCAGCCGTTTCATGTCCCTCAGCCACTTGATCTTGGGCCAGCCCTCCAATGATATGACCTCTGCTAGGGCCTCAGCATATGAGGCCAACTCGGGCACTCGCCACAGTCATGCCCAGAGCAGCAAAGGGCGAATTTGGGCTTGATCCTTGATCGATCTGCAACCCAAGTCCATTAGAACGGGTACTGTAGGGGTGCTCTGCGGGAGAGCCATCAGGTCTTTCAGAAATTTACTCTCTGATCTGGCTAACACTTCGAGATTACATGTACCCCACAGTTCCGCCCCATACATAGCAGCACTAACCCCTCTAGCTTGGTAAATCTCCAGGACTGGGGCTATAGGCTTAGTTGTGGAGGAGCGTTGCTCCTTAAGTAAAGCGCCGCCCACCCTTTTATGGGTTAGAAGCATCTTTTGAATGTGCGAGTTCCAACGCATTGAGTCTGAGAGACGGATGCCTAAATAATCAAATTCAGACACCCTCTCCAGAGTCGCGGAATTCAGCACCGGGGGCGGCCCATTTTTTTGGGCGGGTTTAGGACCAGGAACTTTGTTTTATTAGTGTTTATTAACAGGCCCCTTTGCGAGCAGAACTCCTGATAACTATTAAGAAGACTCTGCAGGCCCACGGGAGTCTTTGAGATGAGGAGGGTGTCGTCGGCAAAAAGCAAGGTGGGGATGCGCTTGCCCGCCAGAGAAGGTGCATCTGCAGGATGTTTTAGCAGATGCTCCACCAGTCCGTTCACATAAAGAGAGAACAGAGTGGGGGCAAGCACACATCCCTGGCGAACACCTCTTTCTACTGGGATCTTGCCAGTTTTTTCGCCGTTGTTGCCCCACCGCACCTGTGCATAATTATCAGTATGTAACCTGATCAAGAGGGACAGGATATACGAGGGCAACCCCATCTCAGACAGGACTCTCGATAACCCCTCCCGTGGTACTAGGTCAAAGGCAGTCTTCAGGTCTATAAAGGCCAGGTAAAGACTGCCCTTGCCCAGCACCACCACCTTCCAGTAGAGAAGAACCAATCTAAAGGCCTGTTCGATAGTCCCTGTGCCGGAACGAAAACCGTCCTGAAGATCTGATAGGATGTCATTCTCATCTATCCACTGGAGGACCCTACCCAGTATTACTTTCCCCGCTACCTTTTGCGATGAGTCAATTAGGCTTCTGGGCCTATAATTGGCTGGGTCGTCCCAGCACCCCTTTTTAAATACCGGGACAACCTCAGCCCCTTTCCAGGACTCTGGGACAGGTGCACCATTATTGATGGCGTTTAGCAAGGATGAAACCAGCTTTTCCCACTCCTTCCTATTCGCGCGCATCAGGTCGCCCGGTATCCCATCAGGCCCAGCTGCTTTGAGGGGCACCAGCGACTTAATTACCCTTTCAACCTCTCTTGGGGTAAAGGGATCACCCAATGTGTCTCCCAAGGGGTCGACTGACAAGATGGTTCTGTGAGTGGTTGCCTGGGAAACCCCCTCCATTGAGGTATAGAGGGACTGCAAATGATTGTACCATGTGTGGGCTGGAATGTTACACGTTATAAGGGTACAGTCTGGTCTGTCCCTTGTCCTTACCAGGTTCCACAACGCTCTAGCATCTCTGCCTTTGCTTGCTGCCATTAGATCAATCCAGTACCTGTCCTCCCATTCTTTCTTTGCTGCATTGATGGTCAGATTGTACTCCTTTCTAGCCAACCTAATCTCCACCGGGGATTTGCCTTTAACAGCTGAAATCAAGGCAGATTTTGTCACCCTATATTTCTTGGTGAACCAGCCTGGTTGGTTCTTGAGTCTATTAGCTCCACCCACTGTGAGAGGCCTACTTGAAAGTAGGAGAAGATCGCCCAAAGACTTGATTATATTGCAAAAGAGGCCCGACACTTCACTGTTCGTCAGGGCGGTAGAATCCAGAATAGACAGAGAAGCTACTAAAAGAGCCTCCATGGCTATCATTCTCTCCCCATCCATAACTACTTTGCTCCATCTCAGACGCCTCCCACAATTAGAGGGCTGTACTTCCAGAGTTGGGGCCAATTTTGGCTACATATGTACTCCCTGCTCCCCACCTCACAAGGGTAGCAGGGCCAAAGAGAGGGGGTTATGGTCGCTATCGGCTGAGGTAAGGACTACCATATCATAGACAAAAGTCCAGAGCTTAAAGTCGAGGAGAATATAATCTATCCTCGACGTGTGATTGGGCCTATTATAAGTATGGGCTCCGGAGGTGTCTGAGGTCTTCCTCCCATTCGCTGCCCTCAGACCAAATTCCAGGGACAGGGAATTAAGTTGTACAGCCCGCTGGGACCACCTCCGGATAGGCGGAATGGTTAAAATGGGAATACCTCTCCTAACGTCTTCATCGGCAGTATCCAGGATGTCCTCCATCGCAAGGGGCTCAAACGTACAGTTGAGGTCCCCGGCGACCAGGACATGTGATCTATCAGGGCACTGCCTAAGAAGATCTTCCAGGCCTGCAACAATGGGGGACTGAGATCCTCCTTTCGTGCCCCTAGCATAGATGTTGATAATGTGAAGGGTAAGCCCTCTCCTGGGCCCCCTAAGTGAGATCCTAAGAAGATCAGGGGAGTTGGTCTCGTGCTGCTAAATTTGGCACCCAAGTGTGACATCAACCCAAATAAAGAGACCACCAGAGGGGCGACCCTTCCATGAGGAGGGGGGAACTGCCGGTTTAAAAAACGTTGCGTATCCCGCCTTATGGCAGGGCTCCTTACTCCATGTTTCTTGGAATATGCAGATTGAATAGGCCTCCACTAAGGAATTCCAGTCAGGTAAATCCAGTTTCCTAGAGATGCCCGCGACGTTCCAACTAAGAATCCTAAGAGCAGGAGCCACCGAGGCCGGCCCCCCTCGGGGCTCAGTCCTTGTGGCACCCTCCCTCCCCAGACTAGTAAGAGGAGAGCCCTCCCTCATGGACCCTCCGATGTTAGTCGCGCGATGAGTGGGCGCCAGATCTAACAGCTGCCTGGTGCTAAGAGTTAAGGTAGTAGGAGAGCTACCTAGATCAGACTGTGATGGTAAGTTAGGACTAGTTGCCACACGTTCACTAGAGTGCTGAGGCGTTATTGGGACTATAATTTGAGGGGCACTAGGCTGGGGATCTTGGTAAGACAGCTCAACCCCAATGACAACATTCTGTCTAACCCTGACCAATCTCTTGGGTCTGCATAGTATCGAACCACCCCTACCTACAACTCCGGCCTTGAGTGGGCAAGTCTGTGCGAGACCGGTGGTAGGTCTCTTCACCTGAGTTGAAGCGCCTACACAGTCCGTGAGTCAGTCGACTCCCTCTAGGCCCGACAGGGACTCGAACCTGTTAAACAGTGGAGGAAAATATGGAAGATGAGACACCCTATCAGGAGGAGGACCTCTACTGTGGTTACTCCTCCGCGGCCCAAGTGTGTGGAGAGGGGGATCGCTGCGTCTTTGGGGGTAAAAATATGGGAGACCTAAAGTTTGAACATCACCCACTCTTCCAAATCTAGGTTCTCTATGGATAAAATCTACCACCCACGGGTCCCTAAAGTTAATAATGACACAGTCACCTTCCAAATCCTTCGGGCAATAACCCACCCAGCTGACTCTTCTAAAGTTTAGGATCTCGGTTTTGTACTGGGGGGGAAGCTCTGTTCTTATTTAGCCAAAAACAACTTTATTCTTTAGCTCCCTAGATGTTTCAGTTTTCCCGTCCCCGATAGTTGAGACTCCCGTCAAAATGATAGTATAGGGGGCTGACTCTGGTGGAAGGTTGACGCAAGGCAGCAACTGCTTAACACATTCGCTGCCCTGTGTGCCCCCCCCCAAAGACTGCCTGTCTTTAGCAAGTATACGGGAGGCTGGCTGAGCTCTCGGGAGAGGACCTTCCTTAAGGGACCTTCCCTTGGCAGATGTCGAGGGGTTATTACCATCAGAGGATTTCTCCTTTTGTGGACGTTTTGGTAATGTGGACAAGGGGTTATTAGCAGCAATCTGGGCCATCCTCGATGAGACACTAGACCTTTTTTCCTGGCAACCAGTGAAAGTCTCCATTGTGTTGTCAGGGACTTTTGCTAGTTTTCCCAGCATAATTGAATTGGTTATAGCCAAATTCTCTAACTGGTCCAATTTGGTGTTAATCAACCTTGTGCATCCCAATAAGGGTAACATCAGGGATTTAATAAGAATTTCTATTTTGCCCAAAAGCTCTTCATCCGTACTATGGATCGGGCGTAAGTCGTGTAAATCTGTAAGGACCTCAGTGGGATTTTGTGAGAGTATTGGATCAGAGAGGGGTAGAACTGTATTGTTGTTTTTAAAAAAAATCTTTGCAGCCCCCCTTGATGTGTAATGTCCCCTCTTTTCCTTTTGCTAGGTTTGGGATTAGATGGGCCACTTACAATTGGGGGTTGTGGGATGGGGCTAGATGGATTAGACAGGACACCAAGGCTATTAGATGAAATATTTGTAGGTGAACAAGATATAGAATCTATATCGGAGCTGCCAACCTCAGCATCCGGGGCAATGGACGCCAAAACATTGCTTAAGTGGTGATTAATGATCGGACCTAAATTACTTGGGGGTGGGGGAGAGGCAACTTGGCCAATTTTGCCCAGAGACGAACGCTTGCCTGATAAGAGATCGATAGATAAGCGTTTCTCGGCAAAAGCAATTTCCTTTTCAAGAATACCTGTAGCCCGCTTAAAAAAATGAACAAGGGTTCCGGTTACCACCCCACTCTTTGATGAGACTTGTACTATTCTTTCCTTCCCGGAACGTAAAGACATGCTTGCTGCAGGGCACGGTATTGTGAATCAAAAAGTTACTACTAGCTGTATACTAGGGAAATTGATACAATTACCCCGGACCCCCTATGATGCTGGATTTGCTCGACTTGGTCCGTAATTCAGATGGAAGAGAGGGGGCCCAGCCCAGCCTCGTCCGGCCCTGAACGGCCACAAATGGTCCCGCCCTTGTCCCGGGACGAGAAGATCCTGGAAATAGGGCACACGAGGGCGGGACCAGGTGGTGCTAGTCATGCAGGGACTCCTGGGAGATCGAGTCCCTGCCTACGCCAATTGCAGCCCCCACACAGCCACAGTTCCTCACGGGATGATCTGCCCCCAAAGGACGAAGTCCAAAGCAAAAGGAAATGCTCCCTCTGGTCAGATGAGCGAAGCGGCGAGTTGTTAGGGAAGTCCGCTAGCCGCTAGTGAGGTCCGCTGGTAACAAGGTAGCTGCTGTACCAAAACCCGCTGCAGTCAAGAGAGTAGTCCACAGGTGAGGGGGGACAGTCTGACTTTATCCACACGGGGGCCTGTGGGCGGGGCCGGCAAGGAAGGCGGGACCAGTTGGTGCTAGTCGTGCAGGGACTCCTGGGAGATCGAGTCCCTGCTACGCCAATTGGAGCCCCCACACAGCCACAGTTCCGCACGGGATGATCTGCCCCCAAAGGACAAAGTCCAAAGTAAAAGGAAATGCTCCCGCTGGTCAGATGAGCGAAGCGGCGAGTTGTTAGGGAAGTCCGCTAGCCGCTAGTGAGGTCCGCTGGTAACAAGGTAGCTGCTGTACCAAAACCCGCTGCAGTCAAGAGAGTAGCCCTATAGTATATTAGTTCCATCACCACTATATTTCTGCTTTTATCAAATGGTTTTATTATAATAATTGATGAATCATTGGTCAAATTATGTAGGGCCTGTTTGTGTGTATTTGTAAGATTATCTCAGGTATATGTATCCCTCTACTTTTTAAGTTTCATCAGTTCATATGTCATGCCACTGTGAAAAGCCTCTATGTTATCATGTGGTGTATTGTGGTTAAATTCAGGTTGTAAACCACTACATTGTGTAGTATCTGTCATAAAACCTAAGTTGTGTAAACTTTCACCTGTGCCATTAAACGATTGACTGTCATCATTACATTCCAAATTATGCAACAAAAGAATAACATCAACATCTTGTAACTCAGAATTAGACAGAGTAGGATACTGAACACATCATAGTATCTTAGATTTGACATTGTTATTCATTTTGAACAGTTTCTGCAACTTCACTTTTCTTACAAATAGGAACAAATCAGTTCTTGGACTAGTACAGTCAAAGTTCATACTAGGATAAAGAATATATGCTTAATTGCAGTACCGATTCTTCGTCGAGAGTGAGTAGTCTGTTGGATAAGTTTATTACTACTTTGTTCTCACTGGGGGGCCCAAATATGATAGTGGGCGATCAGACCGCCGCCCTCTATCACAGCGATCAGGAGACTGCCTGACAAGCCGGCAGCAGTCCGACTGCCCAATTACGATGTGACTGTCAGGCTGGCGGTCACAAAGTGCTCATTTTCATGATGGCTTATGCTGAGGCCCAGGAAAAGGGCCGCAGCACCAGCCGCCATGTAAAAGAGCTCCTTATGTCTGTGGAGGCATTACATGTGCCCCAGTGCTACTTTGCAGGGGTCCGCGAGGGATGGGGTCCCTTGTTGGGCCCCCAAAGCCCCTTTGCATCAGCCCACCACCATGAAAAGGCTGTCGGAAAGGGACATTGTAAACCGGACGGAAATGCCTGCCTGCCTTGGCACCGCCTCCATTCGGGATCACATTCCTGACAAACAAGGGCTATCCGTCGGTGGAGGTCCCACAACATCATAATGAGGCCCTTAGTGATGGGTTTGGCTGATCGTCCTAATCTGCTTATTACTGCCACCCCTCCTGGTTGGCCTCTTCCTCTTTTTGAACCTCTTCCTCTGCCCCTCCCTCTACCTCTTTGTTTGTTGCATGGAGGGATTTCTTGTTTTTGTTACAACAAAATTAACAGAGCAGTGAGCCTAAATGAGCTGTGCCTCCCCTTAGACCTAGAGTAAGTAATTCTAGAAGCACAGTATTTTTGGTGATCACTCACTGTATGCATCTGCTGCTCTAGGGTGCAACCATATAGCCACAATGTATTGAAAAAGAAACCAACAGTAAATGTTCATTAATTTTTTTTTAAATCAGAGTATAGTGTATTCCAAATGTTCATTGTTCATTGCTAGGGTGTATGTTATAGTTAGCTCAGGTAACTATAAATGCTGAATTTCACTGGTTTTGTACAAGTGAAATCTAACTATAACGTCCATGTAACCTTTGTTTTTTCAGTGAATTTCTATGGTATTTTTTAATTGCATTTCCAAACCAAAAGTCCCTGTAACTTTTAGTTTTTTAAATGAATTTCTAAGGTTTTTAATTGTATTTCTTAAGTGTAACCTGTAACCTTTGAGAGTGAGTGTGTGAGCGCATAAGTGTCTCAGTGGGTGTGTGAGTGAACGTGTGAGTGTCTCACTCGGTTTGTGAATGTCTGAATGGGTGTCTGAGTGGGCACCTGAGTCTGTGAGTGGGTGAGAGATCGTCTGAGTGGGTTTGTGTGTGCCTCCATGAATATTTCAGTCAGTCTGTGAGTGACTGCATGAGTGTCTGAATGGGTGTGTGAGTATCTCAATGGGTCTATGAGTGAGTTCATGAGACTATGAATGGGTCTATGACTGGGTGCATTAGTCTCTTAGTGGATGCCTGACTCTCTGAGTGGGTCTGTGAGTGGGTGTATGTGAATATGAGTGAGTCTGTGAGTGGCTGCATGAGTGTCTGCGTGGGTCTACAAGTAGGGAATGAGGGTCTTTGAGTTGGGCATGAGTCTCTAAGTAGGTCTGTGACTGGGTGCATGAATCTCTAAGTGGGCCTCTGAGTGGGTAGCGTGAGTCTCTGGGTGGGTCTGTGAGAGGGTGTAAATATGAGTGAGTCTGCAAGTGGCTGCATGAGGGTCTGTTAGTGGGGCATGAGTCTTTGAGTGAACTTTTGAGTAGGTGTGTAAATCCATGTGGGTCTGTGAGGGGGTACATGAGTCTCTGAGTAGGTCTGTGAGTGGGTGCATGAGCCTCTAAATGGGTCTGTGACTGGGTGCATAAGTCTCAGAGTAGGTCTCTGAGTGGGTGCCTGAATCTCTGCTCAGTGAGTGAGTGAGTGTCTGGCGTGCTCCGTCTCTGGCCTTTTCTGTGGCGGGTAAGCAGTGATGCAGGCATAAAGCCGTTTTTTGCATACCAATTGACACGCGCACCTCTTCACGCCAAGTTCACTCTCTATTTTCTTCCGGGTCACGGCGCATCGCGGTCTGCATCCTCATCATGCTGGTGTTCGTCGTCTTCTTCTGACTCCTGCTTTGCAGTCTCATTCTCTTCTTAGAAAGCGCTTGATTATCCTACTCTAGTCAAATCCTGTAAAGACAAAGAAAGAAAACAAGAGAACAATTAAAGTATTAATACCAGCTATAGAGTGGTAACGCGCTAGCTTAATTTTAGTCTATCCTTTTTAGGTTTAAACCTATAATAACTGATAAAATCTCACCAAAAGGGAAATAGATCTCACAAGTCTAAATGTAAAAGCACTGAGAAAACACTTGCACAACCACAAACTAAATGCCATTCAAAGAAAGGAAAAGGAGAGCAAAATAATATTTTTTATTTATTTCTGAAGGGGCCAATATAATGTAACTTTAGCAGCAAGAAAGACTGGGCGAACATTATTCTGCTTGAGTTTTGTTGTTTTGGGAATGTTACTAAACTATTGTTCGTCTTCCTTTTGCTTTTTCAGTTTTGTGGTCTTTGGTCTAAAGATGCAGGATTTAGAAACATGTTTTAGGTCTTATTTAATTATTTTATAAACTATAGAGAATCAGGAAATATCAAAATCATATTTGATATTTTATCTACGTTTGATTCTTTCACTGATAGGTATAATAGCTGGTTTCATAAGAATCTTTCCCAATATGCACCATCACATTCATCCACAGACTGAGAATGGGTAAGCCCACTTTTCTAGCGGGTCAGTATTGGTAATAGGTGAATTGCCAAACACCCCAAGCTTTAAACATTAATTGCAAGGTGTAGTGAAAGGTATATGTGAAAAAAGTGCTGTCACCAAGCATCTAGGATAGTGGTGAAAACGTTTGGAAAACATGGAATGCAGTGTCACTTGGAACGCTGCTACAAAAAGTTCTTACCTAGTTCAACAAAGATTGGAGTGATATTGTTTGCATTTGCAGTGATTCAGCTATAAATATGAAAAAGTTGTGTGATGACCTGTCAAAATCGATACCTGAGCTGGGCTGCTTCCCTGTAAGAGGTCCTTGCCACTTGCTAGATGGTGATGAAAGCAACATTTTAATCTTCAGAGTTAATGAAGAATGCTATTGACTCTGTTTGTTATGCGCAGGAACTAAAACGCAAATATTTCTCATGTTTTGCTTTGTGTGGCATCATAGTAAAAGTCATCCCAACTGTATCATTTATCCGGCAGCTCTCAGCTCTAGAGGTGCATGTTTGCAGCTCCCTCTGCCCAAAAGCAATACCGGCTCCATCAGGAGGTGGAGAGTCGGCAGTGACCGCGGTGGCCAAGGAAATCCCCAGGGTCACCAATGAGAGGCCAAGTCCCAGGGGATGGGGTCCCCAGGGCCAAAATCGGCCTGGGGAGGGAGGCCGTGTGGTTCCCCTCCTTTAACCTAAATAAAAAAAATAAAAGAAATGGTCAAGCCCCAGGGGATGTTGTTCCCGGGGATGAAAATGGCCTGGTAGAGAAGGGGCTGCACCCTTAAAGAAAAGAAAAAATTGGCCAGGCCTTGGCAATCTGCCAATGCGCCTCTTGGCGCACTGCTGGTGGAGGCTTCAGGACTAAAGTGGACTTCATCCCCGAAGAAGCAGTGCACCAGGAGGCGCGTTAGCAGAGCGTTGGAGAAAGGGGGCATGGCCTCGGATCACCTTTCAGCAATCCAGCTGTGTGGGGCTTACTGGAGGTAACGGAAGGGTTAGTTGGCCCTCAGGGACCCTCAGGAGGCAAGGAGACTTCATCCCCCAACCAAGAGTGCGCCATGAGGCACGTTTGCAGAGTGGTGGAGAAAGGGGGCATGGCCTACAACCACGCCCAGCAATCCCACTGTGTGGGGCTTACTGGAGCTAACAGGTAGGTTAATTGGCCCCTAAGGACCCCTAGCAGCAAAGGGGATGTCATCCCCAAACAAAGAGTGTGCCAGGAAGCGCATTTGCAGAGGGGTGGACAAAGGGGGTGTGCCTGCTTTCAGAACTCAGCAATACTGCTATGTGTGACTTACTGGAGGTAATATGAGGTGTAGTTGGCCCCCAAGGACGTACTTGGGATCCAACTACCCCTCCTGTTATGTGCAGTAAGTTCCACACAGTGGGACTGCTAAGAGGTCTTCGGAGACCAAGCCCCCTTTCTCCACCACTCCGCTAACGAGGCTCCTGACGCACTGCTGATTTGGGGATAAAGTCCACTTTAATCCTGAATGCTGGTTGGAGGCCCACTCCCCTTTCTCCACCACTCTGGAAATGCCATTTTTTGTTAAAAAAACCTTAGAAATTGACTGAAAAAAACAGTTTTCAGGGACGTTAAAGTTATAAATTAGCATTTAAAAACCCTTAGATATTCACGGAAAAAGCCAAAGGTGAGAGGAACGTTATATTTAGTCTGACATTTTACTCGTACAAACCAGAGAAATTCTGCTGTTATAGTTAGCTGAGGTAGCTATAACTCATGCCCCCGCAATGCACTGCTTATGACCTCATATATGACATCACTCATGACATGGGCAGTGACATCACTGATGACATCAGTAATGACATCATCCACAGCAATTCTGACGCACCCTCTCATACCACTGTAGAATCTTTTATACACCTACTGCCACTCTCTCACAACCATTCACATACATGTTCACAGACCCATACCAGTACTTACACACCCA
Source organism: Lissotriton helveticus (assembly GCF_964261635.1). Lineage (NCBI taxonomy): Eukaryota > Metazoa > Chordata > Amphibia > Caudata > Salamandridae > Lissotriton > Lissotriton helveticus. The sequence continues at coordinate 137,578,252 of NC_136069.1, read as the reverse complement.
CTCACTGATTCATTGATCTAATCACACAACCACTCGCTCACCCATACTGCCACTCATAGGCCCACTCCCTCACAAATACAGCCATTGACATATCCACTCATACAGGCACAGACACACTGAGTGAGTCACTCAAAGAACTACTCACACACCTAGACACTCACCCATACAGTCAATCATACAGCCACTTACTTACCAAACAGTTACACACACACACACACACTTACTCATACAAATAGGAACACATACTCACTCAGCTATACAGTCACTGACAGAAGTATGCACTCATGTATATGGCCACTCTCACATTCACTCACTCATGTACCCTGTCGCTCACGTATACTGCCTTTCACATACTCAGATATTTGGCCATACTGACACATGCACTCAATCACTGACACAGCCATGCAGACAATCACTCACTCATACAACTTTTAACACACGCAACAGTACTCCCTACAGCCACTGACTCACCCACTTACTGATCCATATAGGCATTCACACACCTCTCCACCCACAAACATAGACACCCAGACAACCATAGACGTAGTCAGACAACCACTCAATCACCCATATAGCCATTCACGTACCCACTAACACCCTCATACACCCACTTATACATTATTTGACAGAGAGATACACACATTCACATAACCAGTCACTCACCCATACCTACATTCATTGAGACATCTAATCCCTCACTTATACAGTCAGTCACGCACCCTCTGAGCCATCCATACAGTCACTCATAAACCCACAGATTCACCAATACACCTTGGTATATATATTTTACACTCATAAACTTTTAAAAAACACTCACAGTCATTGGATAATTTCATCACTGATCTAATCAGTGATGTCATTTCACATGTCATCAGTGATGTCATCAGTGATGTCACTGACCATGTCATGAGTGATGTAATATACAAGCTCAAAAGCAGTGCATTGCGGGGGCGTGAGATATAGTTACCTCAGTTAACTATAACAGCTACATTTCTCTGGTTTTGTACACGTGAAATATCAGACTAACTATAACATTTGTCTTTTTACGTCAATATCTAAGGTTTTTTAAATGCTAATTACTAACTTTAAGTCTCTGAAACCTGTGTTCTTTCAGTTAATATATATATATATTAACCTTCCCTACATATATATATCCATATATATATGTAGGGAAGGTTCCCCTAGAGAATCCGGTCGCATCCACCAAGCGGGGCTGGTGCAGTGTCATGGGTACGGGTCCCTTGCGGAAATCAGAAAAGGCACACCTCCCTGCGATCCCACAGAAGTGTAAAACCACACACAGAATTCCTAAGTCAAAGAAGTGTATTGTGGCAACGGGATTTGACCTGAAAAGGTCTTTGTCACAGCCGATTACCGTTGGTGCACAACCAACCATAGAAAAAACCTCCAGGGTTATAAACAGTGAAAAAACACTCTACCACCATGTCGCATGGTCTGTGGGAAAAGTGAAAACAGACTGGTAAAAATTATTGACTTACAATATGCACAAATTAATATGATATATGTTTGAAATAAACAATATCCTGTGTTAAATACCAAATCAAATTTTATGAGGTCTCTGCAACATAATAACAGATTAATTAATGTAGAAAAATGCTGGCATGTAATCAGATAGCAATTGGTCACAGAGCTAAAATCAGCGTGACATGCAACGGTCCAATAAGCGAATAGGAGCGAGTCAAGTCTTGATACAAAGCAGGTTAATCAAAAGAATTCACTGGTAGAATGTTCACTCTAGCGTTAAATTGCTTGTCACTGAATGCTTTAAAAGCGTCAATCAATACATGTTATTTAACTATACGAGAGAGTTAAAAGACTACACTCGGAGTATAGAATTTTGGAAGATCTCGCTAACGAATCCATGGGCATATGCATCAAGCCCTTTTCCCATTCACAAACGGGCCGATTCTCAGAATCGGCCCGTTTGCAAACGGGAAATGCCTTTTGGGATGTATCATCCCAAAAAGGCATTGCAAATTAGAGAATCGCAAAATTTGCGATTCTCTATTTTGCGCTTGCATTTAAGGAATCGCAAATTGCGATTCCTTAAATGCAATGAATGCAGCACAGAAAAAGTGCAATTTGGCATAAGAAATCGCAAATTACCACCAACTTCAAGTTGGTGGTAATTTGAGATTTGTTTGAAAAATGCACTTTTTCTGCATATTTCAAAGTGCCATGTGGCGCACAGACATGCCCTTAGGCCATGTCTGTGCGCCACATGTGTACACATACATAATTCAGGGGTGCAACAGGGTGTCCTTCTGACACCCTGACACCCTTGAAATTGCATTCTCAATTTGCGATTCTTAAATTGCGAATCGCAAATTGAGAATGTCTTCCGATTCATTCCTATGGGCCTCCTAGCCCATATGAATTAATGGGAAGATATTCCTTAATTGCGATTCGCAATTTGCGAATCGCAATTAAGGAATGCCAAGGAATCGCAAAATATTTTTATTACATCCCGTTTTGGATTCTCAAATAGCGATTCTCTAGAAATCACTATTTGAGAAATCGCAATGACGGAATTTGATACATATGCCCCCCAGTCTTTATGTAGTGATTCACTGGCTTGAGTCCTGTGGATGCAGAGCAATTTTTTTTTGCTGAAGTTGGTCTGACGACAATTATATATTGGCTATATTTGATTGCACCCTCTTGAATTTTATCTATATAAAAAAGTTTGTATTTTTTTGAAAAAAGATTCCAGAGTCTTGATATCATCTTTTCATTCATTGAGCGTTTATGTTTCTAAAAATTTTACGTATGTATTGATTGTTCAAGGGTTCAAGACCAATAGGGGTTGAACATCCAAGTAACTACATGTACAATATACCAAAGTAAGATTCTTTAAATAAAATCCCTTGTAGGCACTTTTTACTTATTATTGATTTGATTGCCCAAGCCTCCAAGGGTGTATCAGTGATCCTGACGGGATGGAGGTTGGATTCGTAGTCCTGAATGGCAGTGGTGCTGAAGCAGGCACTGCTGTCAGGATTGCGATATCCCTTTCTGACAGATTTTGCATGGCAGGAAGACAGCCATGAAAAGGCTGTCAATACCTGAATTTGGGGGCCCCAAACAGGGACTCCGTCCGTTGTGGGCCATGCACCGTGTGCCATGCAGCAGATGGTGTATGGCACATATTCCAAGGATGTGCAAGAAGTGCTTCTTTTCACAGCGGGTTGTGCTGTGGTCCTTTTCCTGGGCTGCAGTACCAGCTGCTTTGAAAAAGAGCACTTTACAACCTTCAGCCCAGAGGTTGAATTGTAATGGGGTAGACAGACTGTCACCTCCTTGTCGGACTCTCTCCTGACCGTGGCAGCCCTTAGCCCTACTAGTGGAGAGCTTCTTCCAGAAAAACCCCATCTCAATCTTTTAAATGCTTTTACTGCCATTAGGTGAGCTAGCACCCTTTTTTTTTTCATTTTCTCCACCGAATGGGCTCCTTTTTTAATTATATACCGCACCTGCCTACCCTTAATAAACCCCACCTGGTCTAGTTCAACCAAATAGGGCATCACATGGTTCAGCATGTTTGTAAGTGTCAAAGTGAAAATCGCTGGGCCTGATTCACAAACTACTCTTTGTATTATGTTTTTTAGTACTGAAAAACGTACTACAACATGCTATTTATAGACTACATGAAGAGTTTACGCCTCTGCCTGTCAGATCTATTTATGAGCGTGAACCTCCGCCCGACTTTGGAATCCCTGCACATCTATGTATATGTTTTAATTGTAAATGTAGGAGGGGGTTGGGGGGGAAAGGGGCAGACTTAGTACTGAAGAATAGAGGAATAGGAAGGAATAAGAAAGGGCGTACACAGGAGCAGGGGAGCAGGTAGGGGTTTAGAGATGAATGTCACCCACCCTCAAATGAGTAAGACCATTGAGATTCACAAACTGCCCTTCTAGAATTGCTACAGCACCACAAAACAGTAGTAAGTCAAACCCTATACATTCAGCCAAACCCAGGTACTGCAACACTGTCCCATAGAAAATAATGTAGGCAGGGATTTCAAAAAATTACGTATCAAATAATGGTAAAATAAATGCCTGTTAAAATTCAGTGGTAATTATACTGACATGTAAATACATGAATTTATCAAAATATTTTAATAATTTTTTTTATAATCTAATGAAATACATTGAAATTAAAAGACATTGATATTTATAAACTAATTAAATTAAAATTGATTCCTTGAAATGTATATTTTTGAGCTAAAAATTAATAATTATTAATTTAAATAAACACTAATGTTAAAAAATATAACGTGTTTACAGATAGACTGCAAAAACAGTCAGGACTGTTGGACCCGACTGTTTTTGCAGGATCTCCCCAGGAATTTTGCCTTCTGTTGCTGAACCAGTTTTGTTGCCATTAGGGCTTTGTGCACTTTTTCCCTACTAACCAGTGATAAAATGCCTGTGTTCTCTCACTATACATGGTATGATTGGCAAATACCTGATTAATACATTTAAGTTACTTGTGAGTGTTTAGTAAATGGTACTACATGTACCCAGGGTCTTTAATTTAAAGGCTACTTGTGGGCCTGCAAAACGCACTGCACCACCAACTAAAGAAATCTTTTAGAACATCTCGGCATGCCACTACAGCCGGTAGTGCAGTTTTAAACTGTCATTTTGGCCAGGCAAAATAAACCTTTGCCAAGCCACCAACACATACAAAGGAACCAGACACTTCTATTTGTCACCCCAGACTTCTTGAAGCCTTGACAGTCGAAAGGAAAGAACTTTTCAGAACCACATATGGGGGTAGTATATGTATTCCCACCCCTTCAAAGGCTGGCACCAGCTATAATTATTGGACCCCCAGAGCCACTCTTCACTTCACTCCTGGACCTGTGGACATTACAGAAGAAGGACTGTCTTGCTCCCCAGAGGACTGCCCTACTTCTTGAAGACTGCGGTGCTCTCTATGAAGGAAGACTGGACCTGTTCCCTTCAACCCAGGCTAACTTGCGAGATTCCAGTTGGCTGACTTCCTGTCTGAGCTACAGGGATGAAACATTCTTCAGAGACATCCCTGCAACTGCCCAGCTGACCTGCTGCACTGGACCTGCCTGGACCTACAACTGCCTGAGCCCTACTGACCTCTGCTGGAGTGAGTCACTGATGCCCAAGAGGTGCCTTCCCAGGCCTTGACCCTCTTCCCTGCCCAACGGTGGGTTCCATCAGACAGCACAGTGCAACTCGACACAAGACTTCACAGTACAATCCTCGCAGCTCCTCATCGGAACTGATACAGCATGGAGCAAAGCCTTGCACCAAAAACAAAAGGTACAATTCTCAGCAGGACTAGCCTGGTCCCTGTATCCGACTTGGGATTTTGTCCCGTCTGTGGTGACAAGATGAATGTAGTTGGCACTTTGTGTTTCTTAGAGCTATTTTGACATAAAACCTTGAAATTGCATATCACCAGTTCTACTGATTGGATTTTTTTTCTTGTTTTGTGTTCTCACTTTACTACTGTTTGTGTGCTGCATAAATGCTTTACTCATTGCCTCTAAGTTAAGCCTAATTGCTTTGTGCAAGCTACCAGAGGGTAAAGCACAGGTTCATTTTATGACTTTTGTGGTTCACCATGACAAGGATTGCGGTTGTTTTCTGAATGGGTCTTCCACCCCTTAACCAATAACCGAGGTTCTTACATTCAACATGACATATGTCCACATCAGTTGAGTCGGAGAGGGGGTACAAAAGAGGACATGGTATGGAGGTGTGGGATCGATTGGTCCATTTTCTTTTCTTTTGAGTTGCTAGTTTGGTTACCATATTTATGTGGTTGGACAGTTGGTTGTCAACGATAAATGTTGAACATCTAACACACTGTTCCTTCCTACATCCTTAGTCAACTGTGTTTAAACTGTATAATGTATTTAACGAACATGCTATGCTGAAGTGAAAAAATGAGTTTATCCGTTCAAAAACATTAGCTTATTTTCCAGACCCACATTATAATACAATATCTCAGGCATGACTCTCATGGTTTAGGGTAAACAGTTAAATATGTCACAAAAGCACACATATATTAAGTGCTGAAATCATACCTGCTAATATGTTGACACGGTTCAAAATTTCCGGGTTTCTACTACATGTATGCTGCCTTAGTCCCCATGCAGAATCTCTGCACCATGAGCGGAGAGTCACTTTTTTGAGCGGATATCTCCCCTTTCCGTCATTAACCCTTTTGCTGCTGGTTCTCCCCCCCCCCCGCCCTCGAACTAAGCCTTTTTTGGGCTATTTGGCGTAGTTTGCTCTGAGGCCCCTGTAACTTTTGGTCCACATAAGGTATCCACTCTAAATTTGCGCCCTTTTCTTCCAACGTCATAGGAATTTTAAAGGTACCCAGGGTTTGTGGATTCCCCTGGTGGGGACCCAGAAATTAGCCAAAATACAGCAAAGTTTTATTTATTTTTAAATGGGGAAAAAGTGCTGCAGACAAAAGCAAATGGTAGCAAAAAAGGGTTTGTGGTGCTGGAATCATCATCTTCCCAGCTTTCAGGGATAACCAGACTTTTGTCACAAAAACAACATTTTTCACACAGTTTTGGCATTTTACTGGGACATAGCCTATTTTTGCTACTTTTTGTGCTTTAAACCTCCTTTCAGTTATTGGTAGAAATGGGTGAGAAAGCAATAATGGATCCTGGAAAGCTATACATTGATGAAAAGTAGACATAATTCTGAATTCAGCAAGGGGTCATTTGTGTGGATCCTTCAAGGTTTTTTTTTATAGAACCTAACAGTTGAAAATCAAATGAGTTCAAACTAACAGCCATTTGTGCCAACGTTTTCACCTGTAAGTTCTTCTAAGTATGACAAATGTTTGAAAGCAATATACCGTTACATCCACTGGACCCTTATGGTTGTGGGGATATATAGGACTTGTAGGTTTACCAAGAACTCGAGGAACCCAGAGCCAATAACTGAGCAGCGCCTTGCAGTGTTTTTTCCATTGTGTACCAGGTATATTGCAATTCATTTGGTAAAATATAAAGAGTGAAACATAGGTATCAAAGACACCTATGTATTTCCGAAATGGAAACAAAATATAAAGTTTAGAAACAGTACCTATTTGCACATCTACGAAATACTACCCTTACTAGCCTGTAGATTGTAGAACATTTTTCAAAGTGACTTCTTTTTTTACACATTATCTTGCATGAGGAAGGCAGAAATGCATAGAAAGTCAATAGGTAATAACAGTTGCTCTACGATTCTGAGTTCCCCTAAGTCTCCAGATAAAAATGGTACCTCACTTGTTTTAGAATCCCCGTGGATCCAGAAAATCCACCCACCCCACATTCCACAAAGTCATACAATAAAAAAGGTACCTCACTTGTGTGGGTCGGCCTAGTGCCTGCGCCAGGAAACGTCCCAAAATGCAACGTAGACACACCACATTTTTACAGTGAAAACTGACCCTTTTTTGGCGAAGAGCCTAGCTGTAGATTATGAACACTAGCTCTGCCGGCACCTAGGGAAACCCAGCAAACCTATACATTTTTAAAAGCTCGACACCCATGGGAATCCAGGAGGGGGTGACTTGTGTTGCCCTCACCAGGTTCTGCTCCCCAGAATTCTCTGCCAACCTCAAACTTTGTATAAAAAAACTAATTTTCCCCACATTCCTGTGATGGAAAGCCCAAGAATCTGTGTGGAACCATAAAATCCCACCCACCCTAAGTTCCCCAAAGTCTCCCAATAAAAATGGTACCTAACGTGTGGTTAGGCCTAGTGCCTACAACAGGAAACGGCCCAAAACGCAACGTGGACACCCTACATTTTTACAGTGAAAACTGACCCTTTTTTTGGAAAGTGCCGAGCTATAGATTTTGAACCCAAGCTCTGTTGGCACCTAAGGAAACCTAGCAAACCTATACATTTTTGAAAACTAGACACCTGGAGAAATCCAGGAGGGGGGACTATTGTGGCTCTCACCAGGTTCTGTTACTCAGAATCCACCGCAAACCTCAAACTTTGTAAAAAAAAAAGCCTCACATTTCTGTGATGGAAAGTTCTGGAATATGCGTGGATCCACAAACTTCCACTCTTGCTGCATTCCCCAAAGTCTTCCGATCAAAATGGTACCTCACTCGTGTGAGTGGCCTAAGTACCTACAACAGGCAAGGGTCCAAAATATATTTAGGAGACTTTCAAATTACCTATCACAAACCAACCTAGTTTTGCAAGGGTGTCACCTGGGTTTTTGGATTTTGTAAAATATTTTTATAAGCGATTTTAAATTTAAAAACTATTATAATAATTAATTTTATAAAAAAATGTTTTACATTTTAATTAATTCTATGCATCACTTTTATTAACTACTAATACACATTAAAAAAGGGGAGAGGGGTTGGCCTAACGGCTAAGGCGCTCGACCTCGGACCTGGGGATCTGGGTTCGAGTCTCGGTAATGACGCCAAAAAACCTCCTGTGATTCTGGGCAAATCACTTAATCTCCCCGTGCCTAAAATGAAAGTGTGTCCTCATGTAACGTAACTGGTGCTATGTAAAGCGCTCTGATACCTGATTCGGTTCGGGTCTAATTCGCACTATATAAAACTCTGCAAAAAAAAAAAATATATATATATATATTATTTGTTTCTTTCAATTGGAATTCATTTTTTTATGAAACCTTCCGTAAAATAATTTTTGTGACATCTTATATAGTTTATTAATTAATTTAATAGTGCTATGGCATTTTATTTGTTATTTTTAAATTAAATATTTGTTTGTAGTTTTTCCTGTATTTTACCATAGGGATACTCTGTAGTCGGGGGGAGAGCCACACGTAGAGACTCATAGGGTGTCAGGCAGAGGCCACCAGCAAAGTCCAGTCAAGGTCCAGATGCCATCGGTCAGCAGGGTACACACAGGACCCGCTAACTGACCCCAGAAGTACACTTTTGTTTCCTGGGCACAAGTGGAAGTAGGTCTGACCCTCTTATGATCATTTGCAGGTCCTGAAAGTGTTATTAGGATGTGCATTGTGGGTAACAGATTTGAGCCTGTCACCAGCTAGTGTGTAGGGGCGGCTCCTGGGAAGTTTCTAACCATTGGGCTAAATGTTGCTAAGGCTACCCACTTTTTCAGCACTACTTGTTTGCCCTACTGTAAACAATCCCATTTGTGGCGGACAGGGCCAGATTGGTTACCAAAACTGGCCCTGGCCCCCCTGGGAGGGGCCGAGCTGTTTGCCAGGGCTGGTTACGGACGATTTTTTTTACAGGGGCCGATTTTGCAGCTATGATACAAAAATGGCCCTGTAAGAAAAACGCCCCCCAGTAGCCCAAATCGGCCCCCACCTTAGTGGCCCACCGGGGAAACGCCCTGTGCCCGATACGACTCTAGTGGCGGAGACTCTGCACTAACAAGTCGTAATAAACTACTTGTAAAATTGCTTTGTGAACTATAAAAAAATTGTAAACTTACTAAAAAGTGTAGGTTTACCTTTGTGAAGCAGACCCATTGTGCCAAAAAAATGTAGTCTAGAAGAGTCTAAGTTGCACTGTGCCCAATCAGAGAGCATTTTGGGGTCCGGATCCTCGAAGGAGGGTGCCAGCATTATTCTTAGACCACGCGGCACCCTTCCCACCTCTAAGAATCCGGACAAGGAGCTATGCTCCCACCACTTTGCCTGCTCTCTCTTGCAGCATTTCTCCAAAGCCTTAAATAGATCTTTAATGTTGTTACTCGGTTCAGGTACCGAGCTCGAAGCTGTATTGGGTGGGGAGAACATGCCCTTAGATGCCTCCACATGCCCCCGTACAGTGTCCGTCGACATGGTGTTTGTTATGGGCACAAACGTAGGCAAGGTAAACCAGTACTCCTACCCGACGATGCTGAGGAGTCTGTTCCTTGTCCACTCCACACAGGATTTGCTGCGGGGCTTCAATAGCATCACAGGTACTCCCGGTGCAGCTCCAGCTCTCAATCAGCGACCGCCGACCTCTGACCCGGAACTCCTCCCGTGCTTCCCCGCGTTGCTACCGAAATCTCTGCCTCTCCTGGGGCGCTGACGGCGTCTCCTTCCTGGAGACTTGAAAAAAGTGTGTCCCAGCGACTGGGACCGTTGCTTCAAGCCGTACTTGCCCGATTGTGGAGGGGTCTTGCTGAGTCCAGGGAAGCAGTCCCAGAGATATTTTCGGTATGTTGTCGTCCAAACTCAGCCTGTTCAGCCGAACAGAAGGATGAAGCTAGACCCAATTGTTTGGTGAAGATTATTTATTTGCCCAAACCCAGTCAGCCATGACGCGTTTCGGCTACCAAAAGCCTTGATCACATGACACCGTCATGGGGGCTGGTCACCCATTTTTAAAGTGCAAGAGTGCTTGTTGCGTAATAGATATAGTAAAAATACTATATAAGTCATTGCATAAATACATAAAGCGTAATACACTGAAGATAATACATGGTTATTAAAATATATAATAAATCAATAACAGACCATTACGCAAAAATCAAAGATAAATACATTGCACAATTGAGGATAAAAATCAGTATCAGCAATACAGATTAAACACGATAAAACATAAATAATTACAATGTTTTAAAACGTATAAATATTACTAATCTGTGCTAATATCATGATAAATACAAGATATTCACGGTAAAAGGTAGTGCTTAATAGAGCCCACTGTATGCTATAGTTAGCAACAGGGCCGTCTGTGCAAAACATGCAAATGAAAGTAATACATTTCATGGATGCAAACCGTGATAGTAATATAGCCCATGTGGGCTGATCCTACTTCTTGTGCAAAATATACAACATTGATATGCAAATTAGCTAAATGTGCAAAATACGCAACAGTAAAATCAATGTGCTGCCAATAAAGAAAAAATTTGTGTGTGAATATAAATGAAAAAGATAAGATATCTCATAATTTAAAAGGTTGTATAAATAGTGTGGAGGACCCGGGTTGTTCTGTGCTTATGCGAATACAGTTTCAGATGGATAGGCTAAGTACATTAGTGATGACAATTTTAGAGATTTACAGGTAAGTGTGACACTCCTCACTGGTATTTAGCCCGTTTGGTATCTTAGTATCGAGCATAATGATATACCTAGTTTCTAGTTTACGTAGTAGGGATTCTCTGTCGCCACCTCTCCTCTGGGGGGGCACACAGTCTATTACGAAGTAAACTAGTCCAGTTGGATTTTTCCCATGTACTTTTTCAAAGTGCCTAGCTACAGGATATGTAGGGTCTGCATTGCTGATTGCTCTTAAATGTTGCAGTATCCTTTTGTGCACTTGTGGTCTTGTGCTCCCTACATACCTCAGGCCGCAAGGACATTCTAAAATGTACACAGCATATTCTGACCTGCAATTCAATTTCTCTCTGATTTTAATGGGATTGGGGAAAAGCGGTGTCCTGTACTCAGTTCTACCAACACCATTCTTACAGGCTTTACGGGATGCACATCTCTAGAAGCCCCTACTTCCACCTAGCCACGAGCCCGTGACTACTTCAGGGCTGCTTGAGACCAAACTGTCCTGCATCGATTTAGCTTTCCTGTATGCTATGCTGGGCGATGTAGTTACCATCTTACCTACTGATGGCCTCGTCAATAGTAGCTCTGTTGTAACCTCTGGCTAGGAATCTGATCTTGCTCTCATTTTGGGTGTTTAAACACCCTACTTCGTCACTGCAGATTCTCCTGATGCGGAGCATTTCCTCAAAGGGAATTCTCTTTATCAAGTGTACTGGATGATGGCTGGTGGCATGCAACACAGTGTTGCCGGCCATGGGCTTTCTATATAGCCTAGTCTGTAGTTTGTCATTTTCAATAAACATTTCAACATCCAGAAACACCACAGATTGAGCACTGATAGTACTTGTAAATTGAAGATTTAAGTCATTGATGTTCAGTTGTTCAATAAAAGTGGTCACTTCACTTATAGAGCCATCCCATATAAAAAAGAGGTCATCAATATACCTGAGCCAGCATTTAACCTGTGTGTTCATAGCAGCAGTGTGGTTAGGCATGAGGACCTGCTCCTCCCAGTAGCCCATGTGAAGACAGGCATAACTGGGAGAGAAGCAGGCCCCCATAGCCACCCCTCTGGTCTGCATGAACAACTGGTGTGAGAATAAAAACACATTGTTATTTAGGCACATGGAGATCATAGCAATAATCATCTTGGAGTGTTCTCGGTATTTTCCGGGTCTCTTGTTGAGAAATTGTTGAGTAGCCCTGATACCGTCCTTATGATGGATACTTGTATTTAGGGCGGTTACATCCAATGACACTAGGAGAAAACCTGATTCCCACTTGAAATCAGAGAGTTTTTTCAATAGGTCCCCTGTGTCGAGGATAAATGACGGCAGGTATATAAATGTAAATGTAAATGTGGGATACTTGTAAAGCGCACTGTTACTCTACCCGAGTGTCCTGGCGCTGTAGACCGCTGGGGAACCCGTCCTGGTTTTCCCTGTGAGATGGTCCCTTTTCTGGGTATCTCCAGGGTGAAACCAGGCATCCCCCGCTTCTGTGGGGGGCCGTTGTAGAGATGAGGCAAGCTTAATGCCCAGAGTTACCGAGTGTGCTCCCTGGTTAGAGTAGGCACCGAGGCGAGAATTATCGAGTCCGTTGACCCTGGTCTAAGACCCTGCCGCGTCGGGAATTGAACCCTGGTCCCAGGCCGTTCTCTGCTTACTGGTCTGCCGCCTCTAAACAGTGAGCCACACCTCTCTCTCTATATATATATATATATATATATATATATATATATATATATATATATATATATATATATATATATATATATATATATATATATATATATATATATATATATATATATATATATATATATATATATATATATACAATGCTCATCTACTCCGCTTCTTCTCAGCAAAATAACAGCACTCCAGAGGGGTAACTCATATCCACAATTTTATTATCTTAGGGCCAAACACAAACGCGTTTCGGCGTGCTGCCTTTGTCAGTGTCATTGACACTCCCCCAATGACATGTTAATAACATTTCTTAACATTCATGGCCATAAACAAAGGACTCAACCCTCACATCCAACATAGGCGCCATCTTGGAACATATATAGTTTCATTGCAATGCCTACTAGTTGTTACATTTAACCTGCTACATAGGTTGCTACATATTTTCGAAGGTGTATTTATTATGTAAATAGAATTTGACACTTATATAGCCGTGGATCGGCTAGTGTCCTTCGTTATTTTGCACATTTCATTAATAACCTTTCTAAAAAAATAGAGCAGTATGGTCTCCAAAAGGATTCAAAAAGTTCGAAAGATCAATCAATCAAGATCAAAATAAATCAAACCACATAGAGAACTCAAGAATCATAAGGCATAACGGAAAAATCAAGTAAAAATCCCACATAATTAATCAAAATTGATATGATCAATACTTTTGCCGTTATTGTATGTACATTTATGTTTATTTATTTCATCAAACGACAATTTTACGGTGATTTATGTGAAGATCCACATCTTGATTTGTACCTTCGTCATCCCTAGATCCTATGTTATTCTCAGATCAAACTTTCATCTGTTGCATCTAAATCACATCATCATCACAGCAGATAAATCAGCATGTTAAAATGTTCTCCTACTTTATCATTTCCCCAGATTAACTGCCATCTCCTCCCCGCTGTTTAGGCCCCTGGGATATTTCGTGGACAGGTCTATTATATACCTAGACTCTAGTCTACGGAGTCGTCTCAATCGATCCCCACCTCTGACATTTAATGGAACAGAATCTCGCCCAAAATACTGCAGCTTGCTTCTGTCCCTATCATGCAGTTCTGCGAAATGGCGAGCCACCGGATAGGCTGGATCTGCCTTTTCGATAGCTCTTTGGTGTTCCAATATTCTCATTTTCAATTGATTGATCGTGCTACCAATGTAGCGTGAGCCACACGGACAGATGAAACAATAGACTGCATATGGGGTGCTGCAGGTGATACATTTCTTTATTTGCATTGTTCTTCCTGTGTCAGGTATCTCGTACGTGAGGACTTTCTTGCTACCAGCACAGGCCTTGCAGCGGCCACAGGGGTAAAAGCCCTTCATTTCCCGAAGAGTATTAATTTTCGTGATTGGTTTCTCCAGATGGCTGGTGACAAGCATATCTCTTAGCGACCTAGCTCTGTTAAAGGTCACAAGGGGATGTGCTGGCAGGTCATCCTTCAACACACTATCAGTCTGGAGAATATGCCAGTTTTTTCTCAGCATGGCTCCTAAATCATTTGCCCCTGAGGAGAATGGAGTTATCATTCTAAATTTCCCTTTCTTGGGACTGTCTGTACCCTCACTGGATTCTTTCAAAGTTTTTTTTCCTCAGTAGTTCTGTTCTCGGGATTTTTCTCACCTTTTCCAATGCGCTTTTCAATAGCCCCTCACCATATTCTCTCAAAGTAAAACGCGCCATACATTCCGAGGCAGCTGCCTCGAAATCCTGGTCCCTGGAGCTATTTCTACGGAGTCTCAATAGTTCCCCATAGGGGATGCTCTTCACTAGCTGGGGTGGATGATTGCTGCTGGCAAAGAGTATTGAATTGCCAGCAGTTTCTTTCCTATATAGAGCAGTATGTATATCGCCCTCCTCAATGAACACCCTCAGGTCCAAGTACTCCGCTGCCACCGGACTAACTGAACCCGAGAAGTGTAGATTGTACTCATTGGTGTTTAGTACCTCTCTATATTTCTCAGCCGTATGCATTGCCCCATGCCACACAATGAATAGGTCGTCTATGTACCTGTACCAGCACACAACTTCACCCCTATCCTGCCCCACTGTGCAGCTCCTGGGCACCCGCTCCTCCCACCAGCCAACGAACAAGTTCGCGTATCTGGGGGCAAAGCAGGTGCCCATCGCCGTCCCAGACTTCTGTCTGTATAGTTGCTCTTCAAACAGAAAGATATTATTCTTGAGGCAGATTTCTATGAACTCCAGAATCATTACATTGTGTTTAGAAAAGCGCATTTGTCTTTGGTCCAAAAATGCCGGACCGCCTCCAAGCCATGTCCATGTTCAATACATATATGTAAGCTGGTGATGTCCAGCACCATCAACAAGTAGTCAGAATCCCATATTAAGTCCTTGATCTTATTCAGAAAGTCCTTAGTGTCTTGTACATAAGACTGTAAAGAAACCACAAAAGGAAATAAAAAATTGTCCACAAATCTAAATATATTTTCGGTGAGACTATTTATTGAGGAGACGATAGGGCGTCCCGGAGGACGTGTACTGTTTTTATGGAGTTTTGGAAGGTGGTAAAAAGTTGGAGTCATTGGATGATTGCTTCGCAGAAAAAGGTGTTCATCTCTGCCCAGCATCAATTCGTTGTACCATTTATGGATAAGGACATCATACTCCTTGATGCTTTGTTGATATACCTCGTTGTTACACTTGTGATAGTATTTCTCATCTGAAAGTTGTCTTATTGCTTCGCTCTTATAATATTCCCTACTAAGGAGGACTACATTCCCTCCTTTGTCCGAGGGTTTCACTACAATGGTGTTATCACTCATCAGATTCTGTAGTGCAGTCCTCTGAGGATCTGTAATATTGCTACTACTCAGATGTGAGATCTTTCTGTACCTCATCAAATCGTTATTCGTCACCTCCGTGAAAACATCCACAGCATCCCACGGTGTCTGTGGGACGAAAACAGAAAGGGGTTTGAAATTGCTTTCCTCCCTTTCCTGTTCAACTCCTAGCAATTCTGCCCGTTGAGCCATTCCTAGAGCACCAAGGTTGGATTCCTGTTCTGTTCTCAAATCCTCTAGGACTTCTACAGCCGGTATATCTCTACTGCTCGGCAAATCCGTAGCTGTTGCTCTCACTCCTTTCTTTGTATGATCTTTCATATGTGGGCGTAGCTTGAAATATTTGTGAAGTTTCAATTTTCTTGTGAATCGAAAGAGGTCGATGCGGGTCTGCGTATACTCTAAATTGCTATTGGGACAGAATAGTAATCCCAACCTCAAAACTTTAGTTTCCGTGTCCGTCAGAGTCCTTTCCGTCAGATTGACCACAGTTAAATTGGTCTCCCCCACTTCTTCCGCCGCATTTACTTTTTCTTGTTGCGGCTGGCCCAGTTCGCGGCCCTTGTTCTTCCTCTGCCTCCTCTTGCCGCCCCCTGCCCTCCTGCCCTCCTGGTCCTTCTACTGCTACTTCTGGTGGTTTGTTCTTTCCCCCACACAGCCATGATTTCCTGATTACCTTGAACTCCTCGTGAAAAGGGGTAGCCCCAGCTTTGCCCCTTTGAGTGCTTCTGGAGTCTTGTTGGTCATCATTTCCCGTGACGTCAGATTCTGAGGTTACTGCATCTGGACCCATGGCAGTCTGTGTACCTTCGCGGAGTGCTTTCCTTGGAGCATCAAACTTCTTTGCATATGTTAGTACGCGACCCTGTAAATAGTCCTTCTCGTCACGTTCATACTTTTCTTGCTTCCTAAACCTTATCTTTTGCTCATATTTGATAAGGCGTGCTTTCATAAGCTCCTTCAGCTGTGATACTTTATCCAAGTCTTGTTCCTTGTCAAGCTCTTCCTCGACCAATTTAATTTCCGCTAGTGCCTTCTCCCGGTCACTCCAGGCATACTTCACGAGTATCTTGAGAGTTCCTTCCCAGTATGTGGCCGTGAGCAGATCTAGAGTGTCGCTGGTGTTGAGAGTGCTCTAACAGGAGCTGCTTTCCACCTAAACTTGAGAACTACCCAGAGTTCTCGCCTTCTTTTTTGTATATATATATATATATATATATATATATATATATATGTATATATATATATATGTATATTACCTACTGGCGGTCGCCAGTAGGTATATATAGTTAGGATTTTTTCTCTATGGGATTTTTGAAAATTCTATGTCTAATAACTTTGGCGTTTGTGGACGGAATTGGCTGAAATTTTCTGGAAAATGGAACATTTTGTTTCTGAGCAGCCCCTGGAAATTTGGGGGGGGTTCGTCCAGGGGGGGTCGAGAAAAAAGGGGGGTCCCAAAACGTGTTTTTAACATTGAGTTTCCCATAGGGCGGTTGGCCTCACTTTTAGCCCGAACGGCTGAATGGATTTGCACGAAACTTGGCAAAATTGTAGGGACTGGTAGCCCGATGTGCCTTTTGTAGGTCTCAATATATGTGCTCCAGTGGATTTTGAGAAATTAACGTTTAAAAAAAGATATATATCTGTAAGCGCGCTCTGGGCAGCGCTCCGGTTCGCGGACCTTACGCGTAACAGAACTTCGCGTAGCGAAGCTGATTGGCTCTCCGGTGTCTGTCAACATTCTAAACAGTCCGGAGCGGCCGCCATCTTGTCTCTCGGTAGGATTGAGAGACAAGAGGAGGCCAAAACAAAGGGGGAAATAACCATAAGGGGGCATACTAGATCCTCCCTGACCCCCTAGGTTTAATGTGGAGGCTTTAAAAGGGCCCCGCGGGGCAAAAAAACAAAAAAAAAATTTTGTTTTTTTTGCGTGGGTAGCGCCCGGTACGCGTACCGGGAAGCGGTCGGAGGAGCGTACTATGAGGAGAAAAGAAAGACAGGGTATAAACATTTTGGCAATTTTGTTATAAATGGAAGGTAGTTCTGAAAAGAACTGTTTTTTTATTCTTTTTCTTTTTTTTCTTTTTTTTTAATGAATTTTCTGAACAATTTTTTGATTTTTTTTGGGATTTTTGAAAACTATTTTGTGTTTTTTTTGTGTTTTGTAAGGGGGAAATAACAAAAAAGCAGGGTTAGAACATGTCTCAACAGGAGCAAAAAAAAATAAAAAGGATTCATTGTTTTCTCATCTTGTAGCATTTATGATTTTCTCCAGCTCGGTTAATCAAAGTAATACTCTTCTCTCCATAAGCAATAGTTCCTCCACAATATATACAAACTATTTTGTAGTGTGCAAAAGGAGCTTGAATATTGGGGATTATTTCTCGGCCTTCTGGTCCGGCGAATGAGCTTTGTCCCCTGTTGGTGCTGGGGATGACATCTGGGGGGTTGGCAGCAAGATCCCTTACTTGTGCTTGGGAAAGATTATTAGGATGCCATCGCTCCATGTGGCGAATCATTGTATGATTGCCAAAGCTGTATTTCTTGTTGGGGTTGCCACGAGAAAGTATATTTTTGCAAATCAAACAAGACACCTGGGGTGCATTGACCTTCTTTTGTCCAGGTGGAATTTTAAAGAATTGCCATATGTAGTGCTCTTTAATATGGCTCTGCCTTGGTGTTTCTGGCAGGAACTGCCTTACTTGCTCTTCCTCCTCCTCCTCCTCTTCGTCCTCATTATCTTCCTCTCTACCAAAGTCCAGTGTTGGTGGTGGTCCTTTTGGTGGTGGTGGTGGTTGCTGAGAAGCACCAGCTGCAGCTATTACAGAAGCCATTGTGAAAAATAGGTCTTGCTCTCTGGAAATAGAAAGTAAGAATGAGGTAAAAAGAAGGAGGGGTTTTCATCATTTGAGAAAAAAAAATAGTTCTAAACCAATGAAAAGTGTTATTTTTAGGTCACATGACCAAGCCTAACAACATTATGAAACCAAAAGTGAAATGAACCAATGAAAAGTGTTATTAACAAGTCACATGACCTCTCACGCTTATGTTACGCGCTGCGGAACGCGCCCCGGATAGCTTCCGGTTCGCTGCGCTTCGCGCCTCGGTCCGCGCCCCGGAGCACTTCCGGGTGCGCTAACGCGGTACGTCATAAGACGCATTACGCGGTATCGCGATACGTCGCGCTTTCGTGACGCGCCGCGGATCGCTTCCGAGGAGCTGCGTTTCGCGCCTCGGTCCGCGCCCAGGAGCACTTCCGGGTGCGCTAACGCGGCGCGTCATAAGACGCATTACACGACAACGTGATACGTCACGCTTCCGCGACGCGTCACGATAATGATTTCTAACGTGGCAGTTGCGCTAACGGAACGTTTACCGGTTCGCGGACCGGGTCGCGGCATCAAATTGAGCTAACGGGAAGCTTCCCGGTTCGCGGACCGGGAGCGAAACAAAAAAAATATTTAAAAAAAAGTAATAATAAACATATAAAATATATTTTTGGATTTAAAGAAGAATACATTTTACAGCTTTTGATATTTGCTATTAAAAACACCATTGAAATTCACTGAAAAAACCATAGGTTATAGACCATATATAGTTAGGAATTAGCATTTACAAAACCTTGAAAATTCACTGAAAAAACCATAGGTTATACACCATATATAGTTAGGAATTAGCATTTAAAAAACCTTATTTTACTCACACAAAACCATTGAAATTCCATATATAGTTAGTTGCACTAACTATATATCGCGCACCCGCAATCCACTGCTGATGATGTCACATATTACATCATTCATGACATGGTCAGTGACATCACTGATGACATCACTGATGACATCTCAAATGACATCACTGATGACATCACTGATGACATCTCATTTGACATCAATGACCACATCACTGATGATATCATTCATGTGACAATACAATGCATCTCCTCACATTTTAATATAACCTCTGTTTCACCCAGTGTTAAAAAGAGTATAATTTTTGAAACCATTGACACACCAATACTAGTTACTACATACACACTCACTGATTGCTACGTCTACACACACCTTCACTCATTCACCCATATAATCATTCATACATACAATCACTCATCTTTACAACACTATCATATGCACTCATACACCTATACAGACACTCACAGTCTGCCACTCATCCATGGAGTTACTCACACACCTAGTCAGTCCTGTAAAGAATCAATCACACTTCCATTTTCTTGTCTATACAGTTAAACATAGAGCACCTTACATTTTCAAACATATACTAACACATACTTACTTTCTTATACAATCATTGATACAAGTACACATTGATCTGCACAGAGTCACACACCTCCCAGCCAGCCACACACACACTCAGTCTCCCATACAAATACTTGGACAATCAATCAATAACCCATATAGTTAATCATATAGCTACTGATCAACACATGCAGCAGTTTACAGAACAACAGACATAATGATGCACAAATTAAGACAGTTTAGTCACTAACCCATGCACTCAGTGAGACACATTTAATCACTCACTCATACATTCAGTCATGCACCTACTAAATCCTTCGTCCAGACACTTATACATCTACTCATTCTTCAATATGTAAAACATATTTAAACTTTACAGAAACACACAGTCACTGGATGATGTCATCAGTGATCTCATCAGTGATGTCATTTGAGATGTCATCAGTGATGTCATCAGTGATGTCACTGACCATGTCATGAATGATGTAATATGTGACATCATCAGCAGTGGATTGCGGGTGCGCGATATATAGTTAGTGCAACTAACTATATATGGAATTTCAATGGTTTTGTGTGAGTAAAATAAGGTTTTTTAAATGCTAATTCCTAACTATATATGGTGTATAACCTATGGTTTTTTCAGTGAATATATATATATATATATATATATATATATATATATATATCCAACACAAGTTGCATGCTGTAAGGGAGCCACCTCAAGTCGATTTCGTTCCGCTTTCACATTTATTGCAGAAAAAACAATATTCAAACAGCAGGACAGCCTCACACGATAAACTGCTGCCGACGCGTTTCATACTGTCCGTATTTCTTCATGGGCTGCGAGCAAATGCCAGCTGAGTTACACGGCAGTTTCTTAAGGCATTGAATAAGTACTTCAGTCCCTGCCCGGTTGGGCGTGGCCATCCCCATGGCCTGATGGTTACTGTAGTGCCTTAGTTTTACTCACGTGAGATGCCGTGTACTTGCTGTCTTTTTTGCAAAATTAAATCCCAAGTGGGTAGTGATGACTTGTCAAACTGTTCGTCATGTCGTATCTTGTTTCTGCAATCAGCCGACTTGCTTTGTAAGCTGCAACGCAGGATGGCGTCGCAGCCAAACCACACCAGGGCATGGCGGGGCACCCTCGCGGCTCAGGCGGGGCCGCACTACAAATCCAACACAAGTTGCCTGCTGTAAGGGAGCCACCTCAAGTCGATTTCGTTCCGCTTTCACATTTATTGCAGAAAAAACAATATTCAAACAGCAGGACAGCCTCACACGATAAACTGCTGCCGACGCGTTTCATACTGTCCGTACTTCTTCATGGGCTGCGAGCAAATGCCAGCTGAGTTACACAGCAGTTTCTTAAGGCATTGAATAAGTACTTCAGTCCCTGCCCGGTTGGGCGTGGCCATCCCCATGGCCTGATGGTTACTGTAGTGCCTTAGTTTTACTCACGTGAGATGCCGTGTACTTGCTGTCTTTTTTGCAAAATTAAATCCCAAGTGGGTAGTGATGACTTGTCAAACTGTTCGTCATGTCGTATCTTGTTTCTGCAATCAGCCGACTTGCTTTGTAAGCTGCAACGCAGGATGGCGTCGCAGCCAAACCACACCAGGGCATGGCGGGGCACCCTCGCGGCTCAGGCGGGGCCGCACTACAAATCCAACACAAGTTGCCTGCTGTAAGGGAGCCACCTCAAGTCGATTTCGTTCCGCTTTCACATTTATTGCAGAAAAAACAATATTCAAACAGCAGGACAGCCTCACACGATAAACTGCTGCCGACGCGTTTCATACTGTCCGTACTTCTTCATGGGCTGCGAGCAAATGCCAGCTGAGTTACACGGCAGTTTCTTAAGGCATTGAATAAGTACTTCAGTCCCTGCCCGGTTGGGCGTGGCCATCCCCATGGCCTGATGGTTACTGTAGTGCCTTAGTTTTACTCACGTGAGATGCCGTGTACTTGCTGTCTTTTTTGCAAAATTAAATCCCAAGTGGGTAGTGATGACTTGTCAAACTGTTCGTCATGTCGTATCTTGTTTCTGCAATCAGCCGACTTGCTTTGTAAGCTGCAACGCAGGATGGCGTCGCAGCCAAACCACACCAGGGCATGGCGGGGCACCCTCGCGGCTCAGGCGGGGCCGCACTACAAATCCAACACAAGTTGCCTGCTGTAAGGGAGCCACCTCAAGTCGATTTCGTTCCGCTTTCACATTTATTGCAGAAAAAACAATATTCAAACAGCAGGACAGCCTCACACGATAAACTGCTGCCGACGCGTTTCATACTGTCCGTACATCTTCATGGGCTGCGAGCAAATGCCAGCTGAGTTACACGGCAGTTTCTTAAGGCATTGAATAAGTACTTCAGTCCCTGCCCGGTTGGGCGTGGCCATCCCCATGGCCTGATGGTTACTGTAGTGCCTTAGTTTTACTCACGTGAGATGCCGTGTACTTGCTGTCTTTTTTGCAAAATTAAATCCCAAGTGGGTAGTGATGACTTGTCAAACTGTTCGTCATGTCGTATCTTGTTTCTGCAATCAGCCGACTTGCTTTGTAAGCTGCAACGCAGGATGGCGTCGCAGCCAAACCACACCAGGGCATGGCGGGGCACCCTCGCGGCTCTAAACTAAGGCACTACAGTAACCATCAGGCCATGGGGATGGCCACGCCCAACCGGGCAGGGACTGAAGTACTTATTCAATGCCTTAAGAAACTGCCGTGTAACTCAGCTGGCATTTGCTCGCAGCCCATGAAGAAGTACGGACAGTATGAAACGCGTCGGCAGCAGTTTATCGTGTGAGGCTGTCCTGCTGTTTGAATATTGTTTTTTCTGCAATAAATGTGAAAGCGGAACGAAATCGACTTGAGGTGGCTCCCTTACAGCAGGCAACTTGTGTTGGATTTGTAGTGCGGCCCCGCCTGAGCCGCGAGGGTGCCCCGCCATGCCCTGGTTTGGTTTGGCTGCGACGCCATCCTGCGTTGCAGCTTACAAAGCAAGTCGGCTGATTGCAGAAACAAGATACGACATGACGAACAGTTTGACAAGTCATCACTACCCACTTGGGATTTAATTTTGCAAAAAAGACAGCAAGTACACGGCATCTCACGTGAGTAAAACTAAGGCACTACAGTAACCATCAGGCCATGGGGATGGCCACGCCCAACCGGGCAGGGACTGAAGTACTTATTCGATGCCTTAAGAAACTGCCGTGTAACTCAGCTGGCATTTGCTCGCAGCCCATGAAGAAGTACGGACAGTATCAAACGCGTCGGCAGCAGTTTATCGTGTGAGGCTGTCCTGCTGTTTGAATATTGTTTTTTCTGCAATAAATGTGAAAGCGGAACGAAATCGACTTAAGGTGGCTCCCTTACAGCAGGCAACTTGTGTTGGATTTGTAGTGCGGCCCCGCCTGAGCCGCGAGGGTGCCCCGCCATGCCCTGGTGTGGTTTGGCTGCGACGCCATCCTGCGTTGCAGCTTACAAAGCAAGTCGGCTGATTGCAGAAACAAGATACGACATGACGAACAGTTTGACAAGTCATCACTACCCACTTGGGATTTAATTTTGCAAAAAAGACAGCAAGTACACGGCATCTCACGTGAGTAAAACTAAGGCACTACAGTAACCATCAGGCCATGGGGATGGCCACGCCCAACCGGGCAGGGACTGAAGTACTTATTCAACGCCTTAAGAAACTGCCGTGTAACTCAGCTGGCATTTGCTCGCAGCCCATGAAGAAGTACGGACGGTATGAAACGCGTCGGCAGCAGTTTATCGTGTGAGGCTGTCCTGCTGTTTGAATATAGTTTTTTCTGCAATAAATGTGAAAGCGGAACGAAATCGACTTGAGGTGGCTCCCTTACAGCAGGCAACTTGTGTTGGATTTGTAGTGCGGCCCCGCCTGAGCCGCGAGGGTGCCCCGCCATGCCCTGGTGTGGTTTGGCTGCGACGCCATCCTGCGTTGCAGCTTACAAAGCAAGTCGGCTGATTGCAGAAACAAGATACGACATGACGAACAGTTTGACAAGTCATCACTACCCACTTGGGATTTAATTTTGCAAAAAAGACAGCAAGTACACGGCATCTCACGTGAGTAAAACTAAGGCACTACAGTAACCATCAGGCCATGGGGATGGCCACGCCCAACCGGGCAGGGACTGAAGTACTTATTCAATGCCTTAAGAAACTGCCGTGTAACTCAGCTGGCATTTGCTCGCAGCCCATGAAGAAGTACGGACAGTATGAAACGCGTCGGCAGCAGTTTATCGTGTGAGGCTGTCCTGCTGTTTGAATATTGTTTTTTCTGCAATAAATGTGAAAGCGGAACGAAATCGACTTGAGGTGGCTCCCTTACAGCAGGCAACTTGTGTTGGATTTGTAGTGCGGCCCCGCCTGAGCCGCGAGGGTGCCCCGCCATGCCCTGGTGTGGTTTGGCTGCGACGCCATCCTGCGTTGCAGCTTACAAAGCAAGTCGGCTGATTGCAGAAACAAGATACGACATGACGAACAGTTTGACAAGTCATCACTACCCACTTGGGATTTAATTTTGCAAAAAAGACAGCAAGTACACGGCATCTCACGTGAGTAAAACTAAGGCACTACAGTAACCATCAGGCCATGGGGATGGCCACGCCCAACCGGGCAGGGACTGAAGTACTTATTCAATGCCTTAAGAAACTGCCGTGTAACTCAGCTGGCATTTGCTCGCAGCCCATGAAGAAGTACGGACAGTATGAAACGCGTCGGCAGCAGTTTATCGTGTGAGGCTGTCCTGCTGTTTGAATATTGTTTTTTCTGCAATAAATGTGAAAGCGGAACGAAATCGACTTGAGGTGGCTCCCTTACAGCGGGCAACTTGTGTTGGATTTGTAGTGCGGCCCCGCCTGAGCCGCGAGGGTGCCCCGCCATGCCCTGGTGTGGTTTGGCTGCGACGCCATCCTGCGTTGCAGCTTACAAAGCAAGTCGGCTGATTGCAGAAACAAGATACGACATGACGAACAGTTTGACAAGTCATCACTACCCACTTGGGATTTAATTTTGCAAAAAAGACAGCAAGTACACGGCATTTCACGTGAGTAAAACTAAGGCACTACAGTAACCATCAGGCCATGGGGATGGCCACGCCCAACCGGGCAGGGACTGAAGTACTTATTCAATGCCTTAAGAAACTGCCGTGTAACTCAGCTGGCATTTGCTCGCAGCCCATGAAGAAGTACGGACAGTATGAAACACGTCGGCAGCAGTTTATCGTGTGAGGCTGTCCTGCTGTTTGAATATTGTTTTTTCTGCAATAAATGTGAAAGCGGAACGAAATCGACTTGAGGTGGCTTTCCTTACAGCAGGCAACTTGTGTTGGATTTGTAGTGCGGCCCTGCCTGAGCCGCGAGGGTGCCCCGCCATGCCCTGGTGTGGTTTGGCTGCGACGCCATCCTGCGTTGCAGCTTACAAAGCAAGTAGGCTGATTGCAGAATTAGATACGACATGACGAACAGTTTGACAAGTCATCACTACCCACTTGGGATTTAATTTTGCAAAAAAGACAGCAAGTACACGGCATCTCACGTGAGTAAAACTAAGGCACTACAGTAACCATCAGGCCATGGGGATGGCCACGCCCAACCGGGCAGGGACTGAAGTACTTATTCAATGCCTTAAGAAACTGCCGTGTAACTCAGCTGGCATTTGCTCGCAGCCCATGAAGAAGTACGGACAGTATGAAACGCGTCGGCAGCAGTTTATCGTGTGAGGCTGTCCTGCTGTTTGAATATTGTTTTTTCTGCAATAAATGTGAAAGCGGAACGAAATCGACTTGAGGTGGCTCCCTTACAGCAGGCAACTTGTGTTGGATTTGTAGTGCGGCCCCGCCTGAGCCGCGAGGGTGCCCCGCCATGCCCTGGTGTGGTTTGGCTGCGACGCCATCCTGCGTTGCAGCTTACAAAGCAAGTCGGCTGATTGCAGAAACAAGATACGACATGACGAACAGTTTGACAAGTCATCACTACCCACTTGGGATTTAATTTTGCAAAAAAGACAGCAAGTACACGGCATCTCACGTGAATAAAACTAAGGAACTACAGTAACCATCAGGCCATGGGGATGGCCACGCCCAACCGGGCAGGGACTGAAGTACTTATTCATTGCCTTAAGAAACTGCCGTGTAACTCAGCTGGCATTTGCTCGCAGCCCATGAAGAAGTACGGACAGTATCAAACGCGTCGGCAGCAGTTTATCGTGTGAGGCTGTCCTGCTGTTTGAATATTGTTTTTTCTGCAATAAATGTGAAAGCGGAACGAAATCGACTTGAGGTGGCTCCCTTACAGCAGGCAACTTGTGTTGGATATATATATATATATATATATATATATATATATATATATATATATATATATATATATATATATATACACACATATATATACATACATATACTTTACAGTAGGTAGTTATAGTTAGGACCTAGTTTCCATAGGAAATCCACAACATTCTATTTGGAATAACTTTGTCGTCGGTGGACGAATCTTCATGAATTTCTCCAAGAAAATGGCCTGCTTGGTTCCGCTCGTTCCCTGAAAGTTTGGGGGTGATTCGTAAGGTGGGGGCTGAGAAAAAAGGGGGGTCCGAAAACATGTTTTCCCCATGCAATTTTCCGTAGGGACCTTTAGTCAGGGCTACAGCCCGAACGGCTGAACAGAATTACACGAAATTTGGCAGAGGTAGAGTTCTGTTCGCAGATTTTGCTTTTTGTTAAATGGTGTAAATTCGTTCAGTAGTTTCTGAGAAAATTGCAAGTAAATTCATAGCGATATCTAGAGACGGAGTTCAGCACGCGTATTGAAATCTGTTACGAGCGCGAGCTGCATGCTGATTGGCTGTGAACTGTCTGTCAACACTAGAAACCAGGAAGTGTTGGCGGCCATGTTGTTCCCTGCTAGAACCGAGTCACAAGAAAACAGTAAAACAAAGTTGAGAAATAAGGGAAGGGGGTAGGCTAGAAACATTCTGACCCTCTAGGCTTGCTCAGGGGGTCGTACATGGATGTTTAGGCTCTATTTTTTATTTTTATTTTTTTAAAGGAAAATCACGGCGCACGCGTATGGAAATACGTACAATTACGAGCAACAGCTGCATGCTGATTGGTTGTCAATACTCCATAACAGAAAATGTTGGCAGCCATCTTGTTTGTCGCGAGAGCCGAGTCACAAGAAAATGCTTGGCGAACAGTCCTCTCATCAGCTTCTTAAATGCTGAGAAATCATACAATACACGGTCATCGCTGTCCACAAGGATTTGCTAACGTATGTATCTACGTTTAACAGATTGGTGTCAGAGACCCATTGGCCAATGGCCAAGAGGACATCCTTGTTTTATCAGGGCCTTTGTGAGGAACTTAAGGATGTGGTGTCGCAGGTAGTAGATCCTCCAGACGACCGTGCAGCTTTCATAGATCTTGTGGTAAAGTTGAATCATAGGTTGTCTGAGAGACGTGGGGAAATACATCGTTTTCAGGTGTCCAGAGGGAGTTATGTGAAATCCGATGTAAAGCCCCCTGGGCATCATAAGGCGGCTCCTGAACCCATGGAGCCGCCTTATGATGGGGGGGTGAGAGGTCCCTTAACCATGGAAGAAAAGAAAAGGAGGAGGGAGCAGAATTTATGCTTGTATTGTGGTCAAGGTGGGCACTTTGCAAGAGAGTGCCCTGTAAAACCTTCTGTTGTGGCATGGAACAAGAGGGTAGCTTGTATACATGTGGACAGACGTCCAGTTACTAAGGAAGGAGCTGGGGGAACGTATGATGTGCTGGGTGTGGTGGATCAGGTGCCTAGACATTTCATCATTCCTGCTCACCTGTTGCTTTCCGTTAGTAACCGAGTTCCTGTGTCAGTTCTGCTGGATTCCGGTGCGACCGGGAACTTTATCGATATCTCTTTGGCTGAAAAGTTAGAGATACTGTGTCGCTATAAAGATCAGCCGGAACCAGTGAGAGCTATTGATGGTACGGAATTAACTTCGGGGTTTATCACCCGACAAACGGAGCCGTTGAGGTTGTTATGTGAGAACGGTCATTCATAAAAAGTGGTGTTCGATCTCATTGACGCCCCTTCCTTTGGTCTGGTATTGGGGGTTCCATGGCTTCAGGAACATAATCCTAAGATCGATTGGGTGCAACGTTTGGTGACCCTAGATTCCACACATTGTCTCAAGCATTGTTATATGGAGGCCAGGGATCGTGTTTCCCCTTTGTCCTGTGCGGGGGCTGATGTTGGGGCTGTGCCTGTGCAGTATTCCGCCTTTCAGGGTGTTTTTGATAAGGTACAGGCACAGGGCCTTCTCCCACACCGGTCTTTTGATTGTAAGATCGACCTGGTACCGGGTGTTCCTTTACCGTGCTGTCGTATATATGCACTCTCAGAACCTGAGGAGTTACATCTTAAGGGATACCTGGAGGAGATGTTGCGGTTGGGCTATATCCGCCCCTCCAGTTCGCCTGTGTCATCGGCGATTTTCTTCATTCCGAAGAAGGAGGGTACGTTGAGAGCCTGTGTGGACTATAGGGCTCTTAACAAGGCTACGGTGAAGAACAAGTACCCTCTTCCACTCATCCCCGTGTTGTTGGACCAGCTCCGCAAGGCAAAAGTATTTACCAAATTGGATTTGCGGGGCGCTTACCATCTTATACGTGTACGCCCCGGGGATGAGTGGAAGACGGCGTTTAAGACCAAATATGGCTTGTTCGAGTATTGCGTAATGCCATTTGGCTTATGCAATGCGCCAGCGGCCTTTCAGTTCTTCATTAATGAAGTCCTCCGTGATTACCTAGATAGAAGTGTCATTGTCTATCTAGATGACATCTTGATCTTCTCAGAGACAGGGACTGAGCACCAGGAACATGTGACACAAGTGCTACAGAAGTTACAAGATCATCATCTGTACGCCAAAGTAGAAAAGTGTCAGTTCAGTGCCCCTACGGTGGAGTTTCTGGGGTTCATTATTTCAGACGAAGGCATCCAAATGGACCCCAGAAAAATACAGGCTATTGTCACCTGGCCCATACCATCCTCTGTCAAACACATCCAGGTCCTTTTGGGATTCGCCAATTTTTATAGGCGATTTATATCTCACTTTTCTGATATCGTGTCTCCCATGACCAGGTTGTTGAGGAAAGGGGTTCCTTTTGTTTGGACTCTTGAGGCTCAGACTGCTTTCCGCCTTTTGCTTGAGAAATTTACATCAGCACCTGTATTGGTGCATCCCGATCCTGCCTTACCGTTTTTCGTAGAAACAGATGCTTCGCTGTGTGCGGTGGGTGGGGTGTTGTCCCAGAGGGATGCCGTATCAGGTCACATGCACCCCATTGCCTTTTTTTCTAAGACCTTGTTACCCGCAGAGCGTAATTACACAGTAGCGGAGAGGGAGTTGTTGGCGGTGAAATGATCTTTTGAGTAATGGCGACATTACTTATGGGGCGCCCGTCATACCATCACGATATATACAGACCATAAAAATCTGGAACTCTTCCGGTCTGCTCGTGCGTTAACACCACGCCAGATGCGGTGGGTCTTGTTTTTTAACAAGTATGACTTTGTCATAACTTATTGACCCGCTGCACAGCAGAAGAAGTCTGATGCCCTTTCTCGGATACATGTTGCCATTAGGGACGAGGGTCCAGAGAAGGAAGATAGACCTATGATCAGTGGAGAGAGGATTATAGGGAGTGTCTGTGCCGAGGACTTCCCTTCGTTAGTGAAAGATCAATTGCGTCAGTTGGATTTGGCTCCTTGGTTGGCGTTGCCCCGGGTTGTGGTTTTAGACGGATTATTGTACCATGAAGACCGTTTGTTTGTTCCTCCCGTCCCTAGGGAGAGGGTGTTGCAGGGGTGCCATTCTTCATCATTGGCAGCACATCCTGGGGGGCGAAAGACGAAGGAGATGTGCTTGCGCTGGTTTTGGTGGGATACATTGGCCAAGGACATTCAGAGTTATGTGGCAGCTTGTCCTGTTTGTGACACTAGTAAGCCTAC
This sequence comes from Lissotriton helveticus, assembly GCF_964261635.1. NCBI lineage: Eukaryota > Metazoa > Chordata > Amphibia > Caudata > Salamandridae > Lissotriton > Lissotriton helveticus. The sequence continues at coordinate 137,548,380 of NC_136069.1, read as the reverse complement.
CCATTGCAAACCATCGGGCCTGTTACAGCCCCTGGATGTCCCTCCTGCTCCTTGGCATACTGTTAGTATGGACTTTGTTTCCGATCTTCCCTCCGTGTCGGGTTATACTGCCATCCTGGTGGTGGTGGACCTCCTCACTAAAATGGTGCATTTTGTTCCGCTTTCTAAGATCCCTACTGCTAGAGAAATGGCTATGGTATTTATGTCCTCAGTGGTCAGGATCCATGGGTTACCTTCTGCCATCATATCTGATAGGGGGGCGCAGTTTGTGTCTCATTTTTGGACTGAACTGTGCTCTGTGCTCAATATGGAAATACGTTTATCCTCGGCGTATCATCCGCAGTCTGATGGTCAGACGGAGCGGACTAATCAAACCATGGAGCAATATCTGAGGTGTTTAGTGTCATCTTTGTCCTGTGATTGGGTGGTGGCTCTTCCCATAGCGGAGTTTGCTTATAATAACAGTTTGCATTCCGCTTTGGGTATGACTCCCTTTTACTGCTCAATGGGGTATCATCCTAGGGCGTTAGACATCCAACCCACTGGGCATGTCCCAGCCATAGATGATACGTGTAGGAGGTTGATTGGAAGGGCTATGCCCTGGAGGATCGGACATGGGAGCCGGCTGGAGGGGTACATGCGCCACGGTTGGTCCGTTCGTTCCATAGACAACATCCCTCAAAACCCCGCCCTGTGGGAAGGATTGTTAGGGGGAGGTACTGTTAGGAAGCTGGCCCGGTCCGCTTTCTATGACCATGCTTCGCCATCACATGACCTGCCTCGCCGGATTTTTATGTCTGGCCCTGCCCATGAACCGGTGCTTGGTATCTTATTTTTGCATTGGGTTCCAGGTTCTGGGCTTCTTGATTCTCGCCTTGTAGGATTCACGGGCTCGTGTTCCCTTTCCAGTTAACCCATTCCTCAAGTCTTTGTTCCTGCATTCATTGTCCCTCCCTGTGATCCTTGCCCTTCCCTTCGTTTTTGGCTGTTATTTTCGTTACCCTGTCCTTGGAACTTTGTTCAGTACCTATTTGGATTCGAGGGTAGTGCTGGGGCTCCAGCCCCCTCGGACGCTCACCTGGCATCTAGCGTGGCGCCTTTGGACTTCCTCGACTATCCCGCACAAACAACAGGAGTTTCAGAGGACGCTACCTGAAGACCGAGTAGCACGCTCGGTTTCCGCATCTTGTGTTGCCGGTCCATGTCGTTGTGTGCTGCTTGGTCGTTATCGACGCGCTGAGGATACCAAGGAGCGCAGTCGGTGTTAGACGCCGAGTTTGGAATCGCTAGTGAATTATTCGTTCCTGGCCCCTTTCTTTTGTTTAGGAAACATACTCTAGGGGGTTTTTTATGCCCAGAGAGTGGCTTTTTCCTCCTAAACCCGTTTTTTGTACTCCCTGGGGAACTGAGTGCTTCCTTTGCCAATTGAACTTCCCCTGGACTAAGAAGCAGTTATTGACAATACAATTGGTCGTCCTGCTGCCTGGATCTCCCGATGCCAATCCTGTATTAAAATCAAGTATGGAGTTTGTGGATAACATATGGCGGAGTGTGGTCATGGTTTAAGGAGGGAGGCTGTTTTGGAGAACTTGGGGACCCTAGGAATAATTGTGTGTATTATTCCTCAGGTACAGAAGCGTGGAGGTGGTGGCAAGTGATTGGTCTGCTGTCCAGATTGAGGGTGAAGCTTTTCCGAAGTCACTTTCCCTTGTTTTGTTTTCCCACCTCCTGTCCTGGGCTCGGGTGTTGCTTCATGGTTTTACATCACGTGGGCGACATTTGAGTCAGGGTAGTGGATTGGGCCATACTACGTTCCTGCAGTGTTTGGGCCTGTGGAATCCAACATATATATTAATATATATACATATATATATATATATATATATATATATATGTATATATATATATATATATATATATATATATATATATATACACATATATATACATACATATACATTACAGTAGGTAGTTATAGTTAGGACCTAGTTTCCATAGGAAATCCACAACATTCTATTTGGAATAACTTTGTCGTCGGTGGACGATTCTTCGTGAATTTCTCCAAGAAAATGGCCTGCTTGGTTCCGCTCGTTCCCTGAAAGTTTGGGGGTGATTCGTAAGGTGGGGGCTGAGAAAAAAGGGGGTCCGAAAACGTGTTTTCCCCATGCAATTTTCCGTAGGGACCTTTAGCCAGGGCTACAGCCCGAACGGCTGAACTGAATTACATGAAATTTGGCAGAGGTAGAGTTCTGTTCGCAGATTGTGCTTTTTGTTAAATGGTGTAAATTCGTTCAGTAGTTTCTGAGAAAATTGCAAGTAAATTCATAGCGATATCTAGAGACGGAGTTCAGCACGCGTATTGAAATCTGTTCACTTACGAGCGCGAGCTGCATGCTGATTGGCTGTGAACTGTCTGTCAACACTCGAAACCAGGAAGTGTTGGCGGCCATGTTGTTCCTCGCTAGAACCGAGTCACAAGAAAACAGTAAAACAAAGTTGAGAAATAAGGGATGGGGGTAGGCTAGAAACATTCTGACCCTTTAGGCTTGCTCAGGGGGTCGTACAAGGATGTTTAGGCTCTATTTTTTATTTTTATTTTTTTAAAGGAAAATCGCGGCGCATGCGTATGGAAATACGTACAATTACGAGCAAGAGCTGCATGCTGATTGGTTGTCAATACTCCAAAACAGGAAATGTTGGCAGCCATCTTGTTTGTCGCGAGAGCCGAGTCACAAGAAAACAGTAAAACAAAGTTGAGAAATAAGGAAAGGGGGCAGGGTAGAAACATTCTGACCCTATACTCTTGGTCCTATACATGGATCTTTAGGCTCAATTTTTCTTTTTCTTAAATTAAAAATGGCGGGGTACTCGTGCAGAACTTGTACACGGTGGAAAAAGTGAAAACATACTAGAAGTCCGTTTTGTTTATTAGGTCCCGGAGGGGCAAATTACGGGGGCAATTTTAAGAGCTATATTTCTTTGACAGTATGAAAAACATTCTGTTTTTTTTCTGCATCAGTTGTACTCTACGCATGCGCAGTCTTGTTTGCAAGTGTACTTTTTTTTCTTTTTCTTCAAGTTTGCCAAGCAAACCTCTCCTGATTTTAGGTATTAAATTTGCCGCTTTCTTTTCCCGGGTCATATGTGTCATCTGGTGCTATACTTTTGTAATATATTAATAAACATATTGTATGTATATTTATTTGAAATGTAGTGCAAGGCGCCAAACGTGGATTACATATTCCGCCCAACCGCCATTTTAGTAGTTTTCCTCTGTTATTTTTATTATACCTGTTACTTTCATTTTACCCTGCGCATATTTTCTCTGTGATCGATGAGATTTCGTGCCACAGATACTACGGTGTTTGTCCTTGGCCTCCGATCTTATCAGACTTGTCACACGTATACCTAGAAACTAATTTGAAGGACGTAAGGCACAGGCATTACAACACGTGTTGGTCAACAAAAAAACATTATTAAGATTATGCATTTATCATGTGTGGTAAATGCATACTAGTTGTAAAAGCATGTGTGGAAAAGCGATATGCGTGCTAATGGTTTTGTGGTGACGATCACGCGTGCTTATGAACCGGTTCTGGGCGTGGTGGAGTCTAGGGCACCAGGCGGAGGGCCACGCAGCTCCACTCATACAATATAGAAGTAATATACGATTTTTATAACTTAAAAAAAATATTCCATAATTATCCTAGATTAGGTCTTCTGTTAGTATGTTCATTAAATACATGAATATATGTTTTTAAATAATTAAAAACATTTGTGTCTTTTTTGTACGGGGCGCCGTACATGATGTCACACGGAAGCTTTGACGCGACGTGTAACGTCAACGGGTATTCGTAGCGTATGCTGAGAATGATTAGCAGTACAAACTATGGTGTGATCACTCTCTCACTGTCAAATCAGAGCAAAGGCGCGCTATCAGAATGGTTAGAAGTGGTCACTCATTGGAGATCCAATTCAGGTATGTGGCTTATCCACAGTATAATAACGTTATTTTTTAACCTGGTTAAGTTTGAGGTTTGCATGAAATACTATGCTATAGGCAGATATAGATGTTTAGGGAGCGCTTATCTGCATGAAGCTTGGTTATTACCATTTACATATAGATGTCTGAGGGAGGGAAAAGAAGTATATGGAATGGCGAGGATTGCACAATAGTACCAGATCACTCTTTAATTTGTAGACACATACAATTGCATGGCTCTTGTATACAAGATTCGCCTAATTTGGACTGAGTTTTGAAAGGTAGTCCGACACCTGCTATCATAACAATGTTCAGTTTACTGGAAACAGGATTTATTTACTTTGAAATAATGGAGATTGTTGTGCTATGTTAGCAGGCATCGCTTGCATGATTACGGTAACTGAGCGTGTGGTTTGATTAAAAAAAAGTTGTGTTAACTCCTCTGCCTGGGAAGCTGGATGTTTCCATCTGGCTGTCGATTTCGACCTTGAAAGCAGAGTCAACCAAATGAGTCGTATAAGAGTGCTATTGTCTCAAAAAGAGGTCGCTCTTATATCTGGTACAGAAACATTTGTCCTTCATGTAGCAAACACCCGCACAGAAGTGCATGATTTATTAAATACAGACGTGCTCTTGAATTTTGGGGAGTTAATTTAGAGTATCTTTAATGTGTCCTTGACTACGAGGTTACCTTACTTTTTTAAAGTTAGAAGCAGTGGCCTTGTGACTTCTGTAGAAAGTATATTTGGTGTCTTTTTGGGATTTTTTCATTAGATTTTTTCCAGCATCTTTTGTGGATTGCGCTTAATACTCGCATTAGTTGCCGGTGTGCTTTGATTACTTTCTTTCCATAAATATGGATGCACATCCTGCAGTAGACGATAATATGTCCCGGCTGTTGCTGCTTCGCAACCGAATGATTAGTTATTACGGAGCGCTGCCTTTGGCTACATTGAGTGCAGTTTATGGATTATCGTTTCGATTTTCCTTTTTCACATGCGTTCAACCTGTGTTCCATTGCCTGAGCTCTCATTTCGATTTGTGTCTCTGCAGTATGGTGTCTCCCAACGCGGATTATGACCAGCTGATGAGCCCTTTACTGGTTCATGACGTGCTCTGTTCTGGCGGCGGGATTATGGCCTTAGCAGCGACACATGGAATAATGGGACGTTGGAATGTTTTTGCAGCGGCACTTGAGTTCTTGGCACGCAGTTACATTGAAGATGACCCTAGTTTTCCTCCGATGGTGATAGAGTCTCCAGTCGTTGAGGAACATGTATGTTCATTCCCACTATTGAATTGGATGGCTGAAATGTTTTCAGATGAGAACAATGACTTCCTGTTGGAGGCTGTTGCTACATACTGTGCTTACACGCTGTTGGATTAAGACTCTTTGATTTTTCTACGCATTCATTATTATTTAGTTACTGCTTTCTATCAAACAGCTGATCCAGCGCTCCTATAGAAAATATGCCATAAGCTACGCTACCCAACTCTACAATACTCACCATTAATCATAAATCATTCACAAGGCCCATAAACTAACATGACATATTTTGAGCAACTGAATCGTGTGACCTAATTAATAAATCTATTCACTAAATTATATACATTTATATACATCTGCAGAAAACAACTTCATCACACATAATAAACCTTATGATTAATTAAGCTACTGTGGCGATAGATCAGCTATTGGTAACCTAAATACATGGAATAACAAGACCAGCTTGTTTTTCAAAGATATTAATTAATAATTATTTATTCAAGGAAATGCATTAGAAGTCTTTTTATTAAAACATTATTATTGAGATTTTAGCAAATGATAAAAACAGTTTTAGGCTGAATCAAATAACATAACTCAAATTAGAATTAGCAGTTTGACATTATCTTAATCCTAAATCCCTAGCTACACTTGCCCCATTTTAAGGAAAAGAAGAAAAGTCTTTAATTTTAAGGGGATTCTTACGTGTTCCAAGCAAAGTCCAACAGCACGACACACCTTTCTGGTAAACAGCAAACAGCAGCGCCTTCCCTCCCAGGGGGACAGTTTTTATACCCTTCTAACTAGCTTAATCTAAGAAAAATTAAATACTTTTCTGCCCTTCAGAGTCCTCATTGGTTGAAAAGTGACAGACCATAATGTCACCACATTCTTTGAGCTCAGTTCCGACTTTTTTTAAAGAGTCTATTGTCCTCTATTCCAAGTCACGAAGCTTCCTTCAGTTTGTAACATTTTACAGCTTTTACTCGCGACTTCCTTAGCTTGAAATTCCTTCTGCCGGTTCCTGTCCTTGGCCACCGTGACCAAATATACAGTCAGTACATTTGTAAAACCACGCATGCATTTCTTTCTCTCAGAAACTTGGCAGGAATTTTTCCACACTGGACTCTTGCTTTCACGTGAGCAGGATTCAGCCAACTGCTCAATTAGATGCACTAGGCCTCAAACCTTTCTTTCGTTAACTAGTGTATAAACAAACACAAAAGAATAATTAATACAAGAAATAATGTTTGTTCTGTTACCCACCCGCCTTTACTAATATTAACCCATTAATCTAAGTTACCTAGCATAGGCAAAATAAAGCAACAAACAGATTCGTGCAACATTTAAGACAGAAAAATAAAACATAAGCACACAGAAATAAGCACATACCATTAACAAACGGCCACATTTAGTTTTGACATGACAATAGACAGGATTAATTCATTAATCTTCACACACATGCAAATGCAACATAATGCACGTTTATGAGCACACATATTAGTTTTCCCACATGTTCGTGTAAATGTAAATTTTAATCTAGATTGCTTAGTAATTCTCACTACACACTTTATTAGTGTCATTAATTTATTATGGAAGTTTAACTTCACGAGCAGAAATAAATATATTTCTAAATCTCGCTCCATCAACTCCCTCATCTGGTGATTTCTAAATCACCAAACCACACCCAAATTTTAGCAAAATTTTAGGATGAACATGATTTGATTTCACTGTATTAGTATCTCTAAAGACTTGTTTCAGCTGTCTGTCTACAACTTTCATATTGAGCTTTACGAAACTCCTCCAGCTCTATCTCTCTCTCTTGTTCCTTTTTGATTTTGTAAATTCTCTTTTTTTCCCTCAGATATTTCTTTCTCTTATGTAACATACAACTAATCTTCAACAAAAGTATTACAAAGATTATTACAATTAAAAGTGTTAAAATCTTGCCAAGAACTGAACCACCAATTTCCTGAAACCAGGTTTTGATTGCCTGGAATCTCTTTGAAAGACGTTCCGAAAAATCATCCTCTTCTAAGGGAATAATTTCTGAATTTATTTCTGTAATATTTTTGATGTACATTTCAGTGTATTTACTCTCGTCGGGGATATATTTACAACAGTGTTGGACATGCAAAATGCCACAGACTCCTCCCTCTTTTGCTAGGAGTATGTCTAAAGCAAGACGATTTTGCATTACCATAGATCTGATCGCGATAACCTCAGTATCCACTAATTGGAAACCCCCAGCTGTGTCAGTTGACAGTCTGTCAACAATTGTGGACAATTTTCTGATTCTTCCTGCATTCAGGATTATTCCTACTAAAGGTATCACTGCCTCAAAAATGTCTCCTAGAATTTCAGTGAAACTTTCTCTTTTATATCTATTTATATGATTACTGATTTCAAAAGAACCTTCTGTGTTTCTGTCAACATGAAATATTTTTGGAAAAACAAGCCCAACAAAACACGTCCCATACCAATGGTCTAAGAGATTATAATAGGCTTTGTCTCCACAAACAAAATAAATTCCAGGAAAAATTGGATCTCTACCTCTCTTGAAACCCCAACCCCCATGATTTGGTAAGTGTCTTCACAATTGCTAGCTCCAACAAAATAATTATCGAACAGTGTATTATCCCTTCTTATACAAAACTTACCACTAATTGGTTTATCTATGTGAATTGCAACATTCTCAAAAGATTTGCCATTGAATTTTTCATCTTCCTTTTGCCAGAAATTTGATTTGGTCTGTTTGACCATCTCATTTCTTTTATAAATTTCCCTTCTCTCCTCAACAAGATTCAGGAAATTCTTTTCCTCAGTTCTTAATCTGCATGTTAGATTGTTTCTAAAAGCATACTCATATGTGAGTTCATTAGTCACAATGAAAAAATCCCTCATCTGTTTAGCTTGCTTATGTTTTTTTAAGCTTTTCTCAATTTTCAGATTTGCAAAAATTTCATCATAATTAGAGTAATAATACTCTAAACGACCAGTCTGATAAAATAAGCTAGCTGTCACACTGCAGGTTATGCCATAAGTAAGAGGAAGCATATTTTATGTCACTCCCTCTGAAACAGAAGCAGGCAATTTCACACAGATGTAGCAATCTTTGACTTCCATGACCTTTACATATTCAGCTAGAAGTCTTGAAAAAGTATTACTAGAAAAATCACCCACAGACCTATCTTGATGAGCCTCAGGTCTATGATCAATAACTTTGTTAGCTTTGCCTGTTGCAGTATGTTTGTCTTGACTAACTGAAGCCTTGCTTGTCATGTTGACCTTGTACATCTCCTTATCGATCCCGAAAGGAAAGATGACAGCTAAAACTAACCAGAGCAGAATTACCAAGAGCATGCATATCAGAGACATCTTACAGCATCTTTTAAAAATGGAGCATCTTGAGCTGTTATTTACAAAAACATAAGGCATTTTCACTAAGTTTTCCACAAAAAAATAAAACAAAAATGTTAAAATTACTCTAAAATTCTAACACCCCCAATTAAAATTCATTTTTTTAAATTCACTTCAAACCCTCTAACAGCTTTTCTTCGACCTTGTGTCACAAATTGTTTTCAAGCTAACACAATTTCTTCGACCTTATGTCACCTAACACATTTTCTTCAACCTTATGCCAAAAACAGAAAATCCAAAAATTTCAACAAGTAAGTATTTCAATCATTATCACTATTGTCTTCAATCTCTATCTGACTGCTACTGCTTATCTCAACTATAAGTGGGATAATTAAGTACGTCCACTCTTGCGATTTATACTTTTGATTTGGCTTCAAAACTCGTTTTGTCTGTCTATCAATTACTTCTATTTTCTTCCCAGTCTCAATTTTCTTTTCAGGATCCTTTCGACTAGATATTTCATTGATTTGCTCCTTTGATTTCTTAATCAACTTGAATTTCAACCCTTCGTTTTCACTTGGCCAGTTGTCACCTTTTCTTGGTAATTTCTTCTTCGGCTCAGTCACATTACATTCTGTTCTCCAAGCTCTTTTTCTGAAATTTCTTATTTGAGAATCTTCATCACTCTCATCTTTATCAGTATCAGAAATTTCTATTCTAGACTCAGGATCTTTTCTACTAGGCAGCTTCACTCCGTTAGAAACATCATCTTTATAACTGGTACTTGGCAATTCGTCTTCCTCCTCTTCTTCAATTACCTTCAACTTCCCAGCTTCAGATTTCTTGTTCCTTGATTCAGAGCTTCTTTTCTGCTTTTCGATACTTTCCTGGTCTATATTCTGAGCTTGATCAGTTTTTTCTTCTGCTTCTTTTTCTAGCAGATCTTCATTATTTTCAGAGTCTACAACTATGATCTCCAAATCTTTTTCATTTAACTCTCCATTCACAGATGAAACTTCCAGATGTCGACTAGCCTGTCGATCTTCAGAATCTGGATCTCTTTCAGGTTGTTCCTCAATCTGAATCAGCTGTGGTATCACTTTCTTCATCAGAATTTTCAGGTGTAGGCACACGAATAGTATGACTAGGATGGATCCATCTCTTCAGACCTCTGCACTTTATCGCATTTGTTGTAACAAGAATAACTTGTCTTGCTTTCTGCCACCTTGGTACTAGACAATTTCTTCTTCGATGAATTTTTGTTCTCACCCAATCACCAGGTAACAGATCATGTGCTTGTTCTTTTTCTCTTGACTGTACTTCAGTTCACACCTGATTGGACACAGAAGTCACGACATCAGATAGTTTCCTACAGTACTCCAAAATGACGCTATCATTTATAGCTATCAATTTTCCCACTGGAATGAAAGCCTGTCTCATGACTCTGCCCATAAGAATATCATGGGGGCTTAGACCTGTCTTTTTATCTGGTGTACTTCTTAAAGTCATCAGAACAAGTCGAAGAGCATCTGTCCACTTCATGCCTGTAGCCAAACACATCTTTGCAATTCTATTCTTGATAGTTCCATTAATTTGCTCAACAACTCCAGATGCCTCTGGTCTGTATGCACAATGCAACTTCTGCTTGATATGCAATGCTTCACAAATCAATTTTAACAGTCTGTTTTCAAGATGTCTTCCACGATCACTCTCCACAGTCACTGGCAAACCGTACCTTGGTATAATTTCTCTTAAAAGTAACTTTGCAACAGTAATTGCATCCTTGTGACATGTGGGAAACGCTTCAACCCATCTTGAAAACAAACAGACAAACACCAAAACATAACGCAGTTTATTATGTAGTGGCATTTCAATGAAATCCATTTGTAACCTGGTAAATGGACCACCCTCCCATCCTATGGTTCCCATTCCCACAACAGTTTTTCTTAATGGGTTCATTTGTTGGCAAGTCAAACACCTCTGACAAAGAGATTCTGCAATGGTTCTGAATTTGGTATTAAACCAAGTCTCTCTAAAAAGCCTGATCATTGAATCTCTTCCGATATGTCCCAGGCCATGATACATCCTGGCCATGTCAGCAATCATACAGTTTGGTAAAACTACTCTGCCATCTTTGTAAGTCCAAACTCCGTCCTCATCTCGCTGCCTACATTCTGCTCTCAAGAGTTTTTCTCCTCATCACCAGCTTCATCTTGTAAGTCTTTGACTTCTTGCCATGTCTCAACTATTGATGTTAGCATTAATGAATCCAAAGCATGCTCATCATTTCTTTCCCGATTAACTGCAAAATTATTTCTCGCACAGTATTTGGCAATTTCATCTGCGTAAGCATTTCCCTTTGTTATGAAATCATCTCCTTTCTGATGTGCTGCACATTTCACTACAGCAATCTTCTCTGGTAACTGTATACCATCAATTAGTCTCTTTATTAACTTTGCATTTCTTATTGGCGATCCTGCAGAAGTCAAGTAGCCTCTCTGAGACCAAAGCTGTCCATAATCATGCACAACTCCGTACCCATACTGGCTATCAGTTATTATGGTGACTTTCAAATGTATTGCTCTTTCACATGCACAAATTAAAGCAATCAATTCTGCTACTTGAGCTGAACGAATTCCTTCAAGACATGATGCTTCCACAACATCTGCAACTGTACAAACAGAATAAGCTGCTCTCAAAAGGCCCTCTTCTGTTCTCAAGCAAGAACCATCAACAAAGTAAACACGATCTGAAACAGGCAACGGAACATCCTTAATGTCCTGCCTTGGTTTGGTACAATATTCCAAAACATCTAAGCACTCATGATCAACATCATTTTCGTTTCTGATTTCTGTAACACTACCATCAGGCAATAATGTGGAAGGATTTAAATTCACACATCTTGCAATTGAAACATTATCTGATCCCAGAATAATTTTTTCATATTTTGTAAGTCTGTTACTTGTTAAGTGTTGCGTTTTACTCCTAGTAAGGAGAATTTCAACTGAATGAGGAACATAAACTTTCACAGGAAATCCCATTATGATTCCTTCACTCTGCTCAAGACTTACACTAGTTGCACCTACTGCTTTTAAACAGCCTGGTAAAGCTTTTGCAACTGGATCAAGTTCTGCTGAAAAATAGGCAATGGGTTTTCTCAATTTACCATGTCTCTGAATTAACACAGACAAGGCACATCCTTCTCTTTCACTGCAGTACAACTCAAAATCTTTCTCATAATCTGGCATGCCCAGAGCAGGAGCTTCACACAAACTTCTTTTTAACTTTTCAAAAGCTTCCATTTCAATTTCTGTAAGGACAATTGGATCTTTTATGTCTGATTTTGTCAATCTCTCCAGTGGTTTTGCAATTACTGAAAATCCACTAATCCATTGACGACAATAGCCAACCATTCCTAGAAACATTCTGACCTGTCTCTGTGTTTTTGGAGGCTGCATCCCTTGAATCATTCTAATTCTCTCAATTGTCACCTGTCTTGTTCCCTTTGCAATTCTATGACCAAGGTATTTCACTTCTTGCTTACAAAACTGCAATTTTGCAGGTGACACCTTATGTCCCTCATCTGCCAGATGATTCAAAAGAGTGATTGTATCTGTAACACAGTTATCTCTTGTTTTTGCTGCAACAAGAAGATCATCAATGTACTGAACCAATGTTGATCTTCCAGGTAAATTTAGATTTTCCAATGATTTCTTTAACAATTCATTAAAGATAGAAGGACTTTCTGTATACCCTTGAGGAATACGGCACCATGCTAGTGTACGACCTTGGAACCGGAATGCAAATATTTCCTGACTCTCTGGATGTAATGGAACAGTAAAGAATGCATTGCACAGATCAATGACAGTATACCATTCTACATCATGTGGAATTTGATAAAGAATCACTGCAGGATTTGGAACAACTGGACAGCAAGGAACAACTATCTGATTAATCTTTCTCAGATATTGAACTATTCTGTACGTTCCATTTGGTTTTTTGATTCCCATAATCGGTGAATTACAAGGACTACACTCAATTTCTTTTAGGACACCTTGCTTAATAAATTTTTCAATTACAGGAATGACACCTTCAATGGTTTCAGTTTTCATCTTGTACTGAGGAATGTTTGGAAATTCTATTCCCTGTTTCACAGTAATTTTAACTGGATCAACATGTTTCATCAAACCCATCTCACTTCCTGTCAAGTCCCAAATTTCAGTTTTAACTGTCTTTTTTAATTCTTCTGGTAAATTTTCTTTGTCAAAGACAGGAAATAATTTAGTTTTCTCTGCTTCAACCATCAACATTGTTAATTTATAGAGTCCATCTTCCTCCATAGTTTGTAACTCAATACCTTCTGGAGAGCAATATATTTTACAATTCATCTTGCAAAGGATGTCTCTTCCCAGCAAGTTTACAGGACTGCTGTTACAAACTACAAATCTGTGTTTGTCCCTGAAATTTCCAATTTCAATTTTTACAGGCTCTGTCAAATCTGTTTTAATTTGTTTTAATTTGTTTTAATTTGTTTTAATTTGCTGATTTGTTACACCATCAAGCATCAAGCATCAAGCAAACAGGAGGAGGCATCGCTATCGTCCATAAGAACTCCATCCACATCTCAACCAGCTCAGACGTCAACCTTACCAGCGCCGAACACCTCCACTTCCAGATCCACACCGACCCCAAGACCACACTCAGAGGCACCCTCCTCTACCGGCCTCCAGGACCCCGCGCACAATTCAGTGACGACATCACTGACTTTATTACCCCACACGCCCTCCCCTCCGAGGACTACATTCTACTGGGAGACCTCAATTTTCACCTGGAAAAGAGCAATGGCAGCAGCACCACCACCCTTCTGGACAATCTCGCCAACCTCGGACTCAAACAAATTGTCACTACCCCCACCCACATTGCAGGTCACACACTCGACCCCATCTTCACCTCCAGCAAACATGTCTCATTCAGTCACACCACAGCTCTTCATTGGACGGACCACAGCTGCGTTCACTTCATCTACAATAAGACCACAATCCACAACCATCCTCAACCCACCCTGCGAAGAAACTGGAACAAAATCACCATCGACCAGATCTCCTCATCGCTTCTTCTTAACCCCGCCCACTCCTCAAACCCCGACCAAGCAGCCATTAACCTCACCCAATGGCTATCCAACAGCGCCGACATCCTAGCACCGTTGAAAAAACGTCAAATCAAACTAGGCAGCAAAAACGCCTCCTGGTTCAACGATGATCTTAAGAAATCGAAGAAACTCTGTCGCTCCCTCGAGAAGGCCTGGAAAAAAGACCCAAACACCAGCACCAGGGACGCCTTCAAAAACGCCACCCGCATACACCACCAACTAATCCGATCTGCCAAGAAAGCCGCATTCAAAGACCGACTAGATAACAACGCCCACAACAGCAAGGAATTATTCAACATCGTCAAAGAATTTACCAACCCATCAGCCAACTCCAACGACATCACCCCCTCCCAAGCCCTCTGCGACTCCCTAGCTTCCTTCTTCCACAACAAAATCGCAGACATCCACAACAGCTTCAACAACCGACCCGGAGACCAACCCACCCAACCTTCTGCAGGACCTTCACCCCCCTTGAACATCCTTAACGACTGGAACCCAATCTCCACTGAGGACACCATCCGCCTGATGAACTCCATCCACTCAGGATCCCCAACTGACCCATACCCGCACTTATCGCAGCAACAGACGACATTCGAGCTCTACTGGACAATGGAGACACAGTCGCCCTCATCCTCCTCGACCTCTCCGCTGCCTTCGACACAGTCTGTCATAGCACCCTTCTACAGCGCCTCAGAAACGTCGGAATCCAAGGAAAAGCACTGGAATGGATCACCTCGTTCCTCACCGGAAGAACTCAGAGAGTCCGCCTCCCACCATTCAAGTCAGAGGCCTCTGAAGTCATCTGCGGCGTGCCACAAGGATCGTCACTCAGCCCCACCCTCTTCAACGTATACATGAGCCCCCTTGCAACCATCGCTCGCCAACACAATCTCAACATCATCTCCTACGCTGACGACACTCAACTGATCCTCTCACTCACCAAAGACCCTAACACCGCCAAAATCAACTTACACGAAGGAATGAAAGAAGTAGCCGAATGGATGAAGCACAGCCGTCTGAAACTGAACTCAGACAAAACAGAAGTCCTCATCTTAGGCACCTCCCCCTCCGCCTGGGATGACTCCTGGTGGCCAGAGGCCCTTGGAAAAGCACCCATCCCGACGGACCACGCACGGAACCTGGGCGTCATCCTGGACTCCTCACTCTCGATGACCAGACAAGTCAACGCCGTCTCATCATCTTGCTTCAACATTCTTCGCATGCTCAAAAAAACATTTCGCTGGATCCCCACCGAAACTAGAAAAACGGTCACCCACGCATTGGTCACGAGCCGCCTGGACTACGGAAACACCCTATACGCCGGTACCACCGCAAAACTCCAGAAAAAACTCCAACGCATCCAGAACGCTTCAGCCAGGCTCATACTAGACATCCCGCGTAAAGAACACATCTCTGGTCACCTGAAAAACCTCCACTGGCTCCCCGTAAATAAGAGGATTACTTTCCGCCTCTTAACCCACGCACACAAAGCACTTTACGAACTTGGACCCGAATGCCTCAACACACGACTGTCCTTCTACACCCCCTCCTGTCAGCTACGATCCTCCAACCAAGCCCTTGCCACTGTACCTCGCATCAACAAAACCACCATGGGAGGTAGATCCTTCTCCTACCTGGCAGCTAAATCCTGGAACTCACTTCCCACTCACCTTCGCCTTACTCAGAACCACCTAGCATTCAGAAAGCAACTTAAAACTTGGATATTCGACAAGTAATTCCCCACCCTTCCTCAAGCGCCTTGAGACCCTATGGGTATGTAGCGCGCTATATAAATCTCTTGACTTGACTTGACTTGACTTGGATGGTATCCCCAGAGAGAGGCAGGTTTTCAATTTCCACTGATCTAACAGTAGAACGGGTAGCACCAGTGTCCACAAGAAAAGTGATTTCTACATCATTCACTTTACCATTTACAAATGGACCAGACTGGTCAACCTCAAGAGTGGCTCCAAGTACACATTCTTCCCCCTCTCTCAGGCACCGTCATAAGTAGTCATCAGAATCACTCCCTTGATTTTCTGTTGACAAAAATTGTCCAGAAGCATTTGACACATTTGTTCTTTGTGTTCTAATTACCTGATCACCTCCGCAGAATCCTGTCTCAGAATTAAACCTTTGAACACCTCCACAGTTTGGGAGAGGAGGTTGTGGAATCTGACCCTGCTGACTCGTTAATTGTCCCTGAAGCTGTTGCTGAAGACTCAATTCATTAATTTGTCGCTGTAGCTGTTGCTGCAGATTTACATCATTCTGCATTTGTGAATTTAATGATGCATTTTTAAAATTTCTGGGCGGATTTTTACACTCACGCTTCCAGTGTCCAATTTCGCCGCAATTAAAACAAGGCAATTTTTGTTTCAGCTCTTCAATATTAACATTAAATTTAGGTTTATTGAAGTTTCCTTTGACTTTTCCTTGGCCTTGATTCTGATTGAAATTCACATTTTTATTTTCCAAACTAGCAATTTGATACTCGGCTACCTTTACCTGTGCCCATATTGCTTTCTCTTTTAATTTCTTCTGTTTAACTTCTAATTCATCACTGCAGTATTTTGCTTTTCTCAAAATTTCGTCAACTTAATTTGATTGCCATCCGACAATATTATTTCTAATCATTTCACCAATTTCAGGTCTAAGACCATAAACAAATCTGTAAATGAAATGACTCATGTCCTTTTCATTTAATTTTTCATAGCCACTGTATTGTTTGAAAACCAACAGTAACCTTTCATAAAATGAATGAACTGATTCTTTTGGCTCCTGGATTGTTCTGTCTATTTTTACCCAATCTATTTCTTTTGGGGGAATCTTTTGCTTTAACCAGTAAATCACCTTGTCATAAAACTCCATGACTTCTGATGAAGGAGCACTTGTCTCTTTGTTTCGAGCTGGTTCTACTTTAGGCCAACTCACAGCAATTTTACATTCAGTCCAAAGATCTGATGGGACAACTATGTCAAATAAACCATCAAGATCAATCCACAAAACCTTTGATACCTTGATGAATCTATCAACCTGTCGATACCACTCTACTGGTTTCTCTCTAAGCCGAGGAAAATAATTTGTGAATAACAAAATGTCTTGTCTTGACCAAGGGACATGAACATAACCCCCACCAGCAATTTCTCTCATTGGGAACTGTTTTGCTAATTTTTCTAACCTTTCTTCTTCCTTCTTTTTGGTCCACTTCACTCTCCATTTACTCAAGTCACCCAATTTTTTGATGTACACTATTAAATCTTTTATATGCATAATTCTTCCCATTGCATTGAAATTTCCAATATCCTTTTCAGAAAATTCTAATCTGTAATGTTTTCCCAAATTCTTTTGTTTATTAATATCAATTTCTAATTTTGCAGCCAATTCCTCAAGTTGATCATATTTATTCTTAGTTTTCCATTGAATACTTTTGCAAATGAACAGGAGTTCATCATCTCAATAATGTTTTAAACTATCAGGACCAATTGTGCCAATTATTAACTCTTCTAAATCTGCCTTTAGTCTTGCAACATCAAGCTTTGAAACAGAATCTGTTTTATCTGGTACTTCAGTATCTGATTCTGCACCCATAGGTGTTTTACATAATGAATCTGGATTAAAAGTTAAATCAGGCATCTTTGTTTTTTCTCGATGTAATTCAGTTAGTTCTGAGTAAAATTTTTCAGCTACTTTTTGAATTTCTGCATTTAATGGAATTGTCAAACCTGATTGCTTAGTTTCTTCCTGATTAAAAACAGGTTGAACAGGACCAATCGTTACTGGAACTGTCACTGCTTCCATGTTTTTAGTTATTTGTCGAATCAATTCCTCTTTTGATCGTAAATATTCTGAATTATCTGTAATTTCCTCAACTCCACTCGGCCTCATCGTATTTCTAGAAGTTTCTTTTCCCATTGGAGTCTCAGGAAAATTTCTGCTTTCATCATAAACACTAGAGTTAGTTCTTGTCTCTAACCTCACAGGAGTTTCAAAAGATTTAGAATTACTCGGATACAATCTAGGTGATTCTTCATTTAATGGAGGTGCACTCGGTGTGGTTCCAGTAGAAACCATCGGAGTAGACCAAGAACAAGCTGGTTTTAAAGGAGTCTGTTTTTTATTAGCTAAATAAATTTCTTCAAGACTGTGTCTTCTGATTCACTTTCAACAACAGTATTATTTTTCTTTTGGACATTCTTTTGACCTGGCATTTCCGTAATCATTTCTCTCACTGTATAGAGACCATCAAACATATCTGCCTGTCTCCACCGACGCATTCTATCTTCATGAGTTTCATGTTTAAATTTTGATGAATTTGGATGTCTTATTAGGCCATTTGCTTCTCACTGAAGTTGAAACATCTCATCCTCCCATTCAACTAAAGCCTCAAATTGTGTTGGTCTAGGCTTCGGCACAAGAGCTGTCATTTTCTCTCTTAAATTTTGCAAAATTCTCATACTAAATTAACCATCTTCCGGCCAAGCTAAAACACCGTCTTTTTTAGTGTACTGCATCCAAGCATCAAACCAAAGGCAAGTATGATAACCATATTGACCTTCCATATATGCTTTTTTTTTTTTTTATTTTTTTTTTATTTTATTTTCTGGCAGAGGTAATACATACAAGGATATAACAAAAATAAGAGATCCAACAAAATTCTTTACAAAGAACAACCATTGTGCATTTTAGATCCAATTATCAATTGGTAACCATAACTTCCGACCGAAAGTTTTCTTTTTTAGTCCTTTCAATTTATAAACTGCTTTATCCATTCTATAAACATTTAGCAGCTTTCCCAGCCATAACTCAAAGGTTGGTGGATCTGCATCCAGCCATCTAAAAGTAATACAGGCTCGATAAATAGACATTCCCATAAACAAAAAATGTTCTTGATCTATAATTAAATTCCGAGAAGGAAAATAAACACCAAAGATAATAATAGTAGGATGGAGCGTAATCCGTACATGTAACAAATTAGATAGAAACTTTTCAATCTTCTCAATATATACAGCAAGTTTAGAGCAACTATAAAACATGTGAATTGCATCAGCTGCTAAAGTTCCACAACGACTGCAGTTAATACCTTTTAGAGCTTTCCATTTTACCAGTTTTGCAGGTGTGTAATAGAGATCTAGGGTAGACATAAAATGTTGACTCTTAAGAGAGCTATTAATTAGTGTCTTATTGCTCATCTCAAACACTTTTACCAGATCAATCCCTGTAATACAGAGCTTTCTCTCCCATTTCAGAGTGTGATGATCAAGATCATTCTGCCTCCTATTATTCATTAACTGGTAAATAGTACCAATACGACTGTTCTTCCTAGAGCTTTCTAGAATATCGACAGTTTCCATGGTATCGGTTAGTAAAACATTTTTTTTTTCCAGGAAGCTACGAATCTGTAGGTATTTAAAGAAATCGTTCCTAGATAAACCAAATGTCTCTTGTAGTTTAGAAAAGGACATAAAGGACCCATTTTGGTACAATTGACCAAGTAAATAAATCTGTCTCATGTGCCATCGGTAAATTACCATATCTTGGAATATTACGGGTAATAACTTATTATCAGTCAGAGGTGTGTAATAATTCAGTTTTGGGATTATACGTAAAACTTTATTCATTTGCCTCCAGATTAAACATGCAGCAAGAATCACCTTGAACTTTGTTTTTTTATAATAACTGGGTTCAATGACTTTCAGCAGGCATTGTCGCGCATGAGTACCCAAGAGCATTTCGAAAATAGAAGGTGAAATGGCTGGGTCTGATACATAATCATAAAAAAGCAAAACTCGAAAAGTTTTCAGAGCAATAGCCCAGTAATACAATTTAAAATTCGGAAGCCCCAAACCGGCACACTCTAATGGAAGGGTACACCATTTTAAAGATCTTCTAGCACGGTGGTACCCCCACAAAAACCTAGACACCATTCTATCTATTCTATTAAAGAGAGACATTGAAAAAAATAGGGGAATAGTACGAAAAAAATACAAAAATTTTGGAAAAATCATCATCTTAATAACATTAGTTCGACCATATAATGACAGGTGCAATTTATTGAATCTTTCTAACGTTCTGTTGGTAGATATGAGTAAGGGGTCTAAGTTTAATGAAACAATATCCTCAACCTTGGAAGATAAAATAACACCAAGATATGAACCAGTAGTATTTAGTGGGATGTCAGTAGGTTCACCCGCTTCCGAATGTATGATCTGGGTTTTTGTGATGTTTAACTTATAACCAGAGACCTTCCCGAACTCATTGGCCAGATTAATTATTGTGGGTAGTGCAGAGGAGACATCAGAAGTGACAATTGCAACGTCATCCGCGTACGCTAGAACTTTATGGTCAACTTCAAAAAGACGAACTGGTGGAATATTAGGTTCCAAAATAAGTCTGCTCAAATAAGGTTCTAAGTATAATGCAAATAAAAGCGGGGAGCAAGGGCACCCTTGTCTAGTCCCTCTCGTGATTGGAAAAGATCTCGAATAGTCAGTTCCTAATCTTATTATACCCTTAGGGCTAGAATAAAGTGAGCGCACCGCCTGAGTAAATTGTGGGGGGAACCCCTTCCCTTCTAGCACAGTCCAAAGGAATCCCCAGTCTACTCTATCAAACGCTTTTTCAGCATCGAGTAAGATCACCCCGACTGGGGATTCCTTTGCCTGTGCCCAATCTAAAAGTGTAATAACACGTTTAACGTGATCGGTAGTATCTCTACTTCTAATAAAACCGTGTTGGATATTAGACACTAAACCGGACATTACTTGGTTAAGTCTATTAGCAAGAATTTTAGAATATATCTTGCTGTCTGCCGTAATAAGAGATATGGGTCGATATGAGCCTAATTCTTTTGAGTCCTTGTTCTTCTTTAAAAACACCACTATAATAGCGGTGGACCAGGAGTCAGGTGGTTTCCCTTGAAATGCTGAATTAAAGATCTTTACAAATTCCGATTTCAGCATATGTCTGAATGTCCGATAAAATTCAAGGGGTATCTGATCAAATCCCATGGCTTTACCTGCCGCAAGACTCAGAATGGCTTGCTCAATCTCATCCCAGCTTATTGGGCGTCCAAATAAATCAGTCTCTCCATGCCCCAATAATAATTGGTTAGTACTGTGAAAATAATGTAATGGATTCAGAGTCTTATCTACTTCATTGTTAAAGTCATTATACAATATTTTATAAAACTCCAGGAATGACTCTAAAATTCCTTCCCTACATTCATGATAGTCACCATTCCTGTCATTGACACCCTGAATTTCATTAATGGAAGATTTCTGACGGAGACGTTGTGCTAGAATTTTACCGGTGCGCTCACTATACTCATAGCGTTCGGTTTTGTATTGCTTAAAATCTAATGCTACTTTATCAGCAATATGGGTCCGTAGACCAGAACGTTCAATTACTAAACGTAATTGTGTATCTTCTATACCTATGTTATTTTTGCATGCCGTCGCAAGATCCATCTCGGTTAGCCTAATCTTATTTAACCTCTCCTTAAATTCTGTTTGTATTTTTTTCCTCTTAAAGTTTGCGAAACTAATTGTCTCTCCACGTACGATTGATTTAAAAGCGTCCCATACCACTGGTGGGGAGGCCGTATCGTTATTTATTAAAAAATAATCATTAATAATAGTCGCCATAAATTGCAAATAATCTTCATCACATAACAAATTTCTCTGAAATGACCAAGATCTACTTGAGTTCTGGCATTCAGTAGAGACCTCGATCTCAGCTATGATGGGATTATGGTCTGAAATGACTTGGGGTAGAATTTTGACACTAATTTTCTCCAAAAACTGCGAGGACGTAAAAAAATAATCTAATCGGGCAAACTTGCGATGCGGACTAGAGTAGAAAGTATATCCAGGATCTTTAGAAAACATTTTATACCACACATCCGTTAGTCCATTATTCAAAACCAACTCCCTAAGGGCGCTGTAAGTTCTAGGTTTATAACCCATATATCTCCTTCCTGATTTAATATTCCAGTCAGCCGGCAAATGAATATTTAGATCCCCGCATATTATAATGGGTTGCGTCCACATAGCTAGTTCTTCATTAATCGTATTAAATACTTCCGCATCATCTAAGTTAGGCCCATACAAGCAGCATAAAGTGAATTTGGACCCACCAATAATTAACTCAGCAAGTCCCCATCTACCCCATTTATCAGCTAAAGTTTTCAAACACTTCCCAACACCCTTTCGCATACATATAGCAATACCTCTTTTTATACCCATCTGCTTAGAGACAAGTAACACGTCCAATCCCAGCCTATCCAAAAGTGAACGCTTATCCCATGCAATATGAGTTTCCTGTATACATAATATGTCAATAAACAGTGCCTGAATCATAGAACGAAACATTCCAATCTTTTTAAAGTCATTAAGACCATTGATATTAATTGTACATATTTTCACCTTTTTCACTTTTTTCTCCATATTAAATTGATGATTAAGAAAAAAAAATTAGCAAACATCAACAATGTATAACCCTCACTACTACCACTTAAATTCCAACTTAAATTCCAACTGAACATCCTTGCAACGAATACCTCTGCCTTACACCCCCACCACCAACCCTTACCCCTTCCCACCCCCACCCATTGCCCCAGAACCCCTCCCCCCACCCTCCCCGTTATAGGAGGCATAGGAACTGCCAGTTCCTAAAACGTATGGGTGCCGTGTCCCTGGGCCATAGCGTCCATACAGGAAAAAAGGGATGAGAGAAAAACTATTAGAAAAAGAGAGAAGAGGATTAGAGGAAAACGAAAAGAGAAAAAAAGAAGCTTGTCAGTCCTACTTAAAAGAAAGAGAAGATTGAGACTTCGACAGGAATACTTAAACTAACAGCCGTTATAGCCCTTATAGTCCTACAAAATAATAGCCTTATGTTCCAAGAGTCCTTAGCATCTGGTTATCATTCAGATAGAGTCCAAGTATTCTTTGGCTTTGACCGCTGAAATGAAATATTTAACTGTGCCCTTGTATACAGTCTTTAGCTTTGCTGGGCCTTGAAGAAAAACGGCAACCTCTTTCTTTTGAAAATCAGGAATCAGTTGTCTCAGCCTCCACCGTTGGGCCACTGTGGCTTGACAATAGTCCGGTCGTACGAAGAACTGACAGCCGAGACCATCTGCTTTCTTGTCTGGTCTCGCAGACACATAAATGGCTTCACGGGCAAGAAAGTTATTGAATGAGACCAGAATAGCCCTAGGATAATTTGCTTGACCTTGTCGTGGACTCCGCACAGTGAAGGGGAACCTGTGTGCACGTTGTACCTCCCGTGTCCAATCCCAGTCTACCATATCAGGAAAGGCCTCCTTCAGTAGATTGATAATGAACCTCCGTGGATCAGATCCTTCTTTATTTTCGGGAATTCCCAAAAAACGTAGATTACTTCTACGGGCCTGATTCTCCAAATTGGCAATCTTATCGGACAGATCCTCTTTCAGGGCTGTAAAGTCGCCGACTTCCTGTCTCTGTGCCATACTTTCTTCTTCCAAAACTGCAATTCTGGTCTCAGCTTCGACAACTCTATCTGTGGTCTCTGAACACATCTTGATTGCACGGCGAACTGAATTTTTAACCTTAGCACAGGTCACCTGCGTACGTAAATTTTCGGCCTTGCTTTCAGCCCTGTGGCTCATCATAGTGTCAAAGATCATTTTCAGAGTAATCTCCTCACAGCCTTCACTACTGTCCTGTACTATAGCCGAGCCAGAAGCGGAATTAAGGTTAGTTCCCACAGTATCAGTGACGTCAGAGGTGGGAGCAGATACAGAGTTAGATGGTAAAATATTACCCCCTCTAGGTGAATTAGAGACAACTTCTTTACTCCCCACACGTAATGACCGCTTTTTCCAGAGTTTTTTTTTTATGGTAGTAGCTGTATTAGTGTCCGGGCTCATACTGAATTCGCCATCTGAAGATAAGCTCTCACAGCTGATCTCGGCCCAGTCTTTGTGAACTCCTGTCGCCTCATCCGAAGAAAGTTCCGACAAAGAAAAGAACTTTTCGGAAGTTTCCTGATTAGTATGCTGTATGGGGTCTCCCGTTGTTTTCTGTTGGTCATTTTCTACTAATACTGATGCTGATAGCGTGGGAAGAGAACAGGAGCGACTGATACCAGCACCCCCAGAGACTACAACTCCCATAATACCCTTCTTTAGAGGATTAGTCAGCAACAGATTTGGAGGATTATTTAACGGATTATTATCCATTTCATCTGCAATAGTGGTTTGTTCAGGCGGCAATTCCATCACAGCTATGCTTTGCGCGTTAACATCAGTTGTTATTTTTTTCCTGGCAACTTGCTTCTCAAATAAGGCAGGCAAAGTTTGTAATGTGGAATCCTTAACACTTACGGCCTCATTATGTTTGACAGGGGGCCTGCTAGTGTTCTTACCCTGTTTTGTTGTAGTGTTAGCAGGGGTTGGGGATGCAGCCTCTGAAGCCTTAGCCATCACGAATCCCTCGCCGCACAGTTCCGCTCTTCTCTGCGTTCGATCTTCGCCGTCTCTCCTGTTGCTACGGGTACTGACAGAGGGGGGTAGCGGTGTCTTTTTTTTCCCCTTTCGTGTGCCGCCTCCGCCTCCGCCTCTACCGGGAAAGACACTGCTCTGCGCCCAGAACAGACAGAGTGTAGCACGCCACAGCGGAGACCGCCGACTTAGCTCGGAAAAGTTCAGCAACATTCGTATAACCCTTCAGAGGGATACTTTGTATCGAGTTCAGCACGCCAGTACGTTGACAGACAGGAACACTTTCTCCGCAATACTTTTCTCCGCGCCGCAGTAGGAACCTGTTTTGTACAGCGTACACACGGGTAAATCAGCCGGAAGCGGTCAGCGCCTCAGGCGGTCCCCGTCTTGCGGCGTCCAGCAGTAGAAGAAACGCCGAACACTAGTGATATATTAACACCACTATTCTAAAACAGATCAAATGCACTGTGTAACTTCACTCATGTCACACCATTCTCTGCCGGTACAACTAGGATTTTTCACACTGCAGGAAAAACCCTTTCGACTACACTTAACACTTGAACAAAACTCAACATATGTTAATCATCGAATCCTATGTATTTACCATGTAGCATATCGGTTACCATAGCAACCGTATCTCTGCTATCAGTTAATTGATCCAGCGCTCCTATAGAAAATATGCCATAAGCTACGCTACCCAACTCTACAATACTCACCATTAATCATAAATCATTCACAAGGCCCATAAACTCACATGACATATTTTGAGCAACTGAATCGTGTGACCAAATTAATAAATCTATTCACTAAATTATATACATTTATATACATCTGCAGAAAACAACTTCATCACACATAATAAACCTTATGATTAATTAAGCTACTGTGGCGATAGATCAGCTATTGGTAACCTAAATACATGGAATAACAAGACCAGCTTGTTTTTCAAAGATATTAATTAATAATTATTTATTCAAGGAAATGCATTAGAAGTCTTTTTTTTAAAACATTAATATTGAGATTTTAGCAAATGATAAAAACAGTTTTAGGCTGAATCAAATAACATAACTCAAATTAGAATTAGCAGTTTGACATTATCTTAATCCTAAATCCCTAGCTACACTTGCCCCATTTTAAGGAAAAGAAGAAAAGTCTTTAAGTTTAAGGGGATTCTTACGTGCTCCAAGCAAAGTCCAACAGCACGACACGCCTTTCTGGTAAACAGCAAACAGCAGCGCCTTCCTTCCCAGGGGGACAGTTTTTATACCCTTCTAACTAGCTTAATCTAAGAAAAATTAAATACTTTTCTGCCCTTCAGAGTCCTCATTGGTTGACAAGTGACAGACCATAATGTCACCACATTTTTTGAGCTCAGTTCTGACTTTGTTTAAAGAGTCTATTGTCCTCTATTCCAAGTCACGAAACTTCCTTCAGTTTGTAACATTTTACAGCTTTTACTCGCGACTTCCTTAGCTTGAAATTCCTTCTGCCGGTTCCTGTCCTTGGCCACCGTGACCAAAAATACAGTCAGCTCATTTGTAAAGCCACGCATGCATTTCTTTCTCTCAGAAACTTGGCAGGAATTTTTCCACACTGGACTCTTGCTTTCACGTGAGCAGGATTCAGCCAACTGCTCAATTAGATGCACTAGGCCTCAAACCTTTCTTTCGTTAACTAGTGTATAAACAAACACAAAAGAATAATTAATACAAGAAATAATGTTTGTTCTGTTACCCACCAGCCTTTACTAATATTAACCCATTAATCTAAGTTACCTAGTATAGGCAAAATAAAGCAACAAACAGATTCGTGCAACATTTAAGACAGAAAAATAAAACATAAGCACACAGAAATAAGCACATGCCATTAACAAACGGCCGCATTTAGTTTTGACATGACAATAGACTGGATTAATTCATTAATCTTCACACACATGCAAATGCAACATAATGCACGTTTATGAGCACACATATTAGTTTTCCCACATGTTCGTGTAAATGTAAATTTTAATCTAGGTTGGTTAGTAATTCTCACTACACACTTTATTAGTGTCATTAATTTATTATGGAAGTTTAACTTCATATTTTTTTTTTTTATTGATTCAGTTCAAAGCCACATAAAGCAAACAAATTTATATGACAATTGCACAGTCATAATCAGATATATATAACAAGCAGACCGTAAGGCATTATATATAAACAACAATATTATCATGTTTTCACAAAAAAAAAAATCAATCATTTTTATCATGAGTCCAAATGATCAATCATTGCCTGCCAAATTTTATACCCTTTTTGCATTTTGCTAACAGATCCAATCCGATAAAGATTGTATTCTAAATAAAAGACATTATAAAACTTTGCGTGCCACATTTCATATATAGGAGCTTCTGGCTTCAGCCACATTGACATAAATATCACATTTCTATTATTTTGATATCCTAAAAATAAATTATTATCATTAGATAAACCAAAGATGATCATCTCTCTTGAAATTATAACATCACATTTAGTAATATGAGCTAGAATTTTTTCTATAGATATGAAAAAGGGTTTTAACACTAAGCAATCTGAAAATATATGTACAATATCTGCTTGATCAGATTGGCATCTATAGCATTTCCCATTATTAGCATTACCCCATTTCATCATTTTAAATGGCGTATGATAAAGATTAAATAAAGTTTTATAATGTTGTGAATATAAATTGGCAGACCGGATAATTTTATCCGCTGTAGAAATGGATTCTAGAAAGGGCACGACCAGTGTGCCCATTCTATTACACCATTTGGATTCCTGCGATCCCAAATCGTCCTGGTATCGATTCACCAACTGATTATATATAATTCCAATACGAAAAGGTTTTTTGAGAGTGTCAATAAAATTATTGTGACAAAGCGGTAACACATTTGGGTGTTTGAAAATAAAATCACGTATTTGTAAATACTTAAAGAAATCATGTTGAGAAAGATTATAGCTGTTTTTTAACTCCTGAAACGAGGCAATTGTACCATCCTTGACCATATTGCCTAAAGTTAATATACCCTTTTGCCCCCATATACCCATAGTATGATCCCAGAATATTGAAGGAAGCAGTTCTATAGAAATACATGGGGTATAAAAATTAATAGGTCCAAATAAGGTAAGCTTCCGAATAAACCGCCATCCTTTAAATGCAGCCATCACCAGTTTGAATCTAGTTCTTTTATAATAACTGGGTTCTAGAAAACGAAGTAGCATTTGCTGAGATTGTGGGCCTATTAAAAGAGAAAAGATATCAGGGCACTCAAATATAGGTGGGGTTCCACCGATCGCAAAATATTTGATATTCTGCATAAGACACGCTATGTAATATAATGCAAAGTTTGGAACTCCCCAACCCCCACGTAGTATTGGTAGTGTCATACATTTAGATGCCCTCCGTGCCGATTTCCAACCCCATAGAAATCTATCAGTTACAGATTGTAGTTTCTTCAATTGTATTATAGGTATCTCCAATGGCACGGATCGAAAATAATATAAAACTATACGCAAAATGGTCATTTTTAAGACATTACGTCTCCCAACTAATGACAAATGTAAACACTCAATTTTCTCAAGTTGGTTTCTTGTAGAATGTAGACTATCTGACCAATTTGCCATGACTAGCTCTTGAAGCGATCATCTAATTTTAATACCAAGATATTTAGCCTCAGTAGTGACCCTATTATCGTTAAGACAGAGTCCTGATGAACATATGACCTGGGTTTTTTGAATGTTAAGTTTATACCCCAATACTTTACCAAATTCACTAGTCAGATTTTCAATCTCGTGTAATGCACTTTCCGGATCAGACGTTATAATCGCTACATCATCAGCGTAAGCTAATACATGTATATTGCCCCCAGGTAAGGCCATAGATTGTATATGTGGAGAGATCATCAGCATTCTTAAAAGTGGTTCTATATAAATAGCAAATAATAATGGTGAGCATGGACATCCCTGGAGTGTGCCCCGAGTAATGTTAACTACTATTGATTCTTGACCTGACAGACATATCCTAGCTTTAGGGTGTCTATACATTACTTGTAGAGCAAATATGAATCGAGGTCCAAACCCCATTTTCCCCAAAATTGCCCATAAAAATTCCCACGCTACACGATCAAACGCTTTTTCGGGGTCTAAAAAGATCAAGCCAACGTTTGCGTGTTTTACAGTTGCATAATCCAAAGTTGCAATGACGCGATGTATGTGATTAATCGTACCGCGCCCAGGAAGAAAGCCATGTTGTTGATTAGAAACCAGTGCAGGGATAACTTGTATCAACCTATTCGCAAGAATTTTAGAATAGAGTTTTGCGTCTGTATTGATAAGAGAAATAGGTCGATATGACCCAGGAAGATGCTGCGGTTTATCTTACTTTTTAAATACAATTATGCTAGCATTATCCCATGATGGGGGGGGATTTCCATTTTGAGCATCTAAAAACGTTGCCAGCATGTCATCTTTAATATTGGGGAACAATATACGGTAAATCTCTAATGGAAGTTTGTCTGGGCCAGTGGCCTTCCCTAGCGCGAGTTCATTAATAGCATTTTCAAGCTCTTGCATTGTGATTGGTAAGTCTAAATCCTCTTTATTCGCAGGGTCTACTTGTGTTAGGTCACACCTATCAATGTATTGATCAATTGAATCACTAGAGAATTCATCTTGGGTATATAAATCTGTATAGTAATCACGAAATACCTGTAGGATGCCTTCTGGTGACTCTATTAAATTACCGTGTCTATCTTCTAAGGAAGTTATCCGTTGTGCTGTCTGGCGCCCCCGCGTTCTTTGGGCCGAACATCTTCCCACATTTTCACCATATTCGTATCGCTCAGCACGGTAACTTTTATATTGACGTGCAATATCCTGACTCCATATCCCATTTATTTTAGCTTTGCATTTGGCAACTCTGGTTTGTGCTGCACTACTATCTCGGTGTAGGCTTATTTCATGTGTAAGGTCTAGCTCTGCATTTGTTAGATCCTGCAAAAGTTGTGTCATCTTTTTTTTCCCTTCCTGTTGCAAACTCCAACCATAGCTGCAAGTCTCCCCACGTAGGCCTGCCTTAAAGCAATCCCAAACCATTGCATAAGAGGTAGAGCCTCTATCAAGATCAAAAAAGTGTTTGGCCCATGTTACAACTTGTTGGACATACGTTTCATCTAAAAGCAATTTCCTATTGAATGAAAAAGACCTTTTAAGCAGGGGCACATCTAAAACAATAGGGGCATGATCAGATGTGATGCGTGGCATTATGAACATTCTTGATCCCTCTGCCATAAACCGAGGTAGAAAAATATAATCAAGGCGCACAAATTTCTTATGAGGTGAAGAAAAAAAAGTACATCCGGGATCACTCGGGTTAGCCAACGGCCATCCATCGATCAAGCCATGTTGAAATAGTAGTTGCCGTAGTTCTTTAAATACTTTAGGTTTCCTACCTACGTAATGGCTAAACCCCCTGTCCCAAGTATTCAACTCCCCATGGATATTAAAATCCCCCAGTAAGAAGAGTGGGGTCCGCCATAAAGCCAGTTCTACATTCAAAAATTCTATCACAGCAGTGTCATCCATATTGGATCCATATACTGTACATATAGTAACCACAGCATGACCTATAACACATTCAACAATTGCCCAACGCCCCAAGCTATCCACTTTGCTTCTACCTGTCGTAGATATAGATTGTCGCCCCAATATGGCCACCCCTCGATTCATTGTAGATTGTTGGGAAGCCGCAAATACCGAATACCCAAGGTCATTCAAAACTTTTCTATTAGTCCATGGTATATGCGTTTCTTGAAGACATATTATATCTGGTTGCATCAAACAAATTTCATGGCTATTAAATACATACCATGCATATTTACACCCAAAGCAAAACAATACGTATGTTCTAAACATTTTGTGACTTTGACTGAATTTTTTCCCCCCTGTTTCTCCCAAACACACCCCCCGTGCCCCCCCAAACCCACTCCCCCTACCAAACCCCCCCCACCCCTTGTGACCCTCCCCCAACATTAAGGCAAAGGGGCCAATCGCCCCGTTGATGCTTGTGAGATCCTCTCTCAAGCTTAGAAGAGTCCGTTAACCAATAAAGATCAAGCATGAGATATAAACAATATACCCAAATAGGAATTTAAGATTAGTACATTTTCTCATGCTAAAGAGTTTAGATATTCCTTCGCTGGAGCCTCCATTGTAAAAAAACGATTCTGTCCTTTATATATAGTTTTTAGGGTAGATGGTTGAAGGAGAAAAGCTTGAGCACCCTGTTTTTGAAATGGCTCGATCAGCTGGCGCAATCTCCAGCGGTTTTCTACGGTAGCATGACAATAGTCAGGGCGAACAAAAAATTCAATACCCTTTCCAGATCGCTTTCTATCTGGTCTTGCAAGATCATACACGTTTTGTCTCGCCAGAAAGTTATTAACAGATATCAAAATTGCACGGGGGAATTGTTGACTTTGATTGGCCCGTGGAGTTTGCTTACGAAACAGAAAACGATGAGCCCTTTGAATCTCTTGAGACCACTGCCAGTCTTTAACCTCTGGGAAAGCTTCTTCAAAAAGTTCTACTATAAACTGTCTCACATCTGATCCCTTGCGTCCTTCAGGCACCCCCAGAACTCGTAAGTTATTGCGGCGAAGCCGATTTTCCAAATCCACCAGCTTGATATTCACGTCATCTTTCTGAGCTTTGATTCCATCAATATCAGTTCTATTAAGTGATGCCTGATCTTCTAATGCAGATATACGACCTTCCGCTTCTGTCATCCTATCGGTAAAATCATTGCATGATTTTGCCAGCCGACGTACAGTATTTTGCAGTTTTCTACAGGCATTGTGAGTTTTCAGATGTTCAGCTCTGGCCTCCGCGATGGCTTTCAAAATAGTGGAAGTTTAACTTCACAAGCAGAAATAAATATATTTCTAAATCTCGCTCCATCACAGCGAATAACTTTTTTTTGGAAATGTGAACTTGACTCTGCTTTTTAGGCTTGGAGTCTGCGTTCCTAATTCGCCCATGTTTATATCACGTGCTTTGATCAAGAAAGGGTGCAGTGGGCTGAGCGTTGCACTCGCACCCTGTTAAGTTAGCATGGGTTTATTAGAAGTTTCCACGCCATTTTTGATTTCCTGCTCTACTTTGCACACTACACGTACTTGTGATATTGTTTAGAGAAGGCTGAGTATTTTGCTTTATATGAGAATAAATTGTTATGCTAGATTTGTAAACTGCCTCGCCAGTTTTGTGTCTATAGTGAGAGCATGGAACATCAAGGTTATCTTGAATACTGTGTCTGTTATTCAGAATGATCCTCGCACGTTCGAGCCATAATACATATGGAGCTGTGGCCACCTCTGATACTTGCGCGTTTCATAATCCATTGTGGAACCAAAGTTACACACAGTTGGAGAACAATCGTATCTTGACAGTTTGTGGAGCACTGAATGTTATCCACTACTGCTGAGTACCAGAGGTATAGGTCTGCCCATGTAATCCTATGAGACTTTCTGTAGTTATAAACTAATCTGCTAGGTAGGGAGGGTGAAATGTAGGTATATTTTAAATGTGTTTACCTTTAGCATTATAGGATGTTTTTTCCGTTTGTATTTCATAGAATAGTAACAATAAAATCATGATCACTGAGGCCAAGAATAAGTTCTACTGTGAGAGAATAGAACTATCTAAAAACTCCAACAAGGCCTTGTATGAAACCACCAAACAGCTAGCAGGCTACTCGCCCAATTTACATCCTCCCCCTTCCCAGCCGCTTTGTGATGCACTGGCTAATTTCTTTTTTAGCAAAGTCAATGACATCTATGCAGCCTTTGCCAATGGTGTTAAAATCACCCCTAAAACTACCTCTGATCTGGCTTGCAACATTAGAACTACCCCCTTACTCCTTCAGTTTGCAGAGGTCTCTACAGCCCAGATTAGGGACATTATGTCTTCCATTAAGACGGGTTCTGTTCTTGACCCATGTCCCCTTAAAGTACTTACCCCGGTGATTGAAGTGGTACTACCTGTTATCACCTTCATTTGTAATACCATGATTACTTCAGGTGTCTACCCACTCACGCTAAAAAAAACCCTAATAAAACCACTGCTCAAAAAACCGAATCTTGACATGGACAAACTTAAGAGCTATCGGCCCATTGCCAGCCTCCCAGCCGTGGCCAAAATCGTCGAAAAGGCTCTGAATCTCCAACTTTCAGCCTTTATAGAGGAACACCACTTGCTGGACGATTCCCAGTTTGGCTTTCGTCAATATCATGGGACGGAGACGGCACTGATTAAGGCCACGGAGGACATTATAACTATTCGGGATGCCGGGGGAACAGCGGTCCTTATATTGCTGGACCTGTCGGCGGCCTTCGACACGGTCGATCACACCATCTTGATCGACCGTGTCGAAAGCATGGGTGTTCAGCAAAGGGCTAAGACTCTTCTGGCCTCCTTCCTGGAACAAAGGACACAGGTGGTCACCATAGGATCTTTTCAGTCCTCCACCCTTTCGTTGCCATGTGGAGTACCACAAGGCTCATCCCTGAGTCCGACACTCTTCAATATATACGTGTCGGACCTGGCCAATGTCATCCGAGCCCATGGGATGAGCCTTACATCCTATGCTGATGACACCCAGTTGGTCCTTGCCATCAGGAATAATGGCCAAAAAATATCAGACGAATTCAATCTGGGCATGGAAGCAATAGGGAATTGGATGGCTTCCAATTGCCTTAAATTGAATTCTGACAAGTCCGAAGTTGTTATTTTCGGAAATCCGATGCCGGAATGGTCTTCCCGCTGGTGGCCACTGTCATTGGGTCCCCCTCCCACCCCTGTGAGCAGGGTGAGGAATCTGGGAGTTATGTTCGATGACCGCCTTACCTTTCTCCCCCATGCTAATCAGATCACCTCCTCCGCTTTCCATAAGTTACGACTTATAAAAAAAATTCTTCCTTTTCTCCCGGCCACAGCGGGTAAAACCTTGATAACATCCTTGGTACTGTCCACTCTGGATTATTGCAATGCACTATTTCTGAACACTCAAGAAAGAGTTCTCAATAAAATGCAAGCCATCCAAAATGTGGCTGCCAGGCTTCTGGGAGGTGTCCCCAAATTCCACTCAGTGTCAGGAGCCATCAGGGAACTCCACTGGCTTCCCATCAGAAATAGAATTAAATTTAAATCCCTCTGCATTGTCTATAAGGCCTTGCATAACCAAGGACCAGCCTTTCTGATCCAAAATCTCACTCTCCATCGTCCCCTCAGACCCCTTCGATCTTCCAATCTACACGAGTTAGTGGTACCTCGTGCCAAGCTGGTGTCTTGGGGTGACAGAAGATTCCTCGTGTCAGCACCTAGACTCTGGAATACACTGCCACATGCTATCAAAACTAGCCCGTCTCTCTGGTCTTTCCGAAAGCAACTCAAGACCTGGCTCTTTAATCAGTGATTCCCTCTTTCCCTACTTGGCTGAATATAGCAGAGATTTTAGCGCCGAGATGCCCAAGGGCCTTCGCTCGCGCTCTATAAATACTATAAATAAATAAATAAATAAATAAATGCTGACAACCTTGTTTCTGATAATATGTTTGGTTGTATTTTCTAAGGTACTGTGCATGAGATTATGGCATTAGAAATAAACATTTCAAAGTTGCACGTGTCTTTATTTACATCTTGTTTTTGACTGGTGTAAGATTATATTGAAAGAGTGTTTTTGTTATCCACTTTACTTCATGTAATCTAAGTCGCATGTTCTGGGTTGAGTAGTCATTGGTGTTTTTGCTCTAGGGCGAAGAACCAATGAGTCACTGATTGCTAGTGTGGTAGGGGGTTTGTGTAGTAAGGTGGGTTTTGGTACACCGTAATTCACTGAGGTCCTAAGTCTTTATGGACAGTTCTGTGTATGAGCAGAATTCCTGGAACAGTAGTTACAACAGAAAGGCTCGATAAAGGGCTTGCACTTTGAATATGACTATAAAATAGAACAATAGTTGATAATTACAGCTAAGGAATGCAGCAATTATATGTGTGTATGTGTGGATGATGTGTAGATTGAGTGGAAAATGAAAAACTTGAAAAATAAGAAAGGTTGGAGAGACGCAAACTACTCACTGCATTGTCAGTGAAGTGGATCTTTGGATTTCCAGGTCATTACACATGGATTCAGCAGTGGGAGCAAGAGAAACTAGTACAACAACTAAGGAAGAAAGCTAGTGCATAAAGTACACACAGTTGGGCAGATTTACAAGGTCGTGGGAAAAATGATGCAAAAATGGCGCAAGGGGCTTGTAAACCTGCCGCAGTGTGTGGTAGAAAAGACGCAAGAAAGGACGGAAGTGTGCACTTTACCCGCTGCTATTCATGGGTAATAGTTACCAAGAAGGCTGAATAAAGGGCCTGCACTTTGAATTTGAATTAAAGAAGAATAATTGATAAGCTTAGACAAGAATGGTAGCAAGTAGGTGTGTGTATTTGTGGTTGTTGTGTTGATTGAGTGGAAGATGACTAAGGTGAAAAATTAGAGAGGTTGCAGAGATGCAAACTTTCCATTTTCTGTAAAGGAAGTGGGTGTTTAGTTTACCAGTGCATATATATATTCACTGAAATAACAATAGGTTTCAGGCACGTTATAGTTAGGAATTAGCATTTAAAAAACCTTAGAAATTCACTGAAAAAACCATAGGTTTCAGCCACGTTATAGTTAGGAATTAGCATTTAAAAAACCTTAGAAATTCACTGAAAAAACCATAGGTTTCACCCATGTTATAGTTAGCTGGACATTTCTCTCATACAAAACCATTAAAATTCCCCCGTTATAGTTAGATCAGCTAACTATAACTCGCGTGCCCGCAATGCACTGCTGATGACGTCACATATTACATCACTCATCCCATGGTCAGTGACATCACTGATGACATCTTAAATGACATCACTGATGACATCACTGATGAAATCATCCATGTGAAAGAGTGGCAGACCTCCTCTCACCCTAATATAATGTATAATACACACATTCAAAAATAGATACTAACATTTTCAAAAAAATGAAGACACCAATACCAGTAACTACAACCTATTCAGTAATTCCAACATCTACATACACATCCACTCATCCACCAACAGTTCTATATAGTCACTTAAACATGTATTCACTCAACATATGTACTCATACACCTATACATCCTGTTACACACCGATACTCATCCATAGAGTTACTCACACACATACTCACACATGCAAATAAACTATCAAACATCCATTTGTTTGCATATACAGCTATATACACACCACTATACTTACTTTTACAGAAACGTACACATACTTATTCTCTTAAAAAATCAGTTATAGAAACACATACTTATATGGCCGGGATGCCGCCACCCCCTCCCAACACATATCCCCAAGGATGGGAAGTCGGACAATAGTTGAACTTTTGGAAGACGAGAGGGAGTCACCCTCCCGGCTGTATTTATTAAAATATGAAACAAAATTTAAAACATTAAATAAAAGTTTCATCATTATGCATTATGTACAATTTGTCATTTATTACATTTCGATGCAGTCCTGTACTTTTGGCTAACATCCTGAAAATGCATACACTCTAATTCAAATTGTACATCCTAGCATTAAGGGCCAACGGCAAGGTCTTAACCGGTGTCAGATCCCTACTACCAAACTCCCGCCCTCACTGTGTGAGCGGCGCATGCGCAGAGGGCTCTACCCTCATTGCCAACTGTAACTTCCCTTGTCGTGGTGGGGGCCCCCTTTCTACTCGACGCCATCTTAAGGGTCGTCCGAGTTCCCGTATGAGGTTTCTGTAGGAAGGACAGCGTGGACTCACCCCCCCAACCCCACAGTCTCTATCCGCCGTCGCGGATATCCGGCCCCCGGGAAATTAGTAAGGAGGGGCATATAACTGCCTCCCCCCCTGGGAGGGGCCCATGGCCATCTCCCCCTAGGCGCACCATCCTTAGTGGGTGCCACCTCCCCGTGGAAGGGGCCAATGGCCGTCTTCCCCCGGGCGCTCCCATCCATTGTGGGTGGCGCCCCACTCTAGGGACCTTTAAATTACTGCTCACCGATCATGACCTTACCGCCCGACAACTAAATACGACAGTTGTTTACCTACTAAAAGATAAAATTTCACATCATCTTACTGTTATCACTGAACTTTCCTGCAAGAAGAAATTTCTCCAATGCAAACCAAATCTTTATTCTCAAAGTTCCTTCATACACTCTACCAAGGAAAAAAGGCCTATACTTTCATCATTCAGAAAACCTTTATTTTCCTCCAAACTTTTGCTATCAGGGGCTGGTGGGTGGGTCAAAATTGCTGCTTGTTCCGTCGAGGGCTCACGAGCAACGAGTGGGTGCAGCCTTCCGATCCGAGGAACAAGAGGACGATCTTCTGGATTCCCGCTCCTTTATCCATCTGCGGGAGGGCGTGTACCCGTCCCCGATACGCCTACTGGGCGTGGTCTTCCATCGAGGTTTCTAGGACAACCCCTCTCGTGCGGGGGAAGGCGCGCCCCGGCCACGCCGCTTTGGGCATACCAGCCGGGCAACGCCCACCCCGCCCAAAATGGTTTCCCGGGAGGTTCGGGCACCCATCCATACGTTCGGGGGGACCGAGTGGTCGTCCCTTTCCATATGGCCGGGATGCCGCCACCCCCTCCCAACACATATCCCCAAGGATGGGAAGTCGGACAATAGTTGAACTTTTGGAAGACGGGAGGGAGTCACCCTCCCGGCCGTATTTATTAAAATATGAAACAAAATTTAAAACATTAAATAAAAGTTTCATCATTATGCATTATGTACAATTTGTCATTTATTACATTTCGATGCAGTCCTGTACTTTTGGCTAACATCCTGAAAATGCATACACTCTAATTCAAATTGTACATCCTAGCATTAAGGGCCAACGGCAAGGTCTTAACCGGTGTCAGATCCCTACTACCAAACTCCCGCCCTCACTGTGTGAGCGGCGCATGCGCAGAGGGCTCTACCCTCATTGCCAACTGTAACTTCCCTTGTCGTGGTGGGGGCCCCCTTTCTACTCGACGCCATCTTAAGGGTCGTCCGAGTTCCCGTATGAGGTTTCTGTAGGAAGGACAGCGTGGACTCTCCCCCCCAACCCCACAGTCTCTATCCGCCGTCGCGGATATCCGGCCCCCGGGAAATTAGTAAGGAGGGGCATATAACCGCCTCCCCCCCTGGGAGGGGCCCATGGCCATCTCCCCCTAGGCGCACCATCCTTAGTGGGTGCCGCCTCCCCGTGGAAGGGGCCAATGGCCGTCTTCCCCCGGGCGCTCCCATCCATTGTGGGTGGCGCCCCACTCTAGGGACCTTTAAATTACTGCTCACCGATCATGACCTTACCGCCACAGACCGGATGGTTGACCGACCATCCAGTCCCCCCCAACTCCTCCTATAGGTCATGCTTCCTCAAACCTCTCAGCCATGCCACCAAGTCTCCTATGAGTAAATCATTCCCCTCCCTGGACAGGTGAACCCCATCGTTCAGATACATCTGGTCACCCCGGATACATCCATGTGGAATGACATGCAACTGTGCGGAACGGAACAGTCTACCAATCTTATTATTGACCCGTTTAACTGAATGGTTCAGAGCTGACACCGAAAGGCCCCCCTGCCACCTCCTTCTAGGAATCATGTGGGACCAGGCAATCGTGCACCCCGGGACTCTTTTAGCCAACCAGCTAACAGCCGACAAGATCCGTTCAAGTAACACTCGTCTACCCAGCGTCACCAAATCGTTGCCTCCCAGGTGTACTATGACTACAGATGGCGGTGACCTATGCCGCCCTAAAAGTCCCTCGAAAAATGACTCAAATTTGTCAAACACGAGCCCTCCTTTCCCATGGAAAGCCACTCTGAACTCGTATTCCCCAGGTGCGTGAATCGCGTCACCTTCCTTGAATACGTCACCGGCGCGCCTCACGTATGAGTGGCCCACGACCCATGCCATCCTCTCTCCAGTCGGTGATCTCTGACCGCTGGTCTCTTGATGCAGGGTCGACCACCCATTCCGCCCTGCATGGCAGGCCCGCGAAACTGCAAAGTAAACAAAAGACAGAAAACGTGAGTGCAGGTCAATTGATTACTTACAACATGTGCAAGCGCACATACCTCTTGAAGCAATTCGAGGACCAACGGCCCAATTGTTTCACTTCCTCAGCACTCTGACCCCTGGCTGTAGCCTCGGTAGCAGCCCCTATCCTAAAGGAGTGGGTCCCAAAATCGCACGGGTCCATGCCCGCGTCAGCGATTGCCAGTGCCAGCACCCTCTGAAACTGAAATCTCGTCAGTGGGGTGCCATCCTTGTGTCGGAGCAAGCTCCCCCCCCAAGTGGCCGCTCTTAGTGCCAAATAGTCTTCCACACATTTCAACGGGCAGACGGGGGACCCACGCTTGCGCTGTACGACCACACTATCTCCCATAGCCCCCTGGTCAGTCTTGGACCTGGCTATCATGATTACCATCGAATCACCCCTTATCTGGATGTGATCCCTGCACAAACCTCCCTCCATAGCTCTCTTGTTCTTCGCGACAAGCTCGCTCACCCTCATGGCCCCATGAAATGCCAATGTGAACGCTGCCCGGAACAGAACTGTTTCGTAATGGGAGGAACACGTCTCGTCCAGCTTTGCTAAAAGCAGAGACAGTCTGTCTAAGCCAATCGGGTGCCTCGTATCTTTCTTGCAACCCTCAAGGCGCCGCCAGCCGCGAAGGGCTTTCTTCACCAAAAAAGAACTTGTAGGGTCTTTTATGCCGTGTACCTGGGCCATGAAGGAAATGGCCGCCCTATGCCTACCGGCCGTTGCAACTGGTCGGCCCTCCCTGTGTAGTGCTACCAGGTACCCCAGGACGGATTCCTCCTGACCCCAATTCTGACTCCCTACCGGACCCAAATATGTGCAATAGGAACGAAACGCTCCTTCGTATGCTTTCCTTGTCCTGAGGGCTAGACTCGCTGCCACGAGGTCTTGTAATCTGAGGCACCGATTAGCCACATTGCTTCTGGGAATGGAGCTGCCTCTGGGTCTGCTGTGGACAGATAACCCCTGAATGCCTGCATATGTGAACGAGAGAGTGCATCAGCCGCATGGTTCAGTACACCTGGCACATGTCTTGCCCTGAACAGTACATCCAGTCTCATGCACAGCAGCACAATCTCTTTCAACAACCTCAGGATCATTTTGCAGCGTGCTTCCTGTTGGTTAATGCAATCAACAACCGTCATATTGTCGGACCAAAACACCACTGAGCGACCCCTGAAGTCGTCAGCCCATGTCATCAGAGCAACCCAAATTGGGAATAACTCCAGGAACCCAATGTTACCTGTGAGACCGTTGGA
Source organism: Lissotriton helveticus (assembly GCF_964261635.1). Taxonomy (NCBI): domain Eukaryota; kingdom Metazoa; phylum Chordata; class Amphibia; order Caudata; family Salamandridae; genus Lissotriton; species Lissotriton helveticus. The sequence goes on along the minus strand of NC_136069.1, from coordinate 137,508,716 downwards.
GTGCCACCATGTCGGCCATGTTTGCGCTGACCATCGATCACCTAAGATGGCGCCAAACCCCACGCTCCCTGCCGAGTCGGTCCATAGACCTAATTCCTCCGAAGACTCTGGCGGGGAGGTCCAGACGACTCGACCGTTGAAGTCCGCCAGAAATGCCAACCAAATACGCATATCATGGCGAACCTCTCCAGACAGTCTCGTACGGTGGTGAGCCTCTTTGAGACCACCCATAGCTTGCGCGATAGAGCGCGAAAACGGGCGGGCCATAGGAATCACCCTCAAGGCAAAATTAAGCTGACCCACTGTTTGTTGTAACTGGTGCAGGGTCACTTTCTCCCCCCCAAGGCATTGCATCAAGGAAGCCTGGAATTTGATCACTTTGTCTACTGGTAGTCGGAAACACCCCTCCACAGAATCGAGTTCAATTCCCAGAAACTCCAGTGAAGTAGATGGTCCGACCGTCTTACCTGGTGCCAATGGGACACCAAATTCATTCATGAGGATGCAGAAATCATACAGCGCCTGTGCGCAGTTCGTATCACCGGCTGCCCCCAAAAACAGAAAGTCATCCAGATAATGCATAACATGTCTATGCCCTGTAGCCTCGGTAAATGCCCATTCCAAAAAACAGCTAAACATCTCAAAATATGCACACGAAATGGAGCAACCCATGGGCATGCATTTATCCATGTAATAACTTCCCTGAAATGCAAAACCTAGCAGGCGCTGATCCTGCGGGTGCACCGGAAGCAACCGGAATGCTGATTCGATATCACATTTCGCCATCAGCGCCCCAGGGCCTAGGTGGTTCAATATGGCCACGGCATCGTCGAACGATGCGTATCGTACCGAACAAACTTCTGGGTCAATGGCATCATTCACCGAGGAACCCCTAGGAGCAGAAAGGTTATGTATGAGTCTAAACTCCCCCGGATCTTTCTTCGGGACAACCCCTAACGGGGAACAGATGAACTCGGCAACCGGCGGGCAGGAAAAGGGGCCAGCCACTCGTCCTAAACTGACCTCTTTTGCTATTCTCTTTTCTGCCACGCCTGGGTTGTGCCGTACCGATAACTGGTTTCTACAAAAGGATTTCCCCCGAACTTCCCCCGCCGGGATGTGGAAGCCATGTAAGAATCCCTTCCTCAACACCCCAGCGGATACATGATCAGGGTATTTGTTTAACCACGGAATCATAACCATGAGATCAACGGGTGTAGGCAATCGGTTACAAAGGTCTACCTCACTCCTGCTTAGGTCCGCCTTTTCCTCCCGTCCCGCCATTTTTCAATCTACATGCACTTTCCGGGTGTGAGGAATTCCCACAGCCGGCACACACATGCTTAAACTTGCATGTCCCCTGCGGTCTGTTACAATTGCCTCGATTGAAGCCCCAACAGACCCCTCCTTTTCCGCCATTCCCGCCAACTCTAGGCTGATAGCCCCACCTGTGCCTGCTCGAAAGGGCACCCCAGGCTTTTGGCGGACCACTCCGGACCCGCTCCCGCCTGGCGAGGACGTACCTGTCGCCCCTGGCAGGAGTTGCTTGTGCCATGACACCGAGTCCAAACAATCCCAAGACAAAGAAGCATCATATTCTTTTGCTTTACGGAACTTCATGTCATAGCCTTTCCATTCTTCTCCCTCATACATTGAATAAAAATCCATAATGCGATTCTGATAGCAAACCAACTCAGTCATAACCTCAGGTTTACGTTCACCCATAACTGCGGTAAATATAGAGAAGGCCTTAACCCAATTTGTCACAGTCTCTTCCACCCTGAACTCGGCCATCTTGGTGCGCCAGACACTAGGGTGCCACAAATCTTTCTGCGTTTTAGCATACTCCATCTCACGATGGTCCGTTAACAATGAAAACATGTTGACATACTTGTCTCCCCATATTAACTCTTTCGTGGCCAAGGGAATGTGCTGTGCAACCTTTTCCCGCCTTGAGGGTATCGAGCCCTCCCCCACCATTGGCAATGCGAGCTTACCCGGATCGGCTGTTGTTGCCGCCGTCTTTTCATGACCAGCTGCTGGTACTCCCGGCGCCACCTGTGGGGGAACAAGAGGAACACTCGCCTTCGCGACATCTCTCGATTGCCGCAACTGCTTCATTAACACTCTGGCTTCTTCGGCCGGATCTCCCGGGGTCGCTGTGCCCCCCACCTTTGTTTTGAGCCATGCCGTCAACTGTGCGGCCAATTCTGGGGGTATTTCATCGTCCTCGACAGAGGTGACCACCACCGGGATAGGCTAGCCTACATCTAGGCTCTGAACAGGGTTATCGACCGGTACGAGGGGGGCGATGAGAGGTACCACTGGAACTGGGACCCCCCCCGAAACCGCCCTTTCCTTGACCCGCTTCCCTCTTCCCCCGGGGACTATCCCCGGCAAAGCCGGGCCTATAACCTTTTTAGGCTGACCTGGGTCGTTCAATGCGGCCAATTGTTTCTTTACCTCCGCTAAACCTCTCCCGAGCGATTGGACTTGTCCGAGCTTTCGGTCCATACAAGCCATCCGATTCGACAACAGGCGTAACATCCTCTCTGTCTCGGAACCCTTTCCTGCTTTCTTGCTAGGCATGGTTTCGAGTCTTCCGCCCTTGGTCGATCCACGAGGTCCTGAAATCTGTGGGCCCTCGAAACTGAAAGAGAAAAAACAAGATTACCACATTCAAAATTGCTGCTTGTTCCGTCGAGGGCTCACGAGCAACGAGTGGGTGCAGCCTTCCGTTCTGAGGAACAAGAGGACGATCTTCTGGATTCCCGCTCCTTTATCCATCTGCGGGAGGGCGTATACCCGTCCCCGATACGCCTACTGGGCGTGGTCTTCCATCGAGGTGTCTAGGACAACCCCTCTCATGCGGGGGAAGGCGCGCCCCGGCCACGCCGCTTTGGGCATACCAGCCGGGCAACGCCCACCCCGCCCAAAATGGTTTCCTGGGAGGTTCGGGCACCCATCCATACGTTCGGGGGGACCGAGTGGTCGCCCCTTTCCATTTATACAGGAACTTTTTCAATCTCTCACTGTCATATATCCTTACTTATATACATCAATACTCACATATACTAGTTTAAAACATATGTTCTTAGTCATAAATACACTATTGAGGCAGTCATTCACTGAAAGTTTGGGGGTGATTCGTAAGGTGGGGGCTGAGAAAAAAGGGGGGTCCGAAAACGTGTTTTCCCCATGCAATTTTCCGTAGGGACCTTTAGCCAGGGCTACAGCCCGAACAGCTGAACAGAATTACACAAAATTTGGCAGAGAGGTAGAGTTCTGTTCGCAAATTGTGCTTTTTGTTAAATGGTGTAAATTCGTTCAGTAGTTTCTGAGAAAATTGCAAGTAAATTCATAGCAATATCTAGAGACGGAGTTTAGCACGCGTATTGAAATCTGTTCACTTACGAGCGCGAACTGCATGCTGATTGGCTGTGAACTGTCTGTCAACACTCGAAACCAGGAAGTGTTGGCGGCCATGTTGTTCCTCGCTCGAACCAAGTCACAAGAAAACAGTAAAACAAAGTTGAGAAATAAGGGAAGGGGGTAGGCTAGAAGCATTCTGACCCTCTAGGCTTGCTTAGGGGGTGTAAATGGATGTTTAGGCTCTATTTTTTATTTTTATTTTTTAAAGGAAAATCGCGGCGTACGCATATGGAAATACGTACAATTACGAGCAAGAGCTGCATGCTGATTGGTTGTCAATACTCCAAAACAGGAAATGTTGGCAGCCATCTTGTTTGTCGCGAGAGCCGAGTCACAAGAAAACAGTAAAACAAAGTTGAAAAATAAGGAAAGGGGGCAGGGTAGAAACATTCTGACCCTATAGTCTTGGTCAGGGGGTGGTACATGGATCTTTAGGCTCAATTTTATTTATTTTTTAAATTAAAAATGGCGGGGTACTCGTGCAGAACTTGTACACGGTGGAAAAAGTGAAAAAATACTAGAAGTCCGTTTTGTTTATTAGGCCCCGGAGGGGCAAATTACGGGGGCAATTTTAAGAGCTATATTTCTTTGACAGTATGAAAAACTTTCCGGGTTTTTTTCCTGCATCACTTGTACTCTCTACGCATGCGCAGTCTTGTTTGCAAGTGTACTTTTTTTCTTTTTCTTCAAGTTCGCCAGGCAAACCTCTCCTGATTTTAGGTATTAAATTTGCCGCTTTCTTTTCCCGGGTCATATGTGTTATCTGGTGCTATACTTTTGTAATATATTAATAAACATATTGTATGTATATTTATTTGAAATGTAGTGTCAAGGCGCCAAACGTGGATTACATATTCCGCCCAACCGCCATTTTAGTAGTTTTCCTCCGTTATTTTTATTATACCTGTTACTTTCATTTTACCCTGTGCATATTTTCTCTGTGATCGATGAGATGTCGTGCCACAGATATCACGGTGTTTGTCCTTGGCCTCCGATCTTATCAGACTTGTCACACGTATACCTAGAAACTAATTTGAAGGACGTAAGGCACAGGCATTACAACACGTGTTGGTCAACAAAAAAAATTATTAAGATTATGCATTTATCATGTGTGGTAAATGCATACTAGTTGTAAAAGCATGTGTGGAAAAGCGATATGCGTGCTAATGGTTTTGTGGTGACGATCACGCATGCTTATGAACCGGGTCTGGGCGTGGTGGAGTCTAGGGCACCAGGCGGAGGGCCACCCAGCTCCACTCATACAATATAGAAGTAATATAGGATTTTTAAAACTTAAAAAAAAATATTCCATAATTATGCTAGATTAAGTCTTCTGTTAGTATGTTCATTAAATACATGAATATATGTTTTTAAATAATTAAAAACATTTGCGTCTTTTTTGTACGGGGCGCCGTACATGATGTCACACGGAAGCTTTGACGCGAAGTGTAACGTCAAAGGGTATTCGTAGCGTATGCTGAGAATGATTAGCAGTACAAACTATGGTGTGATCACTCTCTCACTGTCAAATCAGAGCACAGGCGCACTATCAGAATGGTTAGAAGTGGTCACTCATTGGAGATCCAATTCAGGTGTGTGGCTTATCCACAGTATAATAACGTTATTTTTTAACCTGGTTAAGTTTGAGGTTTGCATGAAATACTATGCTATTAGCAGATATACATGTTTAAGGAGCGCTTAACTGCATGAAGCTTGGTTATTACCATTTACATGTAGGTGTCTGAGGGAGGGAAAAAAAGTATATGTGAATGGCGAGGATTGCACAATAGTACCAGATCACTCTTTAATTTGTAGACACATGCAATTGCATGGCTCTTGTATATAAGATTTGCCTAATTTGGACTGAGTTTTGAAAGGTAGTCCGACACCTGCTATCACAAAAATGTTCAGTTTACTGGAAACAGGAGTTATTTACTTTGAAATAATGGAGATTGTTGTGCTATGTTAGCAGGCATCGCTTACATGATTACGGTAACTGAGCGTGTGGTTTGATTAAAAAAAGTTGTGTTAACTCCTCTGCCTGGGAAGCTGGATGTTTCCATCTGACTGTCGATTTCGACCTTGAAAGCAGAGTCAACCAAATGAGTCGTATAAGAGTGCTATTGTCTCAAAAAGAGGTCGCTGTTATATCTGGTACAGAAACATTTGTCCTTCATGTAGCAAACACCCGCACAGAAGTGCATGATTTATTAAATACAGACGTGCTCTTGAATTTTGGGGAGTTAATTTAGAGTATCTTTAATGTGTCCTTGACTACGGGGTTACCTTACTTTTTTAAAGTTAGAAGCAGTGGCCTTGTGACTTCTGTAGAAAGTATATTTGGTGTCTTTTTGGGATTTTTTCATTAGATTTTTTCCAGTATCTTTGGTGGAATGCGCTTAATACTCGCATTAGTTGCCGGTGTGCTTTGATTACTTTGTTTACATAAATATGGATGCACATCCTGCAGCAGACGATAATATGTCCCGGCTGTTGCTGCTTCGCAACCGAATGATTAGTTATTACGGAGCGCTGCCTTTGGCTACATTGAGTGCAGCTTATGGATTATCGTTTCGATTTTCCTTTTTCACATACGTTCAACCTGTCTTCCATTGCCTGAGCTGTCATTTCGACTGGGCCCTGGATTTGTGTCTCTGAAGTATGGTGTCTCCCAAAGCGGATTATGACCAGCTGATGAGCCCTTTACTGGTTCATGACGTGCTCTGTTCTGGCGGCGGGATTATGGCCTTAGCAGCGACACATAGAATAATGGGACGTTGGAATGTTTTTGCAGTGGCGCTTGAGTTCTTGGCACGCAGTTACATTGAAGATGACCCGAGTTTTCCTCCGATGGTGATAGAGTCTCCAGTCGTTGAGGAACATGTATGTTCATTCCCACTATTGAATTGGATGGCTGGAAGGTTTTCAGATGAGAACAATGACTTCCTGTTGGAGGCTGTTGCTACATACTGTGCTTACACGCTGTTGGATTAAGACTCTTTGATTTTTCTACGTATTCTTTATTATTTAGTTACTGCTTTCTATCAAACAGCGAATAACTTTTTTTTGGAAATGTGAACTTGACTCTGCTTTTTAGGCATGGAGTCTGCGTTCCTAATTCGCCCACGTTTATATCACGTGCTTTGATCAAGAAAGGGTGCCGTGGGCTGAGCGTTGCACTCGCACCCTGTTAAGTTAGCATGGGTTTATTAGAAGTTTCCACGCTATTTTTGCTTTCCTGCTCTACTTTGCACACGACACGTACTTGTGATATTGATTAGATAAGGCTGAGTATTTTACTTTATATGAGAATAATTTGGTATGCTAGATTTGTAAACTGCCTCACCAGTTTTGTGTGTATAGTGAGATCATGGAACATCAAGGTTATCTTGAATACTGTGTCTGTTATTCAGAATGATCCTCGCACGTTCGAGCCATAATACATATGGAGCTGTGGCCACCTCTGATACTTGCGCGTTTCATAATCCATTGTGGAGGCAAAGTTACACACAGTTGGAGAACAATCGTATCTTGACAGTTTGTGGAGCACTGAATGTTATCCACTACTGCTGAGTACCAGAGGTATAGGTCTGCCCATGTAATCCTATGAGACTTTCTGTAGTTATAAACTAATCTGCTAGGTAGGGAGGGTGAAATGTAGGTATATTTTAAATTTGTTTACCTTTAGCATTATAGGATGTTTTTTCCGTTTGTATTTCATAGAATAGTAACAATGCTGACAACCTTGTTTCTGATAATATGTTTGGTTGTATTTTCTAAGGTACTGTGCATGAGATTATGGCGTTAGAAATAAACATTTCAAAGTTGCACATGTCTTTATTTACATCTTGTTTTGGACTGGTGTAAGACTATATTGAAAGAGTGTTTTTGTTATCCACTTTACTTCATGTAATCTAAGTCGCATGTTCTGGGTTGAGTAGTCATTGGTGTTTTTGCTCTAGGGCGAAGAACCAATGAGTCACTGATTGCTAGTGTGGTAGGGGGTTTGTGTAGTAAGGTGGGTTTTGGTACACCATAATTCACTGAGGTCCTAAGTCTTTATGGACAGTTCTGTGTATGAGCAGAATTCCTGGAACAGTAGTTACAACAGAAAGGCTCGATAAAGGGCTTGCACTTTGAATATGACTATAAAATAGAACAATAGTTGATAATTACAGCTAAGGAATGCAGCAATTAGATGTGTTTATGTGTGGATGGTGTGTAGATTGAGTGGAAGATGAAAAACTTGAAAAATAAGAAAGGTTGGAGAGATGCAAACTACCCACTGCATTGTCAGTGAAGTGGATCTTTGGATTTCCAGGTCATTACACAGATAGGGTGTTGGATTCCACAGTGGGAGCAAGAGAAACTAGTACAACAACTGAGAAAGAAAGCTAGTGCATAAAGTACACACAGTTGGGCAGATTTACAAGGTCGTGGGAAAAATGATGGAAAAGTGGCGCAAGGGGCTTGTAAACCTGCCGCAGTGTGTGGTAGAAAAGACGCAAGAAAGGACGTAAGTGTGCACATTACCCACTGCTATTCATGGCTAATAGTTACCAAGAAGGCTGAATAAAGGGCCTGCACTTTGAATTTGAATTAAAGAAGAATAATTGATAAGCTTAGACAAGAATGGTAGCAAGTAGGTGTGTGTATTTGTGGTTGTTGTGTTGAGTGGAAGATGACTAGGGTGAAAAAATAGAGAGGTTGCGGAGATGCAAACTTTCCATTTTCTGTAAAGGAAGTGAGTGTTTACTTTACCAGTGCATATATATATTCACTGAAAAAACAATAGGTTTCAGGCATGTTATAGTTAGGAATTAGCATTTAAAAAACCTTAGAAATTCACTGAAAAAACCATAGGTTTCAGCCAAGTTATAGTTAGGAATTAGCATTTAAAAAACCTTAGAAATTCACTGAAAAAACCATAGGTTTCACCCATGTTATAGTTAGCTGGACATTTCTCTCATACAAAACCATTAAAATTCCCCCGTTATAGTTAGTTCAGCTAACTATAACTCGCGCGCCCGCAATGCACTGCTGAAGACGTGACATATTACATCACTCATCACATGGTCAGTGACATCCCTGATGACATCTTAAATGACATCACTGATGACATCACTGATGAAATCATCCATGTGAAAGAGTGGCAGACCTCCTCTCACCCTAATATAATGTATAATACACACATTCAAAAATAGATACTAATATTTTCAAAAAAATGAAGACACCAATACCAGTTACAACAACCTATTCAGTAATTCCAACATCTACATACACATCCACTCATCCACCAACAGTTCTATATAGTCACTTAAACATGTATTCACTCAACATATGTACTCATACACCTATACATCCTGTTACACACCGATACTCATCCATAGATTTACTCGCACACATACTCACACATGCAAATAAACTATCAAACATCCATTTGTTTGCATATACAGCTATATACACACCACTACACTTACTTTTACAGAAACGTACACATACTTACTCTCTTAAAAAATCAGTTATAGAAACACATATTTATACAGGAACTTTTTCAATCTGTCACTGTCATATATCCTTACTTATATACATCAATACTCACATATACTAGTTTAAAACATATGTACTTAGTCATAAAGACACTATTGAGGCAGTCATTCACTCACTAGCACACCCATACACACATTCATCCACCCGTACAGTCCTGCACACATGCTGTCTTCAAAACACATACAAACAGTGAGTCAGTCATCTGTGCCCTAAGTAATACCCGCCACCAAACCATACGGACACTCATTCTGATACTCAAAATCCAACTAATAACCCATATAGACACTCGTGTAGCTACTCACCAACCCATGCAGCCACTTATACACAATGTGAGACACTGATACAGATATTTAAATATTACTCGCTAATACATGTATTCACTAAGATACACTTAATAAGTCAGTTATACAATGAAATTTACAAAAAAAACATCCATTTAGACACTTATTTACCCATTTATTCTTCCATCGACCTTTAGATATACATATATAAAAATATATATTTTTCAGATAGACACACATTCAGTGGAGGATGTCATCAGTGATGTCATCAGTGATGTCACTGACCATGTGATGAGTGACGTAATATGTGACGTCATCAGCAGTGCATTGCGGGCGCGCGAGTTATAGTTAGCTGAACTAATTACAGTCAGTCAAGAGGTCTTTATTCGATTTACATCATAAAAGACATTCACATATACATAAAAATAGCATTTTGCATATAAGATAATAAATACATAACAATTTAAAATCGTGATAAGAAAATATTAAATTTAAAGTCAATGATAGACGAAGAGACCCCTTGCTACTTAAAAACATCTTGCTTTAAAAAAACACAGTACAGCATAAAATTCATTTGCCAAGGTTGCGGGTTCGGATTGACCATGCCCAACTCACAAATTTTGCTACACCGATATCAATGGAAGGGGAGGTATCATTTTTGAGAATTCTGAACGCTTCCACAGCAGATCTGGTCCCTAATAACCGACAAACTGGTATAAGCCACACTTTCCTGGGTAACGAATACATAGGGCAACAGAAAAGGAGATGTTCGATATTCTCTACTACTGTTACACAGAAGGGACATTTATCGCTGCCACCAGCTGACCAAGAGTGCGTGAGCCCCCGCACGGGAAGCGAGCCCACACGTAGTTGATGGTACAGTTTACGATCATGTGGCTTGGTGATTAGGTCCCAATAGGCTTCGTATTTGGGAACATCTTTTGCAACCAAAAACTCCATTGTCATGGTCGGACCAATGGACATAACAGATCTCCTCTCCATGATCCAGTGCCAGTAAATGTCCTTAAGTGCCTTTTTAGAAGGAAAAGTCGCACTTGCTGGATCTACCCATAGTGCCTCTAGGTTTAAGTTTTTCAAGAGTAACCTGAGGTGGCAGAACCAAGGCACCCTATGGGACCCATCAAGACCCCTCACATCTTCGATGGCTTCAGCAAACAAGGATAATTCCGGTGTAGTCCACAGGCGCCTCCAAAACGCCAGTGGTCTAAACCGTACTACATCTTCAATAGGCTTGACACCTAGGTCTAACTGCAGGGGTAAACAAGGTGTCGATTGAGGGAGACCACATGCCATTCTCAGAAACCTATTCTGAGCCACCTTCAAGGAGGAAAGATCACTATACCCCCACAGCTCGGCCCCATAGGTGGTTGCAGGAATTACCTTGGAACCATAAATTTTAATAAGCGGTGCCATGGGTTTAGTGAGGGATTTGGCATACTCCTTCAATAAGGCTCCCCCAAGTTGCCCATGTTTCAGGGTCATAAGATCCATCTGTGGTTTCCAGCTCAGATTCTCACTTAGTGTGACACCCAGGTATGTGAAGACCTCAGTTTGGTCCAGGGTGGCACCACACATTGACACCTTGGCCTTCACAGGCTTGGGGCCACGTAGAACCATAAACTTGGTCTTATTAACGTTCACCTCTAACTCATGGTCGCTGCAAAAACACTCAAACCGAGCCAGGGCGGACTGCAGTCCCTGCCTCGTCTTCGAAATAATCAGAGTATCGTCCGCGAACATGAGTAGAGGGATTTTCCTTCCTGCAAGTGTGGGCGCATCCGTTGGAAAATTTGTGAAATACTTAGTCACCCCATTAATAAACAAAGAGAACAGGGTCGGGGCCAACACACACCCTTGTTGGACCCCCTTAGCAACTTTAAAGCTGTCGGTAACTTCACCTGGGCCACCCCATCTTACTTTGGCATAGGTATTTGTATGCAAATTAATCAACAACACCACCAGCTCATTGGGCATTCCAAGATCCAACAGAACTTCCCATAGCTTAGACCTAGGTACAAGATCGAAAGCTGACCTGAGGTCCACAAATGCCGCAAACAACAAACCTCCCCCAAGAAGGACCACCTTCCAATATACTAACATAAACCTAAAAACTTGCTCCAGGGTCCCCATGTGTTGCCGAAAACCCGCCTGCAAAGGGCTTAAAACATCATAATCGGAAATCCAAGTCTGGATCCTGCCCAGGAGAAGGCGGGCCACAATTTTTTGTACTGCATCAATGAGGCTTATGGGTCGGTAATTGGCCGTTACTGAGCGGTCCCCCTTCTTGTGAATGGGGAGAATCTCCGCCCCAAGCCATGATTCCGGGACTTTCGCACCCCTTGCCAGTGCATTCGCCAAGAAAACAATATATGGGACCCAGAGGTCCTGTTCCTGCTTAAACATATCGGCTGGTATGCAGTCAGGACCTGGTGCTTTGCCTCCCGGGATAACCCTTAGCACCGCCCTCACTTCGGTAGGCGTGAAGACCAGAGCTTCTTTGGTATTGATCTGAATAGGATATACGGGGTTGGAGCCATTCGCTTTGAATTGGTTCCCAAAGTACTCAACCCATTTCCTTGGCTCAACACTATTAGCGGGGGATCTATCATGTGGGCAATTTCCCCATTTAAGCTGCCGCCAGAATTTGATCATATTATTGCTCTGACATGCCTCCAGCAATTCCTTCCAGCGGGTCTCATCCCAATTCTTCTTAGCAGCGGCCTGCACAACTTTATAGGATGCCCTGCAACAACGAATTAGGGTCTGGTCTCTTGACCTTAGGGCCGCATGTAGCGCCCTTTGTGAATCCCTACAGGCGCTATCAAACCAAGTTAGGGGTTTTTGCTTATTCTTACTAGGGCCCATATGTTTAATAAAAAAAGATTGAAGGTTTAAAAAGAGATCCCTGTGGAGTAGTGTAATATAATCCAGAAGGGCCGACTCCTGGATGAACCTGCTGATTTGAGTCAGTGCATCCCTCAGCATGCTTCTGATCCTTAACATGACCTCCTCGTCCAGGGCTATTTTGGGCCAACTAACCCTTCTTCTATTGTTGGATATTGAAACCTGTGGCAAGGACGCCTCTGCCGCCATAGGGGTTGCAAAGGCACCTTCTTCAATTGATAAAACCAGTGGGTTGTGATCACTTTCAGCTCTTTTAACAACCACCATATCCAGCAAACTGGGCCACATTTCCACGTTCACCAGGATGTAATCAATGCGCGAGCCGGATCTGCCATTATCAAAAGTCATTGCCCCCAGCCTATCTGACTTCAGACGCCCATTGACTGCTCGCATTCCCTGGTTCAAACATAGACCCTTTAAAAAAATGGCTGAGTGAGTCCATTTCTTGATTGGTTGCAATTCCAGACCAGGAATACCCCACTGGGAGTCCTCATCCTCAGTAAGCAAACCGTCGTCCAACCCCATGGGTTCAAAACAGGTATTGAAATCACCCAGTACCACCCTATTTGTGTTCACCGGTAGTGAACCTAGGAATCCATCAAGCACCAATGCAACAGGGGAGCACTTTCCCCCTTGGACGCCCCGCATATAAATATTCACAATTACCATATTTAGTCCTGAAGACGAGGTTATCCGTATTGCCAGCATATCGGGGTTATCCAATGGGAGCTCCATCACCATTACACCCGCGTGTTGGCGCACCCAGGTTGTTAGGCCACCCACAGGCCTACCCCTTGCACCCTTCGTAGCGGGTCTAGAAAAATTTAAGAACCCAGCACGAAAGATTGGCCCAGGAGCCCATGTTTCCTGGAAGGACCAAATATCAGAGAGATCAATAAAAGTCCCCCAATCCGGCAAGTCTAGCTTTGATTCGAGACCTGCAATATTCCAAGAACTTATCCTTAGTTTAGACGGACACAAGTTGGATACCTCTAGTCCCACTCCTGCCAAGTCAAGAGTGGCAGAGTGTGGTGTGCATGGAGTGAGACTAGCGTCAGAGCGTGGGAGTGAACAACTTGCAGGCGGGACTGGGGGAAGTAGATCACCTGGGATGGCTTTATCGACATTTAAATCAACAATTAGCCCCTGTTCGGCTCCCTCAGCAGATAAACAACAATCGACAGAAGGGAGAACTGATATGGAGTCTGTAGAAAAGCAAGATAAAGGCCAATCATATACTAATTCTGAATGTAGGAATGGTCTGGAGGTGGACATACCCTGTGGACCATCAGCACATTCCCCCGACTGTCAATCGCACCCATCAAAGCAGGATAAGATATTAAATCTGTTGGATGTTTCTAGCGGGGTGAAAGGGATCAGATGGTCCATTCTCCCATCCCCATGCACCTGTTCCAACCTCCCAGGTGGCATACCATAGTTTCTTACTGGCACAGTATTCCACCCTAGGTCTAACCTAGTGGGCAGGGATCTAATGGCCTGACCCGTGTATCTGTTATTAGGTGGCATATACATATTGTGTTGTGTATCAACCAAACCTCCTGAAAAGAAGGGGGGGCACACAAGTGATCTTGGATAGAAGAAGGTCAAATCATGAGGAACTATAGCACTACTCGAATTCCCCAGGTTCCCATTCAATATGAGTCTAACTGCCTCAGGGTCTCTAAAGTTTATGACTATGAGGTCGCCCTTTAGGTTTTTTTCCCTACTGCCCAACCAAGAGATACGCCTAGCATGTACGATCTCTCCATTAACGTAATATGGGAGTGGTCTATTTAGTCCCAGCCAATGCAATGTTTTATTTTTTAGTTGGGAATATCCCTCCCTTTTTCCATCCTCTAGGGTCGGGACGCCAGTAAGCACGACCACAAAGGGGACAGAGTCGGGGGGCAACTCAACATTCGGTCCCTGCATTTTAACTTTAGTAGGTCGATTCAGCCTGCCCTGCCCCGCATGTCGGATAGGGGGTAACAAACTATCCCCACCCCTCACAGATTCTCTGGCCACCGATACAGCTGATTTGTCTGCTGTCACCAGCGGGACCTGCTGGACGACTTGCTGGGGAGCTGGTACCCCCAAATGAGTGAAATCTGGAAGATTGTTAACTCCAGTTGCGCCCTTAACAGGGCCCTTGGCGACAACCGGGGGCTGGGCTGGGGCTTTTGGGGCCTGAACTGGGACCTTCGATGGAGGTGCTGACTTAGCATGGATCTGCGAAGGCCCTGGCTCAACTTTGTCAGCAAACAAAGACTCAAGGTTCCCCAGCCTTTGTTCCACCCTCTTCAGGATGTCCAGAATTGGTTGCATGAATGATCTAAGAAGATGCTCAAGTGGTCCACAGAAGGTGTTGGACATTAAATCTTTCTCTTGAGGGGGGGGGGATGACCTTAATTCACATACTAAATCAATGACAGGCCTTGATACTGCTGTGGCCAGAACCTCTATGGTTGGTGATGCCGGCACCACAGAGGTAGAAGAAGCTACCACAGGACTATCTTTATCCTTATACTTGGATCCAGCTGTAACATTCGATTTTAATGATTTACCAAATTCTGAGTGGCTAAGCTTGCTTCTCTGTGGACCCCCCACCCCTCTTCTCCGTTTGGCCGGAGGGGGCCCATGAGCTTTAGATACATTAGGCATATTGACTTTTTTTTTAGATGACTCCCTGACTAAAAGAGAGGTCATGTTAGATACATTTGAGCCTGGTTTGGAGATACCACGGAGCCCCACAATAGGTATAGGTGTTGCGTTAACAACGACTGGGTTGGGGGGAACGTCTCTTAAGAGTAGGGGAAATGTGTCCAGGGACAGTGGGTCCTCACTAGCAGGGACTGAAGCAGAATCCTGCAGAGTACAATGAGGTATCAGTTCCAACGGGGGTCTAGTTTTCATATTTTCGATGGAGCGACGTCGCTCAGATCTACGATCAGCCAACTCTATATCCTTGTCCATCTCCATGGATGATCTCAAGAAATAGCCCTCTAGAGTTCCTTTACAACTACTCCCCGCTGAGGACGATTTATCATCTGTAGAAGTCATGGTAAAAAGTCCTACCTTCCCGTTGGCCTGGATGGCTATCACAGATGAACGAGGGGTATCCCGTCCCGTCCGCCTCCGTCCCCGGACGGCCACAGACGGCCCACCCTTTGCCCGGGCTTCGCCCGGCGAGCCCGCGCGCGTAGACCCGCGACGCGGGTGCAAACGCAAGTTTATAGCGCCTCCGGGCGCCAAGGGTGAAGTATTCGGCTCCGCAGCAATGCCCCCTGGGAAGGCTAGTCCTCCGCTTGGCGGCCGCTAAGATCAGCTGTGCGGCGGCGGGAGGACTAGCGCTGGTGCAGAAGTAAGGGGCCAACGAAGTTTGCAGGGCGGGAGCAGCCTCAGGTAGAGTCAAGAATCAAAATGCAGAACACCCCGCTCTGCCGGTGCAAACGCAAGTTTATAGCGCCTCCGGGCGCCAAGGGTGAAGTATTCGGCTCCGCAGCAATGCCCCCTGGGAAGGCTAGTCCTCCGCTCGGCGGCCGCTAAGATCAGCTGTGCGGCGGCGGGAGGACTAGCTCTGGTGCAGAAGTAAGGGGCCAACGAAGTTTGCAGGGCGGGAGCAGCCTCAGGTAGAGTCAGGAATCAAAATGCAGAACACCCCGCTCTGCCGGTGCAAACGCAAGTTTATAGCGCCTCCGGGCGCCAAGGGTGAAGTATTCGGCTCCGCAGCAATGCCCCCTGGGAAGGCTAGTCCTCCGCTTGGCGGCCGCTAAGATCAGCTGTGCGGCGGCGGGAGGACTAGCGCTGGTGCAGAAGTAAGGGGCCAACGAAGTTTGCAGGGCGGGAGCAGCCTCAGGTAGAGTCAGGAATCAAAATGCAGAACAAAATGCAGAAAACCTAACTAATTACAACAGGAGAATTTCAATGGTTTTGTATGAGAGAAATGTCCAGCTAACTATAACATGGTTAAAATTTTGGGTTTTTTCAGTGAATATATTTATATATACATATATATATATATATAAGAAACCAAAGTTCTTGTGCATCACCAGTCACGCTCACGGGTGGGTCAGAGTAGGGCTCCCGGTCACCCACTATATTCACCAAAGTACTCCATTCAATCGAACAGACGTCTCGGACACTCCAAAGTTGCTGTGCATGTAATATTTAATCAGCAGGAAAACAACGCGTTTCGCATTACAGCTTGATCAAGTTTACAAATTGTCACCAAACAATTGTCCTTTTACTCTTTCAATCAACATAGAAAGTGGACTATCACCCAATGTGTAAAATATGGTACTGGTTATAGCGGACATTTTGGAAGAGTCAACGTATAATGTAACATATCAATAATTTACATTCAAAATAGGAATTAAATTAATGACGTTGTGCCACCAATGTTTTCATTTTACAGTCAGTATCCGTGTCTCTCAATTGTCGCCACAGAATCGAAATTATATGTGTCAGTATTAGTATACCTCTACTTCCGGGCACAATAAACGAGCTATTATAATTTTTCGTCTATTTTAAAAGACATTAACGGAACATTTGTTCATTATCTGGAAAGATTATTATTAACCCCCAGTGGGCTGTGACAATTCTAGTATGTTGCGCCCAAGTGGGCACATAATTACAACACTGTGGGATATCACCATTTTGTTGATTTCATCAGGAACGATTGAAATATTCACTGTTGGATGAGGTGACTAATATAAATCCAGGAAGTGACTTTACGTCTAAGTCAAGGTTTGTTCCTCACATTACATGTGAAGCAGTAGAGGTATTCGGAAAAGGGGGTATTAAATGACATAAAAAAATTGAGAACAATATGATTACCCAACAACATGAAAAATCTCTCCCCTGAACAGAAACAGGCTATTGATGACTTCAAGGATGATAACCAGATTGTTATCCGTAACGCAGATAAAGGGGGTAATGTTGTAGTGTTGGAGAAGAAGAAGTATTTGGCTGAGGGATTGAGACAGCTAGGTGATACATCGTGTTACCAATTATGTACCCAGTCAGATATAAGAAATGTGAAGAACACTTTTGATGACTTACTACAAGACTATAGAGACAGAGGGTTATTGGAAAGGGATGAGTATAAGTTGTTACGATTTGAACATCCAAAAATACCCATCTTATATCTCCTCCCTAAACTACACAAAGTTGCTGTCGATCCGCCGGGAAGGCCTATTGTGTCGTCTATAGATTCCCTGTTGGAAAATACATCCCAATATATTGATTATTATCTAAGGCCATTTGTCATCTCCCTTCCATCGTACCTAAAAGACACTACCCATTTTTTGAAAACCATTGAGGGTATACTTTGGGAACCATCCTTTACACTGGTCACCTTAGATGTGAGCAGTTATACACATGTATACGGCACGACCTGGGTTTAGCGGCTGTAGAACATTTTCTAAAATCCAGGTCGATTTCATATCTTGACCATTCCAAAATCCTGCTCGAATTAATTGAATTTTGTCTAAACAACAATTTTTTTATTTTTGATGACAAGATGTCCCGGCAGTCACAGGGCACGGCTATGGGCACCTGCTTCGCCCCCAATTATGCCAACCTTTTTATGGGTTGGTGGGAGGAGCAGGTGTCCAACCACTTAGCCGAATTTAACGCCAAAGTTGTCCTGTGGCTTGGTACATCGATGACATCTTTATGATTTGGAATGGATGTACCAACTCTGCCAAAGCATTTGTGGGTCTACTGAACAAGAAAAATGTAAATTTGATATTTTCAGAACATGTACATAAGACCAAAATTGAATTTCTAGATATCCAAGTGGAAATTCAAGGGACTGCCATGACTACCAGCCTTTTTCGTAAGAAAACTGCAGGCAACAGCCTCTTAAATGCCAAAATGAGCTAGAAAAAAACATAATGTGTGATCGCTTCAAAGAAAGGGGCTACAAGAATAAGATCATTGCACAAGCTTGCAAAAGAGCCGATAGCACCATCAGAAATGAGTTACTCAACCCTAACAGAATTAAGGTAGAAGAAAATAATGTCAGGTTCATCACAACCTATTCGGACAGGCACATGAGATCAGGAAGATCTTCCATAAACATTGGCAATTCCTTTTGACTGACAATCATTTGAAACTCCATCTAAACCCAAATCCCCAGATCACTTTCAGAAAATGTAGATCACTTAAAGATGATCTTAGCCCAAATGCTGTAATGAGTAGAACTGAACCCAAAGAAAATCCAGGCTTTAAATGCTGTGGGTCATGTAAATTACAAAGAAGAGGGGGTCCCAGTGTGGACAAAAACAACAATTGACACCATTTGCACAATTCAATGAATTAATCAAAAAACAAACATTGGATCCACAGAGTTTTATTCACTGAGGGATCAAATGTAATGAATACAAAGGCAATTAAATAGCTGTATTAAAGGTTATACAGTGCCCCGGGAGGGAGGAAGGAAGTGATAAAAGTGAGGATAAGGTAGTGGCGGGATTGTGTGACAGTAAAATCAAACATTTGAAATTGCGTAAAGCTGTGATTCGTCTAACAGCAAATGCCAAAACGGCTAATAGTAACCAGAATTATTGGTAGGCATATTCCACATGGTATATTAGATATACATAGTTCAGGCGTGGAATTGCCACAGGAAGAATAACAGTCGACGTTTTGACCCTCTTATCAATGCAGGGGAGGTTGAGATCCTTGCTGTGGGGTCTTCATCAGGACCAAGGGGTTGGGGCAGGTAACCTAATGTATAAAGGGAGAGTAAACTAAAATTACAAATAGAGGGGTACAATTCCTGCCTCTTAAATTATCACAATGGTAGTTGGTATAGAGAAGCTAATAGTTGAGAATCTAGTTGAGGTTATTACTAGGATAAAGTGTATATAACAGGATGTTTGGCTCCTAGACAATTTAGTCGCTGTAAACACAGTAATGTGAGACAATAGTTATTGCAAAAATTACAATGGTATGGACCGCATTAGTAAAGAAGGACAGTATAGTCTGACTTGCGACTGATTAAAGGAAGGACTCGAGTATCGAGATACAAAATAGGGCACGGTTCAAGGAGGTGAAACATGGCACAAAGCTAACGTGACAAAGTGGGTAGCTAATAAGACCAGCGCGTCAGGATATTATATCACAGGCAAACATACCACACGGTTAGCAGTACTTCAAGGGGTCAGAAATTGATTGAGGCGTCGTCAGGGTATGGCGGCACCTAAGTAGTAATCATAAAACTTCATGAGGAACTAAGAAAAAACGATACGGTAATGGTAATTTTAAGACAAAAAACGAGGCTTACCGATCGTTGAGCGAGACACTCGCTCGTTGCTATTTATGTAAGGGACGTCACGGGGATTGAATCCGAAGTTAATCTGCTGGAACAAGACAGGAAAAGGGAGTGACCTGCAGTTCAAATATAACCACTAAGTAATTACTGTCAGGGACGGAGTAATACTCACTAGGATTGAACTAATCACGGTGCTCGGTACGAGTGAGTGTAACGCGAGCTCAGTTTCCTGAATACTAAAGTAACCATGGTGATCAAGTCACATGGTCCAGTGGCAGGCAATGAAGCTAGAAAACAGACTCAGTCTCAAGGGAGTTGTCGTGGGATCTTTTACCCAAAATGTTTAAAAGTATAGAACGCGTGGTAAATGTAAATAAAGTTCAGAATTACAAGTACAATAAATTACAAATCACAGGGGCTAAATTGGCATGGCGTACCTCTCTAACATGAGGGTAAGGCACATTGCGCCAGTCAGAAAAGTAAAAATACGACAAAGGTTATGACAGCCAGTTCATAGTCATTGACATTGAAACACACTGGGTAAGTTATACTGATATTGAGACACGCATGAGTCAGACGGACGGTCCATCCAACATCAAAAATTGATTAGCATGGCGTACCTCTCTAACATGAGGGTAGAGCACATCGCAAAGTCATGTTGGTCTACATGTCATACAGTACTTGATCATATTTAAGGGGCGATGTTAAGGCAATACCATTGGGCATACTGATATCTCGGTGATTGATCAACCCACCCAGGGTGAAGATGAGAAATGGATATACTTCATCATGGCAGGGTGGCTAATTGAGAGAATGAACTGTCATGTTCATTAAGGCCAGTAGTGATTGAATCAAAGGAATAGATCCACTTAAGTTCACGGGTGTTGAGAATGTCTGAGATATTGCCACCTCGTGGTCCCAAAGTTGCTTTTTCGATGACAACCCATCGTAGACTTTCAGGGAGATGAGAGTTCAACTTAAAATGGTCTACTAGTGGTGCACCAAGTGTCTCGCAGCGGATCCTGCTAATGTGTTGTAAGATACGAGCTTTGACTTTTTGTTGCGTTTGGCCAATGTACATTTTTTGACAGGGGCAGACGATAGCATAAATGATGTTGTTCGAATTACAGTTGCTAAAAGATTTTAGCTTGACTGTAAGATGGTGATGTTGGAATTCTTTGGTTTGGATTACAGAGTCACAAGCTTTACAGTTCCCACATTTGAAATGACCAGTGACATGTGGCAGGTTCCACAAGGAGGTAATAGTTGGTTGGGTCTCAGAGGATAGAAAGGAGCAAACCACATGGTCCTTTATACTCTTTGCCTTTTTGAATGCATGCAGTGGTGTCTCAGGTTGTTGGATATCCTCGGATACCAAATGCCAATGTTGATTAATGATCCGTTTGATCCTGTTGCTTTTGGTATTAAAGGTAGTGACACAAACGATGCGACTGTCTTGCTGGTTGATCTTGTCTTGGGGTGATAGTAATTCCTCACGGGGATAGAACCAAGCACGTTTGCGTGCTTTCTTAATCAGACGTCTCGGGTATCCCCGGCTGAGCGGTCGACTGGAAAGCTCCTCTGATTCGGAGAAATAATGATCTTTATTGGAGCAGTTTCTCCGTATTCTTAGAAACTGCCCAAAGGGCAGATTGTCGCGAAGTGCTCGCGGATGGTGACTGCTGTAGGCTAGAAGAGAGTTTCTTTCGGTCTGTTTGCGGAACAATTTGGTACATAGTGAGCCAGCTTGATGAAAAATGGTGACATCAAGGAAATCAATGGTGTCACTGTGGGACTGGATCGTAAATTTGACATATTGGGATTGTTGATTCAGCCAAGTGAAGAAACAGCTTAGAGTGTCTTGATTGCCATTCCAGATTATTAAAATATCATCAATATACCTCATCCAGAGGCCGATGTGGTCTCTGAATGGGTTTAATTGATTCAAGACTGAGTCGTCTTCAAAAGCTGCCATATACAGTATGGCTACATCCGGAGCAAAGGGGGCCCCCATCGCTACGCCGGATGTCTGCAGGTAGAATTTGTTATCGAATAGGAAAAAATTGCGAGTCATCGCTATTCTCAGTAAGGCAACAATAAATTCTGAAGGGACTTGTACCGGTGCAGGGCGTTTTTGAAGGCATCGTGCAACCACTGTCAGTGCTTCTTGTTGTGGGATGCAGGTGTATAATGAGACCACATCACATGTGGCAAGTCTCTGGATTTTAGGGTCATATGCTATACTTTCCACGAGGTTGATAGTATGCATTGTGTCTCGTAGATACGATGGAGTGGATTCAGCCAGAGGTTTAAGGAAAAAGTCTATATATTTCCCTAGTGGTTCCAGAACGGACCCACATCCGGAAACAATGGAGCGGCCAGGTGGATTAGTCGGGTTCTTGTGGATCTTCGGCAAAGTATACAGTGTTGCCAGGCGGGGATGTTTGTTGTTCAAAAACAAAAATTTATTCTCAGATAGAACTCCTAAATCAAGGCCAGCCTGGGTGACTTCCAAGATTTCAAGTGCAACGGAATTGGTCGGATCGGATCTGAGTAGTTGATAGCATGAGTCGTCTTGTAGTTGCCGTAGGATTTCAGCTTTGTAGGCGGATGAATCTTCCACTACAATAGCGCCACCCTTGTCAGAGGGTTTAATCACGACTTGGCGGTTATTTGCCAAAGTCTGTAGAGCTGTCTTCTCAAGTATGCTGGTGTTGTGTTTTACAAAGGTTCTGTCATGGAGGACTCGTTGGACATCACGCCAAACCACCGCTTCATATGCTAAGGTCTGGTTGGACATGCTACTAGCATATGGGACAAAGGTTGATGGAGGTCGAAAGCCTGTGACAGATGACTTTGGTTGTGCTTCAGTGTTGCGAAAGAAGTACTTTAATCAAATCTTTCGAAAGAATTTGTAAAGTTTGGTTCGTATAATGAAATTGTCTGGTTTGTAAGTGGGAACGTAAGACAGTCCTTTGCTCAGTACTTGAAGTTCAACATTAGTGAGTGATTGTTGAGATATGTTCACCACTGGGTTTGAGGTAACGTTGATTTCTACCAGCGGTAAGTTTTGTTCCGTGTCACCCTCTCGCCGTGTTGTTCGGGTTGGAAGCGAACTTGCTTCTGTGCTTGGCCCCGTCCAGCATCCCAATTGGTCTGGTTGTGTTGTGGGCCACGTTGTTGTTGGCCACGGGGCCAGGTGTTGCCTCTGCCTCGGGGGGGTCGCCATGAGCACGGGCCTTGTCCTAAAAAAGGAGGGAATTGATGGGGTGGGTAGTTGTAGTCAGGATATTGGTAGTAGTTGTGGCCGGCTTGATCCTGTTTGCCTTCGGAGCTGTAGGATGAATCGGAGAAGGTTTGGAAGTTACGTCTTCCCCGGTAGGCACCGCGACCTCTGTTGGTAAAGCGACCCTGGGTGTCTTGCCGGTAGTAGTCCTCTTGGAGGTATGGGTAGGTCTTTTTCTTGTCGTATAACCGAATGTCACGGGCTAGCTTTTCAAGTTTCCGGTTCTGAGTGGTTAAGTCAAAATCTTTCAGGGTGGCTTCCAAATTGGTTAGTGTATCCTTGGCACTAGCGAAATTAGGGTCAGCAGCGATCTCAGCTTTCAATGCCCTGATTTCAGAGGAGATCTGTTGTACTTGGTCGGCTGCAGTTTCAACACCAAGCACCATCCAATGGCGCGAACAATTGTTGGAAATGTGACTGAAACCTTCTTTAAATTTTGGGACTTCGATGAAGATTGCCGGTTCAATTTTAATTTGGAGACCAACAGGAATAATGTTCTCTTTCAAATATTTTGTAAGCAAATGGCCATGCCACCGTGTCCGCACCAATTTCTTCTCAAGACGCTCAAGACGTGAGATCTTGTCCTTCAATGAGAAGTCAATTGATGGAATATTGGAGGAGAAGAAAATATTCTCAGGATTCTCCAGGAGTTTGTCTATATAGTCCTCAGAGTAGGACAGGAGTTCTCTTTCTACCATATTGTGAAGGTGCAAAGTAAATTAGAAAAGAAGAAACCTCGCAGACAGCCGTCTGCTCGAAGTGGTTTATAAGTAGGGGGGTTACCCAATCATAGTCACTGGGACCTGGGTTGAATAGTTACAAAGAAGAGGGGGTCCCAGTGTGGACAAAAACAACAATTGACACAATTTGCAAAATTCAATGAATTAATCAAAAAACAAACATT
The DNA here is from genome assembly GCF_964261635.1 of Lissotriton helveticus. NCBI lineage: Eukaryota > Metazoa > Chordata > Amphibia > Caudata > Salamandridae > Lissotriton > Lissotriton helveticus. The sequence goes on along the minus strand of NC_136069.1, from coordinate 137,485,059 downwards.
GGATCCACAGAGTTTTATTCACTGAGGGATCAAATGTAATGAATACAAAGGCAATTAAATAGCTGTATTAAAGGTTATACAGTGCCCCGGGAGGGAGGAAGGAAGTGATAAAAGTGAGGATAAGGTAGTGGCGGGATTGTGTGACAGTAAAATCAAACATTTGAAATTGCGTAAAGCTGTGATTCGTCTAACAGCAAATGCCAAAACGGCTAATAGTAACCAGAATTATTGGTAGGCATATTCCACATGGTATATTAGATATACATAGTTCAGGCGTGGAATTGCCACAGGAAGAACAACAGTCGACGTTTCGACCCTCTTATCAATGCAGGGGAGGTTGAGATCCTTGCTGTGGGGTCTTCATCAGGACCAAGGGGTTGGGGCAGGTAACCTAATGTATAAAGGGAGAGTAAACTAAAATTACAAATAGAGGGGTACAATTCCTGCCTCTTAAATTATCACAATGGTAGTTGGTATAGAGAAGCTAATAGTTGAGAATCTAGTTGAGGTTATTACTAGGATAAAGTGTATATAACGGGATGTTTGGCTCCTAGACAATTTAGTCGCTGTAAACACAGTAATGTGAGACAATAGTTATTGCAAAAATTACAATGGTATGGACCGCATTAGTAAAGAAGGACAGTATAGTCTGACTTGCGACTGATTAAAGGAAGGACTCGAGTATCGAGATACAAAATAGGGCACGGTTCAAGGAGGTGAAACATGGCACAAAGCTAACGTGACAAAGTGGGTAGCTAATAAGACCAGCGCGTCAGGATATTATATCACAGGCAAACATACCACACGGTTAGCAGTACTTCAAGGGATCAGAAATTGATTGAGGCGTCGTCAGGGTATGGCGGCACCTAAGTAGTAATCATAAAACTTCATGAGGAACTAAGAAAAAATGATACGGTAATGGTAATTTTAAGACAAAAAACTAGGCTTACCGATCGTTGAGCGAGACACTCGCTCGTTGCTATTTATGTAAGGGACGTCACGGGGATTGAATCCGAAGTTAATCTGCTGGAACAAGACAGGAAAAGGGAGTGACCTGCAGTTCAAATATAACCACTAAGTAATTACTGTCAGGGACGGAGTAATACTCACTAGGATTGAACTAATCACGGTGCTCGGTACGAGTGAGTGTAACGCGAGCTCAGTTTCCTGAATACTAAAGTAACCATGGTGATCAAGTCACATGGTCCAGTGGCAGGCAATGAAGCTAGAAAACAGACTCAGTCTCAAGGGAGTTGTCGTGGGATCTTTTACCCAAAATGTTTAAAAGTATAGAACGCGTGGTAAATGTAAATAAAGTTCAGAATTACAAGTACAATAAATTACAAATCACAGGGGCTGAGTAGAACTGAACCCAAAGAAAATCCAGGCTTTAAATGCTGTGGGTCATGTAAAGCTTGTCACAACAGTACAAATTTCAAAGAGCTTATTGTTCCCACATCGGGGAGAGTGTTTACGATCAAAAAATCACTCTCATGTCACACAATGTACTGCGTGTACATACTCATTTGTCCATGTGATAAGTGGTATGTCGGCAGTACCACTTTAAAAGCAAAATAAAGGGTTTTACAACACCGTAGGGCTATCAAAAACCACAATGTACAATTTCCTGTGGCTCGCCATTTCTTTGATCACCATTTTTAAAATGAGAATCTGTTAAGGATGGTGGTCATTGATAAGGTGAATCTGGGAATTCGAGGTGGAAATAAAAAACTGGCTCTACGACAAATGGAGTCAAGATATATTATTGATTTCGAATGTATGAACCCTAATGGGTTGAACATTAATGAAGAACTAGCTGTACACCTTGCATGATGATGATGAAACTGATATTCAATATAATTGTGAAAATTATCCGCAGTTGGATCTTCATAGGTCTTTCTTTTAAAAATTTCTATGTATTTTATTTTATAGGTACTGTGATGAATGTGTGTGACTATGAATATGGAGTCAATCAGATTTGAATGATGAAGATCAGGCGGCCGCCTATCTTATACAGTCAGTTGAACTTATGAAATGATTTACCAACGAGCTATCTTATTTGACTAAAGGCAGATAAAGAGGATATTGCCCACTGGGGCTTGGACTTTTGTTCATAAATTTGCAATATACTGTAATAATAGCCCATGAAATTATCTTGGGCATTTGAAAATTTCTGCTTTTTTGACCATGACAGCCATATAAGCTTTTATATGTTGGAGCTAAGACTATGTCCAACATATCTAGACAATATCCTTGCTGGACTATGATGGACTATGTAATTACGTGCCCACTTGGGCGGAATGCAACAAAATGGTGATATCCCACAGTGTTGTAATTATGTGCCCACTTGGGCGGAACATACTAGAATTGTCACAGCCCACTGGGGGTTAATAATAATCTTTCCAGATGATGAACAAATGTTCCTAATGTCTTTTAAAATAGACGAAAAATTATAATAGCTCGTGTATTGTGCCCGGAAGTAGAGATATACTAATACTGACACATATAATTTCGATTCTGTGGCGACAATTGAGAGACACGGATACTGACTGTAAAATGAAAACATTGATGGCACAACGTCATTAATTTAATTCCTATTTTGAATGTAAATTGTTGATATGTTACATTATACGTTGACTCTTCCAAAATGTCCGCTATAACCAGTCCCATATTTTACACATTTGGGTGATAGTCCACTTTCTATGTTGATTGAAAGAGTAAAAGGACAATTGTTTGGTGGCAATTTGTAAACGTGATCAAGCTGTAATGCGAAACGCGTTGTTTTCCTGCTGATTAAATATTACGTGCACAGCAACTTTGGAGTGTCGGAGACGTCTGTTCGATTGAATGGAGTACTTAGGTGAAACGCGTCTGTTTACGTTCCATTAAAGAAGCCATAACCAAACGTTCCCCACGTGTGAGTGCGGTTTATTCTTTGCCACTGGATCGGGGCGAAAATTGGAGCTATATATATATATCGTTGAATTCCGTCCTTCCTCAGCATTCATGCAACAGACGGGGACGGACGACTTCGATTGTGCCAATTTTACTTTATTCGATGTTGCCTGCTCGGTATATATATATATATATATATATATATATATATATACTGCCACAACAGTGAACAATCCCAGTCAGTCCGAAAGAGGGACAGCACTCTCTGGAATTCTTTTCAGTGATTTATTTGTGCGAAAACTCTCCCGCGTTGCCGCCTTCCTCGAAGTTGAGATATATATATATATATATATATATATATATATATATATATATATATATATGGTTAAACAAATTGCCCAAGCTTCGAGAGGGAACACGACCGTGCTCAGCCATCCGGCAGTGGTAATGCAGCCTGCATTCACTCCAACTTGATTATTTTTCGCCGACGCGTTTCGAGGTCCTAAGCCTCTTCTTCATGGGCTGCTCAAGAAAGCACACTGACGCAATGCAATTCAGGCCATTTCCGGTATTTTTATTAGCCATGCTCACTCTCTGTTGGTGTTTTGCATATAAGCCATTAATGATGCATGATGGGTATCTGAGTCCTGAATTGCGTGCATTTGTATTATTTTCTTTCAGTAAGTCCAGTTTTTTGCTTTCTGCTTTAGGGAGCGTTTTCAATTGTTTACAATCCTATAGTAGGAGTTAGAGTCACTCTGCAGGCTCAATTCGCATATTGAGAACGGTGCTTGGAAGGTCTCGATCCGTTCGACACCAAAAGCCTCTGTCAGCTGGAATTACGTTTCTTTTCCAACTAAAGATGGTTCCCCTCTCCACGGCAGGACGGCCGTGTGAGATGTGGTTAAACAAATTGCCCAAGCTTCGAGAGGGAACACGACCGTGCTCAGCCATCCGGCAGAAAGCAAAAAACTTAGGACCTCGAAACGCGTCGGCGAAAAATAATCAAGTTGGAGTGAATGCAGGCTGCATTACCACTGCCGGATGGCTGAGCACGGTCGTGTTCCCTCTCGAAGCTTGGGCAATTTGTTTAACCACATCTCACACGGCCGTCCTGCCGTGGAGAGGGGAACCATCTTTAGTTGGAAAAGAAACGTAATTCCAGCTGACAGAGGCTTTTGGTGTCGAACGGATCGAGACCTTCCAAGCACCGTTCTCAATATGCGAATTGAGCCTGCAGAGTGACTCTAACTCCTACTATAGGATTGTAAACAATTGAAAACGCTCCCTAAAGCAGAAAGCAAAAAACTGGACTTACTGAAAGAAAATAATACAAATGCACGCAATTCAGGACTCAGATACCCATCATGCATCATTAATGGCTTATATGCAAAACACCAACAGAGAGTGAGCATGGCTAATAAAAATACCGGAAATGGCCTGAATTGCATTGCGTCAGTGTGCTTTCTTGAGCAGCCCATGAAGAAGAGGCTTAGGACCTCGAAACGCGTCGGCGAAAAATAATCAAGTTGGAGTGAATGCAGGCTGCATTACCACTGCCGGATGGCTGAGCACGGTCGTGTTCCCTCTCGAAGCTTGGGCAATTTGTTTAACCACATCTCACACGGCCGTCCTGCCGTGGAGAGGGGAACCATCTTTAGTTGGAAAAGAAACGTAATTCCAGCTGACAGAGGCTTTTGGTGTCGAACGGATCGAGACCTTCCAAGCACCGTTCTCAATATGCGAATTGAGCCTGCAGAGTGACTCTAACTCCTACTATAGGATTGTAAACAATTGAAAACGCTCCCTAAAGCAGAAAGCAAAAAACTGGACTTACTGAAAGAAAATAATACAAATGCACGCAATTCAGGACTCAGATACCCATCATGCATCATTAATGGCTTATATGCAAAACACCAACAGAGAGTGAGCATGGCTAATAAAAATACCGGAAATGGCCTGAATTGCATTGCGTCAGTGTGCTTTCTTGAGCAGCCCATGAAGAAGAGGCTTAGGACCTCGAAACGCGTCGGCGAAAAATAATCAAGTTGGAGTGAATGCAGGCTGCATTACCACTGCCGGATGGCTGAGCACGGTCGTGTTCCCTCTCGAAGCTTGGGCAATTTGTTTAACCACATCTCACACGGCCGTCCTGCCGTGGAGAGGGGAACCATCTTTAGTTGGAAAAGAAACGTAATTCCAGCTGACAGAGGCTTTTGGTGTCGAACGGATCGAGACCTTCCAAGCACCGTTCTCAATATGCGAATTGAGCCTGCAGAGTGACTCTAACTCCTACTATAGGATTGTAAACAATTGAAAACGCTCCCTAAAGCAGAAAGCAAAAAACTGGACTTACTGAAAGAAAATAATACAAATGCACGCAATTCAGGACTCAGATACCCATCATGCATCATTAATGGCTTATATGCAAAACACCAACAGAGAGTGAGCATGGCTAATAAAAATACCGGAAATGGCCTGAATTGCATTGCGTCAGTGTGCTTTCTTGAGCAGCCCATGAAGAAGAGGCTTAGGACCTCGAAACGCGTCGGCGAAAAATAATCAAGTTGGAGTGAATGCAGGCTGCATTACCACTGCCGGATGGCTGAGCACGGTCGTGTTCCCTCTCGAAGCTTGGGCAATTTGTTTAACCACATCTCACACGGCCGTCCTGCCGTGGAGAGGGGAACCATCTTTAGTTGGAAAAGAAACGTAATTCCAGCTGACAGAGGCTTTTGGTGTCGAACGGATCGAGACCTTCCAAGCACCGTTCTCAATATGCGAATTGAGCCTGCAGAGTGACTCTAACTCCTACTATAGGATTGTAAACAATTGAAAACGCTCCCTAAAGCAGAAAGCAAAAAACTGGACTTACTGAAAGAAAATAATACAAATGCACGCAATTCAGGACTCAGATACCCATCATGCATCATTAATGGCTTATATGCAAAACACCAACAGAGAGTGAGCATGGCTAATAAAAATACCGGAAATGGCCTGAATTGCATTGCGTCAGTGTGCTTTCTTGAGCAGCCCATGAAGAAGAGGCTTAGGACCTCGAAACGCGTCGGCGAAAAATAATCAAGTTGGAGTGAATGCAGGCTGCATTACCACTGCCGGATGGCTGAGCACGGTCGTGTTCCCTCTCGAAGCTTGGGCAATTTGTTTAACCACATCTCACACGGCCGTCCTGCCGTGGAGAGGGGAACCATCTTTAGTTGGAAAAGAAACGTAATTCCAGCTGACAGAGGCTTTTGGTGTCGAACGGATCGAGACCTTCCAAGCACCGTTCTCAATATGCGAATTGAGCCTGCAGAGTGACTCTAACTCCTACTATAGGATTGTAAACAATTGAAAACGCTCCCTAAAGCAGAAAGCAAAAAACTGGACTTACTGAAAGAAAATAATACAAATGCACGCAATTCAGGACTCAGATACCCATCATGCATCATTAATGGCTTATATGCAAAACACCAACAGAGAGTGAGCATGGCTAATAAAAATACCGGAAATGGCCTGAATTGCATTGCGTCAGTGTGCTTTCTTGAGCAGCCCATGAAGAAGAGGCTTAGGACCTCGAAACGCGTCGGCGAAAAATAATCAAGTTGGAGTGAATGCAGGCTGCATTACCACTGCCGGATGGCTGAGCACGGTCGTGTTCCCTCTCGAAGCTTGGGCAATTTGTTTAACCACATCTCACACGGCCGTCCTGCCGTGGAGAGGGGAACCATCTTTAGTTGGAAAAGAAACGTAATTCCAGCTGACAGAGGCTTTTGGTGTCGAACGGATCGAGACCTTCCAAGCACCGTTCTCAATATGCGAATTGAGCCTGCAGAGTGACTCTAACTCCTACTATAGGATTGTAAACAATTGAAAACGCTCCCTAAAGCAGAAAGCAAAAAACTGGACTTACTGAAAGAAAATAATACAAATGCACGCAATTCAGGACTCAGATACCCATCATGCATCATTAATGGCTTATATGCAAAACACCAACAGAGAGTGAGCATGGCTAATAAAAATACCGGAAATGGCCTGAATTGCATTGCGTCAGTGTGCTTTCTTGAGCAGCCCATGAAGAAGAGGCTTAGGACCTCGAAACGCGTCGGCGAAAAATAATCAAGTTGGAGTGAATGCAGGCTGCATTACCACTGCCGGATGGCTGAGCACGGTCGTGTTCCCTCTCGAAGCTTGGGCAATTTGTTTAACCACATCTCACACGGCCGTCCTGCCGTGGAGAGGGGAACCATCTTTAGTTGGAAAAGAAACGTAATTCCAGCTGACAGAGGCTTTTGGTGTCGAACGGATCGAGACCTTCCAAGCACCGTTCTCAATATGCGAATTGAGCCTGCAGAGTGACTCTAACTCCTACTATAGGATTGTAAACAATTGAAAACGCTCCCTAAAGCAGAAAGCAAAAAACTGGACTTACTGAAAGAAAATAATACAAATGCACGCAATTCAGGACTCAGATACCCATCATGCATCATTAATGGCTTATATGCAAAACACCAACAGAGAGTGAGCATGGCTAATAAAAATACCGGAAATGGCCTGAATTGCATTGCGTCAGTGTGCTTTCTTGAGCAGCCCATGAAGAAGAGGCTTAGGACCTCGAAACGCGTCGGCGAAAAATAATCAAGTTGGAGTGAATGCAGGCTGCATTACCACTGCCGGATGGCTGAGCACGGTCGTGTTCCCTCTCGAAGCTTGGGCAATTTGTTTAACCACATCTCACACGGCCGTCCTGCCGTGGAGAGGGGAACCATCTTTAGTTGGAAAAGAAACGTAATTCCAGCTGACAGAGGCTTTTGGTGTCGAACGGATCGAGACCTTCCAAGCACCGTTCTCAATATGCGAATTGAGCCTGCAGAGTGACTCTAACTCCTACTATAGGATTGTAAACAATTGAAAACGCTCCCTAAAGCAGAAAGCAAAAAACTGGACTTACTGAAAGAAAATAATACAAATGCACGCAATTCAGGACTCAGATACCCATCATGCATCATTAATGGCTTATATGCAAAACACCAACAGAGAGTGAGCATGGCTAATAAAAATACCGGAAATGGCCTGAATTGCATTGCGTCAGTGTGCTTTCTTGAGCAGCCCATGAAGAAGAGGCTTAGGACCTCGAAACGCGTCGGCGAAAAATAATCAAGTTGGAGTGAATGCAGGCTGCATTACCACTGCCGGATGGCTGAGCACGGTCGTGTTCCCTCTCGAAGCTTGGGCAATTTGTTTAACCACATCTCACACGGCCGTCCTGCCGTGGAGAGGGGAACCATCTTTAGTTGGAAAAGAAACGTAATTCCAGCTGACAGAGGCTTTTGGTGTCGAACGGATCGAGACCTTCCAAGCACCGTTCTCAATATGCGAATTGAGCCTGCAGAGTGACTCTAACTCCTACTATAGGATTGTAAACAATTGAAAACGCTCCCTAAAGCAGAAAGCAAAAAACTGGACTTACTGAAAGAAAATAATACAAATGCACGCAATTCAGGACTCAGATACCCATCATGCATCATTAATGGCTTATATGCAAAACACCAACAGAGAGTGAGCATGGCTAATAAAAATACCGGAAATGGCCTGAATTGCATTGCGTCAGTGTGCTTTCTTGAGCAGCCCATGAAGAAGAGGCTTAGGACCTCGAAACGCGTCGGCGAAAAATAATCAAGTTGGAGTGAATGCAGGCTGCATTACCACTGCCGGATGGCTGAGCACGGTCGTGTTCCCTCTCGAAGCTTGGGCAATTTGTTTAACCATATATATATATATATATATATATATATATATATATACCAACAACCACTTCCAGCACTTCCTTTCGGCGAACATGGAAATCAATGGACCACCAGGCAGCTCAAGATGAGAGGTACGTTTATTTGTCCTTTCTCTCACTCCTCACATGAGGCGTTTCGGGCATCAAGTGCCCTTGATCACATAGTGAGACAGCGATACGTCATTGTTTTTTTATACATGCTTTTTTTCATTGCTACACCACGTGATGATAGACAGTGAAGAAACATTTGTGTTGCGAGGTTTATTGCTGTGTAATCTTAAAAGCATGAGATCTTAGTATGGAAACAAGATGTGTGCTATACTTCCCTGATAAAAACATCAATATACAGTACCTATATAATGAATGTTGACATCTTTTGTGCAAATTACACAAATGTACAAATCACGCAACAGACATGTGCAAATACTGCGAAAAATAACCCTTATAAAACAATGTCATTGAATCCCAAGGGTTATGTTCTGTACAGGTCACGCAACAAATAACGTATACCTACTGTATAGACACTTGTGCAAATTACCGCATTAATGCGCGAAATTGTGCAAAGTACGCAACAAATCTGTGCAAAATCCACAATATGTCCATATTTATAAAACACCAAAACATACCAATGGAGAAAGGGTCTGAGGGAATTTAAAGACCTAGCCTAGGTTAGCACCCCCTTAAACAGTATATAAACAACAAAGAAACCTAGGGGTCTAGAAAAGAGGAATTGTCTCAAACAGTCATAAATGGTATTTAATACATTAATGACTTATAACTAGTTACAACGAGTGGACAACAATGTGAAATACAATGTCTGCGATGATTTGTGAGTAGAACCCAAAAGGTATTCGTAGGATTCCCATCAAAAACTTGCGATGATCAATGTTATCATTTGGTCATCCAACCAAGGTAATAGAGTCTCTTGATCATTGAGACCATATTCTTACCTTGTACCATAGTCGGGTCACTGCCCACAAATACTTTTTGACCAAGTGATATCAAACTGATGGGAAAGAGTGCAGTGCAAAAATCATAAAAGTGGTGAATGTTAAAAAAGGATAGAGGACAAGAGAAATACATTTATTAGAGATCTGGCCTCTTCCTAATTAAAAACAAGAACAGTCCGTCTTGTTTTTAATTAGGAAGAGGCCAGATCTCTAATAAATGTATTTCTCTTGTCCTCTATCCTTTTTTAACATTCACCACTTTTATGATTTTTGCACTGCACTCTTACCCTCAGTTTGATATCACTTGGTCAATAAGTATTTGTGGGCAGTGACCCGACTATGGTACAAGGTAAGAATATGGTCTCAATGATCAAGAGACTCTATTACCTTGGTTGGATGACCAAATGATAACATTGATCATCGCAAGTTTTTGATGGGAATCTTACGAATACCTTTTGGGTTCTACTCACAAATCATCGCAGACATTGTATTTCACATTGTTGTCCCACTCGTTGTAACTAGTTATAAGTCATTAATGTATTAAATACCATTTATGACTGTTTGAGACAATTCCTCTTTTCTAGACCCCTAGGTTTCTTTGTTGTTTATATTTATAAAACATCATCATCCAAGGATATTTGTTTGTGCAAATCACGCAAAATACAACTTGTGCAAAATATGCAAACACAAGTACAAATTACCGCATACATGCGAATTTGTTGTGCAAATTATGCAAAGATATGTGCAAAAATTACTGCATAATGTATAGATATTCTCAGATGAGTTTAGTCACTATGTTAGGTACTGTCAATGTGTTTCAAGGAAACCATAATTGCGATATCCACATCCCTTATTGCTTATAGTACTAATTGAAAATGTTATTCCAACATTGTAGAATTGATGCATACGCATATACAAAGCCCCAAATGATACAAATGTATGTTATGATGATCATCTATCTTGCAACGAATACATTCAAAAGTGTCTAGTGCAAAGAATATGTGCAAAAAAATTTACCAATAAAAAAATAATTTCTAATTATGTTTAAAATTGAGGCAGATTTGGACGAATATTATGATAGTAACTATCTGTGTTCCAACTGTATCATACTTAGATGCTATCAGAACCTATGTCCCACAAGCCTGTGGGAATAGAAATATTATATTATATGTAATATCTCCTAGATATATCCAATTTCTCACTATTTTTACAGTTATAGTTACTTGTGGTCTATAAGAAGGTGTGCATATCTTCTGTATTATTAAAACCATTTGGAAATTTACTATCAAGATCTAAAATGTATTTAGTTTCCAACTGTCTTAATGATCTTTCTCTGTTGCCACCTCTCCGTGGCACAGGAACAGAGTCAATAACAAAATAGGATAGGCAATTGATGTCTTTATTTTGTACTTCTTTGAAGTGACGAGCGACCGGATATGCCGGATCGCTATATATATATATTCAGTTATAATAACAAAGGTTACAGGGTCGACATAGTGAGGCTGACATTTTGTCCATATAAAATCATAAAAATTCAGCAGTTTTAGGTATAACTATAGTTATACTTATGTTAAGAAACTGTGGCTCGTTGCTTTTAGTTACTTAATGGCATGAGTTATGGTTTTTTTCAGATAACTATAAGTATAACTATAACTGCTGAATTTCTGTGGTTTTGTATAGGTAGAATGTCAGCTTAACTATAATGACCCTGTAATCTTTGGTTTTGCCAGGGAATTTCTATGTTTTTTTTTTAACTGGGGGTTAAATCGGCTGTTTTGAAAGTTTCATCAGGGAAAACATTTAATCTTGTGATCCTCAGGGACCCCTTTATGTGTCCTATGGGGTCAGGATACCTGTATCCTAACCCTCTGTATGTCTTTTACAGTGTATTTCTGCTGCACCTGTATGATCTGCCAAAACAAAATGGCATAGGCAATCAGGGCCTTCCTTTCCTCTCCGGATCCTCTGATGGTGGATCAGTGAAATATTCCCATCCCTAGATACCTATATTTATGTACCTTTAATATCTCTAAAACTACTGAACAGATTTACATCAAATAACTGAAAGAGTGATCTGCTAACCAAATCTAGCTTTCTACTCCACTGTACCCCATTCCACTCTAAGACACTTCAATGTACACATACCACTCCACTGTATGTTTTTATATCCAACTCAACTCTATGACAGTCTATCCCTCTCAACTTTACCATACTGTAGTGCACTGTACTCTCCTCCATGCCACTCCACTGTACAACACTGTAATCCACTCTGTGGCACTCTACTGAACTCCATGACACTTTTCAACACTCTACAACATGTCAGTCCACTCCATTGTACCACACACAACTCCACTATACCACACTTTACTCCACTGCATCCTATGCCAGTCCACTCTTCTCTACTCCACTTCATACCATTCTACTCTACAACATGCTACTCCATTGTATGCTACACCACTCCACTGGATTCCACTCCACTCTACTCCACTGTTTAACACTTTAACCCACTCTGTGGCACTGTGCAACACACCACTAAACCACACTCTAATGCACTCTAGACAATGCCACTCTACAATATCTATACCACAATATGTGCCACTGAACCATACTGTAATACACTCTATGCCCCTACACTACACTGCACAACCCTCTACTCCACTCAATGCCCATGCTCTCGTATAGAGGATGTACAACACTCTACCCCACTGTACAACACTTTCCAATAGTCTACAACACACCGCTCCACTGTATTGTACAAGACGCCACTCCTGTTTATGTCGAATTACTGCCTGGGATATTTGTACATTGGACAGATACACAGAATGTGTGCTATACCTTCCGGCTGAGATGGACAAAATGGACAACTTGTGCTGGTTTTAGCATACCATTTGCCGGTAAATGAATTGACTGGAAGCGTTCCCACCCTAAATTGGTGGTACCGTTTCCTATCACAGGAAAGTGTGATAAAGTCCCAGTACCCTTCGTAAGCAATATCATGTTTTAGCTCCAGGAAGTCTTTTGTAAGAGATGGACTGATCCTGAACGTTTCATAGAAACCATATTCCAGTATATCTCCTTAAAGGCCTTTCTGAGTGGAAAGAGATTAGCTGCTGGATTCTACCACAGAGTATTTAAGCCCATAGCGGTGTAGACTGCCTTGGCCTCTTTCATCCATGGAATTCTACAAGCGCTATCAGCATCTCTAACTTCAAGAAAAGCCTGAGCATACTGGGAGAGCTCAGGGGTAACCCACAGTCTCCTCCAGTAGGCAACAGGTCTAAAACTTGCTACATCCTCTATACGTTAGCATCATAGATCATAAAAGAGGGGCAATAATGGCGTAGATGGTGGAAGGCCAGTTGTTCCCCTCACAAACTTATTTTGGGAGCTTGTTAATGCTGCTAAATTGCTAAACCCCCAGAGTTCAGCCCCATAGAGGACTGAAGCGCTGATTTTAGTATTGTAAAATTTAAGCGCTGGGGCAATCGGTTATGTAGCTGAGAGGCAGTGTTCCTTTGTTAGGGAACCAGCTAGTTGTGCATGTTTAATAGCCAGCTGGTTGGTATGAGGTTTCCAATCTAATTTAGAACCTAGGGTTATACCGAGGTAGGAGAAAACTTGGGTCTGCTCTAGCATAACACCGTTCATAACCACCCTCCCTCTTATAAACTTATGCTTGTGTAACACCATGAACTTTGTCTTATTCACATTGATGATAAGACAATGGTCCTTGCAGAACACCTCAAAATGCTCAATAGCCTTCTAGAGACCTTGCTGCATTTTAGAGATTAACAAAGTGTCATCTGTGAACATTAGCAGAGGGATCTTCCTACCATCAAGTTTAGGGGCGTCAGTAGGATGGTTCTTAAAATACTGAATCACTCTATTAATGTACAAGGAGAAGAGTGTTGGTGCTATTACACACCCTTGTCGAACCCGTCTAGTGATGGGAAACCTATCTGTTACTTTCCCTTGCTGTCCCCACCGAACTTGGGCAAAATTTGCATCATGGAGTTTAATTAAAAAAGCCAGTACGTCGAGTGGCATACTCTGTTCAGAAAAAACCCTCCACATCTTGGCACGCGGCACTAGATCGGATGCCGCATTAAGGTCGACAAATGCAGCATAAAGCATGACTCCTCTAAGGATTACCACCGCCAATAGATTAAAACAAATCTAAAAACCTGATTGATAGTGCTCGTGTGTGAGCGGAACCCAGCCTGTAGAGGGGACAGAATATCCTGCTCTTCCATCCAGCCTGGGATTCCGCTCAGCACGAGCCTGGCGATCACCTTCTGGATGCAATCAATTAAGCTTTAGGACCTGTAATTTCCAGGATCTGAACGATCCCCCTTTTTGAAGATCTGGATGATCTCGGCACCCTTCCAAGTATCAGTTATAGGGGAGCCTTTTGCAATAGCGTTATCCAGGGACTGAATGTAACTCACCTATACTACCTTATCGTGTAAGAACAGTTCAGCTGGTACACAGTCCAACCCGGGCGCACTACCCCTCGGGACCGTGTTGAGCGCTCTTTCGACCTCCATCTTGGTGCTAAGTGGTTAGATAGTTGTTCCCTATGCTTCCCCTTCCCTCATTTGAGCAAATTCTAAAATGCAACCATATTCCTATCTCTGCCGGCATGATACAGCTCAATCCAGTGCTGCTCATCCCAGTCCCTTTTTGCATCGTGTCACACTTTCTTATACTCCACCCTGGCCTTTTTAATCTTGTTATTGTTTTTGGTTCTAATGGCGCTTGCCAATGCTTTGTAAGCATCACTGCATGATTTCCCATACCATGTTTCCGCCCTGGAATTAGGCCTATTCTTGGGATTTTATACCTAAGTTATAAATGTAAATGTAAATGTAGTTGAGCTTATATAGCGCACAGCTACCCGCAGTGGGTTTCCCGGCGCTTGCTTAGGGAACCCTTCCTGGTATTCCCCTGTGAGATAGCAGGGTATCCACAAGGTGAAAGTCAGGCATCCCGCCGCGAGGGGCCGTTGTGGAGATTAAGCAAGCTATTGCCCTGAGTCGCAGAGTGTAAACCCGTGAGTCGAGGAGGCACCGGGGCGAGAATTATCGAGTCCGTGGAATTTTTAGCCCAAGACCCCGCCGAGGCGGGGAATTGAACCCTGGTCCAGGACCGATCTCAGCTTCCGGGTCTGCTGCCTCTAACCCCTGAGCCACACTTCTCCACCCTGAGCCACACTTCTCCACAAGTCCTTTGAGCTTGTTAAAAAAAACAGCATGGATAGGAATAACTTTAGACACCATATCCTGCTGCGTGACACAGTTTTGAAGGTCTACTGTAGCCTTAATAGCCAACTCACTCAACGCAGCTAAATGGTCCTCTTTGAGAATGAAATTAGACCATTTTACTCTCCTTGTATCATTGCTGATGTATGTGTCGATACCCACTGAGCAAGTTTCTAAAGGGTGACTTCCTAGCAGATAATGAGACAGTTCAAGTGGATTGTGGTCACGTTCCACCCTTTCCAATACGACCATATCCTTAATAAAAGACCAGTTTTCCTTATTAAAAAGTTTGTAGTCTATGCGACTACTACACAATCCATTGTTGAATGTGGGAGCACCCTGCTTATCAGATTCCGTTCTCCCATTCACTGCCCTTAACCACTGTTCCAGGCATGGTACTTTAAGCTGCAATGCAGCCTCTGTCCACTTCTTGATAGGAGGTAGGGACAGTTGCAGAATATCCCAAGAACGGGCTTCCTCAAGGGTAAGATCTATGTCGTTACTATCAAGGGGTTCAAAGCAGCAATTAAAATCTCCCGCTACTAAGATATTCCCCTTTCCATTATAATGGTCAAGATACGAATCTAACAGGGCAAGCGTATCCGAAGCTTTACCCCCAGGCTTCCCCCTTGTGTAGATGTTAAAAATGAAGAGGTCCTTAGACTCCGGGATTTGGATTTTAATTATTAAAATGTCACTACTCTCGGAGTCCATCTGTTTGACTTTGTACCTGTCATCCTGTCTCACCCAAATGGTTAAACCCCCCATGGGTCTACCCCACTGGCTGAGAGCGGTGGGCTTAAAAAATTTTAAATAGCCTTGCCTGTACTTCGGCTCCACTAGCCATGTTTTCTGAAAGGTTATAACATCATTTATATCTATAAATGTGAGCCAATCAAGTGATATTAATTTACTTTTTAACCCTGCAATGTTCCATGAGACCAAAGACAATTGTTTGCAGCCAGGGCTTAGATTGCTGCATTGGTAATGCCTGTTAGCACCAGGGATTTCACTAGGAACAGTTATGCCCAGCACAGGACATACAACAGCCTTTGAGACCTTATTTGCACTATTTGCCACCTCTGCGTGATCTTCCCAATTATTGATGCCCTTGGGTGCATCGGTTGTTATTAACAAAGTGCCCTCTTGGCTCTGGTTATTAATTATAATTGTATTCTCTCTAAGGCCCTGGGTTGTAGTTTCCCCATATATTTTGTGGTCTATTGTAGGAGGCAGTCAATCGTTTTCTTCCAGTGTGCTAAGCACCTCAAATCTGTTGGCGATCGGGGCTGCACGATTAATGGGTCCTGGCAGGTTCCAAGTTGTCCTCTCCCTTGCAGCGCTAGGAAGTATACCAGATTGGTAAAAGTATCCCAGCGGGAGAACACTGATAGCCTCTGTACTAATCCGAAGGATCCCAAGCAACTCTGCTCACCATCTTAAATGCACTAAAGAGATGGTTCCCAAGCCCTGTCTTAGTGTTCAAAAAGTGGAGGGCCATGTTCTTAAGTGAGGACCAATGCTTCTCTTCCTGAGGTTGAAGTTTTGGAACATTTGCTAGAATAATGGTGTGGGGGCGATGGGGCGTGGCTAACAACATGGCTGTGTAAGATGTGAGCTTGCTAGCTCCAGCTACCATCGGCGATCTGACAAGCATATCGGCGGCTCTGAGTCCAAATGATTGAATATTTACGATTTTTGGAGGTCCCTGCAGCTCCTGGATGCTGGTAGGCGTGATCCAGGGACGTGAATGACCTGCTTTCCAGAAAAAACAGAGACCGATCCGGAAGCCGGGTGAGCGAGCTAAGATGGCGCTGGCTCTGTGATTCCGGAGACTACGGCACAGTTGGAGGCTCAGCAGATACTGGATTGTACCGTGAGCGGCGCTCCCCGCTCTGCTGGACTGGGCTGGTTCGGGCAGCCGGGGCTTCCGCGACCCCGACTGGGTGCGGGGCTGCCGGCGGGGTTCCGCCCGGACTCCGGAGTGACGAAGAGGAATGCAGAGGAGGGTTGCGGGGGCTCCGGGGCCCGGCCGCAGCCTGTTGGGCCCCCGACGTCTGGCAGGTGGTGCGCGCTATGGTGGCTGAAGCCATTGGGCTGCACCCGCTGCGCATGAAGGTAGGCAGGAGGAGAGAAAAGACTGCCGAGGCCCTGAACGCTGCAGCACAGCCATCCCAGGTCACTGTTTGACAAGAGGGTGAGCCCCGGGAGCAGCGACGGCCGGGTCTGGGCAAGGACGGCCCTCACGCTGCAGCAGATGACTCTCTGGGGGAAAGCCCCTTCCTACCGCCTCTCCCCACTGCCTGCTCATCGGTCCTTGGGCAGACACTGTATATGCACTGAGGCCCCCCCCTGCACCACAACTGGCAATAGACACCGGGGAGACTAAGGAAGAAGGCCTACGCTACCATATCCTGGTGTGGGCTAGAGGGGGGATGAGAGCCAGCATTGAGGAAAGAAGCCTTCATGGCGGACGCCTAGAGAGAGATAGGTCGGATCAGAACTACAGAAGGCAGTTTCCGGTGTTCGAGCCTGGTGAAGATCCCCCGAGGAGCTGCGAAACTCTGATTAATTGGGGGTGTCTGAGGCGACCAGTGGAGCAGCATGGAGAAGGTGGGAGGGTCGGAGCGCTTGCCAGGAGCAGGGATCGGATAGAAGAATTGTGGCAAAACCCCCCGCTGTGGACAGGTGGTGTGGTGGATAGTGGAGAAGCAGCCCCAGTTGACTGTGCTTGGAAGGGGCTGGGGCGAGCTGCATGGACCCGCAAGCTGGGCTTTGAGACCTCTTGGAAGTGGGACGATGGTGGTGTTTGCGCCTCCCGCAGGGACCTGAAGGCGAGGAGTGCTTTTGTGCCACTCGTGGTGCCTGGGCCGACGCTGGTTTCGGACAGTATCACCTGGAGGCATTGCAGGCGGCGGTCGGTGACACGTGCTACTGGGAACCCTACACGACGCCGGCCCAGAGCAGAGAGATCCCTGTGGGGGAGAGACAGTAACACAGCCCACGATGGGCACGAAGAACCTGGACCCCAAACCCCCCAAACAAGGAACCCTGACACGGCCCTCCTGATGAGTGCCATACAAGCATCTCGTGAGGCCCTTGAAAACAAAATCGGAGAGGTGGGAATGGAGGTGATGCTCCTACGGCAGGACCTCTGCAACTTAGCCGAAAGAGTGACGACCCCACGGAGACCAGGATAGGGGAGGCGGAAGACCACGTGCAGGACTTGAAGAAGGGCCTGGTGGATCTACTAGCCTCACATAAACAACTCCTATGAAAGTTAGACGATGCAGAAAATAGAGCGAGATGGACTCTAACTCGTGATGAAGGGACAGCACGGGTCAGCCAAATATGGACAATGTAGCCGAGAGCACGCAAGTTGAACACCCCCCTTTTATAACTGTTTGTTTTGACAGTATTGGTCTGCTTTTCTGCTTGTGCTTTATGCCTTCTAACAATTTTCTTGCAGGAGGTGAAGCGGGCACGTTAGTAGTTGGGGTGGTAGAGGGTGGGCGACAGACCTCATTCACCTGGACGGCTGTATCTCTGTCTTTATGATGGCGATGGGTCCGGACGGGGGAGAGGGGTGGGGAGGGGGGAGTTTCTGGGGTGAACCAGTTGAGGGGTTGGGGAAGGGAGGGGGGCATGCAAAATACGGCAAAATAGACAGATAACGGGCTTTAAAATTGATCAAGGTGATGGCTATGAAGAGAAAATTTCGCTATACGCTAATGACATCCAGTTACCGCGCATGTTTACTTTGTTGGGCCAATATGGGTCACGCTCAGGCTATGCTATAAATTGGCACAAGTCGGTCCTGTACAGCCCCGGGGTTGAAAGCTTGGGGCCAGCCTTACCCGCTGTGCTACGGGTGATGACTGTGACATATTTATGGATTTATATGACAAGCAACCGTTCTATCTCGTATACGAAAAATATCCAACGAGTTCTCACAAATTTTACGGGGATGCGCTCAGATGGAAGACCCTCCCCCTCACAATACTAGGACGGGCGGCAATGTATAAAATGATCACCCTGCCGTGGTTCCTTTATGCATTGCAAAATGAGTACTTCCCCCTTCCTCGACAGGTTTTTAAAGAGATAAACGAGGGACTTAGAGAGTTGCTTTGGTTGGGGAAATAGCCTAGGATAGCCCTGGAGACCCTACAGAGGAACCAATATAATGGGGGGATTTCCCTACCCAATATTGAGGCATACTATTGGGCAGAACACCTGGCGCCGATAAATGACTGGCTACATGCCCCGGCAGATCACCCCACATATGGACTGGAAAGGGGGAAATTGGAACATCGTACATGTCTACACTACATATATGGGGGTAGAGGGAAAGAAGCGCTACTATCCGCAACAAGGGTGACTGCAGAGCAGTGGGACAGGGCGACAAGAAGGATTGACTGGCAGCACAAACCGTTGAGACAAACCCCAATTTGGAACTGTGCATGGCTACCGGAACTACATAAGTTGAGAGGGTTCAAAAGATGGAATGATATAGGTATTTCAGTACTGTGTGACCTCTAGAAACAGGGAGCCTTGAAGTCCTCCCAGGTGTTAAGGGCAGAGTATGGTTTGCACCACACTCAATTTCTGAAGTATGCGCAAGTACGCCTCGCTTGGCAGGCGGAAGAGGCACTTTCGGACCCCTTGCTGCAATATGCTCCGCTAGAGGGCAGCCTGCTGCAGGATCAGGTTCAGGCTAAGTTAGTTTCCTTGACTTACAAAACCCTACTTAACAATATGCCCGACGGACTGGTGAAACTGAAAAAGTGCGTGGGAATCGAATCTAGGGGAGATAGATACGCTTGATTGGGAGACTGCCCAGATGCACCCTAGGGAAGTGGCAATAAAATCCCGTCTCCGACTCATCCAATTCAAAATTTTGCATAGAGTTTACTACGATAGATATCGCCTACAGCGGATGGGGCGAGCCAGTGATCCTAATTGTCTATGATGTGGACATGCCGAGGGCAACTTTTATCATACCATCTGGGAGTGTGAGGTCCTCCAAAGCTACTGGGCAAAGATATTGAGGGAGCTTGGTGAAATACTTGAAACAACCCAACCATTGGAGCCTAATCTGGTCTTGCTGGGGATAACGAACGAAGTGGACTTGACTCAACCTCATCTAATTTTTCTAACACTGGCATTAGTGGTGGCCAAGAGAGATGTGGCTCGGGCCTGGGGAGCCTCGAACCCCCGAGACTTCATGACTGGAGGAAGGGTATTGATATTTATATGGCAGCTGAAAGGGTTACCTATAAAGCTAGAGGTTGCCCGAAGAAGTTTAATAGAGTATGGGGAAATTGGCGACATTATGGCCTGGATGGGGGGCTTTGAGAGGGTAGGGACTGTTCTACTTGCAGTCCTGATGTTTTGGGGAGGGACTTTGATACAGCTACATGTTCTGGAAGTAGATTGCATGTTACTATATACAGATGGAGTGATATGTTTTGTGCTACGCCGGACGTGGTGGGTGGGGGGAGGGCAGGGTATGATGGACAATCTTATGTGACTTGCTTGCTATGTTTCTTTGGTTTGAAAATTCAAATAAAAAAGAAATTAAAAAAAAGAATAATGGTGTGTGGGTCACCTCGGGTGGAAGATGTAAGGAGACTGCTACAGGCGAAGCGCCTCCCAAGCCCTGTAATCTCCCTACTGGGCCCTTTGGCCCTTCCCTGCAAATCGATAAGTGTGATGTAGGGGGATTCAGAGGAATTACCACGGAAGATGAGGGGCAGGCCATGTTAGAACGTGGTGATCTAAAGAGAGTTCTCATTTCGCTAGTGGCTGAATCTTCTACTTGTCTGTTCCCAGGGTTAGCTAGTTAATCCTTAGATATGTACTGCTCAATATTGCTCAATCTTTGGTCAATTGGTTCTAATTTCAACATAACGGGGTTAATCAAGGTTGAAAGCTTTTCTTCCAACTGTTTTATGAAGTCAGAGTGTACCCTTGGGGGATCAGGGTGGCTAATCGCCATGACAGGTGGATTAACGCTGACCTCAGCCCCCTTGGTGTTATCAATATCGGTAGGTATAGCTGTAGGCCCTCTCATCCCATGACCTACATTCCTGCTTTTTGCCTGCTTTGAGATCTGATGACTAACTTTGGGGGCACTACGCGCTTTCATTTTCTTAGACTGATCATTACCTTTAGGGGCTTGTGATGACCTTTGGTGCCTGGTATGGATATTTGGTGGGGAGGGTGAGGTTGGGCAAGACAAATTAACCATTTGAGAAGAATGAGGGGTGCCCTGCTCTGGACCAGCTGTAATCCTGAGAGAGGTTTGGGGGCTCATAGATACAGTGACAGAGGACTCTGGCACTGGAACTTGGTTTGTGAATGGATTTAGTGGATCTAAGGAGAGCCTATGTTTGTGAGCTCAATCTTGTGTGTTAACACGGATTCGGCCCGCAAAAGGAAGGCATCTCGAGTCCCCACCACTCCTGCCCCTGTCCCCCCTACCATGCAGTTTTGGTCATGACGCCTCAGTTGTAAACTTAATCAAGATGCAATGTAGGGATTTAACATTAATAACAACTTGTTCCTAGAACAAGACTCTCCTTTCAGCAGAAACGATTACCCCCTTAAGTCCAAAGTCAAAGTCAATTGCATAGGCTTACTTAAATTCCAGTGAAGATGTTGGAGGGATGGCCCAGCCCAGCCTCTTACAGCCGCTGACGGGCGCGGACAGGCACGCCCTTGGCCTGGGCACGCCTGTGCGTGTCCCGCGATGCGGGAGCCCTGTCCACGTTAAATGCGCCTCCGGGCGCTGGCGATGATGTGGTAGGTGGCCGCATTGCAGCGTGGGGCTCTCTCTCCCCCGGTAGCAGGTGCGGCAATGTCGGTGGCAGTGTTGGCATGCAACAGGTCAGTAACCGGCTCATCTCTAAACTATGACTGTCCACTCTAGTGCACTCCATGCCACTGTCCCATACAAAACACCACATCACTATATGACACTTTACTCAACTGTACGCTATGTGACTCCACTCCACTCCACTGTATGGTACTCCACTCTGCCCCACAAAACTCCAATCTATCCCACTCCACTGTACCCCACTCCACTCTACAATACTCCACCCGTCCGCCACTCCACTCTACACCAATCCACTGTACGCTATTCCACTGTACGATACTCCACTGTAGTCTACTCCACTTCACTCTAATGCACTGTATAATACTACACCCTATGACAACACACTGTATGACACACTCCTCCGCTCTACCATACCACACTCCACTTAATGACACTCCTTTGGACAATACTAAGATCTATGATTTCAAGCTGATTTTTTTTAACCTTTAAAATTCAACGAAAATACCATGAAACCATTGCTATAGGTAGTAAAACTGTTTTTTTTCTTTCTATACAAACAAAACTTCAAATACACAAACATTACAAATTCTAAAATTCTAGTTATACCTTAAATTTAAAATGTATGCACCACCTTTAAATTGATATATCTTTTTTGATTCTTTATCCATTAACCAAACTTAAAATACACAAACATTTAACCTTCTAAACATATATCTTTAATATATAATTTACACAACACCTTAAAATTATTATAACTCTCGCACATCCACACACTACGTTAACTATAACTAACATGCACTGTGTTCTCACAAAAGATAAGATTTGAAAACTCATAACTGTTATTGTAAATACTAATATTTAAGATGGTATGAGTCATATAATATAAAAGTGTGATATAATATAAAAGGATATAATCGGTACATGGAGAAGCCAATAGTTATAGTTATATGTGGACTGGGAAGGCTTATGTGCTCTCACTAGGCGCGAGCTTTAACAATGCTTGCTCTGGATGGGAGCAGACATTTCTTCCCTGCCCATGTTCTTGGGAGTCCCTGGAGCCCTAAGTGGCTCAGGGGGGGTGTTGCGTTCTTCCCTCCATTTAATATATAACAAAAAGTCCCAGGGAGGGATGGTACCCCCAGGGCCACTATTGGCTCGTGGAGGGGGGCATATTTACTTCAGAAAAGGCCGCACGAAGTGGGGCCCTCCAGGCCTAAAGTGACTTGGAGTGGGGCTACCCACTCCCCTCCTCTTTAAAAAACAAAAAAGGCCCCAATGGATGCGGTCCCACTGGCCTGAAGTCGCTTGGGGAGAGGGGCTGCACTAATTGGTTGGATGCAGGGCTTTTACCCAGGCCATGCCCTGCAGCCAACACCAAGCCGTGCACGGCCAAAGGCAATGAGTGGCATGTGGTTGGCTGCCCGTCGGGGTTGGACCCAGTGCCTGGCCACATCCAGGCCCTGTTGCCAACCCCTCACCATTCATGACCTTTGGGTGTTGTCTTGACGTATAGTAATATTACTTCACTTTAAGAAAAAACATGGAAATCCACTCAACAAAACGCGAAGTAACATCATAGTTAGGTGAACATTACAGTGATAAAATAACATTTTAAGCGCAAAAACTCACTAAAATTCCCAGTTATAGTTTTTTCAAGTAACTATAGCTTGCGCCCTAGGGTAACTATACCTTGCGCCTTTGCCATGCACTGCTAATGACCCTACATATTACATTACTCATTACATCTTTTATGACATCATTGATAATATCACTGCAACATTTGCAATAAAATCATTTATGAGAAAACTGCAAGGCGGGGCGTGATTTATTATAGTGGCAGTGACAGAACTTCTCCCTCTGTGGCCCCCACCCAGGATCTTTGCAACTCATTAAACACTTTTTTCTTTAATAAAATTTCCACTATAAAACAAAGTATCCCCACCACTCTGTCTCCCTTTCCTCTGGCTGACACCTATCACAATCTTTCAACTCTGGAATTTTTCCCCCTCATTGATGATGCCAGCCTATCCAAGCTGCTGGTCAAGGTCAAATCAGGCTCTCCTGATGATATTTGTCCCCCCCATATTATGAGAGAAGTGGGAACCATCATCCCCGAGAGCATGCTTCCCATGCTGAATGGCTCTCTCTCACAGGGTAAAGTTCCCTACAATTTTAAAAAAGCCCTTCTTATCCCCCTCATAAAAAAAACTGGAGCTAACCCATTGGACCCGCTTAATTACAGGCCCATTTCACTGCTGCCTTACTGTGCCAAATTACTTGAGGCTCACGTCTGTGACAGTATTTCCAAATTTATGGAAGAATCTAAGTATCTTGCTCCCAATCAGGCGGGCTTCCGCCCTTGTCATTCAACTGAAGCAGTTATGCTTTCAGTGCAGAATACTTTGAGGCGGAATGCTGATGAGGGGATCCACCAGGCTCTGGTGCTACTGGACCTTTCGGCCGCGTTCGACACGGTTGACTATACCATCTTGGTCAACCGTGTCGAGCAGGCGGGTCTCAGGGGCCCCACGCTGAGCTGGATTCGCTCATTCATCACTGGCCGCACTCAATCTGTGAGACTGGGTACTTTCACAGCTCCCACTATACCTACCATCTGTGGAGTACCTCAGGGTTCATCTCTGTCACCCCTGCTTTTTAATTTATATCTACGCCCCCTTCTGTATTCTCTTAGGAAAGCCAGAGTCACCATATTCAACTATGCAGATGACCTGCAGCTCATCTTTCCCTTAAACACCAAGGACTCAGTGGAAGAGTTTCAAAACACCATGTCTCACATCCTGAGTTGGATGAGCTGCAGCCATTTGAAACTCAACCCAGGCAAGACGGAATTGATCTTGCCTGGGCAGAGTGTACTTAGTTGGAATCCCAGCTTCTGGCCATCCAGCATGGGAGCCCCTCCGCCTAAGTCATCTTCAGTCAAGAGCTTAGGAATTTTTATCAGTGAGGATCTCTCCCTGAAAAGGCAGGTTGGCGCGGTTGTGTCATCCAGCTTTTTTCAGTTGAAGAAAATCAGGAAGATTGCCTGCTTTTTCTCCCTGGAGGCCCTCACCCAGATCGTCATCTCCCTGGTCCTGTCTAGATTGGACTTCTCCAACAGTCTTTATCTTGGGCTCCAGGCTGGAGAGCTAAGGCGCCTCCAGCTGGTTCAGAACCAGGCAGCCAGACTCATTCTCAACCTATCAAAAAGGCAATCTGTCAGATTAGGGCTAAAACAGCTACACTGGTTGCCTGTCGAGCAGCGGGTAGCTTTTAAAACCGGGTGCATACTATTTAAGTCCCTACATGATTCTGGCCCTCTATTTATCAGAGAATTGTTTAACAGATACAACCCTTCCCGCAACCTTCGGTCCATGCACAAATCCCTTTTGACTGTCCCTTCTTATAAGAGGAAACGTCTCGGAGGTTGCTGCTTTGACTATCTTGCAGCTACCTTCTGGAACTCTCTCCCTCTTCACTTAAAACTCTGCGATAACATCCTCAGTTTCAGACACTCAGTTAAAACCTGGCTTTTTTCCCATTCGTTCTGCTGAGCCGCTTTGCTCCTACTTTTGACTAGCGTGTTGCGTTCCTGCCTATAGCGCCATAAAGCCCCCGGGCGTACGAGCGCTTAATAAATACATATCAATATCAATATCAATATCAATTAGGTACTCCAGAGCACAAGTTATAGTTACTTGAAATAACTATAACTGGGGAATTTCAGTGTTTTCTTAGTTTAAAACTATACGTTGTCACGTAAATTTTTACCTAACTATAACCTTACTGTAACATGAATAAATATATATATATACATATATATATATATTTATACATATATATACATTACCTACTGGCGGTCGCCAGTAGGTATATATAGTTAGGATTTTTTCTCTATGGGATTTTTGAAAATTCTATGTTGAATAACTTTAGCGTTTGAGGACGGAATTGGCTGAAATTTTCAGGAAAATGGAACATTTTGTTTCTGAGCAGCCCCTGAAAATTTGGGGGGGTTTCGTCAAGGGGGGGCTGAGAAAAAAGGGGGGTCAGAAAACGCGTTTTTCCCATGCAATTTTCCATAGGGCGGTTGGCCTCACTTTTAGCTCGAACGGCTGAATGGATTTCCACGAAACTTGGCAAAATTGTAGGGACTGGTAGCCCGATGTGCCTTTGCTAGGTCTCAATATATGTGTTCCAGTGGATTTTGAGAAATTAACGTTCAAAAAAATATATATATCTGTAAGCGCGCTCCGGGCAGCGCCCCGGTTCGTGTACCTGACGCGTAACGGAACTTCGCGAAGCGAAGCTGATTGGCTCTCCGGTGTCTGTCAACATTCTAAACAGTCCGGAGCGGCCGCCATCTTGTCTCTCGGTAGGATCGAGAGACAAGATGCGGTGAAAAACGAAGGGGGAAATGAAGGAAAGGGGGCAAGGTAGACCCCTCCTGACCCCCTAGGATTGATGAGGGGGATATTAAAGTGCCCCGCGGGGCAAAACATTTTTTTTGTGATTTTTCGCCATAGAGGCGCGTCCCGGTATGCGAACCGGGCAGCTAACTGGCAGCGTAACGGGAGTCCGCCATCTTGTGTTTTTGGAGCGTCCGGTTCGCGTACCGGGTAGCGTCCCGGTAAGCGTAACAAGAGAAACAGTAAAAAAAAAAAAATAATGGAATAGATTATCAAGAAAACTTTGAAAAATTGTAGGGACTGTTTGTTTGATGTGCCTTTGCAAGGCCTCAAGATATGTGCACGTGTGGATTTTGTCTAATTAAGGTTAAAAAAAATATATATATCTGTAAGCGTGCTCCGGCGCGCTTACGTTACGGGTTTTGTTTGCGCTGCAGAGCCGATACGTCACGGTTATGCGACGCGTCATGAGGCGTCTCACGTGGCTACGTGATACGTCACGTAATAAAGAATATATTTTACAGATATAGATATTAGCTTTTAAAAAACCAATGAAATTCACTGAAAAAACCATAGGTTATAGACCATATATAGTTAGGAATTTGCATTTACAAAACCTTGAAAATTCACTGAAAAAACCATAGGTTAGAGACCATATATAGTTAGCTGGACATTTTATTGACATAAAACCAATGAAATTCCATATATAGTTAGTTGCACTAACTATATATCGCGCACCCGCAATCCACTGCTGATGATGTCACATATTACATCATTCATGACATGGTCAGTGACATCACTGATGACATCACTGATGACATCTCAAATGACATCACTGATGACATCACTGATGACATCCTCTAGTGTCTGTGTGTTTTTGTAAAGTTTAAATATGTTTTACATATTGAAGAATGAGTGGATGTATGAAAGACTGAGTGTTTGTGTGGCTGGCTGGGAGGTGTGTGACTCTGTGCATATCAATGTGTACTTGTATCAGTGATTGTATAAGAGAGTAAGTATGTGTTAGTATATGTATGAAAAAGTATGGTGTTCTGTGTTTAACTGTATAGATGAGGAAATCGAAGTGTGATTGATTCTTTACAGGACTGACTAGGTGTGTGAGTAACTCCATGGATGAGTGGCGGTGTGTGAGTGTCTGCATAGGTGTATGAGGGCATATGATAGTGTTGTAATAATGAGTGACTGTATGTATGAGTGATTGTATGGGTGAATGAGTGAATGTGTGTGTAGACGTAGGAATCAGTGAGTGCGTATGTAGTAACTGGTATTGGTGTGTAATGATGTCATCAGTGATGTCATTTGAGATGTCATCAGTGATGTCATCAGTGATGTCATTTGAGATGTCATCAGTGATGTCATCAGTGATGTCACTGAAGTATGGTGTTCTGTGTTTAACTGTATAGATGAGGAAATCGAAGTGTGATTGATTCTTTACAGGACTGACTAGATGTGTGAGTAACTCCATGGATGAGTGGCAGTGTGTGAGTGTCTGCATAGGTGTATGAGTGCATATGATAGTGTTGTAATAATGAGTGACTGTATGTATGAGTGATTGTATGGGTGAATGAGTGAATGTGTGTGTAGACGTAGGAATCAGTGAGTGCGTATGTAGTAACTGGTATTGGTGTGTCATGATGTCATTTGAGATGTCATCAGTGATGTCATCAGTGATGTCATTTGAGATGTCATCAGTGATGTCACTGACCATGTCATGAATGATGTAATATGTGACATCATCAGCAGTGGATTGCGGGTGCGCGATATATAGTTAGTGCAACTAACTATATATGGAATTTCATTGGTTTTATGTCAATAAAATGTCCAGCTAACTATATATGGTCTCTAACCTATGGTTTTTTCAGTGAATTTTCAAGGTTTTGTAAATGCAAATTCCTAACTATATATGGTCTATAACCTATGGTTTTTTCAGTGAATTTATATATATATATATATATGTATATATATATATATATATATGTATATATATATATATATATATATATATATATATATATATTCACTGAAAAAACCATAGGTTATAGACCATATATAGTTAGGAATTAGCATTTACAAAACCTTATTTTACTCACACAAAACCATTGAAATTCCATATATAGTTAGTTGCACTAACTATATATCGCGCACCCGCAATCCACTGCTGATGATGTCACATATTACATCATTCATGACATGGTCAGTGACATCACTGATGACATCACTGATGACATCTCAAATGACATCACTGATGACATCACTGATGACAACATCCAGTGACTGTATGTTTCTGTAAAGTTAAAATATGTCTTACACATTGAAGAATGAGTGGATGTATAAGTGTCTGGACGAAGGATTTAGTAGGTGCATGACTGAATGTATGAGTGAGTGATTAAATGTGTCTCACTGAGTGCATGGGTTAGTGACTAAACTGTCTTAATTTGTGCATCATTATGTCTGTTGTTCTGTAAACTGCTGCATGTGTTGATCAGTAGCTATATGAGTAACTATATGGGTTATTGATTGATTGCCCAAGTACTTGCATGGGAGACTGAGTGTATGTGTGGCTGGCTGGGAGGTGTGTGACTCTGTGCAGATCAATGTGTACTTGTATCAATGATTGTATAAGAGAGTAAGTATGTGTTAGTATATGGTTGAAAACGTAAGGTGCTCTATGTTTAACTGTATAGATTAGAAAATGGAAGTGTGATTGATTCTTTACAGGACTGACTAGGTGTGTGAGTAACTCCATGGATGAGTGGCAGAGTGTGAGTGTCTGTATAGGTGTATGAGTGCATATGATAGTGTTGTAAAGATGAGTGATTGTATGTATGAATGATTGTATGGGTGAATGAGTGAATGTGTGTGTAGACGTACGAATCAGTGAGTGCGTATGTAGTAACTAGTATTGGTGTGTCAATGGTTTCAAAAATTATACTCTGTATTTAACACTGGGTGAAACAGAGGTTATATTAAAATGTGAGGAGATGCATTGTATTGTCACATGAATGATATCATCAGTGATGTGGTCATTGATGTCAAATGAGATGTCATCAGTGATGTCATCAGTGATGTCATTTGAGATGTCATCAGTGATGTCATCAGTGATGTCACTGACCATGTCATGAATGATGTAATATGTGACATCATCAGCAGTGGATTGCGGGTGCGCGATATATAGTTAGTGCAACTAACTATATATGGAATTTCAATGGTTTTGTATGAGTAAAATAAGGTTTTGTAAATGCTAATTCCTAACTATATATGGTCTATAACCTATGGTTTTTTCAGTGAATTTTCAAGGTTTTGTAAATGCTAATTCCTAACTATATATGGTCTATAACCTATGGTTTTTTCAGTGAATTTTCAAGGTTTTGTAAATGCTAATTCCTAACTATATATGGTCTATAACCTATGGTTTTTTTAGTGAATTTCAATGGTTTTTTAATAGCAAATATCATAAGCTGTCGAATGTCAAGTACGTGGTGAGTAAAAACATTTTCGTGTTTATGCACACTGATCTGCTTTGAATGCTGCCCCCCCCCTCATTTCTATTAGGAGTACTCTCTCTTTGCAGATAGTGAAGGGTAGTTAACGCAGGCCTTTGCCCTCGTTGTAATCCGTCGTGCCTGCTTCTCTCTCCATTTGATTGATTGTTCTCTTTGGTTCATTCTCTATTTACAAACAAGCACAGAGTCGCAATACTCTGTTTAGTCTTTGCAGATAGCGAAAAATCGTGTAAAAAAACAAAAGGAATCGAGCAAAATCAGTAGGCCACTAATGGGATCTCTTTTTGACCTCGCTAAAATAGAAACATTAGGAACAACCTGTTGAAAATAGCAATGTGTATGTACATAAGCGGCGTTCATTTGTGTTCACAGTACCCCTTGTTGATTGTTTGAATCGAGCATTGAATTGTTCGAAGTTGGTTCTCTTAAGGATCTTCTCTGCCTGCAAACGAGAAAGAATAGGAATATTCTCTCTCCCTTTGCAGATAGTGAAGGGTAGGTAACGCAAACCTTTAACACGTCGTGCCTATTTCGTTCCTCATTGATTGATTGGTTGCCCGAACATTGACTGTTTGGGAATTGGTTCTTTTTGGAGGTATTCCCTGTTTGCAAATAAACGTAGGAAAATCTTTGCAAGTAGTGAAAGGGTAGCTAATGCGGACCTTTCTCCCCCGTTGTAATCTGTCATGCCTATCTACTCCCCACTGATTGATGCACCTGTTTCACCCGGACCATTTACTAGAGATAGGTCATCTGGCCCGACCAGAGAGCACCCCTAGTGAAAAGGACATATGCAATAATAACGAAGTGATCACTGTATCCTGTTAACAGAAACTTTAGCATGAAACAACCTGGAAAGAAAGGAATAGGAAAACGAAAATCAGTAGGCCACTGATGAACTTTTTATTAAATAACAGACAAAGAAACGATAACAATACGTAATGATAAAACCTATTATTGTCCTAGAAACAAGAAACGTTAGAAGTAAGCCCGTAATAAGAAACCTGAAAACAGTAAGAGAAACCAAGTGTGACATTGCAACGGCCACAAGGCAACGAGGCTTCATCGCCCCTCACTGCCCCAACACGTGTCTGTCCCACCGCCTGCCACGCCCAAATAACGGCAAACTGGGAAAGATACAAGTCAGCAGACATCCGCCCCATTCTGGAAACTTCCAAAGTGCAACAGGTTTGCGGCTACGCCCAGCGGAAGCAACACATATAAGGCGGGTCCTGCTGCCAACCGTCGGCCAGGAGATCATCACGTAGGGTGTAGCCGGAGGAGAGGCCGAGGCCAGCGGGACCCGGCCAGGGGGATTGACAACACTGAAGAGTTGCAGGGGGGGGAATGTCCGTGTCCTCGACCCTCCCCTCTCTCTCCCAGTCCGGCCACCATCAACCAGAGGCCGAGGCCGACGGGATCCGGCCGCGGTGGCGGTAACCCTGGAGAATTGCAGGTTAGACCCTCTCTCTCCCAGTCTGGGCCAGCATCCATGGAGGGCCTGGGAGTGGAGAGGCCACTGCACGAAAGGCCCAGGAGAGGCACCACACGCCAAGGCCTGCCCCACCGGATGAGCCAAGGAACCCGTTCATGGGGCCAGAGCAAAGGGCGTCCGGCCGCCATCCACCGGAGGTCCGGCCCAAAGACGGACGGGACATTTCTTCTTTCTTTTACAATGGCTGCGACAACACTGGGGGGGGATGTCTTGCACATGCCTCCGACCCCCCCCCCTCGTCCTCATCGCCTGGTCCGGCCATAACAAATGTCAAGCGAGACGCCGTGGGGTGCACTGGGTGGGAGAGACGGTGCGAACAGGCCTCTCCCGCCTCCCCAGGTGGAGGCTTCCCAGCTGCACCCTCAGCGCTCCAGGCGCCCGGAAAAGGGTTCTTCCACTGTGGCGATGCTGCAACGTCTCGCCCGGCAGGGTGGAGCCCGTCCGCTCATTTGACCCCGCGATCGCCAGTAGCTACCGAACTCTCAAAATGGCGGTCGACCTGGCAAGAGCGAGCCCAGCATAAAGAAATGGCCCGGTCACTGGTTGACTCCACCACCGTAGTCCTCCACGACCTTGAAGATTCTAGAGGAGCCGCGGGAGTCCCCGACCCCCGCAGACACCCCCGATGGGGAATGACTTCCATGATCGCCCGTGGAGTGACGAAACTGTAGCCGCGGGACGTCGGCGCTCCCATGCTGGCGCCAGCCTCAGTTTGAATGACTAGAATCCTGCAGACCTCAGTTCCGGTGAAAGCACAGTGTGACCCGGTAGGAAAAATTGTTGCACCCCCTCCCCTTTTTGACTGATGGTTCAAACCACCGATCCTTTCCTTTGCCCTTTTAACGGAACTTTGGACTGCCTCCCCCCCCCCCGCGGCGCCCCACGCCGTTATTTGCTGTGCGGCAACTTACTAGACATCACCTTCGTGCCATCTAGATTTCAGCGCGTTCTGCTGCCTTGGAACTATTCGCACAACAGACCGCTACTGACAACCCACCCCCCGGGACGCCCCAAACCGGATACCCAAATCAGTGCAGCACCCAGGCAACATCTTCTGAATTTTCATAATTTGAAAGAACTAGTAACATGTCCTCATCAGGAATTTCCTCTTCAATCATCTCATCAGGAATCTCCTCATGAAAAGTCTGCAATGATGATTCTTGTAACTCTATGGTCTCCAAACATTCGATAAATTCGCCATCAAGAGATTGATCAAAAAAATCATTTGTCATCTCCTCCTTGTGAGAATATTTCATTATTGGTGCTGTCAATTTCATTAAATGTAGTGGATAATTCAAAAGAAATTGCCACGGTCTCTTCATTGTTTAAATGTTTTTACTGTTTTTGTTTTGTTGTATATATTTATAAGTTATTAAAGTTTTATATTCCTACTACTTTGTTGGAGTGCTATATATTTTTTATGTGACACATAATTGTAAAAACTTTGATGTACAAAGAGTCCTCCCTGGAATCTTCCGCTTCAGGCTCGGTCCCCTCCCCAATCACAATACAGGATGGTTTTCAGATAGTAGGAACGCGTGTGGTTTGACGGATCTCATCGGGTGTGGGCCTTGATCTACTATAACTCCTTTGAAGAGGGGTGATTCTTTACAGCTGGGGCCATAAACTACATCTGCAGGGCTAGCTGATAGCCTGGACAATGGGACACAGAGGAAGAGGAGTGTCAGAGGGTGCGGTAGTGAATAGGGCGAAAGGGAGGTGTCGGGCGGGCACAGAGTGTGATTCTCAGGGAAGAGCAGCGCAGATGGGGGGAGGTTTATTGCCGATGCATAAGACAGAGAGCGGGGGTGACCAGTGCCTGGGGAAGATGCTTGCGAGGGTGGGGGGCCATGCTACGGATCAACAGCGTGCAGAGAGTGGGTCTGGTCAAGGCATCTAAAATGGCTGCCGTGCACGACAAAAGTGTGGCATTTCAAAAAAGGCAAGATGGCGCAGACAATGTTTTTCAACACTTCCTCATTTCCTTCGAATCGAACGTTAACAGACGTTGTTGCATATTACCAAAGTTAAGCGATATTTATCGCTAACGATGCTTAGCAACGACTTTTTTACCGCTAAGCATCGTCAGAAATTATCGCAGATAAACCTTGCTATTATCAAGGTTTATCGCAAATGCGATAAAAAACGGCCGCAATGCATGAATATCGCTAAAAAGTCCGAGATATTCATGCATTAACGAGCTAATGCTCTTAGCCATGTTATCCACCTCCCATTGGATAACATGGCTAAGAACTGCTCAGGGCAGGTGTTAGTTTTTGGAGATATTCACGCTTAGCGCGAATATCTCCAAAAGTTGGTAATAGCAGATAGATATCTTGCATGTTGTAATGCAAGTTATTGTGGTATATGGAACTCATACCATAATCTCTTAGGAAAACAGAAACTGATCCTTTTGGGACCGCCTGAGAAGGCCTAGGGGGTGAGGGGTACTCTACTTTGCCCCCTTTTCACGTTCCGAACTATTTTATTTTACTCTCTTCTGTAATTACACAAAATGGCAGCGATAAGATGCATCAGACACAGACAGTGAGAGAAAGGAGGCCGGAGATGAAGAAGAGATGTCAAATACACATTGGAGATAATATAGTGGGAGAAGGAAAGTAAATATGAGTAAACTTACCATGTAACATAAAAATGTTGCACTCTATACTATAAGTCTCATTTTATACTACAATCACTTCGCTACAACCTCATAAATTAAAAATAAAAATGAATAATGTCTCAAACAATTTTTGATTTCTAAATATAAATGTATTCTTCTGAATTTTCAAAATTTGAAAGAACTAGTAACATGTCCTCATCAGGAATTTCCTCTTCAATCATCTCATCAGGAATCTCCTCATGAAAAGTCTGCAATGATGATTCTTGTAACTCTATGGTCTCCAAACATTCGATAAATTCGCCATCAAGAGATTGATCAAAAAAATCATTCAAGTCATCTCCTCCTTGTGAGAATATTTCATTATTGGTGCTGTCAATTTCAATCAATGTAGTGGATAATTCAAAAGAAATTGCCACGGTCTCTTCATTGTGAGCCATTTTATTTTGAAATTGCTTGCTGTAAATTGCAGAAAAAAATAATCACTTTCATTTATCGTTTTTAGTAATACATAATATAAAACTAACTTTATCAAGTATTTAGTATAACAGAAGGACTGTAAATAAATAACAGAAAACATTTTTCAAATTATCTTAAAGTGTACAACATAGTTCCCCTTACAAATTAACAACTCACCTTTTTAAAAGTAGGAGAAGTGTTAGTACTGTGTAAATCAAACACCAGAAATTGAGCACCAAAAATTCCTCACAAATATACCTCAGACAGTAGTATCACAAAATGGCTGTGGTTTCCTCTCATTTTAGATATATACATAACCAATTAAATTTCATCACACACAAATACAAAACCAAAGTAACATTTTAATTGGTTCTAAATTTCAACACTTTCAAATGTGTTTTCCCCATGCAATTTTCCATAGGACATTTAGATACGTCTACAGCCTGAATGGCTGAATGGAATTACACCAAACTTGGCAAAATGGTACATCAAACCTAAGAGGTCAGGGAGAATCTACTATGCCCCCTCATGGTCATTTGCCCCTTCGCTTTGGCCTCCTCTTGTCTCTCGATCCTACCGAGAGACAAGATGGCGGCCGCTACGGACTGTTTGGAATGTTTACAGACGCCGGAGAACCAATCAGCTTCGCAAAGCTCCGTAACGCGAAAAGTACGCGAAGCGGAGCGCTGTTACAGATATATATCTTTTTTTGAACGTTAATTTCTCAAAATCCACTGGAGCACATATATTGAGACCTAGCAAAGGCACATCGGGCTACCAGTCCCTAATATTTTGCCAAGTTTCGTGCAAATCCATTCAGCCGTTCGATTATAATTATTATTTTTTTTTTTTGCCCCGCGGGGCCCTTTTAAAACCTCCACATCAAACCTAGGGGGTCAGGGAGGATCTACTATGCCCCCTTATGGTCATTTGCCCCTTCGCTTTGGCCTCCTCTTGTCTCTCGATCCTACCGAGAGACAAGATGGCGGCCGCTACGGACTGTTTGGAATGTTTACAGACACCGGAGAACCAATCAGCTTCGCTTCACAAAGCTCCGTAACGCGAAAAGTACGCGAACTGGAGCGCTGCCCGGTCCGCTGTTACAGATATATATCTTTTTTTGAACGTTAATTTCTCAAAATCCACTGCAGCACATATATTGAGACCTAGCAAAGGCACATCGGGCTACCAGTCCCTACAATTTTGCCAAGTTTCGTGCAAATCCATTCAGCCGTTCGGGCTAAAAGTGAGGCCAACCGCCCTATGGAAAACTCAATGTTAAAAACACGTTTTGGGACCCCCCTTTTTTCTCAGACCCCCCTTGACAAACCCCCCCCAAATTTTCAGTGGCTGCTCAGAAACAAAATGTTCCATTTTCCTGAAAGTTTCAGCCAATTCCGTCCACAAACGCTAAAGTTATTAGACATAGAATTTTCAAAAATCCCATAGAGAAAAAATCCTAACTATATATACCTACTGGCGACCGCCAGTAGGTAATATATATATATATATATATATATTTCTCACACAATTCCTCCGACAGGGGGAAACAATTGGGTCGCACTCCACAGGTCGTTTTGCAATTTTTCTTTTTATTTTCTTTTACATTCCATGCAAGGTCAAAGGCAGCTGCTTACGATCTACGCGTTTCGGTATTACACAATACCTTGCTCACGATCAACGATCAATATATATATATATAGATATATATATATATATATATATATTTCACGAAGATTTCACCAATTCCTTAGACAAAAAAGACGAGCCACACCAGGTCTGCAGGTGAAAGTTTATGGGTTTATTTCAGGCAACAGATTACGACGCGTTTCGATCTCAACTGAGATCTTGGTCATATATATATCCAAACAAAGTTTGCCTGGATGTAGAAAAAGCCGCATCACAGGTAAGTTATTTGCCAATGATCTTTATTTGGAGGCTGCTGCGAGGACTGAGAACTAACTTCAACAAAATACTGTCCAGCCTCAGCCTGACGCTTAGAGGCACAGGCTTAGAGATTCTCACACGCTTAATTTGGCACCTTTTGAACGTTGTTAACACCGCCCATGAGGGCGCGGCCACCCCCGTGGCCTGCTGATCATTGTGGTACCTTCTCTTGCTACAGTGGGCTGGCGTGCTCGGACCTTTTATTAAATACAATTGTACACCCCAGGGGGTTGTGTTGTCGACCTCGGGCCCCCGCACCACTCTTGCTCCTCCAGTAAAAGGCTCCTGTTATCCAGATACCGGCGTCTTTACGACGTCGATGTGGAAATGCTATGCAGCATCCAGGCTTTCTCCGTGGCTCAGGCGAGACGGCTACAAATCCAAACAAAGTTTGCCAGCATGTAGAGTAAGCCGCATCACAGGTAAGTTATTTGCTAACAATCCTTATTTGGAGGCTGCTGCGAGGACTGAGAACAACCTTCAACAAAATACTGTCCAGCCTTAGCCTGACGCGGTTCCACTTCATCAGAGGCACAGGCTTAGAGATTCTCACACACTCAATTTGGCACCTTTTGAACGTTGTTAACACCGCCCATCTTATATATATATATATATATATATATATATATATATATATATATATATATATATGAAGAAAAGAGTGTGCCTCGGAGGAGACATCACACTAAAGGGGGTATGCGCACACCACCACTGGTAGCAACACAAACAGCCTCTCATCACTCCCCCAAAACAAATGAGCTGCCAGGCGTGTTTCGAGCGTAAGAGTTACTCTTCCTCAGTGGCAGAAAGCAAGAGTGCAGGAACAGTGGTGTTTATCAGATCGCCATATTTATTCAATTAAAGCACCCGCCTAAATAGGCGCTAGGCATCTTGGTACAAGTAGTCCAAAAAATAGGTGCCCCAGACTCTCGATCGGGGAATGAAGTCCACTTGTGTCCTGAGGTCCTCAGGACACAAGAGGACCTCATCCCCCCACCAGCAGTGCGCCAAGAGGTGCGTCTGCAGAGTGGTGTAAAAAGGGGCTTGGCCTTGTACCACCTCTCTGCAATCCAGATGTGTGGCGCTTACGGGAGGTACCTGGTGGGCTAGCTGGCCGCCAGTGACCCCCAGTATTCAAGGGAACTAAATCCCCCAATTTAGAATGCGCCAGGGGGTGCGTTTGCAGAGTGGTGGTGAAAGAGTGCGTGGTCTGTGTACACCTCTCAGCAATCCCACTGTGTTGGGCTTACTGGAGATAAGAGGTAGGGTAGTTGGTCCCTAAAGGACCCCCAGGAGTGAAGGGGACTTCAATCCCCATTCAAGAGCACGCCAGGGAGCGCCTTTGCAGAGTGGTGGGTAAAGGGGGCATGGCCTGTTATGGGATCATAGCAAACCTGCTGTTTAGGACTTACTGAAGTTAATAGGTGGGGTAGTTGTGCCCCAAGGTTGTCATTGGGGGCCAACTACCCCTCTTGTTACCTGTAGTAAGTCACACACCATCGGATTGCTAAGGCGTCTACGGAGGACATGTCCTTCTTTCTCCACTACTCTGCAAGCGCGCCTCCTGGCAGACTATGGGATGGAGATGAAGTCCAATTAACTCCTGAGGGACTTTGGAGGCAAAGCAACCCTACTGGTACCTCCTGTAAGCCCTACATGGTGGAATTCCTGAGCATTGGTCGCAGACCCAGTACCCTTTCTCTACCATTCTGCAAATGTGACTACTACTTAAAAAAGCATCTTTCTGCACCTCTGACTAAGTGGTAGTTTTAATCCCCCTGCCCAATTATGTACTAGGGCCTTACAGGGGAGGTCATGCCAATCACAGGAGTATCCCAACCCATAGCGTACCCTAGTGTATGTAGGTGTTTTCAATGTATTCTAAGTGTATTTTAGCATAGCACTAGCTCTAGGACTGATTAGGCAGAGTCAGTTACCACCAGTACCCGTCAGCAAAAAGTTGGGGGCACAGTATGAGTTTGTAACAAGGACTTTTTCTGCACATCTGTTGGTTCTCTCGGCACATCTATTACTTATTCCTGCATTTTTCTTCGTCTTTCTGGACTTTTGTTGCCTCTTTCTGCATTTCTCTTGCTTCTTTCAGCACCTTTCTTCCTCTTACTTCACATGCCCTACCTCTGTAGGCATATTTAGAAATTAGCCTTTAAAAATCCTTTGGAATTCACTTACAAAAACATAGGTTTCAGGGACCTTACAGTTAGAAATTATCATTTAAAAAACCTTTGAAATTCACTGAAAAAAATATAGGTTTCAGGGACGTTATAGTTAGAAATTAGCATTTAAAAAAACAAGGAAATTCACTTAAAAAACCATAGGACGTTATAGTTAGTTGGACATTTCACACGTACAAAACCTACCATGCACGGTTGATGACATCACTTATTACATCATTCATGACATTGTCAGTGACATCACTGATGACATCTCAAATTACATCACTGATGACATCATCCACGTGATAAGCTGATGCACCTCCTCACACCCTAATATAACCTTGATACACCCACTCTAAAATACAGACTTCGATTTTAGAAACCATAGACACACCAATACCAGTTACTGCATACCCACTCACTGATTCCTAGGTCTACACACACGTCCACTCATTCACCCAGACAGTCACTCATACATTCAGTCACTTATCAATACAGCCCTATCATTGGCACTCATATACCTATACAGACACTTGCGATGTGCCACTCATCCATAGAGTTATTCACACACCTAGTCAATCATGCAAAGAATCATTCAAACTCCCATTTACTCACCTATACAGTTATACACACACCACCTCACTTATTCATACAGATACTAAAACATACTTACTCTCTTATACAATCACCGATACAAGCACACACTTATCCATACAGCCACTCTCACAATGACTTACTCTCACATATAGTAATTTATGTACCCCAACACTCGCATATACTGCCTTTCACATATATAGTTACACACACATGTACCACAGAGACAACCATTCACTCACCAACACACCCATACACACACCACCCACCCCTACAGCCCTTCACAGATGCACTCTTGAACCCATACACCCAGTGAATTACCCACTCACACATCTATGCACAGAGTCACACCCCCCCACCCACACAGACACTCAGGCACCCAAGCAGATGCTCAGACAACCAATCAATAACCCATATAGACACCTATGTAGCTACTCACCAACCCATACAGCCGCATACAAACCAAGTAACAGACTGATACAGACATTCACACGGCATAGTGGCTAACCCATGCATTCAGTTAGACATGTTTAATCACTCACTTATACAGTCAGTCACACACCTATTAAACCATCCATTCAGAGAGTCATACACCCACTCAGTCTTCAATACACCTAGGCCTATAAATATATAAAACATATTTAAACTTTACAGAAACACACAGTCACTGGATGATGCCATCAGTGATGTCATTTGAGATGTCATCAGTGATGTCACTGACCATGTCATGAATGATGTAATATGTGATGTCATCAGCCGTGCATTGCAGGGGCGCGAGTTATAGTTAGCTCAACTAACTATAACGGCCGAATTTCTCTAGTTTTGTACGAGTTAAATGTCCAACTAACTATAACGTCCCTGAAACCTATGATTTTTTCAGTGAATATATATATATATATATGTATATATATATATATATATATATGCAACAGCACCAGGACACTCTTTGGAGTAGCAGTGCTCTTTATAAATATCCCTACATAGACAAATATATATATGGGTAACAGGAAAATTGCCTGGCACTGCTCTGAGCGCAATAGTTATCTGCCAGTGTAGTAATATTAATGAAAAAATAAATAAATAGTACTGAGATGATAACAAAATCAGACAACATCTTTTATTATCACTCTTGTACAAACTCTTCGTTGAGTACTCAAGGTTTTGGTGCACTGAAAACTGATCGAAGAAAAAAGTCAAGAGCAGAAGCGCAAATCCCGTATCAACGGGAACCTATGTGCACGCAAATTGTAAAACATTGGGACACTCTAATTGAAAAGAACCTAAAAACAAGACAATCTAATTACATTTGTGAAAGGACCACGATGACTTTGAATAAGAGTTTAGATTTCACAAGAGTGATAATAAAAGATTTCTCACACAAAGGGGCCGATTATGATGGCGGACGGACCTGAGTCCGTCCGCCACCATAGAGAAGGAGGGACCGTCCGCAGGGGCAGCGCGGTCTCTCCATGCAAATTAGGATGTGACCGCCACCCTGGCGGTCACATCCTGTATTTTTATCATTGCGGCGGGTGCTGCTTGAAGCAGCACCCGCCGCAATGATAAAAAAGTAAGTTGTGCATTTGCCTGCACAAAGCGGCAGGCACCTTGCGGTGCCTGCCGCTTTGTGCAGGCAAATGCAGGGGGGTACCATAGGTACCCCCCATGTGCACCCCCCACCCCCCCTTCACCCCTGGGGGCCCGCAACGGGCCCCCAAACACAAATCCGTATGCCTTTACACGGCGGAAATGCCGCCGTGTAAAGGCATCTTTCCGCAGTCATCCTAATAATGTTAATGCTTTTCCACCGCGGGCAGAATCCGCCCGCGGCGGAAAAGCGGCGGACAGATAGTAAGACCCACCAGCCATCCTAATATGGCGGTGAGTCTTGTAAGGCTCCCCGGCGGATTTCCCGCATCCTCCGGGCAGGCGGTGGCTTCCGCCGGCCCGGTGGAAGCGGGAAATCCGCAATCGTAATCGGCCCCAAAGTGTGGAAAGATCAAGTAATCCGATACAAAAGACAATCATTTATAAGGGGACGGTGCATGAGAAGAATAAGTGTTCACACAAGCCCTGAAGAAGCGAAGTGTGTACGAAAAACATGTTGTCTGTATTAAGAAAACTAACCAAGTGAATGTTTAAAGAAAAATCATCACAAGCACTGATGTCTGATATTATCATCTCATTACTGTGTATATATATATATATATATATATATATATATACATATATATATATATATATATATACATACATATATATATATATATATATATATACACAGATAGACAGCTAGAAAGATAGATAGATAGATAGATAGATAGATAGATAGATAGATAGATAGATAGATAGATAGATAGATAGATCCAGTGACATTAAACGGTGCCACAAGAAATATTAATAAATCAGTAAGAAATGTGTTTTACGAGTGCAAGATTAACAGAATGTAGGCTACCTCCCCCAGCAGGGTTCACTAATTACTCGATGTATACTTTATATGTTCACACAGATGAGATGTATTAAGCATTTTTTTAAAAAGCGTTTTTTTTGCAGTCATCACTCATTCTTAGTCTAGCAGTTTTCATTAATAGCCGGTAGAGGGCAGCGTTTACTTTTTACTCAAATCTCTGCTTCCAAATTCCCAGTCTTTCTAGGAAAGGAACCATTTATCAGACGGCGTTTTCGTGGCAAGATACATTTAAAAGCCCTTTATACGTGTCTGTTTATGGAGATAACAATTGATTTATACCCCCGCAGCCACTGGGCTCAATTTATAACACACCTATGAAACACAAGCCACTTTCCCCTCCGCAGGCGGACGCCATATTGCCTGCTTGCTCTGCTCTTTGTCCAGAGTGCAGGGCGTGGCGCCTGCTATTCTGCTGAGAGTCTGCGGTATCTTGGAGCAGTGCTAAAGACTGGGATGAGATGCGCTCTTCCTTTGTTATTTGTTTCATAGAGATGAACTGCGACTGTGCTGGTAGAAATTCAGAATATATAGAAAGCCTGTAGGTGCTCAGAATTTAAATGCTGTTTTGAAATTTCCCAAAATAATAAAAAATTATATTTGGTTTTTTTTTGTTCTAGATATGTGCACAGGTGAAGGAAAACATTTTATCAACTTCGTGCACCCCGTATCTGGTGAATTTTCATGTGAAAAAGCAGTTACATAGCTGCCAAGTTTTCAGATTGCTTTTGTAGGACATTTCCGTGATTTACATACGCCTATGAGTGACATTGTGGATGCCAAGCGTGACACTTTGTCTCGAGTAAAACCAAGCAAAGAAGTACATAGAAAGACTAAACATCACAAATGACACCCGTTTGACAAATGAGAAGCTCAGGCACGGCCAGCACAGGTAAGAACGGTGGGGTGGTGGGGCTGGGGCGTAAGTCGACAGATGACAGAATAGGTCAAATAAATAAAACCACTTGGTAGTTTTCCTTTTTTTAAATGTTATTTAACTACCCCGTCGTTTGTCGACTCTCCCACGACCCCACTCCACCCTACTGCCCCACTGCTCGTACATGTCTTAGCCACCCCTGGAGAAGCTCTAACATTATCTTGAAAGTGCTGCAAAACTCCCGAAATAGAAGATTAACACACTAAAGGTCAGGTGGCGCTTCAGCCACCGCTCTTCTCCGCCCAGGCAAGTCTCTTCTACCTAGGCTGCAGTAGGCTTTCTCATGCTATAGGCCATGCCGTCCCGTGGGTATTGTGGGACAGGTGTGGAGGCATTTCGTGCAGGGTGAGTTGTAGGAGGGAAGGTAAGTGCTCCACTTGTTCTTGGTACCACTGCTTTAGCGTGGTCGTGGGGGCACTGCAGGCTGCTCTTGATGCTGGGAGCAGGGCCGCTGATTCTTTTGCCGCATTTGTGTGAGGGTAGTGGCGGCACTCCTTATTTGCGGCAGTCGACCACTTCAGGCTTGTGCAGCAGCGAGGCTCATGCACATGATGGCCTTGGCTTCCGGAGCAGAGGTGCTGCCGGCAGGTGTTTGCAGAGCGTTCCCATGGCTTCTTGTTCTCACCCCACGTCTTTTCCTGATGACGATCTCACTGGTAGGTGGGTTGCGCTGCATGCCTCACCTTGATGGTCTGGACGCTTCTGTCTTCGGCCTTGTACCTATCATGGGCCCACTTTGACAGGTAGGCAGTGGGTACGAGGGTTCCACTTACTCTGGCTCCTCTTCTCTCCATGAGGAAGGTTAGAGTCTCTTTCAGCAAGCATGCTGGGTCAGACCCACCTCGTTGCCATTGTTGTGATGAGGCCCCAGGCCCACATGCTGCTCAAATAAGTCACACGGACACAGTGATGTGGATAGTCAACTGGCCCAGGGCACATGAGCCCGGCCCCTTTTATTAGCAGGGTCACCTGACCGGTGACACCTGTGATGGATGGGTGTACAGTGTGGGTAAGGCACAACGCTGAACACTAGAACGCGACCAGCAGGACACTATACAAATCATATATACATTATATCACATGGGAAGATACGTCTAGGTTGCTATTATCAAGATGGGCTGTTGTGAATCTGTTAGTTTAAATTAAGGCATGTGTGGTTTAGGCTTGTGAAGCAATGAACCAGAGATGATACTGTGTTGCTGAAAGCATTGCCCTTTGACATCCCAGCGGTATTTGCCAACGTTACGCTTGTCTGTGGTTTGTTGCACCATCATAAAACAAAGCCAAGTAAGTGGTAACTTTTATATAGGGTCCAATTATGATCATAGTCTGTATTGTAGAAGAGTGATACGGTGAGCGAGATAAATAAATAGCTTTCTGGTTTGAAAAACATTTTCAAGAGAGAAGTACAGTGGACTGTACCATGTGAATTGTCAGTGGTGGAAGCACATTTCTTATAACATTGAAAGAATCATATGTATAGTCTTGCCATGGCTTCTGCTGATGCACCAGAATTTATTGTATAACACAGCAAGAAGTTCCAAATTATGCCGCATATTATGCTATAAAAGTTTAAGTATGCAGCAGCATTTATTTCTGGCTAATTTTACATTTTAGAGCACCTGCTTATTTTGACATTATGCTTCCTAATGCTTTTGAAGATACGGTTTCCTAATAAGGATAACTTAGCACATTCAACAGATATATTTGAAATGGTGCTCACCAACAGGTAAGAATTTGATTTGCACGGAAGGACACGTTTTTATTATTACAGTCCTCTTTATCTGGAGGAGCAAAAATGGTTATTGCAAAACATATACCCACAGTAGAACAAAAACCTATATTTAACATTCCTTAAAAAAAAAAGGTGTGTCTGTTTTATTCTTTGTATGCTAGCAAACTTTTATAATTTTCTCGAGCAATTCTGTGTAGGGTTATTTTGTGTTTACACTGGGAGGTTTCGGGAAGCAGCTCTGCAGAACAGTATTGTACATTAATGAGGGGACCTCACAGAAAGAACCCATAGGGTCAGGCTGCCACCCTTCACATCATAGACAAATAAATTGATATGTGGAGTCCCACAGGGATCGTCCCTCAGCTCCAACCTTTTCAGCATGTACATGACACTGCTTGCCAACAACATCCAATCACAAGACACCCCACTCATTCTCTCCCTGACGGACAAAACAACCACAGCCAGAACCAAGTTCACCAACTGCATGACCATGGTAGCAGGCTGGATGCAAACCAACTGCCTGCAGGTCGACTACGACAAGACAGAAGTACT
Source organism: Lissotriton helveticus (assembly GCF_964261635.1). Classification (NCBI taxonomy): domain Eukaryota; kingdom Metazoa; phylum Chordata; class Amphibia; order Caudata; family Salamandridae; genus Lissotriton; species Lissotriton helveticus. The sequence continues at coordinate 137,440,423 of NC_136069.1, read as the reverse complement.
GGTCTTCAGCAACAAGAGCTCCTCATAGAACTCCACGTGGTGACCGTCAGAGCTAGGATCAACACCCATACCCACAGACCACACAAGAAATCTAGGGATCATTTTAGATGACAAGCTCAACATGATGACTCTCGTCAACTCCGTTTACACCTCCTGCTTCCACATCCTATGCATGCTGCGAAAAATATTCAAATGGTTGCCGCAGACCATCAGAGGGACCAACACACAAGCACTCATCATCAGCAGGCTGGACTACAGGAACACTCTACGCCGCATTCTCCAAACAACTCCTACACCGACTTCAGACCATACAGAACCCCACTGGAATACCCATGCTTAACCTCCCATGCCACACCCACATCACACTGCACCTCGGGGAAGCTTTACTGGCTCCGAAATCAGAAGTGCAGCCAATTCAAACTTCTCACACACTTATACAAATCCCTACACAACACAACCAGAATACCTGAACAACCGCATACACTTTCACCGACCCACCAGACACCTACGCTCTGGCTCACTTGCACACATTCCCCTTTGCATCAACTGTGAAACAAAGCATCACAGGACAAAGAAAACATTGAAATATTGGGATAATTGTTTGCATGTCCCATGATCTTTCCACTAGTACATAAATGTAATAATTAACAAACCAACAAGGTAAAAGACAATGTGTCTATAGCTCATTACATTCCAGATGCATATGCAGCCTTCTTAGAGATTTATTCTATTGAGACATTTTTTTGTTGTACTCTACTGATTGTGCAGAAGATGGTCAATTATGTGCCAAATGCATCACATGCATAATTGTGCACAAAAAATAGCAGACTGGAAAAAATTCCAGTGGTCCTGGATAATCTACGCAATAGAAATTAGATGGGCCCCTCACACCAAGGGGTCAGGTACTTGTCAAACAAATAGAAGGGAACTCCCCTTGGAGAGAACACCCTTCGACACTATTCGAGTTGCCATCCTAAGTTCCAGAAGGAGAACGTCCTATTCGAGTAGTTCCTTCGGCTCCGAAGTTATTGTATGTCTTTGGATGATTTTTATAAGCATTCTGCACATTTGAAAAAGAAGCTAAAGAAGACGGACTACCCAAAAACAACAAAAAACAATCATTCCTTCAAAAGTGCCTGTTTTTTATGATAGGGATAGTATACTTCAAAAAGGAGGAAACAGTCAGGACAAATAACGGAAGCACCTTTGTGAGTCAATACTCCAGTATCAGTAACAGCATTAAAAACGTGAGTAATAGGATTTGGAAAAGTTCTGGATAATGATGAAGAAATGACACTGGAGAACTATTTTTGCTTTAAGCATAACAACATTTGAAAAATACGTTAGTGCATGCATATAGAGAGGACAGTAGCGAGACACAGAGTACCATGATGAAGAGTAGAGGTAAAGGGAAGCACAAGTGTGGAAATTGCAGCATTTGTGACCAGTGCTTGACTTCAAAAAGGTGAAGTATAAGGGGATTGAACATGTGGAGGCAACTCTTAACAACTGCTGGAGTAAGAATGTTATTATTTTCTCTTATATCCCTGTGCACTAGTTTATGTAAAGGAGACAGGCAGAGAACTACGACAAAGAATATATGAGCACAGATCCGCCATAAGGACGTCCAGGGGTAATGTGCCATTGGTGGACCACTTTAATGGAAAAAGGTCATGGAAACAATGGGGCAGATTTTTGATAACTGGCGCATCCCCAGGGATGCGCCAGTTATTTTGCGCCGCTGCTCCGCTACGCATGGTGCGCCGCATTTACAATGCAGCGCACCATGGGGCAAAAACGGCACAGATGCGTGACGCATCTGTGCCGTAAAGGTGGCGCATTGCTGGAGTTGCGTCGCAAGCGCGACGCAGCTCCAGCAAGGCTCGGGGGTGCCCTATCTGACCAATGCTGCGTCAAGACCTACGCCTGCTTCAAGCAGGCGCAGGGTTTTGACGCAGCATTGGCCTGAAAGTGACTGAGTGAAATCTTATAGATTTCACTCAGCCACTTTTGCGAGGCGCACCTGCCCCGGAACCCCACCCTGCGCCGGAACACCCACAAGTGACGCAGGGCTTTACAACGTGACGCATCTGCCTAGATGCGTCCCGTTGTAAATGGGTCGTAGGGATGCGCCACGTTTACGCCGCAGTTGCGTGACGCAAACGTGGCGCATTACCACCATAAATCTGCCCCAATGACTTTACATGGTTCATCTTGCAGAAAATTCAAGGCAGGAGAAAAGAGGGCAATATTTAGCTGAGAAGGAAGATGAGAGAACAATGGTATATGTACGATTTAACACCGTTAGACAAGGTGTCAATAGTAGAGGGGATTGGAACCGCAATATTACAGGCATGTAGTACAGTCCCATGCACTCCTGGGATATGAAATGTTTTTCACATTTTGGAGTGTTTTGTCCCTTCACTAAGTTGCCCCAGATGTGACTTATGGGGGATTCATGAGGTAGGTTTATTTTTGTCCCATGCTGTGAGAATTGAAGTAGGATTATGGGCTGTATATTATTATTAGGGCATAATGTGAATGTAGGATAGGCTAGAGGAATAGAATAAAGAACTCCCATATGTCATCTATGAGGTATACGAACAAATGATTGTTCCCTAGTGAGGTCAGATAGCATACTGGGGGTTGCCCACCGATATAGGGTGGGCCACATGGGTTTGAAGCACACAAGTTGTGAGAAATCTAATTGATATCGTCCCAGAAACCTCGATGGACCTGCAACTTTGACAGTGGCTTTATTTAAATGTAAGGGAGGCCACTGCCGGTTAAATTTCAGGCAAATCCTTTATTCTTTACAGAATGTGCATGAATCCTGGACTGGGAGCGATAATAAAAGTATTTAGAATACAGGAACCAAAAATAATTCCAAAATGGTGCCAGTTTTTTTTGCACCCTTGTACCTATATGCCTATAGTCCCTCCCAATTTAGTAGAGAGCCAATTGAGAAAGGGATAGGTAAAAGGGTGGAGTTACTTAACCGGGTAGTTTTATCACAATCACCCTGTGGTTATGGTTGTTGCGTCTTGGGCAAGGTCAGAGCGCGTGTAGGGGATACCCTTGAGTAAACTATGGGCAGGGGGTGCGATATGAAGGCATTTGATGGTAGAACGTATTTATTATGTTGATCAGGGTAAAGGCACCTGATTCTATACCCAATTGGAGAGGCCTTTAATGGCAGTCGTGAGTGGAGCTGCCGGCATATAGCAGTGATATGAGTTTGTATAAGATACGGGGCTATTTTGGGACCGAGTAGCAGCAAAGCCTGCAGGGGAGTGTGAGGTCGCACAGGGTAGCATAGTTTTGAGATGCTTGCTTACCTCAACACACTATACAGGTGTGGTTTATTTACCAGCAGGAAGAGTGGGCGGAATCGTGAGTCTGAACACAAATACTTATAGGTCGTAGAGAGGAGGCTCTAATATCATCCCTTTGTTGCTCTGTCTGCAGACTGACATGTTAATTATTACATAAGAGAAGTATCTGGTATATCTAGTGTTCAAACACTCTGAGACACTCTATGTAACTGTATGGCCATAGAGGTAAGCAATCAAGATATGGGAAAGCAGGGTTGGATTAGGATTGAAAATCGGCCCGGGCACGCCAAAACAAAAATCGGCCCACATTTGCATAATCACTCCTCAAATCACTGCTTTGGCGTAATCTTATAAAAAAAACTTTAGGGGGGGGGGTAAAAAAATGCATGCGTTATGTGGTAAATAATAATTACCGGTACTATTTTTCTATGCATTAAATGAAAAGGATAGCTCAATAAATGAGAGGCAGAGTCCGTGGTATCTGAGTCATACGGGCTTTAATTAAGTGGCTCGAGCCAATGGACATCGTGTTCCATCACCTACTAAGGTTCAGGAAGGGATACTCAACATTTCATTAACATCATACAATATATATAGTAGAACCATACAGTTGCATTGAATACAGTAGGCGTAACAAGTGAAAAAAGAAAGATAAGAACATATGGGCGTAAAAGAAGGCGTGCACAGGGGCGTGTGATGTAGACGCCACAGAAGTGTCATAAGTGGGTGGACACATGGAGGGGGTTTCATGGGCAGCTGGAACCTTTAACCTACTGGTGCGCGCAAAACGAGTCATGACGTGTAACTGGGGAGAGCTGGGGGGCGCTGACTCCTAGCACTAGTAGAGGAGACTGAAGTCTGGGATGTCAGAACGACCTGTACCTATAGCGTATCTGATATCTTGTGTTTAGAGTACATGTTGCTTGATTCTAAAAGTCATCAGGGCAAAGGCTGCTTGTCACTAAAGCTAGTGTATGCATATATTTCTTCATGTATTGCGTGGACTATGGATCTTCTATGGATACTAATTCAGTAAATCACTTGCATGGAGACAGAAAGACTGGACTGTAGACGGATATGTTTATCCTGTTCGTTAGCTAGGAATGTGAAACCGGGGAGCTGAACAGATAACTGTAGGCATAATATATTCTTGGCAGGCAGGCCAGGCCGAGCCGGGCACCGCGTTGCTTGGCAGGAAGTAAGGGAAGGGTCAGGGATGCGGGCGGGGCTGCATCTCTCGGAGGCTTGAGGAGACTTGAGGCCTGGATCTCGTGTCCGGGCCCTGTGGAGCCTTAGAAATGGGTGCAACTCGATGATTCAACGTGCACCATGTAAAGACGTTGGCAACATAGGCCTAAAAGCCTAATTCACGTTGCTTTCACGGAGGACTGGATAACTGACATACTAACGTTGGACGCAACTGTAAATGCGTCTTTATATTCCGCCATGGAGGGAAAATGCATAGAAATCATGCATATATATCACATGATGGGGAACACGTAGGGGACACATAGCAGGGCAAAATCCAATTTTCCTCATTCCCTCCTTGTTCCCTACGTTCCCTTCAGGAAACATCAATATTCATGAGACCATCTATCTGTTCATACAGCATCATTTGCTCGTCTTTTTTCATTTGGGCATGGGATTGTGGACGTGGAATACAAGCTGTAGCGCACAAGCCGCAAATCGCTGGGCCACATTGTAAACAGAGACAACAACTGAATATGATCATTACTACTACTCCCAGGAATGACAGTACATTCCATCCCCATGCAGATATTACACTCCAGAGCCAGCCGGACCAAGTCCAGGTGCCTGGATTCTGGTGTAGCTGATGAGCTATTTTATGAAGTCTTGTTATTGCTGAATACACAGACGGTGCGTTATTAGGAATGAAAACGCAACAACTAGATCCGATGACTCTACAAGCTCCGCCCCTATCGGCCAGGATGACGTCAAGAACAAGGCGGTTCTGAAGAACAACAAATCTCATAGCAGACTGCTCTTCTGTTAAGTTACCTAGGGCGGAAGTAGTCTCATTCACTACTGCTTCAAGGGTTCTGGTTAACCTGCGTATCAATTTACTATTCTGGACGGGACCTATGAAGAAAAAGAAACCTTTATTGAAATCCGTATACTGTTCCAATGCAGTTTCAGTCTGATCGACAATTGGGGACTCAATCTCCCTTCTATGTCTGACGTGTACTAGATGGGTATTTCGGTGATAATCGGATGGGGCTAGGAAAACTGGTGGCAGTAGGAATGCAATGTAACATGTTCCATCCCAATCTAGGGGCAAACGTACATAAGCGGTCTGACCACATATAAAATAGGAATGACGTGAAGCCTTGAAAGTAGACTTCCCTTTGTCACTGTATTCGACCACAGTAGTACAATCACTGTGTCCTAGGTGTACTGAACCATTCTTTCTAACACATAATTCGCCTTTCACTGGTAGAACTGTTATAGAAGGCAAGTCTGAATTGGTCTCGGACTGAACATTCAAAACCATGAGGTTAGAGGAAAAATTACCTAGATCATATACTTCATTTTCTAGATCTATCCCTGTCCTATGGGGAAGACCGTCCTTGTCTGGGAAACAGGTTTTATTCATAACTGTATTCAGAAGGGAAACTGTGGATTTATCGTCTAAAGATGACGTCAATGTAAACCATGCTCCACACGTACCATTGTGTGAAAACGGATAGGGAAAGAGTGGTAGAACTCCCTTCACTGTCTGGTAAGGGGGGAGTCGGCCACATACCCAGCAACTAGTGGCATTGCTGGTTTGATGCGAATAGTGTAACATACGAATAAAAGTATTGTTGCGCATTGCAAGTCGATAGGATAACTCGTGAGGGGGTAGTTCACTAAATGTGTGCTCTACAGTATCATTAGAGGAAAGGTGTAAATGTGAACCAAGAGGAGGAAAAAATACATGTAACATACAACTTATACATGTGATCGTAAGACTCAGAATAAACATAAACAATAATGTAACGATGCATCTGCTTCGGAGATTTTTACAATATTTCATTTTTCTTGAAGTTCCGTCTATCTCTCTCACTATGTGGGTCTATCTCATACATGTCAGAAACCTGTCTAACCGCTTCACCCGAGGGGGACTTAAACAATTAAACGCTGTCTGACTTACTAGACCTCAGTTTGATTTTATACTCCTGTTGCCGAGTTTTCTCTAACAGGGGAAGTTTAGAGTCAGTATCGGGGCAGTCCTTGAAAAAAGTCTTTGGACATGGTCCATGGAAACGCTTGATATGACTGGAATGGAGCCAGCCTTTTCTTCCTTCTAGTTTTACGGCGGTCCTTGTGGTCATCAGAACGAGTTTTGGCTCCTTCCAGCGGGGCTCCAGAGGGCTTGAGCGATCAAAATTTCGAACCAGAACTAGATCTCCAGGAACGACCTCGTGCGGTTTCACCTGGGTGTTGTCCGGGAAGGCAGCCGCGACCTGTGAACGACAAGAGAGTAGTGCAGACATCAAGGAAGCAAGGTAATCTGTCAGCATGTTACTGTCAACATCGGTGATTTTACGAGGCATATGTGTACCCCACATGTTCGGGGGACGACCAAAAACAACTTCATATGGTGACAAACCAGATCTAGAGTGAGCGACCATTCGCATATAGAAGAGGGCAACCGGCAGGGCTACCATCCAATCTACACCTTTTTCTGCACAGACCTTCGCTAATCGTGTTTTCAGAGTTTGATTGTGTCGCTCGACGAGGCCAGCTGCCTCGGGGTGTCGTACGCAGTGGAATTTCCACTGGTACCCTAACAGAAGTGATACCTGTTTCATGAGTTCGGACGAGAATGGCTGTCCATTATCTGAATACACGACACGGGGCAAACCATATCGAGGGAAAAACTCACGTACCAGCTGCTTGGCAGTGGTCACGGCAGTATAATCTGAGACTGGATATGCTTCTGTCCATCTGGACAGAGCGCATACAACTACGAGGACATACTTGAATCCTCGACATCGGTCCATCTGTATATAATCCATCTGGAGGACTTCAAAAGGGTGGTCAGGAGGATGGAATCCACCTTGGTTCACGGGAACACCTTTACCTGGATTGAACTGACAACAGATCATGCAGGTACGCACTTTCTGCTTCGCTGCTGCTCGTAAATGCTTGTTAAACCAGAGGTTCTGGATGCTGTCTAACATGGCTTTTTCTCCTAAGTGTGCTGGACTATGTGCTGTATTAATGATGGCTTGAACCATAGAGTCGGGGAGAAACCATGTGGCTTTTCCCTTCGTCAACCATCCCTGATCTGTCCGGACCCCTCCTTGTTCAGACCATTTCCTGATTTCGTCTGGAGTAGCATGTGTCTGTATGTCTAGTACATCTTGTGTAGGGTCCTTGACTGTCATGCAAGTCGTCAGGACTGAAACGTCTGTCTTTGTCGTGTCAGCTGGAATGTCTGGAGTCTGAGCTGTAAACTTGGCTGTTCGATCTGCCAGGTCGTTACCCTGGGAAATGGTGTCAGTGACTCTCGTATGTGCTTTGCACTTCATGATGGCTATAGCCGTAGGTAGATGTATTGCTTCTAACAGAGCTTGAATGAGGGGGCCATGCTGAATCTTGGCTCCATGAGAGGTCATAAAACCTCTTTCTTGCCAGAGGACTCCAAAGTCGTGAACGACTCCGAATGCATAACGTGAATCTGTATATATGTTTACTTTCAGGTTCTTGGCTCGTAGGCAGGCTTGGGTCAGAGCGATGAGCTCCGCTGCTTGGGCAGACAGGGTGTCAATACGATGTGTTTCTATAACTTCAGTTTCAGTAGTCACTGCATATGCTGCCACTAACTCTCCTGTACTTGTTCTCATACATGAACCGTCCACATAAAGTGTCAGGTCTGGGTCAGGTAATGCAATGTCCGTCAAGTCTTGTCTTGGCTTCGTCATGGTGTTAATAACTTCCACACAGTCATGTGTTGCAGGGTTTGAGGTAATCGAGGGTAACAGTGTAGCAGGATTTAATATGTTACAGCGTCTGATTTCTATGTGTGGCTGGAACAGTGTCAGTTCATATCCTGTCAATCGTGCTATGGTCAAGTGCTGAGTCTGTGTTCGGTTTAAAAGAACCTCCACGGAGTGTGGAACCTGTACTGTCAGGGGGTGTCCTAACACTATGGAATCACTTTGTCTGATAGCTAAAGCTGTGGCTGCAACTGATTTGAGGCACGCAGGCAAAGCCTGGGCTACTGGATCTAATGTGCTAGAAAAATAAGCACAAGGCTTGTGTTGTCCTGCTTGATCTTGTGTGAGAACAGATAATGCTGTACCATCGCGTTCAGTAACAAAAAGTGTAAAAGGTTTACTGTAGCATGGCGTCGCTAAAACAGGTGCTTGACATAAAGCTTTCTTTAATTCGTCGAAAACAAGTGTATGTTCCTGGGTCCAAGGGAGGACAGTCGATGTCGCTGCCTCCTGTGTTGTCAATTGTATCAGTGGCTTGGCTAGATATGCGTACTGAGGGATCCATTGTCTGCAGTAAGAAGTGAGGCCGATAAAAGCTCGTACCTCCTTCTGTGTCTTGGGCTGTGGAAGATGTGCAATTAACTGGATACGGTCAGGTGTCAGCTGTCTACCCCTCTTGGACAGCATGTGACCAAGGTACACCACTTGCTGGACACAGAATTGCAGTTTCGAAGGGGACACCTTGTGCCCCATTTCTGCCAGAAAATACAAGACTGTCAGTGACGCACGTTCGCAATCACGTTCTGTACGGGCTGTAATCAATAGGTCATCAACGTACTGGAGCAGGGCAGTGTCAGTTGGCATGTGAATACTGTCCAGTTGTCGTTTCAGTGCTTGACTGTAAATACTAGGACTTTCTGTGAACCCTTGAGGTGCACGTGTAAATTTATAGCTTCGTCCATTTAAACAGAATCCGAAAAGGAACTGGCTGTCCGGATGGATGGGGACACTAAAGAAGGCGTTCTTGAGATCGATGACAGTAAAGAACGCAGCTTCGGAATCAATGGCAGTCAATAGGGAAGAGATATCTGGAACCACTGGGTACTGGGGTATGATACATTTATTAAGCTCTCGAAGGTCAATCACTAGTCTATAGACTGGAGGTGCATTTGGGTCAGTACGTTTAAGGATCGGAATGATAGGAGAATTACATACATTGGAGTCAGTTTCTACAACCACTCCTTGAGCAATGAGCTCGTCAATGATTTTCGATAAGGCTGCTACAGCCTCAGGTGGCAACTTGTATTGTCGGATTCGGGGAAGTACGATTCCTTGTTTCAGAGTGACACGGTATGGTGTAATGTGCATATAACCTACATCAGTAGGACCTTGCGCCCATAAATGCTGTGGTACATTCAGTAATCTTGGATCAAAATCTCTTAACACATAATGTCCTTTAAAATCACGTAAAAACAATCTCACTCCTTCCGGAGAACAACAAATCACTGCTCCCAGTTCTTTCAATGTTTTAATACCAAGTAAGTTTTCTGGACATGATTTCGTAAGTAACAAGTCTGTAGTTCGGGACAATGGACCAACTTCTAGGGAAACTGGTTTCGATATTTCATTAACAATAGGCTTTCCTGAAAATCCCAGGGAAACATTTCTTGAGCCGGAGAGAGGAGCCCCTGGAACCTCGTCGTGACTGATGGTAGTTCTACTTGCCCCTGTATCAATCAGAAATTTTCTGTCTTTCCCTAATACCTGGCTGTGTACATAGGGACCCTCTTGATCTACAGGAACCTCGATAAGAGGCAAGCCAACCTCCCTCTCCAGGCTGTTTCATGAATACTGCTGATAATCTGGATAATCTGACTGTGCGTACTGGTACATCTGCTGTGTAACTTGTTGTGTGGCAGCTATAGGCTGCGGTACTGCTACTGTCTGTTGTGCGTTCTGCGGTGGTTGCGTGTTTTGCGGAACATGTTCCTGTCTAGGAGGACGCGGTCTTTCTTTCGTCTTACCAGTAGCTATGTTGTGTTTCAGAACGGCACATTCGTTTATATAGTGACCTGGCTGTTTACAGTAATTGCATGTCCCTTTAACGGGAGCCGCAGAATGACTGGTCTGAGTCGTACCCCTCTTCTGACTATCCACCGGAACAGACTGTGCAACTAGTACTTTCATTTTCGTGTCTTTCATACGTCTCTTTTCGTGTTCTTGCTCTTCTCTGATTCGGTTCTGGTGGTACTGTAACATTTGTAACATTTGGGACGGGGTATTAGCTTGCCAGGTACTCTCAACTTTCAGTACTCGATTTTTAACTTGTGATAAAGAATTCTCTACTAATTTGGTAACAAAAAGATGTGGCTACGATTCACTACTTGTTTTCAAGCCGCTATTAATAATGAAACATTTCTCAAATCTGGAATAAAAATCACTAGTGTCTTCGTCTTGTTTCTGTTTACAGGCTGAGATGGCATCCCAGTCTTCCTTTTTCGTGGCTAGTAATCTTGGCAAGACTTGTATTAACAACTCGGGCAATGCTTTGGCTTTTTCCCCGAGACCAGTACCAGGAACTCGTGTTTTATCTTCGTCCTCTAATTCTGCCCAGTCAATCTTTTTCTCTCCCACCTCCCATTCTTTTTCTTTAAGTTTTTCATATATGCCCGCAGGCAACAGGACCTTTAACATTTTAATGATATCGGGATACGTGTATTCTCCCATGCGGAGCATGTCTTTTAATTCACGGTGGAACCCTGCTGGATCTTTATCGTGACAGGGCACTAACTTTTTCATTTCCAGTAGCTCTATTTTCGTTAAAGGGGTGTAAACAAATACTCGTTCGAGCGCACCTCCCCCTGTCCGAACAGGATGGACTTCTCGCAAGGGATTCTGTCTGTCTATGTAAAATGTCTTCCTTACTGGGGGTGGAACAGGAACGAAATGTAGAGTCAGGAACGTTCTGTATTTGTGGCGTTGTTCTAAAATGACATTAATCAAATCGGTACCTAGGCCTTTCCATCTGTTTAGGAGTAACTCGTCCAATACATTATATAAGGGACCTGGGTCAGAATGCTGACTTTCATACAGTGTAATGAGGTGCTGGATCATGTACATACCCACCAGTCGCTGTTCGTCTGGGGAAAGATTCAGAAACGTTTGGGCCACTACTTCGTCTTTAAATGTGCTAGAATTACCAGTCCATTGAACTGCTGATCGGGCTAGTTCCTGTTCATGCATGGTACTAAGCTCACTGTAACCTATACGTTGTTTCAAAACTCTATCGGTAGCTTGGAATAAATGCTCAAGAGAACACTGTTCTGGTACGGGAGGAAGAAACGTTTTCTTACATTCTAGACGTGTGGATCTGTCAAAAGGTCTCGCCTTACCTACGTACGCTATTCTATCTGGGTTCTCTGTGTCTACATCTTCGTCTGAAATGTCATTCTCTTTCTCGGTTTCTCTCGTTGCTTTCTCCCTTTCGTGTATGCCTAGAATTTCTTTACGAATCTTTCTATACATGGATTCTATACAACCTTGTTTACTGTGTTTTCCTTCTGCTATGTTGTCACTCCATTTTATCAGAGCTTTCATCTCGTCTTTGTTTTTACCTGGCTGATCTTGTTCTCTTATTAAACAATTTATCAAAAACTGCAAGATCATATTTTGAGTCTCGACTTTCCTGTGTGCCATAGCCTCGTGAATACTTTCTGGTCTTTCCCCTGTTCTGATGAAATGATATATGTTGTCTAAATGTCCCCTCATTTCTGGTAAGATAGTCAAATAATTTGTAACTCGTCGTAGACGTATGGAATATAATATCATCTGTTCTTCGCCTGGCACTGGATCATATCTACAATCAGTGAGATATTGTTTGAGGGCTGCGTATGTAGCCACCTTTGGCGTGCGTTGTAATGCTGCGTCTCTTAGCGTCATTCGTTTTACTTGAGGCGGGGTGATAGGGATACCTCCCCCTGCTCCTCCTGAAATAGAATCATCAACTAATACTGGATGTGCCGTCGCTGTGGGTAGTGTGACTGGTAAAGTAGGCATACGTAATGTAGGCTGGTCCTGGGTTACTGGCGGATTAAAAGGATTTCCGGGACCAGTGGCTGGAGGAACAGTAATCGCGTTATTAACAGGGTTGTGAGGTTGAGCAGGCGGAGGAGGATTCGTATTAGTATATTCTGGGACAGTGTCGTCTAAATAGGAAGAAAGGAAAATTTCAGCTGCGGTCGGTTTATGACGTAGCTTAGTCGGGACCAATGGTGGCGGTAAATTACAGGGTGCTTCCGGGGTCGCCTTGCGTAAATATTTATCAAGGACCCCCTGAGTACATGGAAATGCAGTTCCTAGACCAGGGAAAAACAAATGAATGATATATATCAATCTAGGCAACAAACATAATAAGAAGTCGGAAGGGACTGAGCTACAACATTGGTTTTTGTTAAAAGAGAGTACAATTTTATTCAAAGTTTATCAAAACACATAAAATAAAAATTACAAATTCACTATTTGTAATTAACACATATAACTCAATAAAATGAAAATACACAACATCATTAAAAAAGAGAAATAATCCAATTAAGTATATGGATGTACATAAAATAGACACAATTTAAGAGAGAATGTGGCAAATTTAATCTCTACGCACGTTTCGGCGAACCAGCGCCTTCTTCTGGAGCAGCCACGATAGTTTCTAAAAAAAGAATATCATACAGGAAAAAATTATACACAATATTATTTAAATCCTAATTTATAATACATGAAAGCTCTAATTTCCAATGCTATTCTAGTAGTCTCAGACTTTCCATTTTATAATGACCTAAACTCTTGACATTACAAGAAAAGATATATTACATTGAAATAGTAATATATCTTTTTTTCTGTGACTAATGCTACAGATAAAATTGAATGGGTTCATCTAAATATCCACCAACCACAGTCACTTGTTTGGGTTAATATATACTGGTTTGAATCCCAACAATACAAATGAATTTTGTGATTACCATTATGGCAAGGAAATGAAATCTATAAAAGAAATGTTGTAATGTCAAGAGTTTAGGTCATTATAAAATGGATTATTTCTCTTTTTTAATGATGTTGTGTATTTTCATTTTATTGAGTTATATGTGTTAATTACAAATAGTGAATTTGTAATTTTTATTTTATGTGTTTTGATAAACTTTGAATAAAATTGTACTCTCTTTTAACAAAAACCAATGTTGTAGCTCAGTCCCTTCCGACTTCTTATTATGTTTGTTGCCTAGATTGATATATATCATTCATCCGGGGTCGCCTTAGGCAGGCCCTCGGCGAGAAGGGGATACATGCCTTTAATAAGGGCATTTCTTTGTCTGTCTAACTGTTCTGCTCTAACTCGTTCACCCTCTTCTAGTAGTTCCCTTTCTTGGGCTTTTTCTGATGATTCCCTACTTAGTTCTGCTTTTCTGATTTCTTTTTCTGTTCTTTTATGCGATTTTTTATGCCACAATTCTATGGCATCTTTCTGGGATTGTCTGGCTTTCTTTTTCCATAATGCTTCCTCTACTCTCATGATGCATTCAGCATCCCAGGTTCCTGAAACAGGCCATCTATATTTCTCTTCCAGATTTTTGGTATAGTCTACCCATAAGTCTAAGTACAGTATGGCATCTAAGCCATGTTTATGATACATGAAATGTCCGGGACTGTCCCTAGGAGGGACGGGAACTGATTCTTCGAGTATCCCTTTTCTGGTTCCTATCTGACGTAACTTTGAAAACAGAGGCATATTTGAACGTACTTGAACTTGAACACAATACACAATGAACACAGTAATGAATAGCAAAACAAATCATTCATACCACGACATCAAAACACATTAAAAACAGTTCGAACAGATACTACCTAGTACATTGAAAACATAATACTGGAAATCTCGAGAGACTATACTAGAAAACAGAATTACTGGATGCACTGCTAAAACAGTACAGAACATACCGGTCTCATAAAGAGACACGTCATACCGTATCCACCTAGGTGAACACGTCGGACCGGATCTGTGTACCCAGACCCGTCTGGACCGGGCACAAATTAATGAACCCGTCTAGATGCGTTCCCAGCAATGGTACCCACCGGGAAGCAAAACTGAAGGCCTCGGACACTGGACTGCTACGACACTGGACTGGACTGCTACGACGTCTGGTTACAGCTACGCACTACGCATGCGCTTCGGGCTTCGGAAACAGGTGGGCCTCTGGATACCTCGGACCTTGCTCTCTCGGCTTGGGCTCTGGTCGGGACTCTCCGCATTCCTCACCGCCTCGTCTGGATGCTGGACCGCAGTCTCCGTCTCCTTCGTGGGCCTGAGGGAGTTTAGCAGGAAAACCTGCAGGTGCGCAGAAGGGGTCCGTCACGGCTGTAGAAGGCGTCAGGGGGCCTGCGTTACATCGCCGGCGCGTGGGGAAGGGGACGTCCCTGTTCGGGCGCCATTATGTGGTAAATAATAATTACCGGTACTATTTTTCTATGCATTAAATGAAAAGGATAGGTCAATAAATGAGAGGCAGAGTCCGTGGTATCTGAGTCATACGGGCTTTAATTAAGTGGCTCGAGCCAATGGACATCGTGTTCCATCACCTACTAAGGTTCAGGAAGGGATACTCAACATTTCATTAACATCATACAATATATATAGTAGAACTATACAGTTGCATTGAATACAGTAGGCGTAACAAGTGAAAAAAGAAAGATAAGAACATATGGGCGTAAAAGAAGGCGTGCACAGGGGCGTGTGATGTAGACGTCACAGAAGTGTCATAAGTGGGTGGACACATGGAGGGGGTTTCATGGGCAGCTGGAACCTTTAACCTACTGGTGCGCGCAAAACGAGTCATGACGTGTAACTGGGGAGAGCTGGGGGGCGCTGACTCCTAGCACTAGTAGAGGAGACTGAAGTCTGGGATGTCAGAACGACCTGTACCTATAGCGTATCTGATATCTTGTGTTTAGAGTACATGTTGCTTGATTCTAAAAGTCATCAGGGCAAAGGCTGCTTGTCACTAAAGCTAGTGTATGCATATATTTCTTCATGTATTGCGTGGACTATGGATCTTCTATGGATACTAATTCAGT
Source organism: Lissotriton helveticus (assembly GCF_964261635.1). Lineage (NCBI taxonomy): Eukaryota > Metazoa > Chordata > Amphibia > Caudata > Salamandridae > Lissotriton > Lissotriton helveticus. The sequence continues at coordinate 137,425,023 of NC_136069.1, read as the reverse complement.
AAATCACTTGCATGGAGACAGAAAGACTGGACTGTAGACGGATATGTTTATCCTGTTCGTTAGCTAGGAATGTGAAACCGGGGAGCTGAACAGATAACTGTAGGCATAATATATTCTTGGCAGGCAGGCCAGGCCGAGCCGGGCACCGCGTTGCTTGGCAGGAAGTAAGGGAAGGGTCAGGGATGCGGGCGGGGCTGCATCTCTCGGAGGCTTGAGGAGACTTGAGGCCTGGATCTCGTGTCCGGGCCCTGTGGAGCCTTAGAAATGGGTGCAACTCGATGATTCAACGTGCACCATGTAAAGACGTTGGCAACATAGGCCTAAAAGCCTAATTCACGTTGCTTTCACGGAGGACTGGATAACTGACATACTAACGTTGGACGCAACTGTAAATGCGTCTTTATATTCGGCCATGGAGGGAAAATGCATAGAAATCATGCATATATATCACATGATGGGGAACACGTAGGGGACACATAGCAGGGCAAAATTCAATTTTCCTCAGTTAGTTTACACTGGTGAAACAAGTGAAGCCACTTCTATTCAGGCCCCCTGCCCCCGCTCAGTACCTGCACACATTCATGGGCCGGCCAGCGCGAGAAAGAAAGTGACACCTCTGCCTGTTGCTAAACGGAGGTAATTATCGCCCATCTGCCTCTAGAAAGGCCACTCAGACACTCACTGGGCCGCTGGCTGAGCCTGTATTTGAACAATAGACACAGCGCCCAATTGGCCCCCCAGACTGCTACAAAAAAGCAGCCCACAGCAGAGCTCGGACACCGGCCCCTCGGGCATTGCCCGAATGCTTGTGTTACCAATCCTACGCTGTGGGAAAGTCTGGACGGGAGGAAGAGTTACTGCAAAGCTCACTTTCATCGTCAACAGTGTATATTACGTTCTCATGGGGGATTTTGTTCACTGGTGGTGCACTGTGAACACCAACTGGGGAAAGTCTGCGGAATAGGGGATAAAACATCCCTATGTCAAGTCAGAACTCGAAATTTGTGAAAGACTCATGACCAAGAGCGAACAGGAGTTCTGAGTGATAAGGAACCCGCATTGAACATTTATGTATCTGGAAGTGGGGTGAGTGGACATAGCCTGGGGCAACCTGTGCAGCAGTGAGTGGAGGAATAAACAGGGTTTTAAAATCACTCCTTGGGGTTGGTTCCCAGAGGTACCTGGGCAGACAAACCTTTAGGAATATTTTAAACCAATACTATTCCAAAGGTGGAGGTTCGATAGTGAATTACTTTTTTGATTTCCCGAATGTGCCCTTTAGAAAAAAAAAATAGGTCTTATTACTTTTTGGGTACCAATGAGAATTAACACGTATGAAGCTTTGTTTTGATTCTGTCCAAAGGGTGACATTTTATGGTTTCTTAAGGTTTTGTTATATGTATGTTTTTTGTAGACTATGAATGAATTATCATAATATTGGGGTAGACTTATACCTAATCATATTATCCTGAAGATGGTCGTTGCAATATTTCCTAACTCACCGAAATGTGTTGACGATTTTCTTTTTACACAGAATCCTTTCACAAAAAGGGACTAGAGGTGAAGAATGTCTACTTCATCGGGACTTGATGCAAGAGTACTGTTCTGCAGGGGGCTGTCCTTTTCTGTGTGACACACAATTGGTTTTAATATAATAGGATGTGAAAATAATGTTTATATGTCTTATGTTGATATGCTGTAATTGTAGCCACACGTATATGAGAAATTAAAGCTCTTTGTAACCTTTTTATCTTTGTTGTACCTGTTTCGGGAGTAAAAGTCTGTCTGAACATGAAGAAAGGACCTCGATATTATAGAGCAAGATATCTACTTATTGTACCAAAGGAGACATTTGAATTATAGTTTTGCAGTTTGGCTGACAATCATTTATAGAGATTGCAGTGAGAGACATTATGACAACCAACACAAGTGAATATCATTTTTTTTAATATATATATATTGCAAGAATAAACACTTGTAACAACCATTCTTCGTGCTTTAGAAGCTTGAAACCTACTTTAAAATGTACATCAAATTAATCTAGCTCAAATTTTAAAGACGCGGGAATGAGGTCATGAAACATGACATTTTGAAGTGACTCAGCAAAATGTAAACATGAGGGCACACACCTGATATTTTTCTGGATATAGTAGTAACCATACAGCCTGTACTTGCATAGTCTGTAGGTTTTTCCCAATTAAAAATGTCCAGACATCATTAAGTCATGAAAGGTGAGAAAACTCATTCCAGGTACTAATTTCATTGTGAATCACCTTTTACATCACATAAATATTCAAATTTCCTACTTTAGCTCATGAGAATTCAAATGTTTAAGTGTTTTGTGCATGATTAGCAGCTTTGTGATGATTTAACACGTATTCTCTAATTTTGTTTCTATAAGAGACCAGTGAACAATGTAAGACCTGTAATACGTAGCAATTGATGCTTGACTGGCAATGCCACCAACCCCTAGATCACCAGTGTCCTCAAATATGGGTTTGACTATGTCAATCCAAGATATTAACCGTTTATCAAGCTGTTCATTCTTGACATTTTTTGATGTGTTCAACCATGTCCGTATGTATTAAACAGAAACCTCCCATACAGTCAACAACTGTGAGAACGAGAATTGTATCAGATGAAAATATCTGTAGTGTGAGGATCAAATGTTACAGAAATTTAGACAATGTGTATATGCCTCTCTAGTTCGTCAATAATGCTAATTAAGAAAGCCAACATATTACAAAGCTTTGAAACCAAGAGAGAACTGGCTGATGACTGTATTAAATAAATGTATTCTTCCATACACAGTTCAAACTATGCGAATGAATAAAAGTATAGAAAGAAAATAGAAAGTACTGGAAAATGATAGAGAAATGAGCACTACTGCAAAAATAAATGTTTGTAATGAAACAAAAATTAAACGTACAAAAGCGTTTAATAAAGGCAGACACAAGACGCCCTCCAATTCAATTAACTACTACCTAATTAGGAACGTGAAGCAGTCTGACTTGTGTTAATTTTTGTGCCATCATTGAAGGCCCATATGTACAACATCCAATCACAGAAGAACAAATTGTTATAAGCACATGTGCAACTTGTGATACAGAGGTGATAATTCACGTACATTGGCCAATTACAAGAAAATTGAAATTGAGAAAATGTATAAACCATTGTGTGGGGATAATAATGAGAGTACACGATTCCAAAGGGAAATATATTCGAGGGAACGTTTAAATTCTGTAGAAACGTATTGCCTAAATGAAACAGATAAACGTTATTTTTTAATTAAGTTTAAAGAATTCTCAGGATCACGTATTTGGGAGAGTAATAAGTAAATACAACATTTCAAATCTACTGTTTTAATTTTAATAATCTAAAGCTACATTGTGCATAATATACTTTAAAATACAGAATGGCCGCACAAAATAAGTTCCACCCATGCTCCGCCTCACTACAACAATAGATATTTTTAGCAGTATAACATTAATCATCACGCTGCTTCTGTTTAGTAGAACAAGGATGGAATTACTAAAAATTGATGAGTGTGTGAATTTACTTAAAACCTATAATACAATACAACAAACTTGAAAAAGATTTGATGAGTTTCCATGTTGAATGACAAAGAGAATGCTCACTATATAAAACATAACAATAGAGTAATATCCGAACACAAAGCGTAGAAACATCAAGTGAAAGGAGAATTAGATCTCATAATATGCTGCGTAATAGTGTGCAAACATATATGAGAACAAACATTAAGGATTCCAAATATTAGCAATTGAAACAAAGGCACGTAAGGTTGTAGATTTACTCACATTTCTTTGACGTGAAAGGTGAACTAGTATTGTTGTGTACAGCATCAAATAATTTGCAGAATACATGGAAACACAGCGACAGCAAATGAGTAGGATTGTGAATGTTAATATTTGAAACAATGTCATATAAATTGTAGATTTGTTCATTTGTTTGTGTTTTATCAACTTAGGAAACTATTGCCCCGAAGAAGGGATTTCCCCAAAACACGTTGGAAAATGTATTTTTGTTTCAACAGACTGTTGGAAGGTGGGTGATATGGACTGGTAGGAAGGCACATAACACCAGCAACAAGACCACCAACATGGTACCGGGTCCTAACTAGGGTCTCTATAAATGAGCCACTTGCTCAACCCTTGGTCGCTGCTACAGAGCAGTAAGGCTTAAATTAAGTATGTAAAACATTTAAAGCATGTAAAACATTTAAAAAATACCAATATAGTGAATAAGACACAACACACAATAGAAATCCTACACAATTTATAAAAATAGAAAATATTTGTATTTTTAAAATGACACCAAAACCATGAAAACCCAAAGTAAGGGAACTGGAGATATGAATTTTTAAAGAATAAACACTTTCTAGTGATTAGAACCCAATAGCCCTACTTCTGGACATCTGGCTATGCATGACCAGGATAAAGTCAAAGTCTGAGGCTAACCGCAATGTGCCCTGCTCTGATACCCCACGTGGTAGGCCTCTGTCAAAATGTAACCTTTAGACTTAGAAACATATCTGGAGATTTTTCCGCTGACTGTCCTTGCTGCTCTACACCAATCAGGATTTGGGGAGGGTTCACCAACTTGACTTTCAGGGCTCTTCAGTGGGACGAATTTGGAATCTGAGCCGGGTCGCAGTTGAAGGTGCCGGATTGGCTCTCGCGGTTGGGTCAGTCACCTCATCCCAAACTTCTGAAGGTCCTTCCAGAAGGTCTCCTGGTGGACTCCAAGTGTCCAAAGGGGTCTGGAATCTCCTAGATGGTCTTTGGCAGGCCAAGACCTCACATCCCACAATGCACTTGGTCAACCCCTTAAAACTCCAATAGACACACTCCTAGAGGGGGACTCATGCTGGAGAATGGTCAGTTAAGCTCTGTTAACCTGTAGCCGCAGGGAGTCCACTCCTTACTCCTTGAAGCAAGGCAAAATCTTCATAGCTGTAGTCCCAGATAGGGCAGCAGGCGCAGCCTTCACCAGGCAGGCCCTCGTGTGCAGATCAAGGTTCCAGCAGGACAATCCTCCTTCTTGTAGTTTCAGGCAGCAGAACTGAGAGGTTCTACCCCTCTGACATATTTATCTAGTGTTCTCCGGTTGACAAGCAGGGCTAACACTCCAAAGCATGACAACTTCCTCCAAAGGGTGGCATAGTCTTGTCCCAGAAATCACTATTCTCTCCAAATCCATCATGGCTGAAATTTCAGCAGAGCAGCAAGCGCTCACTAAACCAAACTCAGAGTATGTCTTATTTCCATAAACTCCCACACTCACATCTGTGAATTCCTTACTCAAACCTCCCATCTGGCAGGGGGAGGGGGGTCCTGGCTGACAGGTTTGCTTGACCTGTTTTTCCTTTGAAGCTGATGCTTTATGGCCCAACACCCTGCTCTGGCATTTCTGTTCCCACAGAGCTCTCTCCATCAGATACTCCCTGCCCTACCAGAACACCTAATCAAGTCAGCTTGGCTAATCCTTTCAGGGCTTATCAATCAGGGAAGAGTGCTAAAGGCTGGATTTTTTCTGTACATGTTATGATCAATTCAACAATGCCAAGTTGCTGGATTTATCAATACCATTCTGTTCAGTCCTTGAATTGTCCTTTTCATCAATTCCTAGCAATAGTTATTCGTCCATAAAATATTGCCATGTTAGCCCACGAGACCAGTTATTTACAATGGGGAACATAGAAAGTGTAATTTCTTCCTCACCAGGGTTTATAGAACATCTGTTATAAAGAAACTACTCATAATTATAGGACCCCCCACCCATAGGACACCTAGGGGAGCCCTGGGGGTGCCTAATATGTAAAAAGTATGTTGATTAATACTTCACAGTGCCCACAGCACCAAGTCGACTTTGCAGGGAGTTTCCTACACTGTGGAAACATTGATTGGGCAGCTTTCACTCACCAGGGTTTATAAAACATCTTTTATAGGGACCCTGCTTATAGTTACATGACCCCCACCACTGGAACACCTAGGGGAGACTTTGAAGGTACCAGTTACATGACCCCCAACTCTGGAACACCTAGGGAAGACCTTGGGGGTACCTAATATCTACAAATAAGGGATATTATCACTTTCAAGTGCCCATGCCACTAAAGTTGAGTTTGCAGTGAATTTACTTTTAAAAGCAGTGCTGCAACACAGGGCTGCTATTAAAATGACCCCATGCTCTCAGCAGTGCACACATGCAAGTACAACAAAGGCTACTGGCCTCTAAACTGCCAGGCCCTATTATATGCTAGGGACTTATAGGTAGTTTTCCTCCCCTTGGCCTATTATCTACTAGGGACTTACAAGCTATGTCAGGCCAATTTTAAGTGTACCCAAATATATAGTGTACCTATACATGTGGGTGTTTAAACGTACCACTTGCCATGGGCCTGCCTAGCAGAGCTCAGGATACTCTCAGAGTCAGACAACCAGTATGCAGGGGTCTCAAATGGGCCAAAAAGTGGGGGGACGCTGCAAGCAGGTCCTGATTACTTACACAGACATCAAAACGTTTCAAGAATAAACAGCTTGATGGAACGCTTTATATGAAATGGAGTGTATATTCTCTTATATACAAGAATGCACCATTGCTAAAAGAGTATTACTTGGACACGGATATTTAATAAATCAATGAGGACTACAGTCCACATGGATGGTGGCACCTTCAAACATATAAACCCTAACAAACAGAATCCATATTGTAGTGTTGCATTCTTTACTATTTAAACTATTGAGTCTCCATGCTGTCATACAATCAAAGCCCCATTATACTAAGCATTTCCTAGAGGTTCAAGGCTCAAAGAAACACACATCTAGGCGCTCATTCTCTGGAAGCCTTAGAGACAAAGATAACTCAATCATAAAAGCTCTATGACTATCCAATATTGTAAATTTCATTCATATGGAAAGATTTTGGAGATTAAACTCCTTCCTCATCCTATGTGCCCAGTCTTGATAAATCACAGTGCCCCGAGCTTATGGAAACACTCATTCCTTGGTTTTCAGCATGTTGTAAATTCGGGAATGTGTCAAATTCCATGGGTGTTACGAAGGAACAACGACCGTACCGCCCATGGCACGCCTCCCCATCGCACGGTGAGGCACTACAGCAACTTGCACTGTGTTGCCTCACACCATGTCTACGAGGCCATGAAAAGCCATGCAAAGTGGCTTTACGTGGCCTTGTAGATATGGGTAAGCCCAGTGCGCCACAGAACGTCATAAAAAGTGACATTCCAGCAGTGCACTGTGCTGGCAAATAAGCCCCCAAGTTTCTTGCGTGAGTCATTACTTTGTTACATTTTTCACGCCTTTTATCCAGTATGATTGTGAAGAATAGGAAAACGGTCCTTGTTATGTCTGTCTTTGGGATTATTTCCCAAGAAGTTCTCCCATTGTAATGTTCTTAGCCTATTTCATGCATTATTAGATGTAACAGTCAATGGGTAAATAATTGAAAGGTACTCTGTCATTGGAGCGTGCATGCTGGGCCTATGCTACTTCTGTCGAGGTCTCCACTGGAAGATGCCGGATACCAGATTTTGCAGGTAAGGTGGTCATAGCAGTGGCCTAGAAGATGGGAATTGTGATGCTCTAAATCACAAGACAAACAGAACCTGTCCGTATTGGGAGCGCACCTGTACACTTGCCCTTACGGTGCTTACTTGTACATCAATATTTATACCTCACAGTGCATAAACTTGTCCTGAAGTACAAAACTAATTTTTCAACACAATCATAACCAAACAAATATTACATATTCATATATATATCCGAGCCAATTTATTGAACGTTTCTTAGTTGCGTTTATTTTCTTGAACTAATTTTCATGTTCTCATAGTTTCACAGGATTTATTATTTGCATGAAGATCCTTGCATATTTACATCTCCCTGGTATTCACATCTCCCAAAGCATTTCGGTAAATACCTTCATCAGGGGAATACTAAAAATGATAATGAAAAATCCATTTTATAATATCTCCAATTCCTGTGGTATATACAATTAGTACATCTCAATTCAGGTATTAGGAAATGTCAAAACTGGAATATGTGTGAATGAGAGTGAAGCAGAGTAGTAGTCTGGTGGGTTAGTGAAAGTGTATGCGCCTGTTCAGGTATTCTCTTCCTGTGTTGTGTAGGGATTTGTAGGACTATTGACATGTGGATGACAAAGGTTGTAATTGCTGATAGGAACATCCACTGAGATGCCAGTATTGATGTGACTAAAGAGCGTGGGGCTTCAATTCCAATATTTGTTTAGTCAGGTAGTCAATGTGGGCTAACAGGGCCATTGTGAATGCAATTAATCTTGATGGCCTAACATGATCGCCGTAGGAAAGGGCGGAGGCATGGCTGCAGATCGGTCTTGGGATGAAAGGTAAGAGAAGGTCTGGATCACCTGGTTGTGGAGTTAAAAAGATAATAAAAGAACATTGGCCGTAGGAGAGTGGGAGTGAGCAGATGGGAGTAGGGTTCTTTCAGTATTAAAGAAGCAACTGACTGGCTCAGCAGTGGGGACTACTTGGTTAGGCATCTGGTGTCTTGTCTCCTGTGCCTTCATCACCAGATGTTGTGTCTCCTGTGTCTGAGCCCGAAAGGTCAACACGTGGAGGTTGGTGAGTGTATGTAAGGTTCTTTATTCTTCTTAGCAGCACAGTGCACGCATGCACTTGCTTTCTTCTCGTGGGAATAGGTATGTATTGCCCCATGTCCCCATTCCCTGACCGGACGTGGTGTCTGGTGTCCAGTCCCCTCCCCATCTGCCCTATGCAAGGTCCTAGCCCCCGCCTGCACATGCTCTTTCGACATCTGGCATGAACAGGTAACAAGCTTATGAGCGCTACAATCAAAGGAGAGAGTAAGGGAGTTTGTTCACTCAGAAGTGAACTAGAGATCACTCCTATTCCCCTGGGAGGAATTATGTCAAAACAAAGAGAGGAGTATCCCCTATGAAGTTAAAGGACAGACGTATCTGGAGGGCAGGTTTTTTGGCAAGAAGGAGACTATTCATCCTTTTGTTTAAAACCCCTCACTCACCAACCTAGTGGTGACATGCTTCATCATCGGGGTCCACCCTGGCGTCCTAGCGACACCAGGGTGTGCTGCGACACCTGTACTACAGTGGAGCGGGTTGTGACTGTGGGTGTGAAAAAAATGTTAAAAATTGTCCTGGTTGTACTCAAAAATATAATTTTAATTATAGAGCAACTGAACAATGTTAAAAAATAAGAGGGCAAGATCCTGGTAGGGAAGTTACGACCAAGTGATCTCTATATGTGTTGAGTGGTCAACATGTTTCTACCATTAGGGCGATTGCCCGGTATTCATCAGGACCAGAAAAAACAGGTGGACAGGGGGTGTGTGCTCCCTAAAAAGCACACCCGTACCTTGATCCCCTGTGTACCTACTGGCAAAACGGCCAGCGGTATAGGCTGCTCAGTGAAATAAGTGAGCAGGTGAAAGAGTGAAAAAGAGACCTGTAGGGAGAGAAAAAGGGGGTAAATATAATCAGGTTTAATATTGACTTACTCTCCTGTAACGTCGTGCAGTGTCTCAGTGGTTTGAAATATAGTGCCAAAGGGTTTTAGTCTCCAAATAAATTGATACCGTAGTGATGGAGTGAGATACTAGTCAACATCTATGCCAATAAATAGTGCGTGCGGGTTGCATGCGATGTGAGCAAAGCACTTGTGAGTCAGAACATTCATTGTTACAAGTGCCGGTATTGGAAAATGCATATCGACTTCAGCTAAGGATGGCACTGACTTAATTGTAATTATCACGTGGTGCCTGTGTTACTTGTAGGATAGAAATTATCTGGGCGGTTGCTTTTCCATGGTGGGTGAATATGTAGTGGGGTGATCTAAGGCAAAGCGGTATCTCGGTAGTGCTATATTCATTTGACAGCATCTGACTCACTTATGTGAGTGAATAACGATTAATAAACATATATAACGAACACACATGTAACACTGAGGAACAAACTGAAGCTCTAATGGCATGAGTGAGGGCTTACTCGATTAAGAGCTCTCAGGGCTTCAACGGGCAGGGCGTAGGTTCAATGCCATAGAAGTAACATATTCTGTAAGAATAAAGAAAGCGCGGGCGTTGTAAACCTCGGTGCTTCTCACTGTGCCCTGAAAATGGAGGACGGCTCCCTCGCTGACCCGGTACATGTTTGTGTACCTGGGCGCTAACGGGGATGGTCTACTTACAGTTACTGGCGGGAAGGATCAGATCAGACCTACTCCTAACGTCCTCTGCTCGGCTATGGGTTTCGCCGGCAGCAGGTCGTAGTAATGAGGAGACGGCCGTTTCCGGGTTGGGGCGCGGCCTGGGCTGGTTTAGGGGGCGGTGCTAGCAACGCGCAATGGCGTGCTGAAGGTAGCTAGGCTACCGTGTGTAAACAGATAGCAGGTTAGGTTGCGTGTCAACACAGGACAGGTTAGGTAGAGCCACGTTGCTGTTAGTGAACAGTGTGGCTCGATGAATTACTCATATAGTGAGATTGGAAGTAAAAGGACACGGAGAGGGTGGAATTGTACAGGCTAATTTGATTGCCTTAACTCAATGATCGTCCTGGGTGGCAACTGTACTATTTAACAAGTGGATGCGCACATGTCACACAGGATGTGAGCACATGGCAAGTGGGGTCATTCGTAAACAGTGAGGGCGCAGCGTGGCTATTTTTCAGGGATCTCGCTCAAAAGGCGCCACGTTAGAGGCAGGTGTTCACGCATTAGGCGAACATATTGGAATACATATTCTTGCATCTAATTGGGGCAGACACTGGTTTTTTGACCGGTATTGGGTCGTTTGAGGGCATGACACACAGATGGTGTGCGAGCCAGTTGGCACATGCATGTTTTGCAGGGAGGTGAGCGTTTAGACAGCGCATGTGGCAGTGTGCTAGTCATGGTCCAGGGTGGGGCACATAGTGTCATTGGCCCGAAGGGGCAAAGCGTGGACAGAAACTAAAGGCATCTTTTTGCAACTTTGCGTTCGGGGTAGGTTGCTCATTGTCACTGGTCAGGTGGACATGGGGTGATGGCATCTCATTTTAACACTGAGTTCCATGGAATATTGTCGTTGAGCCCAATTTTATGAGAAGAAAGTCGATAGATCCATCGCTGCTCCTTTTCAAACAGACGGGCTTGTGCATTAGGGCCTGGCTGGATTTGCTCAATCACTGTCCATCTCATATCGTTGGGAGTATGATGTGCTGTGAGGAAATGATCAGTGAGCCTGGTGTTGGTTTTCTTGCATCGGATTGTACTCCGATGCTCTGCTATTCGTTGTTTGACTTTTCTTGTAGTCATCCCTACGTAGGGTTTGTCACAACTGCATAGGATCAGATAGATGACAAACGTGCTGTTGCAGTTTGTGTGTGACCTTTGTTGCCAAACTTTTCCTTGTTCAAGGTTCAAAGTTTTTGTGTTGCTAGTAAGGTGGCAAACGCTGCAGTCACCACATCTGGAGTGTCCTGTTACTGGGGGTAGACCCCATGCGTTGGTTATGGTTTGATGGGTTGTTGCCGTTGTCATTTTTGGTCTGGTGTTGACCAAAGTGTCTTTTAGGCTACGTGCCTTCTTGTAGGAAAAAAGTGGTTTGTCCCACTTGTGATTTCCCGTGTGCAGTATAGACCAATGTTTCCTGATGCTTTTGCTCACCTGATTGGACACCGCATTGTATGTGGTGACACATGTGAGTGGAATCTCCTCCTCTGGTCTAGGTGTGTCCTCTAGCAGAGCTTGTCGCGGTTGATTTCTAGCCCGTTTCTGGCATCTCTTAGTGATTTTTTCAGGGTATCCCCGGTTCGTTAGTTTATTCGTTAGGTCTTCTGCCTGGGTTTTGTAGTCCTTTAGTTCGCTGCAGTTTCTCCTAAGCCTGAGATACTGGCCATAGGGTAAGTTCTCCCTCAGGGGGCGGGGATGGAAACTGTCAAATCTCAGCAGGTTGTTTTTGGCCGTGGGCTTGAAGTGGGTTTTGGTCTTGAGCCTGTCATTGTCTCTTTCGATTACGATGTCGAGAAACACCATTTTGTCTTTGTCTACACAGTGTGTAAACCGTAAGTTTGGGTCACAGGTGTTTAGCCACGTGATGAATTCCATTAGAGTTTCTTGTGGTCCTTGCCAGATCGTGAAGACGTCGTCTATGTACCGTCTCCAAAATTTGATGTGATTGCTGTAGGGGTTGTTGGTGGTTATGATATATCTTTTCTCAAAATCATACACATAGAGGCCCGCCACACTGGGGGCAAAAACACTGCCCATAGATGTCCCACCTGTTTGGAGATATAGTTTGCCGTCATGTTCAAAAAAGTTTCTTTTGAGAGCGAGAGTTGCACACTCTATAATGAACTCTTTGGGTGTTCTATAGTCCCATGTTGAATTGTTCAGTGTTTGCTTTAGTACTTCAATGGTGGCGTCTTGGGGTATGTTAGTATAGAGGCTCTCTATATCTAGACTCACAAGGATGTAGTCTGGTTCAATCCTGATGTCTTCCAACATTGTCAATAGGCTTTTGGTGTCTCTCAGGTAAGTTGCAGTATTTTGTACAATAGTTTTAAGGAAGTGGTCACAAAAACGTGACAGAGGTTCCAAGAGCGAGCCTATACCTGACACGATTGGTCTGCCAGGGGGAGGAATCTTGCCTTTGTGCATTTTGGGGACCACATAGAAATAGGGGATCTTGCCCTCTGTTTTGCAGAGGTAGTCCGCTTCTTGTTTGGAGATGTGGCCCGAGCCTCTGCTGCTTCCACCATGTTGGTTATTTCTATCCTTAGATCTTCAGTGGGGTCGGCTGTTAGCCTTCTGTAGTTTGTGTTATCCCCCAGCAGGCGTTGGCACTCGGTGTCGTAGTCGGTCTTATTCATTATTACCAGTCCCCCTCCTTTGTCGGCTGGTTTTATTATGATGGAGTCATCGTTTTTCAGGTCAGCTATGGCTTTGTTCTCCGCTTGGCTGTTATTATGATATTGTTTAGTAACTGCTAGGACTTCAATGTCATTAAACACAGCTTGCTCGAAGGTGTTGATTTCCACCGGGATCGAGTGTGGCGGGGGCGTGAAAGTAGACCGCAATCTGAGACCCGTTTCATTCGTGGTTTCATCAGATTCAGTAGTAGTGTTTTTTTCAAAATAGGCTTTCAGCTTGAGTTTCCGAAAGAAGGAGGCCAGTTCACAGTGTAATTTGAACTTGTCTAAGGCCGCAGTGGGCACAAAGCCTAGGCCCTTGTTAAGTACATTGGATTCTGTGGTTGTCAGTATGTGCGATGATAAGTTGGTTACTAGCTCCTCGCTGTGCTGGGGCCTGCTTTGTTTGCTCCCGATTTGCTCCTGGTTACACTGCCCGTTGTGTCTTCCTCCTCCCAATGGACGTTGTTCCCTCGTCTGTTGCGTCCCCTTCCGCGCCTGCCTCTGTTCTGAAAAGGAGGGCGGAACTGGTTTTGTTGGAAGGGGAACTGTTGGAAGGGTGGTTGCCATCCATACATTGGGTACTGCGGAGGGGGTTGGTAAGGATGCATCAATGGTTGTAGGAATGGGTGTTGGGGGGGGTGGTTGAATTGTGGCCATTGGAAATTCCCTCTGTAGCCCCCTTGTTGTCTTTGTCTCGGGGTCCCGCTGTTGGAGCTACCGCTGTTATTTGAACTGTTAGAGGTGTTGCTTGATACATCTGAGTCCTGGTCCGTGACTCCGGTGGTTTTGAAATCAGGGTCCGAGTACGGGTAAACTTTCACAAAAGAAAATTTTTTCAGATCTTTCTGAAACTTTTGGACCTTTTGTTGTGTAAGATTTTCTCTGTGTTCAGTTATTTCCTTGTTTAAATCATCTAGCTTTTTTTTGTACCCGGTGATACTAGCTTTGATTTGTGACTCTGTGACTTGAATCTCCACTTGGATCTTTTCTGACAGACGTATGGCCGTTTTTAGAATTAGTATTATCCAATCATGGGTACAATGCCAGGCAATGAGTGCCCAATCTTTTCTGAATTCAGGGTCATCTAGGAAGATTCGTGGAGCGTTTGTAACCAAGAGGCCCTTGGGAGCTATCTTGTTGGTAACATATTCCTTTAATATTGTCCCATGCAGGATTGTCCTGATACGGTTCCGTTTCATTTCCGTTAGTTTTTCCCATTCGCATGTTTGGGATATGGTGGTACTGATGTTAGCGTCCGCAAAGACATTGAGATCCCTCATGATGGAGTCTATCTCATCTGTAGAGTATGTGAGTCCTGTGTATTCTGCCATGTTGGCTGCAGGAGTGTTCCTCAGAAATTACAGTGAAAAACAGTAAAAAAACAGTAATAAAAAAAAAACTCTCACAGCTGTGCGCTGCCAGGAATGCTACAATCAAAGGAGAGAGTAAGGGAGTTTGTTCACTCAGAAGTGAACTAGAGATCACTCCTATTCCCCTGGGAGGAATTATGTCAAAACAAAGAGAGGAGTATCCCCTATGAAGTTAAAGGACAGACGTATCTGGAGGGCAGGTTTTTTGGCAAGAAGGAGACTATTCATCCTTTTGTTTAAAACCCCTCACTCACCAACCTAGTGGTGACATGCTTCATCATCGGGGTTAAAAATTGTCCTGGTTGTACTCAAAAATATAATGGGAAAAACTAACGGAAATGAAACGGAACCGTATCAGGACAATCCTGCATGGGACAATATTAAAGGAATATGTTACCAACAAGATAGCTCCCAAGGGCCTCTTGGTTACAAACGCTCCACGAATCTTCCTAGACGACCCTGAATTCAGAAAAGATTGGGCACTCATTGCCTGGCATTGTACCCATGATTGGATAATACTAATTCTAAAAACGGCCATACGTCTGTCAGAAAAGATCCAAGTGGAGATTCAAGTCACAGAGTCACAAATCAAAGCTAGTATCACCGGGTACAAAAAAAAGCTAGATGATTTAAACAAGGAAATAACTGAATACAGAGAAAATCTTACACAACAAAAGGTCCAAAAGTTTCAGAAAGATCTGAAAAAAATTTCTTTTGTGAAAGTTTACCCGTACTCGGACCCTGATTTCAAAACCACCGGAGTCACGGACCAGGACTCAGATGTATCAAGCAACACCTCTAACAGTTCAAATAACAGCGGTAGCTCCAACAGCGGGACCCCGAGACAAAGACAACAAGGGGGCTACAGAGGGAATTTCCAATGGCCACAATTCAACCACCCCCCCCCAACACCCATTCCAACAACCATTGATGCATCCTTACCCACCCCCTCCGCAGTACCCAATGTATGGATGGCAACCACCCTTCCAACAGTTCCCCTTCCAACAAAACTAGTTCCGCCCTCCTTTTCAGAACAGAGGCAGGCGCGGAAGGGGACGCAACAGACGAGGGAACAACATCCATTGGGAGGAGGAAGACACAACGGGCAGTGTAACCAGGAGCAAATCGGGAGCAAACAAAGCAGGCCCCAGCACAGCGAGGAGCTAGTAACCAACTTATCATCGCACATACTGACAACCACAGAATCCAATGTACTTAACAAGGGCCTAGGCTTTGTGCCCACTGCGGCCTTAGACAAGTTCAAATTACACTGTGAACTGGCCTCCTTCTTTCGGAAACTCAAGCTGAAAGCCTATTTTGAAAAAAACACTACTACTGAATCTGATGAAACCACGAATGAAACGGGTCTCAGATTGCGGTCTACTTTCACGCCCCCGCCACACTCGATCCCGGTGGAAATCAACACCTTCCAGCAAGCTGTGTTTAATGACATTGAAGCCCTAGCAGTTACTAAACAATATCATAATAACAGCCAAGCGGAGAACAAAGCCATAGCTGACCTGAAAAACGATGACTCCATCATAATAAAACCAGCCGACAAAGGAGGGGGACTGGTAATAATGAATAAGACCGACTACGACACCGAGTGCCAACGCCTGCTGGGGGATAACACAAACTACAGAAGGCTAACAGCCGACCCCACTGAAGATCTAAGGATAGAAATAACCAACATGGTGGAAGCAGCAGAGGCCTCGGGCCAAATCTCCAAACAAGAAGCGGACTACCTCTGCAAAACAGAGGGCAAGATCCCCTATTTCTATGTGGTCCCCAAAATGCACCAAGGCAAGATTCCTCCCCCTGGCAGACCAATCGTGTCAGGTATAGGCTCGCTCTTGGAACCTCTGTCACGTTTTTGTGACCACTTCCTTAAAACTATTGTACAAAATACTGCAACTTACCTGAGAGACACCAAAAGCCTATTGACAATGTTGGAAGACATCAGGATTGAACCAGACTACATCCTTGTGAGTCTAGATATAGAGAGCCTCTATACTAATATACCCCAAGACACCACCATTGAAGTACTAAAGCAAACACTGAACAATTCAACATGGGACTATAGAACACCCAAAGAGTTCATTATAGAGTGTGCAACTCTCGCTCTCAAAAGAAACTTTTTTGAACATGACGGCAAACTATATCTCCAAACAGGTGGGACATCTATGGGCAGTGTTTTTGCCCCCAGTGTGGCGGGCCTCTATGTGTATGATTTTGAGAAAAGATATATCATAACCACCAACAACCCCTACAGCAATCACATCAAATTTTGGAGACGGTACATAGACGACGTCTTCACGATCTGGCAAGGACCACAAGAAACTCTAATGGAATTCATCACGTGGCTAAACACCTGTGACCCAAACTTACGGTTTACACACTGTGTAGACAAAGACAAAATGGTGTTTCTCGACATCGTAATCGAAAGAGACAATGACAGGCTCAAGACCAAAACCCACTTCAAGCCCACGGCCAAAAACAACCTGCTGAGATTTGACAGTTTCCATCCCCGCCCCCTGAGGGAGAACTTACCCTATGGCCAGTATCTCAGGCTTAGGAGAAACTGCAGCGAACTAAAGGACTACAAAACCCAGGCAGAAGACCTAACGAATAAACTAACGAACCGGGGATACCCTGAAAAAATCACTAAGAGATGCCAGAAACGGGCTAGAAATCAACCGCGACAAGCTCTGCTAGAGGACACACCTAGACCAGAGGAGGAGATTCCACTCACATGTGTCCCCACATACAATGCGGTGTCCAATCAGGTGAGCAAAAGCATCAGGAAACATTGGTCTATACTGCACATGGGAAATCACAAGTGGGACAAACCACTTTTTTCCTACAAGAAGGCACGTAGCCTAAAAGACACTTTGGTCAACACCAGACCAAAAATGACAACGGCAACAACCCATCAAACCATAACCAACGCATGGGGTCTACCCCCAGTAACAGGACACTCCAGATGTGGTGACTGCAGCGTTTGCCACCTTACTAGCAACACAAAAACTTTGAACCTTGAACAAGGAAAAGTTTGGCAACAAAGGTCACACACAAACTGCAACAGCACGTTTGTCATCTATCTGATCCTATGCAGTTGTGACAAACCCTACGTAGGGATGACTACAAGAAAAGTCAAACAACGAATAGCAGAGCATCGGAGTACAATCCGATGCAAGAAAACCAACACCAGGCTCACTGATCATTTCCTCACAGCACATCATACTCCCAACGATATGAGATGGACAGTGATTGAGCAAATCCAGCCAGGCCCTAATGCACAAGCCCGTCTGTTTGAAAAGGAGCAGCGATGGATCTATCGACTTTCTTCTCATAAAATTGGGCTCAACGACAATATTCCATGGAACTCAGTGTTAAAATGAGATGCCATCACCCCATGTCCACCTGACCAGTGACAATGAGCAACCTACCCCGAATGCAAAGTTGCAAAAAGATGCCTTTAGTGTCTGTCCACGCTTTGCCCCTTCGGGCCAATGACACTATGTGCCCCACCCTGGACCATGACTAGCACACTGCCACATGCGCTGTCTAAACACTCACCTCCCTGCATAACATGCATGTGCCAACTGGCTCGCACACCATCTGTGTGTCATGCCCTCAAACGACCCAATACCGGTCAAAAAACCAGTGTCTGCCCCAATTAGATGCAAGAATATGTATTCCAATATGTTCGCCTAATGCGTGAACACCTGCCTCTAACGTGGCGCCTTTTGAGCGAGATCCCTGAAAAATAGCCACGCTGCGCCCTCACTGTTTACGAATGACCCCACTTGCCATGTGCTCACATCCTGTGTGACATGTGCGCATCCACTTGTTAAATAGTACAGTTGCCACCCAGGACGATCATTGAGTTAAGGCAATCAAATTAGCCTGTACAATTCCACCCTCTCCGTGTCCTTTTACTTCCAATCTCACTATATGAGTAATTCATCGAGCCACACTGTTCACTAACAGCAACGTGGCTCTACCTAACCTGTCCTGTGTTGACACGCAACCTAACCTGCTATCTGTTTACACACGGTAGCCTAGCTACCTTCAGCACGCCATTGCGCGTTGCTAGCACCGCCCCCTAAACCAGCCCAGGCCGCGCCCCAACCCGGAAACGGCCGTCTCCTCATTACTACGACCTGCTGCCGGCGAAACCCATAGCCGAGCAGAGGACGTTAGGAGTAGGTCTGATCTGATCCTTCCCGCCAGTAACTGTAAGTAGACCATCCCCGTTAGCGCCCAGGTACACAAACATGTACCGGGTCAGCGAGGGAGCCGTCCTCCATTTTCAGGGCACAGTGAGAAGCACCGAGGTTTACAACGCCCGCGCTTTCTTTATTCTTACAGAATATGTTACTTCTATGGCATTGAACCTACGCCCTGCCCGTTGAAGCCCTGAGAGCTCATAATCGAGTAAGCCCTCACTCATGCCATTAGAGCTTCAGTTTGTTCCTCAGTGTTACATGTGTGTTCGTTATGTATGTTTATTAATCGTTATTCACTCACATAAATGAGTCAGATGCTGTCAAATGAATATAGCACTACCGAGATACCGCTATGCCTTAGATCACCCCACTACATATTCACCCACCATGGAAAAGCAACCGCCCAGATAATTTCTATCCTACAAGTAGCACAGGCACCACGTGATAATTACAATTAAGTCAGTGCCATCCTTAGCTGAAGTCGATATGCATTTTCCAATACCGGCACTTGTAACAATGAATGTTCTGACTCACAAGTGCTTTGCTCACATCGCATGCAACCCGCGCGCACTATTTATTGGCATAGATGTTGACTAGTATCTCACTCCATCACTACGGTATCAATTTATTTGGAGACTAAAACCCTTTGGCACTATATTTCAAACCACTGAGACACTGCACAACGTTACAGGAGAGTAAGTCAATATTAAACCTGATTATATTTACCCCCTTTTTCTCTCCCTACAGGTCTCTTTTTCACTCTTTCACCTGCTCACTTATTTCACTGAGCAGCCTATACCGCTGGCCGTTTTGCCAGTAGGTACACAGGGGATCAAGGTACGGGTGTGCTTTTTAGGCAGCACACACCCCCTGTCCACCTGTTTTTTCTGGTCCTGATGAATACCGGGCAATCGCCCTAATGGTAGAAACATGTTGACCACTCAACACATATAGAGATCCCTTGGTCGTAACTTCCCTACCAGGATCTCGCCCTCTTATTTTTTAACATTGTTCAGTTGCTCTATAATTAAAATTATATTTTTGAGTACAACCAGGACAATTTTTTACATTTTTTTCACACCCACAGTCACAACCCGCTCCACTGTAGTACAGGTGTCGCAGCACACCCTGGTGTCGCTAGGACGCCAGGGTGGACCCCGATGATGAAGCATGTCACCACTAGGTTGGTGAGTGAGGGGTTTTAAACAAAAGAATGAATAGTCTCCTTCTTGCCAAAAAACCTGCCCTCCAGATACGTCTGTCCTTTAACTTCATAGGGGATACTCCTCTCTTTGTTTTGACAACAAGCTTATGAGGTCAGAACTAATGGGTAAACCATAATGCATGTTAACGCCATGGCTTCCTGTGTGTAAAGCTGGTTGTTTATGATATAAACAGTGGCCTCAAGGTAAAATATTGATGCTTATTTGTAGGTCTCCCTTCATTCTCAGTGAACAGGGCACTCAAATTTTCTTGAGCACATTTGGTAGTAGCTCACCCAGTCCAGACTTTTTCTTCAGTTTGTTGGATTTGCAGTTCTGATTTTATGGTTGGATGAACAGGACTACGCGTCCCAGAATGCAAAGTAAAACTCTGGATGAACTTGAGAGCTCTGTGGGAGTTGATTACAGGGGAAGCCTATAACTTTGATTAGCCATAAAGCTATTGCTTGATACAGTATTTGTATGCTTGAACTCAACTTTCAGGAGGCATAAAAACAGTGCCACAACATGCTGGAATACTGAGTGTGCCCATATAGCAATCAGTCAATCAATCAGGCTTTTGTAACACACACTACTTAATTGTGAGGGTCTCAAAGGTGCTGGGGGTGGGTGTGAGCAGCTCCGTTGGGGTCATTCGAAGAGCCAGGTCTTCAGCCCCTTCCTGAATTGGTGCTATGTCGGGCTCCGTCGGTGAAGGGGGAGTTCGTTCCAGGTCTTGGCTGTGAGCTAGGAGAAGGATCTTCCACCTTCTCTGATCCCGTAGAAGCGTGGGACAGTGGCTAGGGAGAGGTCCGCTGAGAAGAGATTTCTATTGGGGGCATGGAATGAGATTCAGTTTTTTAGGTATTAGGGTCCGGTGTTGTTGAGGGCATTGTAGGCATGTGTGAGCAGCTTGAAAGTTATTCTCCTTTCGATGGGGAGCCAGTGGAGGTCACAGAGGTGTTGGGTGATGTGGTTGAGCCGTAGGATATTGAGGATAAGTCTGGCTGTCGCATTCTGGATGGAGTTTGTGGAGGAGTTGCTTGTTGAATCCGGTGTAGAGAGCGTTGCCGTCGTCCAGTCTGCTAGTGATGAGTGCGAGAGTGACGGTTTTCCTGGAGTCGGGGGTATCCACTTGAACGTCTTACGAAGTATGCGGAGGGTGTTAAAACATGCAGAGGATACGGCATTGATCTGGCGATTCATGGTGAGCGATGAGTCGAGTATGATGCCGAGGTTGCGTGTATGGTCCGTTGGGATGTGTTGGTCTCCAAGGGCAGGGGGCCACCAGGTATCGTCCCATGCATAGGGAGTGGAGCCGTGGATGAGGATGAGATGTTTTCTCCGAGTTGAGTTTCAGGCAGCTGTTCCTCATCCAGGTTGTGACGGCTTTCATACCTTCTTGCAAGTTGTGCCTGGTGATGTTGGGTTCCTTGGTGAGGGAGAGGATGAGCTGGGTGTCATCGGCGTAGGAGATGATGTTGAGCCCGTGGTTTCTGACGATGGTTAGCATTGAAATAATTTGTCCATTTCTACTTTACAGATATGTTTCATTTCATCCTTCACCTACATTAGACAGGCATTTATTTTATTCTTCCACTATGTGTAGATCACATTAAAACATATATTTCCATTGCACATAAATCATTTTATTTTATTTGATTGCTTTCGAAGCAGCCACTTGATCTTATATTTTATTCTAAATTGTGGAATTTTAATTTATCGCTTGTACTCACTGCTTTTAATTGCTTTTTTGTAATTAGCCATTTAAATATATGTTATAAAGTGCTAAAATGCCTATTTTTGTGAAAGGAGGGTACTCTTAAAAAACGAACGTCATGATGATTAGAGTGGCAGAACACAATGAAGTGTATTACAGACACCACTGAAACACTGCCACTCGAATAGACATTTCAAATATCGTTTTTATCAAAGGGGTGCAACCAACAGAATATTTGCTCAAAACATTCTCTAACAACAATGAAAGCCGTTCAAAACAGGAGGCAGATCTCTTCAGTGTATGTGCAACCAAATCATGATTTATTCATGCGAATTAGATAGTGTGAGATATCTCAAAACGGTGCGTCATATGGAAATAATGACGCAAAATACCTTGATGCAGTATTGGTGTGGTGCTTTACAGCTGCCAAGTTGCCCTATTTTATGTATAACATGTTCAAACACTCCTGGCTGCATTCTGGGATTTGTAGTTTTGCTTTGACCAGTGCACACCGGTGTTCAAAAATTCCAGCCTGTAACATCACTATATAGTCATATAGCAGAAGAAGGGAAGGGTTCCCTATCGATGAGCGAAGTAGAGTTCAAAGCGAATCTCAAGCAAGTGAAAAATCCTCTTCTATGTTTGTATTGTCCCCCTAATACTGATGCAAACATTCATATGAGAATCCTGGCTTCCAGCTTTGAGTACCTGATACTTGAACTGGTCCTCTGACTACTCAGGATTTGTCAAAGACAGAGAAGCCCATGATAATGCTAGGCGGGAAGTCTGCTTTGTCGAGAAAGTAAAAAAAAGAAGGCACCATCAATATTGGATTCTGGAAGATGCCAGAGAAGGTCTTTGACTGGGTGGGATGGTCATTCTTATGATTGGGCTGGGAGAAAATGGGCCTAAGGCCTAAACTCGTTAGGGTGGTAATGGCTAACTATAACAATGGCATAGTCAGAATACCATTTAATAAATAAATAAAATAGATAAAGGTATGTTGAATAAAAACAATACAAATTATGCACAAACCAGTCAAGGGAGGAAGGGTGGTCAAAACTCATGTTTTGATCCTTCCTTTGTCGACAGTTGACGGTCACATTCTTCACCTGATTTTACTTTTGCAACCACTAAAAGTTTGGTTGAATATCACCTTATGTCACACAAGTGTATGCTTTGTTTAAAAATCACATTAAAACCCGGGTTAAACTGCACTATGCAAAGAATCTTATTGGCAGCCTGATTGTTACTATGAGAAACTTCTGCATGCTAAACCCTCCACCACTCTTTGCAGTAACATTTCGGAAACCCAAAATGTTTTTGTGGGATTCAGAGGGACATGGGAATCATAGACTGTAACCCATTATGAATCTGAAATTGTAGACAAGGCCTGAGATTGTAACTTGGCTTTCTTTGACCCACCTAAGCAGAACCGCAGTAGTAAATAATGTTGCGAGAGTGCGTACAGAAACCCGTTCATTTATGTGATTCAAATATGGGGTAAACATAAGAACAAATTGAGTCTCACACCATCTGACTGCATACTGGCATGTCTGAAGTGTTTGCTGGTGTAGGTCAAGAGACTGACATAAACCCCTTCATAGGCAAGCACGTGTATATAGATTTAAAAAAACAAAATCCTACAGGGAAACAAAAACATACAGATCCAGCAAATTGTGCCATTTGTGAAATTAGCCATGCTAGCTGACTTATCGTTTAGAAATAAGACAGTATGCTTTAAAATCTATAAATATATATTGCAGCATAAGTGTGAGGCCCTGAAAACATGCAGGGCCTGGGCAATAGTGATCTGTCTGCCCCCTGCTCCTTTTGATGAGCCTGACCACCCTTCTCCCTCTATTGCCGTCCTCCAATGACGATCATTCTTCTCACATCTTGTTTTGATTCATTTCCTCAGTGTTGTCTTTACATTTACTCATGGTATTGCTCCTCCTATTAGTCCTGGCCTCTAGATATACCTCTGTAAAAAAAATTGTGGTCCAGAGATTTTCATTTTTTGATTGGTGTTTTTGTATCATTAGAGAAGTAATTTAGCTTGGGTACACATTGCTAATCTGAGCCAAATTTTTCTGGATGAAATCAAAACAATTGCAGATGTGTTGCAGTGATGGTGTAATATTCCAAGAACCATGAGAACTATATACTTCATTTTGGTGTCAAGACATATGTTTTGGGAGGCAAGTAGTCAAAAAGAGCAACCCTTCCTCCATTTTCCAAAATGGTGTCTCTGTAATGATGTGTTTTAGCCATCATATTGGTAATTTATTTTAATATTGATTTAGTTTCGGGTTTTCTGTTGATTCAAATTCGTAAACATGAGCGAAAAAGGTGGTCGCAGAGCATCTTTAACTCCTGACAGAGTGTTGCTAACTACAGCATCTGAGGACTCTTTTAACTATTTAAAACATGTCATATGCCAAACTAATCTGAAAGAAAAGCAAACATCAACTTAGGCTGGACCGAAGAGAGTTTGAGATGCTGCAGAAATACAGCAAGAGGAAGTTCACAAAAGATTGAAACTGATGGGGAAGAGGATCAAATATTTTACCATTGTAACAAAAAGTGCTACAAGTCCTATACAATGGAAGAAGAACCTGGAAAAAATGTGTAAAAGAAATAGCAGAAACCAGTGAATCACAAAAAGAATCTTATGAGAAAGCGACGGCAGCCAAACCCATTGACCATCCACATGGAAGATCGATGGCAACCCCTCACCCACCTCAAACAACTGATCAGAAAGCAGAAGATCTTCAATGTGCTATCTGTGGTTTAGCCAGAAAAAGGGCCAAAGGGATTGACAAAAGTACAAAGTACAGAGTATGTGAGTTCCAAAGGGCATACATGTTTTTATGTGCAGCTAGTTTCTTCTAGGATGAAGGTTACAGCTGAGTAGTTAATCTAAACAGTGAGGTGAATACATTTGCAGCGGATATGTATGCTCACCCGAACTGCATGCGTGCATACATTCGAAAATATGAATATACAATGAGTTCCCCAACGCAACATAACCAGTAGCCTTCTGTTAATTTTGTACTCTTTGAAAAAGAAAATTAAGTTTTAAAGCCACTCTTTAGTGTGGACTACGCGCTCACAGTAAGTGAGATCAGGGAAATAATAGTCAACATTTATGCAACTGTATTGATCCATAATAATGAAATTAAGATTTTTCTGGTGAGAATGTGCAATGACAGAATTATTTTTTGTCAGTCTAACAAAAAGTACGAGCCACTTATGGTGTTCTCAGCTGATTTGACTCCTGAAGTTCTTGCTGCAATAATACGATCACAGGATGCAGTAAAATCAGCAGGAACCATTTTAAGAAACTTCCTGAAAGATTTAGATGTTGGACTTAACAACCAGTTTTGTGGCGCCCCAGAGCTCCGCAAATCATGGAAATCAACAAGAATACCTGATATTGTATTAACATTTTTTACATCATTGTTTAATATCAGTAAAGCAAAACTGTTACAAACTATGGGGCATATTTACAAGCCCCTATCTTCACCTTAAAGTCACTTTTCACAACGCTATGGTGGCGATAGGGGCTTCGCCTTATTTACAAGGCAGCGTTCAGCCACTTTACATCTCCCTATGCTGCCTTGTAAATAAAGCACCCTTTCCACCGCAACTCTCATTAATTTTTACGCTGGCCTATATTTGTAAATATGTAAATATGGGGCAGCGCCAAAATGAAGACCAGGGAAAACCTGGTCTTACCCTGCTGCAACAAGGAGAAATGTTTAATTTCTACTCATTTCTGCTGTTTCCATGTGTGCTGTGTTGTGCAGCACACATAGAAACAGCAAAACTCCACTGATTGTTTATGTGCAGTAAGGTGTCCCTTCATGCACATAAACAATCATTTAAAAAAAAATGTTTTGCAACACATTTGTGTGCTGCACTAAGGGACACCTTCCTGCACATAAACAATATTTTCCTGCAATGCAGACACCCTTTGTAGGAGGCTGGCTTAGTATATGGTGATCACTTATGTAAGCGTAGCACCCAGCACTAATCCAGACAACCCTTATGGTGATTTCAGTGGTCTTAGACAACCTTAGAGAGCTCTCTAAGTGGTAGCTGTGGATAGCAGCCTTCAGGCTTAGTCCAGAAGGAGTGTAAAGCAGCTTGTTTTACCAGTACTTAATTTTATTGTATAGGCTAAGTGAAAAAGAACCACACAGCGTACTTATAAAAATATGTATTTATTATAAACACTCACTTACACATTTCAATATCTCCTACCCAGAGATATAAACACAATACACACAAATACTTTGGAAATAGAGCACATAAGTAGCATATTTACACAGTTGTCTCCAGGGGTGAGACCAAACCATATACTAAACAAGCATTAGAAATGCAATCGGGCTCGGATTTATTTGAGTTTGAGCTAATGGCATTGTAAATGCCAATGTATTGTTGCTATGTGTTATGGAGTGTGTTCATGTGGTGTGTACTGCCAGTGATCTCCTTGTGAGTGTGAGAATATTGCACCGTTACTGCCTGTGATGTCCTTCTTGTGAGTGTGAGAAGCTTGCACCTCTGCTGCCTGTGGTCTCCTTGTGAGTGTAAGAAGCTTCCACTGCTGCTGCCTGTGATGTCGTTCTTGTGAGTGGGAGAAGATTGCACCTCAGCTGCCTGTGGTCTCCTTGTGAGTGTAAGAAGCTTGCACAGCTGCTGCCTGTGATGTCCTACTCACTACTCTACTCTACTCACTACTCTACTCACTACTATACTCACTTCTCTACTCACTACTCTGAACTCACTACTCACTACTCTACTCACTACTCACTACTCTACTCACTACTCTGCACTCACTACTCACTACTCTACTCACTACTCTACTCACTACTCACTACTCTGCACTCACTACTCACTACTCTACTCACTACTCACTACTCACTACTCTACTCACTACTCATTACTCTACTCACTACTCACTACTCTACTCACTACTCACTACTCTACTCACTACTCTACTCACTACTCACTACTCTGCACTCACTACTCACTACTCTGCTCACTACTCACTACTCTGCACTCACTACTCACTACTCTGCTCACTACTCACTACTCTAATCACTACTCACTACTCTCCACTCACTACTCTACTCACTACTCTACTCACTACTTTCTACTCACTACTCTACTCACTACTCACTACTCTACTCACTACTCACTACTCACTTCTCTACTCACTACTCTGCACTCACTACTTTACTCACTACTCTACTCTACTCACCTCACTACTCTACTCACTACTCTACTCACTACTCACTACTCTACTCACTACTCACTACTCGGCACTCACTACTCACCTCACTACTCTACTCACTACTCATGACTCTACTCACTACTCTACTCACTACTCACTACTCTACTCATTACTCACTACTCTACTCACTACTCACTACTCTACTCACTACTCAATACTCTGCACTCACTACTCACTACTCTACTCACTACTCTACTCACTACTCTACTCACTACTCTACTCACTATTAACTACTCTACTCACTACTCTACTCACTACTCACTACTCTGCACTCACTACTCACTACTCACTACTCTACTCACTACTCTACTCACTACTCTACTCACTACTCTACTCACTACTCACTACTCTACTCACTACTCACTACTCTACTCACTACTCTACTCACTACTCACTACTCTACTCACTACTCAATACTCTACTCACTACTCACTACTCTACTCACTACTCACTACTCTGCACTTACTACTCACTACTCACCTCACTACTCTACTCACTACTCACTACTCTACTCTACTCACTACTCACTACTCTGCACTCACTACTCACTACTCTACTCACTACTCTACTCACTACTCACTACTCTACTCACTACTCACTACTCTACTCACTACTCTGCACTCACTATTCACTACTCTACTCACTACTCACTACTCTGCATTCACTACTCACTACTCTACTCACTACTCTACTCACTACTCACTACTCTACTCACTACTCTACTAACTACTCTACTCACTACTCACTACTCTACTCACTACTCTACTCACTACTCACTACTCTACTCACTACTCTGCACTCACTACTCTACTCACTACTAACTACTCTACTCACTACTCTACTCACTACTCTACTCACTACTCTACTCACTACTCTGCACTCACTACTCACTACTCACTACTCTACTCACTACTCACTACTCTACTCACTACTCACTAATCTACTCACTACTCTACTCACTACTCACTACTCTACTCACTACTCTACTCTCTACTCACTACTCACTACTCTGCACTCACTACTCACTACTCTGCTCACTACTCACTACTCTACTCACTACTCACTACTCTCCACTCACTACTCTACTCACTACTCACTACTCTACTCACTACTTTCTACTCACTACTCTACTCACTACTCACTACTCTACTCACTACTCACTACTCTACTCACTACTCTGCACTCACTACTTTGCTCACTACTCTACTCACTACTCTACTCACTACTCTGCACTCACTACTCACTACTCTACTCACTACTCACTACTCTACTCACTACTCTGCACTCACTACTCACTACTCTACTCACTACTCTACTCACTACTCACTACTCTGCACTCACTACTCTACTCACTACTCACTACTCTACTTACTACTCAGCACACTCACTCTGCACTCACTACTCTGCACACTCACTCTGCACTCACTACTCACTACTCTGCACTCACTACTCACTACTCTACTCAATATTCTGCACTCACTACTCACTACTCTACTCACTACTCTACTCACTACTCTACTCACTACTCTACTCACTACTCTACTCACTACTCACTACTCTACTCACTACTCTGCACTCACTACTCACTACTCACTACTCTGCACTCACTACTCACTACTCTACTCACTACTCTACTCACTACTCACTACTCTGAACTCACTACTCACTAATCTGCACTCACTACTCTGCTCACTACTCGACTCACTACTCTACTCACTACTCACTACTCTGCACTCACTACTCACTACTCTACTCACTACTCTACTCACTACTCTACTCACTATTCTGCACTCACTACTCACTACTCTACTCACTACTCTACTCACTACTCTACTCACTACTCTACTCACTACTCTACTCACTACTCTACTCACTACTCACTACTCTACTCACTACTCTGCACTCACTACTCACTACTCACTACTCTGCACTCACTACTCACTACTCTACTCACTACTCTACTCACTACTCACTACTCTGAACTCACTACTCACTAATCTGCACTCACTACTCTGCTCACTACTCTACTCACTACTCTACTCACTACTCACTACTCTGCACTCACTACTCAACTCACTACTCTACTCACTACTCTACTCACTACTCTACTCACTACTCTACTCACTACTCTACTCACTACTCACTACTCTACTCACTACTCTACTCACTACTCTACTCACTACTCACTACTCACTACTCTACTCACTACTCTACTCACTACTCACTACTCTACTCACTACTCACTACTCACTACTCTGCAGTCACTACTCACTACTCACTACTCACTACTCTGCACTCACTACTCTACTCACTACTCTACTCACTACTCACTACTCTGCACTCACTACTCACTACTCTACTCACTACTCACTACTCTACTCACTACTCTACTCACTACTCTGCACTCACTACTCACTACTCTACTCACTACTCTACTCACTACTCTACTCACTACTCTACTCACTACTCTACTCACTACTCTGCACTCACTACTCACTACTCACTACTGTGCACTCACTACTCACTACTCTACTCACTACTCTACTCACTACTCTACTCACTACTCTACTCACTACTCACTACTCTACTCACTACTCTACTCACTACTCACTACTCTACTCACTACGCTACTCACTACTCACTACTCTGCACTCACTACTCACTACTCTACTCAATACTAACTACTCTACTCAATACTAACTACTCTACTCACTACTCTACTCACTACTCTACTCACTACTCTACTCACTACTCTACTCACTACTCACTACTCTGCACTCACTACTCACTACTCTACTCACTACTCTACTCACTACTCACTACTCTACTCACTACTCACTACTCTACTCACTACTCTACTCACTACTCACTACTCTGCACTCACTACTCACTACTCTGCTCACTACTCACTACTCTACTCACTACTCACTACTCTCCACTCACTACTTTACTCACTACTCACTACTCTACTCACTACTTTCTACTCACTACTCTACTCACTACTCACTACTCTACTCACTACTCTACTCACTACTCACTACTCTACTCACTACTCTGCACTCACTACTCACTACTCACTACTCTGCACTCACTACTCACTACTCTACTCACTACTCTACTCATTACTCACTACTCTGCACTCACTACTCACTAATCTGCACTCACTACTCTACTCACTACTCTACTCACTACTCTACTCACTACTCACTACTCTGCACTCACTACTCACTACTCTACTCACTACTCTGCACTCACTACTCACTACTCTGCACTCACTATTCACTACTCTGCACTCACTACTCTGCACTCACTACTCACTACTCTGCACACTCACTCTGCACTCACTACTCACTACTCTGCACACTCACTCTGCACTCACTACTCTACTCACTACTCACTACTCTACTCACTACTCTACTCACTACTCACTACTCTACTCACTACTCACTACTCTGCACTCACTACTCACTACTCTACTCACTACTCTACTCACTACTCACTACTCTGCACTCACTGCTCACTATTCTACCCACTACTCTATTCACTACTCTACTCACTACTCACTACTTTACTCACTACTCACTACTCTGCACTCACTACTCACTAATCTGCACTCACTACTCTACTCACTACTCTACTCACTACTCACTACTCTGCACTCACTACTCACTACTCTACTCACTACTCTGCACTCACTACTCACTACTCTGCACTCACTACTCACTACTCTGCACTCACTACTCACTACTCTACTCACTACTCACTACTCTCCACTCACTACTTTACTCACTACTCACTACTCTACTCACTACTTTCTACTCACTACTCTACTCACTACTCACTACTCTACTCACTACTCTACTCACTACTCACTACTCTACTCACTACTCTGCACTCACTACTCACTACTCACTACTCTGCACTCACTACTCACTACTCTACTCACTACTCTACTCATTACTCACTACTCTGCACTCACTACTCACTAATCTGCACTCACTACTCTACTCACTACTCTACTCACTACTCTACTCACTACTCACTACTCTGCACTCACTACTCACTACTCTACTCACTACTCTGCACTCACTACTCACTACTCTGCACTCACTATTCACTACTCTGCACTCACTACTCTGCACTCACTACTCACTACTCTGCACACTCACTCTGCACTCACTACTCACTACTCTGCACACTCACTCTGCACTCACTACTCACTACTCTGCACTCACTACTCACTACTCTGCACTCACTACTCACTACTCTACTCACTACTCTACTCACTACTCTACTCACTACTCACTACTCTACTCACTACTCTACTCACTACTCACTACTCTACTCACTACTCACTACTCTGCACTCACTACTCACTACTCTACTCACTACTCTACTCACTACTCACTACTCTGCACTCACTGCTCACTATTCTACCCACTACTCTATTCACTACTCTACTCACTACTCACTACTTTACTCACTACTCACTACTCTGCACTCACTACTCACTAATCTGCACTCACTACTCTACTCACTACTCTACTCACTACTCACTACTCTGCACTCACTACTCACTACTCTACTCACTACTCTGCACTCACTACTCACTACTCTGCACTCACAACTCTGCACTCACTACTCACTACTCTGCACTCACTACTCTGCACTCACTACTCACTACTCTGCACACTCACTCTGCAATCACTACTCACTACTCTGCACACTCAATCTGCACTCACTACTCACTACTCTGCACTCACTACTCACTACTCTACTCACTACTCTACTCACTACTCACTACTCTGCACTCACTACTCACTACTCTACTCACTACTCTACTCACTACTCTACTCACTACTCTACTCATTACTCACTACTCTGCACTCACTACTCACTAATCTGCACTCACTACTCTACTCACTACTCTACTCACTACTCTACTCACTACTCACTACTCTGCACTCTCTACTCACTACTCTACTCACTACTCACTACTCTGCACTCACTACTCACTACTCTACTCACTACTCTGCACTCACTACTCTGCACTCACTGCTCACTTCTCTGCACTCACTACTCTGCACTCACTACTCACTACTCTGCACACTCACTCTGCACTCACTACTCACTACTCTGCACACTCACTCTGCACTCACTACTCACTACTCTGCACTCACTACTCACTACTCTACTCACTACTCTGCACTCACTACTCTACTCACTACTCTACTCACTACTCACTACTCTACTCACTACTCACTACTCTACTCACTACTCACTACTCTACTCACTACTCTGCACTCACTACTCACTACTCTACTCACTACTCTACTCACTACTCACTACTCTGCACTCACTACTCACTACTCTACTCACTACTCTACTCACTACTCTACTCACTACTCACTACTTTACTCACTACTCACTACTCACTACTCACTACTCTGCACTCACTACTCACTACTCACTACTCTACTCACTACTCATTACTCTACTCACTACTCACTACTCTACTCACTACTCACTACTCTACTCACTACTCTACTCACTACTCACTACTCTGCACTCACTACTCACTACTCTGCTCACTACTCACTACTCTGCACTCACTACTCACTACTCTGCTCACTACTCACTACTCTAATCACTACTCACTACTCTCCACTCACTACTCTACTCACTACTCTACTCACTACTTTCTACTCACTACTCTACTCACTACTCACTACTCTACTCACTACTCACTACTCACTTCTCTACTCACTACTCTGCACTCACTACTTTACTCACTACTCTACTCTACTCACCTCACTACTCTACTCACTACTCTACTCACTACTCACTACTCTACTCACTACTCACTACTCGGCACTCACTACTCACCTCACTACTCTACTCACTACTCATGACTCTACTCACTACTCTACTCACTACTCACTACTCTACTCATTACTCACTACTCTACTCACTACTCACTACTCTACTCACTACTCAATACTCTGCACTCACTACTCACTACTCTACTCACTACTCTACTCACTACTCTACTCACTACTCTACTCACTATTAACTACTCTACTCACTACTCTACTCACTACTCTACTCACTACTCACTACTCTGCACTCACTACTCACTACTCACTACTCTACTCACTACTCTACTCACTACTCTACTCACTACTCTACTCACTACTCACTACTCTACTCACTACTCACTACTCTACTCACTACTCTACTCACTACTCACTACTCTACTCACTACTCACTACTCTACTCACTACTCACTACTCTACTCACTACTCACTACTCTGCACTTACTACTCACTACTCACCTCACTACTCTACTCACTACTCACTACTCTACTCTACTCACTACTCACTACTCTGCACTCACTACTCACTACTCTACTCACTACTCTACTCACTACTCACTACTCTACTCACTACTCACTACTTTCTACTCACTACTCTACTCACTACTCACTACTCTACTCACTACTCACTACTCACTTCTCTACTCACTACTCTGCACTCACTACTTTACTCACTACTCTACTCTACTCACCTCACTACTCTACTCACTACTCTACTCACTACTCACTACTCTACTCACTACTCACTACTCGGCACTCACTACTCACCTCACTACTCTACTCACTACTCATGACTCTACTCACTACTCTACTCACTACTCACTACTCTACTCATTACTCACTACTCTACTCACTACTCACTACTCTACTCACTACTCAATACTCTGCACTCACTACTCACTACTCTACTCACTACTCTACTCACTACTCTACTCACTACTCTACTCACTATTAACTACTCTACTCACTACTCTACTCACTACTCTACTCACTACTCACTACTCTGCACTCACTACTCACTACTCACTACTCTACTCACTACTCTACTCACTACTCTACTCACTACTCTACTCACTACTCACTACTCTACTCACTACTCACTACTCTACTCACTACTCTACTCACTACTCACTACTCTACTCACTACTCACTACTCTACTCACTACTCACTACTCTACTCACTACTCACTACTCTGCACTTACTACTCACTACTCACCTCACTACTCTACTCACTACTCACTACTCTACTCTACTCACTACTCACTACTCTGCACTCACTACTCACTACTCTA
Source organism: Lissotriton helveticus (assembly GCF_964261635.1). Taxonomy (NCBI): domain Eukaryota; kingdom Metazoa; phylum Chordata; class Amphibia; order Caudata; family Salamandridae; genus Lissotriton; species Lissotriton helveticus. The sequence goes on along the minus strand of NC_136069.1, from coordinate 137,391,083 downwards.
CTCACTACTCTACTCACTACTCACTACTCTACTCACTACTCACTACTCTACTCACTACTCTGCACTCACTATTCACTACTCTACTCACTACTCACTACTCTGCATTCACTACTCACTACTCTACTCACTACTCTACTCACTACTCACTACTCTACTCACTACTCTACTAACTACTCTACTCACTACTCACTACTCTACTCACTACTCTACTCACTACTCACTACTCTACTCACTACTCTGCACTCACTACTCTACTCACTACTAACTACTCTACTCACTACTCTACTCACTACTCTACTCACTACTCTACTCACTACTCTGCACTCACTACTCACTACTCACTACTCTACTCACTACTCACTACTCTACTCACTACTCACTAATCTACTCACTACTCTACTCACTACTCACTACTCTACTCACTACTCTACTCTCTACTCACTACTCACTACTCTGCACTCACTACTCACTACTCTGCTCACTACTCACTACTCTACTCACTACTCACTACTCTCCACTCACTACTCTACTCACTACTCACTACTCTACTCACTACTTTCTACTCACTACTCTACTCACTACTCACTACTCTACTCACTACTCACTACTCTACTCACTACTCTGCACTCACTACTTTGCTCACTACTCTACTCACTACTCTACTCACTACTCTGCACTCACTACTCACTACTCTACTCACTACTCACTACTCTACTCACTACTCTGCACTCACTACTCACTACTCTACTCACTACTCTACTCACTACTCACTACTCTGCACTCACTACTCTACTCACTACTCACTACTCTACTCACTACTCTACTTACTACTCAGCACACTCACTCTGCACTCACTACTCTGCACACTCACTCTGCACTCACTACTCACTACTCTGCACTCACTACTCACTACTCTACTCAATATTCTGCACTCACTACTCACTACTCTACTCACTACTCTACTCACTACTCTACTCACTACTCTACTCACTACTCACTACTCTACTCACTACTCTGCACTCACTACTCACTACTCACTACTCTGCACTCACTACTCACTACTCTACTCACTACTCTACTCACTACTCACTACTCTGAACTCACTACTCACTAATCTGCACTCACTACTCTGCTCACTACTCGACTCACTACTCTACTCACTACTCACTACTCTGCACTCACTACTCACTACTCTACTCACTACTCTACTCACTACTCTACTCACTATTCTGCACTCACTACTCACTACTCTACTCACTACTCTACTCACTACTCTACTCACTACTCTACTCACTACTCTACTCACTACTCTACTCACTACTCACTACTCTACACACTACTCTGCACTCACTACTCACTACTCACTACTCTGCACTCACTACTCACTACTCTACTCACTACTCTACTCACTACTCACTACTCTGAACTCACTACTCACTAATCTGCACTCACTACTCTGCTCACTACTCTACTCACTACTCTACTCACTACTCACTACTCTGCACTCACTACTCAACTCACTACTCTACTCACTACTCTACTCACTACTCTACTCACTACTCTACTCACTACTCTACTCACTACTCACTACTCTACTCACTACTCTACTCACTACTCTACTCACTACTCACTACTCTACTCACTACTCTACTCACTACTCACTACTCTACTCACTACTCACTACTCACTACTCTGCAGTCACTACTCACTACTCACTACTCACTACTCTGCACTCACTACTCTACTCACTACTCTACTCACTACTCACTACTCTGCACTCACTACTCACTACTCTACTCACTACTCACTACTCTACTCACTACTCTACTCACTACTCTGCACTCACTACTCACTACTCTACTCACTACTCTACTCACTACTCTACTCACTACTCTACTCACTACTCTACTCACTACTCTGCACTCACTACTCACTACTCACTACTGTGCACTCACTACTCACTACTCTACTCACTACTCTACTCACTACTCTACTCACTACTCTACTCACTACTCACTACTCTACTCACTACTCTACTCACTACTCACTACTCTACTCACTACGCTACTCACTACTCACTACTCTGCACTCACTACTCACTACTCTACTCAATACTAACTACTCTACTCAATACTAACTACTCTACTCACTACTCTACTCACTACTCTACTCACTACTCTACTCACTACTCTACTCACTACTCACTACTCTGCACTCACTACTCACTACTCTACTCACTACTCTACTCACTACTCACTACTCTACTCACTACTCACTACTCTACTCACTACTCTACTCACTACTCACTACTCTGCACTCACTACTCACTACTCTGCTCACTACTCACTACTCTACTCACTACTCACTACTCTCCACTCACTACTTTACTCACTACTCACTACTCTACTCACTACTTTCTACTCACTACTCTACTCACTACTCACTACTCTACTCACTACTCTACTCACTACTCACTACTCTACTCACTACTCTGCACTCACTACTCACTACTCACTACTCTGCACTCACTACTCACTACTCTACTCACTACTCTACTCATTACTCACTACTCTGCACTCACTACTCACTAATCTGCACTCACTACTCTACTCACTACTCTACTCACTACTCTACTCACTACTCACTACTCTGCACTCACTACTCACTACTCTACTCACTACTCTGCACTCACTACTCACTACTCTGCACTCACTATTCACTACTCTGCACTCACTACTCTGCACTCACTACTCACTACTCTGCACACTCACTCTGCACTCACTACTCACTACTCTGCACACTCACTCTGCACTCACTACTCACTACTCTGCACTCACTACTCACTACTCTGCACTCACTACTCACTACTCTACTCACTACTCTACTCACTACTCTACTCACTACTCACTACTCTACTCACTACTCTACTCACTACTCACTACTCTACTCACTACTCACTACTCTGCACTCACTACTCACTACTCTACTCACTACTCTACTCACTACTCACTACTCTGCACTCACTGCTCACTATTCTACCCACTACTCTATTCACTACTCTACTCACTACTCACTACTTTACTCACTACTCACTACTCTGCACTCACTACTCACTAATCTGCACTCACTACTCTACTCACTACTCTACTCACTACTCACTACTCTGCACTCACTACTCACTACTCTACTCACTACTCTGCACTCACTACTCACTACTCTGCACTCACAACTCTGCACTCACTACTCACTACTCTGCACTCACTACTCTGCACTCACTACTCACTACTCTGCACACTCACTCTGCAATCACTACTCACTACTCTGCACACTCAATCTGCACTCACTACTCACTACTCTGCACTCACTACTCACTACTCTACTCACTACTCTACTCACTACTCACTACTCTGCACTCACTACTCACTACTCTACTCACTACTCTACTCACTACTCTACTCACTACTCTACTCATTACTCACTACTCTGCACTCACTACTCACTAATCTGCACTCACTACTCTACTCACTACTCTACTCACTACTCTACTCACTACTCACTACTCTGCACTCTCTACTCACTACTCTACTCACTACTCACTACTCTGCACTCACTACTCACTACTCTACTCACTACTCTGCACTCACTACTCTGCACTCACTGCTCACTTCTCTGCACTCACTACTCTGCACTCACTACTCACTACTCTGCACACTCACTCTGCACTCACTACTCACTACTCTGCACACTCACTCTGCACTCACTACTCACTACTCTGCACTCACTACTCACTACTCTACTCACTACTCTGCACTCACTACTCTACTCACTACTCTACTCACTACTCACTACTCTACTCACTACTCACTACTCTACTCACTACTCACTACTCTACTCACTACTCTGCACTCACTACTCACTACTCTACTCACTACTCTACTCACTACTCACTACTCTGCACTCACTACTCACTACTCTACTCACTACTCTACTCACTACTCTACTCACTACTCACTACTTTACTCACTACTCACTACTCACTACTCACTACTCTGCACTCACTACTCACTACTCACTACTCTACTCACTACTCTACTCACTACTCACTACTCTACTCACTACTCACTACTCTACTCACTACTCTGCACTCACTACTCTACTCACTACTCACTACTCTGCACTCACTACTCACTACTCTACTCACTACTAACTACTCTACTCACTACTCTACTCACTACTCTACTCACTACTCACTACTCTGCACTCACTACTCACTACTCTACTCACTATTCTGCTCACTACTCTACTCACTACTCACTACTCTACTCACTACTCACTACTCTACTCACTACTCACTACTCACTACTCACTACTCTACTCACTACTCACTACTCACTACTCTACTCACTACTCACTACTCTACTCTCTACTCACTACTCACTACTCTGCACTCACTACTCACTACTCTGCTCACTACTCACTACTCTACTCACTACTCACTACTCTCCACTCACTACTCTACTCACTACTCACTACTCTACTCACTACTTTCTACTCACTACTCTACTCACTACTCACTACTCTACTCACTACTCACTACTCTACTCACTACTCTACCCACTATTCACTACTCACTACTCTACTCACTACTCACTACTTTACTCACTACTCACTACTCACTACTCACTACTCTGCACTCACTACTCACTACTCACTACTCTACTCACTACTCTACTCACTACTCACTACTCTACTCACTACTCACTACTCTACTCACTACTCTGCACTCACTACTCTACTCACTACTCACTACTCTGCACTCACTACTCACTACTCTACTCACTACTAACTACTCTACTCACTACTCTACTCACTACTCTACTCACTACTCACTACTCTGCACTCACTACTCACTACTCTACTCACTATTCTGCTCACTACTCTACTCACTACTCACTACTCTACTCACTACTCACTACTCTACTCACTACTCACTACTCACTACTCACTACTCTACTCACTACTCACTACTCACTACTCTACTCACTACTCACTACTCTACTCTCTACTCACTACTCACTACTCTGCACTCACTACTCACTACTCTGCTCACTACTCACTACTCTACTCACTACTCACTACTCTCCACTCACTACTCTACTCACTACTCACTACTCTACTCACTACTTTCTACTCACTACTCTACTCACTACTCACTACTCTACTCACTACTCACTACTCTACTCACTACTCTACCCACTATTCACTACTCACTACTCTACTCACTACTCTACTCACTACTCACTACTCACTACTCTGCACTCACTACTCACTACTCTACTCACTACTCTACTCATTACTCACTACTCTACTCATTACTCACTACTCTGCACTCACTACTCACTAATCTGCACTCACTACTCTACTCACTACTCTACTCACTACTCTACTCACTACTCACTACTCTGCACTCACTACTCACTACTCTACTCACTACTCTGCACTCACTACTCACTACTCTGCACTCACTACTCTGCACTCACTACTCACTACTCTGCACACTCACTCTGCACTCACTACTCACTACTCTGCACACTCACTCTGCACTCACTACTCACTACTCTGCACTCACTACTCACTACTCTACTCACTACTCTGCACTCACTACTCACTACTCTACTCACTACTCTACTCACTACTCTACTCACTACTCACTACTCTACTCACTACTCTACTCACTACTCACTACTCTACTCACTACTCACTACTCTACTCACTACTCTGCACTCACTACTCACTACTCTACTCACTACTCTACTCACTACTCACTACTCTGCACTCACTACTCACTACTCACTACTCTACTCACTACTCTACTCACTACTCACTACTCTACTCACTACTCTGCACTCACTACTCACTACTCTACTCACTACTCTACTCACTACTAACTACTCTACTCACTACTCCCTACTCTGCACTCACTACTCACTACTCACTACTCTACTCACTACTCACTACTCTACTCACTACTCTACTCACTACTCTACTCACTACTCTACTCACTACTCTACTCACTACTCACTACTCTACTCACTACTCACTACTCTACTCACTACTCACTACTCTGCACTCACTACTCTACTCACTACTCACTACTCTGCACTCACTACTCTACTCACTACTCTACTCACTACTCTACTCACTACTCTACTCACTACTCTACACTCACTACTCACTACTCTGCACTCACTACTCTGCACTCACTACTCTGCACTCTCTACTCACTACTCTACTCACTACTCACTACTCTGCACTCACTACTCACTACTCTACTCACTACTCTACTCATTACTCACTACTCTGCACTCAGTACTCACTAATCTGCACTCACTACTCTACTCACTACTCTACTCACTACTCTACTCACTACTCACTACTCTGCACTCACTACTCACTACTCTACTCACTACTCTGCACTCACTACTCACTACTCTGCCCTCACTACTCTGCACTCACTACTCACTACTCTGCACTAACTACTCTGCACTCACTACTCACTACTCTGCACACTCACTCTGCACTCACTACTCACTACTCTGCACACTCACTCTGCACTCACTACTCACTACTCTGCACTCACTACTAACTACTCTACTCACTACTCTGCACTCACTACTCACTACTCTACTCACTACTCTACTCACTACTCTACTCACTACTCACTACTCTACTCACTACTATACTCACTACTCACTACTCTACTCACTACTCTCTACTCTACTCACTACTCTGCACTCACTACTCACTACTCTACTCACTACTCACTACTCTGCACTCACTACTCACTACTCTACGCACTACTATACTCACTACTCTACTCACTACTCACTACTCTACTCACTACTCACTACTCTGCACTCACTACTCACTACTCTACTCACTACTAACTACTCTACTCACTACTCCCTACTCTGCTCTCACTACTCACTACTTACTACTCTACTCACTACTCACTACTCTACTCACTACTCTACTCACTACTCTACTCACTACTCTACTCACTACTCACTACTCTACTCACTACTCACTACTCTATTCACTACTCACTACTCTGCACTCACTACTCTACTCACTACTCACTACTCTGCACTCACTACTCTACTCACTACTCTACTCACTACTCTACTCACTACTCTACACTCACTACTCTGCACTCACTACTCTGCACTCACTACTCTGCACTCACTACTCTGCACTCTCTACTCACTACTCTACTCACTACTCACTACTCACAGTACTGGTAGTACTGGTGGTGGTGGTGGTACTGGTAGTGGCAGTACTGGTGGTGGTACTGTTAGTACTGGTGTTGGTAGTACTGGTGGTGGTGGTATTGGTGGTAGTGGTAGTGGTACTGGTAGTACTGGTAGTGGTAGTACTGGTGGTGGTGGTACTGGTAGTACTAGTGGTGGTGGTTGTGATGGTGGTGGTGAGAGTGGTAGTACTGGTGGCTGTAGTAGTGGTAGTACTGGTTGCTGTAGTAGTGGTAGTACTGGTGGTGGTAGTACTGGTAGTACTGATGGTGGTAGTACTGGTAGTAGTGGTGGTGGTTGTGGTACTGCTAGTACTGGTAGTGGTAGTACTGGTAGTGGTAGTACTGGTGGTGGTGGTACTGGTAGTACTGGTGGTGGTGGTAGTACTGGTGGCTGTAGTAGTGGTAGTACTGGTGGCTGTAGTAGTGGTAGTACTGGTGGTGGTAGTACTGGTAGTATTGATGGCGGTAGTACTGGTATTACTGGTGGTAGTGGTGGTACTGGTAGTGGTAGTACTGGTGGTGGTGGTAGTGGTAGTACTGGTGGCTGTAGTAGTGGTAGTACTGGTGGCTGTAGTAGTGGTAGTACTGGTGGTGGTAGAACTGGTAGTACTGATGGTGGTAGTACTGGAAGTACTGGTGGTGGTGGTGGTACTGGTAGTGGTAGTACTGGTGGTGGTGTTACTGTTAGTACTGGTGGTGGTGGTGGTACTGATAATGGTAGTAGTGGTAGTACTGGAGGTGGTGGTACTGGTAGTGGTAGTACTGGTGGTGGTAGTACTGGTGGTGGTAGTACTGGTAGTGGTGGTACTGGTAGTGGAAGTACTGGTGGTGGTGGTACTGGTAGTACTGGTGGTGGTACCGGTAGTGGTAGTGCTAGTGGTGGTGGTACTGCTGCCCGTAGTACTGGTAGTGGTAGTACTGGTGGTGGTGGTACTGGTGGTGGTAGTACTGGTGGTGGTAGTGGTACTGGTATTGGTAGTACTGGTAGTGGTGGTACTGGTGGTCGTGGTACTGTTAGTACTGGTGGTGGTGGTAGTTGTAGTACTGGTGGCTGTAGTACTGGTAGTACTGGTGGTGTTGGTGGTACTGGTAGTGGTAGTACTGGTGGTGGTGGTGGCACTGGTGGTGGTGGTGGTACTGGTAGTACTGGTGGTGGTAGTACTGGTGGTGGTGGTACTGGTGGTGGTGGTAGTGGTAATGGTAATGGTAGTACTGGTAGTGGTAGTACTGGTAGTGGTAGTACTGGTGGTGGTGGTACTGGTAGTACTGGTGGTGGTGTTAGTGGTAGTACTGGTGGTCGTGGTACTGTTAGTACTGGTGGTGGTGGTAGTGGTAGTACTGGTGGCTATAGTACTGGCAGTACTGCTGGTGGTGGTGCATGTATCAATGAGTCAAATTTTTCCTAATGAAATAGCCATTGGCATTACGTGAGACACACAAGACATTTGTGAATTCCCATTGTGACCGCGGGAAGGCTCTGTTTTCCCTGATTATTGCGTATTCACGTTTTTTCCACAAACTTTACAACAATGATGACTGCATGTTAACTCTGCGAGTCAGGCTCGACAGCACGTGTCACGAAGGTCACTTTTAACCCTCATCATTTATTCAACTGCATGTCAGCACTTATTAAAATTCGGAAAACAAAGCTTACAGAACCAGAATCCAAATGTTGTATAATAAAACGGCTTTAAACCCCGTTTTTTAAACCACAGACAAAAATAGTGCAGCGCAGCGTGCGAGGAAAAGAAGGAAATGGCACCCTTTGGAAATGAGAGTATACAGGAAACACAAGAACTACAGTGTGGACGAGCATGTATGAGTCATCTTCTGTGAGCCTCGCCTGCTGCCTCTCCTCTCGTCATTTTACATTGAACGCGCTCACCGCTCAGACCATCTGGATTGCATTACACGGGCACTCTGACAGCTCCTAATTAAGATTAATAGTCTGCCGTGCGCGTAACTGCACAGAATATGCCAACATGGCCGCCTAACATTACATATGCCCTATGGCATCAAGACTACTACAAAAACAGCACCGCGACGACCAATCACCATTCAGATAATAAAAAAAAGCTCGCGCACTAAGGAATGTTTCTTTCCCGAGCCCTAAAGAAACTTTTTTTTTTTCTTTAACAATAGGAGCTCGGAGCTCCGCCCCACTTCATGGTGACGTAGGCCGAGCCCTAAAAAGTGGAATGCGAACCACGACTTAAGTCGAGAATGGACCCAAAAGACGTAGAAGAGTCAGGGGCCAATGGAACCCTCCAAGGCGAGTAACTAGGAACCCCACAGAGTTTGTGTGCAGTGTGGGAACACAACCGCATACTCAATGCAAGTCAACAGGGAAGTTGCGGTTGCAGTTTTAAAGAAGAAGTACTCTTCCCAGTGGACCCTGAAGAAACCCCGTGGAAGATGGAAGGTTGGACAGTCACCCTACCCATGGATACCCCAGGGACCAGGATAATTACATCAGGGAAGCCGGGTGCATAGGTGCGAAGTGACGTCGGAAACCGCAGTAGACCACAATGGAGGACTGCAGAAAAGATGCTGCTGATGAAGAAGGTGAAAGAGTCCGGTGAAACCCAAAGGTGGATTCAAGATGAGAGGCAACTGCAAGCAGAGGGGACAAAGTCTATGCCAATCAGGTGTGACCTGGTTGCATGGAAGACAAATGTCCACGATGTCGGGAATGCAGTAGAGTTGATGGTGCCCATTGTAGTTGCAGCTGTGCCGACTGGGCGATGCTGTGGAAGACCAGGAGCCGTTCATGAGCTGTCCATGTCGGATGTCAAAAGCCAAGTGGTCAGTGTCCAGTACAGGCACCAACAAGCCTTGGCAACGGCAACCAACGTAGTCGTAGAAGAAGGTGCAGTGTCGGGACCAGCAAGGTCCAAGTGACTCATCACGAGCAGGTAAGTCAGAGCAGGCCCTGAGCAACCAGGAAAGCCCACTGGAGCCAAAGAAGACCCTTGAGTGGACCCACAGGCTGGAGGCACAGGAGATGTAAGAGGCCCTCGGGCACCTCACCAAAGGATGAAAGCCCACGGTGCGGAGGATGCGGTGCAGGCAAAGATCTTGGCTGCTGGCTGCAGGAGATGCTTGTGTCTGGAGCTTCCTGGAGCCCAAAGATCTCTGAGGAGAGAGTCAACAAAGCTTGGCAACGGCAAGTCAATGCGTTGCACAGTGGTACTGTTCCTGCGGTTCAGACGAAGGCTATTGACTTCAAACTAGCTGTGAAGACAGGGCAGGCCTCGCAGGAGTTGCAGAATCACCCCCTGTGTTGCTGAACCTATCGTAGTCCATAGGAGCTCAGGGACAGCAGACCAATCAGCTTAGTTGCAGTGCCTGCAGATGCAAGGGAGTGACTCCTTCACTCAAAGGGAGATTCCTTTGGGTGTCTGGGATGTCCACAGGCCCTGTGAAGAACCTATATTGAGCACAGGCACAGATGTTGCAGAAGACTGGCAGAAGACAGAAGACTGGCAGAACGACGGGACCAGGAACAGCAGTCGTATTCCCAGTTGCAGTCTTGGTTCCAAAGAGAAGTCTGAATCTTCTTCCATGACAACCCTAGGGGCCCACCCACAGGTAACCCTTAAGTACCCTAAGGAAAGGGTTGGGACGAATCAGGGGTCCCTCCCAGAGGAGGGGCTGGACAGTGGTGTTCTTTGTCCAGTTTCACCCCAGGGCGTGAGCTAATGGCTTCCTGAACTGATTTTAACTGGAGTATGCAAGGAGGGTACCAAATGTGCCCTTCAAAGCAGTCTAGTGGTTCCGGCAAGTGTCCCCACGCTGTCCCAATACACTAAGTGCTGTCTGGCAGGTAATCACACCTCCCTGTGACAGGAAACCTATTGTCCTGCCTTCTCCTGTTCGAGCTGGGCTCAGCAGCAGGAGAGCAGAGCTGTGTCTCTAGTCAACAGCAGCCATAATTTGCTGTCCGGGTCTAGAAGGCTGGTACCAGGAGCACTGAGGGCCTTTTGGAGAAGCTTTACACTGCATGGAATCATATCTCCCACACCGTTTACAGTGTGGGGGCATGATTCCAACATGTTGTAATCATACCACCCACACAGTTTATGGTGTGCAGGTATGATTTCAACATGTTTGATACCAGACATGACAGGGTTTGTTACAGCCAGTTTAGAGATAGCCATTGCGTAATGAAGCATGGCCACTCTATGTATTGTAATGGCTCATGCACTTACATGCTCCTGCATGAGTGCCCTGCTCATGCAGGGACACCCTCACACTTAGAACCGAGAACCCTGCCTTCAGGATTGAAAGGCCTGCCTTAGGAGTGACTTATAGGTTTTAAGTGCAGTGACCTTAGATATAAGGAAACTTATATCTGTTGTAAGTAGTGCTAGCACCAACTTACACAGGCTGCAATGGCAGGCCTGTAGTCACAATATGAGTGGTCTCTCATGGGTGGCATAATACATGCTTCAGCCCATGGGAGAACCCTGGTGTACCTATGTCCTGGGTACCTTAGTACCATAAGCTATGGACTTACAAAGGTACACCAGTAGCCAATCTGGTGTGTACCTAAGTACTCACCATGTCCAATTTAGGGAAGAAGCACAGAGACTAGGTTCCGTATTAGTAGGATCCCAATCAGACTAGTCAGTAAAACATAATGACACTGGCAAAATGTGGGGGTGACCATGAAAGCATTGGCCAAAGGCAGCTAAATTTAGCACCAGCAAAGGGTGAAACACAGGGCTGCACCATATTGTTGTATATATGGTGCAGCCCTGCGTTTCAGCGGTTGGAGCGCCACGTTAAGCCAAGGAGTCTAACTCCATGCTTCGCCACTTCTATTGTAAATATGCCCATCTTGAGTTCGGAACAGAATCTGACAACATTGATGATGGCTTTGAAGATATAAGCACAGAAGTGGAAGACTATCCCATCAACCGACAGGCTTATGCTGTGCAAATCCTAATCATGTTTTATGAATTACATCATGGCAAAAAGAAAACTCCACTACATATGATGACTGCCCACACATCTAAGACAAGTGCAAAAGTAGAGAGCTACTCACTCCAATGAATAGGACTGGTGTATCAACAAGTTATAATGACATAGTACGGAGTAGGAACTTAGTAGCAGCCCATGCTGTAAAATCTTGTCAATCTGACAGCATACTACTTCCAAGTCACTTTAACAGGAAAGGCTATACAATTGTTGCTCTTGATAACTTTGATTTTGAAGACAGATCTTCTTTGGAATATCCAGCACACATGATACTGCCAAATGTTTTAAGCAAGATAGCTCTAGTGAAAAACTTGAAACATGCTGATCAGGAAGGTGATTGGGAGCTGCACGTGAAGACAATGGAGTCACTGATTACTGTGCTATGCAAATTTGATTGCATAAACAAACTGAGATATGGGTCCTGGTATTTGGAAAGAGTGAAGAATCTAGAGGTGGAAAAACCATACCTCTACAAGAAATTCATCCAAAGACATTTTGTGGTGAAAGACAAAGATGCTGTGGCTCCAGATATGCAACTGGAACAGACGATCCAGAGATCACAGAAAGGCTCCAAGGTAATTGTTGGTCAGACTTGTGAAAGTGAATATGTTGCTCAATAGCAGCTAGTTTACCATGAAGTCCTTTCTATTTGCAATGTGTTCAGAGAGATGACAAATTCAAAATTAGTGGACCATCATGAAACTGTTCCTCACCGTGAACTTGTGGGAAAGAGAGGGGAACATTTTAATTAACATGTTGATAGCCTTCTTCATTTTATGCAGCAGCAAGGAAACCGCTTTGAAATGACTGAGCCTGTGCGACTACACAACTTTGTGACCAAACAATATGTGATTATGTCTAGATGTCCTAGAACATTGATCGAAACTATACGCAGAAATGATGCAGGCGAGATTTGTATTAAAAGAGAAAAAGCTGTTTGAAATAATCACTAAACCTAAACTTCCACACATTGACTGCCATAGTAAGAGTTTCGTCCAACCAGCCACTACAAAACTATTTTCAGAAAAGCAACTTTTGCAAGCACATAGGGAGATGGATCTAGCAAAACAAAGGGGTAAATTTATTAAGGACATTCTGTTGCATGATCTTCTTCCAACAACCACATTATTTGATTGAGATGCTGCAACCAAACAAGTGAAGCACAAACTCATACAAGAGCTCAGGAAAAACCTTACACCTGAAGAATTTCAATTCGAAAAGGTGTCCTCAATGAAAACTGCTGTTGTTGTGGACTATATGTCACATTTGCAAATGGTCAAGACATCAAAGTCAGTGTGCACCTTGCAAGAACTGCACTTTGTCTTTGACAGTTATCTTGACCTAGCTGTTAAAAAAAGCAAGAGAATCAAACAAATATCTACTATATTGACCTTTACTGCATCAGAAATTCGACACCTATACCTGTGCAGCTTGATAAATTCTGGTCATCAACATCGAACAAGATGAACTTATAGATGTTAACTCACCAAAACATTGCTGATGCTTCAGTGAACACTGAATTTCCAATTATTGCAATTGGAATGATTGTCAATGAGGAGTTGGTGCTTGCAGAAATATATTTAAAAAGTACAGGCCATATTGTTCAAGAACTTAACAACAAATTGGAAGAAGCTGACCTTCGTGTTGTACCACATGTTGAGTGGGCAGTTCAAAATGGTTTTAATCAAGTCATTGTACTGTCAAATACCACAGATGTTTTTTTTTGCTTCTTAGATTTGTTGCAATGTTCATTAGTCGAGGATTGTCGGAATTATGGATACGTTATGAACAGGTGAGAAAAGACACTTACCCCCCGATTCATCAAAGTCCCGTTTTGCGAGTCCTTGATAGCGAATATTAAGGAATCGCTATTAAAGACTCGCAAAACGGGATTCATATAGAAATCGCAAACATTATAGCGATTTCTACTGCCTCCCTATTTGCGATTCGCAAATTGCTAATTGCAAATAAGGAATGGCTTCCCCATTCATTCCTATGGGCCTAAAGGCCCATAGGAATGAATGGAGAGTCATTCCTTATTTGCGATTAGCAATTAGCGAATCGCAAATAAGGATTCGATTTCAAGGGTGCCAGGGTGTCCAAAGGACACCCTGTAGCACCCCTGAAATGCTCATGTACACTGGTGTTGCGCACACACATGTCCAAAGGACATGTGTGTGTGTGACATACAACTTAGAAAAATGCACTTAAGTGCATTTTTCTAAGTTTTCGCTATTTGCCACGAAGTCAGACTTCGCGGTAAATAGCGGCCCCAGATTGCAAATTCGCAATTTTTAAATGGTTCATGAATTGCATTTAAGGAATCTCTAATTGAGATTCCTTAAATGCAATTCTTCGCAAATTTGCGATTTCTACAAATGCGTTTTTTGCATTTGGGATGATGAATCCCAAATGCAAAAATAGCGCTCGCAAAGGGCCAGATTCGCAGATTCTGGCCCTTTGCGAGCCGATTTACCTTTAATGAATCTGGCTGTTAATCCCTGCTTTACATCCTTTACAAGAAACATGACCCAGAGATGCCCAGTGTTCTTAACTGGGCACATATTCTTCTGGGTAATGACACTATGAGCAAAACTGTAACAAAGCTTGGAGCTTTAACTGACTGCTGAACCTGTAAAATTTCTAAAAGGATTTGATGAGATAGAAGAAGAATGTGACTTGAAAGATGCAGAAAATACCTTGTGCATGTGTGGAAAACAAGTTTTGACTGTCAGACATTTGACGATCTTCGGTACAGTGAGTTCAAAAGATCAGTACTGCTAAGTGATCTTCACCCAACATCATATTCTGTGAGTGGGCACATTAAAAGAGTGTTCTACTTGATCAGAAAAAGTGTAAATCTTTTGGATCATGCATATCTAGAGAAAGATCTGTGTGAATTTGGTTGGTAAGATATTGATGGCGTGCTATGGAGGGATCGCCATTATTCACAATGAAAGAGTGAAAATCACAATCTTAGAACAGCCCAGTAACGTGCATATCGAAATCCTGATTTTTAGGATGGATCTATCATCACAATTTAGCTCGAGAGGGGCACTGGTATATCACCCACCGGGCCCTATTGTGGAATTCTATCTGCAGATTATGGAGTTAATAGCTCCCCATGTGATCTCCTCCAGCAATTTATGCTGCTGGGAGACTTTAACATACATAGTGAATGCCTTGACATAGCAGAAACAGCATCTTTCCCGGCAGACTTAAAATTAATGATGGCCCTACTCACTCAGCAGAACATACCCTTAACATTGTCTATTCTAACTCACCTTCTCTTACATGTGAAGCCCCAAAACCAGTGTGCTGGTCAGACCATGCACTTATCGATTTTCAAGTACAGGGACCCCTAGAACTCCAGATGCCTACCCCCCGCACTCAGTACTCATATAGACAATGGTATAAAATCAACCCAGAGACTTTCTCATCGGCCTTCACACCTCCTAGGTATTTTCCACTGAGCAATATTGAAGAGAGATTAACCCACTTCAACAAACTGACCTCAGCGGCTATCGACTCGATTGCCCCGTTGAAAACATGCTCGAAAGCACCCCGACAATCCCAGGCTGTGTGGTTTACTCTCGAACTTCACCAGAATAAAAGCCACTGTAAAAACGTAGAAAGGAGATGGCGACAAACCCATCTTGAAGTTGATAAAGAGAATTACAGGTCTGCCCTCACCCTCTATCAAAAAACATTAGGCGGACTCGCAAAACCCACATAGCCCAACAATTAAGCCAAGCTGATAACACCCCTAAAGCCTTGTACCAGATTCTGAAAGCTTTCACCTGCCCCAAAGCCTGCGAACTAGAAGAAACTTTCTCCCATGCTCTCTGCGCCAAAATTAGTGCTTTCTTCATACAGAAAATAGGCACAATCTATAATAAAATCACTAAGACAAGTTGTTCTCTGCCAATACCACACCAGTACCCCCCTTAGCATCAGGCCAAAACACTGCTGACCTTTCTTCCTCTATCGTGAGAAGAGACTACAACGTTAATGTGCAAGGTAAAATCAGGCTCGCCTCTTTATGTCTTACCTGTAAGAATTTCAGCCTCTCTAGCCAATTTGCTATCTGATTCCATATGTTCTTTACTGAACTTATCTCTGAAGGAAGGCCACCTACCTTTAAAATGGAAAGCTGCGCTAATCATCCCAATACAGAAAAACACCAAAGCTTCCATGGAAGATCCCTCAAACTTTTGCCCTATTTCCCTCTTACCTTACCTGAGCAAAGTTCTGGGGAAACATGTTAATAAACACTTATCTGACCATATTGACTACCTAGATCCATCTCAATCAGGCTTGTGCCCCAATCACAGCTAACCCTGGGCGAAGCACTACGCTCCGCTCGCGGAGTTTGCAAAGTTTTTGCAACTTCGCACTACGCGAGCGGCACGTAGCACAGTGCGAACATGCGTAGTGCAGCGTAGCGAAGTGCAGCGCTCATTATTTGCTTGTTCGTGGTCCTGAACGTCATGTTCGCGACCGCGAGCAAGCAAAATGACATCCCGGCGAGATTCTCAACGCGAGGAGGTCAGGTTTCTCATTGTGAGTGGTTGCGCATGCTTGCGAGCGCTCTCAATGAGAAACTACCTGTTCGCGTTGGGAAAGCTGCCGCTCGAGTAATAATCTCCTCGAGCAGCAGAAAACTACAGCTCGCACTGTGCAAGATGCTGTTTTCAATGCTTGCACAGTGCCGGATGCTTGTCCGCACTGTGCAATCATTGAAAACGCATCTTGCACAGTGCGAACATGCTACTACGCAGCTCGCGTAGTGCTACGTGAAGTTCGCGTAGTGCGAAGTGCACTTCGCGTAGCTTCGCGTAGCGCTACTTCGCGAACTACGCCCACCCTTAATCACAGCACGGAAACTGCATTGGTGAATTGATCCAATCAACCCTCCTGGTGCTTTTAGATCTCTCCGCCGCATTCCATTAGGTCGACCACCAGACTCTGCTCAAAAGAATGAGGGAAGCGGGGATTGGGGTGAGTAACACTGCAATGGATGACTATCTTCTTCTCTGATCACACCTAGACTATTAATCTGGGCCCATATTGGTCCAATACGAAAGAACTGACCAAGGGAGTGCCCCAGGGCTCATGTTTAAGCCCAACCATGTTCAACATTTACATTGCCCCCTTGGCTGCACTTTTAAGGAACTATTGGTTTGTCCCGATATCCTATGCTGACCACACCCATCTTACCTTCTCCTTTAACAAGTCATCCCAGACAGCCCAAGCCTCCTTCTCTTCCGGCATGCTGGCCATCTCACAATGGATGAGAAATAATTTTTCACAACTGAATGCCCAAAAGACGGAAATCATGCTTTTCGGAGAGGCCCGCTATTATGGGCACCAAGCTGGTGGCCTAAAGAGCTGGTAACTGTTCCAGCCCCAAAAACAACAGCAAAAAATCTAGGGGTGCGTTGTGATCAGACTCTAGCAATGAAAGAGCATTTAGCCCACACTGTTGGTGCATGCTTCCATATGTTGGTCCTGCTGAGAAGAGCTTTCCTCTATCTCCCTGACCCCCTGCGAAAGACTCTTATTCAGACCCTGGTGCTGAGTAAACTAGATTATTGTAATGCTCTACTGATCACGGCTAACAAGTCCGCTCTAAATCGCCTTCAGGTGGTACAAAAAGTACTGCAGCACGCTTAGTTTTAAATACACCTTACAGATCAGCTTCGCTCCCTCTCCTACAACACCTACAATGGTTACCTGTACGGAAATGGGTGAAGTTTAAGATCTGTTGCCTGACACACAAGGCAATATGGGGAAAAGGACCCTCCTATTTGGCGGAGAGGCTCCATCAATATATCCCCCTAAGGGAACTGTGATCACGGTCGAAATCCCTGCTCAAAATCCCCAGGATTAAAGAAACACGAACAGGAGGAAAGGCTTTTTCATACCAGGCACCTTTCATATGGAACCAACTTCCATTGGCCTTAAGACAATGCCCCGACCACTTGAAATTCAGAAAGGCTCTGAAAACCGCCCTTTTTTAGATCAGTCCACCACTACAACTTCTTTTGCAAATCCACAAGCGCCAAGATACACCTCTCGGGGTGATTCACATGCTATATAAGCTCATAAACTAAACTAAACTAAAACCTACAAAATTTCTAAAGCCTTTATTGACAGGACTTACACGTCCATGTACTTGCAAAACCTATGCTAGAAAAAGATGTCCCTGTCGATAGGCTCTTTTCAAATGTTCAACATTCTGCAACTGTACCACTAGTGATTGCCCAAACAAATAAAAAAAAATGAACTATGAAAATGTGTCTAAAACAGGAGTGATAAACATTTTATTTTTCATATTGCAATTAGAAACATTGTTCGGTTTGTACATAAATGGATTAAAAACCATTATTATTTGTTTCAATCCTATATATGTCTCTTCACCTGTTATAGCCGCCATTTTGGCAAAAGGCAAAAGGGTTGCTCTGGTGAGTTATTTTCTGTTTCTATCAGTCTATCAGACTACGGACTCCCAAAACCTATGTTTTGACACCAAAATGAAGTATATAGGCCTCATATAACCGAGATTACCTAGCTATCATTCCTCAAATATTTCTGTAATGTATTTATCTAATCCAAATTTATTAATTAGATTTTTTGTTTTTATGTAATGCTTAACTCAGCTCGAGTACCATTTCAAAGCACTTTTGAGTGGAGTATAGGTCATGCAAAGCAGGGGAGGGGGCTCATTCCTCAGTTAGGTTTTAGTTGTCATTTACGGCCACAGTGAGTGAGCAGGTAAAATCAGCTCCTTTTACTACTTGGATGTAGGTCAAACAAAAGTCTTTCAGAAAAAGTGAGGGTTCAATCCTTTTCTGAATATCCTCATGGAGATTCCTGCTGTAGATGTAACCGTGGAGAGTTACACTTGGAAGAGCTTTGAATGTATATGATTTTAGCTCCCAAAACCCTTGGATGCCCCCAGGTGGGTAAAGAGTCTGTTTTAGGCAGCTATTTTTAAGTGTTCAATGCACAGATGAAAAGAAATTAAAGTATTTGGTGGTGTGGTGCATGGTGGGCAGTGAGCCTCTATCTTGCTATTTCGACAGATGTGACTTTTTTGACAGGTTGGAGTGTACAATTTAGGTATTTACTAGCCAGGAACTAACCAGAAAGGCTCTAGATTGAGGTGTTTCAGTAATTGAGGATTATCATCAATTGCGTGTCCTACTTTTCTTGTCCTACTTTTCAAGATCTAGATTATGAATGAGCTAGTTGTGAGAGTTGTAGTAGTTGTCAACAGATGGTTTTGTATCACTGAAATCAATAGAACATTAGGGTTGATACCATACCCATGTGATTCCTGCAAGCAACTATTATTTCTTTTTTTTCTTTATGTATGGGTCTCTAGAGCAAATACCATGTGGGCTGTAGAGTCCGATATATGTCTTTACTCCTGTAAATGATAAATACGTTTTCTTGGACTGCAAATCCATCTGCAGGCAGGTTGAGCAACCATCACCAGCCCCTATATAACTGAGGAATCCCTACCATCTTCCCTCCCATACATGTAGCTCAGTCCCATTATGGAAGGCATAATCAACTCTAAACATTCTTCACTCTCACCGTTTCACACACTCATCATCGCATGCATTCACACACAGTGTTTCGCACGCACGCACACACACACAAACTGTCTCATACATTTTCACTCGCACACCCAATCGCTCACTCTACCATTTTTCCAATCTGCTTGTTTTGTAAGCCTGAACTTCTGCAACCCTTGTTATACCTGTCTTGTATGATAGTGAAAGCATTTTCTTTACACACTATTGCGTATATAAAAATGTCTATGTCAATGCTTGTGTTCATCCATGATGTGATTGAAATAGCGCCCTTCCAGAAATATGTGAACAAGGTTTAAAGTTGGTTTTAATGTGGATCTAGCAATAACTGTAATCGGAATAGACCACTTTGTATACAGTGATCACCTCACTCTAGGTCATTATTGACATTGTCCCCAGTCATGAATTTTTCACCTACCAATCATTATTTTCTGGTGTATGTGTCTAATTGGTTGCGGGAGTTGTATTTCTTTCCTCAAATCAAACACATCGTAAATTGAGTTTACGATAACCTAGATTGTGTTTATACTGTCCTTCATCTTGCACCATAATGATATATCACATGATTACTATCTCTGAGTGTTCCCAGAGACTTTCCGCACAATGTAACAAATCAAGAACATTTCAACTGTCCCAGGCTATTGCTATACAATGTATCAGTTGAATTGCTCATATAAACTGTGAGAATGTCTACAAACCCAATGTATTACTACCATGATAGAATCTTTGAATGTATTCTGTAGTAGAATGTTTCTTCTTGCTTGTTCCTGATTGGTGCATATTCTTAGAACCATGTGCTCATGTATAATGTATGAATGTCTTTGTTTAATGTCCTATAAAATGACATGTGGGTTTCTGTGAGGAGAAATAACAAAACTAGGAGAACACTGGTCAACAAAATGGTGAGACTGTTAAGCTAGAAAAATCCCAATGTTGTTGACCAGTGTTCTCCTAGTTTTGGTATTTGTTCATTTTATGGGGGTTTGGAGTTCATTTGGTTATTAAAAATAATTCCCTCTGGCCCTCTTTTCATTTTGTGGTTTTCGTTTCTGTGAGGAGACTCTTTTCTCCACCTTTTAGGAGGCAAATCTATGCCGGATTTTACTTAAAACTGTACGGAGTTCTCTGTACTCATGATTTGTATTCTTTGGTAGGTACTGGATGGCAGCTGGGGTGTGCATAAACCAAAGGGCATCCCTTGGTATTCAAAAAGACCAAATATGGTGCAATACACAGTTTTCCACTCATCCCCTTCTCTTACTAGCAATAGATAAGATGCTCCACTTAAATCAAATTTTGAAAAAAATGGTAGTTGACTTTATCTGATCTAGGAGTACAGGAATTAAGGGAAGGAGATAGCAGTTTTTAAAGGTTACATTATTCAGTGCTCCATAGTCAATGCAAGCTCTCATCTCCCTGTTCTTCTCCTGGCCAAAAACAATGGTGATGACACCGAGAACTTGCAATATCTAATAAAAGCATTGTTTAGGTACTTGTTTGTTTGGTTGCTCAAGTATTTTGTGTCTTTTTCAGTGTCCACATAAATGTGCCTAGAAGGAGCTTGACTCTTGGTTCAAAGCCTTCTGACAGTCAAACTCTCCATGGGGAGGCACAGTTTCCACCATTTCATTACTGAAAATTTCTTGGAATTCTTGAAATTGCAATAGAAGATTTGCTTTGACCATAATCAGAATTTGTCTTGATTCTAAGAAATTAGAGTGGGGCAGACAATGTTGGAAATAGTATGTGAATGGGAAATTAACAGTTCAGTCTCCCAGTCTATTGCCGGACTGTGCTTCCACAGTCAGGGCAACTCAAGGATCATTCTGTACAATGGGGCATCAATCTTAGTCAAACCTGTTGGCGCGTCAATAGAGCCAACTTGGGGGGGTGGACCTTCCCAGCAGTTGTGATTCCCCAGCTCTGGAACAAGCTACCGACAGTATGCGTGGGGAAGCCACCTTACTACTGTTCAGGAGGAAACTCAAGACTATCTTGTTCACTGAGGCATATGGATAAGCTCACCCTAAACGTGCTGAGCCCAGCAGAAATAAGGGATTCTCGGGTTCATGGTCAATGCTGTAAGCGCTTAGAGACCTTTTGGTGAATTGGCGCTGTACAAATATAAACTAACATAACAAAACATTAGGTCGAATTGTACTTTCTCTTTGTAGTTAGTTATCTGTTTCCCATGATGTTTTTTTTAGTAATGGGCCATGAAGGCAATTGTAACTCTTCCACTGCTCGAACCATTCCAAGGAACAATTTGCTATTTAACCCCTTCCATGCTCATGACGAGCTCAGCTCGTCTTGCAGTACACTGCTTGTGTGCTCATGACGTGCTGAGCTCGTCATGAACAATGGGAAACAAGGACCTGCAGCGCAGCAGGATAATCTCCCTAGCAGCGATGGTGTTAAGGGAAAACTAAAATACTGTTAAGCAAATTGCCAGTTGCAAAATATTCCTGTATCCCTTGACTAAATCATCACTGGATCTGAGATATGTGGAACCCAGAAAAAAATAAGGATATTTCTACTATTAAGTACTGACATGCTGCCTGAATGACTTTTCCAAGCATACCACCTTTTCTGTTTTTCCTTCTTGTTTAGCTGTGGTCTGAGTTCAGATTTGCATGAGTTCTCTGGAATCTTGAGTTTAATGCGACTGGTCTAATTTCAACTAAATTTTTCAATCTGATTTTCTACTTCCCCCTTACGCTTGGTCCACTTGCAAAACCAAATCAATTGGGCTTCACAGCCAATGGGTCTGTTGACAACTTTTGTGAGTATATCTTCCAGTTAGTCCTTCAGGCCCCTGCAGAATACATAGGCTCTTCTATTCTCTGTATAATTGGCATCGATGACAAATGAATGAAATGAGCCAAATAACTCAACAGGTCCAATTTCTTGATGTAATTCTATTAACAGTTTGAGTTATGGATTGTCTATTGAAAATCCAACATGATTCCCTTTGAAATGTATTAAAGTAATACCATACAAGGCTATTTTCCAAAACCAGTGGTATCGACCATGAGGTGGCATATCCTGTGAGATAAGATAATGTAAAGGCCACTCGAGGCTCAGACATTAGAAATGCTGATGGAAGACAGAGAAAATGCAAACAGCACTGAGTTAAAAACATATTCGATTTAGGAGGATCTGCTGAAAACCTTTCCAGCAGGGCTAAGGGAATGGGTAACTTGTGTGCAACACTCAAGGAGGAATATAAACCATAAGAAATACCTGATGGGCTAGAAGTGGTTTGTGGGTTCCCTGGCAGGAGGCATGCTTGGGAGTGCTGCATGTTATCTATATCCTTTTTAGTTTCACATGATACTGGACCCCACCATGTCAAAGAAAATTCAACAACTTTTTTATTATACTAAATCTCCCATTAAGCTTCCTAAACTTTCCCCAATTTCAGAAAGGAGAATTTATTTTGCCCTGGGTAGTGACTGTGCTGGAACCGCAGTGATCTCCACATGCCAATTGCATTTTCTATGTTCCGTTGTAAGGCCTGGGATCTTCAGTATGGGTATTGATCATCATTTTATCAACTGTAGGTTGTACTACCAAAACCAAATATCCAAAAGACAAACATTTTTTTAATAATGTCCATCCAGTAATAGAAATATTCAGGTTTCTTTATTCTTCTTTTTATTTGGGACAAAGCACCAGGCAGCCAACGCGTTTCGTTCTTTTAGACAAGAACTTCGTCAGGGCTGTAAAAACATTAAAGAACATATATATCTATATATTATATATATTAACATACAACAATACATTCAATACATACTCTAAAACAGAAGACATTAAATTACAAAAACTCCATTCTCTTGAACCACCACATAAAATTACAAATACATTTATAATCAAACCACATGAACACCTTCTCTTATTTATAAATATATTCAACTTTGCACAATAATGCACCTAAACAAATGCAAATTTCATCTATTCCATATTTTCAAGTTGAGTTACAATTTCTTTTTTGATTTTGATGTAAAATGTGTTATAAATTCTACATATATGATTGAGAGAATGTCAAGCATAAATAATCCTATGGCTTATGATAATAAACCACTTTTTTCATCCAATTTTTCACCTGCACCAATGGTAGTCAATTGGAAAAGAAAAAACGAAAAAAAGTTGGGTAGAAATGGAAAGCAAACTGCAACATGATGTTACCAGAGATGCAAAGAATAGAGAGGGAAAAAGAAGGAATAATGAAGACAATCGAATACACTAAGGAAAAACTTGAATAGTTATTAAAGGTTTATATATAACCCTACATGCTGTAATCACTCGATACATTAGTTGGTTGCCAAGTAACCCCTTTTCCTAGAAAATTCATCAAACTAAGATCCTGGTCACCTACAACTTGAACTGTTATTGATTGTTTTGAACAAAAGAAGAAGTCGTCAGGCTGGCTCAACTAAGAACTCCACACATGACTTCACCTTTCTTTCCGTGGACCAAAAAAAAAAAATGGCTGTTGTGCCTAGGAAAAATTATATTAAATTATTCATTGAACCTTGTCTACGGGCCAAACAGTCATATACTAGCGAGACACAACTACTTAAGCATAAATGTATACTGGTAAAAAATATATCCTTGAATTTAAATAATGGTGTTCAGAACTAAAATCCACTTTCCCTAAATTGTGGATTGAACAAGCAACCTATGTTTACCCGGATGGATTTAAGGTTCCATCCATATTTTAATAAACACAAGAGTTCTCCTAATAGAAACCCCATCTCAACCGCCACCCCTGAAAGGCTATAGAATGTCTATAAAGGGCAAAGGGAAAATGTAAAACGTCAATATCTTCCCACATGTCTATATCTCCAATGACAATATTGCAACAAGTTAATACATTGTAAATATTATTTGCATGGTAATATTAAATAGGCACCTACCCATCGTGCTGATTGCCGGCTGAATTTTCAGATCTAGCGGCAACGGACTATTAGATGGCTCTTGTGCCTGAAAAGATGTATAGAGGACATTACTCCTCATATGTAAACCAACCTGGTACAGTTATTTATTAGCAACCCTCAATTTGGGTGATTTGAACCAAGACTGATTCAAGAATATATATCTTGAACCAAAATATATTCCAAAAGGTACATGTGAAAAGAGACCCATTTATGCAAAATTGCAAGTTGGGTCCATAATAATCACTGACGAACTATACCAACAAATTCAAAGGCACCACCTGACAAAACAAACATGCAATTTGGCATGAAAATACAATGTTATTCATTCTTTTCCATTTATTGAAACATAACAACCCCACCATGCCAGCCTTGTCAGCAGTCTTGTCGATTTAAAAACGCTCAAATTATTAAGCGCAAAAACGGACGTGCAATTTGGAATAAAAATACAATGTTATTCATTCTTATTCATTTGTTGAGAAGTAACAACCCCACTCATCCAGTATTGCCAGCAGTCCAGTCGAGTTAAATACGCTCAAATTATTAAGCGCCAAGGTGTATCCGAGTTTAGTATACATAAAAGAGCTACATCATGTGGCCTCATTACGCTAACCAATCGATAATGTAACCGAACAAGAGCAAGGTTTATGAACTTTAGCAACAAATATATGTAAACGGCCCGGCTAACAATAACTCACTCCGAGTTTGAAATGAAAACCCTGGCGGTAGTCAGGCTTACCGAATGCACGGCGTCTCGAGCAGCAGGATATGTATACAATCGAACGCTCAAAGAGAGCGCCCAGTCTTCCTCCCCCTATTTAAGCACCTGACCACGTTGTGAGAAGTTGGCTTGGTATATTATGTTCACTATTCTAGTGAGCACCTTGCACCAGTCCAAACAACCCTTATGGTGATGGTTGTAAAGTCAACCTTATAGACCAGCTATCCTAGTGGTAGTATGGACAAAAGCAGTCAGGCTAAACTCAAGAGGGCATGTAAAGCCAGCTGTTTTACCATATGCAGTCCCTTTAATACCAAATGAAAGGACACCACACAGGTTATATATTCAAAATATATATGTATTTATTTCTAAAACAACCCTCTGTACTCTTTATGAGAACAGAAGCACAAGCGCATAACAAGTTACTTAATATGGCATACAAAAGTTGCACAAATATGGATAGGCCCTGGTGGCCCACTAAACCATATACTAAAATAGTGGTATAAGAACCACGTCACGAACAATGGTAAGGCCTAGGGCCTTGGAAATCGCTGGGGCTACACTACTAACAATAGTTAGGGAGCAGAAGGCCCACGGGATGCGGGTGCAGTGTCTAAATGCACACGCGTGCACACATAGAAGTCAATGGGTTCGTAAAGTTAGAAAGTTAAAGGTTTAGGAGTCTTCCGACTGGACTAGAAGCTAACCACTTGAAACTAGGACACTAGGAGAGCTACTCTTTACAGGAGCACCGCATTACCTCACCCACAGGAAGCGGGTGCATAGGTGTCAAAGTGTGTCGGGTTTCATCGTGGAGTTCTATGGAGCCTTGGAGAAAAGATGCTGCAGGTGACCAGGAGAGAAGAGTCCGGGTGGATCCAAGGGTGGATCGAGGATGAAGAGTACCTGAAAGCAGAGGGGACAGAGTCTGGGTCACTAGCCAGTGACCAGGAAGGAACCAGGAAGGAACCAGGCGATGTCGGGATGCGATGAGGTGCTGTTGTGAAGCTTGTCTCCACTGCCACGTGGACCAGGAGGTGTTGACGACAACCAGGAGCTGGGCACGGACTGCCCCATAAAGGCTCTCGCTGATGGCGGTGTCGGTTCTTGATTCGAAATCAACAGGCCTTGGCAAATGCAACCCATACAGGAATCAAAGATGGCTTCTGGATCACACCAGCAAGGTCTGATGGGATGCTCCTTTTCAGGGGAGCAAGGACCAGTCTGGAGCAACCAGACCAGCATTGGAAATTCAAAGTTCCGTCGTCGCAGAGGCCACTAGCCAACAGGCAAGTAACCGGACAGACGCGTCAAGCAGGAAAATGCAAAAGGACCCCATGCAGCACTCGGTGAGTGTGGAGAGATGATCTTCAGTGCAGTTGGTGCTTGGGGCGGGGGCTTCTCAATCCCCACTGCACAACTTCGAGGGTACCTCAGAAGTTGCACGGAAAGCAATTCTCTGGCTTTCCAAGATGGCCGGTCCCACGTCTCTCGTCGCCTCCATGGGTCTCAGCTTTGCTGTGGCTGTGGATCGGGCTGTTGGATGTCTGGAAGTCTGGGTCTTGTCAGGCTCTGTGTTCAAGCTCCGGTGGGAGCAATGACAAAGCAAACCGTTGAGCGCTTGATGGTGCCTACTTGCACAGGGTGGTCACTCCTTGACCACAAGGGAGATTCTTCAGTCTTCTACGTCGAGTAGGATGTCGAAGGGTCCAGAGTTTTGTATCAGAGTTTCAGTCAGGATTATCTAAAGTCTGGCGACTCAGCTCCTATCTATATACCAAATCTCGGGGCTGGATTACCTGCTAGGTCCCTCCTATGGGTGGGACCCAGGATGGGGGTGGTTACACCCCTTACCCTTTGTCCAGTTTCGCGCCAGACCTGGGGCTGGAGTGCCCCAGCACCGGTTTGAACTGGCCTATGCATGGGACCACTTGTGTGCCCCAGGCAGTCTCATTTCATTCAGCCCTCTCTGCCCCAGTCCACTATCTCCTGTCTGGGGTGGAGCTAGCACCTCCCTGTGACAGGAAACCTATTGTCCAAACCTCCCTCGCTGGAAGGACTCCCAGCAGCAGGAGGTCAGACTTGTGTCTGTGGCAGCAGCATCCATTTTGTGATGCTGAGGCTCTGGTTAACTTTAACCGGGATTAATGGAAGTAACATGTCTTTTCCCTCTAGAAGGGTGGAATGCTACCCCCGTCGCCAGAACTGGCGAGGGAGTAGTATTCCAAAGCGTATGACACCTTACACGACATGTTTTGATAAAGCCAAACCAAAGTTTAGCAATAACCGCGAGGATTATAATGCACTTAAGAGTATATGGTATGGCAATATTTTGGAACAGCTATAAGGACATGGTTCCGAAAGCTGCAGACAGGCTCAGCTCATGCTAGAGCATCATCTTACATAAAACCAAGCATTCTGCCTTCAGGATTGTTAAGGCCTGCCTTAGGAGTGACTTATAGGTGTAAATATGTCCAGATATAAGGTTAGACATAGGTATACTATATCTAAGCAAGGGGTGATTACACGACCTTGCCCCAGCTGAGTGATCAGCCAGTTGTGTCAGTTTGGATGGCCAGCCAAGGGTGGCAAAAGATATGCTGCAGCCCCGGGTAGGCCTTGGGTGCACGTATGCCCTGGGTACCTATCGTACACTGGACAGGGACTCATAAGAGTGACCCAAATCCCAATTGGTGATGTACCTAAAGTACATGGTGTGAATTTAGAGAGAGAACAGCAGGGCTCACAGCCACATTAAGTCGAAAACCAGTGAAGCAAAAAGCAAAAAATGGGGTGACCATAGGAAAGCAGACCCTACTCTCCTACACACGTCAAGCAACGTTCCAGCACACCGCTATGCTCTTCAGGGAGAGTCTCAAAGCATGTTTGTTTCTTTAAATCACATTACTTGAACCCCCAGGGAGGGTCGAAAACAACATGTATATACACTCCATTGGTGTTTCCCACTAAGGACCATGTAGATTCAATAGCCGTCAGCAACGAGACGGTAAAAATGAACAAACACCTATGTCACCTATATAACTAATAAGACCTTCGTAATTGAGAGCCATATGAAATGTTATGGCAACACATTGTGTTATAAAATTAATAATAATTGAAAAATATTTAAAAAGTAGTATTTGTTATCCATGGGTGCCTACTCCAACCGAGAGGAAATCATTCTTCTTTTTTGTGCATCATTCTTATACTCCTAACAACAATATTGACAAACCTTATTTATATCAGTAAAACGGACATAAAAAGTTGCCAGTCTCCTGCCATTTCTGTCATAATACACACGCGGTTACCTCCATCGATGCCAGACACACAGTCACGCCACTGTCCCTGCTTGCAGCAGCCAACAGGATGACCTGGGGAGTGGGGGAGGTGAAGGGCCATGTGTGCAATTCGCTGCACCCTCCCTAGTGAAGCTTCTGCATGTCTAGGCAGTTGAGGTGGGCAAGCCATTAAATGCTCTGTCCAGATACCTGGCTCTGCCTAGGCTCTGTGGTCTAGATGTATGAAGACCCCGTTTTGCGATTTCCTAATTGCGAATCCTTGCGAAACGGCATGCATGAAAGTGTGTTGAACACTTTCTGCGATTCCTAGGGGATCTCAAATAAGCTAGGTAGGTGGAGAAGTGTGGCTCAATGGTTAGAGCGGCAGACCATGATGCAGAGGTCTGGCCCCAGACCAGGGTTCAGTTCCCATTTTTTAAACGCTAATGGTAACCAACAGGCAAACGGGCGCTCTGCAAAGTCAAGGGTAAAGTAAAATAAAAATACCTCAATAATCCCAGTGCTACTAGGGTAGGTTGTAGTGTAGTTCCTATATTCCCAATAGGCTCTGCGCATTGGAATAACATAAACGATAGTTTAGACGTAGGACTGAGGTCGACTAGGTCTCTATTGAATATGTTAGACCTAATTATGAATGGCAGCTAGCTCAGAGGTCACTAGAAACTTTCTCGAGTAAACAAGGAGGTGTTAACTTCCCTGAATAGACAAGAAGGGATTATTTTCTGACAACCGCATAAACATGACAACTTTGCTCCCTCCAGAATAATGAGTATATCTCCAGAGTCGCATAAAAAATAGATAACTATTTTACTCAGTCAATTGTGCATGCTTAGTTTCACCAGAAGCGCAGAGAAATAGAGAGACGGGCGTTTTCAATAAAAGTGGTTATTTATTGAACAGTCTTCTTTCTCATGCAAGAGAAGTGAGTTGCCACAATTGCAATACTTGTCATAAAGTAAAGTGCGTACAGTAAAAGGAGTATTATGAAATAATACTGTAAAAGCATGGTACGGTTTCTAAGCCATAACGTGTTTAAAATAGATAAAATATATACATATATAAAATCATTGACTAAACGTACTCAGCTGGTGCTTCTAAGATACGCCTACCCCAGTGTACCTAACCTAAGCCTAGTATGTGGGAAGGAGTAAGTGAGCTGCAGTTTAAGTTAAGATCGTTTTTGCCAAGAATCTGAATCAAGAATTCTCTAAGGGTCTAATCAGCTCCATACATTGTTTATAGAATGAAGGAGGTCTTGTATCTCGTTCTCAGGACTCGATTTACCAGCAACCCGCCAGGGTGACTGGAAACACTGGAGCTGGATTTCTCGGCAGGAGAAAAGGCAGCCTCTTTCTCAGTGCGTCAATGGGAGGATCGGCTTCCTTCGGCACTTGCCACAGCAGGGCGTCGGGCAAGTAGATAGCTGATCTGCTCCAAACCACCGCGTGTTTGCTAGGGCAGCTGTTGGTATATTTATACCTGGAAGGTGCCGAGTTTGACGTAAGGTTGGACATAAGACGTCACTAAGAACTCGCAGTTCTTTCTAAGACTCCAGGAGTTCTAGGACAAATCAATACAGAAGCAGGGGGAATTCCCAGGCTGCTGGAGGCTTGGTTTGTTTAAGAACACCTTGTGCTTTCTAGGAGTCTATGGGAGTAGCCTTGCCGTATTTGGACTGCATTGGCTATGACTAAATATGGATATGATTCTTATGCCTTTATAAGGATATGATTTGTTATAACCACATAAGGGCATAAATCGGGAATATTTAAATAGGGTCCTAGATACGTTCACAACAAGGTGTGGTTACCAACAACACCAACCACAATCCACCATGAGTGAATCTAAATTATATACATTTCTCCCGAGCACTCATTCATATAATATCCATAAACAATTAATAGAGATGTTATATACGTATTCGTAGTCCAATCAAAGTAACACAGTCACCGAAGTCCACAGTCCAAATATTGATCCAAAATACTAGATCCTTGTGTTCCAGAGAAGGTTTATTTCTTCAAACTCAAGTTCAACAAATGCGCAGCCTTTGTTTTTCCAAGCTCACATCCATATACAGTAGCCAACAAATGTTTCGTCGTGCCGCGTAATGCACATTGACTTCGTCAGGGCTGCAACCCAAATAAACAATAAATGAAATTCCATACCTATACATCAGTCTGTTTGTCACAAAATCTCATACATTACCCACTTGGTGAAAAGTAACAGGATCCAGTGATAAAGAAAAGAGTGGAACCATAGCCCAAATTCTGACATCACCCGATCATGTGATAGACACAGTAAATGATCCACCCCCATCAGACTATAAAAATGTAAAAGACGTGAAAATAAGAATTCACCTGTTCTATAAGTTCAAACAACTGGTCCACTATTCCTCCACTGAATATTTCCAAGACAAGCAACCTAAAATAATAATTCACCGTCAATGCTCATAATGATACCCCAATATGAGTCACCCAAATTATTAATTATCTGATCTGTCATTCCTTAAATGGATTGCCCCTATTACTCCATCAGCAGTAACTATCACATTCATACCCTACATTTCATCTTATGTCGGAATAGTGTATCCAAACTCATTCCAAATTCACCCCTATATGTCCTGAACATACGGAGGCCTACCACCATATGAAAGTGAAAACGTATAAAAACGCTGGATTACCGTATGAGTCAAGTCCATCGATATATCGACAGTATCCCCAAATCAATAATCATGTATCCAATAAAGCCGGTAATTCCTTCAAACTAAATCTAAAAGCGGATATAATATCATCCACTCATAAATTGCGTACAGCGCATTCTCTGTAATTACATCGACTGTGAAAAACACCACCTACTCACCCCATATCTTCAAGTAAAGAGACCAAATTCTCCCTCCGTTACAGCAATCGGTCCAAAATCACTCCATGTATTCCTGATCCTGCAATCACATGTATTCATATGATTAGGCTCTCGTCCATTTGTCCCCAAAATATATCATACTTGCAATATAAAACTCAAAAGACACAGTCTCCACGGGCAATAACACTCACCACGTGTATGTCGGGTCGTGAATATTGACACTTCCCCACGGTAGCCGGCGTTCTACATCAGCGCCATATTAGAATACCCATTAAATAGCCCGATATCCGTGTGCGCCATCTTGTAATGTGTACATTCACATTATTGATGCTATCTTTATAAACATCAGCTATGTATATACCAACAAGATGCCTCAGTAGTCAGTATCCACGCCATATTAGCGTAGCGTAAAAAACACGGGCATCAACTTGTAATATGTGAAGCCCACACAACAAGTCCTCCTTCCAATCACGCATTCTGTCTGATGGAGACACGATCAATTTTCATAAAGTATATCACCCATTGCACATTGCGCCACTTACTGCGTGCAGAAATTAAGGTCAGCTATCATCTTATTAACCAAATACGGTCCCAATATCGTATTGTTTGTAATGCATAAGTAACCCCGTAACACTGGCGCCATCTTGTAGTATGCGAAGTCCCCCGAAAAAATCCTAAGTCTGATCAAATATTCTGTTAAATCCAGGCACGATCCATATACGAAAATGTCAATTCTGTTTACACATTACGCTACTTACTACGAGTTAAAAAACGGGTCAACTATCAATACTAAACTGATACGGGCCATCTGTGATCAATACAACCACATACTGCGTACCCGTAAAAAGCGAATATCCCATTTGGAATGGCAATATTTACATATTTAAATTATGACTATCCAATTATAAATACACACACTCCTCACTCAATCCCAATAGGCTGAGAAGTGGTTTCACAGTCACCTCATGTCAAAACTACTCATCTTACTAATACTCTATATATGCAGCTGATCGCTATAGTGAAGAAAAAGGATAGGCTGAAAATCAGAATAGAAGAGGTGTATGTGGATACAATACATAGAGTCCACAATATAGGCATTAAAATACACAAAATATTTGTTCCCAGATATAGCTATGTAACAGTCCATAGTAGAGGTCGGACTGCACATTATCAGAACACCTCTCACATGTACGTGAAACTGGTATTCAGAAATAAGAATAAAAATAGAAAATAAACAATAAAAATAAGAATAAAAAATGGGGTCACAACAGTTATAGCAATACACCATTATGTGTCAGTATGTTCTCTCTAAATAAAAAGTCATACATTGTCAGAACAAAATATCCATTCCCATCCAGATGGTGTTAATAAATCCAAACAAATTAATAATATGCACACATTTTACACAGTAAAATAACAACATAATGTAAGCAATCTCCTATTCACATATAATAAACAGTAAGTCCCTTCATTTATTCTTGTCCCAGAAAATATTGCAAATCATTATCGATATTCATTCCTTGTTCAACAGCTCTTAGTTTCATCAACCACAGGACCTCCCTACGTCTTAGTTTCAATTGCCTGTTACCTCCTCTCGGGTCCTGGGTAACATGGTCAATTCCATGAAAACTAAAGACATGCTCATCCATATTATCATGATTTTGGACGGCGTGTGCTGCAATAGGATATCTCGTAGCTCCATTCTTCCACGCCCTGAAATGTTCCATCATTCTGTCACGAAGTCTTCTAATTGTGCTGCCCACATATATTTTGCCACATGAGCAGGCTATCACATACACCACGTAGGTGGTGTCACAGTTAATAAAAACATCAATTTCATAAGTATCAGATCCATTGTAACTGAAACTCGTTATTTTTTTCTTTGCCCACCTACAGGAATTACACCGTCCACATTTGTAAAAACCCTTCAACTTATTACTCAACCATGTACTCGAAACCCTAATAGGGTAGCTGGGACTCACAGTATTCGCTATTGTTTTGCCCTTTCTAAACGTTATACTCGGCCTCTCACAAATAAGGGGCATCAGGTCTTTGTCAGCTTTCACTAGATTCCAGTATTTATTCAAAATAGTGTAAAGTTTGTGACTCTCTACACTGTAATGTGTAATTAGATGCACCTTTTGCCCTTCAGCATCTCTTATGTTATTCTTCTTTGGTGCCAATGTATGCGCTCTTTTCAGACCACACGCTCTTGTTCTTGCTTTATTAATAACCATCTGGTCATAACCCCTTGCCTCAAATCTACGTGACATATCCTCCAAGTTCAACTTAAACTCATTATCCTCCAAGCAATTCCTTCTTGCTCTCACCATTTCACCGAAGGGTATCGTATTGATTTGACTCTTAGGATGACAGCTTCTAGCATGTAATAATGCATTGCAACTTGTCTCTTTCCTATACGCACAGTTTGTTTTCACAGACATATAGTTCAATGTCCAAAAATGCTATTCTCTCTTGATCAAAATGGGTAGTAAAACGAAGGTTTACATCATTATCATTCAGGTACAAAAAGAAATCTTTCAATTTCTCCAAAGTCCCAGTCCATATCATCAGACAGTCGTCAATAAAACGACCCCAATAGTGGATATACTCCACCCACCTGTGCCTGCGATGGCCCCAGATCCACTCCGCCTCAAAACACCCCATAAAGAGGTTATCAAAAGACAGAGCGAATCTGGAACCCATCGCTGTCCCAAGGCACTGCCTGTACCACCTGTTGTTGAACAAAAAGACATTTTTTTTGAGTACCAATTCCGTCATCTGAAGAATCATCATCGTATGTTCCCAAAAAATTCTACTGGTCTTTTATTGAGAAATGTCTCAATAGCCTGAATGCCCAAATGGTGCTGAATATTAGAATATAAAGATACAACATCAAGGGTCACCAGGTACATCCCTGGTTCCCAGGTCAAATCACACATGACATTCAATAAATGTTTAGTGTCCTGAATATACGATGGGAGTTTGTGTACATATGGTCTACAAAAAGTATCTATGTATTCAGACAATCTCTCCGTCGAGTCCCCTATGCCCGAGATTATGAGCCTCCCAGGGGGTCTCTCTCTACTCTTATGTACCTTAGGTAGCGTATACAAACATGATGCTCGGGGAGAGGATACTGTCAAGTAGTTATATTCATCAAGATCTAGAAGTGTCTGATTATACCATATTTTTAACTGTCTTTTAATTTTAAGCGTCAATTCTTCTAAGGGTTGACATTTAAATGCTCGTAGTACACCTCATTATTAACTTGAGTCAAGATTTCTTCATTGTACTTCTGTGTGTCCATCACAACAATATTTCCTCCTTTATCCGCCATACGGATTGTTATGTCATTATTAGAAACCAACGCTTTAAGTGCATCTCTCTTGCCCACAGAAAGATTGTCACTCTTTCTATGCGGTCTAACATTCCTATTCTTATCAATAATCCTATCTATTTCATAGTTAACAGATCTATAAAAAACGTCAATAGTATTCCGTGTTGTTAATTGTGGGGTCCATTTGGACTTCAATTTAAGACCACTACTCTCACTTAAGAATCTATTCACTTCTAGATCTTCCAATAGTTTGGACATCGTAATAGGATCTTCTGCATTTTCTGTCAAAGATAGAAGTAGCCTCGTAGCATTAATCCCTTAAATTGTCAAGTCACTCATGTGCTTTATTTTCTCCATACATTTGTCCTTCTTAGGTACATTAACAAAAAACTTTTTCAGTTTCAATAGTCTTGCAAACTTGTATATGTCAATTTTTGTCATATACCAATCCGGTAACATAGTTGGGCAAAAACCTAGACCTTTTTTCAACAAAGAAATCATATCCTGAGACAATTCCAGTGATGACAAATTGATAATTTCAATCTCACTGTTTGGCAAATCATCAACAACAGTCAATTTTTCCAAGATCTGGTCCTCATTCCCAGTCTTCCTCCTTGCTGTACCCTTGCCTCTTGTTCCTCTCCTTGTCTTGTGATACCTGTACCCCGGTTCCCGTGTCTCGATTCCCTATTCTTAATCTCTTTACCTCTTCTAAAAAATTGCTCTCAATATAGGGTTCAGTTCCCGCCTCGGCGGGTCTTGGGCTCAATTTCCTTGGACCTGATAATTCTCACCTCGGTGCCTATTCTAATCATGGGTCCCACTCTGCAACTCTGGGCAATAGCTTGCTTAATCTCCAAAACGGCCCCAACAGCACTGGGATGCCTGGCTTCACCTTGGGAGTATCCAGGAGTGGGCATTTCACAGGGAAAAGCCAGGAAGGGTTCCACAGCAGTATGCGTACAGGGCCAAGAAACCCCATGGGGTATAAGTGCCCTTTACAAGTACAAATTCATTTCATAGGTATGTCGCAATTTGTGACCCCATAGGAATCGGAAAACTCACAGGTAAGTTCAGATTAAAAACTCTGTTACCCTTAAAGGAAAAAGGGGCTGCTTTCAAAAATAAAATTGAAAAGATTTCCTTTCAGTTTTTAAGAGCAGGCAGTGGTCCGTGGGACCAGTGCCCGCTCTTAAAAAATGCTATTATAAACACTTACAAAGGGGGTGTGGTCCCTTCGGGACCCCTTCCTATTTGCAAATGGATTACTACCTACTTAAAGTAGGTGGTAAAATGCAAATGTTTTGCAACCGTATTTCGGTCGCAAAACATTCATACATAGTAATGTGATTCAGTATTTATTTATTTATTTATTTAAGCGATTTGTAGAGGGCATAAATACCCTTGGGTGTCTCAGCGCTGCGGACTATGTAGAAGACCAAGCCAAGAGCAGGTGGTTATTGATTAAAAAGCCAAGTCTTTACTAGTTTCCAAAAGGCAAGCAGGGTAGGGCAGGATTTAATGTGAAGGGGAAGGGTGTTCCACAACTTGGCTGTGGCCACGGTAAATCTTCTGTCACCCCAGGAGACTTTTTAGTTCGAGGGACATTCAGGAGATTGGCTACTGATGATCGCTGGGGTCTGATGGGCTTATAGACACAAAGAGCCCTCTTAAGAAACTCAGTTCCAGTGTTGTGGATAGCTTTGAATGCGATTCAGAGTGCTTTAAATTTTACTCAGCTTCTTATCGGTAGCCAGTGGAGTTTAGTGGGACGGCCTAAACACGCCCCTTCCTAATACGTATGTTAAATACGGTGCATCCCTGCCGTTTCCCTTTCACACAGCGCAGCAAGGTGGCTTGCTGCATGAATATTTCATAAATCTGCCCCTAAATGTCAGAAGCATGAGTTCCTCATTCTGATGGAGACTGACAATAGCCATGGAACATAAGAGGGGTTATTCCAGACTCTACAGATAAGTGGGAACTATTCAGGAGCACAAAGGGATTGCTACTCACCTGTGCACGTGCCCAATGTTATGGCCACCCAGAAAGAAGCCTTTCATGAAAATAGCTTTAAGCTGATTAAAGACAACAACCAGTAGGTGTATGCATCCTCCAGGTCAGGGTCTGCATCTGGTCCCTGGAGGTACATAGAATGCTTATCTAGAGGAAATACATTAGTTAATTGCATCAAATGTTTCTTTATAACATACCTGACTTAGTACGGTAGGGGACATCTGCAAACCCCTCTGCTCCACCTCTTCCAGTTGGTCCCTGGTGCTACTCCAGGTAGCATTACATACATTTCTTTACATCACTGTCACCTTTACCTCCATAGCATTGATCTCAACGAGTTTGACCTTTTTGGTGTGTGCATTTTCCCAACCTGAGACCAGCAGTTGCACTTACTTTCAGTCAGCTTTTGAAATTATTTACCTATGATCAAACTAGTTAACTTAACCATGCCACTGGAGTTATGTGATTCTGCCACTGTGGTGTTTTTTTTTTAAACATAATTATGGTTTTGTGACATTGTCCCCACAATCTATCATTTTGCAGCATAATTTGCTACTTTTAATAAAGAAAATGTTTTTACTCAAATAGATCAAAAGTGATCAAAAACGAAGCAACATGTGCTGCCATGCAGTGGAAGGTCTTTTGCGAAGGGTAACTAGTAATCTTTCAGTAGGTTATTGCTGTATTGGAATAATATAGTGGTGCTAATGAGGGGAATCCTTTCCTAAGTCAGTGTCAACATGGGTAAAAATGATGAAATAATGAAGTAACACTATCCCAAAATATGTCTAATGGTTTGCCTTTTCTTTCCGCATAATGTAGTCAACTCTGTAATGTGGGCTTCTCCTGCTGCATAATTCCAGTGGCTCTGTCTTAAAGGAACCATCCTAAAAAAGAAAAAAACATTCTCTTTACTAGGCCTTGCAACGCTAACAATCGCCAACAATAGGCATTCTGGAA
The DNA here is from genome assembly GCF_964261635.1 of Lissotriton helveticus. NCBI lineage: Eukaryota > Metazoa > Chordata > Amphibia > Caudata > Salamandridae > Lissotriton > Lissotriton helveticus. The sequence goes on along the minus strand of NC_136069.1, from coordinate 137,353,052 downwards.
TGTTACTTTATGTGATGAGTCTACTTGGGTTTTGTGACGTGTTGACATCATTGAACGAATACACCCTGCTATAGCAACTGTGAGAGTCTTAAGAATTCTAATATCCTTTAGCAAACTATGAGCCCTGATTCAGTTTTAATCAAATTCTGATTGTGTACAACATTTCTGTTTTCCTTTTTAAGTAGCTTTGGTTCGATATATGAGGAAAAAATGAAAAGCATTTGTGATTCGACAATATGGCCTAAGATGCACTTCGATTTTTTTCACTTCATGTGGGCATATGATCAAGCGGCTAGCACAGCTGAGAGGGTGCCAACACCCCCTGGCTGCACACTTTGTCTTCTGTAACCTTTAACCAAATTTGGAAGGATGATCGAGGAGACTGGCCTGGCCAGATAATTAGATTTTAGAAAGGGCAGGACAGGAGGTCATCTGATTTTCTCCTAATGTGATTCCTCTAAGGAGAAAGCGTTGGATGTGCATTTCAGTACCCGACGCCAGCAGGCCAGCTGCGTGCTAGTCTCTTACTTCAACCCTCCCACAGCCCCCCACCACGACTACCGTCTGCTGCTAAATATTGCAACACATGGCCAGTAGCTGAGCCACTGTGTCACGGGCCAAAGAGGTGCAAGGAAGGAAATGGGCCCCTGGCTGCTGTTTGGATAATAAAATACAACACTAATCAGGGTTCAGTGGGCCCCTCAGGTCTCGGCCCCTGTGTAACTGCACCTGCTGCACCAGTGAGAACTACACCTCAGTACATGGCTGGCCAGAGATCACAAGACTTTCTTTGTTGGCAACAAGATTCATTCTCCTCTTTGCACAGGAGTAGGAGGACCCAGAGGGGCCAGATGGGCTGGTGGCCAACGAGGCTCCTGGTCCATCGATGCATATGTAGTAGTTGTCACTGTTAGTACATGCCACACAGTATTCTGATCGACCAGAAAGCCCTTGTCGGGAACATTTGTGTAAATAGCAAGAGGCCCCACATAGTCTTCCCACACTCGTAATGGACACATGCAAGAGCAATATAAAGAACAGCAAACATTACACTGAGCCCCACACAATGGTACCTAGAAAATGTGACTACTTAGCAAAAGAAAAAGGAACACATTCAGGCTCCAGTTTAATAATTCAAAGACAGTACTGGTGTGCTGAAGAACATTATCCTAATACTGGGAAAAAACTCACCTGAATCCAGCGAGTTGAAGGGATAAATGGAGTGAGACAAGCAAGCGTGTTGCCACACGCACACAAATACCAACATAGTGAGTGAGGGTGTGATTGTAAGTCTACATGGAAGTGTGAATGTGAACTTTTAGGTGGTTACAGGACTTAATTTGTGCCGGTGGTTGACGATGGGCGCCGCTGGCACTTATTTCATGGGACAGAGTCTGTTTCTGTTTTCTCCCTCCCACTCAAGCCTGACCTGGCCTGCATGTACTATTACTTACAGAGCAGGGGAGACAGCTGATTCAACATTATTTGTTTTAAAGGTATATGCGAAAACAATCCCTCGTGAAGTAATTTAAAAATTGTTTGTATTATGTAATACTAATTATCAGAAGCAACGTATAGAACCAATTCAAGGTAATTTCATCACATTTTAGTAGAAATAAAATTTAGATTATATTTAAATAAAAATGTTAAGATAAAATAAAGTTTTATTTTTAGATAGTTTAGAACATTAAATGTAGTTTGTTTATAATTGTAACTATGGTTAGGTTGGACTAGGTGGTATAGGTAATAGGTAGTAGGTGCCAATAGGTAATTGCACAAATTATTCTTTCAAGCAAACCCTATTAGTGACGGTGCTCCAAGGTTTAGAGAGAACCACCTGCCTCTCTAGGTTCTGTGGAGTACGCAACAAGACATAATAGAATGTAAACTTTAGCACATGTAAGATTCAAATGGTAATTTCCAATGTTAATAATACAAAAAAAACAAGAAAAGTATTCCATATGTTCTCCTTTTTTCTTTTTTAATACGTCTTCGTGTTTTCAATAAGTGAACAGTTCCCAAGCCAACACATGTTTCGTCGCCTCAGTATGCTTGTACATGCGACTTGTTCACGGCTGAACAGATTCACTTCAAGATATTTCAAGTGTGGCTATAGTTCCAAGCCACACTACTCCAGTGGTGTAAGGGGTTATTCTTTTAAGGACCGTTATGCTGTTCTTTGCATCAACTCCTTAAAGTGTCCGATTTTTATATATCTCTCAAAAATTCTGTAAGTGTGTTCCAAAAGCCGCCGTCGATACGCGACCTCCCCCGCTTCACGCTGGACTCCAAATAAGAGTGTTTGGAGTCCGGAACTATCGCCACACTTAAAATATCTTGAAGTGAATCTGTTCAGCCGTGAACAAGTCGCATGTACAAGCATACTGAGGCGACGAAACACGTGTTGGCTTGGGAACTGTTCACTTATTGAAAACACGAAGACGTATTAAAAAAGAAAACAGAAAAAGGAGAACATATGGAATTTTTTTTGTGTTTTTTGTATTATTAACATTGGTAATTAATATTTGAATCTTACGTATGCTTAGGTTTACATTCTATTATATAATTGTAACTATTTTACACTATTTATGTAACATTATTTCCTATGGGGTTTTATTTTAAGTCCCTACCACCATTATTTTCTATGGGAGGATGTTGCAGTATCATGGTTGCCCATGTGTGGTATTGGACTTACTACTGCTCCTTTTTGGATGTAGTAAATGGTGAATAGCGCAAAATGATAAAGTTACTCAAAAGTGTGAAAGAAAACGTACACATGTAAAACTACTCATGTATGTTTTGAGTAGGTCCCTCAATTGCTACATGGCTCTGGCTTGGAGGAAGTCACAAATATTTCAGAAAGTTTGGCCTTGGTGAAAATTATGAGTCTTTGCTCTACCCTCCACTGGCTGTTACAGTCCTAGGATCCTTTGTGGAGTTTGGCTTCCAACAGTTACTAAAGTCTCACACTTGGAGACTCTTATCGTTGAAGGAGCCCCATAGAGAGTTTTTTGTTCAGCGCATATCCTGAATTCACATATTTGAAGGCGCTCTAATATGTGATAATAAAAAAAGGAGGTTCAGTGAAATCAAATATATACGTAGGACCACACGATTTAGTGAAACTGGGTGACCATGTTTGATCCAAAATCTTTTGGCTTTACATTGTACAAATCTGCCACTAAATGGTATCTCTTTCTATCTCCTGTTTTACATCAAAGGTTAAGGTTTTGTCTTTACTTTTGGATGTATGAGGTTACAGCATTTGTGCACGCAGAAGCCACATGAAAGTTCTGCTTGTTATGGGCTTTTGAGGGTCCAAGAGGACCTCAAGCTGAGCCAGATCCAAGCATCTGACATGAGCTTGACTCGAGCATTCAGTGGCTTGCCCATCTCTATGGCATAGGAACGCAATTTTATGCACATATGTGAGTTCTATGTCAGTCACTCTTAGTGTGCGCTGAATATTCATTTGCCTCAAAGGGGGCCTTTTCGAGAGACAATGCAGAGGGAAAATTAAATAAATAAATAATTTTATCCCTGCATCATCCCTCAAAATCCCCCCTAACCCGGCCCACCACTGTTACCTGCACGGACCGCAGCTGAGTATGAGTATGACTGGACAGAAGCCTTGGGGGGGCACAAAATGGGTATTGATATTTCAATGAAATGGCTGCTGGCGGAGGCACTCACTGCCCTCCTGTGAGTAGAGGCCCAGAACAGAGGTCGGTCCGGGGGGGAGTGTTTCTGGTGACACTGCCCCAAGACATGTAGAGCAAGCTAAACAGAAATAAGATGAGTTAGATAAGCCTTTAAAGTACCATGACTATCCTCATTCTGAGAGGTTGCTGGTTGTGTTCTCTCTGCCTCCGCATTGAAGGCCTCATGATGCACTTTAATAGAAGCTTCAGAGGCTGGCTCCTTTGCCTCACTTTCTGCAGCTGCCCCCTCTGCGAAAGCCTCTGGGTGCTGTCAATGTTCTTATTGTGAGAGATTGTGGGTGCCCTGTTTATTAACCATGCACCTCGAGGTGCATTCACGATCCTCATTCAGTGACAGACTGGTTAATTTAATATCATAGTTCCATAACTGTTCACAGCGCTTAAAGTTATATGTGGGGATTAGGTTAGTACCCCCCCCCCCCCGCCCGTTTCAGGAGTGTTGAATCGTTTACAATGCTATTTCTAGAGCTTCACATTTGCTAGGCATGCTCCTGAAACCATATACCCCAAAAGGACCCTCTAGCCCTGAGATCAACACTCTAGATGTCGTTTAGGCGTGTCAGTGGATTCTGAGGAGTGGCCCTTAGCGATAAACTTGATGCACCAACAAACATCATCTCTCATCTCAGATGGGATACTTGGCTTTGGGATTGGACTTCCATAGAAGCAGATTCTAAATTCTCTGTCACTGTACTAGTCAGTCAGGCAGGGGAACATCTGGACCTTTAAGAGTTTGGCTCAAAAGGTCTGACCCTTCTGTAGCTTCCTTAAGAAATATAGAGGATGCCTTCACAGTGTCTCATGCAACTGAGCCCATGATAGCTCTGGCAGACTGTTTGGGTAAAGTTTGCTCAGGGGAAGGAAGGGCTGGCAATGCTGCTGGAACGTCAGTGCCATTTGACAGAATGCTTCAAGTCTCTGGAGGACACTGCATGCATTGGCATCAAAAAGTAAACTGCATTTCCCATTAAACCTGTGAATTCTGACAGTGTTTGGAAATATCAGTGGCCTTGCCATTTTAAAGCTCAAGTGTAAGTTTCCTTGTGACTCAGAGTGTTCTTGCTTTGCAATTGAGATACATTGTTGGTGCAGCCAGCAGTAGGATCTTACTAGTATAACGTGTTAAACCTTTCGTGTTTGTTAGTTACTCTTTGAAAGAATGGAAGCTGCAGTTGAATACACAGAAGTATTTTAAGGTTTAAGGGCCTGATTTGTATCTTGGCGGATGGGATGATCCGTCACAAACATGATGGATATCCCGTCCTCCATACTACAAGTGCGTTACATCCTATGGCACTTGTAATGCAGTGAAAGGGATATCCGTTGCGTTTGTGATGGAGTATTCCATACACCAAGATCTAAATCAAGCCCTAAATTGGGTGTTTGAAACAAATAATACTTTAAATAGTTTGAAGTACTGATTCTGAGTTCACTTTAATCAACTTAGAACTATATTTTTGTTACATATTTTTGGATCATCAATTATGGAAGGGAACGGAAATTATCCTCTTCGCCTTTACAAGAATGTTGAAATATTCATGATTTTTATATTGGGCCAGATTATGATGTCAGGCAGAAATACTCCAACCAGCGGTCAGAGGCTTTCCGCCCAAAATCGTAGGTTTAATTCCGACAGCTGTATAAGGATGACGGCAGGTGGAATTAAACCAGCGCTGGGATTCCGATGTGGTTCCGACAGGCTCCTTGAGCCCATCAGAGCATCAGAAGCCACCATAATCTCCTTATAATGGAACAGCCATGCTCTGCTCCGTCGTCGGGATTATGATGGCACTTTCCAACAGCCATTTGATGTCAGCTTTTCTGAGATGAAAAGGCTGTCAGAAAGTGTCTTTGGGGACCCCTAGCAGGGCCTCCTTCTGCCCTGGCTCTCCACTATGGAGAGTGCCCCCTAAAAATCCCTGCACTGTGCGGCAGGCGCCCCAAGGTGCCGGCCACACGGTGCTGGGATGTATACAAACATCCATTTGTCAATGGAAGCTGGTGCTGCAGGCCGTTTCCATCCACAGCACAAGCTTCCATTGGCAAATGGATGTTTAATCCTGCGGTCGGATCTGCCCCTAAGGTCAGGCGGTTCATTTCCGCAACGTCCGCCCAACATCGCAATTAGGCCCACTGTGTTTAAGGTATTGATATGTGATAAAGGAAGTGATGAGTTTGAATCAGTGTGAATTATAAAATTCTGATGAATGTTTCCTATGTAATCATTTTTCCAAAAATCAAACTTTAGAGTATATCCGAACCAACTAGAGTGTACTCACAAAACAGAAGGTAGCTTCCTTTAGAAGAGAAAGAGTGAAATGATGACAAGGCTGGAATATGGTTGATTACAGAAATATTTTTTTTTGTTTCAGGAATATTAACTGTCCACTAGAAACACTTAAGGCCTTATTTATAAATGTAAACTTACACTTTTGTGTAAGTTAATGTATTTTTTTGGTATTCACAAACTTCGAGTTAAAACTACGTTTACCATTGTGGAGACCACGCAGTGGGGGTATAGAACTACACACATAAAAAGATAGGATAGGCCTATCTTTTTATTTGTGGAGTTATCTGCAATGTAGTGTAAATGTAATAATGTAACTGGGTGTTTTCCTATGGAACAGCCAGCCTTGCTATACTGTAAATAACTTTTAGGGATTTTTCACAGGAAGGACATGTTTAACATTATATCTTTACATGTCCTACTTAAATACAATGTGCCTTGGCTAATGGGCAATAATGCCTTCTTGGGGGTAACTTATAAATATTAATAAGGCAGGTTGGACCTGCTGAAATGGGTGATTTTGATCACGTCAATAACAGGTACAGTCTAACCATATGAGTGGTAGATTCTGAATATCCAAGTGTAAGGGCAAGTTTATGGACGGGGAAGTCTAAGGAACCGATACATAAAAGCACTGAAATGCTACACTAGATCATTCCTTCCATTGAGAGTTTGTATATCATGGCATCTTTGGCGTAATTCTGTGTCTTTGCACAACAGATAGAACATTTGTTTTAGATAGAAAGAGAGATCTAGCTCCAAAGCTATGAACTAATAGGTAGTAAAAAAGGCATGAAATATTTAATTATAATCAAACGTTGCGATGCGTTCATATGATTTGTTGTGCGGAAGCTGCAGGCACAATGTATATATTCATTTTCGTGAACCAAATTGCATCAATATTACAAGTATCCTTACCACTGGGACAGATATGTCAGGATTACATTGCTTGTACTTTTACAGTTTTGTACCAACCTTTGGAGCGCCCAAGTGATGCAAAATGCTGTTTTTACCCTGGTCATGTAACACAAGTGTATATTTTTGCATTTTTCCGATGGTAAAAACGTTGGTGCATATGTGCAATTTATGTAATAAGTCCTTTATGTTCACTAGCCTATAGAATGTCTTTAGGGACGGGGGTGGTGGAACACGTAGCATGAACCGAATAAAAGAAAGAAAGGAGAACTGTACTGCAATATTATGCCATGATTTTATTTCTGCAACTTGAAACTATTGCATTAACACAAAGCTCCCATTTGTATGTATTGTCATTTATTGCATCTACTTAAAATATATGTCATTGTGAATGATTAATGAGTATGCTTTAGCTTGTAATCATCATCGTGCTCAGTAAATTAAAGCTTCACTTTAGCAAAGGGTTTTTTTGAGCCAACAAATGATGCTTCACTGTTTCCACGTCAGCTATAATAGAAACGGATTAAAATAAAGGCATTTCTAAAAGAGGGGGTTGGCACATGTAAACCTCTATGCCTTTTGCTGTGGAGCAGAGCCGTTCTAGATTTCCTCCCACCCCCTATCCCCCGAGGGATGTCATCCTTCAATCCATCCTTAGTCCTGGGAATGTTATCCTGCCATCATCCTAGTGACTGATGGATCTGGGCCAAAATTGAAAACAGGGTTACAGAGGCTGTGAGTAGAAGTGTTAATTGGATCAGCTACCAATCCAACTTGGCGTATCTCTGGAAAAGGTACTGTAATTGGGGAGGCCAGTGTAGCAATCTTTGAGCAGAGCCTGTCTGGAAAAGATATCATTGTTGAGTGAACAAATGGAATAAGCCTGAAATCTATAACTGTAACCAAAGTGGCTGAGATGACTTTTCCATCACACTCATCAGCATGATTCTTTCTGATGGTCAGCCTTTCAGCATAGGCAGTAAATATATAATTCGCCCTGCCTTCAGGTCCATTGTCTCTAAATGTTGGTTCTTGAATTCCTGAATGCACATCTGGATTCAGCTCTTGAGCACTGCCATCGTACTCATGCTCTACAGCAGAGGTGAGGTCCCGGAACTCTGTATCCATGTCAGATATCAGACTATACACATAAGAGACATTTCTATGCAATTAATCAGAATGAAAATCATTTACATGGTCAGTGGCTATACTTCGCGCGATTTTGTGTGAGATTCTTGACACATCTTAGAGAGCCCTCATGAAAGGGCATAGTCTTTAGTCTGACTATTAAAGGGACATAGTTTCCTTCCAGACCTCATAAACATTTGCTCCGGGATCCTCAGGACTGCCAAGTGGTACCCATTTGGGACTATTCCAGGCACACCCTGTGGGACACGTCTTTGCAATGGTAGGTGCTGGAAACTGTAGTTTCTGGTCTGGATTTTTTGACTGTTTAGGCATTCATTCCACACTTTATGGTAGAATATTTCTTTTTTTCTTCCATATTTAAAGATTGGGATACTCTTTAGTGAACAAGCCAGTGGTACACAAGGTTTCCGAAACACAAAGGTTATTCTACAGATGTAAATGATTTTGTTGGATCACTTAAAGGTATCACAACTAACACAACTAAAACAAGGTTTTAAGAAGATTTTTCCTTCAATGTGTACCAATAGTCCTTGGATTCTGCTTCGGCATTTGCACAAAATACAAAGACTTTATATTGGGCTAGATAAGTTTAAATCACTAAGAAGATTTTCAAATGTTCTCTATTACAGCCCACTTCATATAACAGTACTTCTAATTATGGACATGAATTCATGTCTGCTGACCCACATATCATCCTGGGCATCACGTTGTCAGGCTACCATTCTGTGTTGCTCTTCTCACCATCTTCTGCCTGCAACACTTTTTGCTAGCTTAAGATGTCATATTCTGATTTTAATCTTTGCTATCAGGCACAACTTAAAACACAAGCTTTCCTACTTTAAAAGAAAGTTTGGCTGAAGTCCCAGTTAGTACAGGTGTTGGCGGCTATGCAACCCATCTGTCACCCATAACTAAAGTACATTTAGTGGGGTAATGATTCAGGTCCTTTTAACTGGACTGCAATACAGATCAAATCGAATTGTATCACACCTCCTCTTGTATCCTGAGATGTATGAGACTGCTTGAAAGACTAGCTGGGCTGGATGATTGATAGCTGATTGTGCCCTGAAAGCAGCCAGAGAGATTGGTGCACCGTTTTCTTATAGGCATAAGGATATTTCATTTTCTGCTGATGTGAAATAATGCTACAAAAGTACAACACACAGAATTTCAGGCATGCTTTTTACTTTATTAGTTCATCTCTTCCTAGTATTCCTCTCATGGTGGGTAACTGTAGATATGTTATGTAGTTCATCTGCTGCAATAAAATTGCATTCAGCCGTATTCTCAAGATCCAACACAATGGTTGATTTTTTAATGTGTGTGAGGATGTTGCTATTTTTGTGACCACCTCTTCTATAAATATTGCGTACACTACGTTCTCTGCCATAATTGCTAAATCCTGTCACTTGTGAAAATATCTGTGCTTTTGATTATGTTCTTTTTGTGGGGTTAACTGTTCGCCATACGCATGCACCATAAACCTCTTACATGTATGTTCATCCTTGAGGGTCTACCTACAGAAAACCCAGAATTACTAAATAGAATTCAGGCCTGGAGGGTTTCTCTTTCATAATTGAATATTTATCTGGGAATCAAAACTCAGCAGCAGATTTCCTCTCAAGGTCCCCAGTGGGAGGAGGATAACAGGAAGAAATGTTGGATTTCCCAAACCTTGTTATCAATAACACAGCTATATCTGAATCTGATTCAAAGGAATGCATGGAAGGGAATTCAGGTTCATATTTATGAGGTTTGTGGTGCAGGGCAGCACAGCAAGTCACCGGGAAAGGCCAGGAATGTGCTGTATTGATTCAAATATTGGCACATTCCTGCCCTTTTTCCTTGAACTAGCACAGTTTTACCAGCCTAGCGCCAATGCAGGCACCCTTGCACCACGGTACAAGGGTGCCTGTATTATAAGCAGAATTGTTTTTGTTGCAGGAAGGGGCATATTACAGAATGCAGCACACATAGAAAGAGGAAAATGTGAGGAGAAATAAACATATTCTTCTTTGTTATGCTTCTCCTGGGAGAAGTTATCTTTTTTGCACATTCTCAGGTTTACCAGGTTTGGCAAATCTGAAAACGTGTCACAAACCACGGAACGCCTCCCTTGCACAGAGTAATGAGTGATTTGTGCTTTGTTGCATTACTCCAGATTTTAAAGCAATGCAAAGTGGCTTCAACAATATGACTTAGGTTTGCATCACTCTTGCACCACATTGAGTGGTAGAGGAGCGTTGCAAACCAGGTCACAAATATGACCTCAGTTCTAAAACACATCAAAGACTACATCGTTAAGGGTTGGCCAACAAGGTGCAGTAACCTAGATGAAGATTTAAGAGTATTTTCCGAGGACAGGCATAAACTAACCATAAACAATGACACGGTGCTCTGTAGTACAAAAATTACACTACCCACAAATATGAAGAGCAAAATAGTAGCCCTAGCCCATGAGGATCATCTAGGCAAAAGTATCACAAGAATACCACAATGATTACTTATTGGTTTCCAAAAATGGGCACTTACTTTGAAAAAATGGCAATGAATTGCTAAATTTGCTCCTTGAGTGATGAGCTAAAAATCATGTGTAAACCACCCTTATCCCCAATTGTGGTGCCTGACAAACCACATTTGTCCATTTGGTAATTATTGTCTCCCTTAACTGACCAGCGGTAACCAAGAAGTTTATGTTTGCCATGATAGATTACAATTCTTCTCTTCCTGCTTGCTCCACCCTTGCTGCCTGTCCCACCATGTTATGCCACTTTTGGCAGTACTGATGGCCTCACTTTATCTCTCTTCTCCTCAGTTCTCAATCCCAAACTTGCTGTCCAACCCGGTCCTGGATTAAGTAGTCAGAACCGTCTTTCTGCTCATTCCCGCATGCATCTTTGACTGCTACAGCTTGACTTGCTCCTACCGATTCTACACTACTGGTTGTTCCCCAGCACTAGGGCACCTACTTCGTATTTCTGCATGACATGACCAATCCCTGCTAAACATTCTCCCTATTGCATCCTCTTCCTGAAGTGTGTGCGGGGGGATTGTGTTTTCTCTCTCTCTCAAGCTCCTATTTGTAGACAGGGTGGGATGCAGGCACTCTGCTTAGTTCCTGTGACGATGGGACAGTATTGTATGCCTTTAGGAGCCCACACCACTTCAAACCCCCTCTCCAGATGGTTCCTTAGGCTGCTGCCTGCTGCCAATAATTTCTTTTTGTAGAACGGACTGGTAGATTGATGTAATGCTGCTGTTGTGTATGAACAAACTCTGTGGGGGCAGATTTACTTACACTGTGTACCAGGTTTGCACCACAGAGGTGACATAAACTAGCACAGAGCGTTTGTTGTTACTTTCCAGCACAATCTTGATTTGTGTTGGAAAGTAGCCCAAAAGTAACTCAAAGGAGTGGTTTGTGCTACTTTATTTCATGGACCGTTCTATGGATTGTTCTGCCCTACTACCTAGGAAATTTGATGCATAGCCCTATCTGCTAAACAAAAGTAGACAGGAATTTGCACTAAAAATTAATGATTCGTTGTAGCAGGCATAAAGTTTGAGGACAGTTTGTTTCCCCAAAATATTCTCAACTTTGCATGTGTGCTGCATTGAATAGCACATATACAAAGTGGGGAAAGTGTTAAACCATGTCTAAGCATAGCATTTTGCAATGGAAGGTAACCTTTCAGCACAAAACCTATGCTTGACATCACACACACCCTTGCACTCAAATGCAAGAGTGTGTGTGTTGGTGCAAGGTAGTCTAAAGTGTGCCAGTACAGGAGGGATTGAGAAACAACTTCATATCTTAGTAGATATGGCGCTGTTCTGCTCTCTCTCCTTGACCCAATGCAGCTCGTGGGTTTTATTGTTGGGCTGCATGAAATTTTAGTAAATGTGATCTTATATGCTTACGGAAAGCATGCTGTGAATCACTTCGAAGACCATGTTTAATCAAACAAGTTCTGTGGTTGAATCTACCAGCGGCAGTTCCTGCATAAGGACACTTGGGCTCTGTCCGCTGGCATTTTTATGTCTTCCTTTTTAGGGCTCGGCCTCCGCCCACGAAGGGGGTGGAGCTTCGAGCTCCTAATGCTAAAGAAGAAAGAAAGGATCTCTAGCGGTCTGAACAGACACATTCCTTAGTGTATTTTGTCATCTGCCTAGTGATTCGTCTTCGCTGTGCTGTGTATGTAGTAGCGTTGCCGTGATAGGATGTAAGTAATTTACGCGTGCTCGATGTGGCATATTGTGTGCGAGAACGAGCACGGCAGAGTGATTAATCTTAATTACGAGCTGTCAGAGTGCCCGTGTAATGCAATCCAGATGGTGGGAGCGCGTACACCATTGCATGCAACAGAACAGTGACACGGTAATCTTGCCCTTTATCTTTGGCCCCCCCCCCCCACTTCCTCCTTTTCAAATTCCTTTTGAGCTGAGCGGAGCCTGCGACTACGGACTGCGAGCCTGAGCTGCTCCTCCCGGCCCCAGCCCCTCCTCTCCTGTGAACTCTGCAGTCTGCAGATTGCACCGGCGGCCGTCCCCAGCAACTTTAAAGGTGAGTGTTGTGTCCTCATGTAACGTAACTGGTGCTCTGTAAAGCGCTCTGATACCCGATTCGGGTCAAGTTTGCGGTATATAAAACTCGGCAAAAAAAAAACGGACCTCAGTGATTTCTTGTTTATATTGAAATACACAGTGTTCAGCGCTGGGTTTTCTCAGATGCACTGGGATCCTTTCCAGCCGTTTGCTCTTTCATTTCTCGGGCCTCCTCCCGCCTCACACATCGGTCCTTTGTGACCTCTGACCTAAGAAGCCCTCCAAAGATAGATGTGTGGAGATCGTCTCCTTCCAGAGCCTGATTTACCTCTGCTGCTAATTAACTGTAGAGCAATGGCCCTCAGCCATCCATTGAGAGATAAGCTTTGGCCGGTGAAAGGGATAATCTTGCACGTCCTCTTATTAAAGACTGCCCAGCTTATGTCCAATTTATTACGCACGAAATACCTTCCAGCACCGGGAGGTAGGCACTGCGCAGGCCACCGAGGCCACGGTGAGAGGCATAACCCGCCCCCTATTTCGACTGACAGTTGTGATGGCAAGTTCAGGTCTCTCAATTGCACCCTGAAGAGTAGGCCCTCCAGCTGGACACCACGAGGACCAGGAGGCACCGATCCTGTAGGGCTGCCCTGCCTATCATTCGTCTAAGGTCGATAACATGACGCTCGTTGAGATGGGTAACAAGAAACTCCATTGCACAGCGCCAAGATAAATAATGTAATACTTGGGGCAGCCTCCGACATGGCCGGAAGGCGGAAGGGTTGCTAGCGGCCTCCGTAGTAAAAAAGCACAAGACAAATTCAAGACTAGGCAGCCTTGGTGTTGGGCTTGCGGATATTTAAATGCAACAGCCCCTAGTTTCTCAGTAGCGCTTTGGGTACTCTCTTGCAAATGAAACTCTCGGTGGAGTTAAACAAGAAGGAGACATGCTACTGTTGAAAGAATAATAAGCTTTTCAGTTCAAGAACTTACATTAAAGGATACGAAGTTCCCTTTCTTTGAGAACGGGATAAAGCATAGGGCCCGCGATTGAATTTAGACCTAAAAAATGGAGGGCATTCAATTAACTGTGGCCTTGTTTATCTAAGTGGCGCTTTATACCGATAGCCGGGTTTCAAGCACTTTATAAGGGAGTAATCCTTTCTCTCGTTACTCAGCCCCGGTGCTAATTACGGAGAGGCTTGTGACGGTGCCACACATTTCCGATTACACGGGATACGGAGGCGGAGAGTAGGCCGCACAAATGGGTTTTGAAAACCACAAGATGCTCCCCGCATGCCGCTTTTATAGCGGAGAGGAGGTGGCCTAACGGCTAGGGCGCTCGCCCTCGGACCGAGAGGACCCGGGTTCGAGTGTCGGTCACACGACCCTAAGCAGAAATTGAGGGAAACGACAGAAATCGGGGGAAACGATCCAACTTTGCATTCTTTCGCGTTCCATTTTCTTCGTATTGCGCACATGCTTACTGTCTCACGGGCTGCCTGATAAGATAATTGTTTTGCACAGGGGAACGACTTTGCTTTTAGGAGGCCTCTGCGATTCTGTATCTCAGCAAAAGAGTAACCCTTACCTCACACCATGTACAAAAAGTGCCACTGGTGATTCTGAAGAGGCAGAAATACTTGGCTGGTACCTCAGAAGTGGCTTAAAACCCTTGTGGAATGTTCGACTTCTCATAGTATTCTATGCAAGTGTAGTGCTGGTTATCTATACCCGTGACCGTGTAAGTGGAGCATCATTTACACATATGCTGGACAGTACGAATGTCCATACATTAAGGCTGAATCTTCGCAATGGTGCAGAGTAGTGAGTGCAGAGTGCAGAGTAGTGAGTGCAGAGTGCAGAGTAGTGAGTGCAGAGTAGTGAGTGCAGAGTGCAGAGTGCAGAGTAGTGAGTGCAGAGTGGTGAGTGCAGAGTGCAGAGTGCAGAGTAGTGAGTGCAGAGTGCAGAGTAGTGAGTGCAGAGTGCAGAGTAGTGAGTGCAGAGTGCAGAGTAGTGAGTGCAGAGTGCAGAGTGCAGAGTAGTGAGTGCAGAGTGCAGAGTAGTGAGTGCAGAGTGCAGAGTAGTGAGTGCAGAGTGCAGAGTAGTGAGTGCAGAGTAGTGAATGCAGAGTGCAGAGTAGTGAGTGCAGAGTGCAGAGTGCAGAGTAGTGAGTGCAGAGTGCAGAGTAGTGAGTGCAGAGTAGTGAGTGCAGAGTGCGGAGTGCAGAGTAGTGAGTGCAGAGTGCAGAGTGCAGAGTAGTGAGTGCAGAGTGCAGAGTAGTGAGTGCAGAGTGCAGAGTGCAGAGTAGTGAGTGCAGAGTAGTGAGTGCAGAGTAGTGAGCGCAGAGTGCAGAGTGCAGAGTAGTGAGTGCAGAGTAGTGAGTGCAGAGTGCAGAGTAGTGAGTGCAGAGTGCAGAGTGCAGAGTAGTGAGTGCAGAGTAGTGAGTGCAGAGTGCAGAGTGCAGAGTAGTGAGTGCAGAGTAGTGAGTGCAGAGTGCAGAGTGCAGAGTAGTGAGTGCAGAGTGCAGAGTAGTGAGTGCAGAGTGCAGAGTAGTGAGTGCAGAGTGCAGAGTGCAGAGTAGTGAGTGCAGAGTAGTGAGTGCAGAGTGCAGAGTAGTGAGTGCAGAGTAGTGAGTGCAGAGTGCAGAGTGCAGAGTAGTGAGTGCAGAGTGCAGAGTGCAGAGTAGTGATGGCAGAGTGCAGAGTAGTGAGTGCAGAGTGCAGAGTAGTGAGTGCAGAGTGCAGAGTGCAGAGTAGTGAGTGCAGAGTGCAGAGTGCAGAGTAGTGAGTGCAGAGTAGTGAGTGCAGAGTGCAGAGTAGTGAGTGAGGAGTGCAGAGTAGTGAGTGCAGAGTGCAGAGTAGTGAGTGCAGAGTGCAGAGTGCAGAGTAGTGAGTGCAGAGTGCAGATTAGTGAGTGCAGAGTGCAGAGTAGTGAGTGCAGAGTGCAGAGTAGTGAGTGCAGAGTGCAGAGTGCAGAGTGCAGAGTAGTGAGTGCAGAGTGCAGAGTAGTGAGTGCAGAGTGCAGAGTAGTGAGTGCAGAGTGCAGAGTAGTGAGTGCAGAGTAGTGAGTGCAGAGTGCAGAGTGCAGAGTAGTGAGTGCAGAGTAGTGAGTGCAGAGTGCAGAGTGCAGAGTAGTGAGTGCAGAGTGCAGAGTAGTGAGTGCAGAGTAGTGAGTGCAGAGTAGTGAGTGCAGAGTAGTGAGTGCAGAGTGGAGAGTGCAGAGTAGTGAGTGCAGAGTGCAGAGTAGTGAGTGCAGAGTGCATAGTAGTGAGTGCAGAGTGCAGAGTGCAGAGTGCAGAGTAGTGAGTGCAGAGTGCAGAGTAGTGAGTGCAGAGTGCAGAGTAGTGAGTGCAGAGTGCAGAGTAGTGAGCGCAGAGTGCAGAGTAGTGAGTGCAGAGTGCAGAGTAGTGAGTGCAGAGTGCAGAGTAGTGAGTGCAGAGTGCAGAGTAGTGAGTGCACAGAGCAGTGAGTGCGCAGAGCAGTGAGTGCGCAGAGCAGTGAGTGCGCAGAGCAGTGAGTGCGCAGAGCAGTGAGTGCGCAGAGCAGTGAGTGCTGTTATTTATGATTTAAGGGAAAAAAAAGAAATGTCATGAGCAATGGCAATAGCTCTACTTTTAATGATGCCGAGACCATTGCATTGTAAATGCTTGTTTTTTAAAGCAGCCTTTTAAAGGGGTCTCAGACCTGCCACTGCAGTGTCTGAGCACAGTTTCAACTGCCATGCCAACCTGGCAAGTGTAACCACTTGCCAGGCCTTAACCTTCCCTTTTATTACATGTGAGTCACCCCTAAGGTAGGCCCAAGGTACCCCTGTGGGTAGGGTGCAGTGTATGTGAAAGGTAGGACATGTATCGATGTGTGTGACATGCCCTGATAGTGAAATACAGTGTATTTCATTTTTCCACTATTGAAAGGCTATCTGTCACATAGGATAGAATTGAGAAAACTTTGTAACATCTTACAAGTATAACTTCCCATAGGGACATGATATAAAGATGGAGTATAGTATGCCTGAACTCAGAATATAAAAATGCATCTTTTAGTAAAGCTGATTTTTGTATTGTGGGTTTGAAAATGCCATTTTTAGAAAGTGGGTATGTTCTTGCTTAGCCATCCTGTGTTCCTCTGCTGGTTTGTGAATTGACTGTCTAGCTTTGGAGTGACAGGGGCAGGGGATGTGCATTCTCTCAGACAGCCACTGGGGGTGGGGGTTGATTTGTGTCCTGCCTTTCCTGAATGAATCAGGGCTAGGCTTAATAGACCTGGGCTGCATTTAGAGTAGGGGGAGGACATTTCCTTGCACCTGAATGGGCCTGGTCAGCCTTATACAATGCTGTCTTCACCTCCTGCCAGGAAGCTGGACCAGGGAGGCCAGAACTGGTTTTGACTGAGCACAGAGCCTATCTGCCACCAGATAACAAAGGAAAGTGCTTTATAAATGTTGGGGCCCATACCCCAGAACTTCAGAATTCTTCTGGACTCAAGAGGAACCTCTGTCAAGGAGAAAAGCTGGGAAAGATGAAGGAGAAGTACAGCCTCTTTGCTGTGTGTTGTCTGTGGTTGGCCTTCAGTGGCTGTTTCTGCCAAGGAGAGGATAAAGACTTTGCTGCATGCTGTGTCTCCTGCTTTAAAAACAATCTCCAAGGACTTGCTCCTGTGATGAAGTTTCAGGGACACAAAGATTTCACCACCAGCTCCTCTGAACTTCCTTGCTTGGAGTTCTGACCTGCCAGGAGGTGCATGTTGCTGTGTTGGACCTCTGGAGGTTGTTCCTGCTGTTGGCACCTGGAAAAGTGATGCAACTAAGAGAAGCGTGACACATCCGCACCCATTTCCGAAGCATCGCCACTGTGCTGCTGAAGAAACAGATGCAGCGCCTGCATGCGGCTGGAGAAATTGCGACACACTGAATCCTGTGCACCGAAATCCGAGATCAGAGCACCGATTCCACCACAGGCCCTCCTGTGCAGCTGCAAGAACCAACGCATCGTCAGACCGCGGCTGGAGAAACCAATTCAGCTCTGTTGCTGCCGCATCGAGAACTGCTGCACCCCCAATCCCCAAGCATAGCACCAGAGTGCCAAGTCTACAAGAATGCTGGTACCGGAGTGAGAAACCGATGCATCACCTCCCCGACACAGTAACGAACAGACGCATCCCCTCCCCTGCATGGCAGAAAAGAACCAACGCATCATCCCGCCGAAGTAAGGAACCGATGCATCACCTTCCCCGGGCGTAAGGAACCAATGCATCACCTTACCTGAGGCTGTTTTTGTTTATGATTCCGACGCATCCAAGGTACTTTGGGTTGAAAGCGTTGAATCAATAGTTTACTACGGACAGAACAGTTTTTGGCTTTCTAAGGATTACATTTTAATTACTGTATTTTGGATTTTTGTCGTTTTGGTCATGTTTGGTTTAGATAAAGATTACTTATTTTTCTAAACTGGCGTGGTGTGCATTTGTTGTGTTTTAACTGTATTACTGTATGTGTGCACAAATGCTTTACACCTTGCCTCTGAGATAAGCCTGTGAGCTCCTGCCAAGCTACAAAGGGGGTGAGCAGGTGTTATTTTAGAAGTGTATCCCCTTACCCTGACTAGGAATAAGGGTCTTTACTTGGACAAAGGTGCAAACCATTGTCAACTAAAGAGCCTAATTTCTAACAGGTGTGATCAAGAAATTTGCAATCAGATGTCAGTGAACATGAAATATGTACTTTTCTGATGTCCGGTAGCATTCAGCTTCAATTTTCATTTATACATGCAACTTGACACTGGTTCAAAGCTTGGGTCCCAGCTGACGGAAGGAAAGTTCAGGATCACATGTATGCGGATTGCAAAGATTGATTTATCAAGGCATTCTAAATGTGGATATACAGAATTCACGGTGCCCTTTGAAAATGCAAACAAGCAGGAGATTTTGCCTCTGAAGTTATGAGACTGTATTTGCCCATAGCCTTGTAGTGGAGTGAAGAACATGTAGGAGGGAGAAAAAAGGAAGTTTTACATTTGAAAGATTATTCTGTGAATTGGATGCAGTACATTTTAGGACAAAGGTAATACCTATTCTAAATAACTGAAGACTTTCACGGCACAGACCCTCCTATGCTAGCACTGGATTGACGTGATTTTTTCACACAGAGTCTATATGATGTGTCTACTCAGTGAGCAGTGCCCTCGAGTGTGTTATGTGCAGAAGGTCAGATGATGCTGTGGTAGGTGTAGACCTAGCTTGTCTTCCTAACTAACTTGTGACATCATTTTTGTAGTAACCTCTTTATGTGTTGAGATGTTTCTGTACTGAAAGTATGAAGCATACCTGCCAGGTTGAAGAACAATCTCACCGTGTGAGGAGGGGGTAGGGCCTTAAAGGAGTCGGGGCCTCGTGCCGAGAAGAACCTACCAAGCACTTTTGAACCGCACCCAGCCACCAAAGGCCACGCCTCCCCCCAAAAAAAAAGCTTGCTGAGGCTGGTGCGGATGTCCTTGGGTGTTACCACAATGGACGTCAACAGTTCAAAACCTTGGAAAACAAGCTGGAAACTAATATTTACAGTGATTTTTAGCTTGTTTTCCCTTCCACTGTGTGATATCGGCTCCTCACTGGGAGATGTGTGATGGGAGCCGATATAGTCAGTTGGCTGGTGTGATGAAGGTGGCTTTTGGGAAATCCCATCACTTCTGAAAACTGTTGACTTTACCAACTACGGCATTGTTGTTGCATGTACCTATAGTGACTTGTTTTCTTCGGCACACCGTAGCACCACATGACCCAGAATGCATCATAGCTTTCTTTTTTTTTATATCTTGTATACTTGTTGCTTATGGTTTCATATCCTTCATTGTGTCATATGCGCTTATGTGGCCTTCCAATTGACCTCGCTGTCAGACTGTAGTTTCATGTATGTATGTATGTATGTGCACACTTGCCATGCAGAAGATTTTTCATTCAAATGGGCCCACTTTAAAAACATTTCTAATCTTGATTTTCTAGTACATGTTGTAGGTGTTACTTATCCTGCATCTGAAACCAAGATGTGCTCCTAAATACATCACACAAATCGGCTTAAAGTGTCATATGCCCTAGCAGGTGGCTAAGTGGGCGTCGTCTAATTAGAACAGAAAAACCGACCTCTACAAGTACCCCTTAAAAAATTGCCTTTAAAAACGTAACGGCCGAGTCTGTGTGTTTGGTAAATTGTGGCATAAACTGCACCACCCCCTACTTGAAGGGGTTAATCGTAAGGAGGTCAGCATTGAGCAAAATGAAAAATAAGAGCAAAAATATAATAAACACTTTTTTTTCAAATGAGCCGTGTGGACGACGGGGAAGAGGGGCTACTCGGTTAATGCAAGGCCTTATCTAATTTGAATATCCTTCTGCTGTTTAGAGGGTCTTGTTTTGCAGCCAGGCTTCTGCTTCCGGCGTGACTCACCGTCCCCCTGCGGAGGCCGTAGCGAGGCCGTTCTCACGTACCACGCGCCGGCCGCGCGCACTGCGTCGAATCTCAGTAGGCCTCGCTTACTTCAGCTCTTCATCTTCTCAGAGACGGGGCGCGGAGGTGAGGTGTGTGGGTGACTACCAGGCAAGTGATTCTTACATTAGTACGAACATTTTGCTGAGGACCTTTGTATCTATGTGGAACGGAGAGTTAAACATTTTAGACTGACAATTGGATCAGAAAACTGCCTCAGCAGACAGACAATGCCCTGCGATAATAAAATATATCAATCACTTTCTAAAGCAGGTTTATGAAATCAACAACTTTGGAAAATAGTCGAGAAAATGTACAATCGATAATTTTCTGGCCAATTGCTGATGGTGTCACGCATGATGATGTCATGAATAGGCGACGGCTTGGTCTATATCCTGATTTTAGGACTGAAATGGCTTCTGCAGTTGACCAACACAATGATTTTACAATGTAATTGTTCAATTATAGATTTTGTCATCTTATTTTTTCTTTACTTACGCTTGATGCACTGGTGATGAATAGCCAGCTTGAATTTAGGTGTATGTGATTCATTTATAGGGCGGCACAGTTGGCATAGTGAG
The DNA here is from genome assembly GCF_964261635.1 of Lissotriton helveticus. NCBI lineage: Eukaryota > Metazoa > Chordata > Amphibia > Caudata > Salamandridae > Lissotriton > Lissotriton helveticus. The sequence goes on along the minus strand of NC_136069.1, from coordinate 137,332,374 downwards.
GAGATTATGAAACTATTAATCTTCATCACCCTTCGGCTAAGCCCTCCTTGTCACAATACTAACTGTTGAAACCACCCTGCATCCAGACACAGCCCAATACAAAATATGTTGTTTATTTCTGTAAAGAACCCAGTGGCGGCTGGTGAAATTTGAAAGTGGTGAGGCAGAAAACAATTGTCATACTTCAGTGAGGCGAGTGAGCAAGCCTAAACCACTTACGGGAGGTTCGGGGGTTGTCCCCCGAGAAAATTTTGAAAAAAGAGTGGCCAAATGGTGCATTTTCAAGCAAACCAGAAGGTGCTAGAGGAGGGAAGGAGGCCACCAGCTGAGGCAGAAGCAGGGGAGCAGGTAAAGTTGAGGGCCAGCAGTGGTGAAATGCAGGACAGGGATACTTGTGATAAAACATCAGTTGACGTCCAAAATGGAGAGCCTTGCTAGCCCTGACTGCCATCAGACACTCAGAAGGGAAACTCCTGAGGCTTCCTGGCTTTTCAGCCACTCTGGCAGTGCTAGCACAGGATCAATCACATTAGAGATGGTGAAAACAAGGAAGGGGAGAGGAAGAGGAAAACAAGAAAGGAAAATTACTCAAAGGATGACTAGTCTGGGCAGTATGACTAATATAGAAGTAAAGACTGCGAAAGGAGGAGAGGTGGGCTTTCGAATGGAGGGTGGAAGGTAAAAACCATGAACCTGATGCTACCCTCTCATGGAAATGGTCATGGAAAGGTTGACGTACAGACTTGCCTACCCTTGGTAGGACAGCTTGGGAGGAGATAGGGAAATGGCTCTACCAGAAACTCTAATCAGGGTTACATTATAAAGATGAAGTTCAGTACCCTCTCCGAAATGGAGATCTCAAACTTGCCAGCTTGACCACAGATGTTGCAGAAATGGATGAAACAGTATCTGGTGACACAAATATGAGTGCTCTGGGAGGCGCAGGACAAGATTGTCAGTTGAGTACCCAGTGCATAGGGCACACTGAGAATGACACAGAAGGAAATATAGTGCCAGAGGAATGCTCAGTAAAAAACGGGCGTACTACTGGAAATAGTGATAATCGTTTTATGGCGAAGGGGGCACAATTCTATGTCAATAAGATTACACTTATAAGAGGAAACAGGAAAAGGGTGCAAGGCGTTGGTATAGAGAGGACAGTGTCAAAGCTCACAAAATAGAAGATTTAATGGAGCTATCAAATGTGCTGGGGGTAAGACTGAAAATTACATTCAGACTGGTGGCCCTGAGATTTTTGGATCACTTAATTGCATGACTGAATGCTTCTCTGAGCTATTCAATCCATCTCAGACAATGGCCACAGGTGGGGTTATCTCCTGCTCTAGTATTAGCTTCAGTAACAGAGGGAATATTACAGCGACTTTAAGATTGTTGCATCATTAAAGTCTTCCTCTGCTTCCTCTGAGAAGCACAATCGGCTTCCAACCTCTCTTTAGCGCCGGGAAGTGGGTTCACTCCTTAGGGCCAAGACCAGGGAAAATGTCCGAAGAGATACAAAAGGATAAAGATGTACTGCTGGGGGGCAGAGAAGAAAATCCGAAATGGGAGATAACTCAAGAGATAAATGTACAAAAGAAATACCCTCCCTTGACTTGGGGGTGAACATCCAGTCCTAGAGAAAGGACTGAGAGACAAACTGCAGCACAGTCCATGGAACTGAAGGTTTTGCACGTCAGGCACTAGGGAGACAAGAAAGTGCGACAGGCACAGCCTGAAAAATCTGTAACCAACTCCTTATCAGAGTCTGATCTTGCAGCACACCTCAACTCTGCAAATTCAAGCACCCCTCCCTCTTTACCCACATGTACATATGAAAACCGTAACATAGAGATGTGTAACAAGACAGACATTTTGCAAATTTAAGGAATGTTATTAATATGCATGTATTTTATATGGCCATGTGAAAATTATATTTCTCAAAGGCAACACTTGCAGCAGCCAATCAGCGGGCATGGACAGCACAGGGTTTAATAAATGACTTAGGGCCCGATGTAGGTAAATCCCATTTACCGATTTTGAAATACCGAATTTTACCGATTCGGTATTTCAAAATCGGTAAATGGGATGTAGGTCCCAACATCTGGATTCGTTACCGAATCCTTAACAATTCTTTAATTACCGATTCGGTAAATACCGAATCGGTAAAGCCCATTCATTCCTATGGGCTTTGAAGCCCATAGGAATGATTAGGCATTACCGATTCGGTATTTACCGAATCGGTAATTAAAGAATTCACAAGGGTGCAGGGGGTGTCACTTTGACACCCTCTAGCACCCCCAAAACGGGCATGTGTGCAATGTGGCACACAGACATGCCCTAAGGGCACGTCTGTCTGTCACATGGCACATGTGTACATGCACAGATGTGCATGTACACAGGAATCGGTTTTTTACCATGGATTTGTATTCCATGGTAAAATACCGATTCTGTAAGCCATGTGCTGATGGAACATAGGCTACCTACATTGCATTTTTGGTAATTTTACCGAATCGTTATCATTACCGAATCGGTAAATATTACCGAATCGGTAATGATAACGAATCGGTAAAATTACCGAAAATGTGCCCCTACATCTCGATAGCCCTTTACCGATCGGAAACGGCCGAAAATCGGTATTTTCGGCCGATTCCGATCGGTAAAGGGCTACCTACATCGGGCCCTTAATGTGTTTGACCCAGTTCTTTTTCCATTTCACTTGGAAATCAGAAATCTGAATTTATTTCCTTGAAATTTAACAAATACACAAAATGACTCAAATTGCAGAAAATATGGTCTGCTGTATCTCGAGTGAAATTTTCACATGAAGTCACACCTAATATATAAAAAAAACACACAAGCAATACTGACAGGAGAGTAGGAGACTGGTTTGAGCGAAAAATATTTCTGTGCTAGAAATTTTCTGTTCGAAGCAATTTACCACGATCAAAAAAATGACACAAAATGTAACAAATTTCAGAAGCTAATAAAAAATACACAAGCCCAACATCAACCTTGCATGGTCTGTAAACTGTTGCCATCTAAATTGGAGTAGGACTATAATTAATCATTTTCAGTTCTGTGATGCCATGACAATTATTATTTGGCTACGTGAAAATTAACTCTTCCTCCTGACACTCAATGCTGAATGTTGCTCACCATTAAAGCACAGAGGGATTAAAAACTGAATGGAAACCCCGTACATCCTATTGACGCCGCAAACAGCACTTGCTCTGCCACACACACAGACATGAGCGATTCCTACATCCCAGAATGAAATCAAAGTTCCAACAGAGAAACCTATTTGCAACCTTCAATCCTGCTGCCAGGTAACCTTACAACGAACTGGATCGTCGACGCTCACCAGCCATCGCATTCCACATATCACGTGTGCACTGTTTACTTGCTTGTGCCTTGAATTATATCAGAAAAAGCGAGATAAAGAAACCTTTCTTGCGTCACACTGAATACAAAGCAGCCTTTATGACTCCATGTTTTGTTGTGATAGATACTAAGCAATGTCAACTTTAGCGACAGTAGCAACTCACACAGGAGGACGTCCACTGGAGTGTGCACTGCCACACGCATTCTGCGCCACGATTTATCAAGGGTGGCACCACAATACCCTCGCACAGCAGCCGAGTATGCTGGAGGAGCGCACACCTACCGAGGCGGATTGTATATTTCATAAAAGCAATGTGGACTTCGCAACGGCTGGAGGCAATGGAGGTGCGAAGGGGTGATCATGGAATGAAAGAATTGAACTGGAGAGGTGAGGGAGTAAGGAAGACAGGAGACATACGTTCATGGAGCTGATGGTGGCTGAGGAGCTGATGCCGCCTCGGTAGAGATTTCACATTTCACAAGGTGCTGCTGGTCTGGGTTTGCTGTCTATCAGTACAAGGCAGTGCCGGCTCACAGTACTCGCAGGGCTGGTGGGTGGGGGGTGAGGGGTAGGTCGCGTTTGGGGGGGGCTAAAAAATAAAATTAAAAAAAACTTACAGGGTCCGCGCTTTTATTATTTATTCAGTGCCTCTCAAACAAAGATGCTGCGCACAGGCCTTATCGCAGAGGCTCACAAGTGCTCAGCAGCACAGAGGAATAAAAGCCGGTACTTTTAAAACACGGCGCGAGCTATGCATTACAAGGCAATTACGGTCGGTGATTTGAACATTGTACGTTAGTGTCATGGGACTTGTTCATGATGATACTTTCAGCCACAGAGCTCTGAATGGGCAAGTACTCGCTTTTACTGAGTGCCTGCAGTTCTCTAATTAGGAAGGAATAGTACCTGCACATAACAAGTGTTTAAATACTTTTCACGAGAGAGTGGCAGTACCGGCTCGCAAAACTCGGGTAGGAGGGGGTGGTCGCGCTGAGGCCGGGGGGAGTCGGGTGGGGGCCGAGAGGAGTTTAAAAATAAAAGAAAAAAACTTACCGGGTCCGCGCTGCCTCTGCTCCGAGGTCCCGTTGGCGCCTACAGGAACAGCCGTGTCTCCGTCACTGCTGGCAACACCTCTCAGCCAATCCTAGCGTTGCCAGCAGCGCCAGGATTGACTTAGGGCAATGTTACGCTCTGCCCATTAGGACACCGAGGTTTGAACCCTCGCTCTTCTGAAGGGCATGCGCCACCCTGAGCAGACACCAATGCGCATGAGTGGGCAGGGCGCAAATATGTGCCCTCCGTCCCCACTCATGCGCACTTGTGACAATCATGTCACTCAACATGACGCCAGACCGCCCACCCCTTCAGACTCTTTAGAAACTTTTGAAAAGTTTGAAAGAGTTGTGTTTGACTACTCCGGCCTGAGTGGGGATGAAGTATGCCATTATTTACACATTTGAAATCAATTAAATAAATAATTAGTAATTAAATGTTAATTAATTGTTACTTAATTAGCTTCCCAATGTGAATCCCTACACATCTAGCAGCCCACAACTAAAATATAATTAAAATAAATAATCCATCATCTATTTAAAATTCTATGAAATAATGAATTTACAAATAATAATTAATAATACATTATTTTATAAATAAATAACTTCCCATCTTAAACCCTTACAAACATAGCATCCCACAACTAAAATATTAGTAAAATAAATCAGTATTGCATATTTTTCATAAGTAAAAATGAATACAATTATTAATTAACTATTATTATTAAAATATGTATAATTCTTAACTGCCCACTCTAGTCCCCTCCAACACTAGCACCCAGCAATTAACATATAAGTAAAATAATTAAATATTCTATAATCAAAATATTTTAACTTCAAATAAATAATGTATAAATAATAATTAATAAGAAATGATGTATTAATTAAATAATTTACCACTCTATGCCCCAAAAAACCTAGCAACCCACAACAAAAATATTAGTAAAATGAATCAGTATTCCATATTTTACACAATTAAAAATGTATTAAATAATAAACAGTTATTTTTAAAATATTAGTAATGATTAATTAACTTTCCACCCTGGACTCCTATAAACCTAGCAGCCCACAACTAAAATATAAGTAAAATAAATAAGTATTCTATACATTCCATAACTCCTTTCATTTTGGTATCTTTCCTTTCTTTATTCACTTTTTTCTTTCATGGTTACTCTTTTGAAGAATCACTTGGAGAAGCACTGTTGTGAAGTATAAAGCTTTATTGTAACAACTGACCCCAGCAATGGAAAAGATGATAACCATATGTTCAGCAGCATCCATCTGACAGAAGGTAAGTAAATAAAAACAACTCTAGAATGTAGGCTTGCAGAAGACACGAAGCAATGAAGCCCAGCTTAACTGAGTAAACTAACAATGCAACATATTTCCTTCCCGTTTACAACCATAACAATGAAAAAGAAAAAGAACACATAAATAGATTAATGTGTTTGTTATAAAGTTAGCACATTTTTAAGCAACCTCCTTTCTCTTTGAGGATGTACTTCACATTTGTCAAGACATTCCTGAATTTTTGTCATCAATTACATTATCATAATCAATCAAAATAGATGTGTCCTTTGTTAATGCATGACCCAAATTGGTTTCCAGTACTAAGGGGCATATTTATGAAAGAGTTGCGTTGCCCTTGCGCCACAAACTATACATGGTCTTGATAAATATAGATTAACACAATGCAGTGCAAATTGCTGCATCGCGTTACTCTTTCGCAGGGAGGCATTCCATGTGTGGAGCGTGGGTGTTCCCACGCCTTGAATTTTGGCCTATTCCCAGATTTACCATTAGTGGTAAACCTGAGAATGCGTCAAATTGCTACGCCTCCCCCGGTGAGGTGTGACAAGGTGCATTATGCAGCACACATAGAAAGAGAAGAATTAATCAGGGGATTGTTTTTTGTGCAGGGAGGTGTCCCTTCTCACACAAAAACAATCCTGCTTACAAAACAGGCACCCTTGCACCATGGTGCACTGGGAAATGACAGGAATGCGCCATATATTGTTAAGTACTTCACATTTCTGCTCTTTTCCTATCATGGAGCGCAGTGCAGTGCAACCCAGCTAGGTGACTTGCTGCACTGCATGATTATTTGCTAAATATGCCCTTAAGAGTTTCCTTCTTCTAGGCCTTGTCCCTTGTCTTAGCAGGCTTACAGAGAAAACATTTCAGGAGCCCTATTTGGGCCACCAGTCGCTAATTTCTCCTTGATGTTAGATCCCTGGGAGTTGAGAGACTTATTATTGTAATTCTGGGTGCACTGTTTCTGCCAATGCTTCCCTTTGGGTGACTTTCACAGCCCTGTTCCTTTTGATTCACCCTATTTGATCCCAAAACCAGTTTGGCCGTAATATGCAATGGACGTTTCCTAGAGTGACTGGAAGGGTGGGGGTCCGGTTTTGTTACTGGAGGGGGGGCCTGCATCAGTGCTGGATTTTCAGCCCCCAGTAACAAAAAAAACTAGCAGGCAAGCGCACTCCACTCAGCACTCACTTTCGTTTCTAGCCTTCCTATATTTTAAAATATGTTAAGCGTTTAAAAGCCCCCCGCTGCAGAGTTCCTTTTATATGCAGCAGTTTTCAGGCAACAATAAAAGTGTGAAGATATCTCTGGTGATCAATTTTCCTGCTGTAGAGACCTCGTAGTTTTGTCTAGTGGCAGTTTTGGCTCACTTGAGGTAGTGCAGAGGGTTAATATGCCTGCTGCTACCACGTGTACCAGGCAGATCACAGAACAGTTTTTTATGTGGCTAGCTCAGAGGGTTACTGCTTTTGTCCCAGAGATCCTTTTGTTATTGTGCAGGTCATAAGTTACACTCCTGATCTAGTACAGTGAGCTATGAACTGCCCTCAAAGAGCTACATGCAAACTGCATGGCTAAAAAGTTATGTTTTTTTCTCAGTCTTTCATTATCCTAATGTTGCTAAAAGGATTTGTTTGGGTAGAAATAGATTTTTACTAGTAAAGCCAACGCAAAATGAATGAATGAATGAATGAAACATGATTTTTACTGCGCTCAGCTGCTCCTAGGATTGTCCTGGCACTCAGCTGGAGTAAAACTTGACAAGACCTCTCACTCTTGAACAAACAGCCATATCTTCAGTCTTTGTTTTCAATGCAGTGATGGATTCCACAGAGCGGAGTTCTAGAAGGAGCTTATTCCATGTTGACGACCTCAATTAGGAGAGAGCACGCCCTCCTGCTCTGGCACTGTGTATTTTAGGAACCTTTTCCTGGAAGCTGTTAGTGGAGTGCAGGTTCCTGGCGGGGAAGCAGATGCTGATTCTGGCGCTGTGTGATGAAACGGTTTCTGAACAAAAACCTGTTCTGTGAACAGGATCCTCTTCCTCACTGAGAGCCAATGAAGGGAAGTGAGGATGAGGGAACATATGCAGGAGGATGCAGGCTGCGGTGCTCTGGACCACCTGGCGTCTATTGATTAGGTTGTCTGTCAGTCCCAAATTTAGAGTGTGTGTGTAGTCCAGCCTTCATTTGATAAGTGCCTAGAGAAACTGCAGACATTTTTTCAGAATGCGTAGCAGACCAAAGCAAGAGCCCACCACAAAATTAATTTGTGGTTGAAAAGAAAGACTGCTGTCAAATTTGACACTGAGATTTTTGACTACTGCCCCACTGCGGGCCAGGTGGAGGTGCACCGTCCGGCCTGGTTTCGCAGGAATTTTGACTGAATAACAGAATTTTGGTTTTATCTGAATTACACTTCAGTTGATTGATGGTCATCCAGAAAAATACAGCCTCTAAACAAGATTTATTTGTTTACCCTCTTACAGGAAAATAGAAGCTGTGTGTCGCCGGCATAGGAGATCATTTTTGCCCCCAATGCTTCTGCCAGCTGAGCCAGTTGCGTAAGATAAATGTTGTACAGCATGGGGCTCAAGTCAGAGCCCTGAGGCACCCCCACTGTTAATACCAGGGACTCTGAAGAACAAGAAGGGACCCATACCTTCTGTCCCCCCAAAAAAGATTTAATCCAGTGCAGGACCTGACCTTATACTCCACTTGCATGAAGTTACACCAAGAGCCTGGGGAGGTGTAGTGTAGTTCCTATTATCCCAGTAGGCTCTGCGCATTGGAATAATATCTTCAATAGTATAGACCTAGGGCAGAGGTTAACTAGGTCTTCTACCGACGATATTAGACTTAAAGTTTTGTGTTTGCCAGCTAGCTCAGAGTTCACTAGAAACTTTCTCGAATAGGCGAGGAGGATTTTAACCTCCCTGGATAGACAAGAAGGGATTTAGTTTCTGACAACCATAGAACATGACAACTTTGCTCTCCCCTAATCAAGAGTGTATCTCTAGAGTCGTGTGAAAACAATAGACAACTTATTTTACTCAGTCAGTTCAGTGCATTCTTAGTTTCACCAGATTGTAGAGAAAAGGAAGAGATGGGCGTGTTCAATAAAAGATGTTATTTATTGATAAGTCTCTTTTCTCATACAAGAGAAATGAATCGCTATTATTGCAATACTTGTAGTTAAGTAAAGTGCATACAGTAAAGACAGAATTATAAAATAATACTGTAAAAGCATTGATATGGTTTCTGAGCCATATGATACTTTAAAATGGATAAAATAGATACATACATATATACATTTGACTAATCGTACTCAACTGGTGCTTCTAACCACGCCTACCCCAGTGTACCTGACTTAAGCTTAATACGTGGGCGGGAGTAGATAAGTAGCAGTTTAAGTTAAGTTTGTTTGCCAAGGGACTGATTCGAGAATTCTCTGAAAGGGATTATTCAGTTCTGTACCTGAGATCTAGAATGATGGAGGGCTGGTATCTCTTATCCCAGGTCTTGATATTCCAGCTGCCTGCGAGGGCTGCTTGGAAGCGCCGGAGCTGTATTTCTCAGCAGGAGAAAGGCAGCGTCTCGTTCTCAGCGCGTCAGGAAGGCGGGGCAGCGCCTGTGGGCTTCGCTCTCTGCTGGGCTCCTCGGCACGTCTCGCTGCTCCGATCTCGTCACCACCGCATGTGTTTGCTTAAGGCAATGTCGGTAATATTTATACCTGAAAGGTGCTGAGATTGACGTAAGGATGGACATATATACGTCAATAAGGATGTCATATGAACTGGCTCGTTCGCACATTCTTTTGCTGAAGTTCTCGGTGAAATCAAAACAATGGTTATGGGAATTTCACAGGTCGCTGTAGGTTTGATTTGTTTTGAGAACTCCGTATGCCTTATCAGGGGCTGGAGGAATATCGCTTGTCTAATTAGATGGCATGCGTTATGACCTAATCAGATAACGCGCTTCTGTGCCGTGGTGTGGCTTAATCAGATAACGGTTTTTGCACCGTTAGATGGCTGCTAGTTAATTATTAACAAGACCAGGGTCAGGAATAGGGGAATCGATACAGTACCTATAGGAATACATCACACCCACTCCACGTAGACTATGTCCATATTTACAAATCTAGGCATAGTGAAACCAGTAGCGTTTGTGTATACCGTACCACCCCAAAATATAAAATATAAAATATACGAAACACAATAGCATGTACTATCACGTATACTATATGCACAAGCAGTCTAATAATGCTAAACATATAACGCATATTTCTAAATTCAGCATGAATAAATGCGAAAACCACACATGAAATGGCTCTTAATACAGAAAAAAGAATGCGAGACCATTTCATCACAATCATAAAGTTATGTATAATAGTGCTAGAGGATAGCGAATGTCTCGTGACTACCTAAAATAGAAATTTAGTTCTCTAAGAATAATATCTACTTTAAGCAGAAGATAAGTGTCCCAAAAATCGTGAATATTTTGGAATTGGGGAAAAAGTTCTTGCAGTCTGAACAAAATGATGAGAACATTTTTCATATCGCTTTTTAAATGTTAAAGGCCAAATTCAGGATGTAGGGAGCTAGTTTGCTCAAAGTTATTCCTGCTGCTCTGGTTAAAACATCATATCATTTAGACTGTTGAAAAAACTGTCAACAGCTTCTTGCGTAAGTTCCACTAATTCGGAAAAGGTTGTTACCATGCATTCATGAGCCTGAGCATGATTGCCTCCATTGATGTTTTGATCAGCATAGCTGACTGAAGGTCGTACCTGATCGATGCTGCTTTCATCTTGTACTTCACTACCCCTCAATCGTAGTGGTGAAGTCTCCACGAATGCCGTCATCAGGATTGGTAGCCGCTGGGGACAGCACAATGCATGAGCCGTTACCGGACCCAACAAGGTATCTGCGTCCATTGGCACATCCGATTGTAGTGCCAGACAGGTGTCCAACACGCATTCTTCGCCGCATAGCAAGCACCTTAATACAGGCATAACACAACTTTGCCACATTGGTCTAAATGAAAGAGACCAAGTCATGTTCAGGTCTCTAAGCCGGGATAGTCCAAGGATTTTAGTTACCCGGTCCCGTTAGCCAATGGCTAGGATCATTTCTTCCCTTGTCGCAGGTGTTTTGTCTGTGACATGGTTTGCCATAGCGAAATAACAGGATCAAAAATAGAATACCCGCTACTAGTCCCAAAAGGAGTGGAAGTCCGCCAAAAATGGAATGGACAAAGTCTGGAAAAATACCCAGGATGGCTTTGAATGGAGTTAAAGCACCCGAAATCACTGCTTTAAATACACTGGAGACACCAGTGGTATCAGAAATATTTAAGATTTCGTTCAGTATTTCTGCGAAATGTATGGGGGAATTAGTTGATAATAATGAATGAATCTCTTCTGTTGTCCTTGCAACTTGGAGATCATACGTTTCTTTTGATGACGTGAGCCTGGTCGGCGTCTGTAGGAGCACAGTCTTCATTCTGCTTAAAGTATCTATTCGAATGGAAGCAATTTTCAAATCGGGCCATAACCGTGCCTCCCTGTCTGGAGAATCGTTCGGGAACAAAACTCGTTCACAGCACATGACCTTCCTAGTCACGGTTATGAGATAAGGTTTTCCGGGCAGCAAACTACAACATCTGCGATCTACTATTAGAATGTAACTCCCGTTCGAGAGTCTCCTAAAGAATGGTTCTATTCGTGTTGCAGGTGTGCCTAGCTGGTAACATGAAAGGTTATTTGAAGTCCCTTCACAGGCTCCGTGCAAACTAATACCCTGACACAGAAGTGTACCACTTAGTGATCTTGCACAATTATCGCCACTGAGAAACACTTTCTGGCCTTTATTACTTACACATTTGTGTGTATAGGGCAAGTTCCATATTGACTTAATGTACCCTTTACCCAACCTTTCATACTGGCCTGCCTGTATATATTTTTGGCAGAATTGAAACTGGAAAGTAGTTATCGGAATATTTATTATTCCATGTATTATCCATTCAATGACAGGTCGTTCTGACATTGTCAATGGTAATCTCTCAAGTTTTTCAATGCTCAGAATTGTATAGTCAGCACCCTTCTGTGCCAAACTGATCTGTTTATCAGTAAGGTTAAAGATATTAAATAATGACGTTGTGTTGATTAAACGCCAAGGCACATAGTCAGAACGCAGAGTTTGTAACGTCCAGCCAAGCTGTACAATAGAACGCAATTGGGACTGACCGTGTTGTAACATCAGTAAGTCTTGCGATATTATATCGATTGCTGAAGACACAATGCTGTCCAGAGAATATATTCTGGCGGACAGAGTCATTAACCCATTGTCCACCACAGAAAGTGATTTTTCCAAATGAATACGGTCAATTTCCCGTATTTTTTCTGCTGTCTCAATTTGAGTTACTTTCCAAACTTCGTTATAAGCTGCATATATAGAGGCCGCTATGAAACGTTTTTGACGCTGTTTGCGTGGTCCCAATATGAAATCACGCAAGTCAGCACCTTCTGTAAGTAAAGTTAGGTGTTGCTTAATTTCAGCCAGTGTGGACGTTTGTAGCCATTGAAGGCAGAGCTTGCCCACGCTGTAGGTGGTTACTATCCCTGGATGTTGTCTTTGGGAATATCTAGGGTCTGGCCTAGTCAATGTGAACCCCTGTTTATTGTTCAGGAATCTGTCTTGACAGTTATTTGTATCTGTGGGCCAGATCAACCATTTTTTCCATTCAGGATGTGTTCTGTTTTGGTTTAATATATGGTTTACGTCTATCTCATCATCTATAGAGCTATTACTGTTCATTGTTGGCTTTGGAATAGACGGTTTGTTCAAATCTTTGATTTTGGCTAAGCCAAGACAGGTAGTTTGTTGAATAGTGTCATTCAAGAATATAATTTGTTCTGGGATCATGCAGGCTCTAAACAATGATTCTATACCTTGTACTTGCCAATCTCTTGTACCCCAAACAGTTTTTGCTTCAATATTATTGTTCCAGAAATCAAAACCCAAATGTATTCATTTGTTCAAAGAATGAATCGGAATATATCAATTTTGTGTTTGTAAGCATGGTCTTCATACCTGTCTTATTTGACAATTTGAAATAAAATGTTTCTGCATTACTTGTGTTAAACCCTGAAAAGTATGAATATTTATCATAAAATGTTTTTGAGCTGTCTTTTGGAGGAGTAGCACAATGTTCCCATTGGTTATAATTTAAAACATTTCTAGGTTGAGCAGATTTATGTAGATAATGGTTACCATAGTGGTTATAGCAGAACATCTGATCATAATTAGACGAACCCTGCAAATAATCATGTTCTGTAAATTTAGCAGACATCACAAGATCAGACATCATATCATTAATACTTTCAAAGTCCCAATCATCAGCAAATGTGCTTGGTTTTACAAAGTCACTCAATGAGAACTTGAATTGATGTGGATACTTCAGGATTTCAACCGGACCATAGATTTCATAATCAGTTTTGTCCCATGCTACACTGCCTGGTATAGGATTGGCTGTGAAGTTCACTGAAGAAAGTTCTCTTTTCTCGATGTGTGAAGATGTGTGTGGTTTAAGGACCAAGTTGATTTTCTGGCTTGCTGTGTCCATTTTAGCATATTTTCCTTCAATGAAATGTCCCAAGCATAGTACCATGATGAGCCAAAGAATGAGGATAAATGCACCGAAGGTTACCCAAAACTCAATCCATGGAGAAATCAGATAGGTTTCTTTCAGCTGTTGAAAAAGTTCCTTAGCTTTGTCTTTAAAAGTTTTTGTTGATGGCTGTTTCTTTGCTTCACTCAGGTCTTCAGATGAATCATCGAAGTTGATGAAGTAGCCGGATGCTGTTCTGTCAATTGTTCCAATTGTTTTTGGATTTTGCTTTGTTTCATTAGCAAAGTCTGCAGTTACATCATCATAGGTTGTTGTTTCTTGATGAAAAGTTTTAATTTGGGTTTTAAGAGGTTCAAGTTCCATTGCTTTGTTGCATAGTCCTTGTTGATTCACTGTAGATTTTCCAAATGTGATCAGTCTTCCAGTTTGAGCCTCTGTATTCGTAGCAATCATTGGTGTTCTGCTACTTCTTGGGAGTCCACTTGGCCTACTGTTTGTTATCGGCCACATGATTGTGGTTTAACCAGGTCGATGGATACAACTCGGTTCTCCATTTTACCAGCAAGGGGCGGTAGTACTACTGATCTTGTCCCGTTGACAGACAAGACAGGAACTGCTTTTCTGTAAGAAGGCCCAAATTCCTTCTTTACCGCGATCTTCTCTCTGACTAGATCCCCGACTTTTGGAATCCAGACAGGCCTTGCTGGGACAGGTGGTTTCTCTTCAGTGGTTGTTGGCTGTTGTTTCAACTTTATGTTGCTCAGGTCTTTTCTTGTTTCATTTAAGTCCTGTAAAATAGCCAAACGATCTTTGATATCAAAGCTTTTGTCTTTAACCACTGAAGTCTGACTATCAAGATCTTGGATCATCATTCTAGTCCCGAACAATAGTTCGTACGGACTGAACCCTTTCAGAGAATTCCTTGGCAGGTTATTTAGACTACGTTGGACACTTATTAAATGTTTGACCCACCCAGCACCCGAACCTAATACCTTTTCCGTTATAGATTGCTTTATGTCTTGGTTTTTTCTTTGCACCATCCCGTATCCCTCAGGAAGGAAGTGAGAAGAGTCCCGCTATGCTATGCTCATTTGGTCATGCTTCTCTTTAAGCCTGAGGGCTAAAGGGAACACATTATTCAAAACGTAGCATGCTCCTAGCGTATATGCCATTATAGACTTGCAAATCCTTGTATAACAGTCCAGACGTCAGCCGAGCGCTGGGGTCTACATCATAAGTGAAAATTAGTCTTCTTATGTTAATATAACGCTTTTTCGTGATGGGTACATTCTTATTGTTGTTGTTTTTCTGGAGCGAAGTGCCATGGCAATAGTCCTCCTCGCTCGCCACTGCGATCTCTATTGCAGTCTGGGCAGTTTTTAAAAAAATGTGATGATGCAGGCTCATGCCTGGCCACCAGTACCCTGATTGTAATTCTTCCAGAGAATCTTTTTGCTTAAGGTGTCCGAGACCCTCACCCATATGTGCGTCTGCTATTAACAAGCCTCTCCTGTCCGTGTTTGGAATTACTCTATCCCCCACTCCAGGGATTCGAGCAAAAGGGACTGAGTTTGCATTGATTATGTATGTATAATTGAGTGGATAATTGATCGGTAGCGCCGAGCAGTCGCCTTTTGATGACGTTTTCACCGCCAGCACAGTTTCACCGTCAATGTGTTTTACTGTACGCTTTTTTGTAGCTACGGAAGCCGGTTTAGTTGCTCCCGCTGTGGCTGTCTCAGCCAATGAATTCCCTGCAACGTGAACGCCATCACGCTGATGACTCAGTGAATGTATCACGTGAGTTTTTGGTAGTTCTTTCTTAAAAAGAACTAATTGTTCCCAAAGTGCTTTCTGCTTTATTGTGGCACCTGTGTCATCTTTGTAACCGTTTTGAATCCATTTCTGCAAATCGTTATTGTATGATTTGACGCAGTAATACGAATCGCACACAATAAGTGTCGGGAATTCGCGATCGGCATTATCTAGCGCCATTTTTAATGATATTATTTCAGTTTGTTGTTCTGAATTATTTTCCACTGAGTGTGTTATTGTAAGTAGAGGTCTTAATTTACCTCCGCGCCACACTTCTTTTACAATTTCGCATGTGGCGTTGTAAGCCAGCTCTCCCCAAACTGAGGGTTGAGCATGCCCGTCTGTATATATTACACAGGCGTACTGTCGTAAAGGCAGAATGTCGATTGGCAGAGGGTATTCTCTCTCATATTCTAGATATTTTAATTCTTTCATTTCTGGGTCTAAATAGTATTTTACTTTGTCTGTAGCAACAGAATTTACCCATTGTATCCATTCTGGATTTAGTGCAGTTGTCGGTAAATTACATGGTGTTGTTAATGCCTCAAAAGCTGATTCTGCTGTTCTGACTGTAACCTGTCTACCGTCTGCTTGGTATTTTTCTTTTGCTACAGCTGTTTGAACCGCATGAACAATGTTTTCTTTAATGCTGAACCTTTTTTCAGCTTCTGTGTACAAATGTGATTTGTATGCTATTGGTACCTTCTCTCCCTCAATAGAGGTCAGGTATGTGAATCCGCATCTTTCTGGGATGACTCGAATCACAAGGTTGCGTGTGTTGTCACGTGTTTGTAGTTTTGTTTTAACTAACATATCTGTTTGTAAGGATCTCAAAATTTCTGTGTGTTTTTGAGTCCAATTGATTCTTTTAAAATCTGGTTTTATTAGATCATAGAGAGGTTTAATTCTCTCTGCATAATTTATAATGTAAGTTCTTCCGAAATTTAGGAAGCCTAGAATTGATTGTAAGTTTTTCAGTGTTCTAGGTGCTTGGATTACAGCACATTTCTCTAGGAAATTGTCGGCCAGGCTTTTGCCTTCACTTGATAGTTCATATCCTAAAAACAGGACTGTTAGATGGGCAATTCTTGACTTTTTAAAGTTGAATTTGTAACCCTCTGCTGCGAACCCAAGTATTATGGTGTTCACTCTCTTCAAGTGAGTATCCAAGTCATCATCTGTTAGATAGATGTCGTCGACATAAGATGATGCCTCGTCATCATATGTTTGTAGTAATTCTGTTACTCTTGCTGAGAATAATCCTGGGCTGTTTTTGAACCCCTGGGGCAAACGACAGAATTTTTTTTGCGTGCCATTTATTGAGAACGCTGTCAAATATCTGCTCTCTGGTGCTATATTTTGACAAAAGAATCCATTAGAAATGTCTAAGGTTGTTTTGTATTTTTTGCGCACTATGTTATTCATTAGTGCAGCACTATGCGAGTTTTGTACCGCAAATGTTTTGCAACATGAGTTAAGGTCTGTAGTCCAAAACAAGACGATATGAATTGTCTGGCTTGGAGACAGGAAACAAAGGGTTGTTCATTTGAGAGGTGCAAGTTTCAATCACCCCCTGGTATTCAAGTTGATCTAGGATCTCTTTTACCTGTTTTTTAGCTTCTTGCTTAATCGGGTACTGCCTCTGTGCAGTAGGTTGTGATTTTAACTGGATTTTGTGAGGAGGAGAGGCCTCATCCCATCCCACATGATTTTTATATAAGGAAGGGGCTTGAGCTACTGCCCACTTTCTTGCAAGTGTATATTTTTTATGAATTGGAATATGGTTTGAGAAGGCAGGCATAATTATTTCTTCGCCATGTGGGCACTCCCTGACAAACTCTGGAGGCCAGTCTCGTTCAGCTAGAAGGATGTCATAGCCCTTGGAGAGATTATCCCAAAATAGACCCCTTATTTTTCTAGTCTTATCCCCTTCTATACGCAATGTTATTTAATATATTTTATGAGGTTTGCTAACTCTGGTATCTGCAGTTTCCACCTGAATGTATTCATTCGTGTCCACTGTCTCCAGATGATTCATAAGGACTTTGCGAGCTATGCTCACTTCTGCTGCGCTGTCTAGCATTGTCTGAGCCCATTCTCCGTTTTTCAGCTGTGTTCTCAGTATTCTCGGCATTGTTGATTACTTTAATACTGGCTACCTTCTTTTTTGGAAATTGTAATTTTTTATTCTGATGAGCAGGTTCTTTGTCTTTGGACTTGACGTGCTCTTCCCTGTGTTCTGATCGTCCTCTTCTTTCTGATTTCTGCGAGGAAGTCTGAAAAGATTGAGAGGGATGTGTATCAATATCTTGATATCTTTCAGGTTTTTTTATATTTTCCCTATTTCTAAGGTTGTATTTTTTCACAGAGGGCTCCCTTTGGGGAGACTTGCATCCTTGATCAGGAGATCTTTCTCTCCGCCGAGGAGACCTTCCTCTGGACTGGAATCTTTTTTCTCTAGGATTGGATTGTTTATTTCCATCCCAGCTCTTTTTTTGAGTGTTTAAATTATTTTTTATAAATACCTTTTCAGCCACATTTGCTGCTTCTCCCTTTATGTTGGCTAATAATATTTCGGAGACCTGTTTGAAGTCTTTTAGTAGTTTCATACCAAGAGTTAAAGCAGGTTCTGGACCGTATTCATCTTGAATCTGTTTTAGCACATCTGGTATTACTGACATGGATGGTACACCATGTGTTTTTGTGTAAATGGAGGCAAAGACTGTTCCCCAAGTGTCACAGTCCTCCACATGTGGTGCGATTCCCATTGGGAGACAGATAGTCAGAATCCTATGTTTCTCAACAGGGGTGGTATCTGGAAACACCGCCTCTATTTGAGTGATTTTTTGTGCTAGCCAGAAAGGAATTTGTTCCCGTTTTGCGGGTACTTTACCTAGACAGGACTGTATGTTCTGAGGTGTAATTTTATTTGTGTTCCCCTGATGATTGGTCAGCTGTGGCATTTTAATAGCTGGTTGGATTGTTGAAGTCCGCATTACATATTGGACTAATTGTCTATGTATTTTTATTAATTGTTTTAGCTGTGCTAAAAGCTCTGGTGCAGGCATTTCTTCAATGTCTGGATGTGGTGTATATCCGGCTAGGACCGGCCACGTTGCTCCTGGTCTACCTATTGGACCGAGCCTGGTGATGTGATTATTATGTTTTAGGGCGCCATTAAACAAGAGCAGGTGCTCTTGGAATTTGAGTGGTATTTCCACCTGCTCGAAAGGAGTGTACTCATTAGGAGGTTCCTCTATTTTGTAATAGTGGAAATCCTTTGTTACAGCGTTTGCTGCTGGAAAGTTTATCCATGAATAGAATACCTCTGTCTGCCGATATTCGTGTGACTCAATTACGAATATGACTGTACCACCTCTTGGTGTCAGTCCATTTTCTATAAGTTTTAGGGTTATAGATTTCCTTATGTTGACCGGGATGAGTATTGCATCTGGGTCATTTTCCAGCAGAGTATTGTCTGCTACTAGGAGTTCAGCTGCTATTCCAGCTGTCTCCCTTTCTTCTTCAGTTTCTGACATACTATTGTCAAGAAGATTATTTTATTTATTTGCAGATCAGGTTTCTATGGAAACAAAGATTAGATGCACAATATTTTGGAACAGTGTATCCTTCAACGTTGAATTAACCAAGAACCATACATAGGAGTCTCCTCCTGCGAGGTTTGACGGATATGACCTTTCACCCACTCCAGACGTCTTTGGAGTATTATGGGAAAAAGGGGTCTGTGTGAAAAAGCACAACTGAGTTACTCTAATGTCTTGCATTAGTTTAATCGCCTATCCAAACGTTGGGCGCCATGTAGTGTAGTTCCTATTATCCCAATAGGCTCTGCGCATTGGAATAATATCTTCAATAGTATAGACCTAGGGCAGAGGTTAACTAGGTCTTCTACCGACGATATTAGACTTAAAGGTTTGTGTTTGCCAGCTAGCTCAGAGTTCACTAGAAACTTTCTAGAATAGGCGAGGAGGATTTTAACCTCCCTGGATAGACAAGAAGGGATTTAGTTTCTGACAACCATAGAACATGACAACTTTGCTCTCCCCTAATCAAGAGTGTATCTCTAGAGTCGTGTGAAAACAATAGACAACTTATTTTACTCAGTCAGTTCAGTGCATTCTTAGTTTCACCAGATTGTAGAGAAAAGGAAGAGACGGGCGTGTTCAATAAAATATGTTATTTATTGATCAGTCTCTTTTCTCATACAAGAGAAATGAATCGCTATTATTGCAATACTTGTAGTTAAGTAAAGTGCATACAGTAAAGACAGAATTATCAAATAATACTGTAAAAGCATTGATATGGTTTCTGAGCCATATGATACTTTAAAATGGATAAAATAGATACATACATATATACATTTGACTAATCGTACTCAACTGGTGCTTCTAACCACGCCTACCCCAGTGTACCTGACCTAAGCCTAATACGTGGGCGGGAGTAGATAAGTAGCAGTTTAAGTTGTTTGTTTGCCAAGGGACTGATTCGAGAATTCTCTGCAAGGGATTATTCAGTTCTGTACCTGAGATCTAGAATGATGGAGGGCTGGTATCTCTTATCCCAGGTCTTGATATTCCAGCTGCCTGCGAGGGCTGCTTGGAAGCGCCGTAGCTGGATTTCTCAGCAGGAGAAAGGCAGCGTTCTCGGTGAAATCAAAACAATGGTTATGGGAATTTCCCAGGTCGCTGTAGGTTTGATTTGTTTTGAGAACTCCGTATGCCTTATCAGGCGCTGGAGGAATATCGCTTGTCTAATTAGATGGCATGCGTTATGACCTAATCAGATAACGCGCTTCTGTGCCGTGGTGTGGCTTAATCAGATAACGGTTTTTGCACCGTTAGATGGCTGCTAGTTAATTATTAACCAGACCAGGGTCAGGAATAGGGGAATCGATACAGTACCTATAGGAATACATCACAGAGGAAGACCGTGTCAAAGGTCACTGGCATATCTAACATTATCAACACTGGCTTCCCCCGGTATCCAGGCTGCCTTTGATGTACTCAGTAACCTCCATTAATGCAGTCTCAATGCTAAAATTGGCTCTGAAGCCAGACTGACTTGGGTGTTCCAAGTTCTTGTCCTCCAAATTGCTGTTTTATGAAGTTTTCCAGCACTTCCGCTATAGCTGGCAACAAAGATATAGGTCTGTTGTTTTAGTGTTCTTTAGAATCCACTGCAGATTTTTTTAACAGAGGGAGAATTTTTGCCTGTTTCCAGGCATGCAGTTCTGTTACGATAGACAGAGAGTCATTAAGTACCTTATTGAGTAACGGGGTGGTGGCAGTTTTCCTGAGAACCCACATATTGGGAGGACAAGGATCCGTAGGTGACTCTGATTTAAGGTTGCGAGTAGGCGTGAGTGTCTCTGCCAAAGGGATGGTCAAAAGGTGGTAATAAAGACTCCACTTCACTGACTGTACTCATGTTGACTATTCCCACCAGACCCTCATCGAATGGTAAACTAGTGGTCAGACTTACTTGAGTATTGACATTTTTTTGGGGAAAATAGGAGGGCTGCTGTTCACACCATACAGCTGACTGTTGTTGAACTCTGGTACATACCTCCAGTTACATAAAATGTTCACCACCTCAAATATTTCTCTCGGTTTATTATCTGCTGCCCCTATCTTTCCTTCAAAATAGAGCTTCTTAGCTCTTTTGACCGCAGCATTATACTTACTTAATGCTGTTTTATACATGATTTTGTTGTTATCCTTGTAGTCTTTGCACTACTGACTTTCCAAATTCTTGCAGCCTTTCTCCTCTATCCTAAGACTGTCTGTAAACCAGGGGCCCGATGGCTTACTTCTGGAGGGTATACTTTGTGAAACCAACTTCTCAGTCATATTATGAATCCAGCTGTCGACCAAACTAACATCCACCTCAACTCAGCCCGAAAGAGTGGGAGGGCTCTCTTCCAAAGAGCGGAGCATTTCAGTTTGCTGGACCTTATGGAACTCTCCTAACTTCTAAGGGGACATGGCAGACGTCTTTCATTTTTAATAGGGCGGGCCAACCAAACTTAATTTGAAAATGATCGGCCCAGATTGCGGGATTGGCTCATAAGTCTTTAGTTTAATATTAGAAAAGACTTGTCCAGCACATGCCATGCCTGATGTGTGTGTTTAAAGAAACGTTGAGTTAACTCAAGCGATGCTATGGTGTCTAATAGTGTGATCACCCCTTTATCTTCAGTGCAATCCCATGTGTAAATTAAGGTCTCCCAACACAATAAAATGTGCATATCTTAAAGCCAAATGAGCTAGTGCATTGCCCAAGAAATTAGGAAAGGGTCCTATGTGGCCCGTAGGTCTATAGATTAAAACCCCCTCTAAGGATTGGTGAGGGGACATAGTGAGACAGAGACCAAGCACTTAGGCACCATCTAAATCCTTAATAGGGGTCATTGAACAGCTGTAGTCTTCCCTATAGACTTTAGCTATCCCTCCGCCCACCCACACTAGTTCTCTCACGATTAAATATTTTGAAGCCCTTGGGGATGGCTGTTGCAATTGAGAGGTCTGAGACCTCGGAAATCCATGTTTCTGTCATGAACATCAAATCTGACCATTCATCGCAAAGAAAGTCAAAGATATCAGTGGCATATTTTTTTAGAGAGCGGACATGGATCAAAGTGGCTGAGAATAATGCGCTATTTTGACTGACCTGTGAAGTGATAGTAGTGTCCTTACAATAAGGGCATCATTAAGTGTAAGCAGATGAACTTGCAGGGTACACTTCTGTGTGGAGGATAGTCTGTACAGTTGAACCCTTGAATAACAAATACACGGGGGACCTCCTAATGTGCCACGGGCAGAGTGATTGCCGTTGTTCGCTGATGGGCGCAGGCAGGTTTGCCTTTGGGGCGTCAGCGGAGCACCCACTGTGCATACGCGCAGCAGCCCCAGCTTTATAAGTGGGCCTCCTTGCCAACTAGAGCATGCCCTGGCAGAAAATGCACCTCTAGCTGTATCAATAGAGGTAAAAATGGCCATCTACCCCTTTTACTTAAGTTATTAGCTGCTTTCACTGCCCTCAACTTCCCGTTTCAACACATTGCCCAACTGTGCAAAATTGTGCAAGAAAGTAAGAACACAGGCCTAAACACCGTGTTACGTTTTGTGCTTCTCTAGGCCAAGCACTCTCAACAAAATGCATACCAGTATGGATGACATGTGAATCTTACACCTCGTAGTCCTCCTTGTCTTATGTACCATTTTCTATACACTAATTTACACAAGTATTAATCATTTTCTTTATGCGTGTGTAGTGTAAAGTGCTTCGATGCTCTACACTGTTTGTGATTCCCAATGGGGTCGCAAATTGCGGGGCTCATTAATATTAATGAGCCTCTCGCAATTTGCGAGCCCATTGAGAATGCTAGCCCTCCCAGCGATGGTGGCCTGCTGGGCTCTGCAGGCCACCATGTCTCGGACTGCTTTTAAATAAAGCAGTTTTTTAAAAAATGCGGCCCGTTTACCATGCATTTAAAAAAAAAAAGAAAATGAAACGTTTTAGTTTCATTTTTTAAGGGCAGGCAGAGGTCCCTGGGACCTCTGCCTGCCCTTAAAAAATAATTGTGCATGCATTTGCAAAGGGGAAGGGGTCCCCTGGGGACCCCTTCCTATTTGCGAATGCATTACCATCTACTTGAACTAGGCGGTAATTGCAAGTGTTTTGCGACCGAAAAACATTTGTACATGGTTTTGAGACTCGCTATTTGGAAGGGAATGCCCCTTCCAAATAGCAAGTTGCAATACCTATTTAGCGAGTCGCAAACAACCTTAGCACCGTAGCGGTTGTGTTTGTTGTGGGTCGTGGACTCTGCTTGGACCCTTCTCTTCCCGCTACCGGTTCTACAACTTGCGGAACCCGCTTCGCGGGTCCCGCTGCGCATCAGCACGACAGGGGAGTCTTGCTGCACCAGTGCGTGAAGGTCCAGGGCTGCGAGCGTAGGGGCAGGACTTCAAATCCCAGAAGTCCCTGCACCCCACGCCTCCCGTCACCTGGCCGCTCTCCCTGGACACACGCCCCGCCTATAACCATACGGACCATCTATATAAGGAAAGGCTAGTTCCCGCTAAGCGGGAGCGTGCGGGAGCGTCCCGGGAGAAGCCCGGGACAAGGGCGGGGCCGTCTGTGGCCGTCAGTGGACTGCAGAGGACGGGCGGGCCACCCCTCTAACAACTCTATTAAAGGTGAGCACTTATTACGGATACTAAAATGGGCGACAATGAGAATGATGATGTAGGAAATAAGATTGCCGACGCCTCAGTTTCCCTTATTACTTCCTTTGAGTCAATGATAGACTCCGCTTTTAACGAAATAGTGGAGACCGAGCGAAGGTTTTCTATGGCTTCTATCAACAATAAAACAACTTCCACAAGTAGCTCCAGTGGCATCAATGGTAATGCACACATAAATCCAGAAATAACCGTGGTAAAACCATCATATCCCTGCGTTGATGTGCCCATAATTCAGGATGATGAAAATACAGTCATCTACACAGCACAAGTTTCTGCCTCGACATCACCAGTGGCAGCAACGCCAAAGCCAACACTGACAATGATATCCCCGGTACCCACTCAGACAGAGAGTGTTACTACAATTGTAACTGCCTCGCAGGATGATGTCATTAATGTGGACATCATCGACTCCAGTAGTAACAAGCCGGGTAGGGAGAAACGCAAAAGAGGCACACCCAAGTTAAGTGCAAATAAAAGAAAACAGACTGTATTCCACAAAAACCAACCAACACCTCATAGTCTGTGGAATAAAAACAAATCATCGGGGGTACAAATCGTCTTGACAGAGGATAAAGTGGATAAAGAATCCGCGGACCTGGACAGCTTTTCTGATGTATCCATCACTAATTCTTGTGGGAACTTTAAAAACATATGGACTCAAACTACAATAATGGGTGATAATTTTAATCTATCAAGACAGAATGGAAATATGATAGAAACCATAGTCGATACTATTTTTAATCGAATTGAAAAACAAATGATCACCCAGTTTAATAATGTTTTTAAAAGACTTGATAGGTTGGATAACCTGGTTAAAACTGGTGAAACAAAAAGGAAAGGGTCAATCATCTTGGATCAAGTTAGAGCAGATCGCCTTTTGAAGGAATTGGAAAATGCAAACAATATATTGTCATCAAAAAAACAGGTTAACTTTAGTGCCTCGGGTGGGGCACTAAGTAATTCTGTTTCTGCCTCTCCACTGTCGGAACAATTATCAGTAAAACCCACAGCCACTGAAAAGGGGCCAGCTACGAGTAAGGTCAATACATCCACAAAACCAACTCCTATACCTGCCCCTAGGACAGCTGTCATTCCATCGACTTCTAATATCTCTGCTCCAAGCAACAATAGTGGCCCATCCATTTTAAGTGCAGTTTCAAAACCGACAGCGGTTAATAACAACGTGGGCACTGGCTCCCAAGGGTCTACTAAATCTTTTAAACATCAAGGACCAGCATTACATCTGCCACCGGATGCCTGTCCTTTTGTTCTGGTTCTAGCAGGTGTCCCGCCTTTGAGGGAGGATCAGGGGGAATCGTGGGTGCAATTGCGGAATAAGAGCATAGACTGGCTAACTAAACACAAAGGTGTTGGTTTTGATATCTCTAGAGAGATTATATCTGTGCGTAGGGTATCGTGGGTTGGCCCTTTACTCAAGGACAAGGAAGGTGACTGCGTAGTCCTCAATTTTAATAATCCTGGGACAGTAAGAAACCTCCTAAACAGAAATTGCAATTATTCAACCATTCCAACTGTTGCAACTATGTTACCCTTGAGTTATTTTTACAGACAACCGGCCACTCAATCTCGCCCACCCCCTATGCAATTCACAGTGCCACTAACGCATCCACAACCAGCACCTTTTATGCATTTTCAACCACCACCTGTGCATTTTCGCCCACCTCCTATGCAATTTTACCAACCCTATCTCCCATTACAAATGTACAATAGATATGCACCACTTTCGGACCTGGATATGCAAGATTGACCATCTTCGACTTTTTTTGTCGATTCTTCTCCGGTATCCGAACTCCTGATTGCCCCGGAAAACTCGCCTCAAAGAACCCTGAGCAAACAACACCAGACCCTTGCTCATTTGCCTTTGGACTCAGTATTGTCTATTGTTAGCTGGAATATAGCTGGCCTAAATTCTAAATTGAAAATTTCGGAGTGGCTTAAGTGGGTTGATAATAATTGTGATATATTGTTGCTACAAGAAACATGGAGTACAATGTCTCCAACAATTGAGGGCTTCTGTTGCCACAATCTTAAGGCTCTGCCGTCACCCATGGGTCGACCTAGTGGGGGACTATCTATTTGGTCCAAGATAAAATACGGGGTGCATACTAAATTGATCCCTACACCAGGTATCTGTTGTTTTATGGCCATCAAGTACATTAACAGATTGAAACTATGTATTATAAACTTTTATAATAATGATTTTGTTAGTCGCCCAAATGGCAATTTTATATTATTGTTTAATTTTATTGATGAAATTATGGGGGGGAAAAAGCATGGATCTTTCGATGGTATTTGCATCGGAGGGGATTTTAATGCACACTTGTAACGCCATAACCCAATATGTAAGAATGGGGCAGAATTGAAAGATTTTATAGCTTCTCATGACTTAGTTAATGCTATGGAATTTGCAGGTACAGGTATAAATAATGTAACAACCCCCACTTTCATAGGTCAGGGCTGTGCTTCTACGATTGATTACATTTTCACATGCCCTGAGTTAAGTGAAATAACCTTAAAAGCTGAAGTTGTCTGTTCTGCATACAGTGATCACTATCCGCTTAAAGTTAACATACACAATCCCCAGACCTCAAGGGTTGCAGCGAAACCAGATGTAGGTCCTTTAAACCTAGCTCTATCAACCGATAGATTGAGACTAGCATGGAAGGGAGCTGACAATAAAGGGATACTTTCCAGAGTAATTAAAAAACACCCTGAGACAGTTGGAACTTGCCTGTCGCATACAAGTCCTGGCAATGAGGTGGTTGGCGCTTTTGGTGATCTATGTAGGGCAATTAAAATTGAATCATCTAAACCTGTTAGGCAGAACATCTTGCAGGGACCCCGATGGTTTGATACCTCCTGCTCTAAGGCCAACAGGGATTTGAGGGATGCACTTAACACCACCCCGAGGGACCCTCAACTTGTGAGAACATTAAGATCACAATATAAAAGGGTCTTATACATTAGATCTGAAACCCTAGTAATTAAACATTGGGAATCACTCACGTACACCGCCAAACTGAAGGACTCAATGGGATTCTGGAAAGAAGTCAAGTCGTTAAGATCGTTTGGCTCTAACATCAGCCAAATTACCAGTAATATAACGGGCGAGGCATGGGTAGATCATTTCTCCCAAATTTATGCCGCACCAGCTACCCCTTCAGACACTGTCCATCCATCCCTTAGTGATGAACCCTTGACTTTTTCATTATTTGAGGTCGAGGACGCAATCACTGATAGTGCTAGCAATAAAGCTCCGGGTCCTGATGGTCTCTCCATCGACCAAATAAAATCGGAAATTAATTTTTGGGCTCCTCTTTTATGCAATTTATTTAATAACCTAAATGACAGCTCAATCCCCGAATCCTGGTCGAATAGTGTCATCGTGCCTATTTTTAAGAAAGGCGATAGGTCGGATCCCGCTTGCTACCGCCCGATTTCACTAATCGACAATACGTTAAAAGTCTTGGGAAGAGTAATCTTCAGAAGGATAAGGGATTGGGCTGAAGAAAACAATATTCTTCACTGTAGCCAATTGGGTTTTAGAAGTAAGGTGGGCACCACAGAACAATGCTTAAATCTAAACCTGATTATGGCTAAATATATTATTGTTAAAAAATCCCCTCTTTATTTAGGTTTCATGGACTTGAGTTCTGCGTTTGATTTTGTTAACCGTTCTAGGTTGTGGTCAGTTTTGCTTGATTATGGTTTGGACGATTCACTGGTGTATTTCCTTTCTTATTTACATAGGGATCTAAAAGCACGAGTACGAATTAACAATGATGGTGATCTGTCTGACGACATCCCTATTAGTAGAGGTGTTAGACAGGGCTGCGTACTCGCCCCATTGCTTTTTATTTTATATATTAACAGGTTAAGCAACACTTTGAGTGAGATTGTTAAGGATGTCCCCATAATAAACGGCTCGCCCATCACCACTCTTCTCTATGCAGATGATGCTGTATTGATGGGGCGTACGCCGAATGCATTACGCATTTTAATCTCCGGCTTTGTTGCCTTTATGTCTGACCTTGGTTTAAATACCAATTTTAAAAAATCTTTTATAATGAATTGTGGACCAAAGAAGTATAACATTGCATCCATTAAATCTGGGAATAATATTTTAAAATGCACCAGCACTTTTCCTTATTTAGGGTTGACATTTTCTAATTCAGGCTCATGGCAGCAACATGTAGTCTTTGCAAGTAACAAAATTGGCAAGTCGATTAACTCGATCCTATCCCTTCGCCAACCGAAACTGGCTGATGTTGTTACCCCTCTTCTTTCCATCTACCGTACCCAATGTCGACCTACTGGGACTTACGGTGCAGAAGTATGGGGATATTGTAACAGCTCGGCCCTTCAGGTGGCAGAAAATAGATTCTGTAGGAGGGTGCTAGGGGGAGTCCCCTGTGCTCCCACTTTGATTTGCCATAATGAATTGAGGCTGCCATATATTGCTGATTTTATAAAGTCAAGGCCTGCCCTATTTTGGATTAAAATCTGGTTAAACCCAGCAGCAACACTGACTCGTAGTATTATATCTGATTGTTTGTCTAGTGATAGATCTCAACATATACCTTGGTTAAAAGCAGTCAAAACTAGCCTGCAACAGGTGGGACTGGGATCTTTATTTAGTTCCCCTGACTTAATTGTACCCGCCCATAAAAACAGCATTAAACGGGCACTTTTGGAGGTATATACTGAGGAAAGGATGAGATCAGAATCTAGTAAACCTGTGGTCATGAAATATTCACGCATTTGTGACCCAGATGCTGATAATCCTAACAGTTTTATTAGATATTTGACATTGCCAATAGGTAGATGGATCCGGAGTCTTCTATTTAGGTTCCGGGAGGGAAGCTTAGTTTATCTGCTTAGCTTCCCCATTGGCTACAATAAAAATTTAGAAGAATTGGATTGTCCCTGTTCTTTAGGTGGACGACAAAATCTATTGCATTATTTCTTCTTTTGTGGCCATTACAAATTGTATACATGTCAATACTTAAGACCAATTTTACGTAAATATAATCTACGGGAATCTATTCCTGCTCTACAATTTTTGCAAATGCTGCATATGGATGATGTTATTTACTCTGTTAGCTGTTTTATAAAAGCCTGTGTAAAATCTAGGGCAACCATGGAAACTGGATAATGGATAACAGAGTCATGTTGGTTCACGTATTTGAGTATCAGTTACTAAATAGTAATAATATTGAATGATTTTATGAGATATTTCTATATTGGGCAACTGTGGATATTGATGAATTAATACTCGTTAGTATTAGGCACTATGCACCTTACAAATTATATTACGCACTTTAAGTCATCTTGCTGCTTAACCTAAAACCTAATTCGATTATTGTCTTATGTGTATGAGTTGTTTTTAATGTTTCTAATGTATTCTCATTCTGTATGTACTTTTATGGATGTATTAATCCGAATAAAGATCATTTTGAATTTGAATTTGAGTCGCAAACAAATTGCGACTCGCGAAATAGGCTATGTACATGGCCCAATAGGTTTTTGCATGCGCAAATGGGTTCACGAACCCATTCGCGCATATAAAGACGGATCGTACATCTGGCCCTTAGTATTTTATATTGAAGGAACAGCCCCTCTGTCACATGTATGTCATTTGTTTTATAGCATCTCTCATACCATTGTAGGATGTCAGAGCACTTTACATCACACACATATAGAGACATTGAATCATACATGTAAATCAGTGTGTATATAAAATGTTACATAAGGTAAAGGGGACTACAAGGTTCCCATGTCATTCATACTGGTAGGCATTTTTTAAGAGTGCTTGGTCTTTTTAGCAGCATCAGGATAATGAATAACTGGGAAAAACATAAGTTACTAACTGGTACCATGCAGTTTGCAACAGCTCTTTGACAGTTTATAGTTCCCTCTGCTAGATTTCGATTGCCACAGTAACAAAATAATCTCTGACAAAAGCAGTAACCACAAACCTATGCACATAAAAGACTGCTTTTCTAAAATGCATGTTACACGTTCTTTGCAGGAGGCACATTAACCCTCTGTGCTAAATTAGTTAAGCCAAAGCTGCCACTGAACAAAACTCGCCTCGCTCTCCAGCAGGTATATTCATCACTGCCATTATCTTGACACTTTTATTGTTGCTGGAAATCTGCTAATTACACAAGAAACGTTTCTGTTCTTTTAAAACTGCTGCCCACGGACCCCCTGAGAATGTGTCACGGACCCCTGGGGGTCCGCGGACCACAGTTTGGGAAACACTGCACACTGATATGAGAGGCGCGATAACACAAATGAAATACATGTGAGAGAGGGGCTCTGGAGAGATGAGAGGCACGGTTGGAGGCTGATATTGAGGGAATCATTGAGGGGCCCCAACAAAGATTGGGGTATCCTGGTGAACTGTAAGGACATCATTTACTATCCATTAAAAGCTAATACAATTGAATATATAAAGAAAAATAAGTTGTAGAATACACCTGTTTTGCCACTGTTTCCCAAATTTTTCTCCCCAAACCCCCATTGTAGTGGTCGGGCTCGCTTGCTCGCTATGCAACATAAAGGTGCTGGTTTGCCAGGGCTGCTTTGACTTCCCAGTACAGCCGTGTTGGATCCCCACTGGTCTCCTACCTAAGCATGCTGCTTTGCGTCTTGTCACTTAATTATTCATATTTAAAGAAGCACCATGCATCCACTTCTCCAAATATTCATTGTGGCTTTATATAAAGAACAGCCTAAACCATGAAACTACACAGATGTCCTTACCATCATGTATGCCTGAATTCTTCTATCACTCACTCACATCATATTCTGTTATTGCCTCAGCACCTGAGGGGCTAATCATTAAGTGATCCTGCTACTTTCTTTTTCTCACTAATCTTGTGAATCGTACAATCCAGCAGTGCTTAATTTGAGCCGGTGCTTTCTGCTTCTCAGCACTGGCACTTAATTATCAGCACTGGCAGTTGTGATAGTCTTGTACACATGGTGGCACTGTCTGTCTAAATTAGAGATGAACACAACAACAGTTGTTTATTACTTCAATATACATTAAAATTGACTAATACTTTCTACCCAAGCCATCTTTATAGCTTTGGGCCTCGAGTAGTCTGAATTGTTACGCTTGTAGGGGGTGGTGTTTAGTAGTTGGATTTGGTCTGCCAATGGCAGCGCTGGAGGGGTAATGGGTGAAGTGGCCTCCTGGGCACGTAATTGTTTCTTCAAATTAACCCTTTCCATGCTGAGGGTGGAAAGGTTCCGTCCTCAGCCACGTGCTCGTGTGCTGAGGACAGAACAAATCCGTCCTCTGCACTTGACCACTAAATCACTCTGTTGTTTATAGCAGAGGGATTTCCCTTTCTGTTTTTGAGTCTCAGGAGCTGGGGAAGAGCTTCCCCAGCCTCCTGGGGCATTTACTTTTTCAGTGTAATGACTATCAGTGTGCATGGTGCACTGATGTCATAACATTGAAAGTGAAAGTGAAATGAGCCATTTGGCTCATTTCACGTTCACTACCTACTGCTCGTTGGGAAGCAGCAAAGCAGGGAGCTGAACCCTGAGCACCCAGGCAGACAGGAGAGGTATCACTGGAAAGGGAAAGCTCTCCTCTTTCCAATGGTACTCTTCCCTAGTGGGTGCCTGCTTGGGTATCATCAAAGGAGGGCGATCCTCAAGCAGGGATCGACCCACTATTTACAAGGGAGGCGAGAGGGCCCCTGGGGCAAGGGCTTTTGCTTCCCCCCCATGTGTTTAGCCATATTCAGTCATTCTCCCCTCCCCTTGGGGGGGAGAGGGCAGAAAGCCCACTAAGAACCAGGGATTTTTTAAAATGTAAATTTATGGGTGAGGCCTGCCTTTAATGGGCATTGTCATGCTTCCAAAATGGACTATTTTACTCCTGAAAAGCACTCTTCATTTCATCCTTCTCCACATTCAGTTCTTTATCTCTAATTTTCATTCTATACAGAACACAATGCAGTTGTAACTTAATTCCTAGTGTTGATGACATTAACAGTCCTTAATGTGCTGAACAACATTTGAGTATGCAACACATGGAAACAGCATTTGGGCATGCCTGGATTTTCATGTGTTGGAATATATTATAAGCAAGGCATGCGGTGAGCCGAAGAGGTAAAAATGTGAGGACGATGTCCCTTGACAAATGTGTGATTTTCAGGGATTGCACCCCACCGTTTCCTTATAAAGCCTGACTAAAAATTTAGGATATAGACCACAAAGAAGAAACGGTCCATTATTATCTGTATGTATGCTGTATGTATGCTTCATGTTTGTCAGAGTGAACTAGAGTTGGAAATACTAACCAAGAATCGTAGGGATTCAATGTAGTTCTTGGTCTTGAAGAAAGCCTACTGACCCTTGGTGGCTTACTGTAGGCTGAAATGTGTCAACTTATTGATGTTTTGGATCATCATACCACAAAACACCTCACTGTGCTTAGCTCTGCTAAATGACCTTTATAATAAAAGGAGCTAGGATCCCAAAGGCAATTGTAATTCACTGATAATCTCTGAATCTTAGAATAAGAGCTCTGCTTACAAACTGCATTGAGCCCACCCACTCACACTAGGTGTAGTGGGTGATGATCCAATGACGAAGCATGCCACAGGTGGTACCTGTGGGTGAGGAACCTACAAAAATATCCAAAAGATACCAGGATCTCACTAATTCACTTGGGTGCGGATCCTTCACTTTCTTGACCTATACTAGGACCCCGCAACCGATCTCTCGGTCTGAAAAGATCACAATACCATAGGTTAACCCTCTTTTGTGTAGTTACTTGAAATAGTCTGGGCGTTTGAGACTTGCCCTTTACTTAGCTTCTCACTCCCCCTTCTGGCCATATATATATTAAAAGCAGACCTGTTGACTTTGCCAATACTTGTTTAAATTAGCTGTAAATGTGTAATTACTTAAAATAGAGAAGTTTACAGGTGAATGGTCTCACAGTGGTCTTCTGGCTAGATATTTGATTCTGTAACATTGATGATTTAACATCTTACTGTAGGTAAACTTACTCCTACAGCACACATAATCAATTATGAATCAGGATGTATGAAGTGCGGCTAATCCCCTAATAGGGTATCCAGGCGCTTGCAGGTCCCGTAGGCTTATTCGAACAGCCAGGTTTTGAGGGCCATTCCGAATTCTGAAAGTGAGTTGATAGTCCAAAGGTACTTCGGGAAGCTTTTCCAGGTCTTTGCTGCGATGTGTGAGAAGGAGCGTCCTCCTCTTCTGCTTTGGTATATGCGGGGGGTATGGGCAAGTGAAAGTGAGGTGTAACCGTAGTCTTCTCGATGGTTGGTGGAAGTTCAGACCGTGGTTAATGTAGGCAGATCCTTGGTTGTGTACAACCACATGTGCGTGGATCAGCAGCTTGAATTGGCATCTCTTCTGTATGGGGATCCAATGGCGTTTCCTGAGGTTTGATCTGGGTCGTTGGGGAAGGCTGAGGATGAGTCTGGCTGCGGCATTCTGTATGGTCTGAAGTCTCTGAAGGACGTGTCTGGTGATTCCTACGTAGAGGGCATTGTCGTATTCCAGTCGGCTGGTGATGAAGGCTTGTGTCATGGTGTGTCTTGTGTGTAGGGGTAGCAACTCGAAGATCTTACATAGCATGCACAGAATGAGGAAGCAGATGGAGGAGATGGTGTTGATCTTTGATTTCATGATGCTCTTGGTGTCAGTAATGATTCCGAGGTTTCGGGTGTGGTTGGAGAGAGTGAGTACGGGTTCTGGGTCTAATGGCCACCAGGAATCGGTCCATGTTTTTCTGCTGTTGCCAAAGATCAGTATTTCAATCTTGTCTGTGTTCAGCTGCAGCCAGTTGTTCTTCTTCCAGTTGGCGACGTTTGTCATGCATCTGTGGAAGTTGGTTTCGGCGGTGGTGGGGTCATCGGTGAGTGGGAGATGAGTTGGGTGTCGTCTGTCTAGGAATTTTTTTTGATGCTGTGGGAAATGACAATGTTGTCCAGTGGGGTCATATATACGTTGAAGAGCTTGGGGCTAAGGGATGAGCCCTGGGGAACACCGCAGGTGATCTCCTTGGCGTCAGGGGTGAAAGATGGGAGGTAGATCATCTGTGTTCTTCCGGTGAGGAAGGAGGTGATCCAGCTGAGCACATCCCCTTGGATGCCGATATGGTGGAATCTTTCGATCAGTCTGTGGTGGGATATGGTGTTGAAGGCGGTCGAGAGGTCGAGGCATATCAAAGCTGCTGTTTGTCCTCGGTTGAGGAGGGTTCATATCATATGTCGCTGGTGGCTGCGACCAGGGTGGTTTCGGTGCAGTTTTTGCTGCGAGGTGGATTGGGAGGCCCTGAGTAGCTGGCTCTGCTCCAAGTGTGTCATGAGTTGATTGTTGATGATCTTTTCCAGTATCTTCACTGAAATGGGAGCAGGGATATCGGGCGGTAGTTTTTGAGTTTGCTGGAGTTGGTAGATGCTTTTTTGAATGCTGGTCTGACTTTGCTGTGTAAATGTTGTGGTGGTGATAGAGGTGTTGAGTAGAGTAGTGAGTTCCTGGCTGACCATTTGGTTTCTAAGGTTGAAGATGTGGTGCAGGCATGGATCTGTGGGAACTCCAGAGTGGATGGATTTCATTGTGAATGTGGTGTCCTGGGTGGAGAGGATATTCTAGGTGGTGGTCAGTGTGTGGTTCGTGTCAGTTACGGTGCGGTGCGGTGTGGATTGGTGCTCGAAGTTTCTGTATTTGGTTGGCATCTTGTGGTGGAAGAAGTGAGCGAGGTTGTTGCACAGCTCCTGTGAGGGTGTGATGTTGTTTTCACTAGCAGCTGGGTTGGAGAGTTCCTTAACGATGTAAAAAAAGTTCCTTGGAGTTGTTGGCGCTGATTTGGATACAAGGGCTGTCTTCTTTGTTGTCATCAGCAGCTGGAGGTAGAGTTGAGGGAGGTCTTGAAGGCTACCCTGTCGGAGGTATCCTAGCTAATGCACCATCTCCTCTCCAACTGTTTGCTATCTTGTTTTGCTGTTCTGTTGGGTGTACCAGCTGGCCTTTTTGAAGGAGTTTCTCTGGATGTTGCTCTTGATGGGGATGATGTTGTCAGCGCAATTGGTGATCCACGCATTGAAGTTTTGCACTCTCTGTTTGAGGTTGGTGACAGTAGCAGGGTTGGAGGTGTTGAGGGTGTATGTCTAGCTGGTCTCTGAGATTTTGTTCCACCTCCGCTGGGGAGAGTTGGTCATCTTGGGGGTGGCAGTATGGGGCCTGGAAATGCTGAAGTGGATGATGGAGTGATCGGTCCATGTGAGTTCTGTGACAGCTGTATTTGACACTTTTGCTGGAGGTGTAAATTGAGTTCAGTGTTTGTCCTGCAGTGTGTGTATGGTCATTCTGAGGCTGCTCATACTGTTGCGAAGATGTGCATGTTTTGTCTTTGGAGTCATTGATGCAGAGTTTTAGGTTGCAGAGTCCTGGGAGTCTGAGACTAGGGGTGCAATGAAGTCTGCGATGGTGTTACAGAAGCTGGACCGCAGGCCTGGGCGTTGGTATGCGAGGGTGCCTCTGATGGCTGTCTTGTCATCCATGTGGAGTTTGAAGTTGAGATTTTCCATGGGGTGGTGGTGTTGTCGGTGGTGGTGGTACACTGTGTGATCTCTCTGTGGATGAGGGTTGTTCCCCCTCCCGACTTGGAGCTGTCCTGGCAAGTGATTTTATATCTGTCGGAGATCGCTGGGGCAATGTCTGGGGTGGAAATTGGGTTGAGTCAGGTCTCAGTGAGGAAGACAATGTCAGTTGCGATTGTGGCTATGAGGTCCTGTAATTCATTAGAATGCTTGCATAGTGATCGTGTGTTTAGAAGGGTGCATTCGAGTTGGTGTTTTTGTTCAGGTGGTGTCTATGGTGTGTTCGGGGTGGGGCTGGTCAGTGGTCTGGTTTGTGTGCAGTGGGAGATGAAGAGGCAGTGGGTGCAGGTAAACGGATCTACCGTGGAGCATGGGCCAGTGTGCTGGCAGTGTTTGTTGGGGCGTCTGGGTTTGATAATGTAGAGCTCGGCGATGGTGTAACACAACACACCCAGTACCAATTTCTGGTATATATGGAACCTCAATGTGTCTCATTACTCAGTAGCCTGAGTGTTAAAAGACTTAGCTTGTCTTCTAAGAGGCCCTGACAACGTTATTGTTCTTGAGGATTTTAATATTAGGACAGAGGAGAAAACAAACTCTCCTATGTTCCAGCCTGTAGATGCTATGCAGGGTTTGCAGCCAGTATAGCAAGAGCAGAAGGCACGTTATATGTATATTTCTCAGTAGAAAATGTTATTAAGTAAAGAGAGGCCAATTGATTTCCAAGGGCATTTTATTTTAGGATTTTCTTCGAAATTAAAGCACTAGAAATTATTTTTAAAAGGATACAAAAACCTAGTGAAAACCACTACAACTAACTCTTTTTCAAAATGTTCTGGGAGTTTCTAATCCTGCCAAATAACTATTTCCATTGGAGCCTATGGCTTCCAGGACTGAAACTCCCTGATCTGCTCCCTAAATAGACTTCTGTAAGTGTATATCTCTGTCAAGTTGTGCTACACTTGAAGATATCAGGATTCACCTAGCAGAGCAAGAAACATGACTTTTGATTCTTAGTAGCCAATATTGCCATGTACCGTGTCCCCCACTTTCCCATCTTTCTTGGTCTTTATCCATTTGGCATTCGCCAGCAAAATAGTTGCCTCTCTGGATTCCCTCTAGATCTTTGACTGAAAGTTGGTCAAGTCTGCTGGGTCTGTGAGCAAAACTCCAAAGGGTAG
The DNA here is from genome assembly GCF_964261635.1 of Lissotriton helveticus. Taxonomy (NCBI): domain Eukaryota; kingdom Metazoa; phylum Chordata; class Amphibia; order Caudata; family Salamandridae; genus Lissotriton; species Lissotriton helveticus. Next base: position 137,296,096 of record NC_136069.1, on the reverse strand, counting down.
TAAATTGTGCATTGAGATGTCATGTGGTCCCTGATACCTCGAAGGATCTCTCTTTTTTTCTTCTTTAAACCCCTCTTAGATCCAGTTAACCTGGCCAGTTATAGACCCATCTTCTCACATATGTATTAATCTAACATTATGACAAAAGTGTCTGTGAAACGGCTTCAGGAATCTGTTGACGCAAATAGTTGGCTTATCTGACAATAGGCAGGCTCTTGATCGCAACCACAGATGTGGAAAGAGAGTAATTTTGTCAATGCCTGATGATCTGGGATTGCAAGATCATGCTAGAAAGCCTGAGAGTCTACATACTTTGCCCTAATGTACCTTTCTGCAGCCTTTCACATGGTGTACCATCAACTGCTCCTGGAGAACTTACTGGAGATTGGAATAAGAGAGCCAGTACTTGAGCACTTCTGTCAATCTGGAGTCAGTGGCTTTACCTTGCTGTTGTCTTTGTCCTCTTGGTGTCTGACCTGTAGTGTGCCTCCGGGTTCTGCCCTATTTCTACATGTACCTAGGCGCTTCATAGATGTAGCTTTTCAGTCTTATGTGGAAGAAGTTATCTCTTGAACCTTAACTTTGGAAAATGGCAAATGTCTGCTACAACCAACTACACATTGTAAGGAAACATACCTAATTCTTCACTACGGTTACAGTGGTTCATGCCGTCTCTTCTAGATTAGATCTCTTGATGGATTAACTCAGCAGCAGATCAGGGCAACTAGGATCATTGTGATTTTCAAAGCCTCCTCCTGTGACATGTCTTTAGTGTCCAGACTAACGGAAAAGTCTAGTTCACTCAGCTTCAACTGTTCATATCTCTTCAGGCTCTCTTACACACACCTCACACATTCTAAAATATGTATCCAGAGCTTAATTTATGCCAGTGGTTGCAGGTTGCGGGCACTGGCACTCATTTTTAAAGAGCGGAACTTATTTTTCATTAGCAGTGAAGTAAGAGTGAGACAAAGAGGCAGGAAGTGCAAGGTGGTGGAAGAATGATGCATGAGGCAGAATCTAGATTATGCATCTTTGATACTTGGAAACCCTGGCATTTGGCAGCACTGGCAGGGGGCTCCTAAAAAAAACCTTACCCCCGCCAATATTTTTTGTTACAAATTAACTGTAATCAATCATAACATTCTGCTCCAATTGGCCTGCATATGCTTTAGGTTACACAACCAGCTCTGCTACTTCTCACTGCATATCTCCACCAACAGTACTATATTGCTGATAAATATGGAATTTCCAGTAATTGATATCACTATTGTAGTGACGATTACTGCATATGATAGACATTCATTTGTAGTTGCTATGCATGACGTGCTGGCTGAACTTGTGCATGAAGTCGAGAGACAGAGAAGGGAGAAATGTGCAAGTGCTATATACAACATACCAATATATAGAGGGCAGTATCCAAAATGTGACCCCCCTAATGGTTTGCACTGGGTTTGCGTTACTTTTGAACTCCGAATCTGACGCAAAGTGTTATGACGGCATTTATTGTCCAAAACCAAGCAGGGTTTGTGTTAGATGGTTTCCCAAAGTAACACGAAACTGCCTATGCACTGCTTTGTGTTACTTTGCGTCCAGGGGGTGCTCCATTGGTGTTACATCGGCCTTCCCAGGCTGTAACCTATGGGTTTTGACACAAACATTCGTTAACGATGGTTTGCGCCAAAATATGACACCTCCCCGAGACGAGCGTAACGAGGAGAAATGTTTTAATTTCTCCTCGTTTTTGCTACTTTGCATGGTTACTGTATTATACAGCATACATACAAAGCAGATAAAGTGTTAAATGATAGTTTTTGCACTGGAAGAGCCCTTACAGAATGCACACACCTTTCACTAAGGCTCAAGGTTATGTGTGATTGCGTATGGCATCCCAAAGTGCACGTGCGCAGCCACAGAGGAAAATAGCATCAGCTGTGTGTGAAACCTCTAATTGTGTTCAATAAACTTAAATGATCACAACATGCAAACGTGTTAAAAGCCACCGCTCACCCAAAGCTGCCTGTCAGCAGCACTGGCCAGGCACGCTCGGTTTCCACCTCCACGGGGCTGGTGCCTTCGGGTTCTTGGAAAAAAATTGATCAGCATAAGTGCAGATCAATACAGGCTTTTGTATTCGCCTCTAAACGTTAATCAATTGCATTTTATTAAATATTTAGGAGCAGCGTTAGCAGAGGGAGAGAAAGGGAAAAACGTTTGTTGCTGTAGTTATGGCATAAAATAACAGGTTTAAAAGGCTTCTTGGATGGCGGAAGATGAAATCACATTAACATGTAATGGTGTTTGCCCGATCTCTGCGGTTCAGGCGGGCCGTCGCCATCCAGGACGAATTTCCTGGCTCTGAAGCACGGTCCGTGACAACTCAAAAAGTGGAAGTGACTGGTGTGGAACTTGCATAAACTTTGTGAATGTGTGTGTCAGATTCAGAGAGTGAGAGAAATAAAGTGTGTCAGAGGGAGAGGATGAGAGAGAGAAAGAGAGAGAGAGCAAGAGAAAAAGTGTGACGGAGAGAGAGACCTAGAGAAAGTGCGAGGGAATGGGGATGAAGAGTAGGAGAGAGGAAAAGCCTGGGAGAGAGAAAGAAAGAGTAAAGTAAAGTAAAGTAAAGTCCACATTTGTAAAGCGCACAATCACCCGTAAGGGTCTCTAGGCGCTGGGGGGCCGTCGGGAAGATTAAGCGAGCTATTGCCCAGAGTCACATGGTGCTGGGCTGACCTGCCGCCGGAGCCGGGGATCGAACCGTGGTCCCCAGATTCCAGCGTCAGTCGCCCTGGCCGTGGCGCCACACCTCCAAAGAGAGAGAGAGAAAGTGTGTGGGAGAGAGGATGAAAGAAACAGAGAGAGGAAGAGTGAGAGAGAAAGTACATGAAAGTGAGTGGATAAGAGGGCGAGTGACAAAAAAGGTGTAGGCTTGTGCTCGACAGGTTACCCCTCAAATCAAATGTATTTTAAATAGTACTTTGCTAAGAATCACTTATTTCAAGGTTTCTTTGGCATCCCTATTGTGGGCTATAGTGCGGGATAAAGAAGAGGTGTCAAGTTACTGTGGGCCTCATTTACAATCTTTTGGTATAGAGCAGCACCGCAAGCCTTCCTGCTGCACTGCCCTAAGTCAAAAGAAAAGGGCAGGAATGCGCCGTATCTATAAGATATGGTGTATTCCTGTCCTTTGTCCCTGTGCTGGTCCTCAAAGGACTGCCTTCCACCAACTCTGTCTGCGTTGTAGGGATAATTGTTTTTGTGCAGGAAGGAACACCTTCCTGCACAAAAACAATCAATGGAGGTGATTTTCTTTTTCTTTGAGTGCTGCTGAATGCCTAGGAAGGGTTCACATGCCTTAGCAGTACTGGGGGAAACTGGACTCCTATTCATCAAGGGCATTATTCACTTTTGCCAAACATATCCATAACAGCAAAACTCTTGCCTTCTCCTGGAACCCCAGCAGCACAGCAATAGCAAGCAGAGGGTGTACATATTTCATTTACAAAGTATATTTTACACAGTACATTGGCTAAAACCAAACTCTTAATTGCTTAAAATGGCAGTGGGGGAATTATCCACTCAGATTCAGAATGACCCTTTGTGAGAATTTCGATGCATAGATTGCAAACAGTTTGCTGAAAGGCATCAAAAGCAAAGTTGGTCTTCCCAGTATTAAATGCACCTCCAAAATTCATTCCATCCATGACCATCACACATCCTGGGCAAGTCAGTCATTTCCAACACCATGGCTAAACATTGAGGAGCTACATCATGCTTTGAAATAGCTCGTAATGCAAGGGATTGTCTTCATGGTGATCACACTGCACCCTACATCCACAAACTTCAATACATTGTCACACTTTCCTTTCAGCCTTCCCTATATGGCATGGCGGACCGCTAGGGTGAAGTGAGAACTACAAATGACTTGCAATTCGACCACATCTGGAATTCTACTCACTCTGCTTGCCCAAACCAGCTGCCACTCTTTTCTAGGTGATCCATAATAAGACCATTCGTATGGCTACACATAGACATTAGGTGGATATGCTCTCAGATCTGCACATCTATAAGTCAGTTATATTGTATTTGAACATTCAATTCATAATGAGTCAAAGTACAAGGGTGCTCTCGTGGCGCCGTATTACCCACCCACCTGGGGTAAAAATCTGCTAGACCTGCAGCCGCAGTCTAGACCACAAAACAAGACAAATGCACCGAAGCACACCAAACCACTGTTACTTTTATCCTCAGTCAGTCATGAAACAAAAAAAGAACATATCCAATTGATAGACTTCTATTTGCAACTTTCCAAGAAGCGATTCATAGTTGTAGAGGTATCAGATCAATTAAGTTTATTCCATTGCAGACAAAACAAAAGCAGCCAAAACTCATTTCGTCCTCCTGGACTTACTCAAGGCTGCAAATTACATATTCAAAAAGTATATATAAAAATGTATTTATGAACAATACTATGTACAAGATTAAAAAACGTGTACCCTGTTAATAGTGAGAACTGAGTGCACAGTCCCAGCCACAGTCGTTGCAGTTACAAAGCCATACTTAAAAAGAAACCAGTGAAAGAAAAAATAAAAATACTCCAAGAAAGAAAGAGGAGGAAAAGAAGAGAGGAAAAGGAGAAAACACCTTCAGTGATATTTGGTGCTCTATGGTACATGCAGATTCACATTGACCGGTGTGAAGGGTGATTAAAAAGCCGTTTATATTCTCCATTTCATTATGTAAAGACTGAGCAGAGAGTTACAAAGGCGATGGTAGAGGAAGTGTGACCAATCCAATAGGTTAAAAGCTATTCCAATAAAGGTGTTACCACAAGTAAATTGTGTCTCACCTTATGTCAAGATTTGAAAATAACAGTCCCTTCCGGTCTATAATACATTCAAGGCTTGAAATATGAATTATTTTCGCTTTTAAAATAGTTTTATAACTGCCAACCTGAAGTTAATACGACCACTCTAGGGAAAAGGAGAAAGAAGACGAACACTATATTTAAAAAAAGTGTAATCAGATACTTCACTATTACCTTGTTAGAAAGTGTATTGGTAAAGAATAACATAGTATTCTAATACTAAAGAGTGCTTACCGCCATAAGTAGCATTCTTAGAGTCATGGCAAAGAATATTTGGCAATGGTTAAATCCTAGTTAATCAGTAACGAATGGTTCTTTATATACCAAAGACGCGACATTGTGATGTTGTAGAGTCGCTTAAACCATAGTAAGTAAGCTATACAGGAAACAATAAAAACAGGATGCCAGTTAAAGAAACGTCTAAACTAAATTGTCAAAAAGTAAAAGTAACTCCACAAAAGCGGACTATCAGTAGAACTAACGAGTCTAAGTGTTGCTGCATGGCATCTTACCCCATTAAGGGGCATTTTATCAAGAGCCGGCGAAAATATCGCAAAGCACGCTTAGTGCTTGCTTATTTATCGCCGGCTATCTCTGGAATTTATCGCCCGGTTAGCGCGTTATCAACAACGCGCATCGCCGAGGTGATAGCAATTCCAGAGATAGTGGGGATATCGTCGTTTTCCATGGTGGAAAACGGCGATATTCTAGATGATAGGGCCTGTGGTCTTAGCTACACAAACCACCCCCCATGTTAGGTATGCCTTAGTCAGGAATTTGTAGGGCTATAGTGTGGGAAGTAATTAATTACCAATTATTTATTAAATTACTATTAATTATTTCATTGATAGTTATGTACATTATGTAATATTGATGTATTGTAGTTATATTTTAGTTGTGGGTTGCTAGGTTTGTAAGGGTCTTGGGTGGGACGTTAATTAAGTAATAATTAACAAATAATTATTCTTTTATTATTTCTTTATTTGCATTTTAGATTTTCTCAGAATTACAAATAACAGTATACAATCAATCAATCAATCAATCATGCCATTTGTATAGCGCACTACTCACCTGGGAGGGTCTCAAGGCGTGGGGGGAGGGGTATGCTACTGCTCGAACAGCCAGGTCTTGAGTTGTTTCCTGAAGGCGAGATGGTCCTGGGTCAGCCGAAGGTGGATGGGGAGGGAGTTCCAAGTCTTGGCAGCCAGGTAAGAGAAGGATCTTCCACCGGCGGTGGCTCTTCGGATGCGTGGTACGGCTCCGAGGGCGAGGCTGGTGGACCGTAGCTGGCGGGTGGGCGTGTAGAAGGTCAGGCGGTCGTTGAGGTACTTGGGGCCCAGGTCGTGGAGAGACTTGTGTGCGTGGGTGAGGAGCCGGAACGTGATCCTCTTGTCGACGGGGAGCCAGTGCAGGTTCCTCAGGTGGCTGGAGATGTGGCTGCGTCGGGGACATCCAGGATGAGTCGGGCGGAGGCGTTCTGGATGCCCTGGAGTCTTTTCTGTAGCTTGGCTGTGGTTCCGGCGTAGAGGGCGTTTCCGTAGTCCAGTCAGCTGGTGACGAGTGCCTGGGTGACAGTCTTCCTGGTCTCGGTCGGGATCCAGCGGAAGATCTTGCGAAGCATACGCAGGGTGTTGAAGCACGATGAGGAGACGGCGTTGACTTGTCTGGTCATCGAGAGGGAGGGGTCCAGGATGAAGCCCAGGTTGCGTGCGTGGTTGGTTGGCTTGGGTGCGGTGCCCAGGGCTGGGGGCCACCAGGAGTCGTCCCAGGCGGAGGGCGAAGATCCCAGGATGAGGACTTCCGTCTTGTCCGAGTTCAGTTTCAGGCGGCTGTCCTTCATCCACTCGGCGACGTCTTTCATCCCTTCGTGTAGGCAGGTTCTGGCGGTGTCGGGGTCTCTGGTGAGGGAGAGGATCAGCTGGGTGTCGTCGGCGTAAGAGATGATGTTGAGGTTGTGCTGGCGTGCGATGGCTGCGAGAGGTTTCATGTAGATGTTGAAGAGGGTGGGGCTGAGTGAAGATCCTTGCGGGACGCCGCAGATGACTTCGGTGGCCTCGGAGCAAAACGGGGGGAGGCGGACTCTTTGTGTTCTTCCGGCGAAGAACGAGATGATCCACTCCAGTGCCTTCTCTTGGATACCGATGTTGCTGAGGCGCTTGACTAGGGTGCGGTGGCAGACCGTGTCAAACGCAGCGGAGAGGTCCAGGAGGATGAGGGCCACTGTTTCCCCCTTGTCGAGCAGGGTCCGGATGTCGTCGGTGGCTGCGATGAGGGCGGTCTCGGTGCTGTGGTTGGCTCTGAAGCCGGACTGCGAGGGGTCGAGGGATCCGTTCGTCTCGAGGAAGGCGGTCAGCTGTCTGTTGACGATCTTCTCGATGACTTTAGCAGGAAAAGGGAGGAGCGAGATGGGGTGGAAGTTTTTGAGATCGGTGGGGTCCGCTGTAGGTTTCTTCAGGAGGGCGCTGATCTGAAGGTGGCGGTGTTGAAGGAGGCGTTGATGATGTTCCGGAGTTGGGGTGCGATGGTGGAGTCGGCCTTGTTGAAGACGTGGTGTGGGCAGGGGTCGGTCGGTGATCCGGAGTGGATGGTGTTCATCGTGCGGGCTGTGTCTTCGGTGGTCACCGTGGTCCAGGTGCGAAGGGTGGCGGTGGGGGGCGTTGGTTCGACGGTTGGGTGCGTGGGTGGGGCGCCGAAGCTGTTGTGGATGTTGGCGATCTTGCAGTGGAAGAACGAGGCGAGGGAGTCGCAGAGGTCTTGTGACGGAGTGATGTCGTTGGTGCCGGTGCTGGGGTTGGAGAACTCCTTGACGATAGTGAAGAGCTCTTTGCTGTCGTGGGCGTTGTTGTCCAGTCGTTCCTTCAGGGATTTCTTCTTGGTGGTGCGGATGAGCTGGTGGTGCTTGCGGGTAGCGTGTTTGAGGGCGGTCATGTTGTCGGTGGTCCGGTCGAGGAGCCAGGCTTTCTCGAGGGTGCGGCAGGTCTTCATGGAGTCCTTGAGGTCGTCGGTGAACCAGGATGCCTTCTTGCTTCTGGGTCTGCTGGGAGGGTTCTTTAGTGGCGCGAGGTCGTCGGCGCAGGCGGTCAGCCACTGTGTGAAGTTGCGGGCTGCTTCGTTGGGGTCCGTTGTGTTGGCGGGTGGGCTCTGGCTGAGGGAGGTGGTGAGCTGGTCTGCAGTGATCTTGCTCCAATTCCTGTGAGGTACCTGTTGCGGGTGGTGGTGGGTCGTGGATCTTTTGAAGCTGAAGTGGACGCAGCTGTGGTCGGTCCAGTGGAGTCCGGTGGCGTGGCTGAAGGTGATGTACTTCCTGGAAGAGAAGACGGGATCAAGCGTGTGGCCGGCGTAGTGGGTGGGGGTGTTGACCAGTTGCTTGAGCCCGAGGTTGGCGAGGTTTTCCAGCAGGGCGGTGGTGTTGTGGTCCTTGTTGTTCTCCAGGTGGAAGTTGAGGTCCCCGAGGAGGATGTAGTCGATGGAGGGGAGGGCGTGCGGGCTGATGAAGTCTGTGATGTCTTCGCTGAATTGTGTGCGTGGTCCCGGGGGTCGTCTTAGGGTCGGTGTGAATCTGGAAGTGGAGATGTTCGGCTGCGGCGAAGGAGTCGTTGGCGTCGGTCGTGATGCGGATGGTGTTCCTGTGGACGATGGCTATGCCACCTCCGGTCTGGTTGATGCGGTCCCTCCTGATGATCTTGTACCCGTCCGGGATGGCGATGGCGATGTCGGGTGCAGAGGAGGTGTTCATCCAGGTTTCCGTGAGGAAGGCGATGTCCGGTGATGTGGCGTCGAGGAGGTTCCAGAGTTCCACGGCGTGTCTGTGGACGGAGCGGGTGTTGATCAGGATGCACTTGAGGTGGTTGCTGCTGGTGTTTGTCTTGGCGGGTGCGGGGCAAGTTCGGAGGCAGGTGAACTTGCAGGTGCAGCAGATGAAGGGTCCGTGGGTGCGTCTCGGGGTGGCTCGGCAGCAGGCGTGGGTCCGGCCGGCATTGAGTGCGTTGAGAGTGGCGGCGTCGTAGATCAGTCGGGTCGTCTTGCCTCGGCGGGGAGGGCCAGGGGTCCTGGCGCTGGGTGCGGGCCAGGCGCGGACGGGCGCAGACGGGCTTACCTTTGGCGCACCTTCGGCGCTTAATCGGCGCTCCCGCTGCGCGCGTCCGCTGCGTGGTCGCTCTGGGGGCGTCATAAGTAAGGAGCCGGGAGGGAGGAGCAGCTGGGTGGCGGGAGCGGGGCGGCGAATGGAATCACAGGGGGGCGGGGCCGCAGGGAGGCAGCGGCGGGAAATTCCAAGAAGCAGCGGGCAGTGGGAAATTCCCAGGAGCAGCGGGAAATTCCCAGGAGCAGCGTACATATACATATAATTATGTGTAGTGAGGGACAGCTGATTACATTAAACGTATTTAGAAGGAAACTGTCTACATAGTGTGTTCTCCATGCGCTATATCATATGTACAACTGTCCGAATAATTGCACGTTTATGTCTATTGGAACAGAAAGTTATTTGTTATGCTCTTTGTGGCATTTCGTTTTTTCTGTGTGTCCAGCTGGTGTTTCACATGAATATCAGTACCTGAGCATGCAGTCAAAACAAAAGGATGAGGCAAAATATGATATATATATTTATAATCAAGCAAACTAACAAGGCCATTATCTACACGTCACACCTGGGTTGGTGTGTATGCAGTGTATATGCTTCATACCCAGTACATTCATGCCGAGCTTGTCACTCACTCTTCAAGTGAGCCTGTAGTGTTAGGCGACCGGGCTTCCCCTCTAGCTTCGTTCACATACAGCAAATGCGGCCTAATTCCCTGTGGCAACCCCCGGGCTTAACCTGAGCTTGTATCGTTATGCAGCTGTGAGCCCGTGACCTCATTCCGTATTGCAGCTGCTTGCAGGGAACTGTTTCCCCTCTCCCAATCCATGTGTGTTAAATCCATAAGTATGGTATCCCAATCCTGTGCAATAGGGTATTTACGTAATCCAGCTATTTGCTCTCTGTGTAATGATGTGCTTTCGGCTTGTGCCCACACTAGGGGCGATTTTTAGGTTTCGCCTGTCGAAAGCTGCGCAAGCAGCGTTTCGCGCAGGCGAAATCTAATGAGAACAGTAATGTGGCTTGGTCACCGCCTCTCTGTTCCATTGGCTAGCTCCATAAATGGAGGCTAGCCATTGCAACAGAGATCTGTCCGTCATAGCCGGAGCAGATTCGTGGGCGTTCCCGAGAATTTTAGGCTTTTGCCCACGTCATGGGGCTGTGGGCGTGTTTTTTTTTTTTTAAGCTTTGTTTTCGCCATTTCGGAAGTGTCCTTTGCAGGGGTGAGTTGCGCGATGTCCCGCTGTCCGTTCCCGCCCCCCTCCCGCTGTCCGTGAGCCCGTTCCCGCCCCCCCCTCCCGCTGTCCGTGTGCCCGTCCCCCCTCCCGCTGTCCGTGTGCCCGTCCCCCCTCCCGCTGTCCGTATATTAATTACTGTTCTGTGATGCTTTAATATATGTATATTATTAGCTGTGGCGTCGTTCTTCATCAACATATATTTCCCTTGTCTCACCTTTCTTTGTTCTTTGCCTAGAGTAAGCCCCTAGAGAAGCAGGGTCTTCAAAACAAAGTCCACCTTTTGGCAGCATCCCTCGGGATGGCATTGCATAAATCATTGCGAAATAAGCATGGGAGCATGCGCAGGGAGCCGGAAGCTCTCTGTGAACACAGAGAAAGCCTGCCTCAGGGCATGCGCAGTGAGCCGGAAACCCTACTTTTCGTCCGCCGAGCTTTGGAGTATGCGCACTACAATCTCGGCGCCGGGAGCTGTCCGTTCAGCTCCACGCGGTTCAGCCGTTCCAGTGCGACCAGCTGTGCCCGGGACAACCAGCCTCTGCCCCGCCCTCCAGCGGGTGCAGGTAAGTCCCATGCAGCCCCGGTGATTTGCTCTCTTGCTCTGATTTTGTCAGGGGAAGGAGGGGGCATGGGGTTTCCTCCAACCATTGCAAAAGAATACATGAGGGGCAGTCCTTCCCCTCTGCTTTAAAGGGACACCTTGGGATGCAGTGTAGAGTACAATCTGGTGCAGGCAGCTGCCGACCAATGTACAGCTAGCCCAGAGATACTTCAGAGCTATTGTTACCTACCGCCTGTCCTATCGCTTTCCTGCATCCTATAAATGCAGTGAATACGTCGTTTATCTGGGCAGGCATCCTCGCGACAAAATCCAGGCACCCTCTCGGCACTGTACTACGTGCAGTCCAGCTTGACTAGCCCGAGGTGGTTTGCAATACCCGACCAGCCTTCAAAGGGCACATAGAGATTCTGCGGCGAGCCATCTGCAGCCAGCTCAGAGCCAGGCTTCGCCAGACCGTATCAGCCCGGGGCCAGACAGAGCCATGCAGGCATGTGGCGCTTGAGACATAATGAAAAATAACACTGCCTTGCACACGGCGGCGTTCCACCGACTAGAGGCTGCAGCGGCGCCTCTGAAAACTGTTTCGCACACAGACACTGCAATGATGGAACACCCTTTCCCCTTAGGTGTGCTCGTTGTCTATTGGATGTTTAAATCTTTGGTTAAATTGGCAACTCCCAAACCTTGTTTTGCGTGAAGGTTCTGTATTCCGAAGTTCATTGGTTTTTGATACACTGCACAGACTGCAGGGGTGCTTTATTTTTACGTGTCTGCTTGTCTGTGATCTTGTTTCCAATTAACTGTACCGTAAAGAGCATGTCTAAAAATCCCCATGGTTTAAGACAAAAGGAGACAGGAAACCACCTCATTGGTTCCTCCCAAGAATCTGTGTAGTTATGTTTATATTAGAATCTAACATCATTGATTGCAGTTATCAATTCCCCTTGAATAGTAAATTTTATGTTGTTGGTTAAGGAGTGCAATCCGGCTCTCCTATGTGCTGCGCTTTGTATTACAGTACGTGTCTAGTGATTGTCATTTTTTTGGGTCCTTTGTGAAATGCATATGACAGACTATATGCTTACTTTTAAAGGACCGTTCTAGTGAGTTGCATGCGGTTTAGTTTCATTGCTGTGCACCCTGGTTAGCGAATCACGTGTGAGATAAACACAGTTTGGGAGGGTTTTCCAAGTGGTCTCCATATGTGTGCTAAAGAGGCACATCTTTCTTCCTCTCTAATGGCATACCATTATCGTCCGTTAACTAACTAAACTGTCCACAAACGCGCTGTGTGCTGATGGTCATGTGTGTTTTGATGAACTGTGTAATCCAAGATTCGTTTCTGCACTTCCCCTGACTGTCTGTGGTCTTGCAGTTTTGATAAACTCTGAAATCGTGGGCAACTTCAAACCTTCTTCACAAAGGGAGGTCTGCTGGTTCTGTGTTTACGTTATCTGTGCAGTCCAAGTGCAGCAAACATGCTTCCATTTGAAGGACCTGTCTAGAGACTAATGTTATGGTACTGCTAAGTATCGCAACGCTGTTCCATTAAAGGGTGTGTCAAGAGATTCTCAGATTTTTGACTAAGTTGTGCAAAGTCGGAACCGCCTCCGTATTTCGCCTAAAGGGTCAGTTTGCTGATGTTCACGTGTTAGGGTGTTCTCTGCATGGCACAATACACGTTCACCCTTCCATTTAAATTGTCCATCTCATTATGCTAATTTATTCTCTAAACTATGAAATATACGATCAACACCCCGCCCTATGCTTGCATGACTTGTTTCATTTTTTCAGAGGTTAGCTAAATTGTGCAAGGCGGTAAGCACCCCCATGCTTTGGATTACCGCCACCCGGTAAGCGCTTATTCTATCCAGCGTTTCCCTCACCTCTCAATTGTTCATACGGTGGTGAGAACAACTACAGCTTAAAAATTCTTTTTAGGGAGATCCTTCGCAACTCTAAGAGGTTAGTGCCCTGTGCATCAGACTAATGTTTGTCGTGACTCTGTAAACATAGGTGAATTTGGGATTCATGTGTTGCTGTTCTTTCGTCTAGTGCCACTTTGTACCTGTCGATTGTCTTCCACATACAAGCATGGCCATTGATTGACTTTCCAAGGTATGGCATTTATAGAAGCTGGTGGTTTGTTGACATTATGGTTAAATGTTGAGCTGGCTGGCTAATTTTGTGTTTTGATCTTTATTGTAGAAATGATTGGTCCTGATGAGAACCCCAACATTGGGGGTTTGAAACGCGTCGACCTTTACTAAAAGCGACCGGACTCTTTTGTCAAACTATTAATTGTTTATAATAGATTTTGTTTTCCTTAAAAAACGAATTAAGGTTCTATATATTTAATTGAAAATATTTGTGAACTACGAAAAGGTATTATCATTTATTGTTTTTTTCAGTTGCACTATTGACAAGAGGTTTCATTGTTTTTTGTACAGTTGTATGAATGAAGGATGAATGTTGTAGGTAGGATGTGTGTAAATTGTAAATTGTAAATATGTAAAAAGACCCTGTTGTGTTATGTCTAATGTTTGAATTGTTTATACATGCACATTTAATTTGTGAAATCATTTTCAAATATAAAGTTTAATCAATGAAAACAATAACAATTTTGGACTTGTGACGCAATATGGACCGTTATGCTTGATTCATTAGGTGACCATTACACTACATTTTAAAGGTGATCCAGTACTGGCCCTTGTCTTGTTTTTGGTATATTTTGGCTTAGCCTTACTGGAAACAGCCAGAACCCTGTGTTGTTTCTTCCATTTTAAAGATGTCAGGAGACGTCCATGTGTTTTCAACAAGCACTGCCATCTGTGATGTACCTTCATTGTTCCTTTTAAAGAGTATGTCTTGAAATGTGTTCATGTGCTTCAGCTAAACGCTGCAATAGAAACATCACTTCGCCCCCCCTGTCCTGTCCAGTGATGTATGTTATTAAATGAAAGTGTGCCCTTCATGAACCATAGTCATGCTTCCTTTTGTAGGGCCTGTTTAGGAACCATGCTGCCCATGCATCGAGCATAGACAATCACCCCTTAAAGGGCCTTTATCATGATGTGTAGCTAAATTATGCAACGCAGCAGCCAAGACTCGCCTTCTCTTTAAATGAATTCTCCAGTGTTGTTGAAGTTTTTATTTAAACCGTAGACTGCAGAAACCACACTACCTGAAAGTCTATCAAGTGATGTTTGTCTTTGTGGCAAAATTCAGCTAACCCCTTGCTTCCCAATCAAAGAGCCTTGACTGATGTATATGTTTATCTAACTGAGATTCAGGGAACGGCTCCAGCATTCCCTGTTTGGCGATGCTCATGTATTTCACACGTACGTAGAAGTGTTTTACAATAGGACATAGAAAGAGCCACGAATAAGGCAAACGGTGCACTATAGTTACTTTATTGTTCATTTTTTGGATTAAACTGGAATAGCGTGGATACAGAGGTGCAAATGTAGTACATGAAGGATAAATGTAAATAGGGGAGAGATAGGGATGAAATCTGGAAACCTATTTCAATCAATACTGGAATATCAGATAAACACCACTTTTCCTGTCGCCTCCAGGACACGTAGTTCCAAACGGTTCCTCTAATTTCGGGATTGGTAGCTGAGGTGGGGGGAGGGGGCGTGTGTGGCTCTGGGTGTGTGTGTGTGTGTGGCTCTGGGTGTGTGGGTGTGTGTGTGCCTCTGGGTGTGTGGGTGTGTGTGTGTGGCTCTGGGTGTGTGGGTGTGTGTGGCTCTGGGTGTGTGGGTGTGTGGCTCTGAGTGTGTGTGTGGCTCTGGGTGTGTGTGTGGCTCGGTGTGTGGGTGTGTGTGTAGCTCTGGGTGTGTGGGTGTGTGTGTGGCTCTGGGTGTGGGTGTGTGTGGCTCTTAGTGTGTGGGTGTGTGTGTGGCTCTGGGTGTGTGGGTGTGTGTGTGGCTCTGGGTGTGTGGGTGTGTGTGTGGCTCTGGGTGTTTGGTTGTGTGTGTGGCTCTGGGTGTGTGTGTGGCTCTGGGTGTGTGTGTGGCTCTGGGTGTGTGTGTGTGGTTCTGGGTGTGTGTGTGGCTCTGGGTGTGTGTGTGTGTGTGTGTGTGTGGCTCTGGGTGTGTGTGTGTGGTAGTAATTGCTGTCTGCTGAGCTCGTCCATAGGGTACAATAGGTCTCACATTTGCGAGAGATTAAGCTAATGGCAATGTAAATGACAATGCCATTTATTTATCTGTTTTCAAAACCAACACATAAATACAAAATTTGTCATTTACAATGCCAATAGATCTAACTTTTCCAAAGGCGAAACCATTGCATTGTAAATGCTTGTTCCAACTGTTGACAACAGGGCGGTCAGTGTGTTTCCATTTCTAGTTATTAACCTCTTTGCCACAACCAAGCCTAAATCAATAAATCACGACGTGACCCTATTTTTCTTTGATCTAGGATAAAGACCCAATACGCAGACCTCCAGTGTAAGCATGATTGTCCTGTTGGTGCATGTTGCAAGTGCCATGATAACTTCTTGCCAGTAAGTATGCAGAGAGGTGCAAAACCAGATCATATGTAGGAGGTCTGCATCTGTCTGCAGACAGCACGGGCACGCCTCTGTGTTAATGTGAAAGTATTGGTTTAGTTTGTCCGGGGAGAGGTACGCCCTTTGTGTTATATATGTCTGTATTAGTTTGAACTTAGAATTTCTCGGAACATTAGTGGGGTTAGCTAACAATGTGTCCCATTCTCGGTCCGTCCATTGTTGTCCCCTGTCTGCTTCCAATCGCAATCGATGGGTGGTCATGGGTTTCATTGTGTGGGTAAGTAGCGCCTCAACCAGCCAGTGTACAATGTGTGATCTATTGCCCATAACATGCAAGTATTGCATCAGAAGATGTGTCTCCGGTTCGGTGGCGATATCGCCCTATGTCGTGGAGAGCGATCTTGTGATCGAATTATATAGTATGAATTGACCTGCTGGCAGGTCATAATCAATCGCCAGAGTCTCAAATGGTATCAAAGAGCCCTCTGTATAGAGATCGCCTAATGTACTTAATTCAGCTTCATAACAGTGGGCAAGTGCCCCGTTAGAGGTGCCTGTCTTGCCCATAGGCGTCCTCAGAAGTGGTAGTGATGGGCAAAAGATACAACCCATAGCGGGTTGTATCTTTTGTGCGGTTCAGGCTCCTCTTATAACAACAGTGTGCCGGGGCCAGGTAGGTCTGCAATGGGTGCGTTGATCGAGCAGTAGGGTCAAACAAGTGATATATTTGGGATTGAGACCAAGGTGGCTGCACGGTGGCACGGTAACCCCTTACCTGCAAACCATCTTGTCACCCATTGCCATTGTGCCGCCAATTAGTATAATTGCATATAAGGAACCGCCAAGCCTCCTTTACTGGTAGGGCATATAATTTCCATAGTGCAATGCGGACCGGCCCGTGTTCCAGATGAGATCTCGGCTCAGTTGTTCGAGGTCGCGAAACAATCTGGCAGGAACATAGACCAGGAGATTCGCAAAATAATACAATTTTGGTAGTATTATCATCTTGCTCAGTGTGATTCTGCCCATAACATTTAGAGAGAGTGACTTCCAGAATTGAGTCTGGGCTCCGACTGCAGATATAGCCCTGATCAGGTTTCCCTCTAACACATCCATGGGATTCCGATATATGAAGATGCCCAGATACTGGAATGTAGATGGATATCATCAGAGATAAGAGTTCTTCATACGTATGTTTGTTTTGGCAGTGTAATCACGGAATAGATCCAGGCCCGATTTTGTCCATGTCCCCCGGAGACCCGATACTCTCTCAAAATCCTGAAGTATATCCGCTATGTTAGCAGGAATATCATGTAGGTCCTTTAGGTACAATAGCAAATCACCAGCATACAGTGAGACAGTCAATAAGCCGTCCACAGGTGGATTCCACATTCCACCCCCTCCCTGCGGAATCGTGTTGCCAACGGCTCCATGGCAAGAGAGAACAGGAGCGGGGATAAGTGGCAGCCTTGTCTGATACCTCTATTCACCCATATGGTCCGAACTCTGTGGGGCGTTTGTATAGCGACTGCACCATTGTAAATACTTGTCACCCAGCCCGTACCATCGCAACACCTCGAAGAGGTATGGCCACTCCAAGGAGTCAAAGGCCTTTTCCAGGTCCAAGACCAAGCAGCCAGAGCAGGGTCAAATATCTGCCTCAAAATGGTGCACCCTGAAAAGCCTTCATATGTTAAGCGCTGACTTCTAGTGGGAACAAACCCATTCTGGTCTGTGTGTACCAAATTCCGTACCAGTGGGACCAAGCGTGCAGCTATTATGGATGCTAGGACCTTGTAGTCTGTGTTAAGAATTACCAGTGTCTATATGAGCACAGCTCTTCTGGGTCCCTACCGGCCTTAGGGAGAGAGATCAGAAACGCTTCATTCTGCGTATCAGAAAGGATAGAGTCCTCTATTGCAGTCTCATAGAGCTTCTTGAGTTGGGGTGCCAACACCTCCACGTAGGCCTTGTAAATCTCTGCTGGTAAGCCATCCAGGCCCAGAGTTTTGCCATTTGTCAGTGTGCGTATATTTGCCCTAATTTCCTCCAGTAAAATAGGGTCATTGAGTTCGACTTTTTGCTCAGGTGTGACCTGTGGCCGGGCAATATTTATATGTACCTGCAAATGTCAATCCTGGTGGCTAGGGTATGGGACTTATATAATGTGGTATTGTGCGTTATGAACTCCTGATGTATGTCTTGTTGTAAATAACCTATTTCACCCTGCATAGACCGGAGAGAAGTGACTGGCGATGTAATATCATCTTGGCGGATCAACCAGGCTAAGAGCCTGCCGGCCTTGTCACCTGAGTGGTGCGTGTGCGCTGAGTGCGCTGCATAATTAAGGCAACGGAGCCTTTCTTGCAAGCGTGCATGTTCCTTCATACTTTGAGTAAACCTCCCATGTGATCCCTCTACCGCCTCTGTTTCAATGGACACCAATTTCCTTTCTACTGCAGTGAGGTCTATCTCCACCTGTTTGCGAATGCCGGCCTGCGTGCTGAGGCAGTGTCCTCTAGTAACTACCTTGAAGCCGTCCCATTCTATCAATGGTGAAGAGGCAGTGTTTGTGTTGTCCTCAAAATATTGTGCAGCGGCTGTCTCCAATGACTCCCGAAATGCCTCGTCTAATAGCATGTCTGGCTGTAGGCGCCATCTCGGAACCGGTGACATGCTACAGATCCACTCTAGCTGCTATGTATATGGGTTATGGTCTGAATGGGTTCCCCCAAGATATTGTGGGTTGGCTACAGCTGTTAAAAGGTCATCAGACACCATTATTCGGTCAAGGCAGACGTTTCGATTTCTATGCCTCCATGCATCTATTAAGTGGCAATGTGTAGGCCAGCTATTTAGCACCTTCATGGCAGTATGTGTGGGCGCCCTGGGGGGAGGAGCAAAGGAACGATCCAGGGAGTCATCAAGAACACTGTTATAGTCCCCCCCACTATCATCGGGACCCCATGCCAGATAGGCAGTTTCCTCAACAGTGCTCAATGTAGCCTGAACAATGTTCGGTGCGTATATGGATGTGATGACTATGGGTTGAGTATCTAATTTCCCCCTTACGATAACATACCAGCCTTCTGTGTCAATGAGTGAATCCTCTATGTGAAATGGTATGCCTGGTTTAACCCAAAGTAAAGCTCCCCTAGCATATGCTGAGTAGCCCGTAGGGTGTAACTGTCCTCTCCATCTTCTTTGCAATTGTTTCACTTCAGACCCGGGCAGGTGTGTCTTTTGGAGAAGGGCAATCTACACATGGTGCAGTTTAAGATATGAGTAAATGAGGTATCTACGGGACATGCTGTGGATGCCTCTCACATTCCATGTGCATATTGTGATCTGTGCCATGGTATCATATCGTAGATCAGAATGTATGCCCTGGATGACCTTATTACTGTATTAATCCGCATGACACTTATCTGAGGTGAGAGCTGTTGTGGGATGACTGTGTATCTACTACTCAGTGTGCTTCGGCCCAGCACGTGACACTATTTGGCAAAAGCACAATAAACTAGAACTAACAATACTTAAAGGGCGAAAATGCAACTTTCAGTCGTCCAAACAAAAAATGAAATTGACATTCTGTCAATGACAAGGGGGTTTTCCGTGCAAGCAGAGTGTACATACGATACAATATGTGCTTTACCGCGGTGGTTCCCAGTCCCCCAAGTAAGAGAGCATGAGTCAGGATCTTATACCAGTCTATATAGGCTGGTTCCATAGGGGAGATCATATAACATATGGCGCGAGCCCAATCTTTCACTAGCTCCACCTTCCTCCCCACCCCCAAAAACAATATACTATATAAGCATACATGTACATTACAGCAGCTCAGCATTGTGGTGCATCAATAATATGTACTTATTATACTTGCTTATGCGGCAGTGTGGTCTGGACGGCACTTATCTAGGGTTCTACACCATGTAGTAAGCATTGTCATCTGCAGTATGGGGAGGGACCACTGGCAGTTCATCTGATTTCTGTGAGTACGGGACTCCGTCTGATAGTTTTCCCTCGCTTTCTTGTCCTTGCATGCTGGATACGGAAGACGTTTCCCCTTGCGTCCATCCAATTTCCGGTGCCGCTTGGAGGGCATTGCGTTGCTCCTGTAACGTCTGCTCTTGGTTAGGGCCAAGGTTTTGGGATGCTCAAATTGTTCTGCGCCTCTTCCCCTTCCTGCAGTGTCCAAGAGAGCTGTCAGTGCGCATGCCATTTGCTCCCTTCGTCGAACAGCATCTCTTACGGAGCCTTACATGTTCAGCCTGTCCCCTACTGCCTCTGGAGTATCGAAGAAGTGATTCTTGACACTTGTTACCACCCTCAGGCAGGCTGGGAACAACAGGGAATATTTAAGATCTTGTTGCCAGAGTCTCCTCTTGACTGCCATGAAAGAGTATCTCTGCCTCTGCACCTGCATCGTGAAATCAGGGAAAAGCATGATTTTGTGGTTGTCCACATGTATGTCTTGTAATTTCCTGGTCTCCTGGAGAATGACATATCTATCCCTGTAGTTCAGCAAATGTATCAAGGATTGGACCCTGGAGGTGGAGGTCTGGCCGGTACTCTGTGGGCTTGTTTAATGACGAAATGGGGGGTGAGTGTCCCCTCCGGGAGCAGATTGAGAAGCCAGGATTCAGCATAAGCTACTGCGTCTCTACCCTCCGTGTCCTCCGGGAGGCCTAACACATGCACATGTTGTGCCTCGATCTTCCTCAGCGTCCTCAGTTCTTCTTTCCAGGAACGACACCTGGGCAGCGAGGTCCTTAATCCACTTCTCTGCCGATGCTATCTGTGCAGAGTTCTCCGTTATGGTGGCCTCCACTACAGATGTTCTATCTGTAAGTTTGCGATGGTCCCCATGAAGGAGATTCAAATCAATGGCCACCTTGTCTATCTTGCTTTTAAGAGAATTACGGGTCTGTTTCATAGTTTCACCTAACTTTTCCTCCGCTGCCAACACAGCATTCAATTTGCTGGACGTTGGATCAGATGGCTCTTCCCCAGCACCAGTCCCCGTTCTACCTCTGTGCGACTTAGGGTCAAGGTGAGCTATTTAGCAGCAGCTTTTCCAATCCAGAGATACAAAGTGGGTCAAGGGAGACCACCATCCGGTTCCTCTAGGTCAAAAGAAGGGTGTGGGGGAGGGCCAGCCGGTGCACTATAATATGTATTTAAGTGTAATCCTGCGTCATCGGAGCATCAGATCTTACCCAGGGTTCCAAGTGCAATTGGTCCCCCAACTCCAGCCTTCACAGGGGTCCTTGCAAAGCACCTGGCCTACTCCGTATTATCAGGGCATCAAATACCAGGCACAGAATTTCGAATCTAGGTATAGGTGAAATGGCACCCTTGGGCTCCAGGCTATATGGCTACCATATGGCTACCATTGTATGTCCAGGACGTTCTTCACTTCCTTGCACAATGTGTTCAGCTGGGTGTCGGTTGCTGCATTACATCTGGTGCAACTTAACTACAATCGGGCATTCGCCAGATCTCCGGTGTTGACCTGTTCACTTCTGGGGTCTAGACGCGCTATAAAAATTCACCGCCGGGCCTCAGGTTGTGTTCCTGCCATATTTGTCCCTATTGCGCACTTCATTGTCTTGTCGGACATTGATTGCCCAAGCTCCCACTGTGGCCCCCTGTAATTATCGGGGACTCACCTGTTGCCAATATGTCTCCGGTAGTGCCACACATGTGTATCCGGGTCTAGGCAGTTTTTTAATGAATTAGTGCCAGTCACCGGACTGCCTGCAGGCCATGATGGATCCTGCACTCATTTTAAATTTCTCCTCCCTTCGGCGGATCTCCAGCTGTGCCCTTACTTGCCGGTTGTGCTGCTGCGACTCCGGTTTCTGCCAGCCCCCTTCCGGCCTCCACAGCAGCCAGAAGGAGTCTTATGTCGAAGTGCGCCACTCCTTGCTGCATTAAACTGTCTTTTAATGGTGAGCTTACTGTCCAGGATGATGCCAAGGTTGTGGGCGTGGTTGGTAAGAGTGGGTGAGAGTCCTATTTCGGCAGGCCACCAGGCATTGTTCCATGGGGCAGACATGTTCCCAGAGATCGACACTTCTGCCTCGTCTGTGTTGAGTCTCAGACAGTTGTCTTTCATCCATTCAGCGATGCCCGTCATGCATCTGTGGAAGTTAATCAGCATGGCGGATGGGTCTTCTGATAGCAAGAGGATGAGCTGGGTGTCATGAGCATAGGATATGGTTTATCAATGAGATCTGGTGACGTTGGCCAAGGGAGTGAAGTAGGTGATGAACAGAGTAGGATTGAGGAGCGAACCTTGGGGGGCACCACCAATGCGGTTCTTGGGTTTCAAGGCGAAGGCAGGTAGGAAGACTTTCTGGGTTCTTCCTGTCAGGAAGGAGGCAATCAATTTGAGGGC
Source organism: Lissotriton helveticus (assembly GCF_964261635.1). Classification (NCBI taxonomy): domain Eukaryota; kingdom Metazoa; phylum Chordata; class Amphibia; order Caudata; family Salamandridae; genus Lissotriton; species Lissotriton helveticus. The sequence goes on along the minus strand of NC_136069.1, from coordinate 137,274,429 downwards.
ATCTCCTTGGATTTCAATGCGGTGAAATCTCTTGATCAGGATGCGGTGTGATACTGTATCAAATGCTGCTGAGAGGTTTAGGAGGATTAGGGCTTCCAATTTTCCCTGGTTAAGGACGGATCTTATGTCGTTTGTGGCTGCCATCAGGGCTGTTTTGGTGCTGTGGTTTGTGCTAAATGAGAATTGAGAAGTGTCCAGAAGATTGTTGTTCTCTAGGTATTCTGTGAGTTGGCAGTTAATGGCCTTCTCATGGCTTTGGTGGGAAAGGGAAGCAGAGAAATGGGGCAGGAGTTCTTGAGTTCGTTGGGGTTGGCAGATGGTTTTTAAAGTAAGGGTTTGACTTCTGCGTGTTTCCATTCTTCTGGGAAAGTGGCCATGGGGATGGATGCGTTGAAAATGACAGTGAGCTCACTGCTGATTATCTTGCTCCCAAGGTTCAAAATGAGGTGGGGACAGGGGTCCGTGGGCACTCCTGAGTGAACGGAGTGAATGACGGCAGTGGTGTCTTGTGTGGTGAGCTGGTCTCAGGTATTGAGCAGGTGGTCATGTTTTTAGGTCTCGTGACCTATCAATGCGCATGCGCATTGAGAGAAGCGAGACTATAGGGTTTTAAACAAAGTTTAACTAACTGTGGCGATTTGGTGCTGTGCCCGTGCGCTTTTAGGTCAATGCGCAAGCGCATTGACCTAAAATGCGCGTGCACATCATCAAATCGCCATCTGTTCCCAAAGCCACACTCCTCCCACCCCCCCGCTCCGCCCCCTCCCCTGCATGCCGTGTCGCATTTCTCCTCCCCCCTCCCCACAGTAATGCCCTCCGTCTTGGCTTACTCGCTGCCTCCTCTCGCTCTCCTTAATCCGCTCTCCCTCCTCCCACACCCCCGCTCCGCCCCCTCCCCTGCCTGCTGTGTCGCATTTCTCCTCCCCCCTCCCCACAGCAATGCCCTCTGTCTTCGCTCGCTGTTCTTTTAAAAACTACTCGCTGCCTCCTCCCACTCTCCTTAATCCGCTCTCCTTAATCCACCCTCCCACTTCTTTTTTAAGGATTAGTGCCCTGAATGAAAGAGCTTTTAATCCTACTACTGCAAAATGGAACTTGTTACTAAAGCCAACTTTTTTCTCAGAACCTTGAATTTCTTCCCTGTTCAAATTTCTTTCTTCCTTCTTCTAGCCGCTTCTTGTCCTCGGCTTTATTTTATTCCCGAACCAAGTGCCAACTGACTGGTAATGCACCGCATAGACTGGTTATCATTCAGTCAGCATGCAGCACCCTGCGCACAGACTACGTCACTGTTGTTAATACCAGCCAATGAAACGAGCGGCGTGCTGAACACGTCATGCCGCTCTGAGCACAGGTTGGTTACTGTTCGACGTGCGTCCAGCGCGCCTGTGCAGCAGCCATATCCATTACAACCTGACAGTCCACATACCAGTGCGGGTGTGCAAACACGCATACACCTTCCTGCAAACGGCTCTGCCGTCAGAGCTGTCGCATCCTTTCCTGCTCTCTCGGGTGCTGAGCTCTGGTTCGGCGCCGCACAGCTGCCTGCTGCTGTTGTCTTTTGAAGTGTGTTACTTGTGCGCCTCTGCGCCTGCCCCTGAAGGATTCACTTACTGTCCAAAGCACATGGGGTACAGGAGCTCTCCTTAATCCACCCTCCCGCTTTCCTTTGTTTCTAAATCCCCCTCACTCCTTCCTTCCTGTTTCTAACCCACCCCGTTTCTCTCACCTCTCATCACGCTCTCTATTGTGTTTTCCACCCTACCCGCTCGTGTCAAAACCCCTGCGCTGTTTTTGGACAGCTTGTTTTGCTTGCATGCATGGGCACTACGATGGCCCCTGGAGGTGCCAACGATTGCCTCCCCCAAAAACCAACCCCTGTGCTGTCTTGGGCCATTTTCATCCATATCGTTGAGAGGAATTTGCTGCGATTGTATGGGCATCTTTTCAAAGCTTGCTTCTATTTCCCCAACTGGACATATAGAAACCCAGATTTGTATTTTCTCATGTGATCTGTAAATGCTACTTGCTTGATGCATGTCTCTCTTTGCTAGAGCCGACTGGTAGTGGCGTGAAGCAAAATTGTGCCTACTCTCCACATGACATGGGTACGTACGTTGACAACCTCACAAACTTTTGAGGGCCAGGTCCCTGAGCAGAGCAGGGGTTCAGAAGCGCAGATGGGTGTGAGATATGGGCCCATCCTTCTGTCCCCTGCTGCACTCTCAGGCTCCCTGTCCCTGCATCTCACCCTTGCTTCACTCTTGGGCTCCCTCTCCGTGCTTCTCTTCCTTGCTGCACTCTCTGCTCCCTCTCTGTGCTCTCTCCCCTGCTGCACTCTCGTGCTCTCTAGAGATGTGGCCTAACGACCAGAGCTGCCATCTAAGTCACGTAAATACAAAACATGTTACATTCCAAATGCTATAGGTGTCACATTCGCGAAAGTTATAACTATTGGCATTTAAAATGACAAAGCTATCCATTTAGCTATTTTAAAAACCAACACCTAAATAAAATATTTGTCATTTACAAGACCAATAGCTCCAACTTTTCTAATGCGAGACCTATTGCATTTCCAATGCTTGTTTATTCATGGCGGCGAGAAGTCTGAGGCTGCCAGTGGTGGCAGGTTGGGGTTCGAAGTTTCTGTAGATGGTAGAGATCTTGTCATGGAAGAAGTCTGCCAGGGTGTCGCAGAGTTCCTGTGAAGGGGTGGTGATATTTTCAGTGGCTGAGGGGTTGGAGAACTCAGTGACGATGTTGCAGAGTTCCTTGTTATGGTTGGAACTTGCTTCTATCCGGTCAGCAAGGGCACTCCTTTTTGCCTCTTTCAGGGTTGGTGGTATTGGTTGAGGATGTATTGAATTTGGCTCTGTCTGTAGGACCCTTGCTAGTGCACCATTTTCTTTCGCTTCTGGCACATATGCACATAAATAACATCATAGGCACCAGCAATACACCCCTCCACCCACCCTCCCCCTTAAAATCTATGTACTTCATGAATAGCAACAATAGAAACCTTCCTCACATACACAGAACAGTAACAGCAGAGCCAGCAGCAATGCACAAATTCTCTTTCTTCCTGTCCCTTTCTTACACAAATGCATACACAGAGTACGAATCATGTGTTGTAGCAGTTAAACCTTTCGGCCAAATTTATTAAAGAGTTACGTAGCCCTTGCGCCACAGTGCGGGGCGCAAGTGAAACGCACATCTTAAGTTAAATTTAAGAACGCAAGGCCACCTTGTGTGGCTCTGAGTGGCTTGATAGATCTAGAGTAACGCAACCCAGCACAAATCGCTGAGTTATGTTACTGTGCCCCAGGTAGGCACGCCATGGGTGGAGTGTGGTTGTTCGTCGCACCACCCATAGATTTTGGCACATTCCCAGATTCACCATTACTGGTAGACCTGGGAATGCATCAAAATAATGTGCATCCCTGGGGGAGGCGTAACGAGTAGAAATGTCTTTATTTCTACTTGTGTTTTCCTCCTTCTATGTGTGCTGTAGAATGTGCAGCACACATAGAAAGAGAAATATGCCTTAGGGGACAGTTTTTTGTGCCAGAAGGTGTCCCTTCCTGCACAAAAACAATCCTGCTTACAATGCAGGCACCCTTGCACCAGAGTGAAAGGATGCATGGGTGGGTGCTAGGCAGCACAGTGTGCGCAAGTGTAGGGAAAAGATGGACAGGAATGCACTGTATAATGTTAAATATGGTGCATTCCTGCCAATTCCCCATCACGAAGTGCAGCGCAGTAAGGTGGCTTGCTGCGCTGAGTGATTTGCTGATAAAAATGCCCCTGAGTGTTATATGTCTCTAAATGTGCATGTGACAGTGCATTTGACTATCTTGTGTGACAGTGTGTGTGTGTGACTGAGTTCGTACAATTGAGGGTGAATGTGAGATGAGTCTCTTGTTGAATGTCATCATGTAATGGTTAGTGTATGTATACATGTTGCATGGGGGCGTTAATTTCTTCACGTTTAGATTGAAATTATCTCTAACACTTCACTTATCGCATTATTACAGTTCACTTTCTATTTGTCTGCTGTTAACACAATAAAGGATTATATGCAGGTGTGAACTGCCCATGATTATAATGCACCCCCTCAAATGAAAGAGCAAAATCATGCTCTGATACAACCAAACAACATGCTCTCTATTCTCCAGGAAAGCTCCTGGCTAACTGAGGGCAACATCCTCCACACCCAGGTGTTCCAGCCTTTTTAACAAGATACAGTGGTCCACCGTGTCAAATGCTGCAGATAAATCCAACAGCTCTAAGGCCACATTAAGACTGGCATCTAGACTCAGGTTAAACACTTCCTTGCTTTCTAGCAATGCTGTGTCAGTGCTATGTCGAGTGCAAAAGCCCGACCGGGATGGATGTAACAGATTATTGTTAACAAGAAAAATGTTGAGAAAAGACAGGAATGCAGTGTATAATGTTAAATATGGAGCATTCCTGCCCTTTCCCTATCACGAAGTGCAGCACAGTAAGGTGGCTTGCTGCGCTGCATGATTTGCTGATAAATATGCCCCTGCGTGTTTATATGTCTCAAAATGTGCGTGTGACAGTGTATTTGACTATCTTGTGTGACAGTGTGTGTGTGACTGAGTTCGTACTATTGAGAGTGAATATGAGATTAGTCTCTTGTTGAATGCCATCATGTAATGGTGAGTTTATGTATACATGTTGCATTGGGACGATAGTCAAGGACCAGCACTGAGACTGTGCCACCCTATCATTGCCTTTAGTCCTAGCAGTTTCCCTGGATCTATTTTTTACTTTTGGCACAGTTTGTGGGACTTCTAATCCCTAGTACACAATGAAGAAGAAGATAATGCAGATATGAATTTTATATTAAATTCCACAATTATTGTATAAATGTTTAAATTGTCCAATAAATGTAAACATATGCAGAAGGTGCTACTGGGACTTTATTAACTGAAACACAATCAATAGCTTCAACCCACGAGATGTGTATTGACATAGAGCTGTTGTCCGGGCAAAAAGCTGTTCGGGCAAAAAGCTGTTCTGATCCTTATGAATAATTTGAGGTAGTAACTCGGTCAGCCTAGCAATGAATTCAACCAGAATTTTATAATTGGTGTTGAGGAGCATTATAGGTTTATAAGAGTTCGAATTGACAGGATCCCTCCCTTCTCAACAAATTTTCTCTCTCAAAAACGATGGGTGAAATGCTGCAGCCAGATAAAATATGATTGAAAAGTTGTGTCATTGGGGCTTTCAACTGTTCAACAAATATCTGCCCCCTTTCCTCTTGTTTCTCCCCAGTCCCACTGAACTTAGGAGATAAGGTCTATCAGCGCTGGGATACCTCATGGTGACTACGCGCTCTATAAAAATAAATAATAATAATAATAATATCTGCTTTTATTTTTATATATGTAAAAAAAGCATTTGACGTGGTCCATTTGTTGTTTTTGTTCGTAGCATTAAGAAAAATGTGGCTTCTGACTCGGCTGATAGACACCACAAGTAGTCTGTAAAAGTGCAAATGCCTCTTTGATACTCAATGGGACAGTATGGACAGATTTCAATTTTCCAGGGCACCATGCAAGGGTCCCCTTCATGACCCTTGTTATTTGCTCTATATATCGAGCCTCTGGCAATGGCCATAACAGCCTCCTAAATGATAGAGGCAATCGGCCCAGGTTCGTCAAAACGTATGCTTTTGTGGGTGATTTTTTAGTATACACTTCAAAGACTCAATCAATTAAGGCACTGTTTGAAACAATTGGTAACTTTTCTGAATTAGGAAAATATAAAATCAATACATCGAAAACTATGCCCCCCTTATTCAATTTCTCGTCAGAAATTTTTTCCTGGGATTTGGCCACTGACTATAACAACAGTCCCAAGATATATTTGGGAATCTGGTTTTCTCAAGAGTTATATGATCTTTATTGCTTAAACAGCTAGCCACTAATCTCCAATAGTCCATCACTTTTAAATAGCTGGAGCCATCTGCCCATTTCCATAGTTGGTAGATATGAATTGATTAAAATGAAGATACTGCCGCCAGTTGCCTTCCAGCTCTCTTTACTCCTGAAAAAGAAAATAAGAAATAGAAAGGTTATTTATTTAATTTCTTTGCACCAAACAAACTCCCTGTATATGGGTTGAGAAACTTGGAATAGTTAAGAGAAAGGGGGATTAGTGGTCCCTAATTTGTTTTATCATTATCAAGCTAACTTTCTAATTCCTTTATCTAGGCTGTTTAAGCTAGGAGCTGGAGCGTTTCATAATTTCTTTTCTCCATAACATGTTGGATCTATTTTGTTATCCTCCTGTTAAACTGCAATGAGTTTGCAACCCCAAATTGGTACGATATCGAATTTCGAGGACATGTGGTGCGCATCTTATAAAACTATATCATTTGTTATCAATTCAAGGATTCATGCTCAAACAACAGTAGATGCCATACTCCCAGGAATGTCAAAAAGGGAACTCCATCATTTGGAGCTGGTAGGCTTGTCAAAGTAGGCTGCTGGATCATTAATGGTAACCTCATCACCCGAGATGTCTTATAGCAGTAATGGAAGGTCAAGGAGGGTGGTACCAATTTGTACTCAGTCAGGTGCTAAGCGCTTTGAAAAATATAGATTTGCAAGGATTAGAAAGATCTAGAGTAATGGTCGACCACATTTTTAGGAATTTCTCCTTTGTGTGCAAATTTAGTTATTGGGTTTCTAACCTCCACACTAAAAAAGCTACAAAGTTGATACATATGAATTAATAGGTAGAAAGTGGAAAATGGAAACGGCTTCTCAGATTAGCCTTCAAGATTGGGAGAAGATTAGCCAATTTAATGCTACGCCTCTACAAGGATGAATTTTAAACATATTCAATTATTTACACAATGGCAGGTATACTTTACACCGACGTTTCTAGATACAAGGAATTCAAAGATTCCATCCACCTGCCCAAGATGTAGTGAGACGTGCAGCTGGCTGCTGTACATGATTTGGATATGTAAAATACTGCAGGCCTATTGGGAAAGTGTCTTAGCAGTAACTTACAGTTCCCTACCCGAGGTATTTTAATGGGAGGCACAAAACATCTAGGGCTACTTTCAAAGTGGACAAAGAGGGCTTGGTTCATCACCATTTTGATTGCAATGTCTGTCATTGCAGCCTATTGGCAATCAGTTGCTCCTCTGTTTTTCAATCAATGGAAGGATAAACTGGATATTGTTTACAAAAAAGCGAAAAGTTATGCCAAACATGATGGTACACTGTGTACATTCTATAGGGGGGTTTCTTGCTCAACTGGTGATAGATGTGGTAGCCTCTTGTGCATGATCTGAGAGAGTGCTTGTGGCTCTTTTTATAGCTGACTTTTTTTATCCATGTTATTGGAGCATTTTGGAGGTTTCTTTTTTCCACTTTTCATTACATCTGACAAACTCTCCTAGGGTTAACCTGGGTCTGGCATGTATCTGTTCTGTGAAAACTATGATATAAGATGGAATACTTAATGTTATGACGTTGAATGAAGCTTTATCTTATATTGGTTCAGTCACGATTTTGATAAAATAATTTAAGACAAAAAAGGCAAAAAAAAGGTGTTACAGACATAGACGTGAAGCGGGCAGTGCTCAAGAGAAAGGAAACGTAGCAATAGCATGATAAAACCACTCAGATAACACAGTGGCTATAAGATACAATTATTATGACAAAAATGTACTGCAGTGCAATGTGATATTCGTGGCAGTCCAAAGTTCCTGACGTCAATGTTTCGACCCCCACTGATAATTTGAACGGGGTCATCATCAGAACGTTGTAGGAGACAACTGAGTCTGTGGCAACCTTAAAAAGGCAAAATGAAAAGGATGTGTGGTAATTATAAAAGGGGGGATGGGCACTGAAGCCACTCATTAGGGCGTGGTCCAGTAACCAAATATACATTTTTGAAGGAAAAAGACATCCTTGTGCTATGGTTGAATCATGGGAAAACACTCTCTGTCTAAAGCGGACTAAATAAAAAGCAAACTCGTAAAACACTGGGACTGGAAAAGTTCACATAAATAATTGCATATAATAGAATCAGAAGGTTCAACTGCTCACCTTCGTAAAGGTGCAGTGCAAATTCATTGCTGCCCTCGGCCAGCTGATGAGTTCCACTCTGTACAGAGCACAATCTTGACTTCGGGATTAAAGGTCAATGCGATTAAAGCCCTGTTGCTTCGTGAAAGTCATTTGGTCGCCCACTGACTTGAGCAAGTAAATCAATAGTGGATCTGGAATGAAAAATAAAAGGAGGCCAATGAAATCACTGAAACCAAGGGGGCAAAATGACAGAGGGAAAGAGGAAGCCTATTGGCTCAACTGCTTACCTGCACACAGGTACATGCTGCGCAAACACGTTGCTTTCTTTTCTGACAAGTGAAGCCCACCCTATGTAGTGCACAGCCTTCGCTGTCAAAGAAAAAGTGTTTTGCAACTAAACACCTAGGTAAAAAGGCAACAGAAGCTTGTGGGGATGTGTGGGTTGAGGGGAGATCGAGATGGTAAGGGAGCTAAGGAGCGGGGGAGAGAAATTAAAAGAAACACTTTGGGCCTGATTTCGATGCGGTTCGGACCGCAACCAACAGCTTGGTCGGCAGAAAGGCCTCATAACTCCATAAGGACAGCTTTTCCGCCGTCAGGATTGTGATGTCAGTTTCTGACTGCCTTTCCTTGTCGGCCTGTCCGACATGGAAAGGCTGTCTGAAACCAACATTGGGGTCCTTAGTAGGGCCCCCTTCCCACCTGGCCCTCTGCATCTGGTGCCTGCCACATGTGTGCAGGGATCTTCACAAACTCCCATTTCTCAATGGGAGCTTGTACTGCCAGCGGTTTCCGCCTGGAATGTATGATGTTACAACGCATAAATGAACAACTCATGTTTTTACAACACAGTTTTTACATCGCAACATCCTTTACAACGCACTCCATTACATCGCATGACACCACTTCGCATTTTTAGAAACTACCTTTTCCATTACATCGCATTATGAACCAGATGTAGGAAGACTAATTCCGGTCGGTAACGGCCGAAATTTAGGCCATTGCTGACCGGAATTAAGCTTTTCAGATGTAGGTCGCCAAATAGTAGGATTCGGTAATTTACCGAATCGGTAATTTAAAGAATAGGTAAATTACCGAATTTTTAACATACTGATTCGGTAAATTACCGAATCCTTAATGTAGAGAGCACTCAAGTCTGTGCTTTTTAGGTCTCGGCCTGTGTAGGCTGGGCTTGCGCAGTCTCGCCGGCGAGATCTTATGTTTCTTAGTGTGGGGCTTGAACCCGCCCCTCTTCTCCATTGGCTGGCTTCCTAAACGGAGGCCAGTCATTGGAGCAGACGGGCGTTGTCCATTTAAGCCCCGTTTTTTTTCGGATTGAGGGGAGTTTTTTTAGGTTCTTTCTCTCCTCTTCCCATTGGCTGGAATTTTACATTCCAGCCAATGGGAAGAGGAGAGAAAGAAATTTTTTTTACATCCATTGGCTGGAATTTTACATTCCAGCCAATGGGAAGAGGAGAGAATGAAAAAAATGCCCCCCAGTCCGAAAATGACGGGGAGTTTCTCCGAGGCATTTCTTCTTGACCTCGGAGAAACATGGTGGTGTGGAGCGCTCCTCTCTTGTGTATTCTCTTTTTGTGGAACTTTCCTGTCCCCTTTAGGTGTCCATGTGCGCTCGTGGTCTTCTTCGATTCTGACGGATTCTCAGATTGGTCAACATGCATTGCGCAATAGGGACAATTTTATCTGCATATCGATCATTTCTAGTAAGGAGGGGCGAGAAGCATACCAAACTGCTAAGATCCCAGAGGGACATCTCCGTTTTAACAAATGTATTCAAATGTAGTAGAGAAAATGTTCGATAATTTAGTTACAAAAAATTGTACTTGTATTTCTTTGAGTATATATAATTACTAAGCTTACTAATACAAATGTAGTAAACAATTATTTATCGTAATTTTAAATAACCCACAAGGTACTTTATATGCTCATAAACATATTTGAAATCACTTTCAGCGTTAATATCGCAAGGAGACACACATTTCAATATGGCCGCTCTATCAACAGCGAAGCGGTTACGTACTAATAGTCCTTTTAGTTTAGTCTCTCAACTATATCCTTGGCATTAGTAGTCCCTTTTTAATTTCCTTGCTAGGGCCGTGTGGTTTACGCTGAGCTGTGCGTGAGCCGTAGCTCCATCAACAGCATACCCCAGCCTCTCACTTAAGCGGGATCCTGTAGTAGTGGAGGATGAGTAGCGCCAAGCGGAAAGAGGAGCAGGCCGCGGCCAATGGCGGTACCAAGTTGTCCCCGTGGAGCAAGGCCTTAAACAACGATGCTGCCGGGGAGGACAAGGTGCTGCTCTGTCTCGGGGTTTAGGATGTAGTAAGACGAAAAGTAGGCGAAGGAAACCCGCATATACGATGTTGGGGCGTGGAGGTAGTCATGGACAAACTGCACAGTGTTTTTCTTTTGGGTCTTGGGGTGTGCCGGTTGTGGGGATGTGGAGATTGTGCTGTAGGTGAGGATCCTGTTCTCCAGTGGAGTAGGCAAAGTTACAGCGCTTAACGGGGAAGTTGATCCTCGAATGTGAAAAAGATGGTGACAACCCCTGACAAGGCAAAGCCAATAGGTCTCATCTATGCAAGAGCTATTGGCTTTGCCAAAATGTTTTAGTCATGTTACACACCAGCGTGGGTGCTGGTCAGTATAGCTAAAAGTTAGTGGTGTGGAGTTGTGGTTCTGAAATTCTAAAACCTGTCTGCATTTTATTCTTGCCCTTACGTAGGCCAGTGCTGTGGGCCCAACGAACAAGTGGCTTTTCGTGCATATATTAATTTGGGTTTCTCTGTCTCTGAATGAACTGCAAAGAGTAACCCTTTTCACCTGGAACTGACCTTTTGTAAAACTAGTTTCGCTAGCTGATGGTTGTCTAAGTTTTTCAATTACTGATTAGGACCTTGTTAACCCCTTAAGTGCTGCCGTCGGCCAACGGTCGTCACGGGCACTACCTCCCCAGTGCTGCGTGCGACCGCTGGACGTCCAGTTCAGCACCGGATAATGGACAGCGCAGCACTGGGGAGGTTTGTTTACTAGCTCCCAAGTGGTTAACCATTAAGTTTCCTTGCGCATGTGTTATCTTAAACAACATCTAAATGTTTTCTTTCCTTAAAGACTTTCTTTTCTGAAACTTGGGTTTTTGCTATGTGTCGTGACTGCCATCTAGTGTTACTTTTTATGTAGGCTTCAGAAGTTAGTTTGTGAGCCAAGCAGTCTGACTTGTTGTGAATCACATATACACATTAACCAGGGATTTCTTTGTGCGCTGGAGTTAATTTTAGAAGCTGGCCTTTCACCTAGGAATTGACCCTGCCAAGCCAATTTCCCTGCAAGATCGTTATTTACTTTTTCCAATTACTATTCAAGACATTTGTTAACTTTTAAATTTCTTTACGTCTCTGTTAATCTTGCACATTATCTGAAACTACTTTTCTTTATTTTTTCCTTCATTTCATGGGTTACGCTTTCAATTAAAGGTTAGATTAATATTTTAGATATGCCTAAATATTAACTTGTGGGTTGGGACACTGTAAATTGAGCTTTACTGTATGATGCGGTGTGATGTCATGTACTTTCTATTGGTTGAATTTTGGTGCAGGGGAGTGCATTTTAAATGTACCTTTTTGTGTATAAATAGGGATGTCTCGCCTTAGTAAAATTGAGCAGTTTCTTGAGTTGTACATCGTGCTGTATTACTGAGATTTCTGCTACTAGCTGCAGCTAATAAATTTGATCTCTGACGCCACCTAGAAGTATTCTGTGTCTCTGTATACCAAGGCAAGGGAACCTAGAGGACTCTGGGCGTGTCCCTGACGCCGCTGGGTACTTGAAAACCCGGTTCTTCAGTTGGCGCGACCAACGCGGGCCGACTTCAGTGGTACCGGTCCAAGCCCGAAGTTTGCGAGGAGCCACGTGAGGAAATTCTGGAGGAGGGCCCCCACTTCATCGACCCCTGCATGTCGGCGTGGACCAAAGGACTTTTCTGCGAGGCTTCCCGCTTTCCAACGGCTGCGAAGGACTGCTGCCCTGACTGTCGCCTTGTCTTGGACCCTCCGATTGATGTCTGTAAAGCGAGACGGTAGACGGTCTTCTGGTGGCGTGACAGATATTTAGTTAAGTATAAGTGGGTCGCTCCCACGACTTTGTTTGGTGCCTTGGTTTTGATTTGGCTGCTGCAGTATCCAAAGCCAAAGGGCTTGTATATTTACAAAGTATATCATTTTTTTTTATTCCCTTTGAAGTTTGAAACCAGACTAGTGAGCAAGATGCCTAGTTTTGGTAAAATTGATAATTGGTTTGTTTGTGGTAGTAACTGGGATTCCCGATTGGAGGATTCATGTCCGATACCTCCGGTTGGAACTCCGACTTATGAATTGTACTCAAAACATGGAGTAGGCCCTATTACTTATAATGAAGTATGGGTCCGCTACACTAAAAAACATGGTGTTTTGCAATGGCCCACACATGGTAGTTTTGAAACAGAGATTTTAGACAATCTAGAAGTTAAGCTATTTAAGAAGAAAGCCCGGCCGGCAATGTTTGACTCTTTCCGCCTTTGGCGTAAGGAAGCCAAACAGAGAGAAATTAAGCAAGCAAAAACAGATAGGAAAGATAAAAATATGTCAGTACTACAAGCTGCTAGACAGTTTAAGGAAGATGGAGAAGAGCGTGCGAGTGAAGTCTTAGATAGACAGCGTTGCATGGCCATAGATAAATGTTATCCGGCCTTGCCGTCTTCTCCCCCGAAAGTGATGGAAGACCCTGAAAAAGATCCTTTGATCTCTCATTTACTGAGATTGCCTCCTCCCTATGTGCAGGGTGCTACTGCGCCTCTTTTACCCCCGGTTGTTTCACCCTTTGTTGTTCAACCTCCTGCTGTTGTTCAGCCACCCGGTGCTCCACAGATGGTTTTGCCTCCTCCTGCGCAACCCATTCTAGGGTCGCCAGTCTTGGTATCAGCTTTGCCTCAAACTCCTTTGCCTTCTGCTTCTGCATCTTCGATTTCTACTGTTCTTGTCCCTACACCTTCCTTGCCTCAGAATAGTTATTCTCCTGTTCTTATGTCTGCTTCTTCTCCTTCTGTTCGAAAACGAATGACAGAAACAGTTTCTAATTTATTGTCACCATTGTTTGGGTCACTGAATATGACCCCTGTTTCGGAACGTAAGCAGAGTCGTAGTCAGCTTCCTAGTTCTGAAGAACGGTCAGTGTTGGATTTGTTGGCTCGTAGGTGGATTTTAAATGCTCAGAGGTATAATTTGCCATCAGTTATGGATGTTTTCTTTCAGTGGGAACCGCCTAAGCAAAGGTATGTTTTTGATGTAATGTGTACTTTTCTGCGTTAGGAATGGGAAGATAATGAGTTGGGTCCGATTCCGCAGGATGTGCTCGATGTTCAGTCAGATTTTGCCAAAGGGATGATAGTGGAATCTGATGTTACAGATGCCGTAGAGACAATACTTGCTTTCAGATCTAGACTTCCGCCTCAGACATTGTATGAACTTGATTCCTCTCTTAGGAGGAAAGTGAAACATTACCCTATGAGAGAAGTTCCTCCAGTATGGAAAGAAGCAGTTCAGGCTAATGTAAATTTGGGTATTCAGGCCGCTCCGGCTCATTTTCAGCGAGTATGGGTACATGTCCCTTGGAAGAGAGCAGAGGTCTTGGCTCTTAAGCAGACCTTACCTGACCCTCGTAAGAATCCTGCTGGTTATTACAAGGAGTTGTCCCAGACAGTTGAAGCGTGTATTATGAATTTAGCTGACATCGATATGTTGATGGGTAATGTAGTCCCTCAACCCTTGTGGGCGAAGATTCGTCATGAGAATCATGCTGCTGAATTAGGTGATACCTGGGCGAATATTGTTGCTGCAGATGGTAGACAGGAGGGAGGTGCTAAACCTGAACCTCTAGTTTCAGAATTACCAGGTAGAATTATTAATTTGATGAAAACGATGATGCCCGCTTTACGAGTGAATTGGGATAAGTTAGCAGCATGTAAGCAGAAGAAAGACGAGAGTGTATCTGATTTCTTCACTAGGTTTGAAGAGACGTTTATTGATCATAGTGGTCAGGATATGAGTACGGAGGGTGGTCAAAGGTTGTTTGTGGATAAATTTGTCTTTAATTTGCTTCCTGAACTTTCTAATAAGTTAAAGGACTCTGAGAGTTCATGGGCTGTCTCTTCTTCGGCCCAGATATTGGCTACTGCACAATATTACGAGAATAGGGATAAAGATGAGAAGGATAAAGTGGAGAAAAAAACTAAAGAGTTAAAGACAAAAGTTCTTTTGCAGCAAGCTTATCCGCCTCGTCAGAATCAGCCTCAGTTTCAGCAACCTCCACAATTTCAGAGATTGTTACAGAAGCCCGAGCCTTATGTACAGCGATTCTTTCCTGGCCCTAATCAGTGTGCTTATTGCAGAGAGGAAGGTCATTACAAGAATAGTTGCCCGGCTTTGTTACAGCGTGCGAATGGTGTATCTGGTCAAAGAGGTCGTGGTAGTTTTCAGCAAGCTCCTAGGGGTAGGGGACGTGGTGTGATCCCTCAGACTGAGCGTTCCTCTTCCCTACAGAATTCTGCGAATTATTTTGACAGACAGAATGTTCCGAGTGGTCAGTCTGCCCAGTATTATGTTGAGGATTACTATGTCGAAGGTGAGAGTTCTGGTTATAATGATAACTAGGACAGCCAAGGAGAAAGTGAGGGAGTAGTGTCAGTTCCAGTAGACCAGAGTGGACCTTATGTTGAAGTGAATACATCAGGTGTGGTAGAACCTTTTCTTTTGGATACTGGTGCGATGAAGAGTTCTATTATGCACTCTAAACTTCCTGGCGCACCTTTATCTGGCTTGACCAATGTTTCAGTAGGATTTTCAGGCGCCCCAGTTCGTAATCCGGTTTCTAGTCCTTTGTCCCTTTCGATTGGCCCTTGTGAATTGGAAGCTCCACTTATTTTAACGACTGGTTGTGGTGAGAATCTGTTGGGTTTGGACTTGCTGAAAAGATTGTATGCGACATTACATTGTTCTCCTTCAGGAGTACAACTTACCCTTGGTAGGAAAGTGATTTCTCCAATGTATTTGTCTAAGGATTGTTTGCCACTGGAATTACGTTCGCTTCCTGACACACTTTGGGCTACAGGTCCAAATGATGTTGGTCTTTTGCAAATTCCACCTTATGTTGTCACACTTAAATTGAATGCTAGGCTACCTCGTATTCCCCAATACAAGATCTCGAGTGATGGTGAGAGAGCTCTTTTAGCGATTGTTTATGATCTGGTTGAGAAGGGTGTAGTTGAGGAAACGAGAGGTAATGTTTGTAACAGTCCTGTTTTGCCTATCCTTAAACGTACTGATGCTTCTCAGCCACCTGTGTACCGGTTTGTGATTGACCTTCGAGAGGTAAACAAGATAGTCGTGCCACAGTTTCCTGTGGTACCTGATATCACTGCTTTGTTGACTTTGATTCCTGCTTCGGCAGCGTGGTTTTCTGTCATCGATTTGAAGAATGCTTTCTTCAGTATTCCTATTGCTGAGGAGAGCAGGGATATTTTTGGCTTCTCATTAGGAGGCCAAAGCTTCCGGTTTAAGAGAGCTCCCCAAGGTTATTGTGAAAGTCCCTCCATCTATAGTCAGGCGTTGAAAACTCAGCTTGATGATTTTGTGTTGCCTGTTGGTGCTACTCTTATTCAGTACGTTGATGACTTGTTGATTACTGCTGATGATGAACAGATTTGTAAAGAGGCTACTCTTTCTTTGTTGCGGTATTTGTCTGACCTTCATCATAAAGTGTCACCTTCAAAGTTACAGTATTGTCGCCAAGAAGTGACCTACTTAGGTCATCTCTTGTCGAAGGAGGGAAGGAGGTTGACCCCACAACGAATTCAAGCAATTGTGCAAATGAATGTACCATCCACACAGAGAGAAGTGCGTGCCTTTTTAGGTATTACATCGTATTGTAGACAGTGGATCCCCAATTTTTCACTGTTGGCGAAACCTTTGTTAGCATTGACTCTGAAAGATACTCCGCATCCTCTTCCTTGGTCTGACGAATGTCAGAAAAGTTTTTCTGAACTACGTGATGCATTGTGTTCGGCTCCTGTGTTGGGTACTCCAGACTATAGTAAGCCTTTCACGTTGTACGTGCATGAGAGAGAAGGTTGTGCGTTGTCAGTGTTGACACAGACGTTTGGGGACAAGCAATGTCCATGCGCGTATTTCTCCTCTACGTTAGACCCAGTTGCTAAGGCGTTGCCGAGTTGTCTGAGAGCTACAGCTGCAGCGGCTGTTTCTATCCGACAGTCTGCTGGTTTGGTATTGGACAATACGTTGATTGTAATGGTCCCACATGCAGTGGATACCTTATTAAACAGGACTAAGACACAGCACCTTACTAGTGCACGTCTTTCAGGTTATGAGTTGACACTGTTGGCTAGCCATGTTCACATCAAACGATGTAATGTGCTGAATCCAGCCACGTTGTTACCGATCTCTACAGAGACGGATCCTCAAGAAAAGCATGATTGTTTTCTTCGTACAGAGGAAGAAACGAAAGCTAGAGTTGACCTAAGGGATACTCCCCTTACGAATGTTGATGGTACTCTATGGGTGGATGTTTCGTGTTTTAAGCTTCCGAATGGTGAAACGACTGTAGCGTATGCTATTACAACTTTACATACAGTTGTTGAGACAGCGCGCATACCACAGAATTCTGCGCAAGCAGCAGAACTAATTGCATTGACTAGAGCGTGTGTGTTGTCAGAAGGAAAGCGAGTGAATGTTTACACCGACAGCCAGTACGCGTTTGGAGTTGCCCATAGTTTTGGGCGTTTGTGGAGAGAGCGTGGGTTCCTTACTTCGCACGGAACCAAAATACAGCATGGGCAGTTGGTGAATGAACTTTTGGAATCTCTCACTCTCCCGAAGCAGATTGCAATTGTGAAGTGTAGTGCGCATAAGAAGTTGTGGACGATGTTGGTCGAGGGAATGCGTTTGCGGATGAAGTTGCGAAGGAAACGGCGAAAGACATGATGAGCCGTATGTATGTTGCAGGCCCAGCTAATTGGGTTATGGCTGGTGGAATGTGTGAAGACACAATAGAAAGTGTGAAAATGATTCAGGCTTAAGCGACTGAGAAAGAAGTGAGTGTTTGGAGAGAAACTACGGGTATGTTGGATTCAACAGGTTGTTGGGTTGAGTTGTCAGAACACCAGCGATGGCTGTTGCCGGATACGTATGTGCTCCCAGTGGTTACAATGGCTCATGGAATGGCCCACATAAGTTCGAAGGGAATATGCAAGTTGTTGGCTCCAGTTTGGCAGAATGCTGGAATCCCGAAATGTGCAGAGAACGTGGTGAAACATTGTATGATTTGTTTGAAGTATAATCCTGGTAAGGGAACTCCAACTCCAGCTGGTCATTTTGCTCCTCCTACGTGTCTGTTTGAGGTGATACAGCTAGATTATATACATATGGAGAGATGCAACAATTTGAAGTATGTCCTTGTGGTTGTTTGTGCCTTTTCCAGGTGGATAGAGGCCTACCCCCTAAAGGATAATACTGCCTTGTCTACAGCCAAGGTTTTGCTGAGAGAGTACTTCCCTAGGTATGGTGTGCCGAGAATCGTATGGTCGGACAATGGGAGTGAATTTGTGGGTCAAATTATGAAGAAAGTATGTGCTGGATTAGGAATAAATCAGAAGTTCCATGCAGCGAATCACCCCCAGTCTGCTGGACTTGTTGAATATTACAATGGTACCTTGAAGCTGAAATTAGCTAAGGTTCAAGCAAGCATTGGCTTTACATGGCCGGATGCCTTGCCGTTGGCTCTTTTGTCAACAAGGACGACTGTGCATTCTCGAGTGGGACTTAGTCCGTATGAAATTGTGTTTGGTCGTCCTGCGAATGTTTGGGGTGTGCCTCGTCCTAAAGAATACAGCAGTATTGAGTACCCTATGTTGGTGGATTACTTACATGACTTGACTGCTAATTACGTGTTCTCCACCAACAGGTCTATGACAGTCTACCAACAGCAACTGCGGATCCAGGACACACAATTCAACCCGGCGACTACATTCTTACGAAGAATTTTCAACGAACAAAGAATTTGGAGCCGAGGTGGACTGGACCGCATTTAGTTTTGTTAGTGACTCGAACTGCTATTAGAGTAGCTGGCAAGAAAAACTGGGTGCATGCCACCCATACAAAAAAGGTTCCATTGCCCTTACCATATGACAAGTGGGTGAGGGAAGGTATAGCCGATTCTGAATGTGAAAAAACTCCTAGGTTTGTTCCTTTTAGTGATGCTCATTTGACATGGACACGGTCAGAACGCGAGGATGACAATGTGCTGCAAGAAGCTGTTCCTCCACGTTTGAGATTGGACACTACCGAACCTGAACTTTTGTTTACCGACCAAAGTGTGCCGACTAAATCACGTTACAACCTCCGATCTCTAAATAAATAAAGGGACTTTGAACATTACATTTATTTTATTTTTTCCCACACTGAGACCAAAAAGAGACAATTTCTTCAAGTATTTTGCATTTGACTTTTGTTTTTCTTTTTCTCTTGCTTTTTCTGAAATTGTATTATGGTTTTCTGTTAAATTTTTGATTGGTTACCATTTGCCAGTTGCAGGGTCACGTAGGAGTACCAACGGTTCAGTTTGTGACCTGAGTAGTGGCAGTAGGTCTGCAGGACTTGCAGTGTCCCTACGACCTGCTAATAATCACAGCTGAAGTACTCTATCAAGATTGCGTGAGCGACATTAGAAAATGGAGATTGTATTGAGGAATGACGATAAAAAGCAAGAGATGAAAAACCAATATTACAGAATGTTGTTCTCTAAGTGTGGTATAGCTTTATCTATTTTAATACTTTTATGTATTCTATTAGCTACTATATTCTGGTTTGTTTCTCCTACACAATTGACGTCTGCACCAACTTCTCAACCTACTCTTTCTTTTTCTACTGTTACTTCACATGAGTTTCATACGTTACCTGAACATGAACAGACACGAAGATCAGAATTTGTGAACAATTCATTTATACAGATGTTGCATCAGCATCAGCTAGTCATAAATACCACGAATTGTTGGGTGTGTGGTCTTATGCCACATACTACAGATAAGGGAATGCCATATTTGGTTTCGCCTTTTTCGCCTAACGGGTTAGTTTGGGCACTCCAATCAATGTTTATCTATGCGATTGAAGCCTCTCCTGTAGGTTCCGTCAAAGACAATGCAAGTAATAATGCCTTGATACGGGGAATAGTTGATATGATTATAGATATCGATGCGTATAACGCTATCCCTAGAGATGAGGTGCGAGCATATGTTGGTTGGAATAAGACGACATATAGTGTTAGCTTGACGGAGAAAGAAAGACAGCGAAGGTCCCCTCCTATTTGGATTGTACCCCACCGAGGTCATCTTTGTTTGCAAGGTAATGATCAGAATCCGAGAGCTCAGCTTGGTAAGAGTGTGTGTGTTCACACATACGTTTATACGTCCCAGAAATCCCCTCCGTTCGTGCCAGCTCAAGGCACTTATTTTGTTTGTCATGATAGAGCATACACATGGTTGCCATCTGATTTTTCTGGCACATGTTATGTGGCATTTTTGCTTCCCCCTACATACACTGCTGTTTTCGACTACCATAAGACAAGATATGGTAGAGGTGTAATCGATGCGAAAGATACTGTCGCACAAGAAGCTGGAGACTTCTTTAAGGGTTTCCTACCCTTTTGGGGTCCTATGGCTAATAGTAGGAATATTCGTCAGCTTACGAGAGTGGTTGAGGCCACTATAAATGAGACTGCAGGTGCCCTTAGCAATATTACAGCTGAGCTTCAAGCGGATCGCCTTATGACATTACAGAACCGTTTTGTTTTAGATATTATACTTGCAGATAGAGGTGGGGTATGCAAATTGATTAGATGTAGTTGCTGCGTTTTCAAACCAGATAATGCCCCGACAGTGTACCAAGCCATCTCTAGACTACATAAGATCTCTGAGTCTATTCATGTGGACGAAGGAGACTGGTCGTTGACGGGATGTTATGGGAGTCGTTGTCCAAATGGGGATGGAAGATTCTGACGTTCCTTGGTATGGCGTTAGCTATCCTTTTCTCGTGTTGTTTATGCATCCAGTGTGGTCCCGCCATTTGTAGTCTTTGTGCTATGATCTGTGTGAGAAGACCAGTTCCGAGAGAAGTGAAGGATAATAAGATGATGTTACAGCAACACCTTGATGACCTGATGAGAATAGATATAGACCTAGATTCAGATTGACATGAGCTTAGGTTATTGCCTACGTAATGGCAAAAGGAGGGTCTGTGGTTCTGAAATTCTCAAACCTGTCTGCATTTTAATCTTGCCCTTACGTAGGCCAGTGCTGTGGGCCCAACGAACAAGTGGCTTTTCGTGCATATATTAATTTGGGTTTCTCTGTCTCTGAATGAACTGCAAAGAGTAACCCTTTTCACCTGGAACTGACCTTTTGTAAAACTAGTTTCGCTAGCTGATGGTTGTCTAAGTTTTTCAATTACTGATTAGGACCTTGTTAACCATTAAGTTTCCTTGCGCATGTGTTATCTTAAACAACATCTAAATGTTTTCTTTCCTTAAAGACTTTCTTTTCTGAAACTTGGGTTTTTGCTATGTGTCGTGACTGCCATCTAGTGTTACTTGTTATGTAGGCTTCAGAAGTTAGTTTGTGAGCCAAGCAGTCTGACTTGTTGTGAATCACATATACACATTAACCAGGGATTTCTTCGTGCGCTGGAGTTAATTTTAGAAGCTGGCCTTTCACCTAGGAATTGACCCTGCCAAGCCAATTTCCCTGCAAGATCGTTATTTACTTTTTCCAATTACTATTCAAGACATTTGTTAACTTTTAAATTTATTTACGTCTCTGTTAATCTTGCACATTATCTGAAACTACTTTTCTTTATATTATCCTTCATTTCATGGGTTACGCTTTCAATTAAAGGTTAGATTAATATTTTAGATATGCCTAAATATTAACTTGTGGGTTGGGACACTGTAAATTGAGCTTTACTGTATGATGCTGTGTGATGTCATGTACTTTCTATTGGTTGAATTTTGGTGCAGGGGTGTGCATTTTAAATGTACCTTTTTGTGTATAAATAGGGATGTCTCGCCTTAGTAAAATTGAGCAGTTTCTTGAGTTGTACATCGTGCTGTATTACTGGGATTTCTGCTACTAGCTGCAGCTAATAAATTTGATCTCTGACGCCACCTAGAAGTATTCCGTGTCTCTGTATACCAAGGCAAGGGAACCTAGAGGACTCTGGGCGTGTCCCTGACACCGCTGGGTACTTAATAACCCGGTTCTTCAGAGTGTTACGGAGTGTTGCAAATTTTAGTGGCGTGGAGTGAAGTTGAGTGGCATGGAGTATAATGAAGTGAGTAGAGTGTTGTATAGTGGAAGGGTGCAAAATAGAATGCCACAATGTGTCCTGGAGTGATGTAGAGCAGAGAGGGGTGGAGGTTGCTGCATAGAGTGTTGTGGAGTGGCATAGAGGGGAGTAGTGTAAGAGATTGGAATGACATAGAGTGGAGTCGGGTGTAGTGGCATAAAGTGGAGTGACATAGAGTAGTGTGTTGTGGAGTAAAGTGGCATAGAGGGAATTTAGTGGAATAGTGTTGTAGAGTGTCCGAGTGGAGTAGTGTTTAATGGCGTAGAGCAGCAAAGAGTGTAGAATCATAGGGTGTAGTGGCCTACAGCACAGTGGTGCAGAGTAGATTGGCATAGAGTGGCTTGGTTTTGTGAAGAGAAGAGTCAGTGGCGTTGAGTAGAATGTTTCAGAGTAGAGTGAGTCAAGTGAAGTGGTGCAGTGGCGTAGAGTGCAGTGTTGCAGAGTCGAGTGACCTAGACTGGGCTGGTGTATAGTGTAGTGGCGCATACTAGAGTGCGGTTGAGTGCACTGGCATAGTGTCGCACCAGACACTAGCAGTGCTAAAGTTGGCCCTGGTGGTAGGCCGTTGTTGTTTCGTGGAAAATGTTCACCTATTTCATTATTGACAACACACACATTCACCAAATAGTATATAAACTATGTTTTGACATAGGCAGGATGTTTATGGCTGTAGTGTAAATAATGTAGTTGTATCTGGGATACTGCTTGTAGATTTCTGGAAAGCAGTAATCTGTGTTGTCTATGCTTTTATGGCATGGTGCTACTGCTCTTGGTGCACTTACTGAGGCTACTACTCATTAGGTGTGATTGTGTAGGCTACACCATTTCGCTTGCCAATGCCTGTTATTATTAAAAGGGGTTGGTACTCTGACTCCCTGACTGTAAACAGAAAGCTCATTAGGCGTTCACCAGAGGATCACAGTTAGCACAAGCCAACTACTGAACATCCTTGAATCACTTATTGCATGCCGTTTGCATGCCACAATCGTTCCGTAGGGCAGGGCTGTACGTGGGATGAAAATGCGGGGGGGTCTCTCTCAAAATGGGCGTGGCCTATATAATTAAGCATGTGGTTTAAACAAGTAAATGAGAATTTTCCAATTCCCATGGTGTACAATCCACTTGGTATTTTTGTTCCACTCTTTCTGTTCTTGAATCCAGATATATAGCACACAATTGAAATACACGTAAAACCAGCAAAGACTGTTGAAGTTGTCAATGATTATCGAAAATGTTTTAATTGTGAGACTTTGAGTTAAACGTTACTGAGGCCTTTAGATGAGGAAGTGGTCTTCAGGAAGTCTGTCCCTCCTCTTATATTCATTCTGTTAGACATGTATATATGCCCTTTTCCTCTCCACAGCACAGTCATCTGCGTATCTTACAACTCCTCTCTTACCTTTTTGGGACCATCTCTTCACTCTTTCCGTACAGTTCTTCCTTGAACCTGTTTCACTTCATCGCGCCCACTCACCTGTAAGCATTGCTCTCATGAATATTGTGGAAATTTACATCAGGATTTACTGAAAATGGCGGTATCTAGCAGCGTAACAATAGTGAGACTCATTGAGTGTTCCAGGTCTTCACTATTGAGGCACTTTTCTTGTTGGAGCTTCCAGAAAGATTCGGAGACAGTTTTCTTTTTCTTGAAGGAATCAAAACTGTGCTGTCTGGAAGTTGCAGATCTGAACATGTGCATTCACATGAGCACCACACTACAAAGTCTTTATGTAGCTTCGGCTAGGAAAGCCAATAAGACGCCTGGCCTTTATTATGATTTTTTTAAAGCTACATCTAGGTAGACAGGAGCATTGGGTACATAAAATAAAAATGCACAAGCTCTCAGATTCTTTTAAGTACATTAGCTGACTTCAGATCTCCAGTAAAATTGGCATTGACAAAGGCAATAGGTCTCACCTTTTTGACTCTGCCTATGCTTTTTGATGATGCTGTCGAGCATTGAGAAAGGGGGAAAAAGGTTATTAACTAATCTCATCAGCCAAACTAAGCATTGGCAATGCCAAAACGTCTCGCCTCTGTGAGAGCTTGTGGCTTTGTTAGAGTGGGTTTGCACTGTGTGGTGTGGAGTGGCATGCCGCAAGGCACTTCAGTGCCTCATCTGTGGTTGGTGCGCTTGTTTTTCCTTGCATTAAGGCTCTTGACACGTCATGGTTGAAGTGGATTGGATTTCAAGTGAGGTGCTGCACATAAATCCTGGGGAGCAGTGGGAGAGCTGTGTGTTGTCTGGATGTAGACTTGCCAAAAGATGCTGGCAGAGACAATTTGGGCTTTGGGTCCCGCCAGGGCTGGAATTCGAGGGGGCGCTGCACTTGTGAAGTCATGATTAATTAGTAAACCTGCGCGTGGGTCTCAGTAACGGAAAGGCCTGTCTGGACTGAGATGTACTGGAGGAGCTATGGCAATACCACAGGGTCACGGGTGGCGGGGCATGCGCGAAGCAGAACACAAACAGCTGGGACATAAACTTAGCTGGCTGCATCCAGAACTCAAACCTCTCCTCACCCCGGTGCTCCCTACAACCACCCCCGGTGCCCTCAACAACTCCCGGTGCCCGCCTCCACCACCCCTGGTGCGCTGCTCCCCCCGGCCCCCAAGAGCCCTCTAACCTTTTTTCAGCTGGGAGTCCCGGGAACCTGCCCCCACCGCTGTGGGGTCGAGAGCTGGTTACATTTATTTATTTATTTATTTGAACTTTTACCGCACACAGCTACCCACAGTGGGTTTCCCGGCGCTAGGGACAGACTGGAGAAGAAGATGTCAAATAAGCCAGCAATACTGGAACCAGCTACTTATGTGAACAACAGCGTTTTCAGTGCTCTACGAAAGCGAAGAAGACTGGTCTCTAATTTAATGGCTGTGGGCAGGGCATTCCAATATTTGGGACCAAGGTAGGAAAAAGAACGTCCCCCCATCCTTACCAGCTTAAATCTTGGTATGATGAAGTTCCCAATTTCCGAAGATCTTAAGGCAGGTTTGGGCCTGTAAGGTTGCACCAGCTTTTGTAGATATGTGGGTGCAATGCCTTGCTTGATTCTAAACATGTAGCACAGTGTCTTAAACTTTATGCGGCTAGAGATCTTAAGCCAATGAAGATCATGCAAGGCAGATAATGCCGAAGTTCTTCTAGGAACATTCTTCAGAAGTCGCGCAGCTGCATTTTGTACAACCTGCAATACTTTAACAGTGGCTACATCAGCGCCCAGATATAATTTATTGCCATAGTCCAGGCGAGATGTTATCAATGCCTGGACAACCGTCCTACGGGAGGGAATGGGAAGCATCCATAAGATCTTTTGTAGCCACCTAAGAGTAGAAAAACAGGTTCCTGCGACCTTAGCGGCTTGCTGCTTCATTGTTAGCTTGTCGTCAATTTGGACACCCAAATTACGTACAGCATGTGTCGGTACAGGGAGTGAACCCATCTCATTTGGCCAGTGCTGAGGGCCCCAGAGGTTCTTATTTTTACCCAGAATGACCACCTCTGTCTTCTCCTCATTCAGTTTGAGACAGTTCCTCTGCATCCAGTCAGCCACAAGAGCGAGGCCCGACTTTAGTGCAGAGGGGTTATTCTCGTCTCGCCCTGATAGGGAAAAGACGATCTGGGTGTCATCCGCGTAAGAGAACAGAGTCAGCCCCGCCTGCTCTACGATGTTAGCCAAGGGTTTTACATAAAGATTGAACAATAGGGGGCTGAGTATTGACCCTTGGGGGACACCCCGCGCTGATGGACAAACCGCTGATGCAGCCTTAGGGGAGAACACTTGAAAGGTTCGCTCACCAAGGAAGGAGGCCACCCAGGCTAAGGCCATACCAGTCACACCGAGAGACCGCAGAGAGTCGAGAAGGATGGAATGTGACACGGTGTCGAAAGCTGCGCTCAAATCCAACAGGATGAGCGCCATAGTTTCACCCTGATCGACACCGTGTCGGAGACTCTCTGTTACCCCAAGAAGGGCAGTCTCGGTCGAGTGGCGGGACCGGAAACCAGACTGGGATGAGTGTAAGAAGCCAGAACTTTCCACCAGTTCAGTAAGCTGGGTATTAATGTGTCTCTCTAACACTTTAGAAAAGATGGGTAACAAGGATATGGGGCGAAAGTTAGCAGGATTCAAAATATCAGCACCAGTCTTCTTTAACAAGGGCACTACCATAGCGTGTTTCCATGGCTGGGGGACATATGCCTCAGTAAGTGAGGTATTTAACAATTTAACAAAGATCTGATGAATGGAGGAATCTAGTTGTTTCAGTATTTTCACTGGAAGTGCATCGCACGGAGAACCAGAGTGCACACTATTTAGACAAGAAGAAAAAGAAACATTGTCTAGTGGCTGCCATACAGAGAGTTTGGCGCCGTCATCAACACTAGCAGATGAATAACGAATACCTTTGAAAATGCAAATCTGTGCATTTTCAACAGTGCCATGTGCCATGGCACATTTTCAACAGTGCCATGTGGCACATGTGCACACAAGCACTTTTCAGGGGTGCAACAGGGTGTCAATGTGACACCCTGCCACCATTGAACGTTTACCTATTTTACCGAATCAGTACATTTTCATTACCTAAATCTAGCCCTATACCTTTACAACGCAAACCATTACAATGCATACCATTACATTGCATTTAAGGTAAATATTAGATAGTATAGGGGTACAAATTACTATTCTAACTCCAGGGGATGCAACAGTAGGGTAAGAGTTGGATAGTGTAGGGGTAAAAATTACTATATTAACTCCAGGGGGTGCAACAGTAGGGTAAGTGTTGGATAGTGTAGGTGTAAAAATGACTATTCTAACTCCAGGGGGTGCAACAGTAGGGTTAGTTTTGGATAGTGTAGGGGTACTATGCGTTGTAATGGTATGCGTTGTAATGGTATGTGTTGTAATTCCTGCGTTGTAGTGACTTGCGATGTAGTGTCATGTGATGTAGTGTCACACGTTGTAATGCTTGCGTAGTAGTGACATGCATTGTATGGATGTTGCGGTAAAAAGTAAAGTAAAGTCCACATTTGTAAAGCGCACAATCACCCGTAAGGGTCTCTAGGCGCTGGGGGGCCGTCGGGAAGATTAAGCGAGCTATTGCCCAGAGTCACATGGTGCTGGGCTGACCTGCCGCCGGAGCCGGGGATCGAACCGCGGTCCCCAGATTCCAGCGTCAGTCGCCCTGGCCGCGGCGCCACACCGCGGTGTAATGACTGCGTTGTAAATGTAGTGCGATGTAATGATTGGGTTGTAAAGGATGTTTCCCTTCCGCCTGCCGTAAAAGCTCCCTTTGAGAAATGGGAGTTTCTGATCGCATCATGTGCGGTTGCATCCAAATAATGCAGTCGTAACCACCGACCTGAGGTCGGTGGGTTCCCAATCCGCAACGGTGTCGGTCGGAGCCAACTCCGACCAACATCGTAATCAGGGCCTTTATGTTGATCAAATCTCAAATCAGTGTCATTCTGTCTTAAAACTAGAGGTGTGCGAAATTCATGTCATTTGCTTTTGTGGAATAACATGAAAATGAGGGAAAATTATGTGAAATTAATGCTTAATTACACGGAATGCAAATCCATAATTTAGTGATATATTTTAGTGTGAAAGGCACCCTCACATCAAAAATTGACACGAGGACTCATTTTGTGCAAAAACAATACCTGAAAAACACCAGGCCATGACTAACAGTGGCTCGCATTCTGGCCATTTGCGTTGTTCCTGCATGCTATACAGTGAATTCTGCATAACTGTGCAAGGTGGTGTAATGGCATAATCAGTGATTTTTTCTGACAAGCATAACTGAATATTGCTAAAATTACGTGAATTATGCTGGCTTAATTTAAATTTCACCCATCTACTTGAAGCCATTGCAATTGTAAAGGATTTAAATTTTTAAGTACACTGATTTTAAGGATAGTGATGTCAGAGCACAAAATTATGTTGTCAACAATTTTATACATTTTTTTTTTCATAGAACGGAAAGAATGGATAAAATGGACAGAATTGATTGTACATAAGCACATAATTTACAAAGGCAATTAATATTGTATTGTTAATAACCACTAGACATAGAAGAGATAAAAGACATACTTCAGCCCACTGTGATTGCGAATACTGACAAAAATTTAACTATGCTCTATATTCATTGCCAAAGTCGAACTAAAGAAAAAAGAATCAACAGTTCAATCTAGGCCATTAAAAAAGTGCATGAAGTCCCTATCTCACGGCATCCAATCGATCTATCCAGCTGCTTTCACGCAAGAGTAACTCCTTTTCTGCTTTGAGCTCAGCCATTTGAAGTATGGGGGATGTAATGTTTGCAAAAGCTTTTAGCTAAGCAGAAAAGAATGACTTGACTGCACTCAATATGAACCATGAGATCACAAGAAAACTAGCGGATGGGGGTGAGGAATTATAATCATAGCACTTTGAAAAATGCAAAAAAGTGAATTTTTCAAAGAAATCGCAAATTACCACTGACTTGAAGCTGGTGGTACTTTGCGATTCCTTAAGGACAAATTGCAGCTTTTCTGTGCATCTTACATTGCATTTAAGGAATCGCAATTTGCAATTCCTTAAATGCAATCACAAAATAAGGAATCGCAAATTTTGCGATTCCTTATTTTGCAAGGCAGTTTTGCTTTCATACATACCACTGAGACAAATTGCGATCGCAAACGCCGAAATTCTGTGAATTTTGGCGCTTGCGATCGCAATTTGGAATGATACAAATGGCCCCACAAGATTCTTGTATTGTGAATATTCATCTCTACCCCCCACCAAGTCAGAGTGGATAATTTGCATGACTACTCCCTTCCTTTGATGTGGTAACCATTTCCCTGGCTATCTCTCCGGAATCTAACCCTGATTCCCTGTAACCTGTACTGTATATGGTAGGCAGGGAAAGTACTTCCGAATGTTGAAGAATGTATTATCACTGTCACAAGGATATGTGATTGGCCCAAGGTTATAAGGGTAACCAAAGTGGCTGGGTGAGCACATATTGATCTTGGCCTGATAAATGCATACGTTCCAGGAGGTCAGCTCTATTCTGCATGAATTAGCTGTAGAATTACTACAGTTATTAAAGTATTTTTATTTATTTATGTATTTAAAGTAGAAAACATTACCAGTGACATTGGCATGGTATATTTGTTTACCCCAGTTTTAATTTCCCACAGTCCTAGAAACCCAATCTGCATCTTCATTGCATGCTCTTGAGAAAGTGGGCCTGACTGAGCGCTTGGCAGCTGGGAAACCCCATCAGAAACTTGCCTTAGGATATAATTGCACTTGTAATATGGCAGACGGGATATTGCTCAAACTCTAAGGCGCAGAGTCTTTATACAAGCTGACGTTTGTTAGTATGTTTTTCCTGCAGGTTTATGTAAAGGCCATTACAATAGTCTAGCTTAGTAGGATCAGGGTGGTGGTAATCGTTTTTTCAGTGTTTGCTGGTGTGTAGGGAAGACATTTCTTGATCATCCTGAGTGTGTGAAAGGATAAGGAAACTAAAACTGACACCTGAGAGCCATAGTTAAGCTTTTAATCAATGAGTATGCCCACGTTTTAGCCTTGGACACTGAAGTGGTGGGAAAACTTACCTCAGCTGGACACCAGGAGGGTGCCCAGGCAAGAGGAAGCTTGCCAAATGTTATCACCTCTGTTTTTCCTGAGTTAAGCTTCAAACAATGTCCGCTCATCCATGGACTGAAGCGAGAGGACAGCCTAGGATCGTAGTGGAAGTCTGATACTACTAAATGAGTGTCAACTGGGTAGGAGGTAAGTGAAAAGTCCATACATTTAGGAGTAGGGGTAAGCGAAGATCCCTGAGGGACCCCGCAATGAAGTGAAAAAAGGGAAGACACAAAGCCGTCTAAATTCACAGATTGTTTCCTATTGGACAGGATAGAAGTTAAGTGGGACAAGGATTTGACCTTAGCACCTAATTCAATCAGACAATTGATTAGGATCTTATGATCCACCGTCTCAAAGGTTGAGGAGAATAAGAGCTGCCAAGCCCCTTTATTTAAAGCAGCTCTTATATCCTCTGTGGCTTTGATAACGGCTGTTATTGTGCTATGCAATTAATGAGGGACTTGTGATGCGAAGTCCTACGTCAAGGATGCTTTGCACAGCGGTAGTTCTGAAGAGCTGCGGGCTGTGGCATCCTGCATTAGTGGTGCATCATGCTGCAGCGTTTCCTGTGCGGAGCTGTGAGGAGATGTGCTGCGCTGCATAGGTTTTGCCTGCAGGACCACAGCTGGGCTGGCAGAGCACCTTCAGGTCCACTTCCAAAGGTCCAGGACTGGGGTGGAACTACTTGGGGGCCAGAATCACAGCAGACATAATCCAGGTGCCGGGTTCAAGATGGTTGGAGCCATCTCTGTCCCTGATGCTCTCATTAGGAGGATAGCCAACTAGCCCTTGTAGTCACTCTGGTGTTCCTGAGGTCTAGATGCAGGTCCAGTTCCTCTCACTCAAGCAGCAGGGCAGGAGATTTGCAGGACTACAGAGTAGCAGTCCTTCTTGCAGCTTGCAGCAGAGTAGGTCTGAGTCTTCCACAAGACTAGAGGTGCACTGAAGAGTTGGATTTGAGGTTCCAATATTTCTACTTGGTTCTAGCTTTTAAGTAGAAGAAGGTTCTGGAGGTTTCCACCCCCAACGGTTTTTGGAATGTCCTGCCTCCCTGCCTGGCTTGTCTGGGGACACAAAAGACTAGTGTCAAACCTTTTGTGAGTATGCAAAGGCAGAGAGTTTGTGATGTAATAGTGTGGTACGTGATGCCTCCTCCCCCTATCAAGTGAGGGATGGCCCATCCTGCCAACATACATTCCACTTTTGTCTCACCTTCTGGGAGCAATACACAAAGACCAACTGCCAGCTACACCTAGTCATGTGAACCAGGTTACAGACAGCGAATGGTTAAGGAAAGAAAATGCCAACTTTCTAAAAGGGGCATTTTCATAATTGTGACTGAAGTCCGACTTTACAATTAAAGAGAGTTTTAAATTACAATCCTTTAGATACCAAACTCGACACCTCTACCTGCTCCCAATTTGAAAGTTAAGTATCACTTATTAAATGTACTAAGTTTATCCAATGTTATCCTAAGGGAGAGGTAGGTTTTGCGGTAGTGAAAAACAAATTTAAGAGTTTTTCACTACCAGCACATGCAGAACGTAAAGGTACAAGTCCAACGCTTTAAATACACAGCACCTTACCCTATGGGCTGCTCATGGCCTACCGTATGGGTGACTTATATGTATTAGAAAGGAAGGTTTAGGCATGGTACATGTTTATGTTGCCAGGTTGAAATGGCAGTTTAAAACTGCACACACAGGCTGCAATGGCAGGCCTGAGACATTTAATTTACAAGCCCTGTGTGCAGGAAGTACCACTTTGCAAGAGACTTAAAAGCAAATTAAATGTGCCAATTGGGTTTAAGCCAATTTTACCATGTTTATAGGGGAGAGCTCAAGCGCTGTAAAACTGGATAGCAGCAATAATGTGGGCAGAGTCCTAAAAGCCAAACAAAAAGGGTTCAGAAAACAGAAGGGTTGAAGGCAGTGGGCAGAGTCCTAAAAGCCAAACAAAAAGAGTTCAGAAAACATCTGGGTGGAAGGCAACAAGTTTGGGGATGACCCTGCAGAAAGCCCCAAGTCCAACAGTGTTGTGTGTACTTCTTTAAATTCACATTCACAAAATACATTTGCTTCTATTTGCTGGTATGCTGGGCAAAGATGCCTGGTTATGCACTCAGTGCTTTTAATGAAATATGAGTTATTATTATTGTTATTATTATTATTAATAATAATAATAATAATAATAATATTATTATTATTAATAACAATAATAATATAATTTATCCCTATTGGCGCTAAAGCACTTCCACTATTCCAAAACTGCAGTGTTCAATCAAAAATACAGATTATGAGCCTCTCCATGCTTATCAGCCACATCATTGTCACAGAGAAAAAGGTGAGGTGCTTGAGTTCTTCTGAACACATACCAAAGAAAAGAATGCATTTTTGAAAACATATTAATCCATTTTTAATGTTACACCCAAAATGATTTTGTCAATAAGAGTTTTACAGATAGCTCAAAAATGCAAAAGTTATGCAAAACAACTGATCATAAATAGAGAAAATAATAAGAAAAGAAAGAGAAAAACGACTGCCTGTTTTTTTATTTGAGCATATCAGATGCCCGATGTGCGCTTAATGCTATTGAATATAGATCTCAAACTACTCACCACCACTCCGATGTCCAAGGTTCAATATTCTTGCTCACCCATTGACTTCGCTGTTTTACAAGATGTCGGTATGTGGCAGGGTGATTCCATTAGGTGTCCTGGTTTGCAAACCTTCAACATTGGTTGTGGGGAATACATCACAGCTTTACTGTAGTTTCGATATGTTATATTGTCTTTTGGCTTGTTAAACATTCACCTTCTAATAGCATGTATTGAAGCCTTATTGCTTGTAGTTGTGGCTAATAGGGGGCACAATGATTGGATGGCTGACCTTTTATCAGTAGAACAAAGCAAGTGAGACTTGGTTCATTTACTTTTCAGACTAATAAGAAATCTTACACGAAACCACTGGCCAAACTCGTTCACTCCTTCGGTCTGAACTTAAGCACCTATACTGATGACAGCCAGATTATTTTGAGATTGACAGAGCATAATAGAGATGGTCTGGTCCTGCAGCAATGTCTACCTTCAGTAGGTATCCGGATGTAAACACATAGTCTAAAACTCAATGTGGACTCAGCAGAAATCCAGGTCCAAAGGCACCATCCACCCATCCCTTTGGCAATCAGGTTTCTGTCCAGCCCTGCTGACTATGGCCCTTGTCCCACTTTGATGATGTCAGTAACATTCGATGATCAGCTACAAATGGACTCTCGGGTGAGGGCTGTCCCATCCTCTAGGATTTCACACAAAAGGGAACAAAGCTTAACATCTATTTCCAGTCCTATCGAGGGAAATCCAACCACAGCCGCCAATGTTGATTAATGCCTGTATTACTGCAACAGCATCTATTTGGGAATAGAAAAGGTCTCTTTTCGTCCAACTGCACTATATTCTACATGTTCCCAGACTTTGTTCTGTTGTACCCATTGTTAAATCCAACCATTGATAGTATATTCAAGAACGCATCTCTTTTAGGGTTTCCATCTCATTCATAAATCCACATAGAGCATTATGCCTCAGTTCATGGTCAAATATTCGATCAAACACTGTCCAGGCAGAACTCTGTGCTCAACCATATTTTTACTTCTGTATATGCCAAAGCTTTGTTGAGAACACCCGGGAGACTGCTCTTTTTGATTTTGGCTCTGTCTTCTGGCCTCCTCCCTAAAACGAATTCAAAATCATCTCCAGCTCAAGAAAGCATTTGAAACCTGGCTCTTTACACAATTTCCAGCAGAAGTGTCACTGTCTCTCTCGTGCGTTTGTGACAGTGCCTAGAGAGCCTTGTGGTGGGACATGGTGTCCAAAAGTAGCCTATGTATATTATGACATACTAATAACAGGTATTCACCAGGCCATGCATGCATAATGGTCCTGAACCGAAGCTGAGGGTGCACAATGTAGGCTATTATCACCTACCCACACTAACCTGTGTAGGTAGTTTAGGTGTGCCAGCACATTGTAGCTCCCCTTGCCTGATCAACCCACTCTAACATAACTCACCCAATGCCACTGGGACCATATACTCTCACTGCTGCAACCATGGTGCTCAAACTCAGACTGGTCCTCAAGAAAGAGGGGGTGCTCCATTTCTAATGAACTGAATACACCCTAGAAGATTACGGTTGCAAGAGTAGAAGCTGCCACACCTGGCTTACCATTTGCTGCCAGTGGTAGCACCTTTGCTAGTTTTGCTAGTTTTGGTATATTATCGTTTTATTTTTCAAGTTCTAAGGGTGCGGGGAGTCTTGGGGGCAAGGCCATTGCAAGGGCGGTGACGAGAAGGAGTGGTTGCACTGCTACCAGTGCTCATGTGGATTTGGCTGGCCATCTGACTTTGCACAAACCAATATGCGCACTTAGCTGTCTCCAACCCAGCTGCGTTGCTCTGCAGCACTCTGGCCTATCCTGACCCTGCTTTCAAGCATGAGAGCATAGTCAGGATTGGCCTCAGGGCAGTCTGGGAGCCTGTGCTGCAGCGAGGACATGGAACAGAAGAGCAGCAGGCAGCAGGTAAGCTCTTTTTACCTATTTTGTAAAAATATTTTCTTGTCCATTTCCTTCCTCCCCCCCACCTCCCCGTCAACCCTCTCCCACCTCTCCACTTTTTACGCACACCAGCTGCTAACGTCTATGGCACACAACGTGCCCATACTTTTTTTAATTAACAAAAACAGTTCCCCTACTTTTTGTTAAAAGTCAACTGTCCCGGTCAGTTTCGAACTTCAGTTGAAGTGGAAGAAAGGAAGACAGTTAAACTAGAAACAAGCCTTCTTGACAGGGTGCCGGTTGCTTGAAAAAAAATATATATATAATAGGTTAATGTGCAAATGTGAAGGCTGCTTGGAAGCTGGTATTGGCTTTAATTAATTGATAGGGTCACTTGAAGCTACGGGATGACAAAGATGTACTTTTTTAGAGGTATTGCAAGGGTGTCACCAGTTGAACTGCGAAGTACAGTCGTTTTAATGGGCAGTTATAAAAATGTTTGCACTAATTACAGTCTGCATATTACTAAAATCTCTATTTTCGAAGCACTTTTTAAAATCTTAATCCTAAATCTTTTTGTGCATTTTGTGGTAGCCTATTTTATACTGTGTCTGCAGCATGTTTAAAATATTGGCTTACATATTCATAAACCTTTCAGATACTGGCTAGCACCTCGTACATCTAAAACTAGACAAGTCACTGTTCCCCACTACATCAATCAGGGTTCGATGCTTGGACTCTCTGGCTACACAAACAGATATCTGAAGTGATCACATTAACCAGTAGAGATTTCATAATTTAAAATAATTCATTTTTCATTGATTAGCTTAACTTGCATTTTTTTCATTTAACGTGTGTGTTATTTTATTTGTAGTTACCTGAAGGCGAAGGACCAAACAAATAGTTAGTTACAGAATATTATTTTTCAACCACCCCTTTGAGCCCACCCCATGCTCACCGACCCCCGCCATTGTACACAGCATCACAGATCTCATACTTTTTAATTCACTTCAGTCGCTAGTGGAGACACCCCCACAACCACAGCTTTGCCCACAAATCAAGCATTCTGATTGGTTGTTCAGTTCAGAACATTCTACTGTGGACGCTAAGCATGTTTCAAGAGTTGTCTACAGCTGGAATTGTAAAACTGTTGAGTTGGTAGCTGGTCGCAGATGACCACAGTGGGGTTCTGGCACGAGACGCAGGGTTTGTGATTTGCATTTCTTTCATCACAACAGAGAAGCACGGCCTGCTCCCCAGCCTGTTTTCAGCTGCCGGTCCCACATATTGTGCACTGTTTGTGTCTGATTTTGTCTCTGAGAATTATTTTGCCAGAGAAGCACCCCTGAGGATTTAAATCTGGGACAACAAGGGAGCAAATGATCCTATGAGTGATCTAACAAAAGAACACTGGCTGACATCATGCTGGAACTGCTCTGCTGATGGGAAACACGGTGCTATCAGGGGCTGGGAGCAGGTGTGAGTCACCCCTCTGGGGAAGGAGAGAGAGAGGGCGCGATGAAGCGGGGAGACTGCACTGTGTGTGTGTGTGACAGATTATCTCACACACTGGCAAAGAGATTTCAATTGCAAAGCATTGCTCCAAGTGGTGGCGTTCGCCTCCAACAAACTGCCTGCAACGCTGCAGCTGCAATGCACATGATGTAAATAATAAACTTATTTTTGTATTGGGCAGTTTAAAGCTACTGGGTCTTGATCAGTACTTATAAACGAATAGAGGGAGAAATAAAAACAGTGGCAGCAAAGGGTGAAAAACTAGATGTTTTGATGGGAATATCTCCTGTGTGGTATACAGGCATGCCCCCTGCCCTCAGTGCACATGAGTGTGTATCTGGTACCCTGGTTTTATTTTGGTGCTAGCGTCATGCTAGTCTAAGCGTGTGCGCAGAGACTTAGACCTGTCCCAGACTGTCAGAGGTCCTGGACTTGTCCCGTGATCTAGAGGAGTGCACCAAGTTTGTCTCTTATTGGACAGAGAAATACTTGTTATGTCGTGGGGCCCTAGGCCCACATAGTGCAATAACTGCGACACAGACACCAGTAACTTAGTGGGTTAGTGAGCCACGAGCATGAGCGCTCGGCTCTATTTATTGACTGTGTCACGTGATGTCGTGACATCAGTGGTGGGTGGGTGTTTAGTGTAGGCTTACATGTTTAACCCTAGCCTGTGTCTGCTAGGACACAACATTCCTCCCAAAATTTGATAAAAATTAAGGAAAGACAAAAAGTCCGAATCTGTGGGAGAAAATATACAAATATACAATAATTACAAATTTACATTTAGTCTCTTCAGCTGCTTGCTTGATGACGATGGAAATTGCTGCTGAAACTTTATTTCTTCTTGGCTTGACGTCCTGGTTCTCGGTGGGCGTGCTCTTCTTTACTTGCGCCGTGGAAGTGTGTTGGTCAGTCCACTGAGATCTTGCTTTTGAGGATAACGTCAAACAGGATGACCAGATGTTAGACTTGAAGGATGTTGTCTTCTGCAGGTCCGTCGGTTTCTTCACAGTAGGCAGCTTGGATTTACTTTACAAAGGATGGAGTGTTCGAAGGACATTCTTCTCACTAGGACGCCCCTCTCTCAGGTGTTCTCCTGCCACGAGATGTCCCGGAGGCCCTTTTCATCAGGTTTCCACTGGGCCGGGTATTATTCCACAGCGTTGCTCCAACTCCACAGTCTGCGTGTGAATGGAGGATGCGATGAGGGTACTACCTCACAAAGTCCGTAGCTCCACCTGAAGGGTAGTAGTTAACTCCTGCATTTGCGCACAAGTTCCTCATCTTCCCGGGACGTGCAGGTTAGACGGCGATGGATTCATCTTTCGTGTCGGGACCCTCTGCCACCGGTGTCCCTGAGGCCTTTGCCCCTTGGATCTCCACGGGCTGGTGTGGAATGGTCAGTTCTCCTTATTCAGGCCATCTGAGCTCCCTCCGCTTCCAGACTTCTGTTCAATCCCAAAGGTGGGTGTTGCCAATGGTCCGGCCTGTGCTCTCCTGCAGTCCACGGGTCGTCGGGGTCTTGTGAATAAGTGCCTGTTCTGTTCTTGGTGCTATCAGTGTTCTCCTGGACGTGCGGGTCACTGTACACGTTGTTGTGGTGTGTCACCTCTTCTTCTTCTTGTAGGTGTGTGGACATGTTACACCTCTTCACCTTTTCCAGATGTTCCTGATGGCGTGGTGCCACATGACTTCTTACTTCAGTTCTTTTCTTCATGACATCGTGCCACTCTTCTCCCTTCTCCTTTTCGCAACACGGTGTGGTCACCTTTCTTTCTTTGTCTTGCTGATCAGGCTTCTTCAAGCAGTGTGCACTCAGCCTGTCTTTAGGACACTGTGTTCTCTCCACTCTTTGGTGACTGGACCGGTCATTACGATCTTCTCTCTTGCCTCCTATTATTTCTTTTCTTGTTGAAAGTGCGTCCGTCTCTCCAGATCTTCTGATCTCTCAGTTTACGGACGTCTTCTGGCAGGACATCTTCATCCTGACTTCTTGGCAGAATTTCTTCTCTGGCGACCATTTTGGGTGATCGGCTATTGTATGGGCGCCCCTCTGGCTTGTCGGATCATCCTTTTCTCTTGGGCGATCTTCTTTGATACCAGATGGGGTGGACAGCTTCCTCGTCATGAGTCTTTACTATCCGCGATTGTTGGGATCGCCGTGTGGGTCTGCTGCAGTGCTTTTTGCGTTGGCACAGTTTTGCCTGCGCTCTTCGTGTGCTCTGCTTTTTCCGGAGGGTTACTTCACCGCTCCATGGACCTTCTCCAGTGGATGCACTTCTCGTGCTCGCTTCCGGTGAGGCTCTTTAGCTTCTTGGGGCGTTGACCGAGCTTGGTTGCTTCGCCTCCTTTTGGCTGCGGGGTAACTTTGCGTTACTCTTCCGTTGCACGTCAGTGTGTATTGCAGTGGCAAGTTCTTGCTTCACTTGGTACCGTTGTGATACATCTTCAGTGTAGCTTTGTTCCTTGCGGTTCATTAGATTCTTTGGCGTTGTCGCTCTTCCAAGTACGTATCGCACTTTTCTTCTTCACACTTGGGTACTTGCCTCGCACGTCTTCTGGTGCTTTGGGTGTGGCTTACTCTCTGTTAGGCACTGTTCTGTACTGTCCGCGTCTGGGGTACACTTGCGCTCTTCCATCGGTTGCCTTTGGATCTTGCTGCTTGCGGTAGACGTTTCTTTCTGACTCTCCCTCGACGTCCAGCGTGAGGTTGTCTGCTTCTGCGATTGCGGTGAGCACCTGTGGCCACAGGCGTCACTTCTGCAGTGGTGATGGGTCTCCGTCCGCGTTGCTGTAGGCTTGCTTTCCCTGTAGGCTGTCCCTTGTGCTGTCTTGTTCTTGCTTCATGGGCTGCTGTACCATCAAGTGTCCACTAGATGACAATGTAGGATTCAGGTTTCCCTCAGCAGCAGCTTCCTTCCCTTGGTGACTTTCTTCCCCCATTGTTTGTTTTCTTCTTGGAGTACCGGGCTTGCAGGACCTGCTGTTGCAATGGAGTATGCAGGCAGGGGCAGGAGCCACTGCTGACCCCCAGACAGGAGCAGGACGTCACCTTCAGGTAAGTCATTTACTTTTAGTTTTGGGCTGGCTGCTGGCAGGCACTTAGTGCTTCTTCTTTTGTTTTTGAGCTGCCCTGGCTGCATGCAGACTGTTCGTTCCTGCGGGGACCCAGGAGGTGGAGCACATTTCTCTTCCCCGCAGCGGACGACTTTGCCTTCTTTCTTTCCCTCCCCTCCGCCGCCGCAGCTCCACTTGCCACACACTGCGCGGCGGGGGAGGAGGTGTGCTGCTCTCAGGCCGGTGAGTGTCTCTCGGGCTGCGCGGGCAGGGGAGGGCTGTGGGGCATTGTCCGATGTGCGGTTTCAGCGGGTAGGCTCCGCTTTCACCTTCGAGCTCCCCGCAGCTCTTTTCTCGGTGCAGGCACGCCGTTTCTTTTCCCCTGGCAGGCCGCGGGTGGGCTGCGCAGGCTCTGCGTTATGCAGTGTTCATTGGGCAGTGTACATACCCCGCCGCCGCAGCCTCACTACACACACGCTGCGCGGCGGGGACGATGCTGGCAGGCCACGGGTGGGTTCTGCTGGCGCTGCTTTATTTAAAGTTTATTTGTTTTGCTCCGCTTTACGCCCGGCGGGGCGCCTGACCATGCGGGTGAGCTCCGCGTCAGTTTTCCATAGGGGGGTCACTTCGTGCAGGCCGCGGGCGGGCTCCGCTGGCACTGCGTTATACAAAGTTTATTGTCGGCCGCATTGCACGCGGCGAGGCACCATGGCCATGCTGGTGGGCACCGCGGATCTGCGTCATGATAGGGGGGGTCGCTCCTGGAATGCGCGCCCCCCCGGGGCCATTCACAGCCCTCTGGCTCACCTCCGGCCGACGGGCCTGTTCTCCTCCTGCGGCCGTGGCGAGTGGGCTCCGCCCAGCCAGCACTCCGCTCCGGTGGGGGTCGCTGCTGCTGCGGCCGACTCGGGTGGGCTCCGATCGGTCCGCTTGGGGCACAGTTGCGGCTGGTGCAGGTGGGCTCTGGCCGGTCCGGTTTTCGTCAACGCTAGGCCCGGGGCAGGGCACACACACTCCTCGGGCCTCTCGGCGGCCGGCGCCGCCTCACTAGGGGGGTGCCCTTCACACGGGCAGCATTCTCCCCCTTCACCCACGAAGAAGGTGGCTGTGGCACGCTGGGGCTTAGCCACTCCTCGTCGCCAAATGTTATGTCGTTGGGCCCTAGGCCCACATGGTGCAATAACTGCGACACAGACACCAGTAACTTAGTGGGTTAGTGAACCACGAGCACGAGCGCTCGGCTCTA
Organism: Lissotriton helveticus; assembly: GCF_964261635.1. Classification (NCBI taxonomy): domain Eukaryota; kingdom Metazoa; phylum Chordata; class Amphibia; order Caudata; family Salamandridae; genus Lissotriton; species Lissotriton helveticus. The sequence goes on along the minus strand of NC_136069.1, from coordinate 137,234,875 downwards.
TTTATTGACTGTGTCACGTGATGTCGTGACATCAGTGGTGCGCGGGTGTTTAGTGTAGGCTTACATGTTTAACCCTAGCCTGTGTCTGCTAGGACACAACAATACTGCCCTTCTGCCCGGTATAGTGCATAAACGGGTCGAGACATCATAGAGTGTTTTTGTATTTACTAGTGTGACCATAGCTTTTTATCGGTGTTACTGGGATTGTGGCCTCTTGTGAAAAGTTCTGATCTTATGCATATGCTCAGAACCTTGTGTTGGAGTTCCATGTGTATGCCCAGTACATGTGGACGCAGCTTGTGGATAGCATATGGTCCATAGCTGGGCTCTGTGTGTGAGTGAGCCAGCATACGGAAGCCAGTGGGAGCCATTTTGGATGGCCCTGCATTGACATGAAACAAGATGGGGTATGAGGACAGCTGCTACCAAAGATCGTTAAAAGAAAGTTGTTTGCCTTCATGTCGCTGGAAGGTGGACATCTAGACACCAAAGTGAGGAGGATGGAGAGAGGGCTCCCGTTAGACATTCCAAGGGGACCTTTGTTGGGAAGGAGCTGCTGATTAGTTCTTTCTGAGACTGCCGTTTGGATGATGCGATCTCTGATGATACACTCAACTTCCTAAACAGCAGTTACACAAGCCTTGATGCTAGGAAGTGCAAGCAAGAGACCAGAGAGCAAGGCTTCTATTACCGTGCTCTGAGAATCAGTGACAACATCCCAGTACAAATCCAACATACTTCCACCTTGCTCCTCTTGGGCATCACCAGCAGACGTCTATTCTCTTCAGAAAGTATCTTTTTGCTCCCATACCCCTCTGCTGTAGCAGATCGATTGCCCTAACCCCTTTTGTGTCCCTATATACTTAGCTGCACCACCCCTGTTGTACAGTACTGTGTTAAATGCATCCCCTACATACATTGTTGCGATGGTGGCTGTTTTTCATTCTTCTGTAAAGATTTTCTGTAACTGCTCCTCATTCTTGGAGCACTTTCCCCCTGGAGATGGGATCTACAGTGAACTATGTGAGCTTCAGGAAAAGCTTGAAAACTTGGGGGTGTATTTGCAAGCCACCAAGTCACTTTTTTTAGACTCAGGTGGCGCAGAGTAAACGTGGGAAAAACTGTATGCCTCCCCAGGGGAGGCATAACAAGAAGAAATTTCTACTTTTTTCCTCTTTGCATTCTGCAGCACACATAGAGTAAAAAGCCTCCATGGATTTTTTTGTGCAGGAAGATGCCCCTTTCTGCACAAAAGCAATCCAGATAACAACATAACACATGCGTTGGCTCTAGGCACCAAATTGTGTGCCGACACTGGCTGAAAGGACAGGAATGCACTGTATATAATAATTACGGCACAATTTTCCCCTTTCTTTTGATGCTAGGCAGCGCAGCAAGGTGACGTTGCGCTGCCCTGTTTCAAAAACCCGTAAATGAGGCCCTGGGTTGTTTAGACAAGCCTATGGCTAATTATTTTGATTGCAGTTGCCTCTCTCTACCTCAGCGCCAGGATACCTTTTTGGTGTATGTGTGCTAAACAAGTAATTTATAACAAAACATAACATCCATCCTTCCAAATTCAGCTCTCGTCCTTCTGCTGATTGTCTGAGTTCAAGCGGATCACTCTGAAGTAATCACGCACTGGTTCCAAACAGAGACACAAGCATTACGGCAATATAACACACTAGCTGGACTACTCCCTTCTTCAAGCCAACACTTTGCAGTACAGCATTGGCTGTCCTTTTTCAAAAAGACTGAATGGAAAGAGATTTCAGACCTTACGTCCTATTGTGGCAGCAAGGCTATTTAAATGGGTGGACAAATGCAAGGGGTGTGCAGATGAATATTGTAAAGTTAATAAAGCAGACAACATTTATGTGACTATTTCTGTGCATCGGCCATGACTTATTCCTTTCTTCACAAATAGTTTTACATCCAGAGAGCCAATGCTGTCCATCAGAGGGGATGAAATAGTATTTCAGGAAATATGCTTTAAACCTGCATGTGCCACAATAATGATACACAAAAACAAAAACCTCTGGTACAACATCATATGTTTTACCAGCCATAGTACCAAACAAGCATTATCAAAGCCAATAGGTTTGTCTTTGTGTTACTTGAAGTGTATGGTAATAGCTGGGTGCTATAATGAAGCAACATCTGAGATGCCAACAAAATGGAAGCTTGAAGAAGGGATGCCTTTGCAGAGAAGACCACATTAGTAGAGTATGATGCAAAGTAGTATGAAGAAGTTTGCTTTGTAAGCTTAGAACTTAAAAGGCATTGGGTGGTATTATGACTTTAGCAGTGTGGGAGCAGGGCAGCCACGCTGCTGCCTCACTCCCACAACGCCAAAGCCAAAACAGACCACCTACCAGATTATGACTTTTTAAGTTGCTGGCGGGCAGTTCTTTGGCATTCTCATGGCAGTGCCCTTGAAATAGGCACTGCAATGGAACGTCAAAGCATGTTCCTGTACAGACCGAAATGCACAATGTTGTGCATTTCTTTCCATCCAGAACATGGGGTGCATGCAGACTGGGGGGCACGCCATGTGCTCCCCTGCATGCACCCCATGGTGCAGAGGCACAAGTGGCACTGTAGGGCCTCCTTTGTTTTCTCACTGCCACACATTTCATGGTGGTCGCACCGCCATGAAATGTGCGGCAGTGAGGTAAAGCCCAATATGCTTGGCAGTGTCGCTGCAGCACCCCCAGCATATTAGGGGCCTCAGAAGGCTGCGTCACCCCTAGGGATTGTGGATGCATGGCGGCAGCAGAGATCCTGTGGTTGCCTAACCACCACAGTCCTAATGTGGCAGGCGGACTTCCAGTCTAGCGGCCCGCCACCATGGGTTTGGCGGTCCATTGGACCGCCAAACTCATAATAAGGCCCATACACAGCAAAATATTGCATAGTAGACACTTTTGACGAAGGCCCATTATTTTGATTTTCTTCATTAAGAACTCTTCCATGCATGTACATCTTCACTTTGTGAAAAAAAAGTTGTAAATCGAGCATGCTATCATGATAGAAAAGTTAAACAAATGTACATCCCAAGCCAATTATTGAATGTCACTCTATCTTAATAAGAAGCTAACACATCCAAATAGAAAGCACTTCCTAAACATAGGTCAGATATCAGCAAATAAGATGTCATGGAATTAGCAAATAAATACATATAAGAATGCACACTGGGGGGTCGATTCCGATCCAGTAAAAAGCGCTCCGAATCGTCGAACGGAGCGTTTTTTCCCCATACGAATCGTACCTGTAAACGTCCCGTACGTACGACGAAGTACGATTCGTACCAGGAGCCGTATTCCGTACGAGTCGTACAAGACACCGTATGACTCTAATCTCCGTAAGATTCTCCCTCGGAACCCGCTGTACGCGACATCTGTACGGTTCGCGGCTGGTTTATGCGACCCAGCAAGTACGATACGTGTCGGGTACGCACCGTACGACCCTTTTTCTACGGGTGCTGAAAACAGCCGTAAAAGCAGAGTTCGTGCCGAAACAGGTACAGAACGGCCCCCCCGTATACGGTGCATACCCCCATGATTGCAGGGGTATGCACCGTATCCCTGCGATCATGGGGGTTCGAGCCGTACCCCCATTGTTCGATCGGTGTACGAGCCGTACCCCCATTGTACGATCGGTGTATGGCTCGTACACCGATCGTACATGGGGTACGGCTCATACACCGATCGTACAATGGGGGTACGGCTCGTACACCGATCGTACATGGGGTACGACTCGTACACCGATCGTACAATGGGGGTACGGCTCGTACACCGATCGTACATGGGGTACGGCTCGTACACCGATCGTACATGGGGTATGGCTCGTACACCGATCGTACAATGGGGGTATGGCTCATACACCGATCGTACAATGGGGGTACGGCTCGTACACCCCATGATCGCAGGGGTACGGTCCGTACCCCTGCGATTATGGGGGGTACGGACCGTACGGTGTGTATGTGTTTGTGTGCTTTTCCGTACGACTCGCCCTTACCTGACGTGGACCGTACGAATAGCGTCCTCATACCCCAGTCCGGATCGTACTCGTTGGGTGGTACGGCATGTGTACGAGGCGTACGGTATGTGTACGAGTCGTACGGTTCACGGTTTCAGCCTTGCAATACGTACGGAACGCGAAGATTCGGACGGATTCACGGAATACGGATCGTACTTCGCGACTCGGACGGACAGGTACGATTCGTACGGAGAGGGCTCCGGATACAAATCATACGGACGGTTTTTTTCCCGAATCGGAATCGACCCCTGGGTCTCAAACCATAGGTAGCATTTGTTGTCTACTAAAAGGACTTCTTGATGGTCCTCTTCATGAAAACTGATGGAGCGAGGTGGAACAACAAAATTTTGTATACCCCTCGTAAAATTACTTCCTCATGACAGTAACATGAACTAATTGTGTGGTTTTGAAAATTAATCAACATAGAATAGAATGTACACACAAAAGTACATGTGGGAAACTTATTTGCTTATGTTGCAAACCATATTTGACTAATTAAGTGATACCGTTATGTCTGTAATTAACGCGACTGCCATAACCTAATCAAAAACGGCGTAAATGTGCTTTTGTCTGTTTAACTGTGGCATAAAAGATGAAGAATGGTGAGTAACCCACGCATATATGTGTTGTAAATAGATGCTGGAGCCTGGTATCATGTAGGTTATTTCATTCAAGTCTTTAAGATGGTAAGTTAAGTTACAGAGAAGACCCACCAGGAGTGACTAGCTTGCCACTCAGCCTGCCTGGTTCCAACTGCCAGTTGTCACCAGGTCAAACCCCAAACACTCCATGATGTCACCCAAGGTTCTAGTGGTGACATCATGTGAGTGACCATGAAATCCCCAGAGTTAGAAAGAAGACAGGCTAAATATAACACAATGTTGCTTTATCTGCTAGGTAATAACTAACAGGGATACCTTAGTATAGTGGGAGGTATACAGAAGGGTTACATTTCAACAATTAACGTTTAATTGTGTTTGTTTCTATAACAGTTCCTTTTTTGGCCCATGCGGCCTAACTTAAAGTGGACGTTTTCTGTGACTCTGAGATTGAAGTGCAGTACGCATCAGCGACTGAGCTCAGAACAAGCGAGCTGCCTGTGCCTGTGCAGAATGGGTCAAGGACAATGTGCCCTGGGGACCTAACTGAATGCCAACAAAAATGAACTTCCGCATCGTGAGCCTGGAAAGAAATGTGAAAATAACAACTTAAGGACACAAGTGAAATGGACATAAGCTAAAACAAAAAACACTTTCATATTTGATGATCGTGCAAAATTGGAACAATAAAGTGATGAGGTTATGCTCATCCACCCCTCGCTTTGACCAATTAGAACTGTTAAAGACACCAAATGTTTCAAAATTTAGATAGATTAGTTAGTGAAAAAGGGTATAAAAGAGTACGTTTGGACTTAAGAAAAAACTCTCTCTCCTTCCTGATTTTCATCTTTGCATCCCAACATGCTGCCGGACTTTGAAATTTTCTGAACTTTAACTTTCTTGAATGGGTACAGAGTCTTTATTAGAGGTGAACAGTTAGAGAGAATAGAAAGGTGATTTCAGGGAACTATTCTGTCCTATGCTAATGTCTGTGTCCTGAGATTAAGATAACAATTTGCTTATTTCCTGAACTAATAATCTAAATAAATATAAATGTTTGAATTTAATTCTTCTTTCTCTAGGTTGTTTTACTAGATGAATAAAATAAAATTGAATAAATAAAGGTCATGCCAGAAGATTTTTGCTTTAGAATAAAAATTAAATAAATGGAGAATTAAGCTGGTCTTGTTTATCCTTTAGTTAATTTTTACTCGCAGATCCATTGACAAAATAATGGTGGTGTGTCTGAATAGTTTTCTCGTAAATTAACCATGGTAAAAGATTAAACTGCAGATGTATATATTATAAATATTAACATTTAATTTAGACACTCCGCTATGATCCAGTCGCTCTCCTATTGATCTTCACTGAAACCTTGAAGAAGGGCAAATGTGTGTGAAAGTAACTCGCAGTGTTATTATTATTATTATTAATGGGCATTTATTAAGCGCCTGGTTACGCCACTGGCGTGTCCCCGCGCTATGACAAGTGGAGTGACTGTCCCCCCTCCTCCCAAACAAGCTATTTGCTGAAAAGGTGCGTTTTAAGTTTTTTCCTAAACTGGACTTCGGAGGATTCAAGCCGAAGTTCCAGCGGAAGATTATTCCAGCATTTGGGAGCAAGGTATCTAAAGGATCTACCTCCCATACGAGCTTTAAATATTCTTGGAACTTTTAACAGCCCGGTCTGCGAGGACCGAAGACTGCGTACAGGCTCATAATGGGATACTAGACTCTGGAGCGGAAAAGGTGCTTTGCCGCTCAAGATACGGTGACAAGTGGCAAGGGCCTTAAACTCCACTCTCCTCTCAATGGGGAGCCAGTGGAGGGCCCGTAAGGCTGGTTTGGCGGATGACCTCCTAGGGAGTCTGAGGACCAACCGCGCTGCCGCATTTTGAAGAACCTGCAGGCGGCCGATGACCCTGCCTGTGGCCCCCAAATAGAGCAGGTTCCCATAATCAAGTCGGGAGGTGACCAAGGCATGCACCAGTGTCTGACGAGCAGAGATGGGAAGCAGATCTAATACTTTCCTAAGGGCTCTCAGAACACTGAAGTATATCCCTGCCACCCGACCGACCTGTGGACCGAAAGTAAGGTCCTTGTCCAGCCACACGCCAAGGTTCCTTGCCTCACGGCAGGGAGCAGGAACTTCCCCCAGACAAGGTGGCCACCACGCCGACGACCACGCAGACGGTGCACCCCCCCACCACGAGCACCTCGGTCTTGCTCCCGTTCAACTTTAAACAGTTTGCAGACATCCAGGCAGCAAGATCTTTCATGCAGTTCCTGAAGATGTCTGCCGCAAGTCCGGGCGCGCGCGATAGGGAGATGACCAACTGCGTGTCATCGGCGTAGGACACCAAGCGGAGACCATGCCCCTCCACGATAGTCGCCAGGGGGGAGACATAGATGATGAATAGAGTTGGGCTCAGGGACGAACCCTGAGGTACGCCCTGGCCCAACTCAATCTCCCTAGAGTAGCAGTCACCCAATCTGGAAGGACTTGATCCAACCAAGCGCAGCTCCTGTCACCCCTCCTCCATTCAGACACTGTAGCAAGGTGGAATGTGCTACAGTGTCGAATGCTGCGCTTAAGTCAAGAAGGATCAATGCCATCGTTTGGCCCTCGTCTACTCCCTGTCTGAGTGCTTCCACTGCCACGAGGAGAGCAGACTCCGTCGAATGACGGGGGCGGAAGCCAAATTGTGAGTCGTGGAGAAGCGACGCCATCCCCACGAACTGCATAAGCTGTATGTTGGCTATTTTTTCCGCCACCTTCGCCATATAGGGAAGGAGGGAAATAGGACGGAGGTTATCCAGCTTTTCGAAGCTAACGTTGATCTTCTTTTGCAGAGGAAGTACCACTGCCTGTTTCCAGGCCTTCGGGACCACTTGAGACTCAAAGGAGATGTCCAGTAGCTGACGCACATAGGGCTCCAGAACAGGCAGACTATCCTTTAGCCGACTGGGAGTGGTCGGATCTCTAGGGGAACCGGATTTTATGGATCCACAATTACGGAGAAGCTCCGTAGTGGAAGGAGTTACAAAAGTAGTTAGCTGATGTTCCCCTTTCATTCTTGGGAATTCCGAGGGGGTAGGACCATTGTCTGTCCTCTGGGGGAAGGAATTGTAAATATTGGAGACCTTAGTTGCAAAGAACTCAGCAATTCGATTGCAGCCCTCCGTGGTGCAGAGTTTCTTAGGCACTGTGGCGGATTTTCCTATTGCAATAGATTTATAAATAGAGAAAAGCTCCTTGGTGGACTGCTTTGCTTCCTCTATCTTATTGCAGTAGTACAATGATTATGGGCCCCACTGATGAGTAAATGTGTGATTGAATTTTTCAGGGAATAAGTGAGGGGTTTTGAAGAAATTTCTGGAGTAGCGCTGCATCAGTTATTAACTTGGTAGCAGAGCATAGGTTGCTATAGGTTAACTAGGATAAAATGTATAAGGCAATATATACAGAATTTGATGTACAGAATGTAGGACTAACACCTGTTGAGTTTGTATTACGTTATATGTAGTCTGGAAAAGGCTTCCGGAAAGTGTGGGAAGCTAGTTACTCTGTCTTCAGGGAGAGCAAGTGTGGCAAGTGAAGTCGCACATCACATAGTCTGTTTCAAAGTAGTGGTATGAGTCGTATATCACAAGTCTAGGCAACTTTACATGTGAAAGGATAAATGTATAGCGAGGGCAGTCTATAAAATGTTGGCCTTAAAGTACAGGGATCATTGTGTATCCTGATTCAAAACGTACTGCTGGGAGAGTAGTAGAGCTTAACCTGGGCTTGAAAGAAGGGTAAAGTAGAAGGATGTGCTACTTTATCGGCGAGTCTAAAATTCTGTGGTAGAGAAGAGGTAAGCGCTGTCTACTGGAAAATACAGAATACTTGTGCGAATGAGGAAACTATCACTTTGGTTTTAGAGAAACAGATGAATGGAGTTGTTTTATGTGGTAACTAACGAATTTGGTTGTATAAAAGTGTAAATACGAATCGCCGAAAAGTTTTGTAAAGGCGGGGTCAGCAGAAGCTGCAGAAACCGGAGCAGGGTTGACGTCAAAGGTATCGCGCTGGAATTGGTCCGCATGACCAAGATAGGGTTAGATCTGATTGGTGCATCAGGCGAAACAGCAAGATTATTGGTTGAGCACTAAGGAAACGTATCTTGTTCTAATTCTAATTGGTACAATAGTGTGAACCACGCTGTGATGGGTTGGTGTTACGAAGCAGTTTACAGAAGGGTGCGCGATTGTTCTGAAAGTCCGGAAATCATCAGAATATTGGGTTTTATTATGGAGAACAGAAAGAAAAACCTTCATGGTTTAAGAAACTGAAAAATATATTAAAAAGTGACAAGGCGATAGTAACAAGAGAAGGAAAGTTACTCCCTCGGCCTAAAACGCCTGCTTCGTACATTATGACAAAATATGGCTATCATACATGCATATGGTTAGAAAACTGGGCTAGATATACCAAGAATGATGCATTTCCAGAAATAGGATCCTTTAGTCTTGCAGTGTTGTGATCTTTAAGAGAAAAAATTATGAAGCTTGAGCCGAGACCTAGACCGACTCAATTTGAAGCACTAGTTGAGTGGGAAGATGAGAAGCATGAATTAGAGGGAGAAAGGTTGGAAGATTACAGATGACCAAGAGGTAGATTTTGTGGATTTTGGAAAGAGACTCATGAAAGTAGAATGCGGAGGTGGAGAAATGCTGATATGTGTGATGGGATGTATCCGGTTAGAATGGTTGATGAGATGGTAGGACAAAAATGCATGGAGAAAAGGAACAATGTGGAGACAGGAGGGGAAGGTTATGAGGATTGTGAATCAGAGGATACAGTGCTGGAGGAGATATTAAATAGTAGGCCACCACCTTATCAACCGAGTTCCATAAGTACGACCCCAAATGCTCCACCAATGGAGGATAGGTTTGCTGAAACTCCAAACGATTCTCAAATTTTAGAGACCTTCTAGAAAGAGTAGAAATGAGATATGATTAAAAAGTCTCATTGATAGAAACTAGATTTACCGGTACCCCTAAACAAAATGATGAAACCTGAATGAGTGTGGTTAGAGTAGAGACAAATTAAAGAACAATCGAGGACTTCTGAATTTATACGTTCTACAAATGAATTAACCGAAAAGATAAAGGAACTTACTAAAAACATACAAGCTGTAACCATCCCAGTAACAATAGGTCCTGGAATTCCAGTGTTCGAAAATCCGAAAATAAAAGTACCGTCTTTGACGATTCCCTTGAATCAAAGTTTGCAAAAAGTAAGAGAAAAAGTTTATCCAGATTTATCTGAGGTTAGACGTATAAGTCATATAACACCGCCTAGCTTGACTTTCAATCAAAGTTTGGCGTATAAAATTCCAATGGGTGCAGAATCTGACTCTGTGACTCCTGAAAAGAGTATAGAAAAAATAGATTTATCACAGACCCCAGTAGGACCAACAGAACAGGAAATAAGTGATTGGATCAAAACTTTAAAAGTAAAGGATCATGAACCTAAATTATTAGATGTGGCTAGATTGAAAATTGACATGGAAGAATTAATAATCAGAACAATTGGAACAGATAGACTAAAAACATACTAAGACGATGAACTGATGTTCATTTGTAAAAGCATTACTTGGAAAGCAAAATCTATGCATGACCGATTAGAAGGATTGGCTAGTGAATTAAATGTAGATTTTGTAAAGAATAAAACCTTACAGAAACCTAACAGAGTAGATTTTACCGAAGAGGACATTGAGAATATGAATACTGCAGGAAGATTAACCCAAATAAAAGAACTAATTGTATTGTTGAGAAGATGGGGAGATGTGGATAAGTGGAAAGTAAAATGGGCAAAGAAAAAGGAACAAGGCAGTGATAAATCCACGTTAGCATTCCCAGTAAGAGAAAAGGAGCAAGTAGCAAAATAATTCCTGATGAGAGTAATACCAGGAGGAGGATATGTACATGTCCTTTGGACTGAACAGGACATATTATCATTTACTAATGATTTCCAGAGATTGAGAGAAAAACCAGTAGAATGGTATCGGCAGGTGGATCGATTTGTAAAAGTCTCATAAGTACTATGGGAAGATCTACGTGGATTATTTGACATAGTGGTACCAGCAGATTTATGGTCTGAGTGGAAAATAACAGTGGATTGGCCAAAAACTGAATATCCACGAGATAAAGTGACAGGTGCTCCTGGACCTGAAGTAATGCGGAAGTATGAACAGGTAATAGTGTTTCTGAAAAATAAAATTTCACCGAAAGAAACAGAATGGGTAAAGATTGACAGGACATCAAAGAACCAAAAGAATCAGTACACGCATTTTATGAGAGACTGTTGTTAGTGTTCAAACAGTAAAGTGGATATGAGGAGTTGAATGAAAAGGATATGAGTCATTTTGTATATCGTTTTGTGTTTGGATTAAGACCAGAAATAGGAGACATGATTAAACATAATTTTATGGTATGGCAATCATGTTCTGTAGATGAGGTATTGAGATATGCAAAATACTGTAGTGATGAAATTGAAGTAAAACAGAGAAAGCTTAAAAGAAAAAGCCATGTGGGCACAAGTGAAGGTAGCCGAACATCAAGTGGCTCAATTGGAAAATACAATTACAAAAGGAAGACAAGGAAAAATCGAGGGAAATTTTATTAAACCTAAATTAGTAGGGAATTTGGATGAACTTAAGAAAAAGTACCCTTGTCATAATTGCGGCAGGATAGGGCATTGGAAAAAAGAGTGTAAGTATCCACCAAAGGTTAATATCGAAAATACATCATTGAATTCGCAGGTGCAGAATGAGGTAATTCAGCAGCCATCGCCACAGCAGCAGGTAGTTACTCAACAAAGTCAGTTACCACAACTGCCACTTCCACACAGTGTAAATCTACAGAGATACACTACTGAGACAGGATTTTGCGGAGGCGAGCAGGTAAACAGATCACCTAGAGTGAATGTGAGTCCGCAGTGATCTCATTGGTTAAAGGAAGATGGGAGTGAGTCGTATGACAGTTTCTGACGGTGCCTGAGAGAGGGAGAAGAGTGCGTACTTGGCGCCTCTCTAGAGGTAGATCAATCTGGTCCTTTTGTGAATGGAAAGGTGAATGATGTAAATGTGACTTTCCTAGTGGACACTGGTGCTACCCGGTCTACTGTCAGATCAGTAGAAGTACAAAATCTTCCTCTCTCTGGAGAACACATCCAAGTTGTAGGTGTAGCTGATAGGAAAATTAAAACATCCCTAACAATTTCAATTGAAGTAGAGATCGGAAATTTAAAAGATTTCCACTGATTTGTGGTGTGTGACAGTAGTCCCGTTAACCTGTTAGGCAGAGATATTTTATGCAAAATTAACTGTGCCATATACTGTTCACCAGATGGTATTTAACTACAAACCCCAGATGAAGATAGCCTGTACAAAATTACTATGTCACTGATAGAATCAGAAAAGAATGAAATGTTTCCTGTGTTTGATCGAGAAAAGATACCTGTTGAATTGAAAGCGGTAGTCAAAGAGCAAGCGTGGGATTTTACAGGAGACGATATTGGATTAATGAAAGGTGTAGACCCGGTAAAAGTTGCTGTAAAAGAAGGAGTGAGTTATTCAAATATTCCACAATATAAAATGACAGCAGATACAATTGAAGAAATAACCCCAGTGATAAACAAAATGATTGAACAAGGTATTTTAAGGGAGATAGAAAGCAGTCCTTGTAAGTTGACTGTAATGGGATTGAAAAAGTCTAATGGAATGTTTAGGATAGTACAGGATCTTAGAAAAATTAATAAGATTGTTGTCCCATGTTGTCCGATTGTACCAAATCCAGCAGAGATTCTGTATCAAATTCCACATGATACAGAATGGTATACCGTCATTGATTTATGTAATGCGTTCTTTACTGTTCCATTACATCTTGAAAGCCAGCCAATATTTGCGCTCCGGTTCGGGGACCGTATTTTAGCATGGTGTTGAATCCCTCAGGGGTATACTGAGAGTCCATCCATCTTTAATCAATTACTAAAGAAATCATTAGAAAGTTTGAATATGCCTGGAGAATCGGTATTGGTTTAATATATTGATGACCTATTGGTGGCATCAAAAACAAAAGATGCATGTGTAGCAGACACTGTTGAATTGCTGAATCATTGGCAGAAGAGGGACATAAAGTGTCTCCATCGAAATAACAATTTTGTCAGAAAGAAGTGCAATATTTAGGTCATAAAATTGCTAAAGGAATTACGCAAGTCACTGTAGAAAGAATCAAAATGATACAAGGGATGCAGCCCCCAAAAACACAAAGACAAGTGAGAATGTTCTTAGGAATGGTAGGTTACTGTCGACAATGGATTAGTGGGTTTTCACTGATAGCCAAACCTTTACAAAGGTTAACAAGAGCAGAAGTAAAAGACCCTATAGTACTGAACAAGGCTGAAATGGAAGCATTTGACCAGCTAAAGACAAGTTTATGTGAAGCACCAGCATTAGGAATGCCTGACTATGAAATAGAGTTTGAGCTGTATTGCTGTGAAAGAGAAGGATGTGCATTGTCGGTCCTAATTCAAAGACATTGAAATCTGAGAAAACCAATTGCATATTTCTCAGCTGTTTTGGATCCAGTTGCAAAAGCCTTACCAGGTTGTTTAAAAGCAGTAGCAGCTACAAGTGTAAGTCTGGAAAAAAGTGAAGTTATAGTGATGGGATTCCTTGTGAGAGTATATGTACCTCATGCTGTGGAGATTCTCCTCACTAGGACAAAAACACAGTTCCTTACTAATAACAGGATGACAAAATATGAGAAAACAATTATAGGTGCAGATAATGTGACAATGTCACGATGTGTGAATGTAAATCCATCTACATTGCTACCTGATGTCATGGAAGCTGAAGTAAGAAATGAGGTTGATCACAAATGTTTGGATATTCTTGAATATTGTACCAAACCAAGACCTGATATCAAAGATGAACCATTGCCTGAATCAGACTATGTAGTGTTTGTTGATGGTTCATGCTTAAGAATGGATGAAGGTGCTCTGAGTGCTGCATATGCTGTATGTACAGTAGCAGATGTCCTAGAAGCATCTTGTCTGAAAGGAAATTGTTCTGCCCAAATAGCAGAATTGATTGCTTTGATTCGAACATGTGAATTAGGAAAGGAGAAAAGAGTTACCATAGTGAGGGAGTTACCATAGGGGGGAAGACACTTACTTTTTGCCGCCACCGCCAAGAGTCTTGTAGAGCGGAACCAGGGTCTTGCCGCCGCCGCCAGGAGTCACGAAGGGTCAAATTACCGCGCCGCCGCTCCGGGGACTACTAATCCCGGCAGGCCACGCGGCGGCGCAGAGGAACTGACGACAAAGGCGGGGAGAGCGCGCCAGGAGGCGCTGATAAAGCCCCGAGACCCCGGCAGAGCGGGGGAAGACACTTACTTTTTGCCGCCACCGCCAAGAGTCTTGTAGAGCGGAACCAGGGTCTTGCCGCCGCCGCCAGGAGTCACGAAGGGTCAAATTACCGCGCCGCCGCTCCGGGGACTACTAATCCCGGCAGGCCACGCGGCGGCGCAGAGGAACTGACGACAAAGGCGGGGAGAGCGCGCCAGGAGGCGCTGATAAAGCCCCGAGACCCCGGCAGAGCGGGGGAAGACACTTACTTTTTGCCACCACCGCCAAGAGTCTTGTAGAGCGGAACCAGGGTCTTGCCGCCGCCGCCAGGAGTCACGAAGGGTCAAATTACCGCGCCGCCGCTCCGGGGACTACTAATCCCGGCAGGCCACGCGGCGGCGCAGAGGAACTGACGACAAAGGCGGGGAGAGCGCGCCAGGAGGCGCTGATAAAGCCCCGAGACCCCCGCGTCGCGGGACGCGAGCGGGACGCCCGGGGCGAAGCCCGGGCGAAGGGCGGGCCCTCTACGGCCCTCAGCGGCACGAGGAGGCAGGGCAGGGCCAGAGACTCTGCAGGACTAATACTCAAGTAAGCTACATTGTCCCATTTTAAATAATTCTAAGTATTTTAAGCCATTTTATTGTTGGCTGTGAGTACATTGAGCAGCATGCCTGTGAAAACAAAGGAACCCCCACAGAATACCCTTGATAATTATCTTGTCCAGACAGTTAGGAAAATTAACACTCAAAGGAGAGACTCTCTTGGGTTAAGTCAATCGCCAGACCTTCGCTGCTTGTCACCTACTGCTTCTACTATGATCGATGACACTATTCTGCAGGAAACTGGTCAGGAGATTGATATTGGCGGCCCCATTCTCCTAGATTTAAGTAGTGCACTTGAAAATGCAGTCATGGCTAATGAGCCCCGTAACATACAGATCGAGGGTGATATTGATATTGACATTGACTCTGATCAAGAGAGACAAGTACAAGCTACACCCGAGGAGAGGACACCTAAAGGACGTGCAACAAGGCCAAAACGTTTATGCACAAAAAATCCTCCTAAGCAGAGTGGCCCGCGTATAGGGGCAAGAAAGAAAAGGGTCAACACACCAAAGACTAAACAAGTGAATGTTGTGGAGGACAATCAGAGCCACATTTCTGAGGATGCTTTTTTTGAAAGGATCTCTGACTTTTTGGAACAAAAAATTAATGCCATTGTTAAACCCTTAATATCTAAATTAGATAAGTTGCAAGCTGAGGTTAAGAGGTTGGGGGGCTTAAGTACTTTGGTTGTAGACGGGGTGGAAAATATTACCAAGTTGGTCACAAATTTGCCCAATAATATGGGTGGATATGTGACGAACGAAGTTTTTTGTGACAGTGAAGGGACTCAGCTACCTGTTGAAAATTTGTTGCCCCAACCATTAATACCTTTGCCTACCACCATTGAGGGCTCTCTCTTAGTTACCATCCCAACAGATGATCCCCCCTCCGTCAGACCACCCCTAGCAACTATTCAAACCACGGCCCCTCTCCAATTCTTAGTCGAGGCCACCCCTGTGGTCTTGGTGCTTGCAAATGTACCCCCCTTGGAAGGGGGAACATCTGAAAGCCCCACCTCCCTAACAAGTAAGGCTTTGCACTGGCTAACTAACAACATGCGGTTAGCACCAGGGGGGAAACAGCATTTGGCAAACGTCATTAAGTCTGCGTCAAGGGTCCCCTGGCTGGGAAACCGCCCGAAAAAGTTTAAAGGGGATTGTGTGGCAGTGACCCTTTCGAATCAAGATGTTCTTCCTAACATACTGGCCAATCTTTTCCCCCCCCAACGCAGACAAGGTACTGTTGTTCCTCTAACCCTGAAGTTTTTTTATGGGGAGCAACAAAATGTTACTTATCCAAGAACGCCAGCGTTGGGGTGGGATAGACCCTGGGATTTTAATTCTAGACGGGGGCAGGATATAAGGCATAATTCTGTAGCCCAATCTCCCCTTTTACCACAGCGTAACTCTTTTGCTGAACCTCTCCAGTTATTCAATCGCTTTGCCCCACTGTCCTTCATGGACCAGAATGACTGACTCATTCCCCCAGAAGATACCAACAATGAGGGTTTTCTACCTGTTTCTTTATCGGCCCCTGTACTTTCTGACTCCAAAATTATCAGTAACAGGGTTTGTTCCATCTTGAGTTGGAATGTTGCTGGTATTAGTTCTAAAATCAGTAATAAGAACTGGTTGGAAATGGTTAGATCATATGATATTCTTGTACTCCAGGAGACCTGGGAGACGTCAGACGGATTTGCCTTAGACGGCTTCTCCCATTTCTCCGTACCTGCTGTTTCTAGTACATCTGGAAGGGCCAAGGGAGGCTTGGCTATATATATTTCCCTAAACGTTCAAGGAAGGCCAAGACAAATTAAAACTAATTCATCAAATATATTAGCGGTTGAATTAACTGCATTTAACTCACAGCCTATTTTAATAGTTAATTTTTATAATTCTCCTGTCAGTCAATTGTTTAATGAGCACCTGGTAACTTTAGATGATTTCCTCTCAACTCATAGTGAAAACAGTCCCCACGGTTATGATGTGATTCTTTTGGGAGATTATAATATCCACCCATGTAGTATGGACTGCCGTGAGGAATATGAAGATTTTCCTCCTTTCCTTTGTATTCCACACTTTGAACATTTACCGCGAGGGGAGGCTTTGGAATCACTCTTAGCTACTTTTAATTTGTATGAATTTTCAAGTAGTAGTAGAGACTTGAGGTTACCAACATTTGTGGGTAACAACTCCGGCACAATAGTAGATTATATTTTTTTGTCGTTTAGTATTTTGTCTGAGGTTTCAACCTATAAGGTAGTAACCTCAGTCTTTAGTGATCACAACCCAGTAATTTTAGAAATTTTATCTCAGGGAGTTTTTGGAAAGAGAGAGGCTGTAGTCTCATGTGCGACCAATTTAGTTCTAATAGACCAAAACCGTAGGCTGAAGTGGGATCAAGTCACCCCGATCTCTTTTATACAGGACACCTTGTCCAAGGTTGAGGGCGAGGTTGCAATTTGTCTGGATAATAATAATCTGCCCACTACCCTGATAGAAGCATATAACACCATCTGTAAACAGGTTGATCTAGACCTGACTGTAAAGAATAAGGCCCGGACTTCTAGGGCCAAAAAGTGGTTTAACTCAGATTGCTCAAAGGCTCACTCAACTCTCCTAAAGGCTTTAAAAGCTGAGCCTAGAGACAAAGTACAGATAGCGATGTTAAGGAAAACTTACAATGACGCTATCAGGAAGAGAAAATCAGAGATTAAATATGAGGCCTGGAATGATTTGTTGTCGCCCGATACCCAGAGAGATAGTTCAAAATTCTGGGCGATAATTAATCATCCCTTTTTCGTCGATCTAGATAAGCAGAGAGCAGATTGCATTATACCGGACGATCAGTGGGTCACACACTTCAGTAATATCTACAGTTGTCCTGATAACATACCAGGCTGTGGAATGCAATCCACACAAACTGCCCCTCCAATTTCCCTTTTTACTATAGAAGAGGTAAAAAAAGCTATTAGCGACACACATTCTAAAAAGGCTCCGGGCCCCGATGGGGTTCCCGCTGACTTTTTTAAGACCGCCCCTGAACTAAGCGCCAAGATTCTTACCAACATTTTTAATGCCACAAGAGACTTTGTTTTTCCTACTAGCTGGTCGAAGTCTACTATTATACCAATTTTTAAAAAAGGACAAAGAACAGACCCAGCCTGTTATAGGCCAATCTCCCTAATCGATTCAAGTGTTAAGATTTTGGGAAGAGTCCTTTTAGGTAGACTGACTCAGCTTTTAGAGGGGAAGGGCATTTTATCAAATGCACAATATGGTTTTAGAGCCAAAAGGGGAACCCTAGATCAGTGTTTGAATTTAGAACTGATCATAAGTAAATATGTGGCTGCCAAGGGAGGCTCTCTGTACATGGCCTTTATGGACCTCTCCTCAGCTTTTGACCTGGTCAACAGGGCTAAGTTGTGGGGGGTCCTCTTGGCCATGGGCTTTGATGCCCCCTTAGTGGGATACTTGGCAGAGCTACATAGAGACCTCAAGACGTCGGTCAGATCAATCAATCAATCAGGTCATTTGTAGAGCGCACTACTCACCCGTAGGGTCTCAAGGCGCTGGGAGGGGGGGGGTGCCGCTACTGCTCGAACAGCCAGGTCTTGAGCTTCTTCCTGAAGGAGAGGTGGTCTTGGGTCAGGCGCAGATTGGTCGGGAGTGAGTTCCAGGTCTTGGCGGCCAGGTAGGAGAAGGATCTTCCTCCTGTTGTCGCTCTTCGGATGCGGGGGACGGCGGCGAGGGCGTGGTTGGTTGATCTGAGGAGGCGCTTGGGAGTGTAGAAGTTGATCCGGTTGTTGAGGTAGCTCGGGCCTTGGTCGTGTAGGGCTTTGTGCGCGTGGGTGAGGAGCCGGAAGGTGATTCTCTTGTTGACCGGGAGCCAGTGCAGATCTCTCAGGTGTCCGGAGATGTGGCTGCGTCGGGGGATGTCGAGGATGAGTCTCGCCGAAGCGTTCTGGATCCGCTGGAGTCTCTTCTGGAGTTTGGCAGTGGTTCCGGCGTAGAGGGCGTTGCCGTAGTCCAGTCGGCTGGTGACGAGGGCTTGGGTGACCGTCTTCCTCGTCTCGGTGGGGATCCACCGGAAGATCTTACGTAGCATGCGCAGGATGTTGAAGCATGACGAGGAGACGGCGTTGACTTGCCTGGTCATGGAGAGGGAGGAGTCCAGGATGAAGCCCAGGTTGCGTGCGTGGTCCGTCGGTTTGGGTGCGGTGCCCAGGGCGGGGGGCCACCAGGAGTCGTCCCAGGCGGAGGGCGTGGAGCCCAGGATGAGTACCTCCGTCTTGTCTGAGTTCAGTTTCAGGCGGCTGGTCGTCATCCATTCGGCTACGTCTCTCATCCCTTCGTGCAGGTTGGCTCTGGCGGTGGCGGGGTCGTTGGTCAGGGAGAGGATCAGCTGGGTGTCGTCGGCGTAGGAGATGATGTTCAGGTTGTGTTGGCGTGCGATGGCCGCGAGGGGGCTCATGTAGACGTTGAAGAGGGTTGGGCTCAGCGAGGATCCTTGGGGTACGCCGCAGATGACTTTGGTGGCCTCTGACTTGTACGGTGGTAGGCGGACTCTTTGTGTTCTTCCGTCGAGGAAGGAGGTGATCCATTCCAGTGCCTTCTCCTGGATTCCGATGTTGCTGAGGCGCTGTACTAGGGTGCGGTGGCAGACAGTGTCGAAAGCCGCGGAGAGGTCCAGGAGGATGAGGGCCGCTGTTTCTCCGTTGTCCATCAGAGTTCGAAGGTCGTCGGTGGCGGCGATGAGGGCGGTCTCGGTGCTGTGGTTCGCTCGGAAGCCGGACTGTGAGGGGTCGAGGGATCCATTCGTCTCGAGGAAGGCGGCCAGCTGTTTGTTGACGGTCTTCTCGATGACTTTGGCCGGGAACGGGAGGAGCGAGATGGGACGGTAGTTCTTGAGGTCGGTGGGGTCTGCTGTGGGTTTCTTGAGGAGAGCGCTGAGTTCGGCGTGCTTCCAGCTCTCAGGGAAGGTGGCGGAGTCGAAGGAGGTGTTGATGATGTCCCGCAGGTGGGGTGCGAGGACAGCGTCGGCCTTGTTGAAGACGTGGTGAGGGCAGGGGTCAGTCGGAGATCCGGAATGGATGGAGTTCATGGTGCGGATGGTGTCTTCGGTGCTGATCGGGGTCCAGGTGCGGAGGGTGGTGGATGGTGGCGTCGTTGCGGTTGTGGCTTGCGTTGGTTGGTTGTTGAAGCTGTTGTGTATGTCCGTGATCTTGTTGTGGAAGTAGGACGCGAGGGAGTTGCAGAGGTCTTGCGACGGTGTGATGTCGTTGTTTCCGGCGTTGGGGTTGGAGAGCTCTTTCACGATGTTGAAGAGTTCCTTGCAGTTGTGTGCGTTGTTGTCCAGTCGGTCCTTGTATGCATTTTTCTTGGTGGCGCGGATCAGTTGGTGGTGTTTCCGGGTGGCGAGCTTGAGGGTGGTCATGTTGTCCGTCGTTGGTTCCCTTCTCCAGGCTTTCTCGAGGGCTCGACAGTTCTTCTTGGAGCACTTGAGTTCGTCGGTGAACCATGGTGTTTTTCTGCTGCAGGATCTGCTGGGCGGGGTCCTTAGAGGGGCGAGTTCGTCCGCGCAGTTGCTGATCCACTTCGTGAGGTTGTCGGCGGCCTGGCTGGGGTTCGCTGAGTTGGCGGGAGGGTGCTGGCTCAGGGAGGCGGTGAGCTGGTCGGCTGTGATCTTGTTCCAGCTTCTTCGAGCAACCTGTTGCTGGAGGTGGTGGATCGTCGTTCTTCTGAAGGTGAAGTGGACGCAGCTGTGGTCCGTCCAGTGGAGTCCTGTTGCGTGGCTGAAGGTGACGTCTTTGCTGGATGAGAAGACGGCGTCGAGTGTGTGTCCGGCGAGGTGGGTGGGGGTGGTCACCAGTTGCTTGAGTCCGAGGTTGTCGAGGTTGTCGAGCAGGGTGATGGTGTTGCGGTCGTTGTTGTTCTCCAGGTGGAAGTTGAGGTCCCCCAGGAGGATGTAGTCGGCGGAGGGGAGAGCGTGCGGGCTGACGAAGTCGGCGATGTCCTCGCTGAATCGTGTGCGCGGTCCCGGGGGTCGGTAGATCAGGGTGCCTCTGAGGGTGGTCTTCGGGTTGGTGTGGATCTGGAAGTGCAGGTGTTCAGCGGTGGTGAGGGTGTCGTCGGTCTAGAGAAGGAAGATGTACCTGTCATTTTGAATCAGGGAGAGGGGTTAGGCAGGGATGTATCCTTGCACCCCTTCTCTTTACACTTTATATTAATGGCCTTGAGGCAATTTTGGTAGGCTCCCATACTGACACTCCACGTGCAGGAGAAATTAAGATACCTGTTCTCCTGTACGCGGATGATGCGGTCATCCTGGCTCGCTCTGGAGTGGCACTGAACAAACTACTCTCAGTTTTTGGGGATTTCATGTCCTCTTTGGACATGAAAACAAATGTGGAAAAATCCCATGTAATGATAGTAGGACCCGCAGGCAGGAAAAGAAAGTCTAAAACCTTCTTTTGCTGGGGGAAGGAGGTTAGGAGAGTTCCGTCTTTTCCCTATTTAGGCGTGATCTTTGATGAAAAAGGTAAGTGGGGTCCCCAGCTTATGGCAAAAGGCAACGCAGTAGCTAGAGCGGCTGCAGGGCTGCTTGGTTTTGCCAAAAAGCTCGGTGCTCTCCCCATGGAAAGCATTATGAAGGTCTATAAATCCAAATGTTTATCGGTTGCCCAATACGGCTCTGTTATCTGGGGGTACTCTAGTCAGGAGTATGATAAAATCCAGAAAGTTGAAAATAAATTTCTGAGAACTCTGCTTTCTGTCCCCCAGTCAACCTCCACATACATAATACACACAGAGCTTGGTTTGGGCTACATTACCGACGTTTTAAAGGCTGCCCCAGTTATTGGCTGGTTGAAAGTGTGGCTTAATCAGGAGCTCACTCTAAACCATCATATTCTTAAAGATTGTTTAGCCTTGGATAATGTACATAACATCCCCTGGCTAAAATATGTCAAGACGCAGTTAACTCTAGTTGGCCGTCCTGAACTTTTCTCCTCTCCACACTTGATAATCTTAGAAGACGTGAAGATAGTCAAAAATCTTTTGACTGAGCACTATGTCTTGGAGAGGGAAGCCACAGAGCTGAATAAAACTACAGTTAGGAAACATTGTATGATAACATCGGTTATAGGCATGGAACCATACCTTTTTTCGGTACATAAACCATACCACCGGTTTCTCCTAACAAGGTTTCGTCTTGATTTAATTCCCTTTATTCTGGGCAATTTTAAAAAATGGACTAGACCTAAAAATGCTGATCTTTGTGATTGTGATTATTTTTCTATTCAAGACACGACGCACTTTATCCTGTTCTGTGGCCATTATAAAGAGAGTAGGAAAAAGTTTTTGTTGCCAGTTTTGCGCGATATGGGCTTTACACAGGTAAAGCCAGCTATGCTATTCCTGCAACTTTTACCTAATCTAAAAGTGGCATTTCATGTTGCTAGTTTCTTGGTTGCTGGCGCACGTATAAACAAATATCGCTTTAGCACTAGACACTTTGTTCCCGATTAATGATTACCCTCTATATTTTATTGATTTTAATGGTACAATTTTATTGTGTATAATGTGTTTTTAGGGTTTTGTTTTTATAAAATTGTTACAAATTTTTACAGATTCTTTTGAAATGTACTATTGTGTGTCATGATGAATTGTTTCCATGTATTGTATTGCTCATTCTTTTATGATTTTAATTAATCGAATAAAGAAATTTTGACTGACTGACTGACTGACTGATAGTCAGTATGGATTTGGGGTTGTCCATGACTATGGGCAAGTGTGGTCCCAAAGAGGTTATTTAACTTCTGCAGGATCCCCCATTCAAAATGCTGAATTTGTAAAAATGTTGATTGATGCATTTCCATTGCCTGATAAAATAGCTGTCGTAAAGTGTGCAGCACATAAGAAAGGAGATGACTATATTACCAGAGGTAACGGGTATGTTGATTCCATTGCAAAATACTGTGCTAAAAATCTAGCATCCATAAATCGGGACAGAAAAGAAGAACATGTTTCAAGTCCTTTAATGCTAACCACAATAGTTGAGACTTGGCATGAAGTGAGACAGATGCAGGAAGAATCTAGCGAAGAAGAGAAAAACATCTGGCTAAAGGCAGGATGTAGACAAAGAGAAGAAGATGACATTTGGGTTTACAAAGATGAAAGACCAGTAATGCCTGATAACATGATTTCAAATATGGCCCGAATGTATCATGGTCAAGCTCATATTGGATGAGATGCAATGATCAGAATGTTTAGACAAACATGGTACAACCCTAAGATTAAGATGATTGCTGAAAGCCTGTCCCAGAGATGTCTAGTGTACCAGCAATTTAATCCAAGACGAAAGACAGTTGTGAGCTTGGGAACCATAGGATGGGAGGGAGGTCCATTTACACGAATGCAGTTACATTTTTTTGAACTACCACCTTGTAAAAGACTCAGATATGTACTTGTGATCATGTGTCTATTTTCTCCGTGGGTGGAAGCTTTCCCCACAAGGAGGAATGATGGAGTAACTGTTGCCAAATTGTTGTTGCGTGAAATTATACCACGCTACGGTTTCCCAGTAACTATTGCAACAGATCGTAGAACTCATTTTCAAAATGAGTTATTGCAAATGATTTGTGAAGCACTGGACATCCGTCAGAAATTGCATTGTGCTTACAGACCAGAGGCTTCTGGGTAGTTGAACAAGTGAATGGAACAATAAAATACAGAATTGCGAAAATGTGCTTGGCTACTGGACTGAAGTAATGCATTGCTACTTGTTTTGATGACCTTAAGGTGCATACCCAATAAAAAGACTGGACTAAGTCCACATGAGATTTTGATGGGAAGAGTAATGAGACAAGCATTTGTGCCAGTTGATAAACTGTTAGCTATTAATGATGACATCGTACTGGATTACTGCAAAAACCTGTCTGACGTGGTAACTTCTGTATTCCATCAGGTGGGGACTGAGTCAAACGCAAAAGAAAAACATCCAGCTCATGATCTAGTACCTGGAGATTGGGTTCGAATAAAAGTGCACCAAAGAAGAAACTGCTTAGTGCCTCGCTGGCAAAGACCAAGACAGGTTATTCTGGTCAGCACAACTGCAAATAAATGTGCTGGAGTAAAAAGATGGGTGCACGCCAGCCACACCATCCGTGTGCCTGAGAATCCACAAGAGGAAGGTGAAAGCACAACTGATTCTGAATCTGAAGGTGAACCAGAAAGAGATCCAGATACTGAAGCTCAACCTGATCGTCGACATCTGGAGATATCAGATGCTAGCTCGGCATCTGAAGGAGAAGGTGAAACTATTGAAGTACCAAATTTTGAAGATCGACCTGAAAGTCGAGATTTGGTAGAGACTGATACCAGCAAGGACACTGAACAAAACAGAGAGAAAACTGGTAATCAGGAAAGTACTGAAGAAAAGTCAGAAAGCTCTGGAAGCAGGAACCAAAATCCTGAAGAGAGGAAAGAACTCACGATAAGGATGAGCTTCCAAGTACCAGTTATGGAGATGTTCCTAACTGAGTGAAAGTACTGACCAAAGAGAAAGCAGATCCTGAAAAAGGACAAGACATTATAAAGTTCATCATAAATGAAACTGTCGAAAATTCTGAAACTGAAACTGATGACAGAGAAGATGAAACTCAATTGAGAAGGAGTTCAAGAAAAAGAGCTTGGAGAGTGGAATGTAACACTATTGAACCAAAGACAAAAGGAGCAGGTAAAGGAGATAATTGGCCTAAAGGAGCTGATGGACTGAAATTTAAACTGTTTAATAAAGCAAGAGAACCAGAAGATCAAATAAATGAAATAACCAGTCAAAGGGAGTTGTTGGGAATGAAAATAGAGGTTGTTCAAAGGCCAAAAAGAGTAAGGAGACGAAATCAAAAATATAAGTCACCTGAATGGACCTATATGATCTTACCTCCTATTGGTGAAGTAAACAGCAGCCAAGAGAACTTGAATTGTCAAGGCAAAGAGAAAGAAAGTGAGTGAAATTGTGACTCAGAGAAAGAAAAGAGATATGTAAACTAATACTGGGAAAGAGAAAAAGCACAAGAAAAGCAAGATTTGAAATCTTGCTGGAGGAAACACTGTAAGTGTAAAGTAAGGATTAAAAAACAAATTTAAAAAAATGCCTTCTAATAATGGAACTAAATCAAATTGTGCTATCTTTAGAAAATGGTGTAGAATGTGGTTAATATGCACCGGATTATTAATGTTGATTTGTTTGTTTCTAGCTAATATTATTTCTTTTAGACCAAATTTTGAGAAAATGAAAGCAAATGCAAGCATGAATGAAAGAAATAATGAATTTAAAGGTGAAAAATTACATGTGTATAAGCCAGAGATACATACAGATAACTCGATTAGTGACTTCTCAAGAAATACTTTTTCAAGATTATTATCTGAATATGTTAAGACCATGGACGCTAGTGACTGTTAGGTTTTTGTAAAATTGCCAGCATCAGTTTCAGAGGGGGTGACTTATCACCATCTTCCACTAACATATGGAGTTACATGCAGTGTGTTAACAAGTTTGTTTTATAGAACAGGTAAATTGGAGTATTATTATTCAAATTCTGATGATGTTTTTGCGAAACTGAAAATTGTAGCTGAACTAAACAAAATTAAGCCTGGAAACGTTTTTGGAGAATACTTTTTGGAAACTCAAGAATTGACTCATGATTATGCGTTTAAACATATTTTGACTTGTAAAATGAGAAATGAAGAAAAAGCCTTTTTAGTTATGGTTGAGGAGAGAAGAAATCAATACAAAAGGAGGGAACAAGTAAAACCAACTAAATCTAATATGTGGACATTTGTTGATGAAAACATTGAAGGGCATAATGTAAATGTGGCTATAAGCATAGATACACCATTATTAGGGAAATTATGTATTCAAAGAGATAACACTGTGTATGACAATTATTTTATGGGAGCGAGTCAATGTGAAGATACGTATATCATAAAGGGAGGTTGGGGATTTAAAGGGGGTAATGACCCAGTCTTTCCTGGAATCTATTTCTTATGTGGGAACAAAGCTTATTATAAATTGCCTGATCATTGGTATGGGTCCTGTTATGTAGGCCTGGTCTTTCCTAAAATTTTCCATGAAGATACAGGTACTAATGGAATACATGAGATAGATAGACCTTTACGTCGTAGAAAAAGAGAAAGTGTATTAGAAATAATAGGTGATGTTTTTGGAACACTGATACCAGCAGTGGGTATATCCTTTAATGCAAACAAAATTCGTAAATTGTCAACAGTAGTAGATCGTTTGTCAACAGACACCACAAGTGGATTTTTAATGGTAAACACTGAAATGATTGATCTGAGGATTATGGTGATGCAAAATCGTCTTGCTCTTGATATAATTTTGGCAAAAGAAGGTGGAGTTTGTGGAATTTTGAAGATACAACATTGCTGTACCTACATTCCAGACAAAAGTCAAAACATTGAAAGATATATTACAAATCTTACAGAGTGTTCTTGAGAAACTTAGTAGAAGTTTTCAGCATTTAAAAATTGGTTTTATGAAATAGGTAGATCAATTATAGGTAAGGAACTAATTCCAGTAACAATGATAATAATAGTGATTTTAATATTAAGATTAATTTGCAAACTCAGAAAGAGGAGAAATGTCAAAAGGTCTATAAAGAAAGAGATTGAGGAAAAACACGAAAGAGAATGAGAAAAGGGAGATATTGAAATGGAAGAAATCAAGGAAGAACTTTATCAAGACAGAAAGAAAATAGAAGATACTAGAGTATAGCTCATACTAATTGAAAGTACTTGAAACATGTTAAGATAAAATTTGCTAAATTTTGGGATTTGTTTGGTGATGAATCACCAAAGGAGGGAGTTGATGGAGCGAGGTGGAAAAACTAAATTTTGTAAACCCCTCGTAAAATTTCTTCCTCATAACAGTAACATGAACTAATTGTGTGGTTTTGAGAATTAATCAACATAGAATAGAAAGCACACATACAAGTACACGTCGGAAACAAATTTGCTTATGTTGCAAACCATAATTGACTAATTAAGTGATACCGTTATGTCTGTAATTAATGCACCTGCCATAACCTAATCAAAACGGCATAAATGTGCTTTTCTCTGTTTAACTGTGGCATAAAAGATGAAGAATGGTGAGTAAACCACACAAATATGCTACTTTATCTGCTAGGTAACAACTAACAGGGATACCTTAGTATGGTGGGAGGTAAACAGAAGGGTTACATTTCAACAATTAACGTTTAATTGTGTTTGTTTCTATAATAGTTCCCGTTTTGGCCCATGCGGCCTAACTTAACTTGAACGTTTTCTGTGACTCCGAGATTGAAGTGCAGTACGCATATGCGACTGAGCTCAGAACGAGCGAGCTGCCTCTGTCTGTGCAGAATGGGTCAAGGACAATGTGCCTTGGGGACCTGACTGAATGCCAACAAAAATGAATTTCCGCATCGTGAGCCTGGGAAGAAATGTGAAAATAACAACTTAAGGACACAAGTGAAATGGACATAAGCTAAAACAAAGACGACTTTCATATTTGATGATCATGCAAAATTGGAACAATAAAGTGATGAGGTTATGCTCACCCACCCCTCGATTTGACCAATCAGAAATGGTAACTAAAGACCCCAAATGTTTCAAAATTTAGATAGATTAGTTAGTGAAAAAGGGTATAAAAGAGTACGTTTGGACTTAGGAAAAAACTCTCTCTCCTTCCTGATTTTCATCTTTGCATCCCAACATGCTGCCGGATTGCAGAATCTTTCCTGAGGCGTAAGGACATTGACATTTTCTGAATGGGTACGGAGTCTTTATTAGAGGTGAACAGTTAGAGAGAATAGAAAGGTGATTTCAGGGAACTATTCTGTCCTATGCTACTGTCTGTGTCCTGAGATTATGATAAAAATTTGCTTATTTCCTGAACTATTTATTTACATAAATATAAATGTTTGAATTTAATTCTTCTTTCTCTTGGTCGTTTTACTAGATGAATAAAATAAAATTGAATAAATAAAGGTCATGCTAGAAGATTTTCGCTTTAGAATAAAAATTAAATAAATGGAGAATTAAGCTGGTCTTGTTTATCCTTTTTATTAGCAGATCCATTGACAAAATAATGGTGGTTTGTCTGAATAGTTTTCTCGTAAATAAACCATGGTAAAAGATTAAACTGCAGATGTCTATATTATAAATATTAGCATTCAGTCGCTCTCCTGTTGATCTTCACTGAATCCTTGAAGAAGGGTGTTACAACCAGTTGGTTCATTCCGTCCACCCCTGTCCCTGACCTATATTGGTATTTCCCCTAGGAAGCTTGTGTTAGAATGTTGGGATGAATCTCCAGTGAGGAGAGTGGATGGCCAAATAAAGAAGTCGTTATCCTAAGCTGTGTTTTATCTTTCTGTACTTCTTCACTTCCAACATTGGCGACGGACCTGCGCAAGGGGCAGTTGTGGCCATCTCCCCTTTGAGTGCTCTCTCCCCACGGATGCGCTCCTAAGTGAGGAAAAATAGTAACCGCTCCTATGAGTACAAATTCTCTTTGGCATCGGTGCTAAATTGGGTGAAGCAACCGATAAGATGCGTAGGAGCCTTTTACGTGGGAAGCGCTGAGAACCACTACAGTCGGCACCTCGGGGATCCCTGTTGTCAACTTACTTGGTGTTGAAGATATCTGCGTCCCGTCAGGTGCCTGAGGAGAACTCCTTGGTCTCCGCCTCTGCTTGCGGCGAGAGTCCGTCTGTGGTTTTCGTTCTATCCATGTCCGGGCAGCTGCCTATGGCCGGTGAGTGAGCCTCTCTGCCCCGAGCTACGCATAGGCTCTTGGAGCTCTGTTGAGGAACCTGTCAGCGTTTCTGGCGAGGGCGTGTGCGAGGAGCTGTGACGAGGCGGTAGCGTCTCAGCTCCGCAGCGCCCCAGTGAACTTTACCGTGGCCCGTTTGTGATCATCCCTGTCAGCGTTCCGGCGAGGGTGCGTAAGGAGCTGCGCTGAGGCGGTAGTGTCTCAGCCCCGCAGCGCCCCAGTGAATGTAACCCGCCTCTTTTCCAAGGGAGGAAAGCAGTGTTTCAGCCTCGCAGCAGCCCTGTGAAGTTTCACCGCCCGATAGTGTTCCAGCCTCGCGGCGGGTCAGTGAGTTTCTCTGACAATTCCTGTCAGTTTCAAGACGTCGACCCTTCCTGGTCTTGACAGAGTGTCTTTGGCCTTGTGTATTAATTGCGTTCTTTGCCTATAGAAAGGAAATAACATTTAAGGGCCTGTGTTTGCAAGTCGGTCCATTTATACTGTTTTCCCCGTCAGTTCAACTGCGTTTGTTCACATTGGATGCCTCAGAACTTGGACAGGAAGGAGAGTCTACGTGGTATTGATTTATAGTAAGAGCTCACTGGAAAAGTTTTTGACACTGGTTGTTCGTCCTTTTTGAAAAAATCTTTTAATTGCAGTGACTTACTATTGTTGCAGACTTACTGTCACTTTAGTTGTACTTATAGAGGACTGTGTTAATATCTAAGAGTTTAATTGTTTCAGAGTGTATTCTAACATAAGTACTAGATAAGGAATTAACTGTCCTATCCACCATGGCAGCTGCAAGCATGAATCAACCCCCTCCTTTCTTAAATGGCATAGGAGAACCCGAGATAAGCTGGAAGGAATGGGTGAAACTTTTTGAGTCGTATCTTATAGCAATTGGGGGGCAAAGGTTCAACTCTATTAGGAAACAACATATATTACTCCACAATCTGGGTGTGCAAGGGCGTAAAGTATATGAGAATTTACCTGTACCTGAGCAGGATGCTAACGCAGTGGGAGAAGTGGATGTGTTTGTGCAGACTATGGAGAAATTGGAGAAACATTTTGGGGATAGGATCAATGTAGTCCTGGAGCGTCATAAATTCCTCAAAAGATGTCAAGGGAAGCAGGAGTCAGTACAAAATTATATTGCAGTTTTGTGGGGACTGACCCAATTATGTGAATTTGGGGATCTCACCGACTCCCTAATAAGAGATCAATTGGTGAGGTGTACCAATAATCCACGCATCCAGGAGAAGTTGTTGGCTAAGAATCCAGGGTTAAAGGAAGCTGTTGAAATAGCTAAGTCAGTGGAGCATACGGCAAGATGTGTCAAAGAGATGAGACCCGAAAGGGAAGTAGTAGCTACCATAAGTGATACTGATGAGAGTTTAGATGTCTACAAAATAAAGTATAAAGAAAACGCTAATACTAAAATAGAGCACAGAGAGAAGGGTCCCAAATGTTACCGTTGCGGCAGTAATAACCATTTTGCAACTTATTTCCAGTGCCCTGCCAAGTATGTCACTTGCAAGAAATGCAATAGAAGGGGGCATTTCGCCAGGGTGTGCCGTGATGGTGAGTTACACTTAAGAGAAAGTGATAGAGGAACCGAAAGAGGTACAAATAGAGAAGTAAAATGTATTGAACAGAAAATAGAAAAGTTTATTTTGCAAGTAAAGGATGTTGATGATTCTGTAAATTTCATTTATCCTAAATGTGACGTATTAATTGATGATGAATGCATTGAAATGTTCGCTGATTCGTGTTCTCCTTTCACCTTGATTAATAAGGATGATTATGTTGCCATGGAGGGTAATAAGATGAGTGATCTTAAGAATCCTGATATTTCTCCTTCAGGTTACAACAAGGGCAGTATACCTATGCTAGGAATGAAGGAGGTGCGGATTCAATTTAAAGATAGGAAAACTTATGGGACAATATACGTGGTCAAGTCTGGTTCTAATTTGTTGGGGTGGGTTCACCAGAAGGAATTGGGAATCATTTTGGACCCCAATAGTCCAGAACAAGTTTTGCTTACTGCAAATTTCCCGGGTAGTGAAAAGATTTGTGATGAGTTCTATCCCCTTTTCAAAGAGGAGCTAGGTTGCCTACACAATTTCCAGCATAGGATCAAGCTTAAAGTAAATGCCGAACCTGTGGTACATGGTCTGCGCACTGTGCCCCTCAAACTGAAAGAACCACTAGAAAAGGAGTTGCGTAAGCTGTGTGATTTAGATATAATTCAGCCAGTGAGTTGTTCAGAGTGGTTGGCCCCTATTGTTCTTGCAGCCAAATCCAATGGGGAAGGTATCCGCCTCTGTGTGGATTTACGCAGCTTAAATGACTGTATCTGGGTGGAAAGGCACCCTTTGCCAGTAATAAATGAGATGCTGAGTACCATGGGCCCTGCAAAATACTTCAGTGTTATAGATTTATCCATGGCGTACCACCAGATAGAATTACATCCGGATTCGAGGCCACTCACGGCGTTTATTACGCCGTTTGGAGCTTTCATGTTCAAAAGAATGCCGTTTGGGCTTGCGTCAGCAGCAGCCATCTTCCAAAGAGTCATGCAGAAGATCCTTGAAGGAGTGGAGCACACCATGTGTTTCCAAGATGACATTTTGGTTTATGGTAAAGACTCTGAAGAACATGATAGTGTCTTAAGGCAGGTGTTCAGGAAACTCATGGATGCAGGGCTTACTGTAAAAAAAGAAAAGTGCAGGATCAAGGTGAAACAAGTTGAATACTTGGGCCATTCCATTACAGAACAAGGTTTCAGACCAAAAGGTAGTTTAATTCGTGCTGTGAAAGAAGCTCCGAGTCCACGTAACAAAGAAGAACTTAAATCCTTTTTAGGGCTCATGGAGTACATGTCGAAGTATGTGGACAATTTTGCAACGAAGTGTGAGCCAATAAGGGAAATGTTAAAAAAAGACAAGGATTTTGTCTGGAATGAAGAGCAAGAGGCTGTAGCCAACACACTTAAGGAAGATCTAATCAACTCCCCAGCACTCAGTACTTTTGATCCAACAAAAAAAACCATCCTCGCAACTGATGCATCAAACTACGGGTTGGGTGCCACTTTAGTGCAGAAGGATGGTAATGAAGAAAGAGTGATTGCCTATGCGTCCAGAAGCCTTTCTTCCCCGGAGAAAAACTACTCTGTAATTGAACGAGAAGCTCTGGCATGTTTTTGGGCGGTCAGACATTTTAAATTTTTTCTATGGGGGGTGAGATTCACAATACGAACGGATCACAAGCCTCTTATATATGTATTCTCTGTGAAAGGTCTGGAAAACTGTACTCCACGCATCAGCATGTGGATTCTTGGATTAGAACACTATAATTTCAAAGTTGAACATGTGCCAGGGAAAGAGAATACCATTGCTGATTTCCTCTCGAGATTGCCGCTGCCAGAGGAAGAAGGACCAGAGGAGGCTCTAGACAGCCCTATAATGATGATGAGCTT
The DNA here is from genome assembly GCF_964261635.1 of Lissotriton helveticus. Classification (NCBI taxonomy): domain Eukaryota; kingdom Metazoa; phylum Chordata; class Amphibia; order Caudata; family Salamandridae; genus Lissotriton; species Lissotriton helveticus. The sequence goes on along the minus strand of NC_136069.1, from coordinate 137,202,935 downwards.
TCCTGCCATCACAGAGGAAGAGTGGGAAGACAATATTAGTAAAGACAAAGAACTTAAGATGCTAATGGAGCAGATCAAAGGAGGATGGCCGAATAAGAAAAGAGATGTGGGTGCAGAACTGGAAGAATTCTGGGAAGTACGGAATGAATTAAGTACTATCGGAGGAAAAGTGTACCGGAATAACAGAATAATTCCGCCCAGGGAATTACGGAAGAGAGTCATTGACTTGGCGCACGAAGGCCACCTTGGGCGTAGTGCCACAAAAGCTAGAGTGAGAATGAATTTCTGGTTTCCCAAAATGGATAACATGACTGAGGAAGCTGTGAAAGAATGTGGAGCATGCGCAAAGAGCGACAAGTCAAAAGTTATACACAAACCGCCACTTTCTCCAGTAGATGTTCCGACCAAGCCATGGAGCAAGTTGGCTTTGGACATCATTGGACCTATGCAAATGCTAGGTGTGCAAAAAAGGTTCATGTTGGTTCTGGTTGACTACACCTCTCACTGGGTGAAACAAAAATTTGTGCACAACATCAACACCAGAACAGTAATTCAATTTTTAAAAGAGGTGTTTTGGGAAGAAGGGTTACCTTCCACGTTAGTCACTGACAATGGGGTACAATTCACCTCTGAAGAAATGCAGAGTTTTCTGGAGACTTCAGGAATTAAACATGAGACCACTGCTCTTTACTGTCCCAAAGCTAATGGCTTGGTGGAGAGAGCAAACAGGGTCATCAAAGAAAATATCCAGCTAGCCACTGTCAATGGACAAGATGTTGAGAACTGTTTGAGAGAATGTTTATGGGCCTATCACACCGCACCCAATAAAATTACTGGGGTCTCTCCTTTCGTGTCTTTACGTGGAAGGGAGCCTAGTACCAAGTTTAACCCCTGTTGGCTAAAAGGGGGTGATGTCAGGGATGTAGATTGGGAGGAGGCAGGAGAGAAAGTCAAACAACATCAGGCGAAATATAAACAGTGGTATGATAAAAAACATGGTGTGAAGTCTCAAAAGTGGGAAGTGGGAGACATGGTGCAAGCCAGAAGGAACACCAAATTAGGGTCAGACTTGAAAATGGTCAATGGTGGAGTTTTGATCACATTGTAAAAGTGCAGCCATAATACTTTCCCTTACAGGATTATTTCAGTTTGTTTCTGGAAACTCATTTTACAGTTTAATGTTCCTGTTGATCATCCTGCCGGGTACTCATTATAAGGAAGGGAGATGTGTTACAACCAGTTGGTTCATTCCGTCCACCCCTGTCCCTGACCTATATTGGTATTTCCCCTAGGAAGCTTGTGTTAGAATGTTGGGATGAATCTCCAGTGAGGAGAGTGGATGGCCAAATAAAGAAGTCGTTATCCTAAGCTGTGTTTTATCTTTCTGTACTTCTTCACTTCCAACAAAGGGCAAATGTGTGTGAAAGTTACTCGCAGTGTTATGGGCCCCACTGATGAGTAAATGTGTGATTGAATTCTTCAGGGAATAAGTGAGGGGTTTTGAAGAAATGTCTGGAGTAGCGCTGCATCAAATTCTATCGGGAACAAAACTGGGACAATGCATTCATTAAGTATGGGCGTAAAATCCGTTCTGTTCGCAGAATTTGTGGATTTATGGCAAATTTGCGTTCTGCGAATGGGGGGAATTTGCCCAAAAATCCGCAATTCGCAAGCTGGCGGATTTTTTTGCTTGGTCGTGCTTGAAAAATACAATATCGCGCGCGCGGCGTTGACCTACCGTGATTCTGAGTTCGCCGAGTTGTTTTTCTCCTGGTTTGCGTGTGCTGCGCCATTTTGAATCTTGCTGCGTGATCGCATAAGCGTTTTTCGACCACGAGTACGTCATTGCTGCCCGCCATCTTGCACAGCGAGAGTTTGACAATGCGAGTACGTAATAAGGGCCCGCGATCACGCATCGCGGGAGTAAATAATTGCGAACACGTATATGCGGCGCGCAGCTGACTTCCGGCGGGAGATTTGAACAGCTCGCTTTCCCGAACTTGCAAAAATTGAAATTCTGCACAAGAAATCCACCGCAGGCAGCATAAACCTTCTGAAAATGATGATTTTGATCAGAATAACTCCTCAGATTGACATTTGGCTACACTTTTTTGTGCAAGGAGTTCATTTTTGGGGGGGGGGTGGGAGGAAGGAAGTCCCCCAGAGTCTCCAACTTCCTGTTCCTGTCCAGCAGGCTCCTCCCAGTGCTTTGTCCATGTCCTGGTCACTTTTCATTTGGATTTGGAGCTGAAATTATTACTTTTTGTGGCTGCTGCTGGATATTTGTATTTGAGGACTTTTTGGACTTTGGAGTTTGGATCACTTTTGGATTTGAGATTTTACAAGTAAGTTGGTGTTGTTTGTTTGGGGCATTGCAGTTGCTGCAACTACAATTTTAAAACTTTTTCGCAACTTTAAAAAAAATATATTGTGGGTAGCCACATTTCCAGTAGGCCCAGGGTTAGTCATGGGTGCATGATACAACTGTTTCTGTGAGTTTGGTTGAACTTAAATCTCATTTATGTCATGGAATTTTAGCTCACTGTTATATGCAGATTTTTTATTTTTTATTTTGGGGTGAGTGTAAAGCCACACTGCCAGTAGGCCCAGGGATACTGAGTGGTGCATGGACCAAGTCTTTCTGTGGGGTGTCTTGGATTTAAACATCATTGAGGGCATGGATGGCATTGGATTGTGGTGATTTTTGTGTGTTTTTCGACTTTTTGGTGGATTGTTGGGGCCTGGCCATGTGGGTGGGGGCCATTTTGAGGCCTGGTCCAGGAAGGGACTGGCCATGTGGTGGGGATCAAGGCTCAAGGGGCCATTTTGAAGCCAGGCAGTGTCCTCAGGCCTGCACCCAGTTTGCCTTGCTTTCATCCATTATACCCAGGGGTACTCAGTGGTGCATGGGCCAAGTCTTTCTGTGGGGTGTCTTGAATGTAAACATCATTGAGGGCATGGATGGCATTGGATTGTGGTGAGTTTTGTGTGTTTTCGACTTTTTGGGGTGGTGTTGGGGCCTGGCCATGTGGGTAGGGGGCATTTTTGAGGCCTGGTACAGGCAGGGCCTGGCCATGTGGTGGGGGTCAAGGCTCAAGGGGCCATTTTGAAGCAGGCAGTGTGCTCAGGCCAGCACCCAGTTTGCCTTGCTTTCATCCATTTTAGGATTGTTGTTGGGGCCTGGCCATGTGGGTGGGGGGCATTTTGAGGCCTGGTACAGGCATGGCCTGGCCATGTGGGTAGGTTTCAGCGGGCCATTTTGAAGCCAGGTAGTGTGCTTAGGCCCGCACCCAGTTTCAAGTTTGCCTTGCTTTCATCCATTATGCCCAGGGGTACTCAGTGGTGCATGGACCAAGTCTTTCTGCGGGGTGTCTTGAATTTAAACATCATGGAGGCCATGGATGGCATTGGATTGTGGTGATTTTTGTGTGTTTTTCGACTTTTTGGTGGGTTTTTGGGGCCTGGCCATGTGGGTGGGGGCCATTTTGAGGCCTGGTCCAGGCAGGGCCTCGCCATGTGGGTGCGGTTCAAGGCTCAAGGGGCCATTTTGAAGCCAGGCAGTGTGCTCAGGCCTGCACCCACTTGGGGTACTCAGTGGTGCATGGGCCAAGTCTTTCTGTGGGGTGTCTCTTCTATTAATGTAAACATCCATTTTTGATTAGAATTGCAATTTTTATTTTGGGTCTTTCCGTTTTTGGGTGTGTTGTAAAAATAAATGCCTAGTTGCAAATATTAATTGAAGCACGACATATGCAACATTTATTTAATTGATGTTCCTCTGGCTTCCTTTGCTTTTAGGTGCACAAGAGAATCACAAATCAGTCATCGTTCATCATCAGTGCCAGGAAGAAGTCCTGCTGCGGTGTGTGCAGCACAACGTCACGTGACGTCACAGGCAACTCTGCAACTCGTGCAACTGCGGCCTGCTGTTCTGACATCTAATGAAGATGGGTCCAAAGAATGGTGGCTGTGGCTCCTCCACCAAGAAAGTTGCCAGTGCCACTGCCAGTAAGAAGGAGCAGAAGAGGCAAGTGGCACCACTTACCAAGGAGACTGGTGTGCCTACAGACACTTTTTTTGGGGAAAAAAAACTATGCCTGCAGCAGCGGGGTCCGCCGGGGGCCAAACTGGGAGCAGCACCTCCGCTTCATTGGGCTCAGTTCCACCACGCCAAGTTAGATCCAAGGCCATGAGTGCTGCAGAGGTAGGCACTTTAATTGTTCAATCACCATCGACCAGTGATGTTGGCTCATCGCAGGAAAGTAGCATCCAATTAACGCAGGATGTTACTCATCTGACGAGTGTTCAACAACCACAGCCGCAACGACAACCACAGGTGCAAGTAGTACAAGCGCAAGTACATGCGCAAGGAGAGGCGCAAGGAGAGGCGCAAGCAGAGGCGCAAGGAGAGGCGCAAGGAGAGGTGCAAGGAGAGGCGCAAGGAGTGGCGCATGGAGAGGCGCATGGAGAGGCGCATGGAGAGGCGCAACTAGAGGCGCATAAAGCGGCACAACTGCCCACAATGCTTGTTCCTCCAGAAGTAGGGGCACATCAGGAAATCGAGATTGAAGCGGAGGTATCATCCGAGGAAGCCAATCCTCCTGATGATGATCCATTGTCTTCCAGATCCCCAGCAAGAAAAAGGTCATGGAGGGCTACTACAAGTTCTTCTTCAAGCCCTCTTCCTTCTGATGATCTTGATGTTGATTGGAACCCACCAATGCATTCTGAGCGTGAGGCACGCCATGAGCCGACAAAGGTAGCTAAGCCTAAAAGGAAGGTTCCCGTAAGGCTTCCACTTATGGGTGATGATGACGACGAACAAGAAGTGGTGTATTCTGTTGCTGATGAACAGTCTGACGATGACCCAGTCATCACAGTCGTCACTCCAGGCCCAGCGGGCATGCAGCAGACAGACATTTTTACCCTATCCCGAATTGCTGCTGAGCGTGATGTGGGCAGCGTGGCACTGGTACCAACACCAATGCATTTAACTACTACACCAACACGACCTACAGCTTCCATATTTTCTTGTCAGAAAGGCCGGCAGGGACCTCCATCCAGCTTGACCTCCATTACCTCAAGTAGTGGTGCTGTAAGTGCACAACAGAGTCAAATTCAGCCACGCCCATCCTACACTTCATCTGGCATTGAAAGTAGCACCTCCACCACCAGCAGACATCTCCAGTCCCCAGTTTGGGACTTTTTTAGGGTTAGCAAAAAGGCAGAAAACATGGTGAATTGTTCGATTTGTAAAACTGTAGTTAGTCGGGGTCAGCTTGGTACCAACTATGGTACCGGAGGCCAGAGATGTCATCTCCAAAAACACCACACTATCCTTTGGGAGGCACACATGAGGAAGATCCAGGAATCTACAAGTACAACAAATCCAAATGTATCCATTCAGATTGCATCTGATGATGACGAGGGGCTGATCGTGCAGGGGGGAAGTGAAGAAGCGACAGGCATTTTTTCTGGTACACCCAGTACCCCTGGCAGCAGCACTGCAGTAGTAGTGCCCACACCATCTACCCCAGCAACATGTATGAGGCACACTTAGAGTCTGGGAGAGACACCAATGCGAAAAAGTACATCAATGAGCCTAACTGGGTTGAAGAAGAATGGATCATCATCATCACATAGGAAAACGGTCCAGACCACCATTAAAAGCATGTTTTGGTCGGAGGCACCATTTGAATACAACCACCCAACGGCACGCCTGTATAACGCAAAGCTGTCTAAAATGCTAACGCTGGACCTTCTCCCTTTTTCTTTCGTGGAAGGGGTGAGTTTTCTAGAATTTGTGGCAACAGTCTGCCCTAAATGGAAGGTTCCTAGCCGGTACTATTTTGCCAGAGTTGTGGTTCCAGCACTACATAAAGATGTGCTGGAAGTGATTGGGTCAGCTTTGCAGAAGAGTGCTGTTCACACTATCCACCTGACAACAGACATGTAGACCAGTTGCCAAGCCATGGATTACATGTGCATCACTGCACCCTGGGTCTCTTTTGCGGGGGTTAGAGAAAAGATGTCTACAGGTGTTGACCATGCCACAATTTTTAAAGCGAGTCGGAAACATGCAACAGTAGCAATGTTTGCCATGGAGAAATCTCATACTGCATTAAACATTTTGGATGAGTTTAAGAGTAAGGTCTCTAAATGGCTGGTGCCAAGAAGTTGCATGATTGGTTATGTTTCCACGGATAATGGCAATAATATAGTTAAGGCCATGCATGATGGTGGCTACTTCAGAGTGCCGTGTTTGGCGCACTGCATTAACATTGTTGTTCAAGATTTCTTGAAAAGAGAAAACACAGTCAGCAAGTTTCTGACCACCTGCAGAAGAATCTGCACACATTTCAGCCATTCTTTTAAGGCCCGGAAGGAGCTGAGGATCATTCAACGTAGCCGTGGAGTGCCAGTCAAAGGACTCATCCAGGAGGTGGCAACAGGTTGGAACTCAACCTTCTACATGCTTGAATGTCTCTTTGAGCAGTACATGATAATCAATGAGTATATCAATAGCATTAACATACGGTCTGCTCCTATGAAAGACATGAGGCTTGAGCCGGAGAAATGGGACCTAGTTAAAAGCCTGACAGACATGCTTCGTCTTTTCGAGGTCTTCACCCGTGAAGTCAGCAGGGAGGACTGTAGTTTGGGCAAAGCTATCCCATTGTTGTTCATGCTAGAGTAACAACTGAAGGCGGTTTCTTCAACGTTCCGAGCTGATGTTCACAAACAAGACGCATATCGGTTGGCGGAGAGCTTATTAAGCCGCCTACTTGTCAATGAAAGGCTTAAAAAAATACATTCAGAACAACATTACATTTGTGCCACTATTCTGGATCCACGGTAGAACAAGGCACTGACCAGCAAAGTATTCATTCCTTTTGATGAAGAAGATGTTTCAAAGTACAAACATTGGCTAGCTGTGTCAGCCACTCGGTTCGAAAAAGAGCGGCAGGAAATTGAAGGAAACACCACACGTACTACTGAAGCAGGAGGCCATCCGGCGTCAAGGTCCACTTCTTGGGCCGAAGGCAGTAACTTTCCCTCACAGCCGTTACCGACAGCAGCAACAGTATCCTCGTCATCAACACCTAGAACAGGCCCAGCCATAATATTGTCGGAAGCGGATTGGATAACTCTGCAACGGTTTGCTCGCTCCAGTGTTGATGCAAAGGAAACATATGGTACGCAAAGTGGAGCACCACCCAGGGAGGCCCTTGAGTGGATGGTGCAAGCCTATCTGGATAACCCAACAGAGGTCTACATTGATCGTGACCCATTGGTGTATTGGTATGGGAAAAGGCCTCACTGGCCACTGCTCAGCAGGCTGGCTATATATTATTTGTCTTGCCCACTCGCAAGCGTGTCTTCGGAACGAGTTTTCAGTGCTGCTGGTGCCATTGTCACTTCAAAAAGGTCCCGCCTCTCGCCCAAAAATGTGGAGAGGTTAACAATGAGCAAGATGAATCAGCACTTCATACCACCAGATTACAAAATACGTGAATCCACGCAGGAAGAAGAGGACACCGACTTAGGTGACGGAAGCTCTTCTCTGTTAGCTGACCTACTCCATGTTCAATTCACAGAGTGACGAACTCTACTTCCCTGACAACGAGGCTTGAGAAAGTTACTTTTTGTTTTCTTCTGTCCTTTATGACTTTTATTTCTGTGTGTTTTTCTTTTATTTGCAACTTTTAGCACAACAAAACTTTAATCACAACAAATCCATCAGCAGCACTGTCTTTGTCTTATTTTCCATATTGATGGTGCCGCTGTCTGCATTCCTCAAGTTAACAACTCAGTCATGCTCCTCTATCCTCCTTCTCCAGACTCCCCCTATCCATTTCCGTCAAGGCAGATGGCTGGATTACGCAGAATCTAGAAACTGTCGCTTCAGTCCGTACACGAGTCCCCTCAAAAGAAGTGGGACTGGAATGACTCACTATGCTGACTGCACCTTCTGAAATTGACACGAGAGGCTGCCCTGTGGCCCTTTACTTAAGAATAAGATGATGACAAGTGGAACAGGTAATGAATGATGAGATGGCATGCAGTGGTGGACAACACTGGCTGTCTGGATCTGATGAAAGCAATTGTTTGTTTGTTGTGCATGAAGTGAATCCTGTCTATGTGTTCTGTTATTATTATTTAATCTTTTACACACTAAATGTAACTCAAGTGTACTCTGTTACCTTGTTTAATACAAATTGTACTTCTACTGCAGGGGCCAGCCACTACGTTGCATTTTTCAATATGGAAAATGTCCTTGGACTCAGTGTGTAGACAACATTGAGTTTGCCAATAACATACCATGATGATGATGAGTCTTGATGATTAAAGTTACATATTATCTTTATTCTTTACACAGTCACTCACTGGGATGGATGGATCATCATCATTGTCGGTTTAGGGAAGAAATATGGCCGTTTCGTGAGTGGCAAACAACAGGTAAACAAGTCAACAACAACCACAGCAGACCTACATGTCTGTCTAGTTGTGGTATGGGAGTGGTCGAGCCAGTGTAGTGTATGCCAGAGACCAGACAGCAGTTCATGTAAAATTGTGGCTATGTGGCTTGCTGATTAAATTAGATATGCTTTGTCTGTCTGTGTCAAAGAGGTATGCTACATCATCAGGGTGGTTCACTCAGTGGTGCCTGCCTTGAACTTCTGCATGGCGCTGGCCTGCTGTGTGCAATTACTATCCTTGAAAAGGAGACTCTCAGTGCTGTTTTAATATCCCTTCCTGTTTTTCCATCAACAATTGCAGGCCGGCTTTTACCGTGTGCCATGGGAACAACATCAATCCGCAATTCCGCATCCACTAGGCAGGCAGTGGACAGTGTGGCTGGTCACCAAGATTGATCGACTGAGCGTCAGATGGAATGGAGGAGTACCGCGAATAAGAGGAATGGCTGGATGCATGCAACTTCCCAAATTGAACAGGACAACAACAACATACAGTTACAGTATCCTTTCCTCTTCACTTCTCCTTATCTTTTAAATAACTTATTGTTGTGAACTTCTATGAGTGCGAGTCACTGCTTCAAATTCATCCCTACAGCTATTTCATAACTTTCTTTGCTATTTTTAAAACTAATGTAATGTACTACTAAGTCATTCTCTCTCTGAGTGAAATTGCGTAATTACAGCAGCCCTGTATTGTCTAATAGTTTAGTACTACTTAGTAAGTTGTAGTTAAAACTACTTTTCAGTAACCGAACCATCCTTTTAGCAAACAACTTCATGCATGCACTTCCTTTATGTCCCTTAAAAGATTTATGGATATCTTAGTATCCAAAGATTTGTTTTTCTTCATTTGCTGTTTGTCCATGTTGTGTTTTTTTCCTCTCTCCACAAAACTTTCCCAAAAACCCCATTCCCATCCAATTTTCAAACCCTAACCCTCTTCCCCCGGGATGTGTGGTTTTCAGTGCGGTGTGACTAAATGACAGCAATAATTCCACACACTTGCTGGGGAGGATAAGGTGCAAGCAACCTCCTCCAATCAATTTTAAGGCAGCTAGATGAATCCTTGGATATTGTAATTCTGCTTAAAAAAACACCAATGAGTATTTTACTATTTTCAAATCAATTCTGAATTTCATGCCCACCATCGATTGGATCCATCGTCAACATCATCCTCCTACATGTCAAGACTTGTTATGCTGCTGTGTCACTGTTCTTGTTGTAGCGATAATCATCCATGCACATTTTTTTCCATACTTATCTTCAGCATTGCTTAGCCTACAAATATACTTTTCCTTCTAATACTCCTCTCAGGCCACTCAATGTCTCTTTTTTTCCCTTCGTTTTTCATATGCTGCTACTGCTAGTGTGGTACCACTCCTACTACCACCGGTACCACTCCTACTACCACCACAACAATGGAATTTGTGTCCTGGATGGATTTCATGGGCAACCGTAATCGCCATTTGCCATGCAGCCAGCGCTGTGCCTAGCTCTATTCTCAAACACGAATCACAGGTAAGATAAGCATTTTGGGGAGGTAGAAAAATGGGCTAGGACTCGGAGGAGAGGAGAGACTGACTAGTACTCGTACTAGCAAAGTACTAGTACTAGTATTAGTAAAGTACTAGTTGGCCAATTGAATTCACTAACTCTGTTAGTGGCACTTTTGTACATTTTTGGACGTTTTAGATAATTCATGCTGGTAAGTTTGAGGAAACCAAACGTGCAGTAACCCCCGCCCACCACCCCACAAAATAAGATGAACGCATACACTATGTTGAAGAATGTCAAATAAATAAATATATATTTAGCCTAACAAAAATAAACTAGTGCAAAGACCCAAACCACCCCCCTACCTAACCCCAACAATGTCCATTTCAATATGCCGCAAAAAGTCCCTCAGAATCCCCAACTCCCAATTCCCACCCCCCAACAGTCATAATAAAAGGGGCAAGGGACACAGTCACTTCTGGCGGTGTCCTGAGGACAGGTGGTCCTGCAGCTCTTTGCGGAGGTCCCGTTGCTGGTGCTGCTGCTTCCCAACTGTGCGCTCCAGGTAGTCCACTCGGCGGCGTAGCCGGCGCAGGCATGCCATCCAGGCTCTGGGGTTGGCAGCTGCTGGTGTTGTTGCAGCTAAGCGGCGGCGGTGATAGGCTGTCAGACCACGGCGCCGTACTGGAGGCTGCTGGCTGGTGGACCCGGGGGCGCTGGAGGAGGATGCAGCTGTTGCCGCCTCCTCCTCCTGTTCCCGAGCCCACAGCCGGCGATATTCTGCACAAATGGCCTCCAGTTTCCGGGCCCTGCCCGGACAGCCATCTCCTTTCGGGTGAGCTTTTGTGGAGTATCTATATGAAGAAAGAAAGAAAAATACTGTAACCAATACTCTAACAATAACACAAAATAATTCAACAGAAAGTTGTCTCACAGTAACACTAGCAATTTGCAAGCACAGTATAACATTTTGGCATGTATCTTTCCGCCGTCTTTGTAGGCCTGTAACATTAGTGGGAGATTCAGGAATTCTACTAGCAGCACTATGGACTCACTACATAGTCAGAGAGTCAGAGAGTACACCAGTCTTCTTCTTTTTTTCTCGAGTTTTGAGAAAGAAATTACCTGTACGTGAACTTGTGGTAGCCGGCATAATGCCAGCTCAGTCAGCTTGCACCCAAGAAAAACAGACACAAGCCATGATGACGCAGACTCGCATTACTTTAAGCAGTACAAGCAGGTGGGGATAGGGAAGCTCTTACTTTTCTATAGGGGTGGCACTGGCCATACTCGGTTACATCAAGGGCTACTGCTCAATGTAATTTATATTTCGCACTGCCCCCCCGGGCCTTCAGTACTACAAAAGGAAAATGAAGATTATTCATTTCTGATCATGTATCCAGCCGATCACATGATCTTTGCTTATATGATGGATGACTTTAGGTGCTTTGTTGTGATAGATTGAGTGAACAACAGCGACAGTCCACCCATGATTGACACAGCTGAAAGAAAATTATTAACATAGGGAGTGAGTGTGGTATCCATAATTGCCGGAGGAAGGGATTTGGCTTGATATAATGTCAACTATACAATACATACACAATATATGCTGTGCTTGCAAAGTAAATACTGTACTGTTAGTCAAGAGAGAATTTCTGAACAATCACAACTTCTAGTATTTGGGTTTCCTCTGCTTTGCTACTCTGGCACGGACATGCTGTTCAAACAAAGTAACACTCTTCATCCACTGAGCGTCTGCTCTACATACACCTCTGCTATCTATGAGGAAGAAGATACCATCCGTGCTTCCTAAATAAACGTCTATCATTCTTCTTAATGTCTCAACTGTACCAACTTTACTTTTTCTCAACAGCCAACCAACACCCTTTTCATTTTATTTGGTAAACCACCGTCTTGACTTGCATTTCAGTTTCACCCAACTGATATACTGCAATGCACACCACACATGCATTTTCTGATTCACCCACACAGGCAGTCATCTTTTCTTTTTCCTCCAACCATCCTTGCTTCAAGCAGCCATGCATCTGATTCCTGATCAGGCACCTCTGCATGCATTTAAAAACACGTATCATTCTTTACAGTCATAAATGTTACGACTCGCTCATCCTTCCTTACACCCTTCTTTCCCTTTTAGTTCATCACATCCCTCAAGTTCAACTGATCTGACTTGGCTTCACGATAAAAGTTTCACAGCTGAGTTGACGTCATATAGAGAGGGCCATTGCTTACTCGAGAACTACCTCCGCTAATGCTATGGCTAAGTCAAGGGTGACTGTCTTCTCCGTGATTGGCAAAAATTTAGTTCTAAATTAGTAACTGTTCATAACAGTACAGTGTACTTCTACTATTGTACTGTCTACTGTACAGTACATGATACACCCCTTTGCGAGCCTACTCTAAAATGTCAATAAGTAAGGAGTATAATAATTAACCACCGTCCGCCGCTGCTGAGCCATTCCCCGCCGGAGTAGCTCTTCCTGGTGGCACTTGTGGCGCCGCCGCATCCGCCCCTGGAGTGGACCCCTCCGCGCTGCTGGCCCCGGCACTGGTGGTGGGAAGTGCCGCATCCGATGTTGTGAAGACGCCTAGAAAAAACATGTCATATTTTTACATGCCATACACCACCCCCTATTTCGTCTCATAATAGAAGAAAACATGTTAAAAAATTTTAATTATTGGGACTGAAAAAAGTCACGGTTTTGGGGAGGGTGTTAACTTATATGCTTAGCCATAACATGCAACACTTTTTGGCACAGCTGATGAATGCTTGCTTTTTAACGTGCAACATTTTTCTAATTACAGACAGCACCACCTACTCCTCATCACCACCAGGAGGACTTGAAGTTCCAACAAGGTGAGGGCTCCCCAGTCCCGCACAGTTACTATTAATAATTAGATGTGTTAAGTTGAAGTATAGGGAAGGGTGTTTAAACTTTAACGTCATCTATCACCACTGCTCGCTGGGAATACTGCGCTATTAAAAATAAAGAAATAGTTTTTTATTTCTTATTGAAAAATAAAACACTGTTTGGTTTTTGTTCACGAGTGAGCGGAAGGGTTTGCAGTTGCACTACTGCACTTTGCAAGCATGCTTTCGTGACTCTGAAAGGTCGTGACTCGGTAGTCTTCTTCTGTTCTTCTGGGTCATATAATCATTGGTCAGACACACTAGATAGTCGGTCAGGGGATTGGGGGGTTCAACTTCTGTTCTGACTGAGGAATGTGAAAGTCGAACTGCACCTATCATCAACAATGTCCTATTTCTCTTGTCCATACTTCTGTATGTGCAGAATAGTCCCTGAAACACTAGCGGTATGGTATATGCTACTGTCAAATCAAAAAGCCAACTACTAGCTTATTCTTGGTGGACATTGACATTTTGTTGTTGGAAATTGTCAAAGCACTAACATTAAGAAGACTGGAATAGACAGCAAGGGCAACCCAGAGGACTGCACTCAGTGTCTCTAGAGCTATTGCTGGATCAGAGTTTTGTTTCACACCGTTTGCCGACTGGGCAAGCTTAGCTACCTACACAGACGGACTCATAATAATAGTAAATAGTAGTAGCACAGAGAGTGATGGTAGAGGCAGGATAAGAATGTAGAAACAGTATACAAGAAGATCAAAGACTATTTTGTAAAAAATAGAATTAGGAAACAGTTTGGAATGAATAGGAACTGTAAAAGTTAGGGAAGTATAATTATTAATATTAACAACAGAACAACTTACTGGGGCCAGCAGAAGAGCCTGCAGAGGACCGATCCTGCCCACCTTGTTCCCCCGGAGTCTCGGGTGTGGTCTTCTCCTTGGCCCTGGGGGGTGCTGATGATCATGAAATAAACACAAACATGGATGATTGTTTTTTTGAAATATTTGATTTCCTTGACGACAATCTAAAATTATCTCGAAGAAACAAATTACCAACAATTGCACTACATGTATTGATTGACCTATCTGATCTGGTCAACTAGGATAGATAGTACAGTATTGCTTGATTCGCAGACCGTCTACTTGGAAAGTTATGTAAATCACTAACTAAACCAACAACAAAAGGTTCTACTACGACTGCCAGCACTCAGCAGCACGCACCGTGACAGACACAGTCCGTCATCATGATTTCAGACCACTAAAAAATGTCCTACTACTAAATAACAAGTCATAATATACTCAACCTATCAATCCACCACTATTTCTTCTTAGTGGCAGCAGGAGTACAAAGGAAGGACTAGACTTGAGTTTCTAGTCTCTCTAGCATTACGCAGTTCTGCTCAAATGAGCACAAAGTTGCAAACAAGTAAGCATTGGAGCAACGCCTCTGAGCAGGCGAGCACCTGCAATCACAGAAGCTATTTAAACATTAATTTACCTGCAATGTAATCAAATCGGCAGCATTCTTGCTCTTCGGGAAAAACATATGTTAGAACTGGCTATTTCTGGTAGGCTAAGGCTGACGCCAAAGCCAGGCATAAACCACCATTCTAGTCAGGGCAAGGGAGTCGCACGCCAAGATAATCCCTGCTCACCCCCTTGGTAGCTTGGCACGAGCAGTAAGGCTAAACTCGGAGGCAATGTGTAAAGCCTTTGCGCAAGCACACAACAGCAACAACATCCTAGGCACACCACAAAAGGAACTCCACACAAGGTTATATAAAAATAACTTCTGTATTGTCAAAACACATCAGATAGAAATCACACATGTACATTATGCCAACTGGCACGGGCAATATTCACAAGGGATTATTTACAAGGCAGGGCCACATGGGCCACTGTCAGAATCAACACTTTTAGAAATAGAAACAATGTCAGAAATTAGAATAAAAGGATATAAAATCACTGTAGCTCAAATTAGCAAGTATAGCACACAACCAGTAACTACTGGTAACAGGTAAGTACCACCTACGCAACCCTAACCACCTTAGGAGAATGTGACGCAGGGGACCAGGACCTCACTAGGACCACCTGTACTGGAAAGAACAACCACCTAAGAATAAAATACATTTAGGGGTATCAGCAAGAACACAATACACATGATGCATCAAACATTCAGAGGTGTAGGGAAGGAAAAACACATGATGCATCAACCAACACATTCAGCGGTGTAATAACAAGGAAGACACATGATGCATAAAACATTCAGAGGTGCCAGAACATAACTCAATAGCGCAAAAACACATTCCGGCGTTTTCCCCCGGGCTGCGGTGGTGACTTTAACGGAGGCAATAACGAGGGGTGGGCACCTTCGAAGTTCAAAATAAACATAGAAGCGAGGTGGGCACTCGCTAAGGCGCCATACACGGGGTAGCACCCGAATTTAAATTAATAATTAAAATATGGGCAAAATGCGGCGTGGGCAGCCGTGAAAGTGAAAGTAAAGCGCTCTCAAGCGCTAGAGACAACTTCAAGCGCTCCTAAGCGCTAGGGACAATTACAGCGCCTCCCAAGCGCCAGAAGCCAAATAAAGTTCTAGCAAAGTTCTTTAGGGGATGCAGCAAAGCCCTGGGGCCAGGAAGAAGGTCCAAAGGATCCCAGGGCAAAGCAAAGTACCCCTATCAGCCCAGGCAAGGCAGAGGGGTCCCTCAGAAGTCCTCCAGGCATCCAGGGGCTGGGCAGAGCCCGCCCCTGGCAGACTCAAGTCAGAAACAAGAACATTTTGGAAGGGGACACAGCCCCTTTTTATACAGAGAAATCCATTGTCTAGAAGGGTGCAGGCAGTGTGAGAACCAGCTAGAACTGGTTATAGGGAATTCCTTTCACTGGCCAGGCTAGGGACATCAGACGCACCCCAGGGGGTGGAGCCAGCATTGTGTGGGGAAAACCCAGCCTCACTCAGGACCCTCAGACCAGACAGTCAATCCACAAGCAGGCCCAGGCTCACTCCTCCCCTCACATCAGCATGCTAAACACTCCATTCACCACCGGGGCAGAGCCTCCCAGACTCTTGGAGCCAGGCTCACCAGTCAGCCTCAGCCAATCACACGCCAGACACAAATTACACAAATATGCCAACTTCTAAAAGTGGCACTTCTACACTAGACACAATCATGCCGCATATACCATTGCGCAGCATTCAATCTCACGAGTTCGCACATACCAAACTCGACCCTGCACTCCCCACACATCAGGAACTACCATGGGCATACATATTCCCCATTCATTCCTATGGGAGGGCAGGTCACTCACCACACATACACAGAGAGCTCATGCACTTTACACTGTACCACAGTGAAAAAGTGTGCAGAGGCCTAAAATCACCAACACCAGGTCACAGAAACAGGCTAGGAAAAAGCAAAAAAGTTTCGGGGTGAACCTGCCAAAAGGGCCAGGTCCAACAACATATATTAGCAAAATAACACAGAGCAGAAGAAAATAAAGTAGTTACTAAATAGCTACTCACCAAGGCCAGGGATCTCCATGCCTAGCTGGTGGAGCAGGTCCTGCTCCCGGTCAAGGAGGTCAGCCCACCGGTGCGTCGCCTGATGGTAGGTGCGCCGGACCCCCGACTCCCTACGCATGGCCCGGCACACCTTATCTCACAGCTGGCGACGCTCCCGGAGGCCATACCCTGAACAGGGCCTGCCACATGCTGCCACAGTCTTGGGGAGGTGGCGCTGGACGTAGAAAATCAGTACGGCCACCTCCACCGTGCTGAAGATCTCCCTGGCTACTACTTGCTCCCCCCTTAATCGCCCGCAAGGGAGCTGGGTACGGGGTGCAGGACCCTTCCCCTTCTTCTTCCCGGCTCCCTTTGCCATGGTCCTGGACAGGAATGGAAATAATAGAAAGAGAATAGAGAAAAAGTCAATAAAAGAAAAGAGTTAATAAAGTAGTTTTAAATGTAACCAAAAGTAGAAAAAAACACAAAATATAGATGTAGAAAAAGAGAGGGCTAGATAATGGGTAAAAAAGATTAAAAAAAAGTTCAAAGAAACAAAGGATTGCAAAGATTAGGGGAGGATTGAAAAAGCATGCCCAGAACCATAGCAATGAATGAAAAACAAGATGGCCGCGCCCATTGAGGACCGCGTGGGTAAGTTTGCGCGATATTTCCCGCATGAGCACGCAAAAACGCACGCGACCACGTAATTGTGCCCCGTTCACAATGCCAGAATGCAACTAGTGCACGGAAATGGAAATACGCAACGCAAACAAGATGGCCGCACCCATGTACCACCGCATGGGTAACTTTGCGGTCGGCGCGCTGAAAGCAGCCCGCAAACACGCAAAGCGCCCCGCGAACACGCAAAAAAAATCTGCAAATTCGCACAAATTCGTGGATTATGCGGATCGCGAATTTTCTTTCGCACCGCGAATTTGCTAATTTCGCCCATACTTAGCATTCATCCTGGAACTGCCATTGTCTTGGAAGACTCAAGAAATGACAAACCATTAACAACCCTAAAGAGGGCTGATTCAGAGTCTGCTATCTGTACTTGTTGTTATCGTACTTTTTAAAGAATTGATAGCATAATATATTCGAGTCTTTAATCAGACCATAATTTAAGCGAAAATAAAAAATTATTAAATTGTTCACAACACTTATTTTAGAGGTACGGTAAAACCTGTTTTGGCAAATATGCGATAGACTTTGCATCAGTTTATTGTGATAAAATAGTCTCCTTGCAATAGTTTTAGTATTAGATATTGACAATGGTCTCTGACTTGCTATTGGAAGGCCTGCAATGATGTCAGAAGAGACACTTTAACTTTCTGTGTTTGATGGCACCTGGAGATTCTAGTTTTTTGCATGAAACAAGTTCTTGCCTTCTGAATGACCTTCAACTAAATATGATATTTAAACAAAAGGAAGGTAGTTCTGGGCAAGTAATACAATGATGTCCATAGCATTGGGGTTGGAGGGAAAAGTAATTCAGCATATTGATGACCGGAGCCTTTTTTAAAGTTCTATTGTGGCTGCAAATGTTGAAGGTTGATTTCATATCATGTAGCTGTAGATGTAAGACAATGCAGTAGGTAAGCTCACAGATGAGGTGATGATGCAAGATACTCACTTGATTAAACTCAGAGAATTAGGGGTTTATTTACAAGCCACTTTTAATATGGAAAAAGTGATGTACCGGCAGCCCAAGGAGCTTGTAAATAAGCCCCTAATGCTCATGTTGGATACATCTGAATAATTTCTTATCAAACATAATAGAGAAGGAGTGAGATTAAAACTGAGAATTGTTGAATCGATCCACCTATGGGTTTAATGGGAATCATTCTCTGGGGATTTGATTGCTTAGAAGGCAAAAGGGTTGATTTAGTTTCACTTTCTTGCTGTATAATCTCCCGATGATGCTAGAGGAATGAGGAAGGTTCAACTGGACCATTACCTCAGGCTTTTGTGGCCTCAACATGGCTCGAGCATTTAAGGGGGTAGATTTTCAAACATTGTGTGCGTGGTTGGTGTCATAAAAGTGACTCTAACCAGCTGAAAATGGTTTTATACCAATTTACCTTCCAACGCAAAACTTGTGCTATGCAACCACCCATGCCTTTTGATGCAAACCCCTATTTACAAATAATTGTAGACAGGGTTTAGTGTCAAACATTAACGTCTACTGAAAGGAGGAGAAATGTTTGCAGTGTGTAGCACGCTTACAAAGTGGGAAAAGTGTATGAACTTGTCTAGGCATAGCATTTTGTACAGGAAGGCTACCCTTCCTGTCCAGAACCTATGCTAGACTCAGGCACACACCTTAGCGCTAGTGCGCTAAGGTGTGTGTCTGGCGCACAGCAGCTGAAATCAGTGCCGGCCCTAGGGAGAGGGGAGGAGCAAGCCATATCTCCATAGATATGGTGCTCTCCTGCACCCTCCCTATCATGCAACACAGGACAGCATTTTTGGCTGATGCTCTGCGTTGTGTGACTTCTTTGAAAATCTGCCCCTAAATTTCTTGGAGTAGAATAAGATCTTGACAAGTCGAAGTACCCAAGTATTAGAGTTTGTATCCTTCACAAATAGTTGCCTATTGAGGAGTTGATAAGAACCCAGAAGACCAGAATGCAATGGCAAGGGACCCCTTGCTGTGGAGATAGGCCGCGGGCATGGGATGGGATATGAACTTGATGAAAGAAGGCTGTGAAATGGTTATCCAAAATATCTAATTAAGATAGAAGTAGATTTTTCTGTGTTCCCTCATTATCTTTGCAACATCAAAAGAGATAGGAGCATGGAGAAAGATAAAAGCTGTGTGATAGTGTTGGGTTTTATTCATGAAAAGTGACGCATCGCTGAGTGAAATCAGGGATGCGTCACTTTTCATTGCGCCCTTCTTGCGACATGATGGATGCATCATATTTAGTGTATGACGCACCATGTCGCAAGGATTCACAGATATGTCAGTTTTATTGACGTATCTGTCGGCGCAAAAATGACGCATTGCAGGAGTTGTTTTGGAAGACGTGATGCAACTCCAGCAATTTTCCTTTCACGAGGGCCTGCATCAGTCCTACGCCTGCCATGACAGGCGTAAGATTTTGACGCATTTGTGTCCTAGAAGTGGCAGAGTGAAATCTCATAGATTTTGCTGCATCACTTCTACAATGCTTACTTGCAAGGGAACGCCCCCACATACATTATACCTGATGCAGGTATAATGTAGCGAAGGCGTTTACAAAGTGACTCATTGCTTAGATGCATCACTTTGTAAGTACAAAGGGGAAGATTTACGAGAAAGTGCCGCAGCGTGGCACTGCAAGCCCTTTGGCTGTACCACACTGCGGCAATTTCAAAGCACAGGGATGCAACACATTTACAATGATATGTCGCATTCCTGTGCTCTCCCTACGCTGGCGCACAAACAACTGTCAAGCGCCGGCGCAGGCACCCTTGCACCATTGTGCAAGGATGCCTGTGTCAGGGGGAGATTGTTTTTGTGCAGGAAGGTGCACCTTCCTGCACAAAAACAATCACTTCAGGCATTTTCCTCTTTCAATGCGTGCTGTAGAAAGTAGCACACATTGAAAGAGGAAATAAACGAGGAGTAATGTAAACAGTTCTCCTCGTTGTGCCTCGCTACACCACCCCTAGGGTGGCGTAGCACACTGATGCATTTCCAGGTTTACGAATACTCGTAAATCTGAAAATGTGTCTGGTTCCATGGGTGTTGCGTGGGAACACCCACATCAACACCCATGGAACACCCCTTTCATGAAAACTGCAGCGTGTAAAGGGGCCATATTCACAAGGACAGGACAAGCCACAAAGGGTGGCTTTTCCTGTCCTTGAAAATATGGGGCAGAGAAATGCATTGCCAGTGCTTCACAAAAAGTGACGTACTGACAGCGCAAGGGGCTTGTAAATCTGCCCCAAAGTGACTCATCTGCTTAGATGCGTCACTTGGCACAACAGCGGGCTTGTTTTACACCACCGATGCGTCACAAAAAGTGACGCAATAGCGGCAACAATCTGTTGCAAGGCCTCATAAATAAGGCCCCTAGTGGTGAATGGCTTAAGAAAATTTAGTGGCCTAATAAATCCTTTGGAAGTATCTGTGTGAAACCTGAAAATCACAGGTTCTGATCCCGGCAGGTACACTATCAATCAATCAATCAATCAGGGAATTTTAAAGTACACTACTCAGCTGTGAGGGTCTCAAGGCGCTGAAGGGGAGAGGGGGTGAGTGCAGCTCCGGGATTAGCTGACAGGCCAGGTCTTTAGGCTCCTTCTGAAGGTGTGTAGGGTGGGGGAGCATCTGATGTCGACTGGGAGTTGTTCCAGGCCTTGGCGGTGACTTAGGAGAAGGCTCTTCCACCCGCTCCGGATCTGCGGATGCGCGGGGTTTCTGCCAGGGGGAAATTGGCTGAGCGGAGGTTTCTTTTGGGTATATGGAAGCAGACTCTGTTGTTGAGGTATTTGGATCCAATCTTCTGGAGTGGTTTGAAGGTGTGTGTGATTAGCTTGAATGTTACTCTCTTCTTGACGGTGAGCCAGTGGAGGTTTCGTAGGTGTCGGGGGGTGCAAGGATGAGTCTAGCCACGTTGTTCTGGATGGTCTAAAGTCTGTGCAGCAGGGATTTGTTGATTCCAGCGTAGAGGGCGTTCCCATAGTCCAGTCTGCTAGTTATGAGTGCGTGGGTGATGGCCTATCTGGTTTCGGGGGGCGGGGGGTGGATCCACTTGGTCTTGTGGAGGATGCGGAGGGAGTTAAAACAGGTGGAGGTGATGGCGTTGATCTGTTGAGTCATGGCGTGGGAAGAATCGAGGATGATGCAGAGGTTTCGAGCCATCAGGAGTTGTTTCAAGGCACGGGGATGATCCGAGGACAAGGACCTCTGTCTTGTCTGAGTCGATCTTGAGGCAGCTGCTGATCATCCAGGCTGCCACTAAGCCTTTCATCTTCTGAGGTTGATAAAATTAGTCCCATTGAGTTTAATAATTAACACCGGCCAGCTGGGCTCAGAGACCAGACAAATACATGTTCGGGTGTAGCAGTAGTTATTATGTGGCATTCATTACATTATTGAAGGATCTTGCAGAACATTTAGGGCCTGGTTACAAGTGATGGGAACTAAATTACTGTATATTTTTTCTGTATTCATTTCGCCCCACTTGATTGCTACTGGTTAGTTTTTTCCACGCCCACAGTGTGGAAGAACCTGCGTCGACCCAAGTCTCATTCTACTTTTTTTTCATACAAGGAGATTCAATGAATGCCTCCCCTTATTAGAAAAGAAAACATCCCTTCCCTCTCCTACTCCCTCTCCGGCCGCTGTCACCTCCCACCATCACCGGCCACTGGATGCATTTACCACCTGCTTATTGCAGGTGGTGAATGTATGTGGTAAAACCGAATGTAATAGGGGACTCCACGTGATTTTATCAGGGGAAAAATGTATCCTACATGTTAATTCTCCATTGTATGGGATTTTAATAATAATTAATGAGGTAATTTTACCATGCAGAAATAGTAACATCACTGGTGGTTTTACCATGGACCCAGTACTATGCAACTCCGAATTAGGCCTTACGTTTTCTAAGCTATAAAAGGAATATCAACATGTTAGCATGCCATCTCATGAATTCTGCCACTATTTGCGTGTGCATCTTACACTTATATTGGTTACGATATGTTAATATAACAAATATAGAAGCAGGTGCATGAAATAAAGAAATGGAGAACAAAGGGTAGAAAATCCGCTTACAAACTGTTCTTGTAATTCTAATATATTTTGCAATTCAAGGAAGCTGTTGCAGGCTGCAATTACTGAGAGCAAAACACAGAAGAATTCAAGAGCTGACACTTTACAGTGATAACAAACAGGAGTGTGCTGGATGGCCACATTGCATCCTGAGCACAAGGGCTCACGTCGGGTCTGAAGCAGACATGGATGACGTCCTGAAAGTGTACAGAGCACGCTATTGATTGTATGAGGTACCCGGAAATCCGGTGGGAATAACAGCGATTACAAGTGTTTGGAGAATAACATGCAGGAATCGATGTTTCCATGTCTGTTTCCTCATGTTTTCCCACAGTACCTTACACGGAGACTTCTGCTCATGTTACCTGGGAGGGGGATTGGGGGCGGGGAGGGGGTGGACAGGGGCAGGGGGGAGATTCGTCTAACGAGCTCTTAAGGTCAGTAATGTGAGACATTGTAGAGAACAGCCAGGTTTCTTAAGGCTTTTCGAAAAAGCGAGAATGCTGAATTCATCTCCCTGAGTTTGTCAGAGGTGATCAGATTTGCTCAAGTCAAAGAGAACTTGTGTGACTACATTCTGAATGTGCATAGACTTCACCAGAAGACCCAAGCATACTGCTCTGCAAAGGCAAATGAGTACATTCAAGAACTAACCACAATTACCAGTTGCATGACATCCATTAACGAGTAATCTGCACAAATGCCCCAGGAAGCAGAAGGGCTGTTGGACCCTCCTTCACCTGAATATTATTCTGCATGTTATCTCCATACATGTAAAAGGAAAAGCCCCACCCATGCAGCAGATACTTCAGAGGGGCACGATAAACAGTAAAGGGTATATTGAGGAGCCCTGAGGATCTCCACTGGCACTGGTTTGAAAGACGAGGTGTAACAACCCAACTGAACTGTGCGTAAACTTGATGGCAGAGAGGGTTTAGCCCACTCCAAGGCGCAGCTTCTAACATAGAAATCTGTTCAATGTTTAAGGAGGATCTGGTGCTCAATGGTGTTGAATGCTGTTGCTAGATCTGGCAATATAGGATCAAGGACAACGCCTCTGTCTGTGATCGGTCACTGGTTGTCATAGGTAAACACCTTGTGTGTGTGTGCCACATCGTCCTGTCTCACGTATTGCGGTCTTGTTGGAATAGGAGGGGTGCCCAAAGCAGTACCCTCTTAGTAGTGGAAAGCTACTGCCTTCACCAGGAGTTAAGCAGTAAGAGTGCAGTTGTGGCAGCATACCTTGTAGTGATCAGGTGGAGTGAACGGTGGAGTGAACAGGTCCTTCTTAACCTGTCACTGGAGTGAGGCCTACAGGCTCAAGCACTTTTAAAGTTCCACTGCTGTGTGCTTAACTCACCCATGGCCTACATCAATTTGGTGTGAAATGCTGAACAGCACAGATGTGATGTATCTGCGCTGGGTGTATGTGTGCCTGGGAAGGGTACAATACCGGGATAATGCAGTACTGAGCAGTGTGTGCATGGTGATAGCATGTGTTGGATGTATTTGTGCCTATGAGTGGAACAGTACATGAAGAATAGTGTTGTGCAGTAGATGCAGGATAAATGTATGGTGTAGGAGTATGTGTATCTGGGAGTGATAAAATACATGAAGGGTGCATTGAGTGCATGCTAAATGCATATGCTGGATGTGCGTATGCCTATGAGAAGTACAGTACATAAAATACGCAGTGTTCAGAATTGTGTACATGTTAAGTGCAAATGCTGGATATATGTGTGCCTATGGGTGGTACAGTACATGGAGTATACAGTACTTTGCACTGCATGTTTTCTGTATATGTGCACTGTATGTATGTGTGCCTGTGGATGGTACAATACATGGAGGGCCTTGGGTTCCATTTTGGAAGATCCGGGCCTGCATGGTGAAACATGGAGAGGAGGTAGAGGTATCCCCTAGACAGATTTGTGTAATGTTGCATTCCTGTAAGCTGGGTGGGGCACACACTGGGGAGGGGAGAGCGAGGCTTCCCTTGTACACTTCATAGGGTACTCTTTGACTCAGTGAGAGGTCACAAGGAAGAAGCTTGGGCACATCTCAGTAAGGAGATGGGGCTGATAGGAGAATCATGAAGAGTAGGTTTGGGGTTCCTGGGCTAATCTTTTGATGCACATATCACTGTGGTTGACATCCATTTGGGACTAGTCACTCTCATGGTCTATGTTGGGGGACTATCAGCTTTGGATACACTCTTTGTGTGACAGACGACTTTTCAAGCGGAAGAGGGAGCATAGGAGTGGACACTTTAAAATAAGCAGAACCGCAACACAAAACGTTCAAGACTCAGACCCTAAATCATTTTTGGTGTCTGGAAATGGATTATAGGAAGGGGATTTTGAGTCCCAAAAAATGGTCATCTGCTAAGCAGCCAGAGGGGTGTGTGAGGAAGGGAAGTTCAGCAAAGCTTATGTCTGTGACCAGGACTTGGGGGCCATGGCCAGCTAATCTCCCTGCTGGGTGAGGGGACATCACCCAGGGAAATCAACACCACTTGCCCTGGAGCACCAGCACCTGCCTGTTTGCCAAGACCAGTGTGCTCTGTGTCGCAAGGGACCTAAGATAGGATCATCGCAGCCACCCCCTGCTGGGAGATGAATTGAACACTTACTCCACAGGATGTGCCACAGAAAACCTTCAGTCGCTTCAGGAGCATGACAGCGAGTGAGAGACTGCCCTCGCTGAGTGCAGCTGCTGCCTCTGCAAGTACCTGCGGACAGGGTGCACTCAAGAACTCCAAATGCTTCACACCTGTTGGTTTGAGTAAGAATGGTTCAGGGCCTGTCGGTCAGAGGGGAACTTGCTACTAAATTAGTGCGTTAGAGCTGAAACACTGGTGACTTTAAGTTATAGTCTAAGTGGCCCATTGAGACTCTGAATATTAGTGTGGCATACTTTGGATGTTACCGCAATCTGTAACAAGAGGAGTGAGTGTGACAGGGAACCGCCAAAGAAAACTAGAGCGCCGACCTCAGGAGAGAACTGTGTAATTGTTTGTGGATGTCATATTTTTCTTTTGGGTGGCTAATAGAAATAAAATATTTGTCTTTTTTCATGAAAGAGAGTATTTGGATGGACAATGATTTATTGCTGTTGCACGCATTTTCAGCGGTAAGCCTGTGTCCACTATCCTTTTGCCATCCCCCCCCACCAAGGAAGCCTTGGACTGCTTGAACCACAACATCCTGAGAGTCAAGTGGAGAAGGGGTACTTTGCCCAGTTGCTCAGAATGCATAGTAGGTCGGTCCCGAGGACATCAGGAGTAAAAGGCCTCAACCCCCACATTTGGGCCCAGTAGACCCCGCATGCCCTGTGGCCCTCAGTAAGGGGTCCGAACTATATCCATATGAAAAAAATCTATATTTAACATATGAAACCAATCAGCTTTTAATAAAACTATTAAGATAAAAGAGAATCTAACATGTAGAACAAGCTTTGTGGTGTAAATACTCAAATTCCATGTGAGAAGTTGTACGTAGGAAATACCACATAGCCAGCACACAAAAGAAATTTACAGCATAGGAGCACCATAGTGAATAAGGATTGAAGCTATCTACTGGCTAGGCATTTTGAGAAGGACCTTCAGAGCAACCTGGCATCACTGAGATATAGCTGCCTTGCACAGGTACCGAAGAGAAAAAGAGGAGAGGATAGGGAAAAGGAGATGAGAAAATAAGAAAAGTTCTTTATTTTAGAGTTAGACAGTATGGAACCAAATGGTTTTAATATCGATGAAGAGCTGTTTACTTGTTTATGTATGAAATACATCTCATGGCACACACTCCTCAGAGAGAGCAGTATAAACTTATTTTAAAGGAAAAGGAAAATTGGAGGGGAAATGTTTTTTAGTACTATGTACTTTACAGAATGAATATATGCACTTCATGTATAATGCACTTTAAAATGGTTTTGGTTAATTTTATTGAGAACATCATGAAATACACTTCAAAAGGCACCAGCTAAGAGATAGAAATTACATGCTTATTTTCTTCTTTTGATATTGAGGATAGCTTTTTTAAGGAACTTTCCCGGTGAGTATAAATTAAATTCTATTACAATGGTCATCATTTTTTTTATCCAGCATAAAACATTCATGGAGTTGAAAAGATGGATTATTCATGAAATGTTTATTATTGGACAAGATTAAAAACTTGAATGAAAAAGCCACCCTGTACATAGAAAAGAGCAATCATACATGTTACAAAATGGCGCTGCTTTTGATCAGCTAAGGTGTATAGAGATGTTCCACATTTGTCCTTTTCCGTGCTTATGTAAATATTCTGAAATATAATAAATGTTGTAGAAAAATGGTGCTCAACATTGTGAATAAAGCTGCGTCTGACAGCCGAAACCCGTTGATGATTATTTCACTCCCAGCACTCCTTGAATAAACTTGAGTGAAACCCACAGGAGTGCTGACATCATTTTTGTGTAAGGGAAGGTGATTTACGATATATATATATATATATATATATATATGTCATGTGAACAAGGCTTTTGGTAGCCGAAACGCATCGTGGCAGACTGGTGTTGGGCGCAGTAAAACCTTAAACACCAAAAATTGGGTCTCGTCTCGTCTTTTACCTTCATTGGTTGCCAGGTGTACTGCTGTACTGCTGCTGCTGAGGACGTTACATACCGCATATATATATATATATATATATATATATTACCTACTGGCGGTCGCCAGTAGGTATATATAGTTAGGATTTTTTCCCTATGGGATTTTTGAAAATTCTATGTCTAATAACTTTGGCGTTTGTGGACGGAATTGGCTGAAATTTTCAGGAAAATGGAACATTTTGTTTCTGAGCAGCCCCTGAAAATTTGGGGGGGGGGTTCGTCAAGGGGGGGCTGAGATAAAAGGGGGGTCCCAAAAC
Source organism: Lissotriton helveticus (assembly GCF_964261635.1). Taxonomy (NCBI): domain Eukaryota; kingdom Metazoa; phylum Chordata; class Amphibia; order Caudata; family Salamandridae; genus Lissotriton; species Lissotriton helveticus. The sequence continues at coordinate 137,175,899 of NC_136069.1, read as the reverse complement.
GTGTTTTTCCAATGTTAATTTCCATAGGGCGGTTGGCCTCACTTTTAGCCAGAACGGCTGAATGGATTTGCACGAAACTTGGCAAAATTGTAGGGACTGTTAGCCCGATGTGCCTTTGCTAGGTCTCAATATATGTGCTCCAGTGGATTTAGAGAAATTAACGTTCAAAAAAAGATATATATCTGTAAGCGCGCTCTGGGCAGCGCTCCGGTTCGCGTACTTTACGCGTAACGGAACTTTGCGAAGCGAAGCTGATTGGCTCTCCGGTGTCTGTCAACATTCTAAACAGTCCGGAGCGGCCGCCATCTTGTCTCTCGGTAGGATCGAGAGACAAGAGGAGGCCAAAACAAAGGGGGAAATGACCATAAGGGGGCTTAGTAGATCCTCCCTGACCCCCTAGGTTTGATGTAGAGGCTTTAAAAGGGCCCCGCAGGGCAAAAAAAAAAAAAATGTTTTTTTTTTGCGTGGGGAGCGCCCGGTTCGCAAACCGGGACGCGTACTGGGGAGCGTACTATAAGGAAAAAAGAATGATAGACTTTTCAAATACTGTATGTTAATTGATTGTTGGTTTTGTTGATTATTTTTTAATTTCTTTATTTTTTAAGCAATTATTTATTATTGTGATTGTGTTTCAAAATTTAATAACATTTCTAACATTTCACTGTCTGAAATGTCGTCATTTTCCATAAACATAGTTTGTAATCTCTGAGGGTGTAAAATGTCCTCATTTTGAAGGAGGTCATCTACTGCTTGCACACATTGCAGTAGTTCTTGGTCCCAAGTTTCATCCATAAATTCTATATAATTTGGATCAATTAATTCTTGGCTGCTCTCTTGCAGGACAATTTGAAATGAAACTTTCTGTTCGCCTTCCATGTTGCCTGAAATTTGGATAAAAAAATATATATATTAGTAGAGATAGGGCACTGTTGGGATTCATTTTAGATAGGCAGTTTTTATCAGTGAATTTATCTTTGGGCAGTGTATAGTATCAGAGTGGAAGTAGGAATATAAAAAAGTGTATGTGATTTAACGTAAGTAATTTCATAATTATACAAGAGAAACATAACTCCATCCATAACTATAACAGAGAAGTCTATCTAAATCTATAACTACTACAGAGGGATAGTATATAACTATCAGAAAAAGTTTACCATATTAACTGATAGTGCACAATATACTTCAGTTTTTAAAATAACAACTTACCTTTACAAAGAAGTTGAAGTGATTAGTGAAAATCCAATTGAAATGTACACCAGGAAGTAGTAGTCAAAATGGCTGTATTTCCTTCTCTTCCTTTAAATATATTCAGGTATATAACCAATCAAATGTCAGGTAATAAAAGTAGAAAATGAAAGTAACATTTTCATTGGTTGTCAATTCCAACACTTCAGATGTGTTTTGAGAAGTAATTTACCTCACGGTATTTAGAGAGGTCTACAGGCTAAATGGCTAAATGGAATTTCAATCAAATTTGTGAAAATGATAGGGATTGGTATGTAGTATGAGCTAATCTATATTTGGTGAGAGTGTCTCCAGTCTTTTTTCTGTAAATTACTTTCCCACCTTTTTTGATGGTGCGCTTCCCGGGGAGCGCCCCGGTACGCGAACTGGCGAGCGCCCCGGTACGCGAACCTTAAGCGTTACGGGAGTCCACCATTTTGTGTTTCGGTCGACTTAAGATACAAGATGGAGGGCAAATAATGTTCAGAATGGGTAGAAGGGGGCACGGTAGACTTATCTTGACCCCCTAGGTTTTCTGAGGGTGGCTGAGGAGGCTTATATGTGCGAAAAAAAACATTTTTTTAAAAAATTTCGCGAGGTTAGCTTCCGGTTCGCGTACCGGGTAGCGCCCCGGGGAGCGTACTTTGTTGAAAATTAGTGAAAAAAGTTAGAGAAAAATAATAATTGTGAGTGATCAGATGTAGGGTAGCTCTGAGAAGAGCTTTTGGGTTTATGGTACATTTAGGTACTTATAAGTAGGTACCAATGCACAGTCTTAAATTCAGAATGAAAACTCTGTTGCCCTCATCTGAGAAGTGAACTCCATCTCCTCTGTAGATATCTTGCATGTAGTAACGCAAGTTATTGTTGTACACGGAGCCCATTCCATGGTCTCTCATGTAAGCTGAAACAGATTTGTTTACATGCTTCCTCGACTTCTCAATTTGTGGACAAAATTGGTTTGACCACCTCCATTTCTGTCTATGGCATATATTTGAATATACCAAGGCAGTCTGAGGAAAAAGTGCCATTAATTGCTCAAAGGTGTCCTTTAAAAGCATTTCCAGACCTACCCCAGTCAAAGTGCCCAAATCATTACCTCCACAGTGCACAATTAACAGGTCAGGTTTTGGCAAATGCATAAAGGTTTTTACCAATGGTATCAATTGGTGACATTTTAATCCTCTGTGGCCAAACCACTTAATTTCCACATCTTGTAAATTGAGGTTAGGTAAATTTCTGTTCTCAGCATACCTCTGAGCCCAATAGATGTAACTATGTCCAACAATCCAGACAGAAAACATGGTGAGAGAAGGTTCTCCTGCAGTCAGATGAAGTGTGGCAATGAAATGGCAGTTGAAAAAATAAGAGTTTAATATGAAAAAAACTGTGGAGTTTCTGTGTTAATGAAGCAGTAACAGTGATTGGTGGATTTTGATTGCTGAAAACAGAAAGTTAGGGTGCATGGATGAGTTCTTTGAAAGATGTATTTTGAGTGGTCAAGAAAAAATCATTAAATGAAAGAATGCACTGGATATGCAGGTGCACTGAGAGTTCAGAGTTCAATTGCAACATTGTTGTGTGAACTTGCAAACACCAGAGGTCTTCCAAGAGGTGGTTGCTATGCAAAAAAAGCAGAGAGGGCAGAGGGGGGAAGGGTTATGATTTGAAAAAAAGTGAGGAAAGAGTTTTGATTGGGTGACATGAGAGATATGTGTGAAGAATTACAGCATTTCTGTGCTTTTGATAGCTGCAGACTCTGGAGTGCATACCTTTTGCTCTGCTGAAGACAAATTGGTGTGTTTCTGATACTGTTTTGAAACTCAAAGTATTTGCTAAGGTGAGAAAAGATTTCTTTAATTTAGATAGAGAATAGTGTGCTTTAAGGAGAAAATTATGAAGAAAGTTGTGTTTTTCAAATGTTGCTTTGTCTCAAGTGTTTTACAAATAGATTATGTTTCTTTGAGAAATTGTAATTGGAGAAAATGTGAAGTATTAGTACTGACAGGGTTTTTTTGTGCATAGGAGCTGTGGAGTGTTTTCAAATTATAACTTGAAAATCGTTTTTGAGGAAAAGGAATGGTTTTAAAATTTATGACAAGGACATAATGGTGTATGCTTCTTTATAAGGCAATTGAGTGTCTCTGATGTTATTTTTCCCATTTTAATGTAAGACCTTTCCATGTGGAGCAAATTGCTTGTAAATATGCTCCCACCTGTGCATGGCAAATTTAGATTTTGAATGTTTGCGTTACATAGCCATGTTAAAAGTGACCCAAACATGCTGCAAAGGCAATAAAAAAACTCTTTCATGTGTCTTAAGGACATTTTAAGTCATTTCCCCATGTGGAGTGTTTTCAAATTATGATTTGAAAATCGTTTTTGGGGAAAAGGAATGGTTTTAAAATTTATGACAAGGACATAATGGTGTATGCTTCTTTATAAGGCAATTGAGTGTCTCTGATGTTATTTTTCCCATTTTAATGTAAGACCTTTCCCTGTGGAGCAAATTGCTTGTAAATATGCTCCCACCTGTGCATGGCAAATTTAGATTTTGAATGTTTGCGTTACATAGCCATGTTAAAAGTGACCCAAACATGCTGCAAAGGCAATCAAAAAACGCTTTCATGTGTCTTAAGGACATTTTAAGTCATTTCCCCATGTGGAGTGTTTTCAAATTATGATTTGAAAATCGTTTTTGGGGAAAAGGAATGGTTTTAAAATTTATGACAAGGACATAATGGTGTATGCTTCTTTATAAGGCATTTCGGTGTCTCTGATGTTATTTTTCCCATATTAAATTAAAAGACCTTTCCCCGTGGAGCAAATTCCTTGTAAATATGCTCCCACCTGTGCATGGTAAATTTAGATTTTGACTGTTTGAGTTACATAGCCATGTTAAAAGTGACCCAAAAAAGTTGCAAAGGCTTTAAAAAAACACTTTCATGTGTCTTAAGGACATTTTAAGTCATTTCCCCCTGGGCAGTGTTTTCAAATTATGACTTGAAAATCGTTTTTGAGGTAAAGGAATGTTTTTAAAATTTATGTGCGCCATATGCCCCCAAATTTCTTTTTCAGGGGTGCAGCAGGGTGTTCTTGAGACACCCCTACACCTTTGGGAAAATTCCTAATTTGCGATGAGCTAATTGCTAATCGCAAATTGCACCTTCATTCCTATGGGCCTCCTGGCCCATGGAAATGAATGGGTAATTTGCAATTAGCAATTTGCTCATCGCAAATTAGGAATGGTAAAGAATCGCTATTTATTCGTTAAAATTCACTATTTAGGAAATGCAAAATAGTTTGATGATACATATGGCGGTTCATCTCTAACAAGATAAGAAGCTTAGGGATACATTTATGATGACTGGCGCAATGAAGTGGACATCACTTACTTCATTGGTAGACCTTTACATGTATTATCTCCTCTGTATTCTTCATCAAGCGTAACTTTGATCTGCAATCCTGAGTAGGCCTCACCTTAAACAAACCTCTGGATAGGCCACACCTTATCGTCATCCTGAATTAATCATTTAAAATGCTAGGGACAGATTTATGATAGGTGTATGCCTCTTTTGCGCCACGTGCGTCACTTTTGTGATGCAGCGGCGGTGCAAAAGATTTGCTATGAGGCGACAAAATTACAAATTGATGCATTTAGGCAGATGTGTCATGGTGTAAAAAACACCGTGCCACATGAAACCGATGCAGCAGTGATGCAAAAGATGCACCAGGTTGCAAGACAGGCCTCACTTGGGGCCATATGTATCAAGCTAATTAGCATTCGCAAAGGCCGAAATTCTGTGAATTTCGGCCTTTGCGAATGCTAATTAGACAAATGGTATGTATCAAACAAGTTTGATGCAAAATAAGGAGTAGCAAAATTTGCTATTCCTTATTTTGCGATTGCACTGAAGGATTTGCAAATTTTGTGATTTCTTAAATGCAATGTATCAAACAAAAAATATGCAAAAAATGCCATTAAGGATTTTCAAATTACCACCAACTTCTAGTTGGTGGTAATTTGCGAATTCTTTTCAAAAAGCTTTTTTTCCAAAAAACAAAAGGTGCCATATGACGCCCATACATGCCCCTAGGGCATGTATGTGCGCCATATGCCCCCAAATGTCTTTTTCAGGGGTACAGCAGGGTGTTCTTGAGACACCCCTGCACCCTTGGAAAAATTCCTAATTTGCGATGAGCTAATTGCTAATCGCAAATTGCACCTTCATTCCTATGGGCCTCCTGGCCCATGGAAATGAATGGGTAATTTGCAATTAGCAATTTGCTCATCGCAAATTAGGAATGGTAAAGAATCGCTATTTATTCCTTAAAATTCGCTATTTAGGAAATGCAAAATAGTTTAATGATACATATGGCGGTTCATCTCTAACAAGATAAGAAGCTTAGGGATACATTTATGATGACTGGCGCAATGAAGTGGACATCACTTACTTCATTGGTAGACCTTTACATGTATTATCTCCTCTGTATTCTTCATCAAGCGTAACTTTGATCTGCAATCCTGAGTAGGTCTCACCTTAAACAAACCTCTGGATAGGCCACACCTTATCGTCATCCTGAATTAATCATTTAAAATGCTAGGGACAGATTTATGATAGGTGTATGCCTCTTTTGCGCCACTGTGCGTCACTTTTGTGATGCAGCGGCGGTGCAAAAGATTTGCTATGAGGCGACAAAATTACAAATTGATGCATTTAGGCAGATGTGTCATGGTGTAAAAAAAACGTGCCTCATGAAACCGATGCAGCAGTGATGCAAAAGATGCACCATGTTGCAAGACAGGCCTCACTTGGGGCCATATGTATCAAGCTAATTAGCATTCGCAAAGGCCAAAATTCTGCGAATTTCGGCCTTTGCGAATGCTTATTAGACAAATGGTATGTATCAAACAAGTTTGATGCAAAATAAGGAATAGCAAAATTTGCTATTCCTTATTTTGCGATTGCACTTAAGGATTTGCAAATTTTGCAATTCCTTAAATGCAATGTATCAAACAAAAAATATGCAAAAAATGCCATTAAGGATTTGCAAATTACCACCAACTTCTAGTTGGTGGTAATTTGCGAATTCTTTTCAAAAAGCTTTTTTTCCAAAAAACAAAAGGTGCCATATGACGCCCATACATGCCCTTAGGGCATGTATGGGCGTCATATGCCCCCAAATTTCTTTTTCAGGGGTGCAGCAGGGTGTTCTTGAGACACCCCTGCACCCTTGGAAAAATTCCTAATTTGCGATGAGCTAATTGCTAATCGCAAATTGCACCTTCATTCCTATGGGCCTCCTGGCCCATGGAAATGAATGGGTAATTTGCAATTAGCAATTTGCTCATCGCAAATTAGGAATGGTAAAGAATCGCTATTTATTCCTTAAAATTCGCTATTTAGGAAATGCAAAATAGTTTGATGATACATATGGCAGTTCATCTCTAACAAGATAAGAAGCTTAGGGATAGATTTATGATGACTGGCGCATCACCAGGGATGTGCCAGTCATCCTGCGCCGCTGTTCCGCCACCCATGGTGTGCTGCATTTACAATGCGGCGCACCATGGGGCAAAAACGGCACAGATGCGTGACGCATCTGTGCCGTAAAGGTTGCGCATTGCTGGAGTTGTATCGCAAGTGCGATGCAGCTCCAGCAAGGCTCAGGGGTGCCCCATCTCCACAATGCTGCGTCAAGACCTATGCCTGCTTCAAGCAGGCGCAGGGTTTTGACGCAGCTTTGTCCTATCTGATTGTAAATGCGGCACACCATGGGTGGCAGAGCAGCGGTGCACGTTAACTGGTGCATCCCTGGGGATGTGCCAGTTAACATAAATCTGCCCCTTTACATTTAAGTATGTGCAGGGGACACAGAGTCGGTGAGGCTTATCCAAGGTTAAGAAGAGATGAGTCCTGTTCACTGAAAAATTGGACATAGGCTTCACCTCCTCAGCATCGCTGAACATGGCTAAATAATAGGTGCAAAATGTTACTCTTGTTAAACAATTTTACTATTATAATCTCTGAGATTTGTCTCTTACTCTGCAACATCTCATTGTTGTTATCTTTCTTTAAAGATAAAGACAACATCAACATGAGCGACAATCAGCAATCAGTTGATTTCGACCTCATCATTGAACTCGTAATTGAAACATCAGTCGATGTTGATCCCTTGGATGATTTAAATCCTGAGGATGAAGAAGAACGTGATGAGGATGCAGATTTGTCAGAATTGTATGACATAGGATGGGAAGCTGACGTGCTTGAGCCTATGGAACTATAAACATTTATTTTAAAAATTTATAATAAATAAAAAGTAAAAATGTAAACCGTTTAATTTAAAAATAAAGACACCTTCAAAAACAGGTTATGTGTAGTGTCTTCAATAAAATATTAAAATATGCTCATAAAATTAGATCAGATTCACATATAAAACAGCACAGGTAAAATAAATATAAATTCCAATTCTTTTCTGCTATTTCTGTATTCTAAATTTGCCAAGCACTAAAAAATCTTCTATGTAAAAATGTCAAGTAGTGTTTTAAGTTTTTGATTACTGTTATTGATTTACTGTTGGGTAATAGTGGTTAATAACATTTTTTAATATATTTTACCACAGATTCAACTGCAGATCATTTCAAGATTTCAGCATGCCAACCAAAGAAAGACTGAGAAGGGCTGCAAAACGTCAAAGACAGCAGGTCAATGAAAAAAAGCAGCAGTCCTCTAACAAAAAGATTTGTCAAGTCACCAAGAAAGCACCGGGTAAGAGTACAAAAACATTCATCAGAAATATCTGTAGTAAAAAAAATATTACTACAGAAAATGTTTCAGTCCAGAAAAAGAGAAGCAATTCAAACGGAAAGGAAAGGCCAATGAAAAATGTTACTGCTAGAGCAAGAGATAACTCTGTGCATGATAGTAGAAGGAAACAACAGTTTAGGGACATTCGTAAACGAATGTTCCGCAACAGGATAATTGGCAATTTGTTAAAAAATATTAAGAAAGTTCAACAGAAAGTGTTTTTTTATAAGAGAAAAAAAATAGTTGAGAAAGTTATTGATCAGGCATTTGAAATTAAACGTAAGTTATTTATTTTGATAATCAATAGAATTAGGAAGCTAACCAAGGCAATTTATGATTTCAAAAGAAATAGTAGATGGAAGAGAATAGTTAATCGTAGTAATTTTTGTGAAGTTTTTTCTGGAGAATGGATGCATGGTTCAAGCTGTGAGGCATTTTTTAATGAGGAGAGTTATTTCCAGGATAATGATTTGGTGCATGCAGTTGACACCAGTGGTCGAGCTTATGAAGTGAAAGATGGTTGTCCAGTTGAAAAAGAAAAACTTGTGACAACAGAGGCAGAAGAGGTGTTAGGTAATGAGGTTTTAGGAAGACGTCCTAAGGGTCCTGTGTATACCTGGAAGTGTAGTAGTATTTGCAGTGTGCGACAGGATTCCATCAATTTGCTTTGTGATTTTGTACGGTCATTTAATAAGAAAAGTTTGAAGCAGAAAATGAAGTTGTTGCAAGAATTAGATCCTTGCAGAGTGAGAGAAGTGACAGGTTTGCATGGTCATTCACTGGCTTGTCTTTCCAGGAGAGTATGCCAGAGTGTTTTTCATCATTTCAGGATGCTAGCAGTGCATCATAATAAAGTGAGGAAATTAGTTAGAATGTTGTATTATGCTAAGAGTCCGGCAATTATGCTTAAACAATTATGCGCTGCTCTTTTGCATGGTTCTGAAATAGATGTGAAGAATATATGTGAAGAAATTGAGTTTTGTTACTTTGGAAGTAAAGAGGAGAATGTTGAAATTGACCAAGAAGAAGCGGGTAATGTGGAAGATAGTGTACAGGTTTCCAGTACAGATAATTTCCAGAGGGAAATTGCGACGTTTCAGGTGAAATCAAGTGAGAGGCCAAATTTCACTTGTGTGTGTTGTCGACGCACTTATTATAAGAATCAGACTAAGTTAGTGGATTTATATGCAAAAAGTGAAAGGGAAAATAATAGTGAATGGAAGGATTTCACAACATACTTGATGGTAGAAAATTGTTTTGATTTGGGATTGGATCAACGTGTGTGTACTTATTGTTGTAACAAATTAAATCAAAACCAGATGCCTGCTAGAGCAGTTCATAATAATCTGGAATTGGTTGGGATTCCTTCTGAATTGAAGGATTTAAATACTTATGAATCTATTTTGATTCAAAGTATCCATCCCTTTCAGGCTATTGTAAGAATGGTGCCAAAGACAGGGAAATTGCCTCCATCAGATTTACAGAGAGGATTAAAGGGAAGAGTTGTTTATTTGCCTCTAGATTTGAAGAAAAACATTAACACAATTGGAGTAGAAAAAGTGGAAGAGGAACCTCTGGTTATCTTAGTTAATGGGGTTCCGACAAAGAATAAGAAAATATGGCAAGATTTAGTGGATGTTAGGAAAGTTAAAAAGGCAACATTGTATTTGAAAAAAAATAATAAATACTATAAGAATGTATATGTTGCAGAAGAGGAAGTAAGTGAGGAAGAGGATAGCGATTTGTGTGCTGGTCAAATTGAGAAAGTAGAACCCTCTACTAGTGAAGAAATATATGAACATTATAGTGTTCATCCTTTGCATTCCAAGGAAGTCATGGGGAATGCTATTGAGTTGTTTCAAATGAAACAAGCCAAAGGGAGTCCCATTAGTGTTTGGGAGGAAAGTTTGGCAGCTCGGTGTTTCCCACAGCTTTTTCCAACAGGTCAGGGAGGAAGATATGATGAGCGACCTCATCAAATTCCTGCTTCTGAATACCGGACTTTGCGATTGTATGCAGGAGATGCTAGGTTTCGACAATGCATTCCCTATTTGTTTCATCTCCTGTTTGAAAGCGATCTGTCTGGACTGTCATATGCAGTGAACCACATCTTGAAAAGTGGTATACACATGCAAAACATCTCGGCAAGTGACTTTATGGATAAAGTCAATGTCCAAGACAGTATTTTGGATTCTCACCTGATTAATCTCATGGCGTGTCAGCGTGGTACTAATGAGTACTGGTACCGTCGTCATGGTGATTTATGTATGCTGAGGAACTTAGGAACTCCCACATGGTTCCTCACTCTGAGCTGTGCCGAGTATGGCTGGGAAGACTTACTTGAATTTCTACGAGAGGCAAATGGAAAAATCGAAAACATCCTAAGAGAAAAAGTTCTACGTTTCCAAAGCCATCGATGTGGAAAGTACTGTCGTCGTAAATTCCGAAACAAGGACAAGTTCTACACCAAATGTCGTTTCGGCTTTCCACGACCGGTGATTTCTAAAGGAAGAGTAAACAGTTTGATGTCTTCGCTGCGACATAATGTGATGAAGAAATCACCTAAAAACACATACAATTTGAAGAGGAACGAAGAGTCTAAGTACATCAACGACTACAACCCGGTGATTTTGTCCATGTGGAATGCTAACATGGATATACAGTTTGTGGCTGATAACTGTATGGCTGTGGCTCGGTATGTGACATCTTACATCACCAAAAAAGAGAAGACAGAATTGAAGGATATGTGGGAGGACATTTCCCATGAAAAGAGCCTCAGCAAGAAGTTGTACAGTTTCAGTCTGAAGATGTTGTCGCATCGAGAAATCGGAGCTTACGAATGTTCTGACCGGTTGTCTTCAGCAAGTCTCTATGCCAAGTCCAGGAGTATCGTTTGGGCGAGTCTTGGTCTTGCTGCAACGCGTAATCGAGTTCTCTAACCTGTGCGGGAAATTGAGTATTTGGCGGAAAAGGAGCCAAACAGTACCGACATTTTGAAGATCAACATGTTGGATACATATTATCCAAATCGAAGCAGTCACCTCGAGAATGTTTGTCTGTATGAGGTTCTTCAAAATTACATATTCAAGAGGAACATCAAAGAAGATACTGAGAAAGGAGTGTATGCTGTAATAGGAAGTGAGGGATGTCTGGTCAAGCAAAGAAAATGCCACTTGGTAAACCATCGAAAATTGAGTGGCGAATCTCCTGAAAAAAAGGAGTTTTTCTATTTAGCACTTTTGCAACTTTTCAAGCCTTGGCGTGCAGAAGAGGAACTGCTTGGAGATTTCCTCTGTTACGAAGACTCTTTCAATGCTGCCAAGGAGACCATAGAATGTCCTGCTTTTCCCAAATATGTAGAAATGTTGAATGCAGAAATTGAGCAGGAAGCAACGATTGCAGCCGAGATTGCCAGAGACAGTACTCAGGACAGTCAGAGTTCTGCTTCATTGAGTCAGGATCCACTAGGAGGACCTGTTATCGAAAATGAAGCTGCCACTGCTATGAATGAAGTGGAAAGAGCCATGGCACATGCTCAGGAGGATGCGGTTAACTTAGAAGAGTTGGAAAGACAACTCAACGTTGAGCAGAGGAAAATATATGACGAAGTTACCATGCAAATTGATCATGGATTAAGTCATGACAAGAAAGAGTGCTCATGTACGTCGTTGAAGCCTGTCCGACTGTACGTGAGTGGAGAAGCGGGAACTGGAAAAAGTTTCCTTATTAAAGCAATTTCATGTTATTTGCAGGAAAGGACAGAGTCATCACTGTCTTGTGTTGTCACCGCTCCAACTGGACTGGCAGCACATAACATTAAAGGGATTACTTTACATCGTTTACTGATGCTGCCAGTGGAGCATGACAACAAATTACAATATCACAAGCTATCTGGAGATGCTTGTTGTGAAGTTTCAAGAATCTTGAGGAAAATGAAACTTCTTATCATTGACGAAGTAAGCATGGTTTCCAATGTCATGCTTGCCTTTGTGCATTTGAGAATGCAAGAAGTTCTCAAAACAGAGTATGATGTGTTATTTGGTGGCAAACACATCATTGTTTTCGGAGATCTTCTGCAGCTGACACCAGTGAAAGGGCAACCTGTGTTCAAAATGCTCACGCATGAAGATACCAGGAAGTGCCTAGGGAGCATTGGCAACGTCAATATATGGTTAAACTTCAATTATGCTGAACTGCATGAAAATATGCGTCAGGCGAAGGATGAAGTTTACAAGACTATTCTACAAGATGTTAGAATTGGAAAAGTGACCGAGCATGGGAAAGAAGCTTTACATGCACGATTACTGTCAAATTTATATCCAGAACAGGATGTTGTGCCTGAGAATATTTTTCAGAAAATTACTGAGAAGAAATCTGGAATATGTTTGATGCCAACTCTTGCAGAATGTGCCAAATTCAACAACAAAATGTTGCATTTAGAAAAGCAAGAGATTGTGAAACTGGAAGCTATTGACAGAGTAGAGCATATGGGATCAACAATTATTTTGTCTGAGAATTTGAAAACAAAATTGGATTCATTAGAGAAGACTATATCTAAAACTGCAGGTTTTGAAAAGACTCTGAATGTGTGCTTGAACTGCCGTATAATTTTAAGAAGGAATTTACATGTTGAAAGAGGTCTGGTAAATGGATCAATGGGTAATGTTGTTGATTTTGTAAAATACACAAATAGAGATGGAATTGAATTTTTAAAAATTAAATTTGATGGCATTGAGGAAGTACAGCTAATTGGTCGTTGTTCTGCTAGATTTTTGCTTGTAAAAGACTTATATGTTCGCCGTAAGCATTTTCCTGTTTGCTTGGCATATGCGGTGACAATCCATAAATCGCAAGGTTTAAGTGTAGACAGTGCATTGGTGAATACTGGCAGTTCTGTGTTCAAGGAGGTTATGGCATATGTGGCATTGTCACGAGTTAGAACTTTATCGGGATTGTACTTGATTGAGTGTGATGTCACAAACATTTGTGCGGATCTAGATTGTGTTAAGGAATACAATAGGTTAAGAAGAGAGTATGCGCCACATTTGCCTCAATATCCTTTGTTTGAGAAACGTGTGGTAGGCTGGAAACGAAGAAATGTGACCAATACTGTGGAGGTTGTAGCAAAAAGACGAAAAGTCGATGAACCTGAAATTATAAGCAGAAACAAAAAGGATTCTGTTGAAGATGTTGTTGGTTTTCAATTTGAAAACAGTTCTGGTGTCAACTGCTATGCTAATGTAGTGGTTAATGTTTTGTTTTCTCTAGAAAATGTAAATGAAGAGATTGTGGTCAATTCTGATCAAAGATTTTGCAGTTTGTTAAATTCTGTGTTAGAGAAATGTAGCACTGATAGAACAAAAATAGAAAGTGTGTCTGAAATTCGAAATCTGTTAGACAGATGTTGAGGCCAAACACAATTCTCTCAAAATATTCAGCAAGATTGTCAGGAGTTTTTAATGTATATGCTTGATGTATTGCATGCTGAAGGTGTAGATGTAGATCACCTGTTTGGGCTTTCTTATCAATGGCAGCATGACTGCGAGAACTGTAGGGTATCAAGTACTACTAGTGTAGACTCAGAAAGATTTATATATTTAACTTTGCCAGACAGGTATCAGTCTCTTTTAATAAACTAGTAAAAGCAGCTGATCACAACATGGAGTGTAGCCAATGTAAATCTGAAATGATGTCCACATTATTTATACGAACATATGGCCAGTATGTTATTTTAATGTTCCAACGATGTAGGCCTGATGGAACAAAATTGACAACTTTAATAAAAAAATTTGTGGCTTCACAGTTGTCAATATCAGGAAGGACTTTTGTAACTGCAGCAATTATATATCATGACGGTCCTTCAATAACATCAGGACATTACACAGCTTATTTAAAGTCTAGAAATGGCTGGTCATTCTGCAATGATTCTGTTTTAATTTAAAAAAAAAAAATTGCCGTATGACCTTAAAAACTCTTACCTGGTGTTTTTAAAACCAAAATTTTAGGGAAAGAATCTCGGGATGTGCTCTGAGGAATTTCAAGAACTTCTAATGGCTCCTACACGATTTGGCCTTGAGGATAAGTGTAGTACAGAGACATAACTTCTTACCATAACACTGGACGTCATGGAGAAATAACTGCACTTTGAATGAATTCAGAAAAACTGTTTCTTTTTATAAGCAAATTGAAGCAGCCAATCAAAACATGAAGTAAAGTGATGTAGAGAATTAAATAATTGTAGTAGTCATAGAGATAGTGTAAGTCTGCTTCATAGTAAGCAGTATCAGTGTCATAGGAAATGTAGAACATGACTGAGCAAGAAGGGGAAGATATTAGTAATCCAGGATTGTGAAAATGATCTTCAACATTTTAATTCTGAAAGTTGCGGAAATACAACATGACGGGATTGGCTTACAAGAATTCCAAGAGTTATAAATGGCTCTGACACGATTTGGCCTTGTGGAAACGTGTGGTAGAGAGCGAGAAGTCATTTATTGTATGTAACATATTTTTCAAAACGATGGAGGTTTTCTTTCAGAAAGTGGCGGGCTGAAAGTAATAACAGCACAACAGAGTGTAAGCTGTTCATAGGACATCCTTCGACGTCATGGAAAGTAAGTTAACTTTAAGGAGTTCTGAATTCTGATTTGTTATGTTGTATGGGTTTTTTAAACACAATCATTTTGATTGTGTTTTTTTCCCCGCTGTTATATGATGAATACCTTCAAGTCACTGTTTTTAGTGAAATTTGATACATTCTGAGAACAGCAAAAATAAACCATTTAACATGTATAATTAATTCTGTACTGTTTGCATTTATGATGTACATGTAGAACTGTGTAGGAGGCATGGAGAAGGTGAGGCTTCTGTAAGTGTCAAAGTTGTTGCATACAGTGCTCATATTCTACGTAGTCTTTCATATGATAGACTACATTTCCACAATGAGATACCTAAGCAAAGGAAACACAGGTGATATGATTGTGGAATGAGCAAAAAAAATTGCACGTTTTTCAATTATATTACCTGTGTTTCCTAACATTACACATCACATTGTGTAGATGAGGTTTAGGCCTGTTCCTGGAGACAGAGGAGGTCTGACATTTGTTCAAGAGTGCAGTGGACATGACTCACTTCGTTGGTAGGCCTGCACATGTATTATCTCCTCTGTACTCTTCAACAAGCCTAAATTTCATCTGCAACCCTGAGTAGGCCTCACCTCAAACAAACCTCTGCATAGGCCACACCTTATCGGCATCCTGAACCAATCATTTAAAATGTTAGGGTCAGATTTATGATGGCTGTGCGCCTCTTTTGCTCCCCTGTGGGTCACTTTTGTGTAAAAGATGTACCATGTTGCAAGATAGGTTTCAGTTCATCTCCAGCAAGATACCAACAGTTAAAAATGTATATAATTAGCACTGTGTAGGGGGCATGCAGAAGCTGAAGCTTTTCTAAGTGTCAAAACTGTTGTATACACTGCTCAACTTCTGTGTACTGTTTGATATGCTAGACTCCATCTGCACTATGAGATACCTAAGCAAAGGCAACACAGGTGATGTGATTGTGAAATGAGGAAAATAAACTCCACATTTTTCAATTACATCACCTGTGTTTCCTAATTTTACGAATGACATTGTGCAGATGAAGTTTAGGTCCGTCCACGGACACAGAAGAGGTCTGGCCTTTGTTCAAGAGTGAAGTGGACATGACTTACTTCATTAGTAGGCCTTCACATGTATTATCTCCTCTGTATTTTTCAACAAATGTAAATTTGATCTGCAACCCTGAGTAGGCCTCACCTTAAACAAACCTCTGGATAGGCCACACCTTATTGTCATCCTGAATCAATCATTTAACATGTTAGGGACAGATTTATGATAGGTGTATGTCTCTTTTGCGCCACTGTGCGTCACTTTTGTGACGCAGTGGCGGTTGAAAAGATTTGCTATGAGGCAACAAAATTATAAAATGATGCATCTAGGCAGATGTGTCATGCTGTAAAAAAACAATGCCACATGAAACCGATGCAGCAGTCATGCAAAAGATGCACCATGTTGCAAGATAGGACTCACTTCATCTGCATCAAGATACTGTTAGTTTAAAATGTATATTTTTAGGACTGTGTAGAGGCATGGAGAAGCAGAGGCTTCTGTAAGTGTCAAAGTTGTTGAAAAACTGTTTGTCCTTCTATTTTTTCCCTTGTCTTTTCTAATTTATTAAAAACATGTTTTAATATTTTTCAAATGTTTGTTCTCTCTTTCACAGATTGAAAGTATAAAAATAACAAATGACTAACTTAACGACAATTATAAGGTAAATGTTTTGTACTCTTTTCGTTATATTTCTATCACATTTAACTTCTATTAGTTCCATTGCTTCATTTCTTTAAGCATCACTTTCCTGCCTTTGCTACGTCCCTCATTCCTTTCTCTATTACTTAATTACTCTACTCCTTCCACTATTTTTCTTAGTCCCTCTCTTCTCATACTTCTTCACTCTTGGTCACTCACTCTGTCTCTATTACTGTCACTGTTTCTGACTGATCACATTTTTTTTTAAAAAAAGAACAGTAAGTATAAGGGAAGGAAACAGACAGTTATGTAAAAAGAAAGACAGCTATAGGGAGTAAACTAGGGATACTGTTACCCGCAATCCTCTGCTGATGATGTCACTGACCATGTGATGAATGATGTAATATGTGACATCATCAGCAGTGGATTGCGGGTAACAGTATCTCTAGTTTACTCCCCTATAGCTGTCTTTCTTTTAGCATAACTGTCTGTTTCCTTCCCTTATACTTACTGTTCTTTTTAAAAAAAAAAAATTTTTTGGTTCGCTCCCGGTTCGCGTACCGGCGACCGAACCGGGAAGCGAACCAAGAGAAATAGAGGTTGGCAGAGTTCCAAATATTCTACCAATTTTTTTATAACGGGGAGGTAGTTCTGAAAAGAACTTTTTTTTTTATTGTTTTTGTTGTTTTATATTTTTTTTATTATTTTTCTGAACATTTTTTTACTTTTTTTGTATTTTCTGAACGGTTTTATATCTTTTTTTGGTTTTTTTTGGGGGGGGAAACGAAAATGATTCATTGTAAAGGGCTCAACAGGAGCAACAAAAAAAAAAGAATTTATTGTCTGGGGCGTTTCGGACAAACATGATTCTCGATAGCTCTGTTGATCAGGGTGATGCTACTTTCTCTGTAGCAAATGAACCCATTGCAAAGTACGCAGACTTGCTTTACTTCCCCGAATCTCATTTGTATATTCGGCACCATCTCCCTCCCCTCTGGTCCCGTCACTTCCGGTACAACAGATCTTCTGGCCATAATAGGGGGATTATCTTGTTCGTTACGTAACTGTGCAGCACTGTAGTTGTTAGGATGCCACCTACTCATATGGCGATGCATTGTGTAGTTTCCGTAGCTGTATTTCTTCTCGGTCCCTCTGGACAGTCTATCTTGACATATAAGGCAAGTTACGTACCTTGCATTTACTTTTTTCTGGCCTTTGGGAAATTTAAAAAATTGCCAAATAAAATTTTCTTTCAGGTGAGACCTCCTGGGCTCCTCAGGCAAAAAATGCCTCTCTTCCTGCTCTTCCTCCTCTTCCTCTTCTTCCTCTTCTTGCTGAATTATAACTTCAGCAGGTGGTCCTCTCTTCCTTGGATGTGGTGGAGGTGGTGGGGAAGCACCAGCTGAAGCTACTAAAGAAGCCATTGCTCACTGGTAACAAAGGGTCTTTCTCTCACAAAGATGAAAGTCAGAGTGAGGAAAGAAGGAGGGATTTCCATCATTTGGGAAAAACAATAGTTCTAAACCAATGAAAAGTGTTAATTTTAGATCACATGACCTAGTCTTACATCATTAGGAAACCAAAAGTGAAATGAACCAATGAAAAGTGTTATTACCAAGTCACATGACCTGCTGTGTTTACGTTACGCGCTTTGCGCCGCGTCCCGGTTCGCTTCTGGGAAGCTGCGCTTCGCGCCTCGCTTCGCGTACCGGTTCGCTTCCGGGTACGCTAACGTAGCACGTCATATGACGTATCACGCGACAACGCGAAACGTCATGCGGACGCGACGCGTCACGATGTTGTTTTCTAATGCGGCAGTTGCGCTAACGGAACGTTTACCGGTTCGCGGACTGGGTCGCGGCATCAAGATGAGCTAACGGGAAGCTTCCCGGTTCGCGAACCGGGAGCGAACAAAAAAAAGTATTAAAAAAAATTATTAATAAACATATAAAATATATTTTTGGATTTAAAGAAAAATACATTTTACAGCTACAGATATTAGCTTTTAAAAAAACATTGAAATTCACTGAAAAAACCATAGGTTATAGACCATATATAGTTAGGAATTAGCATTTACAAAACCTTGAAAATTCACTGAAAAAACCATAGGTTATAGACCATATATAGGGGGTCATTAGGATGGCGGATTTCCTGCATACTCCGGGCCGGCGGAAGCCACCGCCGGCCCGGAGTATGCGGGAAATCCGCCGAGGAGGCCTGAAAGACCCACCGCCAAATCAGGATGGCTGGTGGGTCTCCCAATCCGTCCGCCGCTTTTCCACCGTGGTCGGAAGGCGACCACGGCGGAAAAGCAATAACATGGCTGGCGGTGTCTATCAGACACCGCCAGCCATATTAGGATGCAGGGTGAGTCATGCTTTTCCGCGGCGGCTTTTCCGCCGTGGAAAAGCATACGGACAGTCACTTTGGGGGCCCGTTGCGGGCCCCCTGGGTGAAGGTTGCGTGGGGGGTGCACATGGGGGGTACCTATGGTACCCCCCTGCCCTTGCGTGCACGAAGCGGCAGGCACCACGCGGTGCCTGCCGCTTTGTGCATGCAAATGCACACCTTTCGTTTTTTGCATTGCGGCGGATGCTGCTTCAAGCAGCATCCGCCGCAATGTAAAACATACAGGATGTGACCGCCAGGGTGGCGGTCACATCCTACTTGCTATGGAGGGACCGCCGCTGCCCATGCGGACGGTCCCTCAAACTCAGGGGTGGCGGACGGACGCAAGTCCGTCCGCCATCCTAATGACCCCCATAGTTAGGAATTAGCATTTAAAAAACCTTATTTTACTCACACAAATCCATTGAAATTCCATATATAGTTAGTTGTACTAACTATATATCGCGCACCCGCAATCCACTGCTGATCATGTCACATATTACATCATTCATGACATGGTCAGTGACATCACTGATGACATCACTGATGACATCTCAAATGACATCACTGATGACATCACTGATGACATCTCAAATGACATCACTGATGACATCACTGATGACATCTCAAATGACATCAATGATGACATCACTGATGACTACATCCAGTGACTGTATAATTCTGTAAAGTTAAAATATGTCTTACATATTGAAGAATGAGTGGATGTATAAGTGTCTTGATGAAGGATTTAGTAGGGGCATGACTGACTGTATGAGTGACTGATTAAATGTGTCTCACTGAGTGCATGGGTTAGTGACTAAACTGTCTTAATTTGTGCATCATTATGTCTGTTGTTCTGTAAACTGCTGCATGTGTTGATCAGTAGCTATATGATTAACTATATGGGTTATTGATTGGTTGCCCAAGCATTTGTATGGGAGACTGAGTGTGTGTGTGGGTGGCTGGGAGGTGTATGACTCTGTGCATAGATGTGTGAGCAGTTGATTGACTAGATGTATGGGTTCAAAAGTGCATGTGGAAACAGCTGTATGGGCAGTTGACTGTGTGCATGAGTGTATTGGTGAGTGAATGGATATCTCAGTGCTACATGTCAAAGTAAGTACATATGTAAAATACAGTACATGTGAGAGTTGACATATATAAATAACTGTGCATAAGAGCCAGTGAATGTGTGAGTGGCTGTATGGATCATTGTGAACTTGTATCCAGGATTGTATAAGTGAGTAAATATGTTTTAGTATATGTTTGAATAAGTAAGGTGTGTATAACTGTATAGTTGAGGAAATGGAGGTGTGATTGATTCTTTGCATGACTGACTAAGTGTCTGAGTAACTCCATGGATGAGTGACAGTCTATGAGTGTCTGTTTACACTGAGTGTATCTAAGGTTATATTAGAGTCTGAAGAGGTTCATCGTATTATCACATGAATGATGTCATCAGTGATGTGATCAGTAATGTCAAATGGGATGTCATCAGTGATGTCATCAGTGATGTCATTTGAGATGTCATCAGTGATGTCATTTGAGATGTCATCAGTGATGTCATCAGTGATGTCACTGACCATGTCATGAATGATGTAATATGTGACATGATCAGCAGTGGATTGCGGGTGCGCGATATATAGTTAGTACAACTAACTATATATGGAATTTCAATGGTTTTGTGTGAATAAAATAAGGTTTTTTAAATGCTAATTCCTAACTATATATGGTCTATAACCTATGGTTTTTTCAGTGAATTTTCAAGGTTTTGTAAATGCTAATTCCTAACTATATATGGTCTATAACCTATGGTTTTTTCAGTGAATATATATATATATATATTGTGACTCTTTCTGCCAAATAAAATTGTGAAGTACCTCGAGGTCCGTGTCCGGTGTTTACTTGCCAGCAGAGGGAACTGCGTGTGCCTGTGAGGAACGGAATTCAGGATATATATATATATATATATACAACCAATCCTGCTTCCTCAGAACCAACCAACGAAGTAGGCACGGACACGAGGCCGTAAGAATATGGCTTCTTTAATGGATCAGGTCACCCTCAACCCGGAGACACGAGAGACGCGTTTCACCTACACAGCAGGCTTTGTCAATCTGATTAGCGCCCTCTTGCAGTAAGTATATATAGTATGTTTCCCTCTAAGTGCATTAGTAAATACTGAAAAAATACTTTCAAGTTAGATACATGGATGTATGCAAATGAACACAGTGTGCTGATTTTGCAGCTAATATGGCAGGTAAGACAACATCTAACTATATATGCTGGGCACAATGCTCAAATCACATGATGTGGTTCACCTCGACATACAAAGCGTTAATACAAACAAATGCAAAGTTAAACAGCATGGCATCGGCCTTTAAGGGAACATTCAACTATAGAAATCTGCGGCGCTAATCACTTGTGATATTATGCCATAATATTAAATACTCAATATGTAGTAATAATTAAAAATGAACGACGCTGCTGCAAGACATGGCATTACTTTGGCTCAAATATTGCTTTTGCTCAGTTTGTGGGTGAATCCCCGGTAATTGAACTCCGACCTCAACTCTAAATAAATGTTCGTGACTGCTTGCTTAAGAAATCTGGAAATGCCTTGAAGCCACAGGAGACAGAACAATGGTGAAAGCGCCACCGGGACTGCATCATAGTATATTGCCTAAAATGCAAACCTCCCAGCGCGTGCCTGTCTTCTGATCGGGACTGCCAATCCCATAATGCATCTTGGCCAAAATACATTCGGAAGCAGTTATCGGGCAAAAATGTTAGTGAGTGAGTCAGAGTTATCCACATAATATTCCAGGGTCAGAGGGCAAAAGCATAGATCTAACGAGCATAAAATACCTTCATTTAGAAATCTAAATCTCTGTGTCAATAATGGACCAGCAGCGCCGAGTATATATATATATATTCACTGAAAAAACCATAGGTTTCACACCAGTTATAGTTAGGAATTAGCATTTAAAAAACCTATTAAATTCACTGAAAAAACCATAGGTTTCACACTAGTTATAGTTAGCTGGAAATTTTACTGGCATAAAACCAATGAAATTCCCACATTATAGTTAGTTGGACTCACTATAACTTGCGCGTGCAATGCACTGCTGATGACGTCACATATTACATCACTCATGACATGGTCAGTGACATCACTCATGACATCACTGATGACACCATCCTTGTGACAGAGTGACAGACCTCCTTTCACTGTAATGTAACCCTTGAAACACATATTCAAAAATAGAAACTAAAATTTACAAAAAAATGGAGATACCCATACCAGTTACAACAACCAATTCAGTAATTCCACCATCTATATACACAACCACTCATTCACCAACAGTTCTATGTAGTCACGCATACATATACTCACTCATCATATGTAGTGATACACCTATATATCCTGTTACACATCGACAGTCATCCAAAAGATACTCTCACACATACTCACACATGCAAATAAACTATTGAACATCCATTTATTTGCATATACAGCTATACACACACTACCACCTTACTTCTAAGGAACCTTACACATACTTACTCTCTTAAACAATCACTTATAGAAACACATACTTATTTAAACAGGAACTCTTACAATCCCTTACTCTCACATATACTCACTTATATACATCAAAATTCACATATTCCACATTAAAACATATGTAGTTACTGATAAATACACTAGTGAGACAGTCATTCACTCACTAACATACACATATACACACTCATCCACCCATACAGTCCTGCACATGTGCTGTATTCAAAACACATACAAACACATACAAACAGAGAGTCAGTCATTCATGCATCTATGTGCTAAGTAATACCCCCACCAAACCATACAAACACTTATAGTGATACTAAGAAAAACATCTAATAACCCATATACCTACACATGTAGCTACTCACCAACCCATGCAGCCACTTATACAAAAAGTGAAACATTAATACATATATTTAAATATTTAAACATTACTCATTGTTATTTATTTTTCAGAAAGACACACATTCACTGGATGGTGTCATGAGTGATGTCATGAGTGATGTCACTGACCATGTCATGAGTGATGTAATATGTGACGTCATCAGCAGTGCATTGCACGCGCAAGTTATAGTGAGTCCAACTAACTATAACGTGGGAATTTCATTGGTTTTATGCCAGTAAAATTTCCAGCTAACTATAACTGGTGTGAATCCTATGGTTTTTTCAGTGAATTTAATAGGTTTTTTAAATGCTAATTCCTAACTAAAACTGGTGTGAAACCTATGGTTTTTTCAGTGAATTTCATCGGTTTTTTAATAGCAAATGTCTATAGGTATGAAATAATATTTATTATGATGAATTTTATATTGTATAAATATGTAATTTTTTTTTACACATTTTTTAAAATATTTTTTGCCTGGTGCGCTCCCGGGGCGCGTAGCGGTGAACGCACGGGTAAGCGCAATGTTACGGCGCACCCCGGGGCGCGTACCGGGGAGCGTCCCGTTAGCGATATTCCCGCGAACGAAAACAACATCGTGACATATCGCGTAGCCGCGTGATGCGTCATATGACGCACTGCGTAAGCGCACCCGGAAGCACGCGATCGCATACGGTCGCGCAATGTGAGTGCCCCGACGCGCTTACGGTACGCGCCCCGGGACGCGCCCCAGGGCGCGTAGCGTAAGCGCGTCAAGCCATGTGACTTTAAAATAAAACTTTTCATTGGTTCAGAACATTTTTTTTTCAAAATATTGAGAAACCCACCCATTTCTCTCACTATTGCTTTGTACTTGGAGAGAGCAAGAGGTATTCTTTGCATTATCTGCTTCTCAAAGTTTCCTGATCTACAGCAATGGCTGCAAGGGAGTCATCCAGCAGTGATTCTGATGGTTTTTTGCGTGAGGACCCTCCTCACCACAAAACAAAGGACCACTTCATTTGGAAATTATATGACATCCCTGAAGGAAAAAAAAAGGTTAATGCTGCTAAGGTAACCTGCAAGATATGTGGCAGTATTTTATCCAGAGGCAATCCTAATAAAAAATATAGCTTTGGAAATGCCAATTTAATTAGGCATGTCCAGAGAAGACACCCAAAAAACTATGCCAGGGAGAGTGTGAGGGACCTGGCACGGAAATTACCAAGAGATGGCAGCAGCACCTCCACTGGTGGAGCTACACCTTCAGGAACACCACGTGGAAGAATGGTCCCTAACGTGCAGCCGGTGTTTGCAGGCATAACATTTCTATGCGTGGACTGTGATGAACTGCTCTGTTATGGGGAGCAGAGCGTTGAACTCATTGCTATAAAGAGACAGGAACACCGCTGCCCTCCCCGTCCCTAATTTTTCACAATTTTTTGCTCCTGTTGAGCAGTTTTGGAATCCCTGTTTTTGTTTTTCCCCTAAAAAAAATAAATAAATATAAAACCGTTTTAAAAAAGTATACAAAAATATAAAAAAACAAAAATTAAAAAAAAAAGTTCTTTTCAGAACTACCTCCAATTTATAAAAAAAATGCAAATTTTTTTAAAAACTCTGTCATTCTTTTTTCTCCATAGTACGCTCCCCGGTACGCTCCCCGGTGCGCGTACCGGGCGCTCCCCCAGTGAAAATCGAAAAAAAATTACATTTTTTTTTTGTCCCGTGGGACCCTTTTATGGCCCCCACATCAAAACTAGGGGGTCAGGGGGGGTGTACCCTGCCCCCTTTTGGTCATTTCCCCCTTTTGTTTTTAGCCACCACTTGTGTCTCGGTCCTACCGAGACACAAGATGGCGGCTGCTCCGGACTGTTTCGAATGTTTACAGACACCCGAGAGCCAATCAGCTTCTCGTGCGCAAGTCGCGTGGCGCGCCCGGAGCGCTCCCCTGTGCGCGTACCGGGGCGCGGCTCTAGATATATAAGAAATTTTTAACCTAAATTACTCAAAATCCTCTGGAGCACATATCTTGAGACATAGCAAAGGCACATCGGGCTACCAGTCCCTACAATTTTGCCAAGTTTGGTGAAAATCCATTCAGCCGTTCGAGCTAAAAGTGTGACCGACCGCCCTATGGAAATTAACATGGGGAAAACACGTTTTGGGACCCCCCTTTTATCTCGGCCCCCACTTGACGAATCCCCCCCAAACTTTCAAAGAAGGAGCGAGCGCCGCGAGGCAAAGTTGCTGAAAAATTCAGGCCGATTCCTCAACCGGCGCCAAAGTTATTCCAAATAGAATGTTGTGATTTCCCTATGGAAATCAATCCTAACTATAACTACCTACAGGCGACCGCCAGTAGGTAATATATATATAGAGAAACGCCGAAATGCATCCGCCATAACAAAGGAGAACATTTTCCCTGATGTGCAGCTAAATAAAGTGCTACCGACTTGTTCCTCAGCTGTGGCCTTACTCTTTTTCGAATGAAAGGAGCGGAGTATGATAATAGCGCGGTCTCCAGTAACGCGCTTCTAAGGCTACCGTTTCATCAAGAGGCTCTGGACCTACTGGGACACTGCTTGCAGTATTGGTCTTTTCCGGGGTACCGGATTTCCAGAGTCCACCACGCAGCGAAGTAAGAAGTATGACGGTGTGGAAGCCTCTGTGCACCACGTCGGGCTGGTTGAATGTATGACTTGCCCCCGTCAGAAAGGATTCCTGGATTGCAGTGGTTGAAGCGGTATGGGGACTGAAGGTAACACACGCTGCGCATTTGTGTCTTGGGAACAATTGAACGTTGCAAACAGACTTTTAAGTACATTTTCCTTCCCCTTCATAAATGCGATACCTACCAGCATAACCATTGCATGCTGGACCTTGTGGGCGCTGACAATTAGGCGGACTACAGGAGGTGTATGCACAGAAACGTAAGCAAAGGGGGAGGAGCTACAGTCCGTTTGAGAGAAGGCAGAGTATTTCAACCTTGCTCACGCCCGTTCACTCAAGCACACACACCTGGCGCTGAAGAGGCAGAGAAACGCCGAAATGCATCCGCCATAACAAAGGAGAACATTTTCCCTGATGTGCAGCTAAATAAAGTGCTACCGACTTGTTCCTCAGCTGTGGCCTTACTCTTTTTCGAATGAAAGGAGCGGAGTATGATATATATATATATATATATATCTATATACGGCTCCTTACTTAAAGTAAATTAAGACCAGCAGTCCCGTTAGGTTAAATCCACCGTAGGATTTATTGCGATGAAATAAATGAACAAACGCGTTTAGGCGTCAGCCTTCGTCAATGTCGATGGACGCCGTTACTCTGGCAGCTTATAACACATACAAATTCATTGTGATAGACAGAGGACCGATGCAATTTGTTAGGCGCCATCTTGTAATATGTTTTAAATTAAAGAAATTCAATCTATACATATTTCATAGGCATGTTACTAGCGTTTAAAAACATTGCAACACATTGCAGTTACTTGAAATTGAATAAGCTCATTATATCGCGCTTTCCCAAATTTCCATGCTGGTCTGTAATTCATACCTAGCAATAACCCCATAGTTTGTATTTAGTAACTCTTTTGCTTGCATGGAAAGGAGCCATGAAGGCTTTGTAGGCCTGTTTCTGCTCTGCTGGTTTCTAGGTGGCTTTCCACCAGTATATATATATATATATATATATATATATATATATTTATTTATTTTTTTTTTTTTTTTTCGGCACGCAGGTTCCACCCACCACCGCTCCACTTCGTCCACGGGTGCCTCTCACCGCACGGTGGTGTGCGTAATGTATTCACAACGCCAAACCCCACAATCCTCGGGATTTTTTCAAAAGAGAGCACTCAGAGCCAATACAGCGTAGTTTCGCCAAGAGTTGTAATTAAAACTCTTGGCGAAACTACGCTGTATTGGCTCTGAGTGCTCTCTTTTGAAAAAATCCCGACGATTGTGGGGTTTGGCGTTGTGAATATATATATATATATATATATATATATATATATATATATATATATATATATATATATATATATAAAGTTATCCAGGTTTACCATACTAGGTAAAGGCATCTATGTGGTAAAGGCATGCATGACTAAGGCATATGTTGGAGAAACTCTGTGGGAAAGGATGTTTCCCCTTAAAATCACAGTCAGACCTGAACTGAAGCTGCAACCTGCAATATCTTCAATACATTCTGCAATAGCATAGACAGCAGTGAGAAGGAGAATGAATTTAACAGAAAATACATGCTTCAAATATTGCTACTACTCGATTCACCAAAATCTAGGTAAATGCAGAAATTCCAGGTTGATGCATGCCTCTTATTGCTGAATGTCACAAAGTCCCACAGACACAACACATGACCCCTAAGAAGGAGCATTGGTCCAAGATTTTAATCTTGGAAAAAAGTTGGAGTGCAACTTTTTTAATGGTAGTGGAAAGGAATTTGAAGTAAGTAATATGTTTGGCTCTCTCTAATTTTGGATAAAGCAATGAGATGGGGAACACCGACCTGACAACCCAGGGCTGATGCAAATGGTGAAAACCCTTTTCCTCAAAACATTTTAGGAAATTCGACAACATACACTTGAAAGGGGAACATGAAAACATGTAAGAAAAAAGAAGGGCAGGAGCTAGGCAGTGGCGCGAGCGAAAGAAGTTCTATGCTATAGGTAGAGGTTGAGGTACTAGGGGTGGTGGCACTAGGATATATGTCAACTTTGAGATGGGAGGTATAGATAGGGGGTTAGCTAGAGGTACTAGCTGCCTTCAGCTAGAGTGCAGTATAGTTGCTGTTCTGTCAGTAACAATTATTTTCTGCCAATTTCATCACTCCCTTCTGCACATGGGATCAACTCTCTGATTATTTTGGTAAATTGCTAAAGCAAGGACAATTCTGTTATTGTGTAAATCACTGAAAATAATGCACACACCTTTAATTGTGTTTTTCCTGCTAACGCTAGTGCGTGCAATTTGTAATGTCTAATTCATTACAAAAAAACTCTGTGAGCCTCTTCCATAGCCGGAAATTAGTTTGTTTGTTTGTTTTAATGTTTTATATAGTGTGAAATAGACCCCAGGGGGTATCAGAGTGCTGTACATTTAGGATTATTGCGTTACAAATTACATCCGTTACATGAGCATAGCAAGATGCAGTAAAAAAAAATCAGAGTTGCAAGAGTTTGTGGGAGGGAGGGAAAGGAGGAAGGAGCCAAAAACCGGGAAATGAGAAGGAACTGTGACCAATGTCCGGCTGGGTAGGTGACGGTAGAGGGGGATACCAGGGCCAATCTCCTCATTATCTGTCTAGCAGCTCCACCGGGCATCAGCCATGTTGCTTAGGTCTCAGCATGCAGGATTAAAAATAGAATAGACCCGAAGGTATCAAAGCGCTTTAGATGACTTCCATATTGATCCAAAATTACATCAGTTACAGGTTACAGCGGTTGCAGGGAACACATAGAGATCTTGAGGACGAGATCAACAGGACGTAGAGGGGTAAGGGGTGGGGTTACTGGGTAGTGGAGGAATACGACGGAGAGACGAAGGGAAAAATCTGCCTAAAGTCCGGCTCGGTAGGTGACGGCCAAAGGGGAAGTTCACAGCCCATCTCCTCAATAGCTACCAAGTAGCTCCATCGGGCATCAGCTAAATAGCTAGGTCTTCACAAAACAATATTTAAAAAATCATAGAAGACAGGATGAATGGAGCATAGAGGGGGAAGGTGAGGGGGAAGGAGGAAGGTATGACAGAGAGACAAAGGAAGGTCTGTCCAAGGACTGGCTGGGTAGGTGATGGCCAAAGGGAAAGTCCACAACCCATCACCTCTTTAGCTATCCAGTAGCTCCACTGGGCATCAGTCAGAGAGCTAGGTCTCCACTGAACAACATTAAGGATCATAGAAGGCAGGATGAATGGAGCAAGCGGGGTAGGTGGTAGGGTGATGGGGAAGGAGGGAGGTACGAGAGAGAGACAAAGAACGACTATCCAAGGACCGGCTGGGTAGGAGACGGCCGAGGGGGAAGACCACAACCTATCTCCTCTTTAGCTATCCAGTAGCTCCACAGGGCATCAGCCAGAAGGCTAGGTCTCCACTGTCAGAGGAAAGATCCACAAGGTCTAAGTCCTGAGAGGTAATCATGATGGGGGATAGGTATACGGTTGGGTCGAAGTTTGGTTTATGCCCCAGAATAGTAGCAGAGCGTGGTAAGGACTACTGTGGGAGCCACCTTGAGGTCAGTTGAGGGCATTCTGACATTGGTGTTACATTCGGCTGGTCCCAATGTTATCTTTTACTCAAAGGGGGGTGTTTGTAGAGCAATGGAGCAGCTAGAGGTCAGGGTTAGTGACTGCTTGGCTCCCGAGGAGTAGGAGAGTATAGCAGTATTATAGCAACAAGGGGGAGAAACAGCCGACATTTTGGGATCAGGCGGGGCAGCACATATATTCCTCTTACTCTTCACTTAACGATAAATTAGCCACAACAAAAATGAGCACAGGTCTTGAGGCGCTGTTGGTTGAAAGGAAGATGGGTGGCAGGGTATCAGCGGGATATTTAAATGCTAGTGATCCCGGCCGTGGGAGCTTCTTGTCCAGCTTCAGATCGGTGGCCATCTTGGTGCTGACTGACTTAGTGTTGCAGGTCCTTGCAGTTCAATGGACCAACTTGAACTCGGGCGTGCAAGCCGTAGGGCGATGATACCAGGGCAAGGACTCAGCAAAACCTGCTGTTTTAAGGCCACCAGTGGATGTTTGCTCAGTGGTGATCCTCCGCTCTGCACTGCCTTGCGATAATGGTGGGATTCGGTGAACGCAGCCATTTAGGGGTCAGGCAGGTCGGCACCCTGCGCCTGTCTGTGACAGCCTCCATTTTAAGGTCTGGCAGCCCGGGTCTGGCACCCCGCGTTGATTAGCACACCTCAGAGGCAAAAAAACATTTGCCCCCAAAGCCTGCGGTGACTGCATCTCAGGACCCCCAGTTCTCAGTGGAGTTGCCTGCGTCACCGCCCGCCACCCCTCTCACCGTCTCAATCGACTGGGTAAAAGAAGGCGGGTGCAGGCTTCAACTCTGCGGGGCAGTCTCTCCAGACAGGCTGTCCGGTCTCGTAGCCTTCCTCCTATCGACCCGTACGCTGTCACCTCACTACAAGTTGGGACTGGACCTTGTGGCGGCACTCCTTCCAAGTGCAGAAGTGGAGTCGTTGCTGTAACGACCGCCGGCATTGAGGGAGCCTCGGCTGCTCCAGCTCGCTTCAATCAGGCTGTTAGGCTCGTCGCAATGTCTCCCCAGACCCCAAAGAGAGAGGTAATGCGGGGGGATAAGGTTGGGGATGTGATGAGATGGCACTAGAAGTGATCCCAGGTATTAGGACTATGAGTCGTAAACAGGATTCTGTGGCCACGTCTGAGCCTGAGGCCCGGTTGGGGAGGCAAATATCACAACGAGGCAGTGTTTGTGAAGGGCTTGCCCTACGCCTCTGTCAGTGTAACAACACAACACATTTCCATATTTTTCATAGTGTTATAAAAAACGTAAAACTTTCAACCTTTCT
This sequence comes from Lissotriton helveticus, assembly GCF_964261635.1. NCBI lineage: Eukaryota > Metazoa > Chordata > Amphibia > Caudata > Salamandridae > Lissotriton > Lissotriton helveticus. The sequence goes on along the minus strand of NC_136069.1, from coordinate 137,145,691 downwards.
CAGCAAGATACACTACCTACGTAATAGCTTTATTTAAGTTTTCTATTGCACTTAGAAAATGCATTTCCTGCTTATCTTCGTCGTCTAGTATGTATATATCCTGGGGCTCTTCTGACCTTTCTGTGCCTGAATGAACATTCATGTCACCTGTGCTTGACTGTGGCTTGTCTGTCTAACGAGGCATCTCCCGTACTTAATTTGCAACAAAACAAATATATATATGGGTAGGGGTCCACAGTTTTTCAGATGATCCCTTCTCTGATGCTTCTGAATGCCTGAGCTGTGGAATACCAAGTCTCCCAAGTCTTCATTCCATCTCGTGCCCCTTTTTTTCTTTCACCCAGCCTACACTTCAAGTCTCACTTGCTTGTGCAATCTTTTACATCTCTGCTTTCTTCTTTTGTCACTGTAGTCCCATCATTCTCGTCTTTCTTCCTTTTCTGTTACCAGAATGTAATTGTCAGACTCTGGGCCTTAGTTAGATCTCACCGGACTGGTTACTCCGTCACAATGGTGATGGATATCCTCCCTACGAAAGATCTAAATCAGGCCCATAGTCTGGCATAAATATCATGTCCTAAATATATAAATGGATGTTTGCAAAAAAATCACCTCATTTAAGTTACTAATAGAAAATCTACCCCCAATATAGAGTATCTACACCAATCTACACCTAATCAATATTCAGGGCACAATATTTAAAAGAGAATACATTTCTGGGCATGACATTCTGACATAAAACCATGTGCTTCTCTCTTGCTCTGGGTCAAAGCCAGATGATGAGAAATAAGTTCCAGTCCCAAGAAATTTGTGCCCACCACCTTCAACCGATGCCAGGCAGTGTCCTCCCCTCTCCATATACTCTTCTTCTTGTTTCCTTGTTCCCGACCTCACTCCAGGGCTCTATGAATCAAGGTGTCATACAGATACCTTAGAGCTTGAGCTGTGATGGGTTTGTATTGGATTGCCTTTTCTATGAGAGCTCTACTGCTTTCTTGGTTTTTGCCTCTGCTATCAGACCTGCATGCCCTGAACCACAGGTAAGTGAGAGCTATAAGAGATATTCAAGGGTAGCAAATTATGAGTGGTCAGCGGTAGTGTGGAAAATTAGTACGGTTTTGGTAAACATTATCTGCGCCATCTTGCCTTTTCCCCTGATGCCACACTTTTTGTCGTGCGCACCCGCCATTTTAGGTGCCTCGATCAGAACCACCCTCTGCATGCCACTGACCCCCACTCACTGGCCACCCCCGCTCTCACATGCCCTGGGTCATAAACCCCTCTTCAGCACAGCTCTGCCTCGGAATCCCATCCTGTTCCCAGCGCGACACCTCCCTTCATTCCTTTCATGGTCCCAGGTCCTTTGATACAAACCCCTTTCCTGTGTGCCCGTTTGTCTTCCTCGTTCCCAGGCCGCCACCTGGCCCTGCGGATATTGTTTATTGCCCCCCCTCCCCGTACAGTAGGAAGCTTCCCCCATTGAAGGACCCTCGAATTGATCAAAGCCCCCACCCTATGAGATCCGATCCACCCCACACATTCCGTGAATCGGCGGAATGTCCAGCTGCGCGATAATCATCACCTATTGTGACCGGGGTGGGGACTTCAACTGTAAATGTGTGTGGGAACGGGCCTGAAGGGGAGATTCTGAGGATGTCCTTTCATACTTCAAAGCATTGCAAGAATGTGTTACCTGCAATAAAGATCATAAACTTGTGTATAAGAGGCCAGGCCTCAGAGATGCGGTTAGAGCACCTCGTGACGATACTGGCTGTCCGAACTGATGTGTTCTCCTCCGGAGAAAATAAACCTTGTTTCCTGCCTTCCAGTCTCCAGCGCCTGCCTCTTCATTGATTAATATTTTTGTGGGTTAAAGAGGCGATACCGCCGGGCAAATATTGATTGTCCCTGACCTGTTTTTACAATTGGCGTCCCAAGCGTGGGGCCCATCAGCGACACGTGGATCCAGTGGGAGAGGTCCTGACGACAGAGTGAACGACTGCAACGATCGGGAGAGCTCTTGCCCAAATAGACCCTCGTCTGGCAGCCGATCATCCGAACTTCACTGGTTCCGAACAGACCTCTCTCGAGTGATCTACGGTCCTGACTGGGAACCATCAGGAGTGCCGCGAAGAATACGAGGAAAAGAGGACGATCGGGCGCTGGATTCGGAAGACAAGAAACTGTCCATACGGTCCGGGTAAGGTCGTGTAAACACGACGAATTGCGAAATGATTGTTTAATTTCTTAAATGCAATCACAAGTTAAGAAATCGCAACATAATTGCGATTCCTTAAATTGTGAAAAAATGAAAAAAAAATAATGCATCCCAAAAAAGGAAATTGCATTCGCAAACGGACGAATTTTGCGATTCGCACCGTTTGCGAATGCAATTTACCTTCATGCATGTGGGCATATGTTACTTATTTTAGACTGTTATTGTAAGCCATAATACCTAGGATATGTATTCAATCCTCTTTTCTTCCCATGACAGGTAAACAAACCATAGAGTGGGGTGTACTGTCTAAAATATATTTAAATTATGTTTAGGTACCTTCGGGTGAGGACTGTTTTCATGAGAGAAAATTACCCTTGTTGATTAATAGTTTGGGTTGGGAGATTTTAAAGCAAATTAAGCTATTACCAGCATAAATTAGCACTACCAATTTCCATACCTTTGTTTATGGTGTGAAGCAAAGGAGTGGGGAGCACAGGAGAGCACAGAACATTTGGTTGCCTCACTGAGAACACTAGTTGTGAATGGTGCTTTTGAAACTATTATGATCAGTGCACAATGCATCTACCTTATCCTGTAAATGTATCACTTTTATATGTGGAAAGCCTAGCGGTGGTCTGAATGTGTTTACAAAATGTGTAGTGAGACATGTAATGAGACAATATATTGGGAATGGAAATGGCTGCTTATGCCCTCCCTCCCCCAAAGTGATCCCCACCCATATGTTGTGATGCCTTAATAAAGGGAAAATCCTGTTTACAGTTATCTTTCCCCTATCATAATGGCTTCACAATTCGAAGCCCCAATTACAGACCAATTTTGTAGTGTAGTTCCTATATTCCCAATAGGCTCTGCGCATTGGAATAATATATCCTATAGATTTGACGTAGGACTGAGGGCTACTAGGTCTCTATCGAATATACTAGACTTATTTGTGAGTGCCAGCTAGTTCAGAGATCACTAGAAACTTTCTCGAATACACAAGATGGGATTAGTTTCTGATAACCGCATAAACATGACAACTTTGTTTCCCAAGAATAAGAAATGTATCTCTAGAGTCGCGGAAACAATAGATAGTTATTTCACTCAGTCAATTGTGCATGCTTCGTTTCACCAGAGGTGCAGAGAAACAGAGAGACGGGCGTTTTCAATAAAAGGATTTATTGAACAGTCTACTTTCTCATGCAGAGGAAATGAACTGCTACAATGGTAATATTGGTTGCAAAGTACAATGCGTACAGTACGAAGAGTATTACAAAATAATACTGTAAAAGCATGATATGGTTTCTAAGCCATAAAATACATACATTAATAAATAAAGACTAAAAGTACTCAACTTGTGCTTCTAAAATACGCCTACCCCGGTGTACCTAACCTAGGTGTAGTACAAGGGAAGAAGTAAGTGAGGGGTAGCTTAGTTTCAGTATTCTTTTGCCAAGAATCTATCCAAGAATTCTTTAAGGGTCTAATCAGCTCCGTACCTCGGTTTAGAATGAAGGAGGTCTGGTATCTCACTCTCAGGACTCGATTTCCCAACAACCCGCAAGGGTAGGTTGGAAACACTGGAGCTGGATTTCTCGGCAAGAGAAAAGACAGCGTCTCTCTCAGTGCATCTGCTGGAGGGTCGGCTTCCTTCTGCATTTGCTGTAGCAGGGCGTCGGGCAAGTAGATAGTCGAACTGCTCCAAAACACTGTGTGTTTGCCTGGGCAAGTGTGGGTATATTTATGCCTTGAAGGTGACGAATTTGACGTAAGGTTGAACATAATAACGTCATCAAGGACTCAGTTCTTTGAAAACTCCATGAGTTCTTGGATAAATCAATATTCAAGCAAGGGGAAGTCCCTGACTGCTGAAGGCGGGTTTTTCCAAGAAATCGTTGTGGATTTTCGGAACTAGTGGAAGTAGCCATGCCGTATTTGGACTGCATAGGCTACGTCTAAATATGGTTATGATTTCTATGCCTATATAAGGATAGGGTGATTTATACCTATATATGGGCATGGATCGGGAAAATTACACTAGGGTCCTAAATTCATATACAACAATTTCACAAGACAATTTACTAACATTGTCCAAATAAAGATCCCCTTGAAGGAACCCACTGGGACTGAAATTCAATCACATTCTAAACGAGCCAATAACTTGTAATGTGACTATATTAGGTTTGTAAGGAATTATTAAAATACCATGTTATGTTTTTCAAATGTAAGCTTTACTTCTTCCAAAATATTGAAGACCGAAATTGTTTGTTGTAAGAAGATACCAAGTGACACATATATTATGAATATTGACTAATGCTCTTAGTCAAACATAAATAATATTTGCTTTGTGTGCAATGCATATTTGTAGATAACAAGGTTTTTGTTTGTTTTCTGTGTGTTGGTGTACTACTTATTAATGCATTTGTAGTTAACACAGTTTTATTTACTTGCAGTAATCACAAAAATATATCCAGAGTGTATGCACAACACTGCATTTGAGGAAAAGATTTGAGGAAAAGATATGTCCTACTAGGGTTGTAGTAAACAATAGGATGAAACAATACCCATGATGAAATTGTTGGTGTTTGTGTCATTTAGGTTGATATCCTATAGTATATTAGCTTGCAATTACCTTGTGGATCTCATATTGGTTTAGTGCTTTCCACCTGCTGCATAATTTTGAATTTGCAATGGCAGCTATCTGCTTATAGGACTTCTGATGATTTTGAGTTGTAAATATTTATGTTTTGTTATGTTATGTTATGTTATAAGGATTTATTGGGTGCAAACTCTTACCCATAGGTGTCTTGATACTGCACAGTGGAAGAAAGAAAAAAGGAATATGGTTTAATTAGTGAAGATTCAAGTTTTTAGGTTCTTTCTGAACAGAAGCTGGTTTAGAAATGACCTGATAGGTCAGGTTTGGAATTGACCTCATAGAAAAATGGAGTGCGTATGATTTATTTAGGGAAGAGACAAGTTTTTAGTTTCTTTCTGAACAGAAACAGGTTAGGAATTGACCTCAAAGAAACAGGGATTGTGTTCCATTCCTTAGTACTAGTTTACAAAGCCTCTTCCTCCCCCGTTTGATTGCTTGAACCTATTGACTACTAGTTTTCAGGTATCTGTGGAACTCAAGCTGCTTCCCGGACTATACCATTTAAATACGTGTTTAAGGAACTCCGGGCCAGCTCCATGGAGAGCTTTGTGGGCAAGGGTGAGAGCTTTAAATGTAATGCACTGCTGATAGGCAGCCAATGGAGATGTTTAATAGCATGTGTGACCGATTACTGTTTAGGGATTCTGGTAAGCAATCTTGCTGCAGCATTTTGCAGAACTTGAAGCTTATTGAGGTATTGCTGCTGCATGCCAAGATATAAAGCATTGCAGTAGTTAATTTTGGAAAGTAAAAGGGACGTGGTTACAGTTTTTTGGGCATTGTCTGGAATAAAAGGAAAAACCTTTTTAAGCATCCTCAAAACATGAAACATTGAGGATGTGACCGCATTGACCTGCAAACCAAATGGCAACTTATTAGCCATGATCACTCCAAGATTTCAGGCTTTGCGCGCCGGTGTGAGAAGGGAACCCATTTCTTTTGGCCATCAGCACGGCGTCCATAGGGAAGGGGAGTATCCAAACATAATGACCTCGGTTTTTCCGGAGTTTAGTTATAAGCAGTTCAAGGTCATCCAGTTTCCTACTGCAGGTATGCAGTTGAGAAAGATGACAACCACTTGGTGGTTTGAAACAGACAGATCCACCACAATTTGGTTGTTGTCTGCATAAGAAATAAGAGCCAGCCCAAATGATCAAATAAGTGAGACCAAGAGCTTGACGTGGATGGTAAATAACGTAGAGCTGAGTGCGGACCCCTGAGCGACCCCGCAAAGAAGTGAAAAAGGTTTGGACACAAATAGATCCAGGGCTACCACTTGAGTTCTCCCTAAAAAGAAATATTCTAAGAGTTTAAGTGCCAGTCCCTCAATCCTGACAGCCAGGAGACACTCAACCAAGACCTTATGGTCTACCGTTTCAAAGACTGCCAACAAATCGAGGAGTATTCTCGCCACCCTCCCATCTCCGTCAACTATGGACCTGATCTTCTCAGTTGTTTTGATTAAAGCGGTTTCGCTACTCAAATTGGGTGGTGTCAAGCAGCTGGTGATCAGACAGGAATTGGGTTATCTGGAGATGAATGGCATTTTCTATTACCTTGGCTGGCAAAGGAAAGCACGAGATTGGTCGATAATTATTAGGATCACTGGCATTCAGATTAGACTTGTTCAGCAAAGGCAGTATGGAGGCTTCTTTCCATGTTGAGGGAAAAAATCCTGTTGCCAGAATGGAGTTGAAAATGTTGGTTAGGCACGCTGCCACTGTTTCTGCAGCCTGAATTGTAATTGACAGGGGGCTTGGGTCCTTAAGAGACCCCGATTTGATAGATCTGATGAAGGATGTAAGCTGTGATAATGATAGTGTGGAGAACTTTAGGAGTTTAGGGAAGTTTTCTGCTAAGGGCGATTAAAATTGAGTTACTGCATTACATGAAGGATGTTAATTGAACTTATTAAAGGTCTGAACCACTTTATCTAAGAGGACGTTAGCCAGGGTTTCATAGAAGGTTTGGCTATTATTTATGCTAATACTCCTAGGAGGTGAGATGAAGTTGGATACCACCCTGAAGAGCTCTTTAGATGAGTTGTTAGCAGCCACTATCTTTTGCGTAAAATAAGATGTTTTTTCTTTGAGCAAGAGAGCTTTGTAGTTACTTAAGCAGATGTTATGTTTTACTTTTTCTTCTAGGCCATATCCCTTCCTCCAGAGTCTCTCCTGTCTTCTACACACCTGTTTCTGGAGCCTAAGGTTCTTAGTGAACCTGGGCAGATGAGGAATTTCTCCTATCATTATAAGTTTTCAGAGATATGATGATAGCTATGGCCGACTGAATTCATTTGGTGTAGTTATAGGAGGAGTGTTCTAAATCTTTTGAGGGGGAGGCATAGTATCCAATAAAATGTTGTTCAGGGTCTCACCATGAACTTTTTCCAAGCATGGGTATTAGTCTTTTGACTAAGAATTTTTCCATAACTGTATTTTTGTTTGACCTCTGTGTCAAACAGGACCAGGTTCACAGAAACGGATCTTTCATAACTACCGAAGGGTTATTTGTGAACACTCCATCTATTTATTTATTTATTTATTTACGCAACTTTTATAGCGCGACAAATACCCGAAGGTGTCTCGGCGCTGTGGAGCAACTGGAATCTATCATCAAATCATCCTCTTACTGATTAAACAGCCAGGTTTTCAAGAGCCTGCGAAAGCTCATCAGATTCGGGGCGGTTTTGATGGCTAGTGGCAAGAGGTTCCAAAGTTTTGGAGTGGCCACAAGAAAGCACCTGTCTCCCCAGGTGACCGATCTTGTGCGTGGCACCGGGAGGAGGCTGATATTGGCCGATCTTAATTGCCTCCTAGGAGTATACAGCTGGAAAGCTTCAACCAGGAACCTAGGTCCAATGCCATGTACAGCCTTATAAGCAATACAGAGGGCCTTAAACTTAACGCGGCTCTCCACTCTCAGCCAATGAAGCTGACGAATACCAAGAGTGGTAGATTTGCGACGGGGGATGTTGAGAAGAATCCTAGCAGCCGCATTCTGAACAGATTGCAGCTTCGTTGTGACACGCTTCTGGGTGTGAAGGAAAAGTGCATTCCCATAATCTATCCTAGAAAAGACTAGGGTAGAGACCAGGGTCTTCCCAGCTGACGGCGGGAGATAAGGCAGCAACTTCTTGATTTTTTTCAAAATGAAAAAAGACGACGACACAACCTTGTTGGTGTGGAGGTCGAAAACCAACTTGTTATCAAAGATCACTCCCAGGTTTCTGGTTTTTTCCACTGGGACAGGTGGAGGGCCAAGCTTTTCTGGCCACCAACCAAAAGACCATTCAGGGGAGAGTCTTCCAAAGGTCATGACCTCGGTCTTATCCGAGTTGAGGCGAAGGCAGTTCAGAGCCATCCAGCTGCTGACCTCAAGCATAGCTTTCTGAAAGTTGGCTGCTACAGTGAGACCATCCTTATGGATACCCAGCACCAGCTGGGTATCGTCTGCATACGATGTAAGCTGTATCCCATAGGCCTTTATTATCCTCGCCAAGTCCGCTACATAGATATTAAAAAGCATAGGACTTAGCGAGGAGCCTTGTGGGACTCCACAAGGGAGTGCAGAGATAGGGGAATAGAAATCTCCCAACTTTACTGTCTGGGTACGGTTTGCCAGGAAAGATGAAATAAGATCCTTGGCACAACCGTTAATCCCCAAAGCAGTGACACGGTCGACTAAGGTGGCATGGTCGACCGTGTCGAAAGCTGCTGACAAATCCAAAAGGATAAGAACAGCCGCCCCTCCCTGGTCCATGATCACCCTGATCTCGTCAGAGGCCTTTATCAAGGCAGTCTCTGTTCCATGCCCTTTCCTAAATCCAAACTGCGTATCGTCGAGAAGCTGGTGAGTCTCGACGAACTCTGAGAGCTGTCTATTCATCAGGTATTCGCATACTTTGGCAGGAAAGGGCAGGCACGCGATCGGTCTGTAGCTTGCAACAGCTGTGGGATCTAAGGAAGGTTTTTTCAGGAGGGGTTTTATGACAGCGTTCTTCCATATACTTGGAAATTGGCCTGTGGAAAATGCAGTATTGCAAATCTCCATGAGAGGGCGGGAAATCACTTCTGTGAGTTTTAACATCACGGATGGGGGACAAGGATCCAGTGGGGAGCCCGATTTGATAGTGGAGACGATTTTAATCACATCCTCATGTGAGGCGGGTAGAAAGCATGGAAAATGGTCATGGTTGTAGTGAGACAATGCTTCTTTCCCGCTACCACCTCTACATTCAGTTCTAGAGTTATCTTCAAAGGAAGCATATATATCTGCAACCTTTGTGATAAAGAAAGCTGCTAATTCGTTACAGAAAGCCTGTGAGGGCTCCACTTCAGGCCCAACAGGGGGGGTAGACAAGCTGGTAACAACGGAGAACAGTTCTCTGGCCGAATTGGCAGCGATCTTGATTTGTGCCGAGAAAAATGCAGTTTTTCGGGCCAAGATTGCCTTTTTATAAATCTGAAGGGCATCTTTATAAGTTTGTCTGGCTATGGGGCAATAGACCTTCCTCCAACGCCTTTCTAGATTTCTGCAGTGTTGGCGATGTAGTCGAAGATCCTCATTGTACCAGGGAGCCGAGGGGGATACTCTGTTGGGCTTCGTGATTTTCTCTGGGGCCACTAGGTCAGCGGCACTTCGGATCCAGTCCTGAAAAGCTGAAGGCTAATGTGTGGCCAGCTGTGTGAGTGAGTTTTTTCACTAATTGAGGCAGTCCTAACCCTTTAAGTGTTTCATTTAAGTTTCGTATGTCACTGTCCTCAAAGTTTTCTAAGTGAAAGTTAAAATCTGCCAACCGGGTGAAATCATTGTTGGTCAGTCCTTCCACTAGAAGGGTGCTTATGTGTTTAATAAAAGTGCTCCTGGGGCACTGGGGGCAATAAACTAGTATGCCCCAAAACGATTGGTTTATTAGAGAGTGGTTTAAAATGCCTGATTTTGGCTATTACAACATCAAGTCCTTAATGTAGCGCCTAAATAAACTTAACAGATTGGCTTGATGAGCCTCATCCCTTGGAGTTGTTCTTTTCAGCAACATTGACTGTCAATGTTGTAGGATATATCAAAGAGGCATGGGGCATGCTGGCCATTACCTTCTTAGGGATGTATTAATGCACATAGTCACAAGCCCTAAACCAGGGTTCCCTCAGCGGAGTCAATACAATAACTAATCCAATATTAGCATGATTACAAATGAATATATTGCTAAACCTGAATTGTGCATCGCACCTATTGTTCTACAGTATCTCTCTCCAGAAGTTATCTGACAAAGTAAGACTCTGGACGCAGGTGCGTGTGGGAGAATCCATGTTGTACATTAAGGGGCATACTTACAAAGGTTTTGCATCACCTTTGAACCACGCAAGAGGGTGCAAGGGCAAAGCAAAATGTTAGCCGAATTTATCAAGCCATGCAAGGTCCCCTTGCTTGGCCCTGCATGGCTAGATAAATCCAGAATAACGCAACGCAGTGCAAAGCCCTGCGTTGCGTTCCTCTGCCCCAGGAAGGCATTCCATGGGTGGAGCATGCATTTTGGAGCATTTCCAGATTTACCATTACTGGCAGACCTGGGATTGCGTCAAAATGCTATGCCTCCCCAGGTGAGGCATAAAAATGCTTGTTACTTCTTCTTTCTATGTGTGCTTCATTCATTGTGCACCAGTGCAGAGTAATGTTAGATACGGCTCATTCCTGCCCTTTCCCTATCACGTAGCGCAGCAAGGTCATGATTTTTTAATAAATATGCCCCTTAAAGCTGAAATGAAGCTGCAACCTGTCTGCGTGCTGGGCACACCCCAATCTGCCTTTGTTCGACATGGGTGAAGCACAGCCACTCAGGGGCAGATCTACTCATTTTCATGCAATGCAATGTGCAACCCCTTTTTCACATTGCATGAAAGGGAGAGGAGAACAGCGCCATGTATTTTAATATAGCTACTGCCTTCCCTCCATATTATAAGTTAGTGAGGCTGGACAGAGCAGTCGGGAGAGGAGGGGGCCTAGCCATCACGACGACAGGTTAATTAGAAACTATCATAATAGATTCCCTGCATCTAGATAAAGTAGAAATACTAACTTTTAAACTAATATCGCAATCTCTTAAGAAATGGACAGGAGCCTTAGTCTATAGACCGCCCGGTCATAAAGCCAACTTTGTTAACCAGCTAGTTGAATGTATTGCCCCTTGTGTCATGGGTGCCGATAATTTCATCCTGATCAGCGATTTCAATTATCATGCTGAGCTGGCTCATGACCCGGACACCAACCAATTGATTACATCTCTCCAGACCTTAGGTCTGGAGCAATTGGTAGTGGGGCCCACCAATCAGGCCGGTCATTCTCTCGATCTTCTGTTCACGAACTCCACTAGGATCACCTTGGACCAACCTGTACAGCTCCTTTGGACAGACCAATATTTAATACAGTTTAGCCTTCCTGTCAATGAGCCGAAAATAAGATGAGATAATGATAGCATCACAAAGTCACATCTTTCTCCTTCGCTAATAATTTCAGCTTTGAAGCCGAATTGAACACCGACGACATTGAGGTAGCCATTACCGATTTTGAACAGGCAATTACAACAACATTGAATATAATAGCGCCTTTTTCTAGAGTTAAGATGAAGCATAAACCGTCTCCCTGGTTTACTGCAGAACTCAAAACTCAAAAATTATATAACAGGAGGGCTGAGCGTCTTTGGAGAAAGACGAAAACACGAAAACAGCCAAAGATCAAGCTAATTATAGAGAAAGTCACCGTGTTGAAAAGTAATCGACAATCATGAACATCACCGGCGCCATCTTGCCTAACAAGAAGCCACTGTCCGCACGTAAAGGCATCCATTTTAGGTGCCGCGGCCATCTTGCGCTTTGCAAGTCACCTGTGATTCACCCTGACCCTGCAACCATCCTCGGTGCCCTGATTCAGCATGACCAAATGCACTAAGGTCATAAAACCTTGTCAGCCTGACAAAGCCCCAGAGTCACTTCCCACCCTAAAACACATTTGTCCTTTCATCCTCTGCACATGAGCAAGGCCTTCTGATAACCCCCAACTGCACCTGGCCACTTGATCCGGTCCCAGGCTGTAAACCAAGCCTTGTGGACGTACTTTATTGCCCCCACAAGGCAGGACTTGTTACACGAACAGAAATGCTTAATCTTATCACTTACATAACCTTTAGATCTGACCGATCCCACACACTTTGATCCTGTTGGAATGTCCAGCTGCAGGATGACAATCATCTGTTAGATTTGGGAGGGGGAACGACAGCTGGTGGGTCTGTGTGGGATCCGGCTGGAAACAGGAATTCCTAGGATGTTTGACCACTAATAAAGTTACGGAAAATGGTATAAAAGGGAGGGCAGCAGAGAAATTGTTAGAGCATCTCCCAAAGACATTCTGCCTGTCTGCGTCGACGTGCTCTCCTCTGGAGTAATAAACCTGTTCTTGCTTTCCAGTTCCCAGTGCCTGTCTCTTTATTTTGGTAACTATTGATATTGGGAATTAGAGGCGTCTTGCGCCGAACAGCCTTAGTATTCGTTAAAGATTGGCTGTTTTCCACAACCGTGCACATCTAAATAATATCAAAAAGGCTAAAAAGATGTATCTAGCTGGGAGTATTAACAATGCAACCAAGTCAAGTAATGAACTCTATAAAATCACGAAAGAGTTAACTATCCCTGAAGCTGTACTATCCTCTGTGGCTCCATCTCAGGATTATTATCTTCTTTTTTCAATGAGAAACTAAAGGTTATATACAGATCTTTCCCGCACAAGGACGGGATCGATCTGCAGACAACCAACAGAAGTGTCCCACCAACCTCCCTGCTGACTAAATTCTAACCAGTAACCATGGAGCAGGTCTTGGAGGTTATTGTCTAAATTAAATCCGGATCTCCTACAGATCCCTTTCCCCCACGGGAATATCGTCCCATCTCGTTGCTGCCCAATTTTGGGAAAGCTCTCGAAGCCTTAGTAAACAGACAATTAACCAGCCATCTAGAAGGGCTTAGTCTTCTCGATCCCTCTCAGTCAGGATTCCGTGCGGCGCATAGCACCGAAACGGCGGTAGTCGAAATGATTGACAATATCAGGCTTGCCCTAGATAAGAAAGAATCAGCTATTCTGGTGCTGTTGGACCTATCGGCCACTTTTGACACCATCTCCCATGACATTTTGTTACAACGGCTCTGGGAGATGGGGGTCCAAAGAAAGGCCTTAGATTGGTTCAACAATTATTTAAAAGATCGTTCAACCACTGTGCACATTGGTTCCATGGCAGCATGCAGCAGATCAGCATGTTTTGGAGTACCGCAGGGATCCATTTTGACCCCGATGCTTTTCAACCTTTATGTCACCCCCTCAGCCAAGATAATTAGATCTTATGGCTTTGAAATGGTATCATACGCCGATGATACCCAATTGCTGATAACCTTCGGCCCTGACCCTTCGGATACTATTATCTGGTTTTAGAAATGTATGACCCACATAGACAGATGGTTGGGTCATAATAAATGCAATTGAACAACAGCAAAACGGAGATAATTCTGTTTGGCAGGGCTGAAGACCATTGGTCTAGTGACTGGTGGCCCCATTCACTGGGCCCCTGCTCATCTCCAAAACCAACTGTGTGCAATCTAGGGATCACTATCGATAATAAACTGTCGATAAAAGCTCAAGTAAACTGTGTAGTGGGCACCTGTTATGGCATTTTACGCAAATTGCGGAAGATATTCAAGTGGCTACCAATCGAATCTCGCAAGCCACTCATTTAGGGCCTAATTATGCGCCGAGTGGACTATGGTAATACCCTACTGGCCTCCATCTACAACAACCTCTATGCTAAATTACAGACCCTCCAAAACACTGCTGCCAGACTTATTCTGGATCTACCGATGAGGACATCAACCTGTGCCAACATAAAAATCCTCCATTGGCTACCAATCAGGTTGAAAGGGAAATTTAAGACTCTCTCCCTCCTACGTAAGAGTTTGTATCACACAGGCCCAGGGTTCCTTGGCAAAAAGCTGCGAAAATACCAGCCTACAAGAACTTTGAGATCTAGCTCTAAATCTATTTTAACCCCTCCAAGGATACACACCGTGAGACATGGTGGCCAATCTTTTTCCTATCTCGCCCCCCATTTCTGGAATAAGCTTCCCTCGCATATCTCGTCCATTTCAGATCATCTGTACTTCCGTAAGACCTAACGGTGACATGCTGCGCTATACAAGACCTTCTGACTTTGATTTTGACTTTATATATGCCACGTAGCATAACACCGACCTAAATAAAGGATTAAATAAACACACTAAAAGTTATGTGGCCAAAAGCTTCTACAACTGTTAAACAAACAAAACCCATCAAACATTGCCAAATTGATTACCAGGGTTCAAACTCACTGGGAGCTTGTAATCTTTTTACCCGTCGTGGCTCGCTGAGGTAGGCGCGGTGGGGAGGGGCAGGGGTGGGTGGTGGAAGTGACAAATGACAGAATAGGGAAAATAAAATAAATGAACAAAATGACTTACTTGCGCATGCCGCATCGCCAAGCTTCCTCTTCCCTCATAAAACTTTATAAATAAATAAATAAATAAATCTTGCTGAAGGTTGCAAATAAACAATAGCTACAGAGAGGCCACGCTTAACATAAGGGCACGCATCTCCGATGACGCGACAGACAGCTGCAAGTGGATGCTCGGTGGGTTTGGCGAAAGTCACCAGGTACTGTAAGACTGCTTCACAGCCCCTGGGGGTCTTAGAAATGACTGCATGTTAAGATAACACTCTGCTCTCAATGGGAAACATTTTTTAATTGCCTCATAGACTTCCCATTATGGTATTAGCTGCTATCTTTAATTTCCCTGTCCCTTCTTATGCCATTGATATATACTTAGCATTAAGGACCACAATTTTGGCCTATCATCCTGTTTTAACATGTTTTTGCAGCCATGCTGCAGTTAAGAAGCCTCAGTGCATTGCCACTGCACGAAGACTACTCGAGATTCAACCCCATTACCTCTCGTTATATAGTTATCTATTGACTGATGCTCACCGTTTGACTTGGTATTGTATTCTTCCTGGAAATTGACTACCTTTCGCACACTGTAATTAATTCCAACTCCCAGCGTGCAACCTGTCAGGTATGAAGAGACCCAAACATATATATGGGAAGCGTTCCGGCAATCCACTATCCCTAATCAGCCATGTGTCTGCTTATGTGCCATTACAGTACTATTGGATTGCAGTTAGTATGTGCAGTGGCATTAAAGTCAATAGTTCAACGCAAAGAAGAAACAGATCCCTATCCCATAAGCTGCTGCAAGAGACTGGTCTCCATCCAGGGAAAATGGCTCTTAGTCCAAAGCCTATGCAAAGCTTCAGCTGTTCTCTGAAGAAGCCTCACTGGGGGAACTCTACAGAACCTGTCCACTAACAAGTCATTCTGTTGTTGGTACAATTCTGTGGTCTGGGAAATTACAAGTAGGCAGCAGGAGGCTCAAGCAGTGAGACTTATTTATGCTAAGATTATTGAACTGAATTAAGAAAGTGGGTATTGGTGAAAATGTATGTAAAGCACAACAGTGATTAAAACCTAACTCCTCTCACTAAGGGGGTCACACATGATTTGTTTTATTTTGTGCGTTTGTTAAGCACAGCCGTGACCTCGAGGGTCATGAGTAACATTGCCACTCTTTTCAAAAAGCACAATTTTACTGTTTTTGATCAGGAGTGACACACTCAGTGTAAAAACACATAAATGCAACTTTCCATAGGTGACAACTATGAATCTACCTTTCCTGAACTGCCCGATAATAAGCTCTCCTTCATTATTTATTTATTTATTTAATTTATTTATTAACAGCATTTATAGAGCGCGAACGAAGGCCCAAGGGCATCTCAGCGCTAAGATATCTGCAGTGTTTAACCAGAGAGGGGAGACTGAGTTTACTGATTAAAAAGCCAAGACTTAAGTTGTTTACGGAAAGACCAGAGTGAGGGGCTTGTTTTAATCGGGTACGGCAGGGTGTTCCATAGTTTGGGCGCTGACACAAGAAATCTTATGTCTACCCATAAAACAGATTTGGTACGAGGTACAACAAGATCATGTAAACTAGAGGAGCGTAATGATCTGGGGGGACAGTAAGGGGTAAGATTTTGAGTGAGAAAGGCTGGTCCCAAGTTGAGCAGAGCTTTATACACTATGCAGAGAGTTTTGAATTTTATTCTGTTTCTAATGGGAAGCCAGTGTAAATTTCTGATTATGTCCACTGTGTGTTCTTGTTATTTTTTCATGGCTCTCCATGCCACAAGCTTTATTTTGCCTGGTGATTCCTGATATCTTTTGATCAATAGCGTTGCCAGTTTACTCTCATGTGGGTGGTTGAGTTCCCAGGTTAATTTCCAAATGTTTACAGTATCTAGCATGCTGTCTCATGGCTCACTGTGTGTTGAGGCTGCTGTGAAATGGTACACTGTGTGTTCAAGCTGCTGAATGATGATTCATGGTTTGATACGGCTGGAATATGATGATTCTCTGTCTGTGGAGGCCACTTTATGATTTTTCCTGATGTGACTTGGCTTCTGTCTCAAGGCGTGCTTAGTCTTAGTGAGCTGCCTGATGGTGAAATGTGACCAGGCTACTGTATGATGGTTAACATTGTGATGTGGCTGCTTTTGCACGCAAACGCTGCTGTTACTCTGGCCATTTCTTTGTTCCGTACGTGCCAAGTCGTGGTCAAGTTATGCCACAATTTGTTTTTAGCTAGCCCAGCACACAGTATCTTTCAAACTGTACTTTAGTACATCTTGGAGAGTGCTTGGGGGCTATTTAGGAGGCTGTTAGGTGCATATTTGCGCTAACATGAACTGCACTTGCAGAAGCAATATTTAAATTGGCCTAGATTGGCTTGGAGATGGGTAGTTGATGCTAACATGAATTCCATTAGGATAGCCTCTGGGTACCTTGGAGTCCAATAAAAGGGTTAGTACAAAACATAGATACTGAAGGGACTTGTTTAAGCACATTAGTATTTGGGAGAGTCTCATGAAGGAGCTTTTGAATAAACAGTTTATAGTTAAGCTGACTCTGGCTGACTTGACAAGAATAAAATATGATCTGGGGACTGCAATAAATAGTGGATTCCTGTTGTATAAGGAGTTAACTGTCTCCCCCATCTGAGGACGACCAACCTTCAGTGGTGTATAAGTATGCATCAAAGTCATTGTGATCTGAAGACATAGCCTAGTGCACAGATGTCTTAATCACCTTTCATATCAAAATAACTTGTAGTGTCTGTTCTAACCTCCCCAAGTTTAAACCCCTCTACCTTCCCATTCAAACATGATTGTATAATAGGAGGAACTTTATACAATTTGGAAATAAAATGTCTGAATGTTAAATTGGACATAGGAGGTACATCAGAAATTCACCCCTCACTGTCTAGCCAGTGGTGGGAAATGTCCTTAACGCAAGATGCCAAAGTTCTGATTCACCTGTAGGCTCACTCGAGGCAAGCCAAGATAATTTAATTTATTTACAGAGGCATATAAACTAGGTCAAATGCTTTCAGGTGGTAAGTCCACCTCTGCCACTATGTACTCAATTCACTGAGTCGCGTTGTAGGACATGTGTATCAATCTTGGTAATGCTGTCTTTAGCCTTCACCATTTCTCCATCAGAAAATTGACTACTGAAAATGGCAAAATGTTCCTCTTTAACATAACGAATGAGATCATGAGCAACAGAACATAATCATCTCCATTACAGCCACACCGACAAGAACACCCTAAATGTACAAACTTCACACCCTTGCACAACCAGTCTACAACTTGGTTTGCAAAGTCTAGCAAACTATCACATATAAAACCCAACCTTATCATGAGTTTGAGTTGAGATGAATGGGCAATAAAGATGTGTTTAAAGCTGGTGCTCAGCTTGTCACAAGTGTTGTGGTTTTTCAAGAATTGAGGGCAAATGTCAGTCTGATACATTTCTGCTTATTCCTTTAGCATGTGGATTGGTGTTTACAAAATTCTCTAACTTTGCAGTCAAAGGCAGAATAGTAAAATTGCCTAGTTGATAATTTTGTTGAGGTGGCAAAGGGTGTGTGAAAAAAAGGCTGTAAGTTGTCAATTTTGTGTAACACACGACAACTTTTAAATACCTGTAAATGAACTGTGCAAATGTTTCAAACCACAAATGGACTACTTGTTTGTAATTCAGAAGTGTGTAGGAAACAGAGTTTTATGAGGATCAAAACCATCCAGACAGTTTACTTGGGCATGTGCAAATGATATATATTTGCTGAAACCACATTTCCACACATTATTGATTGTGCTCTCTATAGTTTTATCAGTATAACTACATGTTGCATTTTTCTTCCATTTCAATAAAAAAGGGTCTGTATGCAAAAGACAGAGCCTCCTTCTGACCTACTGTAATGCCTCAACTACGTATACAGTTTCTAGTCTGTAGCACACTTCTGTGAATCAATGAGAATCTGCTGTTAACAGTTCACAGAAATGAAACAGCTCTATCAGTATACTATTCCCATATACAGGCAAAATAAGGAGGGCTAAATATATGGCTGTTTAGGGCGTTGTATAATAATGTCAACTCCTATCTAACCGGTCTGGCCCACAAAATAAGATAACACTCAGCAGTCTGCAGCCAGTTACAGCTCATTCAGGCTGGTTAATAACTCCCTTTTCCTGGCGAATGCTCTTACCCTCACACAAGCCCTGTCCACAATGTGTCTTATCCATCACTCAGTACTGTACTAGCCCCTAAACCAGTCATCACCTGCTGTATAGACATGGAATACCTGCGTGATCTGACACATAAAGCCTGTCACTCAGAGGACTGCTCTCTAGTCCAGCACAGGTAGGTATGTGTATATAGGTCAGTGTCTGTTGAGTTTGTAATCAAGAATTCATCATGAGCAATCATTTACATCACAGACTTTTTAAGCAATTACTTAGGTGTAGTACACGAAATTTTATTCCAATTTTTAAAAAAAAATATATATACCTGGTAATTTGTTTTACCAGAAAACCACAGGTAATGCCTCATTCAGGCAGACAATTTCTTCATTGAATCAAGCAGCCACAAAGGCTCAACACAATAGTTTCAGAATAGTCCTTGTGGATTCATATAATCATATGGAAAATTCTCACAACATTATACAATAAAAATTGCGCTCAAAAGTGAAAGAGAGGAGACAGTTTGAGAGGGATGGGTGTGATTGGGTGTTGGTGGGGACTGGGAAAAGGATGTTGTGACCATATAACAATCACAGTGATAAATGCAGCCTTTCCAGACTAATTTTGTTCATTAGTTCCGTTAAACAACTTTAACATAGGGTTCGTATGTATCAGCAAGTTATTTCCCATGTTAAGTAATACAAAACAGTGCGGTCTACGTTTCGACCCCTAAGGAGCAAGGGTTGATTGAAGCCTCATACTGGGGTCTTCTTCAGGACGAAAATACATGGAGCGCTTATAAACAGGTCGGTCAGTGGCCACATGATAATGGACCTAATTCGGTTCCTCAGTCAGGGCCATTCATTAGGGCATCCGGGGCTTTCCAAATTGGCACAGCGTTACTGCTTGGTTTCCGCTCCTCCAGATCGACGTATCCTTGCCTCTAGATCTGCGCGGCTGCTTTCATCCACACGGCCTGACCGCGAGTGAATTACCTGTGGTTTTCTGGTAAAACAAATTACCAGGTATATATATTTTTTTTTAAAAATTGGAATAAAATTTCGTGTACTACACCTAAGTAATTGCTTAAAAAGTCTGTGATGTAAATGATTGCTCATGATGAATTCTTGATTACAAACTCAACAGACACTGACCTATATACACATACCTACCTTTACTGACCCAGGTCATGTTGTCTTAGGGTTCACCCCATTGTGAACTTAATACTCTAGTCCAGCACTGCAGATCCCAATTAGCTACATTCTATGTGTGCTGCTTTACGTCCCAAAGTTGTACTCCAATATTAGATGCAGTAACAAACTCAATTTGAGAAGATCTTCCTGAGCACTTATCTCACCAAATATGCCTGCTCAGGACCATGAACTGTTAGCTAAATATCAGACTGGACAACACAGTGCAGTAACCATATTAATAGATTATGATTATATGAAATATCACCAAATGACCTGTCCAGCTGCTCAAAACTGGGCGCATATAAAAAAACCATGAAGTGCACGTTTGTCTCAACCTAATCTAAACTTATTTTGACTTGTACTTATTTTGGTTGTCTATTTACTTACTTATATACTATTGCAAAACTTTCTCTGATGTGTCTTTAATACTGACCCTTTGTCCCGAGTTTTTGCCCTGAATTTTGACCTTCTGTCCTGAAATTTGACCCTTTGTCCTCCATCTTTAAACTCACCATCATGAATTTGCACCCATGCAGGTTGGTCACCCTAGCTATGACCCTCACCCCTTGGTCCATTTTATGTGATCTGATTTCTCTCTCTGCTAGTCTTTTCTTTTTATTGTTTGTAGAGTGTTAAAACTCATCCGGATCTTGCAATCAATAATATTTGCTCTTAAGGTTTTTTTTGGGTCTGATTTATGTCTCTTTGCGTTAATTAAACATTATGCTGTGATATGTCACATGAGAGATTAGGGTTTTTAGTGTGCTTACTCGTTGCCTTTGATTTGTGTAATTGCAGTTTAACAGCGCCCTATACTGTAATCAATGTTATTGACAGAGCACCCAGGAAAGACCAATAGGGCTCCATGGAAGAGTTGACCATTACAGAGATTCAGCCAATACTGTTTTTTCCCATCTCAATCTGACTGATGACACATGTTTATTGCTAATAGAAGGTGCAAATTAAACATCCGTTAATTACCATGGTATGTGGTAACTAAAGGGTCGCATTCTGTACCTGATTCTGAGGTGCAGCCCTGCAATCTTGAATGAACAGCAATTATGCACCGATTGTATTCAATTTACATACCGATTTGTTTGTTACTATCAAGCCCAATTTGTAGTCCAATTGTAGGTGCAAAAAGCAGTGTGCACCGGAAACACAAATAGCAGCCCACTTGTAATCAGCGACATAGGTTTTTGAGCCACGAACTGCTCGTTATAAATTCTAAATAAAATGGTGTAATACAGTTACCACTTAAAGACGCTGGAAATAGGGTAAGAGGGAGGAAAGGGTGCTGAAGCACCCACAAAATAACCATGCTGGAGTTCGGAAGCTGTAAAACAATAAAGATGACTTTCATTTTTATTTTTATATTGTCAAATTTGCAATGCGTTCAAAAACAGATGTCAAATGTAACAGACTGGTGTTTACTTTCTCCCTCTGACTGCGAAGTGTGAGGGTTTTGTAAAGTGAACTATGTTACAATCTTGATGGTGTGAAATGAGAGGCTGTGGAATGTTGTTTACTTCTAACGCACAACACAATTTAAATACCTGCAAATTAACTGTACCAATATTTCAAAATAAACAATTTTCTGAAGTGTGATGGAATCTGAGGGCTTCATTTGCTAGTTTTGGTGCAGGACAGCACGCCAAGCCACTTTGCTGTACTGCCCTGCTCTGCGTCAAAAGAAAAGGGCTGCAATGTGCTGTATTTATGATATACAGTGCATTCTTGCATTCTTGTACTTTCCCACTGTGCTGGCACTGTTTTGGCTGCCTTGCGCCAATGCAGGCACCTTTGCACCATGCTGCATGGGTGTCTGCATTGTTGGAAGGATTGTTTTTGTGCAGGAAGGTCCTGAGAGGAGTTTCCCTCGTTTCACACATTGAAAGAATAAAAACAAGGAGAAATTAAAGCATTTCTCCTCTTTACACCTGCTCTGGGGGGGACATAAGGTTGTGGTGCTGCTCCAGGTTAATGTGATTTTTTGTAAATCTGAGGCAGCGTCAAAATCCATGGTTGCTTAGGAACACCCACCCCAACGCGCCTCCTTGACGCAGAGTAGGGCAATTCAGCGATTTGCCCTGCCTTGCCGTACTCCATATCTCTGAGGCCATGTAAAGCAACGCAGGGTCGCTTTGCGATGCCTCATACATATGATTAAGAGGCCTTCCCCACCAGAACGTCAAAAAAAGTGACACTCCGGTATTATTTACAAGAGGTAAATAAGCCCCAAAGATTTTAAAAGCAGTACAACTATGTATCTGTGTAGTAGTCACTTCGATGGAAAATGTGCTATCTGTAAATGACAGAGCCTTACCACACCATGCTTTAATAATATTTTTTGCGACTGTGTGCTCCTGAATGCAACACTAGTTACGTACTGCACCCTTACCACTCTTCTGAAAATTGTTCTGTCACTACTCATACTTGATGACAGTTTGGAGTTCAACTGGAACCTTTGCCAACTTCATTGAACAACGCATTGTCAAATGTTAGCATGAACTGGTCTTGGAATCAGAATGGGAATGACAAATCAAGCCATAATGAAATAGCGGTATTATCCAAACACTTCTTATGTGTCCTTGTTTTGGGACAGAAGGTCTGCGGTATCACTCTGGATAGCCTTTGTGACATTTCCCTGGAGTTTCTATTGTTTTTCTCCAAGAATCCAACAGTCATACAAACATGCTGATGATTCTCAGTGTCCACTCACTTGAGGGTGCCACAGGGGGGAATGAAGCAGGACAGTAGGACCCTGCATGGATGGCGCTGGACACCAGACACAGGTTCCGGTCAGCGGAGAAGGAGCAGGAAGTAGAGGGGCATCCATGCTACCTAAAATGGGGGATTCGTGAGGGCAAGACGTGGGACAATGGGCTCCGGCGCAACATGTACCACATCCGCCCCCCAAAAAGAATAAAGCACTATGCCTACTACTTGCCTAGCCTTGTGTTTTCATTGAGCTGTGGCAGCCCATGATGCAACAGAGTGCTGGGAGGCCCATGGGAACTCAGAGTCCATTCCTCTTTTAGTGAATCTCACACCTGAAGATGCCTCTCACATCCCTAAATTCAAAGTTTTGTTTCCCTAGGCTTAGCTCATTTGGGATGTGTACTGCAACCTCAAAAAAATATGTATCAGTTACTGAACTAAAAAAAATGCAGAAATATGCATTTGACTAAGAAGTGGGGCAAGGTGAACTGTTACCTTTTTGGAAGGTTTACAAGACTATGATTTTGCTGCTATTGCCCTTTCCCTGAGAATCACAGACTGTTTCTGAAACTGTTGTCTGTAGACTCAAATATTAAAGATTATTTTAGCACTTAGTGCATAAGTTCAATATATTTCTTTATGTTATCTCTCTGGCCAGGAAGAAGTTAGAAACTCTGTTACTTATAATTTCATGTATAGTATACAGTTATTAAATGTAAATGTATGAAACTTATATAGCGCAGGACTTACCCTGGGGCATCTCCGCGCTTGCTTAGGGAACCCGTCCTGGTATTCCCCTGTGAGAAACCCCGGCAGGGTATCCACAAGGTGAAAGCCAGGCATCCCGCCGCGAGGGGCCGATGTGGAGATTAAGCAAGCTATTGCCCAGAGTCGCAGAGTGTGACCCCGTGAGTCGAGTAGGCACCGGAACGAGAATTGTCGAGACCGTGGAATTTATGAGCCCGAGACCCGCCGAGGCGGGGAATCGAACCCTGGTCCATGGTCAATCTCAGATTCCGGGTCTGCCGCCTCTAACCACTGAGCCACACTTCTCGGGTATTAATCTGTCCTACATTTTTCTGAGATTCTATTTTATTTCACTTCCTGGAGTAAGCCTTAGACTGCTCTTCCCCTTTACCGTTGAGATTCAAGAGCAAAATAATGATAGTTGGTCATTTTAATTTGAGGTCCAAAAGTACTCTGGACACAGAGTAAACAACTCCATTTGTTACAGTTGTAACTAAGAAACCCCTGATTGCCCTTGGACAACCAGGTATGTCTATTTGATGCAAAACTTTCATCTTTAGCCATTTTTCCGGAACCATCTCACCCCATATTCTGCTTATTTCCGATATGTCAGCTGAGTGCCCAGTTCTTCACAGTTAGTTACTACCGCTTTGTTGTGCACAAGACCTGCTTAACAATACCAGTTGTGACTCTCAACTAGTTGACAAACTCACCCGCTCTCCCGCTCGGCTTTCATTATAGATCCAGCACCCCGGTGTATTTTGTCTGGGTGAGCTTTCCCCCCTGAAACATATGGTTCAGTATTTAAGAGCAGGTTGTACATAACGGAATGCACTGAATTTACTCACCCCGCATTTCTTCTTAGATCGACTGTGAATGATCGAGCGCATCAGCAATTCAACTATCACACGTGGTAGAATCATCATGTTGGCAGTAATTCAGCCTTGGTGAGTTTGTCAACTAGTTGAGCGTCACGCCTTGCTAAGCAGGTCTTGTGCACAACAAAGCGGGTGTAACTAACTGTCCTTCCCGCTTTGCTCATAGCTCTACTACTCCTGGGATCTAACTATTGGACCTTTCAGATGTCCGATTAACCAGGATTTTCTCTGGTGTTCGTGGGTGAGGTGTGCCACCCCGGTGCTATTTTCGAATCTGTAGACCTGTTTAGGCGCAGTAATGGAACACATCTTAATTCACACTTTCCTTAACTATGGGCTGTCATCTCCTACTACTCCTTACTTGTCCTGATAAAGACCTGCCTTGACTACTTAATTGAGCATAAATTGGGTTGAAACGTTGACATTCTAATATGGTCCAGACTGACCAAGACTGGGTGCGTGCAATCGCCTAATTAATTTGTACAAGCAAGAGAGTCATTGTGTCTGACATAAGATTCTGGCCCCTCCTCCTTTCCCCTGTACATATTTAAATCACATTGTATATAATACGCACTGTAATTTACCACTGGGCACAAATGTCACTTGATCACACGTCAACCTAATATTCACCCATTATTGACAGCCATGCTTACAAATAGTTGAGTATATCTAAATGAAACAATTTATATAAAATACATAATACTCATCAATTTGCGCTGCTATTGTTAGTGTTTGTTTTGCGTTCCATATGTCTTTACAGTATAGACATGAATGTTTGAGGATTATTAATTATTGTTCGAAGAAATAGTTGAGACACCCGACAGAACCACTGTTTTTGTTTATATCCACACCCATGTTCTGAGGGACACAGGGTCGCCCCATTATTGTTGAACCCCAATGGAGATCAGGCATGCTTTCAGTCAATGTGTTGTTTCTTCATCCAAAGCTGCGTCTTTAAGATCTCAATATTTAAATGGTCAGGGGCCTGACACTTTGTTGTTCCATCTTACAGTGGGCTGCTGATTATCCCTTTATCTTTAGAGACCAAAATGCTACTGTTAGACTAAAATCACATTGCCAAGTTTTAAATCTTGGAACACAGACATAGGGTATCATTATGATGCAGGACAGTTGAACCGCTGACCACTATTGCAACGGTAAGGAGACCACTGACATGCATGCAAGCAGTGTGACTGCCACATTATGATTAACCCTGGGCGAAGCACTACGCTACGCTCGCGGAGTTTGCGAAGTTTTCGCAACTTCGCACTACGCGAGCTGCACGTAGCACAGTGCGAACATGCGTAGTGCAGCGTAGCGTAGTGCAGCGGTCATTTTTTGCTTGTTCACGGTCCTGAACGTCATGTTCGCGACCGCGAGCAAGCAAAATGACATCCCGGCGAGATTCTCAATGCGAGGAGGTCAGGTTTCTCATTGTGAGTGGTTGCGCATGCTCGCGACCGCTCTCAATGAGAAACTACCTGTTCGCGTTGAGAAAGCTGCCGTTCGAGTAAAAATCTACTCGAGCAGCAGAAAACTACAGCTCGCACTGTGCAAGATGCCGTTTTCAATGCTTTATGATGTGACTGCTGGGTTGGTGGTCGGAGATGCTGCAGGGTCATGCAGCACATGCCTCCACAGGGCAACACCTCCTGCAAGTCCATGCACTGTGTCTCATACACATGGCATAGGGTGCATTGAGGAGTGTGGGGGCACCCCATGTGCCCCCAGGGCCACTTTTCAGGAGCCCACGACAGACAGGGCCCTGTTTGGAGCCCTCATATCCGTTTCTGACAACTTTTTCATGGTGGTGTTGCCGCAATAAAAAGGCTGTCAGAAAGGGAAATTGTAAATTAAAATCCTGACGACGGTGCCTGCCTCAGCACCGGTGCCACTCTGTGACGCAGCTCTGATTGGAGGCAGCGCTCTTGAGTCGTACAGAAGTGGGTCTGACCACCAGCATTGTAATGCAGCTGTTGAATTAAAGGGATGTCGGCACTCGGACCAGCACTGACGTCCAAATCAGGCCAATACAAAAAAATCACATAATTAACCAGATGTGATGATTATCTTTACAAATGCCTTACAGGGTTGTGCTTGAAGCAGTCACATGCAAAAGGTCTTATTATGAATTTGATGGTCCTCCAGAAGCACCGCCTCTGTGCTATCCGTTGGAGGACCTCCAGGGCCATGGTGCGCCAGCTTGCTGGATTACAAGTGTAATCCATGGCCAGCAAGCAGTGTAGCGACGGTCTGCCATGAGAGTGCCAACTGCATGTTCCTGCATGATATGGCATGCATACCACACCTTGCAGAAACTAGGTTGCAAATCCAGGGGGGCACAATAGGTGCCCCCCTGCATGCACCCCCAGGCCCAGGAGTGGCAGGAGTTGCCTCTCCACCACTGTTTTCATGGCGCGCTAACCACCATTAAAGGGGTGGTGGAAAGACAACTCATAATATGCTCAACTGTGCCACAGTGGCACTGCCTACATATTGTTGGTCTTGACCGCTGCACAACTGCTGAGGGATCCTAGATTCCCGGCAGACGCAGCGGTCCTGTGGCGGTCCAACTGCCACACTGGGTAATACTACGGGCAGGCCTTCAATGTGGCGGTGGTTAGACTGCCACCGCGAGTACTAGAAATAAGGCACCAAGTCTTTTGGAAATATAAAAATAAGGCATCTTGATGTGCGTTATAGAAATAGAGGCTGCATGAGTAGCTAACTGTGAGGTTTTCAAACCCTCTGGTTCTGAAACGGGAAAGTAGCTTGTGTACTGTGATAATGTATTAGTTGCTCTTTTAGGCAAGCTTCCATCTTCACAGAAAGTCTCAGAGTCAGGCATTTTCAGTAAGAGCTGATCTGAATTTTAGTATCACTACATCGATTCCCTGGCAGTAACAAGTGAGCAATTGGAAATAATGCATTGTAAGCAGCATGACATGCTTAATGCACTGTCAGCATATCTTTTAGCTATTGCAAAATTCCAAAGTTGATTGCAAGTCATTTGAACGTCGCTAACAAAATAAAATAATATTGTCAACACTATAACCACCAATGCATGTTTTGTGTTGGACACCCCCCCTGCTGTTTTGGGTTCTATTCTGTTTGTATTTCCATTAATGTTGCATAGCTGCAACACTCCATGTCAAGTTTGCGCACTGGCAAAGCCTGGTCTGGTTTGTAACAGAAAGTGTCTTTTCATTGATGAGTTTATGCGTGTTGTATTGTGGAGGGGCACCGTGGCAAATGCTAGAATTACTGAATGGGTGCATGAATGAATGCATGGGTACAAGACTGAGTGATCAAGTACATGGAAGGTGAGCGACTCAGTGCATAGACATTTGGAGATGTGAATAAAGTTATATTCCATTCATAGTACTTGTTTTCACGCAGGTAATAAAGAAGGACAGTGAAGATTACTATAGGAAATGACCGTCTTTGGCATCATGTCGTCGCGGCTTCTGGCTATCAACTTCTGTAAATGTTACATCTGGTTACCATCAGTGAAGTGTCTGTGCTCCCCTTTTTAACCTAGTTGAACTGGTTATACTCCTAATTGGTATATTTAACTTGCCTAAAAGTCCCAAGTATATGGTTCAAGATGTACCCAAGGTCTGTAAGTGAAAAGTTGCTAGTGGATTGCAGAAGGAGTTTGCACAAAATATCCATTTGTAAATATCGGGAGACAGAAATATCAGTAATAAAATGTTGTGATACAAAAATATGGTGATGCAAGAATATCTTTGTCAAGAATATTGTGTTTTTAGGTAAGTAATATTGTTTTTAAGAATATTGTTGCTTTTAATATCGTTTTCAGTAATATAGTTGTAAAAAATATTGCTTTTCTTTCAAAGAAATTTGATTAAGTTTCCATTTTATCAACAACAGAAACAACACCAACAGCATGGAACATATCATATATCACTTGCTTCCTCCCATTTCTTATCTGGCTGCAATTTATTTTTATTTATTTATTTAAGTAGTTTATACAGCGCGCAGCTACCCCCGGAGGGGTGTCCCGCCGCTACAGCAGGAACCCAGGAACAAAGGAGAGGAACCGGAAAATTGTAGGGCTAGATTCATGATCTGGAAAACAACCAAGTTTTTAATTTACTGCGGAAGAGGGGTTCAGAAGGGCAAAACCTAAGGTCAAGTGGGAGGCAGTTCCATAGTTTAGCAGTCATTACACTAAACCCTCTGCCGCCAATTCTGGATCGTCGAAAACGTGGTACAGTCAAGAGACGTAGATTGTTAGATCTCAGTGATCTGACTGATTGAGATATTACCACTCGCTTTTTCAGGTATCCTGGCCCAAGGCCATTGATAGCTCGAAAGGCGAGGGTGAGAATCTTGAATTGGATTCGTCTTGCAATGGGAAGCCAGTGTAGCAATAAAAAGCGACCGACTGACGGTAGGGGATATTTCCAATCAGTCTAGCTGCCGCATTCTGCACGATCTGAAGGCGATCGATCAGATATTGAGGGGCACCGGCGTACAAGCTGTTGGCGTAGTCTAGATGAGATGTAATGAGGGCCTGGGTGACTGTTCTACGGGTGTCTAAGGGGAGGTAAGGGGAGATCTATTTAATCATGCGAAGTTTCGCAAAGCAAGCTGAGGTGACCTTGTTGATTTGCGCTTTACAAGAAAGAGAATCATCAAACTGAAAGCCAAGATTGCGTGCTGATTGAACAGGAGTGGGCGAGGGGTTGAGCACTGTGGGCCACCACAGGCTGGGGGATATTGGAGTTTTCTGGTTAAAAAATAAGACCTCTGTCTTATCAGTGTTAACCTGAGGTGGTTGATGGTCATCCAGGCACAGATGTTAACCAAACATTGGCGGAAGTTGGCAAAGGTGGAGTCAGAGTGATCTCTAAAAGAAAATATCAGCTGAGTATCATCAGCGTAAGAGACCACCCTGAACCCACAGGACTCCACCACTGCCGCCAAGGGTGCGAGATAAACGTTGACAAACAGAGGGGTCAGGGCAGAGCCCTGCGGAACACCACACAGCAGGGGTTTACCCTCTGATTTAAAAGGCCTGAGCGCCACCTTCTGAGTTCTGCCCGTAAGGAATGACTCAACCCAGGCTAATACGGAGCCACCGATTCCAACCTGCCTTAGACGATATAGTAGGATTTTATGTGAGACCGTATCAAAAGCGGCGGATAGGTCGAGGAGGACCAACATGGCTCCTCGCCCCTATCCACACACTCACGGATCGTCTCAGATACTTCTAAAAGAGCAGTCTCGGTACTGAAGCCTGCTCTAAAGCCGGATTGAGAGTCGTGCAGGGAAGAATTGTTTTCTAGATGTTCTGTTAGTTGTAGCTGCACGGCCTTTTCCAGATTTTTGCAGGTTTGGGGAGGAGGGAGATGGGGCGATAATTGCTAAATTTTGTAGGATCGGCATCAGGCTTTTTCAGGATGGGGACCAACAAAACCTCTTTCAAAGCAGTCGGAAAAGTGCCATGATAGAGGGAGGCATTCCAAATAGAAAGAAAGGGTCTAGCCAGTGAAGGGGCCAGGTCACCCATAACTTTGGCAGGGATTAGGTCCGAAGGAGAGCCAGATTTGCACTGGGTGAGTAGCTTGAGTGCGGTTTCAAGAGTCAACTCGTTAAAAGACTGTAAAGAAGCAGATTCCGTGGCTATGCAAGGGGGGACCAGGGAGGGTTCCTCAATAGGAAACGAAGTTTTAATTTTATCAATTTTCTCTAAGAAATAGTCAGACAGTCCATCGCATAGTGCCTGGCTAGAGGGGTTCTGCGAGGCCCTAGCGGGAGGGTTTATAAATTCCTTAACGATATTAAAAAGTGTTTTAGAGGAGTTCTTAGCATTGGAGATTTGTAGAGAGAAATAGTTTCTCATGGTAGTTTTTTTTAGTTTAAGGAATTTTTTTAGAGCGGTTTTGTAAATTGCTTTAGATTCAAGGTCATAATTCTGCCGCCATTTACGTTCTAGAGTTTTGCAGCGGCTTTTTTCCTCGTGGAGGGTCGGAGAGAACCAGGGGGCAGAGGGGCGGGTCCTAGCAGAGGTAATAGGTTTGAGAGGGGCGATGGTGATAGAGCGCGCGGGTCACCTGACCAATAATTTCGCCACTTCTGGCTTCGGGCCCATATATTTCAAATCACCATATACATTGATCAGATGACCTCACGGTCTGCTATCAGATATTTGTGAGTTCCTTTCGTTATTCTTCAGCGTACCCGACTTACCATCCACCGACACGGGTACCTATGACCACAATGGATCAGGGAGCTAGCTGTAAAAGGAAATGCAGCAAAATACAAACCCAACAAATAACATTCAATACCTTTTGTAAAATGATCACGGACAACCGGAAGTTTTAAAGTCTTTATCTAATTTAGTAAAATTCAGAAATCATCAAATTCACAGTAATTAAGCATTCGATAATCAGAATAACAGAAAGTACATAGCTGAATAGTAAATAAGTCAGTGCAACCATTTATAAACTAATGGAACCAGGACACATTTCAAAATGAAGGATCAGGAATTAGAACGTTTAAGATGAATCACTAAAGATGGGATAGGCTTCGATTAGGACTGGTATTCTAGAATTATCTCAATGGAATGAGACAGGAGTTCGGGACATTTATATAACTATAGGAGAGTCTATGAAGAGAGACACGCTATGCTTTAAGGCAAAAGTTCTTTAGACAATTTAAGTAAGGAGGTTCTAGACCATATCAGGAAATGACAAACTGCAATGCAAAATATAATTTCTAACAGGTAGGGTAACATAGGAACACGTTATGGAATAAATGCAAATGACTTTACGATTCAATGGTTGCGGCAAAGCATGGAAAATTAACATGTGCAAAGGTATGTCTTTATTAAAGCAAAAGACAGAAAAATAGAAAGGTGCAGTTTCAGGAGATTCAGAGTGATATTTACCTAGACTGGTGTGGAAACCAAACCCTGGCCACGGGTCAGTTAAGGACAGGAAACCCTCAAGGAAGGATACCCCTCAAAGGACAGCAGGTGCAGAATGGACACCCAGGACAGGACAGGAAGACCAGATTAGGATCAGGACAGGACCCTCAGGACAGGAACCTCAGGACAGGACCCTCAGGACAGGACCGGCACCCACAGTTCGGAAGCAACGCCTGCGCTCCACCCTCTCTGCAGTTATCGATCAAGACCCCGATTGGGTCAGCGAACTCCCAGCAAAGTGCTCCGCCAGCACTTTAAGGTTTAGTAAAACCTTAGTCTATGGTCAAATTCGGACAGAGTGCTCCGCAGTACTCTGTATCTTCAGTCACCTATTGAGTGCGTTGGGTCAGTGACAGGTCAGCTAAACCAGACAAGTCGGACAATTTCCCTAGGTGAACCCAGGGTAGTTATACTGTTTTGGGACGGTGTACCACCCCCCAATGTTGCAAAGTGTCAGAATCCCTCAATTTGGATTGGTCCTAAGGTAGGGTCTGGGTAACACACCAATCAGAATAGACTATTTGGAGGCCTAATTTACATCTCTGGGCACCGCCTAGCAAGATTGGGGTTCCCATGAGAAACTGTACGGCAAACAGTAGCGCAACACACAATGTATCATATAAGGAGCAACTTTCTCCGTTCTCGTAGGGCAGAGGTGGCGTTCCCATGAGCATCTTGACTGTGGCTGCCAGCTGGCTGAGTTCCACTGTCCAATGTTGCCACCTTTCAGTGCTCCACGAGTATGCGCAGAAGGGACCTTCAATATGGCTCCCAACCGGTTCGGGCCCCCATTCCCCGCAGTACATGAAAAGCAAGCGAGAACAAATTAATACATAGAAATAAATGTATGTAAACACATCATTGGTTTTGTACTTTAAACTTATCATTATAAAAATATACTATGCAGTTTAAATGTTAGCAACATATACACACTCACAAGAGCATCACCACGTTATTCACGAAAGCTGTGTATTACGCATGCGCACCTTTTCCCACCAAACTTATAACTACGTCAGGACACGTGAGTGTGACTGACGCATGCGCAGAAGAATTTTTCAAGCGGCGGCCATGTTTTAGAGACATGGATTAGTTGTATTAGAAAACACATACGCAAGCTTCCTCTACCTCGTTCGAATACAAAAAATAAAAGATTAGTAAGACGTACAAATGTTATTAATTGATTACACACGGGCGAGGTTCATGACTTGAGCAAGTTGCGATGCGATGCTTGCTCTATCAATCCCCTCTTTGATGATATTTACTATCATCACAAAAATAATGGAACCAGATGCCAACTTCTCACACCTTATACAACTCTATCTCTTCCAACAAGCGATTCAGTTTCTCTTTCTCATTTTTGGTAGGGTGAGAATTTTTTCACCCTTTTGTATATCTGATTATTCATTTCCTCTAGTTCAAGCTCATCCACACTTCGTTTCACTCCTCTAGCATTCACTTGATGCTTTCTGGTGTGCTTACGACATTTGCAACAGACAAATATGAAAAATAGGATAAGACCTATAATTCCAATTGGCATCAGTACCTTAAACAATAAGCTTTTACCTAAACTAGCAAGCCAATGACCTACATTTGAGAGACCATCTACCAGTCTCTTCCAGGCACTGTCAACCTCGAGTGGTTTGAGTTCCCTTTCCAAATTAGTAATGTTTTTCACATATCTTTTGAGCTGCACACTTTTATCCGGAATATAAGTGCAACAATGTTGCACCTTCAACATCCGGCAGACTCCGCCCTCTTTTGGTAATAAGGTGTCAAGAGCAAGTCTGTTCTGCAAAACCATTGATCTGATCGCAACCATTTCGGTATTGACCAGCAGAAATCCATGAGCTGTGTCAGTAGACAACACATCCACTATAGTGGACAATTTGCAAATTCTGTGAGTGTTCAGAACCACTCCCACTCCAGGTATCAGTGCACTGAAAATACTACCCATTATTTCACCTACGCTTTCTCTTTTACTACGCACTAAGCCGTTAGTATTTTCACTGCTTCCAGCAACTTTGTTCACATGGTATATTTTCGGGAAGACAATGCCAAAGTAGCAGCTTCCATACCAGTGATCCGGCAATTTGAAATAAGCCTTGTCTCCACATATATAATAAATTCCAGGAAACACAGGCTCTGACCCATTTTTGAAACCCCATCCTCCAATTACCTTGTAATTATGTTCACATTCACTGGAACCAATGAAAATGTTATTATAATAGCTAGTCTTCTCGCGGTGAAGACATAGCTTCCCTTTCTTTTCAAAATCCAGCAACAGAGCAGGACCCGCCCCACCATTTGTGGTGCCTTCCATGTTCTCAGCCCATTTTGGCGTGTTCTGTCTCTCGTCATCTGCCTTTCTTTGTATTTTTATTCTCCTTTTCTCTGCCATGTTCAGGAACATCTTTTCCTGTTCAAGCAAAGAGCAGGTCAAGTTATCTCTGTGTGCGTCACCTATGTCGATATTACCTATAGTCAGAAAGTATTCGCCCATGTAGCGAGTAACGTCACTTTTAGTATGTACAGGATTCAAGTTCCCACGTATAGGAAGTTCAGAAAAGATCACGTCATTGTTAGAGTAATAGTACTGTAACGGTCCTCTTTTGTAAAATAAGCTTGCTAAAATGCTACAGGAGATTCCATATGTCAGGGGCAGGTGATGGTATGTCACGCCTTCAGCTACAGAGGTAGGTAGCTTCATGCAGACATAGCAATCTTCAATTTCCATAGTCTCTACATAGTGTATTAACAAGTTTGCGAAAACATTTAAATGTGTCTTATTCTTAACTCCATGATAATGTAGTCCTCCCTCATCTGATGCTTCTAGGTCTCGTTTTGTTTGTCTGAGTGCTCTCTCATGTCTTGCTACACTCTGTGTTGTCAGCTCCTCATTGTCAGTATTTACAATCTCAGTAGGGTCAACGTTAGTATTTTTGCTCACCGCAAAAGGAATGAACACAGGGCCCGATTCACAGAATGAACTTAAGACTCATTCCTAAACTTACTACTATTTTGGTGTTCACAGAATGCACTTACTACTTTTGGCATTCACAGAATTAACTTACTACTTTTGGTATTCACAGAAGTTAGGATTTTATCTTAAGTTTGTCTTAAGACAAACTTAAGACAAACTTAAGACAGACTTAAGACAGACTTAAGACAAAATCCTAACTTCTGTGAATACCAAAAGTAGTAAGTTCATTCTGTGAATGCCAAAAGTAGTAAGTGCATTCTGTGAATACCAAAATAGTAGTAAGTTTAGGATTGAGTCTTAAGTTCATTCTGTGAATCGGGCCCACTGTTAGTCCTATCCAAACTAATATCACTATAATTATACTACATACACATACCTTGCAGCATGTTTTGCAACAACTGCGACTAGGTCTACAATTCACGTTTGAATCAGACATTTTGGCTCAGAAGAAGTTTCTCGACCCCTCTTTGTGTCTTTACACCAGTAGCTTACTTTGTGCAAATTCACGGTGGCTCGTCCTCTTCTTCGGCAGAGTACTCAGCGACTGGTTCTCCGTCGCTTTCGTCAGTTATATCAAGGTCTTCAAATTCCTCCAAAACGAGCGTCCATTCAGGAGACTTGTACTTTTTGTTTTGTCTTTTTATTCGATCACTCCTTCTTTTGGAAGTGTCTTCTGGTTGCTCTGCTATGCGAGAACGTCTCCTTTCTTCTGCACGTTTTTCTTCTACCGTTTTTATTCTCAGTCTCAATTTCTTTATGAATCCAGGCTCAATGTGCTTTCTTTTCTTAAGTCTCTTAGTTGGCACTGAGACTTCGTTCTCTTCTCTTGCCCTTTTATTTTCATTAGTTTGTGGCAATTCTGCTTCTTCTCCCCTTCCTATCTCACTAGTTCCAGGGCTTGCCTCTATTTCTTCTGCCTGGTTACTAATCTGGCCTTGTTCAGGAGAATTTTGTGTTTGCTTTTCAAATGTCTCTGTTTCTGTGTCCCGAACACGTTTTTCTAATCCTACCTGATCCTGTTCGAGCACTTCGATCCCTTGATTTTCTTCCGCTTGAATCTCTTTACTAGGTCTAATCTGTTTGTTTTCGACCTCTGGAGTTTGGGGAGGTGTATCAATTATTTGCTCAGTCCCTGTCTGACCTCCTTCCTCAGTTTTGATGTGAATCTCAATAGTCTGAGGTTCTTCGCCTGTGCCTTGCTTTTCCTCTCTATTCCACTCTCTACCTTTCCAAATCCGTTCGCTTGTTCTGATGGGGTCTTCGGTGAGGTCAATCAAGGGTATCCACTCATCTGGCCATATGCTTGTCAGCTCATCATCAGCTACTTCTGGACCAACTTTTTGGAACCCTTCAGCAGGCTGGACTCTTGGTAGCTCGTCATCAACTACTCCTGGACCAACGTCTGCGGACCCCTCAGCTCGACTGGTACTGGGCTGTGCGTCGTCAGCTACTTCTGGTCTTGCTTCTGCAGGCCCCTCTGCTGGACAGTCTTCTTCTCCAGACTCTTTGTCGGGTTGTACCTTCTGGGTGTGGCTGGCGTGGATCCAATGGGGAACACCTGCACACTTCACTGCTGTGGTCGTTACCAGGATCACTTGGCGCTTCTCTCCCCACCTCGGTTCCAGGCAGCTCGACCGAGTATGCTTCTTTATTTTGACCCAGTCCCCGGGAACCAGTTTGTGGAGAGGAGTCGTTGGATTGGCGACGGCGTCTTCTCCGATCTGGCGAGAGATATAACGCACTTGGTCACCTAATCTCTTGCAGTATTCAAGCACCAAATCATCAGTAATACTCAACAGTTTGCTTCCTGGTACCCATGCTTGTCTCATTACTCTTCCCATCAGGATTTCATGAGGGCTCAGGCCTGTCTTCCGGTTTGGAATACTTCGGAGTCCCATCAGAACCAGAGGCAGGGCCTTTACCCAGGTCATGCTAGATGCATCACACAATTTCGCTAGTCTTGTTTTGATAGTCCCGTTTATTTGTTCCACTACTCCAGACGCCTCTGGACGATATGCACAGTGGAGTTTTTGCGAGATCCCAAATGCCTTACAGCGTTGGTCGATCACATCATTCTGAAAATGTCGGCCTTTATCTGATTCAATAGTGACTGGAACCCCGAATCTAGGTATCAGTTCTTTCAGTAAACACTTTGCTACTGTCAGTGCGTCACTTTTGGGAGTAGGGTAAGCTTCCACCCACTTTGAATATAGGCAGACAATGAAAAGGACATAACGCTTCCCTTCACAACGTGGCATGGTGATGAAATCAACCTGTATTCTCACAAAGGGACCCCCTGACCTCCCAATTTTCCCTAGTTCCACCATTGTTTTCTTGCCTGGGTTCATCTTTTGACATGACAGGCACCTCTGGCAGAGGGACTCTGCTACTTTCCTGAACTTTTTACTGTACCAAGTCTGTTGGAATACCAGAATCATGGCGTCCCTACCAATGTGTGATCCCTCATGTATCAATCTCGCCATTGTGCCAAGCAAGTGTCTGGGTAACACAGGCATACCATTTGGGCCCAAGATGACACCATCCTCACGTCTTGGTCTACACCCTTCTTCCTTCCACTTCTCTCTCTCTTGCCAGGGTGCCGCCTGCTGCCATTCTCTCACTTCATCCCATGTAGGCACTTCTTCGAACACTCGAAGTTGGCAGCTGTTTCCGGGCCCCCCCCCCGTTTTGGATTTATGATATATCGATCCCTGGCGCATAATTGTGCCACTCGATCAGCAAAATCATTTCCCAATGATACAGGGTCAAAGTCCTTCTTATGGGCAATACACTTGACCACTGCCAATTCCTTTGGTAATTGGATTGCCTCTAAAAGGTCTTGAACAACTTTTCCATTTCGAATAGGGGTACCTGATGAAGTCAGGAACTCCCTCTGTAGCCATAACTGGCCAAAGTCATGCACAACTCCAAAACAGTACTGACTGTCAGTATACACTGTTAGGCGTACGTTTTTCCCAATTTTGCAAGCTTTTATCATAGCGATCAATTCGGCTACTTGTGCAGACTTTACTTCAAATAAATAACCTGCTTCTACAATTTTGGTTAAGGAGACTACCGCATAGGCAGCACTCAGGCCTCCTTGTTCATGTCTTAGGCATGAACCATCCACAAACAATTCCATGTCATGTTTAGGCAAAGGTGTTTCTTTAATGTCTGGGCGTGGTTTTGTGCAAAATTCTGTTAAATCAATGCAGTTGTGCTCCTCTTCCTCCCCATTTTCCATATTCATTGAGTCGGGAAGCAGAGTAGCGGGGTTCAGAATGTTGCACCTGACAATGTTTATATTCGCAGCACCCACGAGAATCCTCTCGTATTTAGTCATCCGACTAGGGGTGAGATACTGAGTTTTCGTTCTTGTTAACAAAATTACCACTCCATGTGGAACATACACAGTTACAGGATGTCCCATGATAATGGATTCACTCTGTTCTAAACTTGTGCAAGTAGCAGCTACTGCTTTCAGACATCCTGGTAATCCAGCAGCCACTGGATCCAGGGTGGCAGAGAAATATGCCACTGGCCTTCTGGTTGTGCCATGCTCTTGGGTTAGGACTGACAACGCACAGTTATCGCGAGTGTCACAGAACAGGGCAAATTCCTTGGAATAGTCTGGCATTCCCAATGCAGGGGCTGTACACAGACAATCTCGCAATTTTGTGAAGGCTGTTAAGCTTTCATCATCCCATTCCACAATATCTGGTGTTCCTCTTTTGGTCATTTTTATCAAGGGCCTAGCTAGGACTGCAAATCCCACAATCCATTGCCTGCAGTATCCTATCACCCCAAGGAACATTCTGATTTCTTTCTGAGTACGGGGTAACTGCATCTTTTGAATTATTCTTACTCTTTCTGACGTTACTTTCCTGATGCCCTTCTCTATCTGGTGCCCCAGATATTTCACTGATTTTGCACAGAACTGTAATTTTTCAGGGGCCACTTTATGTCCCTTCTCACTCAGGTGATTTAGTAGGGCAATGGTGTCAATCACACAGTCCTTATGACTTTTGGACGCCACCAAGAGGTCGTCAATGTATTGCACCAAGACAGAATTTCCAGGTAAGACCAAAGTTTCCAAGCATTTTTTCAAGATCTGATTAAAGATAGAGGGGCTCTTGGTGTACCCCTGGGGGACCCTGTTCCAGACATACACGTGACTGTTGAAGGCAAATGAGAAAAGAAATTTGCTGTCTGGATGCAAGGGAATGGAAAAGAATGCATGACATAGGTCTATCACAGTGAACCACTCAGCATCCCAGGGAATCTGGTACAGAATCACTGCTGGGTTCGGCACAATAGGACAACAAGGAACCACTATTTTGTTTACCTTTCTTAGGTCCTGCACTACTCTGTACTTGCCACTAGGCTTTTTGATGCCCATAATCGGTGAGTTACATGGGCTACTCATTACTTCCTGTATGATGTTTCCTTCTAGCAATTTCTGTATTTCCAGGGCAACCCCTGCTCTCACTTCTGCATTCATTCTGTAGGGTTTAGTATTAGGGTATACTGCATTGTCCTTGATAGCTATCTGTATGGGGTCTACGTTTTTCATTAATCCTACATCTTTTCCGGTAAAGTCCCATACCTCTGGCTTCACTGTTTCTTGGAGTTCTTTGGGCAAATCCTGCACAGTCATTCGTTTAATTTCTGAGTCAGGTCTGATCAACATTAATTTATAAATGCCATCTTCATCTGGGGTCTGAATTTCAACACCCTTTGGTGTGCAAAAGATGGTACAGTTCATTTTGCACAGCAAATCACGTCCCAGTAGGTTCACTGGACTGGTGTCACAAACGACAAATCTATGCATTTCTTTAAAGTTTCCAATTGAGATCTCCATGGGCTCGGTAACAGGAGTACTAATCAATTGATTAGATACACCCACTACTTGGATGGCTTCTCCCGAGAGGGGTAGGTTTGGAACGTCCACCGTTCTCACAGTAGAACGGGTAGCTCCAGTGTCCAACAGAAAAGTGACATCATTTCCGTCAACCTTTCCTTCAATGTATGGCCCTGACTGGTCTACCGGCAAGGAGGCGCCAAGTACGCACTCCTCGTCCTCCCCTCTCAGGCCCCGTCAGTACTGGTCATCACAAAGGAAGGTATCATTTAGTAAATACTGCGAAGTTGCTGTATTTCTGTTCTCATTGCTTTCCCAGACTTCTACGTCATCACCCTGCGTGGATTTTCCCTTAAATACTTGCTTTGGTGCTCGGGGCAACTGAATCGTTTTTACCTGTTGTTGTGTCTTTCTTGGTCTTTCTTTCTGCGTCTGTGGAGTTAAATCAGGTGTTTGGGAGTTATCATCTTGCAAATAGGGACACTCGTCTCGCCAGTGTCCAATTTCTCCGCACTGGTGGCAGGGAAATTTCTTTTTAGCCTCCTCCCTGCTCATTTTGGGCCGGGGCTTTCCTCCACCCCCTCCCCCAGGACCTTTGTTCTCGTTAGATTTTGCCATTTTATTCAATTGTTTTTCCTGCTGTTCTGCGAGCTTCACTTGAGCCCACATAACCTTCTCCTTGAGAGCCTTTTTCTTTTCTGCCATCTCGTCCTCACAGTACTTTGTGTACCGTAGGACCTCATCCATCTTTTTAGTATGCCAACAGATTTTGTTACCTTTTATCCACTGACAAATTTCGGGCCTTAAACCATTTACAAACCTGTAAATAAAATGTGTCATATCCTTCATCTCGATGTTGTCTATACCGCTGTATGTTTTGAACACCTGCAACAGCCTTTCATAAAAGGAGTGCACTGTCTCGTCTCTTTCCTGCGTGGTTCTATCTATCTTGGTCCAATCAGTTTCCTTTGCTGGCACTTTTAGTTTCAGATGCTGAATTACTTGTTCATATTTTTTCATCACTTCTTTCGATGGTTCCCCTGTGTTGCCATCTCTCGGGTATTCCTCACTAGGCCAAGCTATGGCTATTTTACACTCGGTCCACAGATCTACCGGGACCACAATGTCGAAAAACCCATCCAGGTCTTTCCACAGGCATTTTTGCACCTTTACGAACCTTTCCACCTGCCTGTACCAGTCAACTGGCTTTTCGCGCAATTTGGGGAAATCGTTAGTAAAGGACACAATATCCTGTCTGGACCATGGAACGTGCACATACTTTCCACCTGGTACTTCGCGCATAGGGCATAACTGTTCTGGTTTTTCAGCTTCTTTTAGCAAGAATTCGGGAGTTGCCTGCCTAGACCTGGCCTCATCCTTTTTCTTGGCCCATCTGGCTTTCCACCTTTCCACATCTCCCCATTTCTCCAATACTGTCAATAGTTCTTTGACCTGTGCTTTCTTCCCCGACATATTCAAGTTTTCCAAATCTTTGTCTGAGAAATCTGCCCTGTATGGTTTTCGCAACGGTTTCGATCTTGAAATATCTATTCCCATGCTAGAAGCTGTGTCTGTCAGTTTTTCATGAAGTACTCTGGTACTTCGGGTGAGACTTTTGCAGATAAACAGCATTTCGTCTTCAGAGTAGGTATTTAATCTGTCTAATCCTACGTTTCCTGCCATCAATTCCTCTATTTCTATTCTCAGCTTGTAGAGATCTAAAGGTTTCGTTGGGGACGCTTGTTTTTCCAATTCTTGACTCCATCTTTCGATTTCTTCAGGAGTCACCAATGTGACACTCTTCGTACCTGAGGTCGATTCCATCTGAATTTCCCTCGCATTAAAAGTATTCTGTCCTTTCTGTATCCTTTTTCCAGTCTTTCTAATGGGCAGATCTAGCAGTGAGACCTCTGACTCGCACTCACTGGTCTGGTCATCTATAATTAAGGGCTCTGGTCTGGTCGGTGCACTGACAAGAGTAATTACGGGAGGTTTCGGACTTCCTTGACGGTCC
Organism: Lissotriton helveticus; assembly: GCF_964261635.1. Taxonomy (NCBI): domain Eukaryota; kingdom Metazoa; phylum Chordata; class Amphibia; order Caudata; family Salamandridae; genus Lissotriton; species Lissotriton helveticus. The sequence goes on along the minus strand of NC_136069.1, from coordinate 137,104,752 downwards.
CCATACAACGGAACCACCGGTCCGATTGTTACCGGGATCGTTAAGGCTTCGGGACTTGCATTTAGCTGTGACATTTTCTGTATTATCTCAGTTCTCTGATTTTCAAATGCTTCGCGTTCCTTTTCGTCTAATAACCTGTCCAAAGTGTTTCCATATAACACCTGTGGGGTTAGAATGGGAGCATAACTCGGGGCAGTGGGGTGTGTCTCACTTGGTCCTCCGCCATAATTAGGTTTCTGAAACAGACTTCCTGTGCCCAGAATCCTCTGATCTCTCTCATTCTGGGGCTGCAATAACGGCATTCCTGTGCCCACGGACCTCACCTCACCTCCGTAAGGGGGACGAGGGCAAAAATCTTCTTCACGTGAATATCCCGTTTCCCCACCCACGGGTCTCCTGGGGTAAATACTTCTGGTTTCTACGGGTCCCAGATTCTCAGTATAAGGAGGAATTAGATAATCCCCTCCCACACTTACGGACCTGACCTCTTCCCTTTGTAGGGGTCTCCGGGGAATATCTCCTGCACTCGAAGGTCGGTGTCCCTCATTATAAGGAGGCGGACTTCTCATGCACATGTCATCTAACAATTCGTCATCTGATTCTCCCAGGGGCCCCCAATGTTTGGTCTTTTCTGTTCTTTTCCCCCCCCCCAGGAGGATCTTCTGCTGGCATCATGGGAAACAGTCCCTCAACAATCATGCTCTGTCTCCATTGTTTCATCTTTTTATCTCGGGTTTCTTGTCTCAGTTTTGGGTAATACTTTGTCAGCCCTTTATCCATTTGCGGCTTTTCTCGTTGGAAAGCCTCATTGTCCCATTCCTCTAATGCCTCATACTGCGTTAGTCTCGGTCTGGGATGTAATTCATTCATTCGGGTTCTTAAATTGAATAGGATCCTACCATTAAAGGTACCTTCTAACGGAAAGGCCATTATTCCGTGGTCTTTTGTGTATTTTACCCAATTTTCTAACCACACACATGTATTGTACCCTCTGTCAAACATCATGAAAGAGGCGGGAGTATTTGGTGGTGGAATAACAATGCCCTCTCTAGTTTTAATCGGCTTGTCCTTTTTGAAGTAATTCTTTACCTTATTTACAAGGGACATTTTTTGCTTATTTCCGTACATAATATCGTATCTATTAGCCTTCCACTGATCCCTTTCAAACCCTTGGTTTCTTGGATCGGGTCTAGTCTCTGGAGTATACGAGTGCCACATACGATTTCTACGCTTAACTTTGTTTACAAAATTACCTCCAATCAGAATGCGTCTTGCAATTCCGTGCGACCAATAGGGTGCACGAGTTCAAATATTTTCGGCCAATGGGTGCGCGGCCTTTTCGCGAGACAGTTCTCACGCTTCGGCGCTCACCCCTCCTTCACAATTCCAGCCCCGCTACCCGCCCGCTGCTTCTACCAATCCCAGCGCGGCACAGAGTGACGTCAGAGACGCTTCGCGACTGACTCCCTCCCTTCACAAGGTAACGGAAACTTTCTTTCTTTCTAAAGTGCTAGTGCTTGGTTATTTTACAACGAATACACATTCGCCACAGTGCTCAAGTGTCTAGACAGGAAAGAGTTTGTTTTACTGCAAGTAAACTACTTCCATTTACTTTTCACACGCTGCGGGCAGATCTCTTCCGCCTACCCTTCACTCTAGCATCAGTGAACCTGTTACTTCCCTAGACCCATCCACTCTTTCCGGGATATATCCGAGTCTAAGGTTTCCCAGCGGACCCCTTTGCTTTCACTCAAGCTCCGATGAACCTGCTACTCTTCCGATGTGACCCTTACTAGGTTACGCCACTATTGGAATTTTGCCAATGAACCTCGTTACTAACTTTTATTCACACATGTATTCAGAGAAAGCCCTAGTTAGTGCTTCTGGTTTCTACCTAACCTGCACCTAACTTTCCTTGAGCCTGCGACCTCAAGGCAATGGATTCTATTCACCACTTGCCTATTCAATTCCCCGGGGAGTTCCGACAACACCTAACAAGACGTTTTACATACGCATGGATTAATACATATAACAATATAAGAACAAGAATAACAATTTTCAAACAATTCATAAATTTCAAAAGCAGCGTATTCTCAAGAGAGTGATCAAGTCCCTCGGAATGGCCGCTCTTATAGCAGCAATACTGTTTAGCAGCTACCAGCTTGGCTAGCTTAACTAGTCCTACCTAACCTTTAACTATTCCCTAACCATAGCTCTGCTACCAGAAAATACTGATAGAGCGCGCGGGTCACCTGACCAATAATTTCGCCACTTCTGGCTTCGGGCCCATATATTTCAAATCACCATATACATTGATCAGATGACCTCACGGTCTGCTATCAGATATTTGTGAGTTCCTTTCGTTATTCTTCAGCGTACCCGACTTACCATCCACCGACACGGGTACCTATGACCACAATGGATCAGGGAGCTAGCTGTAAAAGGAAAGGCAGCAAAATACAAACCCAACAAATAACATTCAATACCTTTTGTAAAATGATCACGGACAACCGGAAGTTTTAAAGTCTTTATCTAATTTAGTAAAATTCAGAAATCATCAAATTCACAGTAATTAAGCAATCGATAATCAGAATAACAGAAAGTACATAGCTGAATAGTAAATAAGTCAGTGCAACCATTTATAAACTAATGGAACCAGGACACATTTCAAAATGAAGGATCAGGAATTAGAACGTTTAAGATGAATCACTAAAGATGGGATAGGCTTCGATTAGGACTGGTATTCTAGAATTATCTCAATGGAATGAGACAGGAGTTCGGGACATTTATATAACTATAGGAGAGTCTATGAAGAGAGACACGCTATGCTTTAAGGCAAAAGTTCTTTGGACAATTTAAGTAAGGAGGTTCTAGACCATATCAGGAAATGACAAACTGCAATGCAAAATATAATTTCTAACAGGTAGGGTAACATAGGAACACGTTATGGAATAAATGCAAATGACTTTACGATTCAATGGTTGCGGCAAAGCATGGAAAATTAACATGTGCAAAGGTATGTCTTTATTAAAGCAAAAGACAGAAAAATAGAAAGGTGCAGTTTCAGGAGATTCAGAGTGATATTTACCTAGACTGGTGTGGAAACCAAACCCTGGCCACGGGTCAGTTAAGGACAGGAAACCCTCAAGGAAGGATACCCCTCAAAGGACAGCAGGTGCAGAATGGACACCCAGGACAGGACAGGAAGACCAGATTAGGATCAGGACAGGACCCTCAGGACAGGAACCTCAGGACAGGACCCTCAGGACAGGACCGGCACCCACAGTTCGGAAGCAACGCCTGCGCTCCACCTTCTCTGCAGTTATCGATCAAGACCCCGATTGGGTCAGCGAACTCCCAGCAAAGTGCTCCGCCAGCACTTTAAGGTTTAGTAAAACCTTAGTCTATGGTCAAATTCGGACAGAGTGCTCCGCAGTACTCTGTATCTTCAGTCACCTATTGAGTGCGTTGGGTCAGTGACAGGTCAGCTAAACCAGACAAGTCGGACAATTTCCCTAGGTGAACCCAGGGTAGTTATACTGTTTTGGGACGGTGTACCACCCCCCAATGTTGCAAAGTGTCAGAATCCCTCAATTTGGATTGGTCCTAAGGTAGGGTCTGGGTAACACACCAATCAGAATAGACTATTTGGAGGCCTAATTTAAATCTCTGGGCACCGCCTAGCAAGATTGGGGTTCCCATGAGAAACTGTACGGCAAACAGTAGCGCAACACACAATGTATCATATAAGGAGCAACTTTCTCCGTTCTCGTAGGGCAGAGGTGGCGTTCCCATGAGCATCTTGACTGTGGCTGCCAGCTGGCTGAGTTCCACTATCCAATGTTGCCACCTTTCAGTGCTCCACGAGTATGCGCAGAAAGGACCTTCAATATGGCTCCCAACCGGTTCGGGCCCCCATTCCCCGCAGTACATGAAAAGCAAGCGAGAACAAATTAATACATAGAAATAAATGTATGTAAACACATCATTGGTTTTGTACTTTAAACTTATGATTATAAAAATATACTATGCAGTTTAAATGTTAGCAACATATACACACTCACAAGAGCATCACCACGTTATTCACGAAAGCTGTGTATTACGCATGCGCACCTTTTCCCACCAAACTTATAACTACGTCAGGACACGTGAGTGTGACTGACGCATGCGCAGAAGAATTTTTCAAGCGGCGGCCATGTTTTAGAGACATGGATTAGTTGTATTAGAAAACACATACGCAAGCTTCCTCTACCTCGTTCGAACACAAAAAATAAAAGATTAGTAAGACGTACAAATTTTATTAATTGATTACACACGGGCGAGGTTCATGACTTGAGCAAGTCGCGATGCGATGCTTGCTCTATCAATGGCATCAATGGCAAGGAGCAGCGCGGAATTAAGTCTAGACACATTTTCATCAATGTCACTGGACAAAGGGTCCGGCTGATAGTTGAGTAATGAGTCTAAGGTAGTGCAGGTAACTTTGCGCCATATTCTTCCCCGGTCTTTACCAAGGACAGTAGGTCTAGGTCCAGAGCCTAGCTCTAGGTCAAAAGGGACAAGGTGGTGATCTGACCAGGTAAGAGGGAGAGGAGGATGAACTATAATATTCGGGAAATTGGCAAAGATAAGGTCAAGTGTATGCCCAGCTGTATGTGTTGGACCCTTAACTAGTTGGGGCAAGTTCAGACTCTGCATAGTTTCCAACAGGTAGTTGGCTTTCGTGCAGAGAGAGTTATCCACATGAAGGTTAAAATCTCCAAGCACCAAAAAACGTAGGTGCTTAAGGGAGAGATCAGCCAGCAGGTGGGTTAATGCCGTTAACGCGAGATTCGAGGTAGTAGGAGGGTTGTAGACTAGGATACCCGCCAAGATTACTGCAGCGGTATCAGCAATCGTGAAGTACATAGCTTCAATCATCCCGATATTCGTCAGTTTGCTAATGGACAGGTTGAGATGGGATTTTAGAATAATGGCGATACCGCCTCCTATTTTGCCTCCTTCACGATTGATACCCTTCAAAAGATAACCCGGAGGGGTCGCCAGGTGGATGTCAGGGTTAGAGGTATCTCTGAGCCATGACTCAGTAAGAAACAAGATATCCCAGGCATCTGATACAATTGATGCCCAGATCTTGTTAGAATGACAAGGCAAGGAGCGACAATTGATCAGACCTGCTTTCAGCGTCGAGAGATGAACCAAGTGCTTGGGCAGGCTGAGGCAAGAAGAGGGGCGTGGGCTCCATGGCGGAAGGGTGAAATTGCATTGTAGACAGTGAAAAGGGGCGTCCTCTAGATGGCAGGGACTACAGCGCAAAGTGGACGGACAGGTTGTAGGTTTTAATTGAAGGAGCTGGGATCTGGTCCAGCAAGTCCGATTAGAGACAACCAGACCGCCAGGGGAACTGGCCCTAGGCACGGGCCAGGCGCGCAAACGGCGCTCCCGCTGCGCTCGTCCGCTGCGCTTCCTCCCGATGCACATATCTGGCGTCAGCCAGGGGGGTGTGGCCTCGAGGGGGTGTGGCCTGTGTAGACGCCGGCAATGGCGGGCGCTGGATTAGCAGAAACCGCAACAGCGTTCAATCGGCTGTGCGGGAAAGGTAAGAGTGAGCGTCTGCCCCAGGAGAGAGCAGAGGCAGTAACTCCCTTACCATCCCCTACCTCCCAGTTCACCAGGAGTTCACACTAGTGACTGTCAATGGGAAACAGTCCAGAAGGTACTCTATAGGAAGTCCATGAGTCATACCCTAACTGCAATATAACACATTTTTTAATTAATTACATTATTTTAATGTGTTTTAGTTCATGTAATAATATTATGGGTTTCTGTTGTTTGTATAATTGTTATTCATTTTTTTAAATATCGTTTGCAATTTTAAGAGCTTTAGATTGTTTTATTTAACAGCTATTAGTAATTTATAGTGCTATAGCAGGTTGTTGAGTTTGTAGTGGGAATGGGTGGAAAGGTAATTAAGTAATCGGTCATTATTAATTAATTAATCATTTTTAATTAATTATATGATTACTATTAATTATGTAAATTATGGTATACTGTGTTAGGTATATTTTAGGTGTGGGATGCTAGGTTCGAAGGGGTATAGGGTGGGAAGTTAGGTAATAACTTATAGTTCATTGTAAATGTATAGTTGATTATTTAATTGATTATTAATTATGTAAATTGTCTGATGCTTACATATTTTAGTTTAGGTGCAGGTTGCTGGGTTGGCAGAGCTATTAAATGGGATGTTAAGTAAGTAATAATAAATTACTTATTTATTGTTAATTAATAATTCAATTTATTATCAATTCTGTCAATCAAAATTGTGAAATACTTATTTATTTACATTTTATTTTAGGTGTGGACTGCTACATTGAAGTTCTGTAAATTCTGTCTTGTCCTGTGAGGTTATGGTTCCGTCACGATTTTGGTGATGTTGTACCGTATCTAGTAAGTACTGCTAATATGGAGTGAATTCGTCATGTTAACTAGCGAGTTCATTACGTATTCAGAGACTTTGTCCCGAATATGGGTTCCATTTTGTCCGTGCCTCCATTTTGTGTTGCCATCACGTGGGCCTGTGGAGGTAACCAAACGAACAAAGTTGCATGGGCTTCGTTGTTCATGCACTTATTAACTAAGCCTTTTCTTGACTCTAAGGTGCATTGTAAGGAACTGACCCCTTTATCTGAAACTGACCTCGCTAAGCCAATTTCTTTGGTTGATTGTTATCTGAGATTGCCAGTCAAAGTTCAGGACATAGTTAATTTTTAGCTTCTCTACACATGCCTTATCTTGCTCGTTATCTGTCATTGTTTCCTTTCTATGTTTCTTCATTACATGCATTGTGCTTTCAAATATGGGTTTGTCCGGCTTGTGGAAATTGGATTAGGGACATTCTTAATAATTTACTTTGGGTTGGGTTATTGCAAACTGAGGTTTCTGTCATGTGATACTTTGTTTGAAAATGTTTTTCTATTGGCTAATATTTGGCAGATCTTGCATGTCCATGTTAGGCATTTTGCATGTTTGCAAAAGCTAGGACTGCCCCTTAATTTTATGCTGAGTTTTTAACCCTAAGCATATATAAGGCCTCTGTTTTCTGTACTACTCAGACTGCCTCATTCCGTTGCAAAGGCTCCTGTGTGACGTAGTCTCACTTAATTAAGTTTAATAAAGATGTCTTTTCATATTTCAGCTTCTGTGCCAAGTTCTTTGTATTAGTGAGACCCCTGAGATTGAAGATTACAGTTCTTCAACATGTGTAAGGGGATAGGGTGAGAAGTTACTTAAGGAATAATTATATACCAATTTTGTATTGATATCTACTTATTTAATTGATTATTAATAATTCAAATTGTTTTTTGCTTATTTTCAATAAATAAATATATTTTTTTAATGTTGATTAATAATGTTTGAATTAAGAGTTTAATACTGTTTCTACGTTAGTAGGGTTATTCAAATATGTAATGTGTTTGAGGTGAAGTACTTTCCTTACTGTTGCTTAGAATGGAGTGGGAATAGTAAATGTAACCCCTCCGAAGTCCTAGGTTTTCCTGACTGTTTCATAAACTCGAGTGGGAATAGTATATATAGCTAATGTTCCCAGACTCCAATACTTTTCCTAATATTGGTTACATTTATTTTATTATTATTTGTATATTTATAAATGCTTTTGATTTGTCTATGTTTTTTCTATGTTTTCTATATTTATAGTAATTTTTGTAATTGTTTTTTGTTTTTACATGTTTTTATATTTTATTTATTTTTATTTTGTAATTGAATTGGTAATATTTTTTAAGTTTATATTAAATAGATATATGTATATTTATAAATAGAGACATGTATATAGATAGATATATAGATAGATAATTTAAAATATATATATTTGATATATTGTCTAATAAATCGTTTATATATATATATATATATCCAACGAAAAACACTCCTTCTGGATCCCTCCGACCCATGGAAGGTGGCGTGCACTCCGGCGGAGTAAGTCCGGTTGTTTCACTATTATCCCAAAATGAATTCAAATAAGCACGCTCTCAGGAAAGAAGAGGAGTATGCCGGTCTTTTGAAAGTGCTGTTTAATCAGCACTTTCAAAAGACCGGCATACTCCTCTTCTTTCCTGAGAGCGTGCTTATTTGAATTCATTTTGGGATAATATATATATATATATATATATATACATATACATTACCTACTGGCGGTCGCCAGTAGGTATATATAGTTAGGATTTTTTCTCTATGGGTTTTTTGAAAATTCTATGTCTAATAACTTTGGCGTTTGTGGACGGAATTGGCTGAAATTTTCAGGAAAATGGCACATTTTGTTTCTGAGCAGCCCTTGAAAATTTGGCGGGGGTTCGTCAAGGGGGGGCTGAGAAAAAAGGGGGGTCCCAAAACGTGTTTTTAACATTGAGTTTTCCATAGGGCGGTTGGCCTCACTTTTAGCCCGAACGGCTGAATGGATTTGCACGAAACTTGGCAAAATTGTAGGGACTGGTAGCCCGATGTGCCTTTTGTAGGTCTCAATATATGTGCTCCAGTGGATTTTGAGAAATTAACGTTTAAAAAAAGATATATATCTGTAACAGCGGACCGGGCAGCGTCCCAGGACGCGTACTTTTCGCGCAACGGAGCTTTGTGAAGCGAAGCTGATTGGTTCTCCGGCGTCTGTCAACATTCCAAACAGTCCGTAGCGGCCGCCATCTTGTCTCTCGGTAGGATCGAGAGACAAGAGGAGGCCAAAGCGAAGGGGCAAATGACCATAAGGGGGAATAGTAGATCCTCGCTGACCCCCTACGTTTGATGTGGAGGTTTTAAAAGGGCCCCGCGGGGCAAAAAAAAAAAATAATAATAATAATCGAACGGCTGAATGGATTTGCACGAAACTTGGCAAAATTGTAGGGACTGGTAGCCCGATGTGCCTTTGCTAGGTCTCAATATATGTGCTTCAGTGGATTTTGAGAAATTAACGTTCAAAAAAAGATATATATCTGTAACAGCGCACCGCTTCGCGTACTTTTCGCGTTACGGAGCTTTGCGAAGCGAAGCTGATTGGCTCCCCGGTGTCTGTAAACATTCCAAACAGTACGTAGCGGCCGCCATCTTGTCTCTCGGTAGGATCGAGAGACAAGAGGAGGCCAAAGCGAAGGGGCAAATGACCATAAGGGGGCATAGTAGATCCTCGCTGACCCCCTAGGTTTGATGTGGAGGTTTTAAAAGGGCCCCGCGGGGCAAAAAAAATAATAATAATAATAATCGAACGGCTGAATGGATTTGCACGAAACTTGGTAAAATATTAGGGACTGGTAGCCCGATGTGCCTTTGCTAGGTCTCAATATATGTGCTTCAGTGCATTTTGAGAAATTAACGTTCAAAAACAAGATATATATCTGTAACAGCGCTCCGCTTCGCGGAGATAAAATTATATCTGTATTACCTAGCTGTTGCTAACACCAGTTAGCGACGGCTAGTAGGAGATAGCGACCATCTTGGGCCCCACTTTGCATGTGAGTGATATTTATCACTAATGACATGCAAAGTGGGCATGCCAAGATGTTAGCGACTGGAAACAGTCGCTAACATCGCTATCTCCTATTATCAACTTTTGGAAATATTCGAGATAAGCGCGAATATCTCCAAAAAGTAACAGCTGCCCTGAGCAGTTCTTAGCCATGTTATCCAATGGGAGGTGGATAACATGGCTAAGAGCATTAGCTCGGTAATGCATGAATATCGCTGAGTTTTCAGCGATATTAATGCATTGCGGTCGTTTTTTATCGTATTTGCGATAAACCTTGATAATAGCAAGGTTTATGTGCGATAATTTCTGACGGTAAAAAAATCTTTGCAATGCATCGTTAGGGATAAATATCGCTTAACTTTGGTAATATGCCCCAACGTCTGTTAACGTTCGATTCGAAGGAAATCAGGAAGTGTTGAAAAACATTGTCTGCGCCATCTTGTCTTTTTTCAAATGCCACACTTTTGTCGTGCACGGCAGCCATTTTAGATGCCTTGACCAGACCCACTCTGTGCACGCTGTCGATCCTTAGCATGGCTCCCCACCCTCGCAAGCATCTCACCCAGGCAGTGGTCACCCCCGCTCTCTGTCTTATGTATGGGTAATAAACCTCCCCCCATCTGCGCTGCTCTTCCCTGAGAATCACACCCTGTGCCCGCCCGACACCTCCCTTTCGCCCTATTCACTACCGCACCCTCTGACACTCCTTTTCCTCTGTGTCCGATTGTCCAGGCCGGTCCTAGGCTATCAGCTAGCCCTGCAGATGTAGTTTATGGCCACAGCTGTAAAGAATCACCCCTCTTCAAAGGAGTTATAGTAGATCAAGGCCCACACTCGATGAGATCCGTCACAGCAGAAGCGTTGCTATTATCTGAAAACCATCCTGTATTGTGATTGGGGAGGGGACCGAGCGTGAAGCGGAAGATTCCAGGGATGACTCTTTGTACATCAAAGTTTTTACAATTATGTGTCACATTAAAAATATATAGCACTCCGACAAAGTAGTAAGATTATAAAACTTTAATAATTTATAAATATATACAAGAAAACAAAAATAGTAATAACATATAAACATTTTTAGGGAAAAACAACGAAGTAGCGGTCGGCTGTGCGAATAGTCCCAACGCAGCACAACGTCCATATTTCCGGCGTGGGGCGTCGCGGGGGGTGGGTCATCAGTAGCAAACTGTTGTGCGAATAGTTCCAAGGCAGCAGAACGCGCCGAAATCTAGATGACACGAAAGTGATGTCTAGTAAGTTGCCACCCAGCAAATAACGGCGTGGGGCGTCGCGGGGGGTGGGTCATCAGTAGCAAACTGTTGTGCGAATAGTTCCAAGGCAGCAGAACGATGGCACCAAGGTGATGTCCAGTAAGTTGCCGCACTGGTTTTGGTATCCTACAATGCTGCTCCGAATAACGGCGTGGGGCGCCCCGGGGGAGGAGGTGTGAACGGGCCTCTCCAGGTGGAGTGTCATCTGTTGTAGTGGGGCGCCCCTTTACCGTTTCAGTTGCCATTCCGTCCGTTTTTGGTCCACTGTGTCAAAAGCCGCAATTCAGCTGAGTTGCGCCCACTCTTGCGGTGCAGCGATAGGCGGCTGTCACAGGACTCTCAAAATGGCGGCAGGCTCTTTCCTTTTTGGGCCTGGTCCATTGAAATGGCCCTGGGACACCTTGGAAATCGGACGCTTGTCTGCTAGGTCTTGGACCCCATTCTCGAAAGCGTCCCCTCCGCATTGAGAATTCATCAAAAGTTTTGGGGGCCCCGACTCCTGCAGGCTTCTGGTGGGGAGCGGCTGCCATGATTGCTCGCGGAATGACCACGACGGAGCTACGAGATGGTGGTGCTCTCATGCTGACGCCAGCTTCAGTCTGAAACATCCAGAAACAAGGTGGGGCTTTCATCGTTTGGGAAAAAAAAAAGTTTTCATCCAATGAAAAGTGTTGTTTTTAGGTCATATGATCAAGCCTTCCATCATTAGGAAACCAAAACTAAAATGAACCAATGAAAAGTTTTATAAACAAGTCACATGACCTGTTATGCGGCATAGGGTATAAAATGCGGAGAAAATACGTTGGCACGTGAGGCGGCGTCAGTAGCGAACCGATGTGCGAATAGGCCGAAGGCAACACAACGCGCCAAGATCCGGATGGCACCGAGGTGGTGTCCAGCAAGTTGCAGCACTGGTGTGGCCATCCTACAATGCTGAAAGTCGGCGTGGGGCGCCCTGTTGGCCTGTGAGTTCGCGTCAGTAGCGGACCGATGTGCGAATAGGCCGAAGGCAACACAACGCGCCAAGATCCGGATGGCACCGAGGTGGTGTCTAGTAAGTTGCCGCACTGGTGTGGCCATCCTACAATGCTGAAAGTCGGCGTGGGGCGCCCCGTTGGCCTGTGAGATGGCGTCAGTAGCGGACCGATGTGCGAATGGGGCCAAAGGCAGCGCAACAATATATTCTGAATTGAAGACACCACAAGGCGCTGAGATGCCAAGTTCCAGATGGCACCGAGGTGGTGTCTAGCAAGTTGTGGCACTGGTGTGGCCATCCTACAATGCTGAAAGTCGGCGTGGGGCGCCCCGTTGGCCTGTGAGATGGCGTCAGTAGCGGACCGATGTGTGAATGGGGCCGAAGGCAGCGCAACAATATTTTCGGAATAGAAGACACCACTAGGCGCTGAGATGTCAAGATCCGGATGGCACCGAGGTGGTGTGTAGCAAGTTGCCGCACTGGTGTGGCCATCCTACAATGCTGAAAGTCGGCGTGGGGTGCCCCGTTGGCCTGTGAGTTTGCGTCAGTAGTGGACCGATGTGCGAATAGGCCGAAGGCAGCACAACGCGCCAAGATCCGGATGGCACCGAGGTGGTGTCTAGTAAGTTGTCGCACTTCTGTGGCCATCCTTTAATGTTGAAAGTCGGCGTGGGGCGCCCCGTTGGCCTGTGAGATGGCGTCAGTAGCGGACCGATGTGCGAATGGGGCCAAAGGCAGCGCAAAAATATTTTCTGATTTGAAGACACCACAAGGCGCTGAGATGCCAAGATCCGGATGGCACCGAGGTGGTGTCTAGCAAGTTGTGGCACTGGTGTGGCCATCGTACAATGGTAAAAGTCGGCGTGGGGCGCCCTGTTGGCCTGTGAGATGGTGTCAGTAGCGGAATGATGTGCGAATGGGGCCAAAGGCAGCGCAACAATATTTTCTACAATATTTTTGGAGTAGAAGACACCACAAGGCGCTGAGATGCCAAGATCCGGATGGCACCGAGGTGATGTCTAAGTTGCGGACCGATGTGCGAATGGGGCCAAAGGCAGCGCAACAATATTTTCTGAAGAGAATACACCACAAGGCGCTGAGATGCCAAGATCCGGATGGCACCGAGGTGATGTCTAAGTTGCGGACCGATGTGCGAATGGGGCCAAAGGCAGCGTAACAATATTTTCTGTATGGAAGATACCACTAGGCGTTGAGATGCCAAGATTCGGATGGCACCGAGGTGATGTCTAGCAAGTTGTGCCACTGGTGTGGCCATCGTACAATGGTAAAAGTCGACGTGGGGCGCCCTGTTGGCCTGTGAGATGGTGTCAGTAGCGGACTGATGTGCGAATGGGGCCAAAGGCAGCGCAACAATATTTTCTGACTGACACCACAAGGCGCTGAGATGCCAAGATCCGGATGGCACCGAGGTGATGTCTAAGTTGCGGACTGATGTGCGAATGGGGCCAAAGGCAGCGTAACAAGATTTTCTGTATGGAAGATACCACTAGGCGTTGAGATGCCAAGATTCGGATGGCACCGAGGTGATGTCCAGCAAGTTGCTGTACTGGTGTGGTCATCCTACAATGCTGAAACTCGGCGTGGGTCGCCCCATTAGCCTGTGAGATGGCGTCAGTAGCGGACCGATGTGCGAATAGGCCGAAGGCAGCACAACGCGCCAAGATCCGGATGTCACCGTGGTGGTTTCATAGTTGAGAGGCACTTCATCTGCAGTGGGGCGCCGAGATCCGGATGGCACCGAGGTGATGTCTAGCAAGTTGCTGTACTGGTGTGGTCATCCTACAATGCTGAAATGTAGTGGGGCGCCCCTTTACCGTTTCAGTTGCCATTCAGCTGAGTTTCGGCTGCTCTTGATGCTACAGCGACAGGCGGCTGCAAGAGGACTCTCAAAATGGCGGCCTGTTCTTTGGATTTGGGCCTGGTCCACTAAAATGGCCCTGGGACACCTTAGAACTCGGACGCTCGATTTTTTTTTTCCTTTCCTGTACATGCAAAAAAAGGTAAATGCCCGGTACGTTACACGCTTCATCTGCCACGATGAACTCTCCAGAGGAACCGAAAAAAAATATAGTTGTGGTAACTATACCATGCATCGTCATATGGAGAGGTGGCACCAATTAATTATAGTGCTGCATAAAAGAGAGATTTGGAGGAGAACCCCTGACCTGCTAGTACATTCATCAAAGAAGTGGCACTGAGAGCTTCAGAGGCAAGGGAAACGGTCCTAAATATTTAGAAGAACTTTGGAAAGATTAAAATGACATGTTTAGATTGTGGCAAATTAATTTCATGTGGACAGATGAGTGTTACTCTAATAAATACAGCATATGAACGTCATCATAGTCGATGGTTGGTAGAGACATTTTGACTATATCCTGGACCTGCCCGTCCTCGCCCAAAATGGCGCCGGAATAAATGGGACTCGTAACTCCTTGTTGTGTACTGGTTGCAGAATCTTGAAATCACGAGATACGTATGCAGTTTTGAAGCACATGGCGGGCGGGGACGAGAATTGATTGAATATTTCGACATCCCTATTGATATTAAGTTCTGATGTGTTATTGATTACTGTACTGTTGAAAGTTCGAATTAACGTCACCCATGGTACTTGCCCGCAAATGTATATCTAGATAATTTTATTGTAACTGGCCCTGTCGTATTTTAATTATAAAATGTACGTCCACCGATTCCGTAACTGTTAGACACCTTAGTTCTTGCAACCTAATGGCCCGCCCGTTACGTTCCTCTACAGTGTAAATGTCTATTCATCATATACGATTACAGTTTGCTCTGTGGCAGGCCCACGTGGTTATAGGCTCGTATTTGTATAATGAAATTTTCACAATAAAGGTTTTTAAAAGAAAACATGGTAGTAGTATATACATTGGTAAAGTTTTTAATAATAGTCACTGTTTTAGAATCATTAAAAGGCAAGTGAAATAAAGCAGACCAATTACATGAAGGGTAAAAGGTATAATACGAAGGAACGCAGTAAAGATAAATGGTCAAGGGCTGTTGTGTTTTCTATTCCTGCAACATAAAGTGATCGATAAGAATCTCATATTCAGGCGTATCGGCGACTAAGACAGCAGGTCGACCCTCTTTTGCTCAACGGCTCCGTCATGGGACGAAGAAACGCTCTTTTTCTCGAAAAAAGAATATATTTTACTTGCAGGACAGTTGTAAAATTTCCGGGAAAGTACATTAGCCTGGAACATTATAACATATATTTAAGAAAAAATAATGTTCGGAAGTAATGAAAAGCGTAATTTTTAGGTCATATGACCAAGCCTTTCATCATTACAATAAGAAAAGTAAAATGAACCAATGAAAAGTTTTATTAACAAGTCACATGACTTGTTATGCTTACGTTACGCGCTGCGCGCCCCGGATGACTTCCGGATGCGCTAACGCGGCGCGTCATATGACGCATTACGCGACAACGCAGGTACAGAATATAGTCAAAATGTCTCCACCAACCAGCGGTCGGAACACAACCCCTTTCAGCAGGCTAAATAGTTCTGTTAAATGACAACAGAAGGGACAGGCAACCAGAACCATCAGTCAAAGAGGGGAGGGCTAGTTCTTCTCTACCGGGTTACATTGGGGCGCTACCGGAACTGATCGAATTGGTAGTCTACAGTGTTTCTGGATGTTTCAGACTGAAGCTGGGGTTAGCATGAGAGCAGCACCATTTCGTAGCTCCGTCGTGGTCATTCCGCAACCAATCATGGCAGCCGTTCTTTATCGTTATTTTGGGCGGGGTGGGTGGCGGAGCCGAGCTGTTTTGCAGCCATCATTGTGTGGAGTTCAGTTCATCTCACTAGTTTTGTATTTGTCATGAGGGGTTGTTCCTAATGTTTCTATTTTAGCGAGGTCAAAAAGAGATCCCATTAGTGGCCCACTGATTTTGCTCGATTCCTTTTCTTTTTTTTTACACGATTTTTCGTTATCTGCAAAGACTAAACAGAGTATTGCGACTCTGTGTTTGTTTGTAAATAGAGAATGAACCAAAGTGAACTAATTCTAAAACAGTAAATACTTGGATAACAATCAATCAAATGGAGAGAGAAACAGGCACGACGGATTACAACGGGGGCAAAGGCCTGTGTTAACTACCTTTCACTATCTGCAAAGAGAGAGTACTCCTAATAGAAATGAGGGGGGGGGCACCATTCAAAGCAGATCAGTGTGCATAAACACGAAAATGTTTTCACTTACCACGTACTTGACATTCGACAGCTTATGATATTTGCTATTAAAAAACCATTGAAATTCACTGAAAAAACCATAGGTTATAGACCATATATAGTTAGGAATTAGCATTTACAAAACCTTGAAAATTCACTGAAAAAACCATAGGTTATAGACCATATATAGTTAGGAATTAGCATTTAAAAAACCTTATTTTACTCACACAAAACCATTGAAATTCCATATATAGTTAGTTGCACTAACTATATATCGCGCACCCGCAATCCACTGCTGATCATGTCACATATTACATCATTCATGACATGGTCAGTGACATCACTGATGACATCACTGATGACATCTCAAATGACATCACTGATGACATCACTGATGACATCTCATTTGACATCATTCTTGTGCTAATACGATAAACCTCTTCAGACTCTAATATAACCTTAGATACACTCAGTGTATACAGACACTCACACACTGCCACTCATCCATGGAGTTACTCACACACCCAGTCAGTCATGCAAAGAAACAATCTCACCTCCATTCCTTGAACTATACAGTTAAACACACCTTACTTATTGAAACATATACTAACACATATTTACTCTCTTATACAATCCCTGATACAAGTTCACAATGATCGATACAACCACTCACTCATTCAGTGGCTCTCATGCACAGTTATTTATATATGCCAACTCTCAAATGTACTGTGTTTTACATATGTACTTACTATGACATGTAGCATTGAGATATCCATTCACTCATCAATACACTCATGCACACAGTCAACTGCCTATGTAGCTGTTTCCACATGCACTCTTGAACTCATACACCTAGTGAATAAACTGCTCACACATCTATGCATAGAGTCACACACCTTCCAGCCACCCCCACACAAACTCAATCTCCCATAGAAATACTTGGGCAACCAATTAATAACACATATAGCCTCTCGTATAGCTAATGATCAACACATGCAGCAGTTTACAGAACAACAGACATAATGATGCACAAATTAAGACAGTTTAGTCACTAACCCATGCATTCAGTGAGACACATTTAATCACTCACTCATACAGTCAGTCACGCACCTACTAAATCCTTCATCCAGACACTTATACATCCACTCATTCTTCAATATGTAAGACATATTTTAACTTTACAGAAACATACAGTCACTGGATGTAGTCATCAGTGATGTCATCAGTGATGTCATTTGAGATGTCATCAGTGATGTCATCAGTGATGTCACTGACCATGTCATGAATGATGTAATATGTGACATGATCAGCAGTGGATTGCGGGTGCGCGATATATAGTTAGTGCAACTAACTATATATGGAATTTCAATGGTTTTGTGTGAGTAAAATAAGGTTTTTTAAATGCTAATTCCTAACTATATATGGTCTATAACCTATGGTTTTTTCAGTGAATTTTCAAGGTTTTGTAAATGCTAATTCCTAACTATATATGGTCTATAACCTATGGTTTTTTCAGTGAATATATATATATATATATATATATATATATATATATATATATTTGCACATATATTCACACAATAACATATACATTTACATATATTTATAAATATTAAATATTAGAATGTATGTCATTTACATGTTAATAATGTTATATACTAAAATACCTAAGACTTACTACTCTAAATTATATATATAAAAAAATTATAGTTTTGTATCTTTTGGATGATATTAATGTTAAAAGAGATTTTATTTCTGATATTTTTGCACTTAGTATTATAGTTATAGGGACACAATATTTTGGTAAACATTATTTTTGACACAATATTTGTGTCAAACGATATTGTTTACCTCACTATTGTGTAGGTAATCCCTGCAGATCGCATTTTACCATCCTCTATACATTATAGAGGATGGTAAAATGCATACGGTGGCAGTGCAAAAATGTCTTCAGGCTTACCATTGTAGCCTAACTGTAGCAGTGTAAAAATTGCAATTCAACCTATCGAAATAAGCCATTTAGAC
This sequence comes from Lissotriton helveticus, assembly GCF_964261635.1. NCBI lineage: Eukaryota > Metazoa > Chordata > Amphibia > Caudata > Salamandridae > Lissotriton > Lissotriton helveticus. The sequence continues at coordinate 137,086,740 of NC_136069.1, read as the reverse complement.
AGGCTAAAAGCTCTCTCATAAATGTCAATAGAACACTCTTATGTAGGCCTTGCAGCACACAAGGCAGGGTGCAAGGTATTTAAAAGCAGACAGGACTTTTAACAATTTTATGTTAACCTATCCATTCCAGTCAGAAGCACCCAAAAGCTACTTACACTGCAGGAAGGCTGGCTGACCCATTGAGAAACACGGGAAAACAATATGAAATATTAATACTATATTTCTGGAATGGGACCACCTAGAAAAAGAATTAAATAATAATAATAGTTATTAAAAACATAGCGGGAGAGCCGCTCATTTGATATGCAGCGATGGGGGAAGAGTGCCCCATAAACCTTTGCAGAGCCCATGCAGGCCTGCACGAGAATGCCCATGTTTGGTGTGGGGATGGGGTCACTGCCAGGTGTGCGCAAGGTGCAGGGGGAGCTGCTGGAGAAGTGCAGTCTCCCCCAGCACGAAGAGGAAACCACCCACCCCTAAGTCTCCAGGGGAACTGGAAGAAAAAAAAACTCAAGGGCTCAGCCAGCATTTTAACTCTTCCTGGGCTGGAACTTTTGTTCTACAGCTGGAATAGGATTGGGAAGTGCACCACTGGATGGAGAACTGAGATGGGGATGATTCGAGAAGGGCATCCCCTGGAGGTGAATAGGTGTATTTGCACATGTAGTGTATTTATCAACGTTATTTCTTTCAGAGGGACTGAAGGTCACATGTGTAATGTGAAGTAGCTGTGTAAGGTGATGTCGTAAGCAAAGTGGGGTTATGTTGCCAGACATTCCTGCTAGGGTGTCTGGCTGTCTATTCTTAATCCTGTGATTTCATCTGTGATGCCTTTAGGGGGTATAATTGCAACACATTCTAACGTCCAACAAATGTGAAGAGTACTGCCATTCTAAAGTGATGCTTAAACGTGTTCTTGCTGCTGCGCTTAGGTAAAGAACCCAGACTGATAGCCCTTAAGATGTAGAGGTGTATACTTCATAGTCAGTAGGAAATGCTCCGTCAGGGTTGTGTGTCACCAGGGCAGGTGTACCTATTTCAAGTGCTTGTTGAGGTAACGGGGTGGGTCGCCGCTGGGATGATACCAGTGCACAGGGCCCTCGCTCCAGGTTAGGTTCCACTAACTGCATTTGGGGGCAAGATGATGTGCATACATGGAAGTGGTGGCACTAGACCCCACCCCCCTGCGGGAGGGGTGGAGATGTTTTGAAATGTCACAAAGTAATTCCAACAGCTTTTGTATATTTGTAAATTGATGCATAGTATTGAGTAGTGTGTGTGTTTAATAAATGTACTATTACTTTTATAAATCAAAGTACAGACTGGACGATCAATTATTGAGTGTTATTGCTGCGCACCTGTGATGGCAATTACTAGCCCACACCACCTCCCTGGAATAAGCCTCAGACTGCTCTGCAACGCACCCTGTGAGAGTCAGGCGCTACAATTGGGTGTTTGGTTCCCAGTGAAGGACAAATGTAGTCATGTTATTTGTGCAGGCCTCACAGATACTGCCTCGTTTTCCAAGATTATGTATCCACTATCTTGTTGCTGAGTGAACCTGCTGTTGTCCTACCAGACTTCTGTCTTTGTATTTACATGTAACACTTGGGGATCACTTGAAAGGGAGAGAAGAGAATGCCAAGACAATTCTTATATATCCACTGTCTGGTTGCTTTAGGACCCTGCTTTTATCCTACCAGATGCTGTAATTTGGCAGCGATTGGGTTAGCATTAGCAGAAGCCATCTTGTATTTAGAAGCTAATTTGTCCGTTTTGTGGAATCCATTTTGTCTGTCTATCCACCATTTTGTATGCCATGTGCTACCACGTGCTCGCCATGTGCTCTGTCCTACCTTTCAGTCCCCTGCTCTTGTATTCTGCCTAGTGACAAGGTATATTTAGCCTTTCCTGTCTCGCACATGCCCAGTTGAGCTTGCAGCTGTCTTTGCAGCTGTTCATAGTTTGTAACTGTCAGGATGTGTTTACTAGAATTAGCCACTGTTGTTAGCTCCACCCACTTGTTGACTGTAGGTTTTCTATATAACCATATATGTACCTAAAAACTGTGTTTTGTGCTTGCACCGCCTTCTTCTGAGCCCCTGTGTGAGTATAAAAGGACCATGCTCCTTCAATTTGGTGTGCTAATTCATACATTACCGAAGGGTGTTGTGTGAATGTAGTTCCACCTCATGAGGTGTAATAAACTCTGTATTTTCTATTCCAGTTTCTGCGCCAACTTCTTCCTATTGGTCTGAGGACTCTGTGCAGAGAAGGGCGAACCCCTTGCACTGGTAGGCCTTGCTGAGGATCACCACCACAAATCAGCGCTTCCAACGTGGGGCTCATCGGCGACTCGGATGCCCAAAGGAGTGGTCGAGACGAAGGATTGGAATCTCGCTTTGGACGCGAAAGCTGCCTGAGGAGACCCGAGTCTTAGCAACCATGGCGTTTTTCCTTTCTTTCTGATCTCTCCATCCAGGTGGTGCCGGTCCTCGACTGAGATCTCTTCTGTTGATTCGCCATGCAGTGACCATTTGGTCGATTTGAGAACTTGGCAGTTGGAATCTGGACACCAAGTGATTGGTAAGAGTCGTTAAGCAGCGCTTGCTGTTGGATTTTGATGCCTTGGAATGGTAAGGTAGTTTAGTAATGCTTACTGTGGCTTTAGATTTGTATGATTGGCCAATATTTGTATTGGGAAATTTGTGTAATATATAAATTGCAATTTATATAGGCAGGTAATGAGGAGCGTTTTCTCTATTTGAATTGAACGGCACATCGTACTAAAGGTACCTTAAGTGCTACCTGGATATAATACTGCATATTCTGCACTATTTTTGGTATGCCTGTTTCTAGCACACTCCGTAGGATGTGTTGCTTTTGTAGTGGTACCAATTTGAGACTCGATGAAACACAACCGGCTCCCCCGGAAGGGACGCCTAATTAAATATGATATTTCTTCTATAATGTACAGCACGTATGGAATAAATATACTTGTAAGGATTGCGTTGGCCTATGCTTGGATCATTTGATTTGCGAAAGATTCAGTATGTGGAACAACGAATTTTTAAGCGAAAGGCTAGGCAAGATATGTTTGACTGTGTGAGAATGTGGGAGAAAGAAGTGCGTGAGCGAATGAAGCGTGAGCAAGCCTTGATTGAAAAAGAACAACGTAAGAGCATTAATGCGAAAGCATTAGAAATGAAAAATAAGGAACTGAAAGAAATTAAAGAGAGAGAAGATAGGTAAATGGCCAATACGCTGTTCGTAGACCTCTTTATCCTATTCTTAATAAACCCCAAGATAATTCTCTCTTATTAGATCGTTGTCCACCTCTGTATACTCTTCCTTCTGCTCCTTATGAGTCAGATGAGGACTCTCCTTCAGACGAGGACAAAGCTCGAGAAACTCGCTCTATGTTATCTGCTGGGCGTGCATCTGACATTAGAGCTGCTGCTCGTAAAGCCGTTTGTAGTACTCTCACTGCCTCTGAACTTCTAGATAGTATAAAAGGTTGGCAGGAAAGGGAGCAAATATATTTTACCGACACATTTGCTGGAGAGGTTATTGAACGGTTTAGGAAATATTCGGTAGAAATGGAGCCCGAGGATGTAGCAAATGATTGTAAGCAACTGCGTGAAGGTCTTTTTGTCTTCTCCCAGGTGACTGACACAATCAGACGTTTGGTTAAACTGCGTATTGTAGCAATCCGTTTGCGAGAGGAGAAAAAGGCAGCAGACGCAGCTACACAAACATCTCAGATCAGCATGGCACGAGCTTCGACTCCCGAAAAAGATAAGAATTTTGTAATTAATGTGAAACCCATGCGGGTAGCCGCGCCTTTATATGTTCCCCCTAGAGGAGCGGGTACAAGTGATGATAAGACTTCTACAGATGCAAAGGGTTATTTTATTTATAATTGGGTTTACACTCCTTGGAATAGAGCAGATGTAATGGCTCTTAAAACTGCATTACCTGATCCTCAAAAGAATCCAGCTGCCTTTTACGAGGAAGTTGAGGGTGCTATTAGCTCTTGTACTATGACTTTGCCTGATATGGATCTGTTTTTTGGGCTGATTTTACCGCCTGATATGTGGAGAACTGTGCGTAAAGTTGATGATCGCGCGACATATGGAGCATTATGGAAAGATTTAGAGCAATTAGATGAAGAAAGAGAACCTGCAGAGAAACCATGTCAGTTAATATTAAATCTTCCGGCAGCTATATTAGTTAAGTTAAAGACGATTATTCCCTCTAAAAAGATAGATTGGACAGTGTTAGCGTCTTGCAAGCAAAAGGCAGATGAATCAGTTTCTGACTTCTTCACACGCTTTGAAGAAGCATTCCATGATTTTAGTGGCCAGTTATTGACAGATGACACGGATAGACATCGGTTTGTCCATAAAATATGTTGCAAACCTTTTGCCAGGAATAGCTGGTCGCCTAAAGGCCAGCAAGAGTTTATGGACTACCTCTTCTCTGGTTGTTCTTTTAACTATGGCTCAGTATTATGAACGACAGGAATTAGAAGCTAAAGGTAATGAGGATAAAAAGATTAAACAATTAAAAACGAAGATTATGTTGGCTCAGGCTTATGGTCCGCCTTCTAGAGGTAATAATAGAGGTGGACGAGGATCTTATGGTTCGTCTCTTCCTTCTTATACTCGTTCGAATTTGTCTATTGATTAGTGTGCGTACTGCAAGAAATTTGGACATTGGGCTAATGAGTGTCCAGCATTGCGTAATCAGCAGTATCCACGTGGTCGGGGACAAATGCGAAATCGTTCAGGAAACTCAGGGCCTAGAGGAGGTACAGATGATCGTGTAGGTTTGATGCTAATACACGTGGACAGGATGGGTTTAACGCTTTTGATAGACGGAATCAGTATCAAATGTCTGATTATATGGCGTCTGATTTAAACGATTCTGCTTATGCATAGGATTGCCTAGGATGGGGTAAGGAATCAGTCGACGTTCCAGTAGATCAGAAGGGTCCCTATGTTACAGCACATGTTTTGGGTTCTACTGATCAGTTTCTGGTTGATACAGGAGCTACTCGTAGCGCCTTATCTAAACACTTGGTTCCTAGGGCTCCCCTGTCTGGCTTAACTATTACATCGATAGGTTTCGATGGAACACCTTCCCTTAGCCCACTATCACAACCACTTGCATTCCATGTTGATAAGTTTACTGCTCCATGTCCGTTTTTGCTTTCTCCAAACACACCAGATAATATTGTGGGTCTTGATATGCTCAAATATTTCAGGGCTACGATACGATGTTCTCCGTAAGGAGTACGTGTTATTTTAAATGACAACTACCCCGTGATTGAGAGATCCTGTATTGTTAAAGAGGACATTGCATTAGCTTCACTCCCTAGTACCTTGTGGGCTACTTCAGACACCGATGTAGGGCAAATGGTTATTCCGCCAGTGCATATTAGTGTCAAGGAGGGTGCTTCATTGCCAAGACTGCCTCATTATAAAATTTCTAGAGAAGGAGAAGAAGCACTTACACGCATTGTACATGATTTGATTAAAGTGGGGGTTGTGCAAGAAGTTCCTTACAATGTTTGCAATAGTCCGATTCTTCCCATTTTGAAAAAAGATACTGACACTAGGATTTACAGATTCATCATTGATTTGAGAGAAGTTAATAAGATTGTAGTACTGCAGTACCCTGTGGTTTCTGACATAACGACATTGCTTACCCTAGTCCCTCCAACAACAACTACATTTTCTGTAATCAATTTGAAGAATGCTTTCTTCTCGATTCCTATTCATCCTGATAGCCGATATTTGTTCGGTTTCACTTTGAATAATCGATCATACAGATTTTGAAGAGTTCCTCAAGGGTACACTGAGAGTCTGAGTATTTATAGCCTAGCCTTAAAATGACAACTTGATTCCTTTACTTTGTCTGAAGGAGTGGCTCTCATACAATATGTCTACGACATTTTGTTGGCAACCGATACGCCTGAGCAGTGTGAAAAATGTACTTTGTCTCTTCTTTCTTTTCTTGCTACACACAACCATAAAGTGTCACGGAAGAAAGTGCAATATTGTAGACCGAAGGTTACCAACTTAGGCCACCTTCTGTCTAAGGAGGGTCGTGCACTTACACCAGATCGCATACAAGTAATTTTAGACACACCAGTACCTTCCACCCAGAAAGATGTCCGTGCATTCATTGGTTTGACCTCATTTTGCAGGCAATGGATATTGGGTTTTTCACACATTGTTAAACCACTGCTAGCACTTTTGACTAAAGACACTCCGATCCCCCTTCCATGGACAGATGAATGTCAGAATGCTTTTCGTCAGTTAAGTGAAGCTCTTTGCTCTGCACCAGTGTTAGGCACACCAGACTACACAAAGGCTTTTACACTCTATGTACATGAGAAAGATGGGTGTGCATTGTCAGTTTTAGTACAGACACAGGGTGACAAGCAGCGCCCCTGTGCATATTTTTCTGCAGTTCTCGATCCTGTTGCTCGTGCATTGCCTGGGTGCTTCTGTTCAGTTGCAGTGATAGCTGTGTCCATATGCCAGAGTGAAGGGATAGTGTTGTCACATAAACTGTTGGTGCTAGTACCCTATGCGGTTAATGACCTCTTGAATCAGACTAAGACTAAGTGCTCGTTTGACAGGATACGAGCGGACACTGTTAGCACCTCACATTACACTAAAGCGGTGTGCGACACTCAGCCCAGCTACTTTGTTGCCATATCCTGTGACTGAGTCTCAATCAAAAGAGCCTCATGATTGTATATTCCTTACTGAGGAACAGACAAAGGGTCGCGTCGATTTGCAGGATACGCCCCTTTCGAATGTAGATGGGGAACTGTCGGTTGATGGGTCATCTTTGAAGTTACCAGATGGCACGACCTCAGCTGCATATGCAATCACGACACTTGAGACAATAGTGGAAAAAGCTTGCATACCACAGAAGTCGGCTCAAGCAGCTGAACTAATAGCTTTGACACAAGCGTGTGAACTGAGCACTGACTTGTGTGTAAACATCTACATGGATAGCCGCTATGCTTTTGGAGTGGTTCATGATTTTGGCCTACTCTTGAAGTAAAGAGGCTTTCTTACATCGCACGGGATGCAGATAATGCGTGGAGAATTAGTACATAATCCCTTGACTGCACTTACATACCTAAAGAAAATTGCTATTATGAAGTGTAGCGCACTCAAGAAAATCATTGACAAAATAGGACAAGTCAATGCCTTTGCAGACCGCGTAGCCCGTGAGACTGCGATGCAGCGAAGCACTACATCCATGTACGTAGTGAAATCACAAGCTGAGCGTTGGCATGATGCTAGAGAGGAAGTGCTAGATCTACAGAGATCTGCCTCTGTGAAAGAACTTGAGCAATGGTCTGAAGAAGGAATGTTAGATGAGGAATGCTGTTGGCGTAACAAAGAAATGAATACGTGGAAATTGCCTGCTGCTTATTTACAGCCTATGGTTCAAATGGCACATGGGCTGGCACATGTTGGAGCTCTAGCGATAACGAAATTGCTCACACAAGATGGGGAGCATCCGGAAATTGCCGGTACAATGAAAAGAATAGCACAATCCTGTTTGATTTGTTGGCAGTATAATCCTGGAAAAGGGACACAAACTCCTACAGGAGGGTTTGCTACACCAACTGCACATTTTGAAGTCTTGCAGATGGATTACATCCAACTTAAACGCTGCAACAATCTCAACTATGTCCTAGTGGTGGTATGTGCCTTTTGCAAATGGATAGAGGCATACCCCACAAAGGATAATGCAGCTCTCACTACAGCGAAGGTGCTTCTGAAAGAGTTTTTCCCTAGATATGGTGTTTGCAAGCTTTTATGGAGTGACAACGGACCTCATTTTATTGGGCAAGTTGTTGAGTATGTCTTGAAAGGATTAGGGATCAAACAGAAATTCCATGCAGTTTTCCACCCACAATCAGCAGGGTTTGTGGAGAGGTACAACGCTACTTTGAAATTGAAATTAGCGGAGATACTTGCTTCCACGTCTCTGAAATGGCCAGATGCACTACCATTGGCATTGCTATACATAAGATCGGTGCCACATTCACGATCTGGCCTTACGCCGTATGAAATCGTATTTGGAAGACCAATAAACATTTGCGGAGTTCCTAAGCCACGCCCTGTACATGATATACCTTGTGTTCTGATGAATGATTATTTGGCACAGTTAACCAACAGTTTGATCTCTAATCATCAACAGGTTCGAGAAGCGCTTCCTGACAGATCTACAGGAGAGGCCGACGAACTCCATCCTGGAGACCATGTGATAATCAAGGTCTTCGAGAGATCGAACAGTTTGGAACCGAGGTGGCGAGGACTAGAGCAAGTATTACTTGCAACAAGGACAGCGGTTCGAGTGACGAACAAGAAGGACTGGGTCCATAGCACACACTGCAAACATGTATCGCCTGCCTTGGTGGAACCTGCTGTGCTGACTGATCATTGAGATATCTTGGAAACGGAGAAGGGCCACGCTATCTCACCTGACGAATCTCAGGGAGTCTTCCCGGACCACACGATTTCTGGAGCATCACGATACCACTTGAGACCGAGGAAAGAATCTGCAGTGCTGAAAAAGACTGGTTGAGCTACTGCCCTGGGTTGGTGAAACAGAGAGCCGATGTGGCAAGTGGGGGGATCAGTCCTGCGAAGTGACACCCGTCTTGGCCCTTGGTGAAGAAATCAACGGCTGCCCAGGGATAAGAGCTCCAACGGTTGTTTTAAACAACGAAAGTGATCATGGCTACAGAAAGATCAACTGTTGCCAAGATCTGTAGTAAAAGGATCATTTGTGCGATAGGGTTTGTTGTTGCCATGGTGGCCTTAGCAGCAATAACTTGGGTTTTTGAGAAAGTGGCTCCTGCTCGACAATTGCTGATTGCCACTACTCCAGTACCGGTTGAGCATCACTATTATACGCTTCCCTACCATGAGCAGAAGCATCGACAATCCTACCTGAATAATACATTTACCCAGATGTTGCATCATACACACAATGCCACGAATACTACCAACTGTTGTGTGTGTGGGATGATACCTGCACATCAAAAGAAAGGGGGAACAACTTTTATTCCTCTGCGTTTTCCCATAATGGTTCATGTCAAGCTTAGTATGCACTTTTGTTTGCTTCCGGAAAGCCTTCAGTAGGTGGGATTAACGTTCGTCTGTATAAAGTATGCTATCAAGATAAAGATGGTTATCCTCAAGCTAAAGGAACTAAATGGGAATGGGAAGAATATCCACCTGACTATATTTCGACACCATATGTCTTCACGAATATTAGAACTATTAAGAACTATGGACCTTTTGTAATTTCTGTGACCAGAGCTAAAGCTGATTTGTGTATAAGCAGTGTTGGAAGAATTCCAGTGGGACGGAGTGAATGTATTTTGACATTGACTATTGAAGGAACTAATAATAGTAGTTTCACATCTTCACACAATACTTATTTTGTCTGTGGTAATAAAGGATACTATCAATTACCTGCTGGGTGGTCTGGGTTATGTTACATATCATTTTTGTTACCACCTGTGTTCTTAGCACCTCCATCGTATCATTGGGATTTTAAACTGTATAACGATGTCTCTAGGAACAAATACAAATGAACAATAAGCACTGATCAGGGTGATCAGACTGATACCACTTTGCAACAATATGTCGATTTTAATTTATGTTTGTTCTTCTTCGTGGGTGCTGCATTAAACAGTAGGAAAATAAGGAGACCTACCTATGTTGTGGAAGCTGTTACCAATCAGAAGCAATGGCACTTGGGAACATTACAGAAGAACTGCAAATTGCAAGGATTGTAGCACTCCAGACAGAATGGTGCTCGATGTGATTTTGGCTGATCGAGGTGGTGCATGTCGCATCATCGGTAGCAGCTGCTGCGTGTTTATACCAGACCACTCACCTTCAGTATATGACGCAATATCAAAACTGCATAGGATTGCTGAAGAGATTCCCCCAGAGACTGGTACATGGACTTTTTTGACCTGGTTCTGGACACTATTTGCTACTTGGGGCTGGAAATTACTGACTATTTTATGTATACTGTTGGCGATATTATTTACATGCTGTGCTTGTATACATTGTGGTCCTATGCTTTGCTCCATGTGCATCACTGCTTGTACACCTTCCAAAAGAAATATTGCAGATATGAAAGCACAACAAATGCTAAATAAAGAGATCACTGGGATGATGAGCATCAATGTAAGGATGCATATCTAGATTACCCCATGTTAGACCCGGCTTCCTGGGCACCAGGGCACTCAGGGGTAACTGCACTCCAATCGCATCAACTGGAGTGTTCCCTCACTGGTGTCCTGGGGCCTCAGTACTTAGGGACCCAAAACTAGAGAACCAAGTACTCCTCTCCAGCACTCTCTCAGGGTAGCGAGACAGTGCAGTCCAAGGCTTACTCAAGGAGGTGAGGTGGGGTTAAACCGTACCACCAACTGATAAACTCAATGTCCAGTCAGTGCTTTACTTTTTATAAAAGAAAAGTACTTTAATACAAACAAGATAATTATACTACACATAAAACTAGGATACACAGTGAAAACCAGATGTCTCTACAACCCTCTGGGACAGAGTTCTGACCCCAAACAGTATTATAGCGCCTAGACGCAAAGCACTATAAAATCACAGTGAACTTGAAAATACACAGTAAGCATTGCATATTACAGATCATGTTACACAGGGCTGTTCTCATTCACTAGAGCCTTGATACTAAACTTTGGATTGAAAGGATATAGTTTCAGCATATGATGTGAAGTCAAATGTTCTTGATCAGCCCCATAAACCCCCACCCAAAGCAACAGAAGTTCCCTCCCGTTGTGAGTGAGGACACCGCTCTAGTGGTGTCAGGGGTCTGATCACAGGTGCCTGATATCTTGGCACAGTTTACTGGAGTCCCACTAGTCCAGTAGCCACTGGCTAGCTGTAGGAGCGTAGTGGCTGGACAGAGTGCCAGTTCACCCTTATACCCTCAGAGATCACAAAGAGAAAGGTGGGGGCCTGCTTCACTGGCCTCTATTCCCAGTTACTGCTTGTACAGGCTACCACAGTGCAAGGGAGCAGCCTAGAGGGGATTTGATCTCACCTTCAAAGACTAGAATGAAGCTTTCTCCTCTCTGGCTCTCGTCATGTGCTGCAAGCTTCTTTCCACTAGCTTTTCTTGATGTGCCGCAAGCTTCTTCCCACACCTTGGGTGATGTGCCGCAAGCTTCCTTTCCACACCATGGGCAGCTGTCTGTAATTTCCACGGTCCAAAGCGCAGGCTCCCTCAAGCCTCACAGAACAGCTGGTCTTTAATGTTGCTGATGCCTTCCTTCCAGACCGCAGTGAACAGAGTCTTATTTCCTGCCTTCACATTGCGGGGTCATGGCTGTCTACCTTCAGAGGGCTCTGGTGTGGCCGCCGAATCAGTCATAGACCAGTCTTGAACAACAGATGACCACTCAGGCCAGACTTTTATCACATCTGATTGATAGGCTCATCCAATCAGAGGGTCTGCTACTTTTGCATCCTGAATACACATCCAATCACAAACCATTCACCGCGTGTTCAATGCATGGGTAAAGCATGTACCATGTCCCGTTCTGGTATCAGGCTGTGCAACTCCCTGGAGAGGAATTTTAATTAACTCCAGCCCAGGAGGCCCTGACCAGTGGGGGAGGGTCCTCTCCACAAAGTTAGTGCAGCTAAACCCAGATAAGAGCTGAGTGTCTACCCCAGCCCACCAGGCCTTTCCAAGGCAATAGGAAGGGGCACGGGGGAGCTGGGATGTCCAGCAGAACAGCTCGCATTCCTCACACTGGCTCAAATCACCATTCTTTCCCTGTACACTCACGGGCTCTCAAACATACATCAGTCACACAAAGGCAACAGGTCCACATGCATGGCAAACTGCACAGACTTGGTCAGGAGGGTGCCTAGGGACTCACCCCTCCTGACTATAGATTTATTGCTGCCACCACTGTCAGTCTACTTAATAGAGAGGGCAGTAGCCACTCTCTGAAAAATAGGGGTGCACTAAGCATGCTCCCTCGACCTCAGAGCCAAGCTCTAGGGTCTCAATCCATATAAACAGGGAGACCCTCAGTGGACATGTATGATTGTCATGCTGAGGTAGGGATCTAGAAACTATACAGTAGCTTTTGAGCGATTTGCCTGGAGATTAGCATAAGGCAGGGGAAGCACTCTCTCCAGAGACATGCAGGAGATTGCCCGTCCCAACACCCCAGATAAACGAATGTCTTCAGCTAATGCTAAAAGGGTTGTCTGTTGTAATTTGGCAGCAATTGGGTTAGCATTAGCAGAAGCCATCTTTTATTTAGAAGCTAATTTGTCCATTTTGTGGAATCCATTTTGTATGTCTATCTGCCATTTTGTATGCCATGTGCTACCACGTGCTCGCCATGTGCTCTGTCCTACCTTTCTGTCCCCTGCTCTTGCATTCTGCCTAGTGACAAGGTATATTTAGACTTTCCTGTCTCGCACATGCCCGGTTGACCTTGCAGCTGTTTTTGCAGCTGTTCATAGTTTGTAACTGTCAGGATGTGTTTACTAGAATTAGCCACGGTTAGCTCCACCCACTTGTTGACTGTAGGTTTTCTATATGACCAAATATGTACCTAACACCTCTGTTTTGTACTTGCACTGCCTTCTTCTGAGCCCCTGTGTGGGTATAAAAGGACCATGCTCCTTCAATTCGGTGTGCTACTTCATGCATTACTGAAGGGTGTTGTGTGAATGTAGTTCCACCTCATGAGGTTTAATAAACTCTATATTTTCGCTTCCAGTTTCCGTGCCAACTTCTTCCTATTGGTCTGAGGACTCTGTGTAGAGAAGGGCGAACCCCTTGCACTGGTAGGCCTTGTTGAGGCTAACTACCACACAGACTTCTGTCTCTAAGCTAGTTGTGGCTACTGTACTAACTGGATCATAGTGTTAGATGTGGGAGAACAGTAGGATTACCATTGTACATTCCCCTCACATACCCCCATCCATCAGAGCCCCCGTTTAGTCTGACCAAAAATGTTTGCCATCCTAGAAAACACCCTGACACATGGAATTGTGGGCCTGTTTGCAGTCCTACAGAAGTTGGTAGAGTTACCCCGAGAAACTTTTACTCCATTGGTTAGGGCGTGCCCAGAAATCGTTTGCACTCACTAGCTCATGCGGGCATAAATGTGGCATCTCCAGACACCTACTTCAGAACACTTTCTGGACTTGCAGAAAATCAGAAGAACACTGGATCTGCTGCCTCTGACCTGAGAGGAGCCATAAAGCACTGGACCTGCCCCCACTTGTACCCAGAACAAAGAAGTGGGATTTGCTGGCCATTAGAATGATCTCCTTTGTGGCTACAAAGAGACAACATGTTGAAAGATGCCTTTTCACAGAAGTAACCACCTGACCAGTAGCAGCTGGACCTAAAGTGGACTCTGCTGTTAGCTTGTGCCTGATGCTCTTTGAACCTTTAAGTGCCACACCCAAGGTCCAGGTGGACTTTTTTTAAGTGTACTCCTGTGGTGGTTTGGGGCTTAAAAGTCTGACTGAAAAGGTAAAATCTTTGACAAGGATGAACCTGGTTGGTGCAACCAACCTGTACTCTGTTGACATTTTTGGGTTTCATCTGCACAGCGCTTTTATTGTATACAATACAATATTTAACCCCTTCGATGCTCATGACGGAACCCAGGTGTCATGAGCCACGGGTGGCTTGTGCGCATGACGGCTGGGATCCGTCACGACCACGCCCGCGATTCGAATGTCCAGCACTGGGCTGGAATTCCTGCCGCAGGCAAGGTGTTAAAGGAGGCTTATATCCCGCCCCTGCTTTTTATTGGTTCCCATGGTTGGCACTTACTTTTCCTCCATTTCTATTGGCTGTAGCATACTATTTCCTGTTGCTCTTCCTATGCCCATCTTATCAGTTTCCCGAGGACCTAATTACTGTTTTCATCAGCTTTTCTCAAACTTTGTTTTTATCTTTCGCCTGCACAGCGCTTGTCTTTACTGATTCCACTAGAGAGGCGCCTTTTTGGTTGCATGCACTCTAGTGGTTGAAATGGAACGGTTTCCTCACTGTGCACAAGCCGGGCAAATGCATGGAAATGCAGTGGCTTGCACTGCTGGAGCCTGCTTCCTTCCCAGATGTAACAGTTGGAGGTGGGTTACATCATGGCTACAGTACTGGATGAGTCTTGTTCCTGCATTCATCCTATCTTGCCTCCGATTAGCCTGTTTGAGACTGCCCGCTCTGTGCAAACTGCAATGCGTGACTTTTGCCACTGCTATCACTTATTTCTAAGCAACCCTTTTTCCCCAACGAACGCTCCGCTATGTCTATGATGACAGGCATTACACTATCAACATCGTTGTGACTACATTTAGGTCCATTTCAAGCCAAAAGTGCCCCATTATGAGGAGGGTTTAGAGTGGAAATACCATTTGCATGATTACACATCACTGCTGACAACTTTAGGTTGAGCTCATGAATCAAAACCTGCTCACTGGCTATTAATTAAATGTGAGTATTGTAATTCTTAGCACACTAACTTTATTCTGTATGTTGAACTATTTTCTATTATAGTTATTTCCCTGATTGTGTCTCGCCACATCCATATGTATTGTAAACAAACATGTATATAATAATGCGTAGCATGGGACTTTATTTTTATAGCATGTATTCATTTGTAAACTCAGCAGGAACATTTACCATTACTGCCTTTGTTTTAAGCTCTAGTTTACATTTGCTCAAAACCATCTTTTTGTAGACTTTCACCATCTTTTGTTTACTTTGTGCACCTGACCTGGAGTTTAAAATCACTGTCAGGAATTTGTAGGTCTCACTGGCACTATTAGCGGTGGTACACTGACTCTTATCGGCATTTTACTTTGCTACGCATAATTTTCTACTTTGACTCACATCATTTTTGTCATGGCTTCACCGTTGCCTCCTTCTTTCGATGGGATACGCATCAATTGGCCATACTACGGAGTAATACACAGGTGCCGGCCTCCACGGCTCACGCTTTGAAGGCAGCGCTTGCTTGTTTTTGACTTGACAGGTAGCTTTGCGATATCTATCCACCCTTGTGTTATATTCTTTAGCTGCGTCCAGGTACGTTCTGGTCTGACACACACTTGGGTGTTTCAGTGGAGGTGTCTCTTTTACTTCATTTGGCTCCCGTTTTATTTCAGGCACCATTAACCAGCGGCTTCGCTTGTGACCGCATTTCGAGTCGCAGTACACACGCTTTGTATTCCTCGCAGCTGAAGACACAAGCAAGATGACTCGTATGTGAGTTCCACATCCATGTTTGTGCAATGCATGTTGCATGCTGGTTCATGTAGTTACTTTCAGTGCCTATTTGCGAACACAGTGACTTTTGTGGTTGATAATCTTCTGTCACTGTGATCCACTTTAAATGGTGAAGGGCTTTCATTAAAATAATGAGGTGTGCTATGTTGTGCATCCCTCTTTTCCACGGCCTGAGTACTTTCTCATCAGCGTCGAAATGAATCTCTCTTTGCCTACAGTTTTTCACTTTGACTGCAAGCTGAACACACACTTGTACGTTCTTTGAACATGGGGTATTGTTAAAACCTGAGTCGGGTCGGGGACAATCGATATTTGCCCGGCGGTATTGCCTCTGTGACCCTTGAATTATTTAATCAATGAAGAGGCAGGCGCTGGAGACTGGAAAGCAGGAAACAAGGTTTTATTCTCTCCGGAGGAGAACACAGCAAAACGGACAGCAGGTATCGTTCTGAGGTGCTCTAACTTATGTCTGAGGCCTGGCCCCTTATATACAGGGTTTTGCGGTTTTTATTACAGTTTACATACTCATGACAAAGCTTTGATGTACGGAAAGACATTCCCGGAACCCCCCTCCGGGCTCGTTCCCACACACATTTACAGTCGAGGTCCCCACCCTAGTCACAACAGGTGATGAGTATCGCGCAGCTGGATATTCCGTCAATTCATGGAATGCGGGGTTCGATCGGATCTCGTGGGGTGGGGGCTTTGATCAACCCGGGGATCCTTTGATGGGGGAAGCTTTCTATTGTACGGGGAGGGGCAAGGAATAGTATCGGCAGAGCTGGGTGCCGGCCTGGGAACGGGGAGGACAAACGGGCACACGGGGAAAAGGGGGTTTGCATCAAAGGGCCGGGGATCATGAAAGGGAAGAAGGGAGGTGTTGCGCTGGGAACAGGATGAGGGCCTGAGGCAGAGCGGCGCCGAAGAGGGGTTTATGATTCAAGGCAGGTGCAAGCAGGGGGTTGGTCAGCGTGCAGGCTTAGTGAGGGCGAAGGGCTATGTCAGGGGCCAGCGGCATGCAAAAGGGTTTGCTCTGCTCAGGGCATCTTAAAATGGCGGGTGCGCACGACAAAAGTGTGGCATCAGGGGAAGAGGCAAGATGGCGCAGATAATGTTCACCAAACCGTACTAATTTTCAACAGTCCTCCCTTTAACATATTCAAGGCATCTTGCTGGTTCATTTTCTACTCGGTTCTATTGTGGTGGGCATGAGAAAGAAAGCAGTAGGAACCCTAGATGAAAGAGTTGTAAACAATACATTTTAAGATTTCTAGTTTTAGGAGGCGGACCTATTGATAAACTTTGATAAACTTGTTTAGCAGGAAAGTCATAGTAATGCAATGCAAAAGTGATTCGAAGTGAGAGCAGTGAGTACATTTCATAAGGTGAACTGATGGATTGTTACATAATCAATACAATGTTGGCTGGGAGAGAAACGAGACGTGGCAGAAATGATCGGGAATGTTCGAGGTTTAGTAAGCTTTCAGCAATTCTTCGTCTTCCGTTGGCACTGTGGAGCACCGGCGGTGGAGCTACGAGTCCAGCTCTATTCTAAGTTCCGTGTTGCAGGGCACGACCTTTTCCTCGCGTTTCTGGTCAGAAAAAGGTCTTTCTCGCCCGGTGTCCTTTGGGATCAATAGTCAAAAGTTCAGGTGGAAGCAGAGTGTACAAAATAGTCCATAGGGTAGGTCGGAGAAAAAGGGGGATGGAGCAAGGCCAAATCAGGAACAAACTAGGGGAACGAGAGATTTCAGATAGGCGGGCTCATGACCGAGTCTAGAGAGCGGGGACCTTTCGGCACACATTCGAACATGGAGCAGGGGCATCAGGTTAGCCCTTTCTTCTCATTTTGTTGGAGACAGTGCCTCGTCCTGTAGCTCTGTTCTGTCGCGGTCTCGCCTTGGCCCATGTCGCAGACGTTCCATAGTCCGTAGTCAGGCCACGTGCTCCCACATCCGGTCCTTCTTTCCTCCGACAGCCGTACCCTTGAAGGAGTTTGAAAAGACAGTTTTTAGAGATTTGGTAGAGGAAAAGTAACCACATAAGTCTATTTCTCTCCCAGCTCCAGGTAAATGGGGATAGAAACGTTCGTTATATCAGGGTTCACAACTGACGCATAAATGATCGATGGTGGACCTGCTGGATTTACTATGACTTTCCTTCACAACTGTTTAATATAGTCACGACAGTTCATCTGATGGGGACCCACCTCAGTAATGCAAGCCTGACAATGCTAAACCGTTCTCTAGGGGTCTACATTTACAAAAAGGCGGTGTGAGGCTAAACATTTTTCGTATTATCAATGCATCCTGCCCTTTAACTAAACATTTTCACTTTCGGCAAGGCTCATGGTAATGGGTTTCTTTGCTCCGGTCTAATCTTTAACTTTGTAAAACATCATTCTGGTCCCTATGCAGCCTCTCGCGGCCTGATTACTAAATTAGAAAAGACAGGGGTCTCA
Source organism: Lissotriton helveticus (assembly GCF_964261635.1). Lineage (NCBI taxonomy): Eukaryota > Metazoa > Chordata > Amphibia > Caudata > Salamandridae > Lissotriton > Lissotriton helveticus. The sequence continues at coordinate 137,068,910 of NC_136069.1, read as the reverse complement.
TCGGAAGACACCTAGGTACATAGAAAACTGTGATGGGGGGGGCATCATCTCATTCTGGGTTATAGGGGTACTGTCGGCAGAGGCCATAGTTCAGTTGGTGAGCATTCAGTGGCATTTCTCGAATTTTCGAACTCTGAAATTTGCATATATATAAAAATCATTTCTAGGAGCCACAGCTGGCCTGGGTGAGTCGTGAGTCGACCCACCCCTTACAATCGGGGGATGAAGGATAGTTATCGGGGGGGGGCAACTGAACGCAATACTGGGTGCGTCCTGAGATGATGGGGGGTTTCGGTTACCTTTATGGTTTTGGGTATCGCGACAATTTGGGACGGGGAGGGGCGCGTTATCTGAGGCACTTTTATTTCATAGTAGTAGCCGCTGACATGTAGTTCCCTCATTTCGGGTCAGATTTAGGGAACCTCAGTCAGCTTACCTGTCCTTTCCTTTATGACCAATTCTCGGTTTCATCAAAATATTTCCGGAAAGGAGAGGTGGTGACACAGCATTAGGGTGATTTTATTAAAGACAAGTTTGAGCAAATACCGGTGGTATTTGAAGCCAATTAGGTGGTGTGCTAGGGGTGGCAGTCTGCCAATTTCGGGGCTAATCGCTCGGAAGAGTGGGAGTGCAAAAATAGAGAGAGAGAGAGAGAGAGAGAGAGAGAGAGAGAGAGAGAGGGAGAGAGAGAGGGGGAGAGAGAGAGAGAGAGAGAGAGAGAGAGAGACGAGAGACGAGAGAGAGAGAGAGAGAGAGAGTGCAACGGCAGGCTAAATAGTACACGTGCAACAGAGAGGGTGGCAGTGTATTCAAGAAAGGCTATTTAGTGCATTACACAGTAAAGGACATTCACGGGTCTGCGTTAGAATCTTGTAATCATGCAGTTTGAGCATTAGACAGGGTAGAGGGGACGTGCCTTGAGAAAAAGGAAAAAAGAAAGGAGGTACCATTTTGTCGCACTTTCTTGCATTCTCGGTCCTTCGACCAGTTGGTTCAACGCCTCAGTCACACACACACATTCTCTCATAGTTTCGCATCATACGTGACATGGGTTCATTCGTGCGGTCTGGTTTAAGGGTGATCACTTTTTATCAGGTCATACTAATTTTACGGGTTTGTTCGATAATAATAATAATAATAATCCACATTTGTAAAGCGCACAATCACCCGTTAGGGTCTCTAGGCGCTGGGGGCCGTCGGGAAGATTAAGCAAGCTATTGCCCAGAGTCACATGGTGCTGGGCTAACCTGCCGCCGGAGCCGGGGATCGAACCGTGATCCCCAGATTCCAGCGTCAGTCGCCCTGGCCGCGGCGCCACACCTCTTCCCATACGTGAGTAGTTACGTGATACGTGAGTAGTTAGTAGGCGTGCTTAGGCACCACCTTGCAGCGCTAGTCTGCTTCGTGTATTAGACACGGCAAGGCTTCAGATCTTCGCCACACCTCGGCTGTAATCTCTGATGTAACCTGCAGAGGGAGGAAAAAAGGGGGGAGGGGAGGGGAACAGCATTCGCGCATATTCAAATACATGGATTCAAGAGTCCTTTACTTACCTCTTACTCGTCTTTCCTCCTCGGGGCAGAGTCCCCGGGGATATGGTTTTTGGAGTCGGGGGGGGGCAGTGTGCCCATATAGGTCGTGTGCGGGGAAACGTAAAAAGGAAACCAGAGGTGCCTAGTGCCAGGTATCTAGTCGAAAGATGTATCTCACTATCGGGATCCTTAAACCTCCTTCAACGCTGTGACGTTCTAAGGTTCTTCGGTTCTTGGGTCAGCTCTGTTCCCTAATACCTTTGAACGTCGTACTTTATAATATTTACATCATTTCATTTCACCCTTCTTTTACATTCCCTCATTTACACCGTTCGTTTTACCCATCCTTGGAAGTCGAGGTCTTCCTCCATGCGAGAGTTCATGAGTCAGTCGCGTACTTTGAAGGCAGAGTGTCGTGTTGTCGATCCGATTCGTCCTCCAGGGCTGGGCAACCATCTTCTTTCAACCTTAAAGAGAGAGCAGAGTAGGGTGCACAGAAAAGAACTCTCCCACCGATCCCACATTTTTAAAATAAAGCATGCAATACCCGTCCATAGTTTCGAAAACCTTTATTTTGCAAAATCATTTCAGCACGTGGATTATGAGGGTGCGGTCGTATTTGGCCGGACGTGGCAATGGCTAAAGTGCGTACAGTGGGGGGGGGGGGGGGGTGGTTTTGCAGCAATAAAAACATTGGAAAGTTTATTCATTCACTTGTAAGAAACTAAAACGTCTATTAATTGGCTGGGGGTTCGGGGGGCATTTATTTCATAATTTAGAAGCATAGTCAGAATAGTTGCAATCAGGTTTCCTATATGCATACCGTATGTGTGCGTCATAAATGGGGTTATACATCAGCTATAAAAATATAATACACCGTACATTTGTAATCAACATTTTTAACGGGATCCTTTCACAATGTTCGTCGAGTGAGCTCTCCTTGTCTTTTCTAACCAAGTGTACAAAGGATCATATAAGTCTCAGAACATCAAGTTTGTATTAGTGCGAAGGAACACCACGAGGTGTTCGCAAGTTCCTATTGATACCAGCGCCATTTTGGGCGGGGCCGGCTCAGTCCGGAAGTAGCATCAGGGGGAAATGTTTCCCATAACTGGCAGTTGGACCAGAGTCCTTTTCGGCAGTTCAAGAATTCATGCTAACAGAAGGAGTGGTAATGTCATGCTTGTCTCGTTAGTGATCAAGGCAGCCGTCCCTTACCGGAAGCCTGCAGGGGCCGAAGGCTCCGCCGGGGACCTTTGTAGAATCTTCAAGGCTGTGGAGATGCTGTCGGAGATGGGGGCTCGTGCCCCAGTGGGCAAGTGTCCGAGTTATATTGCTGGTCAAAGTTACTCTAGCGGCCGGGGCCCGCCTTCCAGCGGACCCAGACGCCATTTTGAGGCCCTACAGGGGCCACTCTCGTCGAGTTTGCAAGAGTGGAAGAGATCCTTCGGAGTGAAAGGAAAAGGGCTCTGTTTTGTGAAAGCAGGACGTTCGGCTGGGGTGCAGCTGTGATGCCCCCACCTGGGGGGCGAGGGAGACTCGTTCGCGCCGTCTCCTTCTCCCGGTGCACTCCAGGCTGCTCTTTTTCATCGGCCCGCACGAAGGTCTCTCCACATCCGGTGTTCCCCAAGTCTTGTGCTCAGTGCTGTGGGAGTATGGCCATCTGTGGCGCACACTCGGTGCCGCACAAGTATCGGTGCAGTCATTGCATATTCGGTGCTCCGAAAATATGGGCACCATTGCACGTTCGGTGCTGCGCAAGTATTGGGGCACCATCGCCTGACTGGGGGTGTTCGGCGTTGGGCCGGGGGCTGGGAGACCTCCTATCCGTGGAGGTGGGAGAGGCTCGTCCGCGTCGCCTCTCCCTCCCAGCCAAACTTGGACAAATTGTTGCGGAGGGGCGTGCAGGACATCCCGCCGTCCAGAGCTGCTGCGGCTGTTACGGAAGGGAAAAGAAAGAGGTGTCTCGCTCTTCTCTGGACATGTGGCGGGACTACCTAAGACTGTCCAGGCCCGTTGCGGCTGGCCGAGGAGACATGTGGCGGGACTACCTGTAACTGCCCAGGCCGCTGGCCCCTGCCTCTCCTCCGGCTCCCCCATACGTTAAGATTTCCTGACCAAGAGTTGCCAGCAGGGCCCGCCTTATATGGGTTGCCGCCGGTTGGGCGTAGCCGTAACCCTACCCTACTTTGGAAGGTTCCAGAAGGTGGGGTGGGCGAATGTTCTATTGACTTTCATGTTCTACAGTTTACCGTTCTTGTTTTTCTAGCGTTATTGTGTTTTTCTTTGCTTGTTATGTTAAAATAAAAGTTCGTTTTTTTATCAGTGGCTTACTGATTTCGTTTCCCATTTCTTTCTTTCCAGGTTGTTTCATGCTAGAATTTCTATTAACATAGTTTATGTAACGTGGGAGCACGTGCAGGGGGATGACGCAGATTTACGTACACATAAACTCAGACGGGGGGTAGTAGAAAGGTATGACACACAAGATCCAAAGACAAACATAAAACAGTGACTATTTGGCCAAAACTATCTTTTTCCGTCTGTCAATTTAGAGCTAGGCTGGGTTCCCGTTTTTATATTGTCCGACCTAGGAAAACTCGAACATGTCGCTGAAATCGTTCTGGCGGAACCTGTGCCATCGGGCATAATCAAACGTGGTGGTTCTATCTGGTCTGTCCGTACGAGTCGGATTTTTCTTTGTCTCGCGCTTTTTCTCATTCTGCCGGCCTGTCATTCCTGTCGGCCCTTTGCCCTTGCTCACGCTCAGTAGAGTCGGGCATTGGGCTTTCCAGTGTCCGACATATCTACAAAAAGCGCATTGGTCTTGCCCTAAGTCTGGCCGTCTTTTGCGTAGTGTCGGGGGATAACTTTTGGGTCGTGGTGCCCCGGGGTTGTCCTGTCGGTATATTTCTCTACCTGGTTTGTCCTCGTCTTTTCTCTGTCGTTGCATAGCCTCTCTGCGCCACATACCGAGACTGTCGAGCATAATAGGCGTTGTCTTATTATTGCGAAGGGCTATTTCCAACGTTTCTATTTTGTCAAGGTCAAAGGATCCTGCCAGTGGCCACTGTTTGTCTTGACTTTCTTTGGTATACCTGTGCCACGATTTATTATAGGCTATGGTAACTAATCCATAGTTTATGAACATGTCCTTATTAGGGGTGCCTTCTAGTGGAGCTATATGGTCCACCTCTAATACACGGTCCGGGCTGAACCAATTATCAATCAGTGGGGAGAAGACAGACATGACGGCTCGTAACGAGGGACAAAAGTCAGCACTGCCTATCTTATCACTGGGCGCAAAGACTAGACAGAATATTCCTATTCTACGTTGTTTGCAGGCAGTGAATACCTCATGAACAAAAAGTAACCAATAACGAGGAACAATCAAACAATCAATAAATAAATAAGATAGAGTAAGATCAATGGGGAGAGTAAGTAGGGCGCAAAAGTCTGCGTCCTCTACCCTTTCACTATCCGCAAAGAGGAATCTGTTGTTTCCGGTTTGCAGACAGAGAATCTCCAGAAGACAATCTGCGAACAGTAGTTCGGGGTCAAAGAACCCAGTTAATCAGTGAGGGAGAGGGAGTCTCCCAAAAACCGTTAAGAAATAATAGAGTCAGTGGGGGAGAAAAATAGGCGCGACGGTTGCGTTACCTATCCTTCACTGTTTGCAGAAGGGAAAGAGCCTACTGTTTCTCCGCGTGCAGACAGTGAATCTCCAAATAAGTTAACAAAGAGTAATACTAGTATATTTTTTTTTTAAACAATCAAGCAATCAATTATTTTCGCAATTCGTCGTGTTTACACGACCTTACCCGGACCGTATGGACAGTTTCTTGTCTTCCGAATCCAGCGCCCGTTCGTCCTCTTTTTCTCGTATTTCTCACGGCACTCCTAATGGTCCCCAGTCAGGACCGTAGATCACTCGAGAGAGGTCTGTTCGGAACTAGTGAAGTTCGGATGATCGGCTGCCAGACGAGGGTCTATTGGGCAAGAGCTCTTCCGATCGTTGCAGTCGTTCACTCTGTCGTCGGGACCTCTCCCACTGGATCCACGAGTCGCTGATGGGCCCCACGCTTGGGACGCCAATTGTTAAAACCTGAGTCGGGTCGGGGACAATCGATATTTGCCCGGCGGTATTGCCTCTGTGACCCTTGAATTATTTAATCAATGAAGAGGCAGGCGCTGGAGACTGGAAAGCAGGAAACAAGGTTTTATTCTCTCCGGAGGAGAACACAGCAAAACGGACAGCAGGTATCGTTCTGAGGTGCTCTAACTTATGTCTGAGGCCTGGCCCCTTATATACAGGGTTTTGCGGTTTTTATTACAGTTTACATACTCATGACAAAGCTTTGATGTACGGAAAGACATTCCCGGAACCCCCCCTCCGGGCCCGTTCCCACACACATTTACAGTAGAGGTCCCCACCCTAGTCACAACAGGTGATGAGTATCGCGCAGCTGGATATTCCGTCAATTCATGGAATGCGGGGTTCGATCGGATCTCGTGGGGTGGGGGCTTTGATCAACCCGGGGATCCTTTGATGGGGGAAGCTTTCTATTGTACGGGGAGGGGCAAGGAATAGTATCGGCAGAGCTGGGTGCCGGCCTGGGAACGGGGAGGACAAACGGGCACACGGGGAAAAGGGGGTTTGCATCAAAGGGCCGGGGATCATGAAAGGGAAGAAGGGAGGTGTTGCGCTGGGAACAGGATGAGGGCCTGAGGCAGAGCGGCGCCGAAGAGGGGTTTATGATTCAAGGCAGGTGCAAGCAGGGGGTTGGTCAGCGTGCAGGCTTAGTGAGGGCGAAGGGCTATGTCAGGGGCCAGCGGCATGCAAAAGGGTTTGCTCTGCTCAGGGCATCTTAAAATGGCGGGTGCGCACGACAAAAGTGTGGCATCAGGGGAAGAGGCAAGATGGCGCAGATAATGTTCACCAAACCGTACTAATTTTCAACAGTATTTTGTTACTTCCCTTTTTCAGCTAGCTTTAACACACTCTCCTTCCTCCTCTGCAGCCAGACCTCAGCATGAGAGCCACGCACCCGTCATGCCCCGCCCTCACCCCACCTGTTGCCTCTGGGAACAATATCTCTCACTGAGGTTGTTGTATTTTCGGCACCCACACCTTAACTTTTGTGTCTGTGCGGAGCAGGTGGTATGTGTGTATCTGAAGCGGGTGATGGTGTACGGGGTATCATGGATGTGTGAAGCCAGCTGCTTCCAGGTACCTTGTGCGTGGCTGCAACAAGTGATGACACTTGAGCAGACTTTCAGTACTTATATGGCACAACTATCCACCAAGCTACAGCTTAGAACAAAAAACAACTTATTATTAATCACATCCAATGCTTGTTACTGTTTTGGTACTGTATAAGTACTTTACACATTGCCCTAAGTTAAGCCTGTCTGCTTTGTGCCATAACTACTAGGGGGTTGAGCTCAGGTTAATTTAGTAACTAGGAGGGTTTACCCAACAAGGGGTGTAATTATTCCTTGCAGTGGATAGTTGCCCACCCCAAATAAAACTCAATTGTCATACAATTACGCATTCTAAAAGTATCTGCTAAACAAGCAAAAAAGAAAAACTATATAAAGTCAAGAAAAATAAATTATAACTTCATATAAAGGCTTTGGTAGAAATCATTATTTTTACTCCTGGACTCATTTGGGCTAACCTATTGTGGGATATTTCTGATTGATGCCTTTAGTGGGAATGTGCAGAGTTTATTTTCTCTCCAAGACTTGCAGGCTATTTGTCAGATCCCAATTTTCAGAATAACTTTTTCTGCTACTTAAAAAGTCAGAGCAGGACCAGCTTTGTTCCACCCCAAAATAATAATACTTCATTTTGCAGGGCCTTTTTTTATTACAAACCTTGATACTAAACGTATGCAGAAGCCATGACACCGTTTGCACTTTGTGTTAAGCATTTAAAGTAAAATGGCGCAGGGTGAGGATATCTGCCCAACATCACACAGCGATTGTGAGCGGTATCTGAGTCTCAAACTCGGCTATTTCAAGATCATTACCATGCGTTATATTTGTATACCTGTTTTGTGAGGTACCTCTACTACGGCCTTTACGGCCCTCGCTAGATTTAGCCGCTGGTGACAGGCATGTTTGATGCCCTGAATGCATCATTGTTAAAGGGGCGATAGGAGGGTTCTTACAGAGATAAGAGTGGAGGTTTAGGGAGGGGCCCACAGAAGTTACTCTAAATGGACCATGCATCATCTCGCAGCAATATATCAAAGGCCCTTCTGTAGCTGGAGACACTTCAAGAGCGCGGGATTAAGCATTCTCTCTGCACCCTGTCATTCCCAGGCACGCGCGGCCTTCTGATCTGTCCTCTTCGCTTCTGCCTCGGCCCGTGACAGGGCTCCAATTAATCAAGGGTTCTGAGCGCGGACGTCGGGCTGAGAACGGCTATTGATGTCGCGGTGATTTCATTGGACGCCGCTGACCTGCGGTTCATCAGTGATATCCTGCAATCAAAGCATGCCTGGGAGCAGGGCTCACTCGGACTCTTGCTTGTCACTCTATGGCCACAGTGCTCTGGCTACAGGCTAGGAGTTGTTTTAGCCTGGCCCTGATTTAAGAAGGCTTTCACAAAACGGCGCCAGCTCTTTACTACTGGGCGCACATGGGCTTTTTTTTGCTGGAAAGGTGCACGTTTCACTACACAAGAAAGGCTGTGCACTGCTTTGAGACAAAGGGCATTACTGTTGCAGATCAAGGGGCAGATTTACAAGCTTCTTGCAACACTTCTGTGACGCAACGGCAGCGTTAACAATGCAGCCAATTTACAACGTAACTCATCTAGGGAGATGCATCACGCTGTAAAGCCCTGCTTCACATTATACCTGCGTCAGGTACAATGTAAGCAGGGTGGGCATTCCCATGCAGGAAAGCCTTGTAAAAGTGATGTAGTGAAATCTACAAGATTTTACTGCGCCACTTCTAGGACGCCACTGAGGCAAAACCTTCAGCCGCGGCCCGTGGAGGGAGTTACGGTGGGGCAGGGAGGTGGGGAGAGTGAGGGACAGGGTGGAGGGTGCCATTTTTTAGAACCCTCCACCCCACCCCTCCCCCTCCCCGCTTCCCTGCCCCACCGTAACTCCCTCCACGGGCCGCGGCTGAAAACCTTACGCCTGCTTGAAGCTGGCGTAAGGAGTGACGCAGTACAATTAGTATAGGCCTCAACATGCATTGCTGGGGTTGCTTTGTGCTTTTAAATCAATTCCAGTAATGCGTGACTTTTGGGTCAACAGATGCATCAGAATTTCTGATGCATCTGTCAATCCTTGCGTCATGGTGCGCTGTATTATAAATACGGCACATCCATGGTTGCGCAAGGGTATCGCAGGCTGGCGCAGGGAAACTGACGCATCTCTACAGATGCATCAGTTTCTTGTAAGTCTGCCTCTAAGTGCTTAATTTGAGCCGGTGGATTCCGGTGCTCGGCCCTGGCACTTAATTGCTGGCACTATCACTTAATTGCTGGAACCTGCACTTATGACGGCTGCCACAATTTGGCGCTGTTTGTGCATTTTGAAGATGAGCAGAAAAACAGTTGTTGGTTAATTCAATATAGATAAAAAACAACTAATACCTGCCACCCAAGACACTCTTAAACCTCTGCCGGTCTCGAACAGTCTGAATTGTCACAATTGTGGCAGAGTGATGGTTAGTAGTTGTGTAAGTACAGTGGCAATGTGTGGTGCAAACTGTGCTGGCCTCCTGATGAGGGCCTCCCAACACTTTTTTTTTTACAAATTAAGTACTGGCCAAACATCCCATAGTTTTGTGGCGCAAAGACTGATCTGCAAAGGTAGCCAGATCATACTCTGTGAAAAGCATGAACTCCTACTTGAAACAGGTGCAAACCAAGGAAAATTTGTTTTTTTCTCCACAGAGAGACACATTCCACGTTTGCTGCAGCACACAGAACACATCCAATGCTTGGGAACCTTTTGAGTTTGTCTCCATGAAGAAATTTGTGCTGAAAGGGTCTGCCTCTTGCACAAGTCCTATGCTAGATAGGGCACACTCATTATGTTAGGTTGAGCTAACCGTAATGTAGCCTTGTTTGTGTTTTTGAATTCATTTGTAGTGGGAGTGCATTATTATCTTATGGAATGCCCACTTCATGTAGATTAGGTTTTAACTACGGTCCTGATAAATTGCTATGGACCCTATTGAATGATGACGGGCAAGAAACACATTGACATAACTAGAATGTCAGGAGCATCATATGTCTACATATTCCCTTGTGGTTTTAATCCTTAACAGGGGCCCATTGAATGAATTATTTAGGGTGGGGAACTCTAGGTAATTTTACCCTTTCGATGTACCAATCTACCCTTCTCAGGTGAAAATCCTCCTTGTACACATATAGGAGGACACTCAGTTCTATAAGACCCGTGCAGGGCAGGTTCAAGAAGATCCCGGCAAAGAGCCCCCTTTGGGCCCCATTGGGCATTGCAGCGCCAGCTGAAGGAGAAGCATGCCACCCTTGGGTGGGTGAGGGCTCCTGGTTGAGGGCTCTTGCTCCTAAAAGAGAACACGTCTGTCTTGGGCACTGAGGTAGGGTACTCTGACGTTGACAAGGAACTGCACAAGTGGTTGTATTACTGTAAAAATAGTGCAGTGTGTGTGCTGCACCTAAATTGCTCTCCTTCCTTCCTTCAATTACAATTGTTTGCACAGTGGCTCAGCTGCGGGACCCCAATTACATAGATTTCAAAAGAGGTTCGAATCTCTGATTATTCCCAACAGGGATATTTACTTGTGGGTAGACGCTGTTTGGGATCAGACAAAGCGACACTACATACTAAAGCATACAGGATTGAGCCAATCATGGAAGACATTCAAGGATTGAGCTATACTGATGATGGCATAGCAGAGATTTTAAAAACACAATCACTCTTGAAGAAGATGGGATCACTTCTTCCTGGGCCCTGAAGGAGGGCTGGAATTCACTCCCTATCATGGAAAAGACCCAGGTGAAACTGCCCTTCACTTGGAATTATGTTAGAGTAGCTATGGGCTAATAAGGCTCCATGTTGGCTCATAGTTACAAATGCACATCAAATCTTTTCGAAAGATCTTATGTTTCACTGTGAGAGGTCCCAGATAGCATGGAAATGGATCCCGGTAGTGATGGGTAGGCACAACAGCGTTGACCAAGGCCTCGAGCACCATTAAACTCCTTTTGGTTCTCCCCTTGAAGTCACACCTACCGGGTACTGTTGACACCCGTACTCCTTGACCTTTAGGCAAGAGCAGTCCAATTCAGGTAGTTCAACAGGAAGTTAAATGTATTATAGGTTGACACTGTACTAGGTCATTCCTTTGTGATAGATGTATATTATTAGGTCCTGAAGAATCGCAGCATAATTTGCATAAGCGAGAAACATGTCGACCTCATGATACTAATTGTAGTCCTAGATCGTGATACAGAATCTTAACCTCTGGCGATCCTAAGCTACCCACTGTTTTTAATATATAGCATGGGAACCACCAGAATAAATTGATCGCCGGTATCTCGTGCTATATTTTAAATCACCTTTCTACACTATCCATTCTCTCCCTGGCCCCTCACTTGCACTTCACCCACAGGCTGTTGGAAAAAAGATCTCCGATAAAGAGCCCCTCTTTGAGGTGAGCCCGTAGGGCATTGCACCGCCTGCCCTACGAGGAGCAACCGCCAATGATGAAGCATGACACTCGCAAGGGTGTGTGAGGCCATTAATTCCAACAAATTGGATACCCAGTGTAGCCCTCCACTGACCACTACCCTTTCCTCTTTTTCTTGCCTTTATTGACCGTACCCCCCTTTTTCCCTTTTTTGTTCTTCTTTAGGAACAGCCGAGTCCGTTTTTGTTCATTAGCATGGAAATGCACACAGGACTTGCTTTTGGCAACTCATTTTTGGGAACTGGGAATTGGGATGCATTAGAACTTTCTGAGTGGCCTGGGAGTCCTCGGTCGCAATCCTACACCACCAAACAACATGGGGGCATGACGTGCCCTGCACATGCCTGCTTTGTTGCTCCGCCTGCAAGCCTCAGGGCTATTGGGGCACTAGGACTGCTAAAATAGCCTTGTATCAGTCCTGGTGCCTGGAACACTCTGCACCGCTGCCACCAGCTCCCACGTCTCACCAGTCCATCCTGATTCTCAAGGTTAGGTGAGTGAATGATGATGTTTTTTATCAGGAGTTCAATGGTTGGTGATGGGCACTGGCACTTATGTATTTTAACGAAATAAGTACTGGTGGTCAGCTGTCTGAAAATTGCCAGGTAATGATTGGCTCCTTTAAATGTAATTTACGGGTAATTTACAGTTTCCCCACTCTGCCAGACTCATACCTCCTCGGCCTGATTCACAGTGGAAGAAACCACATAGTTTACACATTTGGAGCCTCAGACTAGTGCTTTGATGCCTTCGAGCATTTGTTCACGCTTTATAAATTGCCAAATCAATCAATCAATCAATCAATCAGGTGCCTCTGCCAATGGAAACTCTGGAGCTGGTGAACCTTTCTATACAAAGTCATAGGTCACAGTTTCGGCTGCGGGAGTGGGATCTTCACTATGTTTCCCTGCTTGGAACCACCATGCTAAGCATGGAGGTCCTGGAAATCTGACAGTGACTCAGAGATGACTCCACGTTGTGTCAGGCCCTCATTTTCGCTCATCAGAAACAAACTAGCTCTGGAAGTTTTTGAAAAACAACAAGGGTTGCTGAGCAGGAGTAAAACAACATGCCACACTACCGTTGGTCTGAAAGCAGTGAGATCCATGCCAGTCAATACCAATATAACATGTGCTCCTCTGCCTGGTCTGCAGAGACTGTTGCTTTTGCGGACCCAGTTGTCAGAATGGTCTTGTTAGTTTGTAGTTTGATTAGGAGGTGAAATGGGTAGGCCTGGCCACGGAGTGGACAGGTGGAGTTAGAAACTGGTTAGGTGAAATGACCAGTAAGGGATCACCTTATTGAGGGAAACAATATTGTTTGACACATATCATGTCAAAAATATAGTTTATCAAAATATTGTGTGCCTATACTTATAATGTAAGTGCAAAAATATTGTTAAGAAATATCTTTAACCCTAAAATCATTAAAAAAATAGACAACATTTTTTTTTTATACCAATAGAGTCTATAGTAGTAAATGTTTTATCTATCTATCTATCTATCTATATATATATATATATATATATATACGTTGCTGTCGAAAATGGCAAAAGACGTTGTACCTTTCTATCTCGCCGTGGATAGTACTGTGCCAATCCTATGCTTAATAGACCTTGATAGAAAAGCAAACATTTGAGGTGAGCAAATTTAGAGAGTCACTGGTGTTGAGGGTGCTGTATACAGGAGCTGCCTTCCACCTGAACTTGAGAACTACCCAGAGTTCTCTGCTTAATTTTTGCATATATATCTATATATATATATCTATATATATTACCTACTGGCGGTCGCCAGTAGGTATATATAGTTAGGATTTTTTTCCTATGGGATTTTTGAAAATTCTATGTTGAATAACTTTGGCGTTTGAGGACGGAATTGGCTGAAATTTTCAGCAAAATAGAACATTTTGTTTCTGAGCAGCCCCTGAAAAATTTGGGGGGTTTCGTCAAGGGGGGGCCGAGAAAAAAGGGGGGTCCCAAAACACGTTTTTCCCATGCAATTTTCCATAGGGCGGTTGGACTCACTTTTAGCTCGAACTGCTGAATGGATTTCCACGAAACTTGGCAAAATTGTAGATATTGTTTGCCCGATGTGCCTTTGCTAGGTCTCAATATATGTGCTCCAGTGGATTTTAAAAATATATATATCTGTAACAGCGCTCCGGTTAGCGCCCCGGTTCGCGTACCTGACGCGTAACGGAACTTCGCGAAAGCGAAGCTGATTGGCTCTCTGGTGTCTGTCAACATTCTAAACAGTCCGGAGCGGCCGCCATCTTGTCTCTCGGTAGGATCGAGAGACAAGATGTGGTGAAAAACAAAAGGGGAAATGAAGGAAAGGGGGCAAGATAGACCCCTCCTGACCCCCTAGGATTGATGAGGGGGATATTAAAGTGCCCTGCGGGGCAAAAAAAAAAAATAAAATGTTCGCGGTAGAGGCACTCCCCGGTGCGCGAACCGGGCAGCTAACCGGCAGCGTAACGGGAGTCTGAGGAGAAGCTGATTGGCTGTCAACATTGTAAACAGTCCGGAGCGGCCGCCATCTTGTCTCTCGGTAGGTTCGAGAGACAAGATGTGGGGAAAAACGAAGGGGGAAATGAAGGAAAGGGGGCAAGGTAAACCCCTCCTGACCCCCTAGGATTGATGAGGCGGATATTAAAGTCCCCCGCGGGGCAAAAAATAAAAAAAAAAATGTTCGCGGTAGAGGCACTCCCCGGTGCGCGAACCGGGCAGCTAACCGGCAGCGTAACGGGAGTCCGCCATCTTGTGTTTTTGGAGCATCCGGTTCGCGTACCGGGTATCGTCCCGGTAAGCGTAACAAGGGGAAAACCAAGAGAAAAAGTAAAAAAAAAATTAAGGGAATAGATTTCCAGCAAACTTGGCAAAATTGTAGGGACTGTTTGTTTGATGTGCCTTTGCAAGGCCTCAAGATATGTGCACGTGTGGATTTTGTCTAATTAAGGTTAAAAAAAATTATATATATCTGTAAGCGTGCTCCGGCGCGCTTACGTTACGGGTTTTGTTTGCGCTGCAGAGCCGATACGTCACGGTTATGCGACGCGTCATGAGGCGTCTCACGTGGCTACGTGATACGTCACGTAATAAAGAATATATTTTACAGCTATAGATATTAGCTTTTAAAAAACCAATGAAATTCACTGAAAAAACCATAGGTTATAGACCATATATAGTTAGGAATTTGCATTTACAAAACCTTGAAAATTCACTGAAAAAACCATAGGTTAGAGACCATATATAGTTAGCTGGACATTTTATTGACATAAAACCAATGAAATTCCATATATAGTTAGTTGCACTAACTATATATCGCGCACCCGCAATCCACTGCTGATGATGTCACATATTACATCATTCATGACATGGTCAGTGACATCACTGATGACATCACTGATGACATCTGAAATGACATCACTGATGACATCACTGATGACATCATCTAGTGTCTGTGTGTTTTTTTTAAAGTTTAAATATGTTTTACATATTGAAGAATGAGTGGATGTATGGAAGACTGAGTGTGTGTGTGGCTGGGTGGGAGGTGTGTGACTCTGTGCATATCAATGTGTACTTGTATCAGTGATTGTATAAGAGAGTAAGTATGTGTTAGTATATGTGTGAAAAAATATGGTGTTCTGTGTTTAACTGTATAGATGAGGAAATCGAAGTGTGATTGATTCTTTACAGGACTGACTAGGTGTGTGAGTAACTCCATGGATGAGTGGCAGTGTGTGAGTGTCTGCATAGGTGTATGAGTGCATATGATAGTGTTGTAATAATGAATGACTGTATGTATGAGTGATTGTATGGGTGAATGAGTGAATGTTTGTGTAGACGTAGGAATCAGTGAGTGCGTATGTAGTAACTGGTATTGGTGTGTCATAATGTCATCAGTGATGTCATTTGAGATAGTGTCTGTGTGTTTTTGTAAAGTTTAAATATGTTTTACATATTGAAGAATGAGTGGATGTATGGAAGACTGAGTGTGTGTGTGGCTGGGTGGGAGGTGAGTGACTCTGTGCATATCAATGTGTACTTTTATCAGTGATTGTATAAGAGAGTAAGTATGTGTTAGTATATGTGTGAAAAAATATGGTGTTCTGTGTTTAACTGTATAGATGAGGAAATCGAAGTGTGATTGATTCTTTACAGGACTGACTAGGTGTGTGAGTAACTCCATGGATGAGTGGCAGTGTGTGAGTGTCTGCATAGGTGTATGAGTGCATATGATAGTGTTGTAATAATGAGTGACTGTATGTTTGAGTGATTGTATGGGTGAATGAGTGAATGTGTGTGTAGACATAGGAATCAGTGAGTGCGTATGTAGTAACTGGTATTGGTGTGTCATGATGTCATCAGTGATGTCATTTGAGATGTCATCAGTGATGTCATTTCAGATGTCATCAGTGATGTCATCAGTGATGTCACTGACCATGTCATGAATGATGTAATATGTGACATCATCAGCAGTGGATTGCGGGTGCGCGATATATAGTTAGTGCAACTAACTATATATGGAATTTCATTGGTTTTATGTCAATAAAATGTCCAGCTAACTATATATGGTCTCTAACCTATGGTTTTTTCAGTGAATTTTCAAGGTTTTGTAAATGCAAATTCCTAACTATATATGGTCTATAACCTATGGTTTTTTCAGTGAATATATATATATATATATATATATATATATATATATATATTGCATTAGTATTTAATACTATATATATACGTATATAAACACACACACATATATATATAGTTTACCATAATTGTATGTTTTACATTATAATCTTTTTTTATATTTTGAATTCATTAAATATTGTGTTATATATACCACTTATCAAAATATAGTGTCCCGATACTTATAATGATGAGTACAAAAACATCAGAAGAAAAAAAAATCTTTGAGACTAAGGGCCTGATTTAGATCTCGGCGGACGGGTTACTCTGTCACAAAAGTGCTGGATATTTGGGCCGCCGAATTATAAATCCAATAGGATACAATGGGATTTATATTATGGTGGATGGGATATCTGTCACCATTATGACGAAGTAACCTGTGTCCCGAGATCGAAATCAAGCCCTGAAATCATAAAAAAATGGACAGAAATATCGATTTTGTAATATAAAGTTTCAAGTAGTAAATATTAAATATTGTAATATATAAATATAATGTAATATAAATTAAATGTATTGCACTAATATGTAATACTATATATAAATAAATACTTAAATACACGCAAATATTATATAAATATTAATAACATTAATATATAATGTAAAATAAATATTGTTATTATTTGTTACACTATATATATTAGCACACACTCAATGCACATACAATAAAACCATAACAAACATAAACATATGTATAAGAGAAAGTATAACAATTAATGTAGACAATAAATAAAATATAAAAAATTTAAAAATACAAAAAACACATTAACAGAAAAAAATATAAACATTAAAATACATTTAGAAATAAAAACAAATAATATACATTATAAAGAATTAAGCAATTTATGCTATTATCTATTCAAGGAATATTATGCCAACCATTACAGTCCATCATTCCATCATTGATTTTATAATTGAGAATATGCAGCAGCTGCGTGAAGTTCAAGGAAGGCCCCACTCCCGTAGCTTTCGATCTTACAGTAAAATGACCACAAAGGCCCTTACCACTGCCTTAATCAGCCACCCGATCCCTGTCAGCGGTACTTTGGAGGAGGATGGGGTCGCTCTACACAATTGGCTCCAGTGCCATTTAGACGAGCTTGCCCCTCCTGCGCGTGACGCGCTAAGGTATCGTGTGTTTCAGCGTCATGGTTCACGGCAGCCCTTAGGGAAAGCAAGAGTGCTTGCAAACGCCTAGAGAGGACATGGCGAAAAAATTATGACCCCAACAACAAAATAGCTAACATTCATAATTAATTGCATAATTAATACTAATCACATAATTAATTGAATTTATTAATTCATTAACAATTAGATTTGTTTCATTACAGTCCCACATTAGTATTAACAATTAAATATTTTAAATCACTGAAAATTACAAACTATATTTTTCAAAGATTATAACAATTACACAAACAATTGTAACAAATAGAATTAGAAAATGAAATAACACATTCAAATATTGAAAAAACGTTTTACGAATATATTATTGAAAACGTACTAAAAACAACGATATGCTATAAAAGAATATTACTTACCTAAAAAAACAATATTCATGACAACATTTTTGCATCACAATATTTTTTTCCGATGTTGGTTTCTCACAATATTTAGAACTTGATATTTCGTCCAAGTGATGAAGCAAAGCTTCGCATATTTTGCGGCTTGCCGAAATCAAGAACCTCGTTTATGTGTAATAAGGTAACAAAAATGTATGTTTTACTAACCTTTATTTTGTTTAGGCAAAGTTCCCGAAGCTTGCCTATGTGTATTTCTAATGAATTAATCCGTGTCCCTAAAAAATGGCCGCCGCTTGTATTTTAGTTACTGCGCATGCGTCAGCCACACTCACGTGTCCTGACGCGTCTGCAGAAGTGGAGGGAAAGTTATGCGCATGCGTAATTCATAGCTGTGCTTATCATGTGGTACTGCTCGTGCCACTGCTCTTGTGTCCGTGTCAATGTAGCTAACATTTTATGCAATAAGTTTATTTCTTGATGATAAGTTAAAAGTACAAACCCTGTGATGTGTTTTCATAATGACATTATTATGTATTAATTTGTTTTCGCTTACTTTTCATGTACCGCGGGAAATGGGGGTCTGAGTGAAAGGAGAGCCATATTGGAGGTCCCTTCTGCGCCTGTGCGACATTCGGCAGCACGAGGGACCTTGACAGATGGAACACCGCCAGTTGGCAGTGATGGGCGAGATGCTCCTGAGAAAGTCACCTCTGCCCTGCGAGAACAGCGAATGTGGCTCCTTATATGATACATTGTAATGTTGCGCTATTGTTTGCCGTGTAACTTCTCATGGGAACCCCAAACCTGCTAGGCGGTACCCAAATATGTTAATGAAGGCTTCAAATCGTGTATTGTGATTGGTGTGTTACCCAAACCCTACCTTAGGACCAATCGAAATTGAGGGATTCTGACACTTTGCAACATTGGGGGGTGGTACACTGTCCCCAAACTGTATATCTACCCTGGGTTCACCTAGTGAACCGTCCGACTTGTCTGGTTTAGCTGACCTGTCACTGACCCAACGCACTCAATAGGTGACTGAAGATACAGAGCGCTGCGGAGCACTCTGTCCTAATTTGACCATAGACTAAGGTTCTACTGAACCTTAAAGTGCTGGCAAAGCACTTAGCTGGGAGTTCGCTAACCCAATCGGGGTCTTGATCGATAGCTGCAGAGCGGGTGGAGCGCAGGCGTTGCTTCCGAACTGTGGGTTCCGGTCCTGTCCTGAAGAGGGTCCTGTCCTGAAGAGGGTCCTGTCCTGAGGGTTTGCTGTCCTGTCCTGAGGGTCCTGTCCTGATTCGTTTTCCGAGGGTATCCTGTCCTGTCCTGGGTGTCCATTCTGCACCTGCTGTCCTTTGAGGGGTATCCTTCCTTGAGGGTTTCCTGTCCTTAACTGACCCGTGGCCAGGGTTTGGTTTCCACACTTTTCTAGGTAAATATTGCTCTGAACCTCTTGAAATTCTTGCACCTTCTGAATTTCTAACTTTTGCTTTAATAAAGTTCAACATTGCATATGTGATATTTTCCATGCCTTTCTGCAACTATTGAAAGTCATTTATATTTTCCCTAAAGTTTATTCCTATGTCTTCTCATTTGTTAGAAATTATATTTTGCATAGCAGTGTGTCATTTCCTGATATGGTCTAGAACTTCGTTGCCTAGATTGTTCAAAGGCCCCTTCACCTTAAGTGAAGCGTGTTATTCATTATAAGCTCTCCTATAGTCACTCACACTTAGGCTATCCCTGTTTAGATAATACTGACTTGCATAGTATCTTTTCTCATTACATTTTATTAGAACTTTGATGATTACTCTGTCATTATTTCTTTATGCTTATGTGATTTACGTTATCTTGGTTATTGATTGCCTTGTTTTATTGTACCTCATGCAAGAAAATAATGAACTTTAGATAAACATTTTAAAACTTCCTGTTGTCCGTGGTCATTTAAACAGTATTTGAATGTTATTGGTTGGGTTTGTATTTTGCTGCCTTTCTTTTACAGCTAGCTCCCTGATTCATTGTGGTCATTAGGCACCCGCATCGGTGGATGGTAAGTCGGGTGCACCGAAAATTGGTAGCAGGGAACACACACACACTCAACCTGGTAGAGCTCGTGAAGTCACCCGATCGATGTATATGGTGATTTTGGAAAGTATATGGGCCCTGAAGCCGGAAACGGCGAAAACTATTGGCCGGGTGGCCTCGCGCGCTCTATCAGTTTTCTGGTAGCAGAGGATGGTTTTTTATTGTATTTATTATATATTTATATATATTATATACAATATATATATATTAATACAATATATATTGTAAATCCAAAATCCTCATTCATGATGTTTGACCGAGGGTACAATACCTGTGTGTGGCTGGAGAATTGGGTGAAGTACACAAAAGATGACGGAGTATTGGCTTTTCCGTTAGATGGTACTTTCAATGGTAGGATCTTATTTAATTTAAGAACCCGAATGAATGAACTGCATCCCAGACCAAGACTAACGCAGTATGAGGCATTAGAGGAATGGGAGATTGAGGCTTTTGAAAGAGAAAGACCCCGAATGGACAAGGGTTTGACCAAGTGGTACCCCAGGCAGAAACAGGAGTCCAGGGATAAAAGGATGAAACAGTGGAGACAGAGCATGATTGTTGAGGGTCTGTTTCCCATGATGCCGGCATGTCATAACATTGGAGCGGGTGAGAAAAGTACTGAAAAATGTAAGCATTGGGGGGCCCTGGGGGATTCAGATGATGAATTAATAGATGACATCTGTACCAGAAGTCCGCCGCCTTACAATGAGGGAACCCGACCTTCCAGTGTAGGAGATGTTCCCCGACGCCACTTCCTAAAGGAAGAAGACAGGTCCCTGGGACTGGGAGGGGGTGGTCAAGTATTGCCCTATCCTGAAAAACCCGAACCGGCGGAAACAAGGGATATATATCCCAAAGTGCCCGCAAGCCAGGAAGAAAAATATTCACGTACGAAAATCTTTTTTCCCAGACCCTTGTATGAAAGCGAAGAGAAACCATCGAATTCAGGACTGCCTTTTGTTCAACCTCCATATGGGGAAGAGCGCAGGTCCTTTAATACTGGAACTTTATTCCCGAAACCTAATTATGGGGGAGGACCAAGTGAAACGCATCCTACTGCCCCGAGTTTTACTCCTCCATTGACCCCACAGATATTACATGATACAACTTTAAGAAGGGTACTAGTGGAAAAGGAGCAAGAGGCTCTAGCTAGACAAAGGACAGAAATAATTCAGAAAATTTCCCAGTTAAATACCAGTCCTGAGGCATTGACTATTCCAGTAACTATTGGACCGGTGGTCCCGTTATACGGAAATGGTCAGGGAAATCCGATTACTCCAGTTATGACCCCAGTCATGGCAACCCCGAGACAGGAACCGATCATCATAGATGATCAGTCCAGTGAGTGCGAGTCTGAAGTTGCGTTTTTGGAATTGCCAAACAAACAGACTGGAAAGGGAATACAGCAGAGGTATAACCCTTTTAATACAAAAGAAATTAAATTAGAGACAGCAACAGGTACTAGGAATGTCTCTCTGGTAACTCCGGATGAAATTGAGAGTTGGAGTCGTGAATTAGAGAAACAGACTCCGCAAACAAAACCTTTAGACCTCTACAAGCTGAGGGTCGAAATAGAAGAATTAATGGCAGGAAATGTGGGGTTGGATCGATTGAATACCTACTCTGAGGAAGAATTGTCGTTCATATGTAAAAGCTTTACTAGGAACACCAGAGTGCTCCATGAAAAACTGACCGAAACAGCAGTTAGTATGGGGGTAGATATCTCAAAATCCAAGCCCTTACAGAAACCGTACAGAGCAGACTTCTCAGACAAAGATATAGAACACCTGAATGTGGCAGGGAAGAAGTTGCAGATTAAAGAATTAATGGGGGTACTGCAGAAATGGGGAGATGTGGAAAGATGGAGAAGCAGGTGGGCGAAAAAGAGGGAAGAGGTTCGCTCCCGACAAGTGACTCCCGAGTTTGCTTTAAGAGAGGTAGAAAAACCTGAGCAGTTATGCCCCATGCGCGAAGTTCCAGGGGGGAAATATGTGCATGTCCCCTGGTCTAGGCAGGATATTGTGTCCTTCACGAACGATTTTCCAAAATTACGAGAGAAACCAGTTGACTGGTACAGGCAGGTGGAGAGGTTCGTGAAGGTACAGAAATGTCTGTGGAAAGACCTGGATGGGTTTTTCGACATTGTGGTTCCAGTAGATTTATGGACCCAGTGTAAAATAAACATAGACTGGCCGAGTGAGGAGTACCCCAGAAACAAGGAAACTGGAGAGCCATCAAAGGATGTCATGCGAAAATATGAGCAGGTAATTCAGCATTTGAAAGAAAAGGTGCCCGCAAAGGAAACTGATTGGACAAAAATAGATAGAACAACACAGGAAAGGGACGAGACAGTGCACTCCTTCTATGAGAGGTTATTGCAGGTATTTAAAACATACAGTGGTATTGACAACATCGACCTGAAAGATATGACGCACTTTATTTACAGGTTTGTAAATGGTTTAAGACCTGAAATTTGTCAGTGGATAAAAGACAATAAAATCTGTTGGCATACTAAGAAAATGGATGAGGTCCTGCGGTACGCTAAGTACTGCGAGGACGAGATGGCAGAAAAGAAAAAGGCCCTTAAGGAGAAGGTTATGTGGGCTCAGGTGAAGCTCGCAGAACAACAGGAAAAACAATTGAATAACATGGTTAAAAATGCTGAGAACAAAGGTCCTGGGGGAGGGGGTGGAGGAAAGCCCCGGCCCAAATTTAGCAGGGAAGAGGCTATGAAAAAATTTCCCTGCCATCAGTGCGGCGAAATTGGACACTGGCGAAACGAGTGTCCCCAATTAGTCGATGTTAATGAGAAAACTCCTGATTTAACTCCACAGACGCAGAAAGAAAGACCAAGAAAGACTCAACCCCAGGTAAAAACAGTTCAGGTGCCTCGAGCACCCAAGCAGGTATACAGGGGAAGACAGGCAGAAAATGAAGAGATAGAGGTTTGGGAAAGCGGGGAGAACAGAAATACAGCAACTTCGCAGTATCTGCTAAATGATACCTTCCTTTGTAACGATCAGGACTGACGGGGCCTGAGAGGGGAGGACGAGGAGTGCGTACTTGGCGCTTCCTTGCCGGTAGACCAGTCTGGACCATATATTGAAGGAAAGGTTGACGGAAATGATGTCACCTTCCTGTTGGACACTGGCGCTACCCGTTCTACTGTAAGAACAGTGGACGTTCCAAACCTACCCCTCTCGGGAGAAAATATCCAAGTAGTAGGTGTATCTAATCAATTGATTAGTACTCCTGTTACCGAACCAATGGAGATTTCAATTGGAAATTTTAAACAGATGCATAGATTTGTCGTCTGTGACACCAGTCCAGTGAATCTACTGGGACGTGATTTGCTGTGCAAAATGAACTGTACCATCTTTTGCACACCAAAAGGTGTTGAAATACAGACCCCAGATGAAGACGGCATGTATAAATTATTGTTGCTTAGACCTGACTCAGAAATTAAAAGATTGACCCTGCAGGACTTGCCCCAAGAACTACAGGAAGCTGTAAAGCCAGAGGTGTGGGATTTCACTGGAAAGGATGTGGGGTTGATGAAAGATGTGGACCCCATACAAATAGCCATCAAGGGCAATGCAGTATATCCTAACACTAGGCCCTACCGAATGAATGCTGAAGTGAAAGCAGGTGTCACTCTGGAAATACAAAAATTATTGGAAGGAAACATCATACAGGAAGTGATGAGCAGCCCATGCAACTCACCGATTATGGGCATCAAAAAGCCTAGTGGCAAGTATAGGGTAGTGCAGGACCTAAGAAAGGTTAACAAAATTGTAGTTCCTTGCTGCCCTATTGTCCCAAACCCTGCAGTGATATTGTACCAGATTCCTTGGGATGCTGAATGGTTCACTGTGATTGATTTGTGTCATGCATTCTTTTCGATACCCCTGCACCCCGACAGCAAATTTCTTTTCTCATTTGCTTTCGAGGGTCACGTGTATTGTTGGAACAGGGTCCCTCAGGGGTATACAGAGAGCCCCTCTATCTTTAATCAGATCTTGAAGAAATGTCTAGAGACTTTGATCTTACCTGGGAACTCTGTGTTAGTGCAGTACATAGACGACCTTCTACTGGCGTCTAAAAGTCACCGGGACTGTGTAGTTGACACCATTGCCCTCCTAAATCATCTGTGTGAGAAAGGGCATAAAGTAGCCCCTGACAAACTACAGTTCTGTGCGAAATCTGTAAAATATCTGGGACACCAAATAGAAAAGGGTGTCAGAAAAGTCACATCAGAAAGAGTGAGAATAATTCAAAAAATGCAGTTGCCCCGTACTCAAAAAGATGTCAGAATGTTCCTGGGTGTATTAGGGTACTGCAGGCAGTGGATTCTGGGATTTGCAGCCTTAGCCAGGCCCTTGATAAAAATGACCACGAGAGGAATGCCAGATGTTGTACAGTGGGACGATGAAAGTCTAATGGCTTTCACAAGACTGAAAAACTGTCTGTGTACAGCCCCTGCGTTGGGAATGCCAGATTATTCCAAAGAGTTTGCCCTTTTCTGTGACACTCGCGATAATTGCGCATTGTCTGTCCTGACTCAAGAACATGGCACGACCAGAAGGCCTGTGGCTTATTTCTCTGCCACACTGGACCCAGTAGCTGCTGGTTTACCAGGCTGTCTGAAAGCAGTAGCTGCTACCTGTGCAAGTTTGGAACAGAGTGAGTCCATTGTCATGGGACATCCTGTGACCGTGTATGTTTCACATGGAGTGGTAATTCTATTGACCAGAACTAAAACACAGTATCTCACCCCTAGTCGGCTGACTAAATACGAGAGGATTCTTGTGGGTGCAGCAAATGTAAGCATTGTTAGGTGCGGTATTCTGAACCCTGCCACCTTACTCCCCGACCCCTTGGAAATGGAAGGTGGGGATGATGATGAACATGATTGTATTGACCTGACAGAGTTCAGTACTAAGCCACGCCCAGACATAAAAGAAGTACCATTGCCTGAGCATGATAAAGAACTATTTGTGGATGGTTCCTGTCTAAGACATGAATTAGGAGGCTTGAGTGCTGCTTATGCAGTAGTGTCTTTCACAAAAATTGAACAAGCAGGTTACCTATATAACATCAAGTCTGCACAAGTAGCCGAATTGATAGCCATGATAAAGGCTTGCAAAATTGGGAAGGACTTACGCATAACAGTGTATACTGACAGTCAGTACTGTTATGGCGTTGTGCATGACTTTGGCCAATTATGGCTACAGAGGGAATTCATGACTTCCTCAGGTACTCCCATTCGGAATGCAAAAGTTGTTCATGACCTTTTAGAGGCCATCCAGTTGCCCAAAGAACTGGCAGTGGTAAAATGTACCGCTCATCAAAGGAGCATGGACAGAGTATCACTGGGAAACGATTATGCTGATCGAGTGGCTCAATGGTGTGCCAAAGATCGGTATATTGTAAATCCAAAACGAGGGGGGCCAGGAACCAGCTGCCAGCTTCAGGTGTTTGAGGAAGTGCCTACATGGGATGAGGTGAGAGAGTGGCAGGAGTCGGCTCCTTGGCAAGAAAGAGAGAAATGGAAGGAGGATGGATGTAGACCGAGACGTGTGGATGGTGTCATCTTGGGCCCAACTGGTATGCCTGTGTTACCCCGACACTTGCTTGGCACAATGGCTAGATTAATACATGAAGGATCACACATTGGTAGGGATGCCATGATTCTGGTATTTCAACAGACTTGGTACAGTAAAAAGTTCAGGAAGGTAGCAGAGTCCCTCTGCCAGAGGTGCCTGTCATGTCAACAGATGAACCCAGGCAAGAGGACAATGGTTGAACTGAGCAAGATTGGGAGATCAGGGGGTCCCTTTATAAGGATACAGGTTGATTTCATCACCATGCCCCGTTGTGAAGGGAATCGATATGTCCTTGTCATTGTTTGCGTATTTTCAAAATGGGTAGAAGCTTACCCTACTCCTCAAAGTGACGCACTGACAGTAGCGAAGTGTTTACTAAAAGAACTGATACCTAGGTTCGGAATACCATGCATTATTGAATCAGATAAGGGTGGACATTTCCAGAATGACATACTGGCTGAACTCTGTAAGGCCTTTGGAATAAGGCAGAAACTCCATTGTGCATACCACCCAGAGGCTTCTGGAATAGTGGAACAAGTAAATGGAACTATCAAAAACAGACTAGCAAAGCTGACAGATGCTACTGGCATGACCTGGGTGAAGGCCCTGCCCCTGGTCCTGATGGGACTGAGAAGTGTTCCAGACCGCAAGACAGGCCTAAGTCCCCATGAAATCATTATGGGAAGAGTGATGAGACAAGCATGGGTGCCAGGAAGCAAACTGTTGAGTATTACTGATGATTTGGTGCTTGAATACTGCAGAAGATTGGGTGACCAAGTGCGTTCTATCTCTCGCCAGATTGGAGACGACGGCATCCTCAATCCAACGACTCCTCTCCACAGTTTGGTTCCAGGAGATTGGGTCAAAATAAAGAAGCACACTCGATCAAGCTGTCTGGCACCAAGGTGGGGAAAGAAACGCCAAGTAATCCTGGTGACAACCACTGCAGTGAAGGTCGCAGGTGTTCCTCAGTGGATCCACGCTGGACACACCCAGAAGGTATTGCCAGACAAAGGATTTGAAGAAGAAGGGCAACCAGCAGAGGACCCTGAAGGAGCCAGACCAGAAGCAACGGACAACGAGCAGCCCAGCACCAGTCAGGTTGCAGGAACAGCAGACGTTGGCCCAGGAGTAGTTGACTACGAACTGCCAAGAATCCAGCCTGCTGAAGAGGTCCAGGAAACTGAGCCAGGAGTAGCTGAAGACGAGCTGCCAAGCATATGGCCAGAAGAATGGATACCGATGATTGATCTGACTGAAGATCCTATCAGAACAAGAGAACGACTTAGTGAAGGTAGAGAGTGGACTAGTCAGGAAAAGCAAGGCACAGGCGAAGAACCTCAGCCGCTTGAGATTCAAATCAAAACTGAGGAAGGAGAAGGTCAGACAGGGACAGAGCAGGTATTTGATACACCACCGCGCACACCTGATGCAGATAAGGGAGAGACTAGAAAAAGAGTGATAGTTCGAGCAGAAGAAAATCAAGAGATCGAAGTGCTTGAACAGGATCAGAGAGGGTTAGAAGAACGGGTTCAGGAAACAGAAACAAAAATAAAGACAATCGAAAGCCAAAGACAACATATTCCTGAACAAGGCCAGATTAACAACCAGGCAGAAGAATTTGATGCTAGCCCTGGAACTAGCCAGATAAGGGAAGTAGGAGAAGAAAGTGGAGAAGAATTACCACAAGATAGAGAGAACAAAAAGATAAGAAAAGAAAGTGAAGTCCAAGTACCGACTAAGAGACTAAAGAAAAGAAACAACCTTGAGCCTAGGTTTGTAAAAAGATTGAGACTTAGGATAAAGACAGTGGAAGAAAAACGTGCAGAGGCAAGAAGAAGTGCTCGGATAGCAGAGCAAGAAGAAGACTCTTCCAAAAGAAGGAGTGAGCGAATAAAAAGACAAAACAAAAAGTACAAGTCTCCTGAATGGACACTGGTTTTGGAAGAACTTGAAGATCTTGATATAACTGACGTGAGCGACGGGGAGCCTGTCCCAGAGTACTCAGCTGAAGAGGAAGACGAACCACCGTGAATTTAAATAAAAAGTAAGCTAGTTGTGTAAAAAGCCAAAAAGAGGGGTGAGAACACTCCTTCTGAGCCAAAATGTCTGATTCAACAGTGAATGGTAGACCTAGTTGCAGCCGTTTTAAGACGTGTTGCAAGGTGTGTATATGTAGTGTAGTAGTACTGATAGTTATCTGGATAGGATTAACAATTTTCATTCCCTTTGCTGTAAGTAAAGATACTAACATTGTCCCTGCTGAAACTGTAAATACTGACAGTGAGGAGTTGACAACACAGAGTGTAGAAAGACATGAAAGAGCTTTGAGACAAACCAAACAGAACTTAGAAGCATCAGATGAGGGAGGACTACATTATCATGGAGTTAAGAACAAGACACACTTAAATGTTTTCGCAAACTTGTTAATACACTATGTAGAGACTATGGAAATTGAAGATTGCTATGTCTGCATGAAGCTACCTACTTCTGTGGCTGAAGGCGTGACATACCATCATCTGCCATTGACATATGGAATTTCCTGTAGCATTTTAGCTAGTTTATTTTACAAAAGGGGACCGTTACAGTATTATTACTCTAACAATGACGTGATTTTTTCTGAACTTCCTATACGTGGGAACTTGAATCCTGTACATACCAAAACTGACACCATAAGATATATGGGAGACTACTTTCTGACTATAGGGAACATTGACATAGCAGACGCACACAGAGATAACTTGACTTGTTCTTTGCGTGAGCAGGAAAAGATGTTCCTGAACATGGCAGAGAAAAGGAGAATTAAAATTCAGAAGAAGGCTAATGACGAAAGTCAGAAAAAGCCAAAGTGGGCAGAAAACATGGAAGGCACCTCATCTGGTGGAGCGGGTCCTGCTCTGTTGCTGGATTTTGAAAAGAAAGGCAAGCTATGTCTTCACCGCGAGAAGACTAGCTATTATAATAATGTTTTCATTGGTTCCAGTGAATGCGAACATAATTACAAGGTAATTGGAGGTTGGGGTTTCAAAAATGGGTCAGAGCCTGTGTTTCCTGGAATTTATTACATTTGTGGGGACAAGGCTTATTTCAAATTGCCGGATCACTGGTATGGAAGCTGCTACTTTGGCATTGTTTTCCCGAAAATATACCATGTGAATGGAAAAGCTGGAAGCAATGAAGATACTAATGGCTTAGTGCGTAGTAAAAGAGAAAGTATAGGTGAAATTATGGGTAGTATTTTCAGTGCACTGATACCTGGAGTGGGAGTGGTTCTGAATACTCACAGAATTTGCAAGTTATCTACTATAGTAGATGTGCTGTCTACTGAAACAGCTCATGGATTTCTGCTGGTCAATACCGAAATGGTTGCGATCAGATCAATGGTTTTACAAAATCGACTTGCTCTTGACACCTTATTAGCGAAAGAGGGCGGAGTCTGCCGGATGTTGAAGGCGCAACATTGTTGCACTTATATTCCGGATAAAAGTGTGCAGATCAAAAGATATGTGAAAAACATTACTAATTTGGCAAAGGAACTCAAACCACTCGAGGTTGATAGTGCCTGGAAGAGACTGGTAGATGGTCTCTCAAATGTAGGTCATTGGCTTGCTAGCATAGGTAAAAGCTTATTATTCAAAATTCTGATGCCAATTGGTATTATAGGTCTTATTATACTTTCCATTTTCTTATGCTGTAAATACCGCAAGCGCACCAAAAAGCACGAGATAAATGCAAGAGGAGTGAAACGAAGTGTGGATGAGATTGAATTAGAGGAAGTGAATGATCAGATATACAAAAAGGTGAAGACTTCTCACCCTGCTAAAACTGAAAGAGAAAAGTTAGAACGGTTGCTGGAAGAAATAGAACTTTATAAAGTGTGAAAGAAAGTTGGCATCTGGTTCCATTATAATTTGTGATGATAGTAGATATCATCAAAGAGGGGATTGATGAAGCAAAGCTTCGCATATTTTGCGGCTTGCCGAAATCAAGAACCTCGTTTATGTGTAATAAGGTAACAAAAATGTATGTTTTACTAACCTTTATTTTGTTTAGGCAAAGTTCCCGAAGCTTGCCTATGTGTATTTCTAATGAATTAATCCGTGTCCCTAAAAAATGGCCGCCGCTTGTATTTTAGTTACTGCGCATGCGTCAGCCACACTCACGTGTCCTGACGCGTCTGCAGAAGTGGAGGGAAAGTTATGCGCATGCGTAATTCATAGCTGTGCTTATCATGTGGTACTGCTCGTGCCACTGCTCTTGTGTCCGTGTCAATGTAGCTAACATTTTATGCAATAAGTTTATTTCTTGATGATAAGTTAAAAGTACAAACCCTGTGATGTGTTTTCATAATGACATTATTATGTATTAATTTGTTTTCGCTTACTTTTCATGTACCGCGGGAAATGGGGGTCTGAGTGAAAGGAGAGCCATATTGGAGGTCCCTTCTGCGCCTGTGCGACATTCGGCAGCACGAGGGACCTTGACAGATGGAACACCGCCAGTTGGCAGTGATGGGCGAGATGCTCCTGAGAAAGTCACCTCTGCCCTGCGAGAACAGCGAATGTGGCTCCTTATATGATACATTGTAATGTTGCGCTATTGTTTGCCGTGTAACTTCTCATGGGAACCCCAAACCTGCTAGGCGGTACCCAAATATGTTAATGAAGGCTTCAAATCGTGTATTGTGATTGGTGTGTTACCCAAACCCTACCTTAGGACCAATCGAAATTGAGGGATTCTGACACTTTGCAACATTGGGGGGTGGTACACTGTCCCCAAACTGTATATCTACCCTGGGTTCACCTAGTGAACCGTCCGACTTGTCTGGTTTAGCTGACCTGTCACTGACCCAACGCACTCAATAGGTGACTGAAGATACAGAGCGCTGCGGAGCACTCTGTCCTAATTTGACCATAGACTAAGGTTCTACTGAACCTTAAAGTGCTGGCAAAGCACTTAGCTGGGAGTTCGCTAACCCAATCGGGGTCTTGATCGATAGCTGCAGAGCGGGTGGAGCGCAGGCGTTGCTTCCGAACTGTGGGTTCCGGTCCTGTCCTGAAGAGGGTCCTGTCCTGAAGAGGGTCCTGTCCTGAGGGTTTGCTGTCCTGTCCTGAGGGTCCTGTCCTGATTCGTTTTCCGAGGGTATCCTGTCCTGTCCTGGGTGTCCATTCTGCACCTGCTGTCCTTTGAGGGGTATCCTTCCTTGAGGGTTTCCTGTCCTTAACTGACCCGTGGCCAGGGTTTGGTTTCCACACTTTTCTAGGTAAATATTGCTCTGAACCTCTTGAAATTCTTGCACCTTCTGAATTTCTAACTTTTGCTTTAATAAAGTTCAACATTGCATATGTGATATTTTCCATGCCTTTCTGCAACTATTGAAAGTCATTTATATTTTCCCTAGAGTTTATTCCTATGTCTTCTCATTTGTTAGAAATTATATTTTGCATAGCAGTGTGTCATTTCCTGATATGGTCTAGAACTTCGTTGCCTAGATTGTTCAAAGGCCCCTTCACCTTAAGTGAAGCGTGTTATTCATTATAAGCTCTCCTATAGTCACTCACACTTAGGCTATCCCTGTTTAGATAATACTGACTTGCATAGTATCTTTTCTCATTACATTTTATTAGAACTTTGATGATTACTCTGTCATTATTTCTTTATGCTTATGTGATTTACGTTATCTTGGTTATTGATTGCCTTGTTTTATTGTACCTCATGCAAGAAAATAATGAACTTTAGATAAACATTTTAAAACTTCCTGTTGTCCGTGGTCATTTAAACAGTATTTGAATGTTATTGGTTGGGTTTGTATTTTGCTGCCTTTCTTTTACAGCTAGCTCCCTGATTCATTGTGGTCATTAGGCACCCGCATCGGTGGATGGTAAGTCGGGTGCACCGAAAATTGGTAGCAGGGAACACACACACACTCAACCTGGTAGAGCTCGTGAAGTCACCCGATCGATGTATA
Source organism: Lissotriton helveticus (assembly GCF_964261635.1). Lineage (NCBI taxonomy): Eukaryota > Metazoa > Chordata > Amphibia > Caudata > Salamandridae > Lissotriton > Lissotriton helveticus. Next base: position 137,037,807 of record NC_136069.1, on the reverse strand, counting down.
TGGTGATTTTGGAAAGTATATGGGCCCTGAAGCCGGAAACGGCGAAAACTATTGGCCGGGTGGCCTCGCGCGCTCTATCACAAGCACCTCAGGAGGTCATGGAAACTATGGCGGAAGTAAGTTTGGACTCGGGACAATGAGGTTGATACTGATAGTGGAATTGGTCCTGTGTCCGGAAAGGTGACCAACAGGTCAAGGGAGGGACCACTGATGTCAGAATAGTTTGTTAAGAAGGAGACATGGTAACACTTATTGGGTTAGGGTGTGCCTGGGAATTGTATAGTGTGTCTTGACGTAAAATCGGCGTGGGCTTCTTGCTCCACGTTTCCTTATGTATTATGGGATTTTGAAGCTGCATCAATGACTAAAAACAAAGGCAGTACTCCCACAATTCCTCGGGAAGTTAATGTGATATAGAGGACCCGATCATGGTCTCAATCTTGATTTGAGAAAGGGTCTATTTGGTTGTGATCCTTGCACTTGTTACACAAACGCATTCATTTGTTTAATATGACGCTTGGAGCCTCAATACATCACTATAAAAAATGGCTAATAGAAAATTCAAGCAGAATGGAACGTAGCCATAAATAAACCTCTCGAAGCTCTCAGTTATATGGAGGTAGTAAACCATGAAACATCTTGTTCGGAATCAGAAATGGCCGAGTGCATTGCAAAGAAAAGCACTTGAAAATAATGGCATTTAGGTAATTGTGCAATGATTCATCTGTGCATACTTGAGACATGTTTGTAAAAAGCACACGCACACTGGTTCCGAAAGCAAAGAAACCCATTTCCGCCTATGAGAAGGCACTGCGCAACTCTGAAAAAGATACTTCAGCTCCTTGTATTATTAATGGATAATCGAGATATTAGAACATTAAAAAAGGAAAATGGATGGAAAAGCCATGGAGAGCAGGACATCCTTAAATGTTGGAATGTAAAAAAAAGTACATTTTAATGACCAAATTCAATGCAGTGTAGAAATATGTTATTTTAGAAATGCATACCTAAAGCAAAATATTTTCAAGTGCTTTTCTACACAATTTGACTAGAGCAGCGAGAGAGAAGAAAGACTAGAAGAGGCTGCCTACTAAAATGTCATATGCTTTCATGAACTGGCAGTTTTTGCGGTTTTCTTCACACAACATCTGCGTTTGGATTTTGTCCAGCGTTCTGCTGGTGCGCAGTAGTTCTGAATCCTGCTGGTAATGAGATATTAGTCAGGAACTTGGCAGCATTGTGGCATGGATGCTGTTGAAAACCTGACAACACTGACACGTTATTTTTTTCAGTACTGGGACATACAGGTGAGTATTGTGTATCCTGCCTCTTACAGCTGGTATGGGCAGTCGCCAAAGTAACAAAAGTAAGTGAGGAAATGTGGTGTGGAGTGGAGAATCCGGTTGCAGAATTCCCTCCATCATTCTATCACTAGTGGATTCCGCACCAAAAGTGAATCGATTGACGGATGCAAATTAAAAACAGGAGCACCTCCAAGCCTGAAATGATGGGTAGTAAAGCTTTTCCTTAACATTCAGAGGACTTTCCTTCCAACACCTTCCTAACGTTTCTCGAGGGTTAGTATCACAGACATTAGGGTGACATGAGTGCAGCTGCAGTTAGATAACTTGTTTTTCCAGGGGAGTTTTGGTTAAATGCCTCCACCCCAAGGAATGCTAAAGTGAGAGCATGCCTACCTCATACAGATAGAGATCTCTGTAGGCATTTGTATTGGCAGGATACACATGCCTCTGGCTGGAACCCTCTTTAGGTGAGAGTAGGACAGAAACAACCCCATCTGGCACTTCGGCCCTCTGCTGTATAGTAACTAAGGCAACAATAATCAGTAATAGTAGGCAATAACAAATACCTTTATTGTGTGTAACTAACACACAATTTAGTAACAAACTTAAATAAGGGGAACGGGTGGATGAGAAAATGAATGCATGTCAATGAATGGGTGTTACTGTCTCTGGATTCCCCTGTGGTATTAGTGGCCCTCGCTTCCCTACCCCTGTCCTGAGAGTCATAAAGCAGCAGCAGAAAGAGAAAGAAAACAGGGGCATGTTCACTTCCTGCACTTTCCTCTCTATATTACTTCCAGTCTCTTAGCAGGACTTGAGGGACAAAGGGTTGGACTAGGGGACAATCTTTAGACAACTTGGAGCTCAAAGGACATGGAATATCAAATCTACCCTTTTGGTGGTTTGAGCTTCTATATGCAGTTCATAGGTTGCACATGGAAGAGACACAAGTTCCCTTTCCTGCGAGGCTCCCAGTCTGACATGCCCGCTTGGGGATGGCTGGTGCTGGGACATGAAACAGGAACTCTCCCGTGCACCGCTTTCCAATAAATACCAGCTCAGGTCCACGGAGTTCCCTTCATCCACTCTGCTGTTCTGATGGATGTTGGTAATGCGAGCCATCTATGGGCAATGAGTTAGTTTATATGGTCTAAGAAGTTAGAATCCTTACAGCAATAGTAGGATTTAGTGGTAGTCTATCCTTACTCCATCCAGAGAAGGCCAACTGAGTATATGCCCTTTACTGACACCTCAGAGCAGGCTCCCATTATGCCACCCCTGGTAGGCTGATAGTTGGGGATGGAGCGCAGCTAAAAAGGGCCGCACAAACCTACCAGAGATTTACCTGTCAACACATGACAGCGATTTATATTGGAGGCCAGGGAGCTGCAAGTCTGAATAATTATGAACTGCCAAGTGGTTTTTGATGATAGCATGACCACTATACACTTCTGCTAATATGGATTTGGTATTAGGAGGTGCTGCTGGTTTCTGCGGGGGCACTTCGTATGCAGGGCCTTCTTAATGAGTAGACCAGGTATGCAATCAAAGGTCATGTGGTATGAAGGTGAGGACACTGATTACAGGAGTATATCAGTTTTAAGCCTTATAGACTTCTTCCATGGGTTCATTCTGGAGCAGACTGGTGCATTAATCCACTGAGATAAGTGTACTTGTGGATGAGTAAGTGAATGTGTGAATGCTCCCATCACTCAGATATGAGTGGCATTTCTTGGCAATACGCTTTCTGTCACTGTTTTTCATTCCTTGTGCTTTCATTAACAATGTTACCAGTTAAGTTTCTGTCGCACTACAAAAAAGGCCTGTTGCAGTCACTCTAAGTCCTGCTGTTACTCCTGCTGTTGTCTTATCTTGCGGTGTGGTGGCTGTCACTTCCTGTAGATGCCAGTGCTCCCATTCACATGTTCATTCTCAATGAATCTTAGATCGCACAGGCTGGGGCGCTTGAATACCCATGGAGACCTTTCCTATTCATGATGTGAAAGTAGCAGGAGAGAGAGGACATTGCCCAGTACAACAGTTTAAAGACAAAGGCTAGAATTTACAAATATTTTATGCAATGCAGCGAAAAAGGGAAGTTGATTTACTGCGTTCCGGGAAAGGAGAGAGCAGAACTGTGCCATATTTTTCATATAAATAGTAGAGCTCTGCTCTCTCCCGGCATTGACACTCTTTGAGCTGGCTAGCACCAACGCAGGCATCTTAGCTACAGCTTAGCCACCAATTTGCCATAGTGCAAGGGTGCCTGCTTCATGGTCTGGATAGTTTTTTGCAGAAAGAGGCACCTCCCTGACGTGCAAAGAGGAAATAGCGAGGAGAAATAAATATATTTACCCCCGTTACTCCAGCGTCAGCCGTAGCACCATTTAGCCACAAACCTATGTTTACAACTCTTTGTAAATATGAGTTTGAGTACAGATCTATAGGTGGAACACCCATGCACCACCCATGAAATGCCTCCTTGATGTAAAGTTACACAAAGGAGTGCCATACCCTGGATTGTATTTTGGTTTTACAAAGCAATGCAAATCAGCATTTGTGTTGTTTTGTAAATATCAAAATGTTTTTTACATAGGGTATGCCTCAAAAGTGACCCTGACGCAAAATCTTTGTACGTTTGGCCCACAATGTCAAAAACAAAAAATATGCAGGTCAGCTGCATTTATGTTTGCCTCCTTCTTTGCTTGTTCCAGTCCCTGTATTTCATCACTCTCTACTACATATTATTATTATTATTATGCGTTCTTATATAGCGCTCGATTACCCGTAGGCATCTCGGCGCTTGCCTTGGGAACCCGTCCTGGCTTTTTTCCCTGTGAGCATCACCAAGGCATCCCCAAGGTGAAAGCCAGGCATCCCGCCGCGGGGGGGCCGTAGTGGAGATTAAGCAGGCTGATGCCCAGAGCTGCAGAGTTTGAACCCGTGATTCGAGTAGGCACCGAAACAAGAATTATCGAGTCCGTGGATATTTGGGCTCAAGACCCTGCCGCGTCGGGAATTGAACCCTGGTCCCGGGTATGACCTCTGCTTCAGGGTCTACCTCCTCTAACCAGTGAGCCACACTTCTCCACATATCCCCCACTCTCTCTTATTTTCTCTCTAAACATGTTCTCCCTTCCTCGCTTTTTCTGTTATTTTCCCTTGCCTCTGTCTGTTGTGTTCATCGCACTGGCTTTCATTTATATGTCTTCTCACTTTCTTCATCTTTTATCTTCATTTCTATTTTCACCCACTTCCCTTACATCAGCCACCCTCAAACATTGCATTCACCCCTTCCCTGCTCTATTGTTCATACTCTCAGTTACCCTTTACTCATGTTCTCATGTTCCCCACTCTCTCACTCCCTATATTGCTCACTGAAATTCTTTCTCACTTCCTCCTCTTTCCTCCTTTAACCTTCATCTTCACTACCTATGTCCAGAGCACAAAAGCTGGTCCACCTAAGGCAGCACATCTTTTCGCATCACCTGCTCTAGTAATGGTGGCACATTTTCTGCTTGTACTGGTAATATCACATTCCTGGTTGGAGGCAGGCAAGGCATCTACTTCGATTTATCTTCTCTAAAAATTGCATCTCCCTCTACAGTGTCTCACATTGCTGTCTCTTTTTCAAACCTACTCTCTTGGGATACATCCTTCATTTATCTTCTCTCTCAAATAAGTACTCCAACACATTTGCCTTAGCCACCCCCCCCCCTCCTCTGCCTTCCCTATTTACTAACCCTACTGTTCTGTCTCAGGCTTTTCAGTGGCATATCCCATATCTGTCCATCCTGTGTCACCATTTTACTTTCCGTCCCTCTCACTTTCATCAAGCTCACTCCTCTTGCATTCAGATCCAGACCCTCACTCGCCCCATGCATACACACACTTTATCCCTATCTTGCTCGTCCTCACCCAGATCATTTACTTTTGAGGTGAACTCCACTTCAGGATAGCAGACAGAACAGCCAGTGAAGGTGCAAGCTCTGCCTATCCACGAAGGAACTATAGGAATATAGAAAAGAGCAATGTCTGCCAACGTTTGAGAGTGTTTACCCTGGTAAGTGTTCAGGCTTGCATGCACAAGGAATGGCTATGTGCAAACTTTTGTTTTTGCCCCTTTCCAAGCATCCATCTTCAGGGTTATTTAAACAGCACACAGTGACCAGGAATTTTTTGTGTTGAATTCCTGTACATTTTGGGCTGTAATGTATGCAATATTAGGGAAATAGTCTACAAAGAGGGACTCTTCTTGTTGCTCTTTCTCTACTTCTGGGAAATGGCAAAGGAGGCAGTAGGATTACTTTGATAAAAGCAATGAGGACAGGATAAGTTTGATTGTGTTAGAGACTGAGGACCTGAGTCACAATCTCCATTTCTTTTAGTGTGTATAGTGATGCTACAGTAGTACTACTCATTCACTACAAAAATCCCCTCACAAACCTACAAGAGAAAAGCCTGAGTCACAAACTGCATTTTGTATTACATTAAGTACTAAACACCAAATACAAAATTTCAATTCATATATCTCCTATCTTTTCTATGGGGAGATCCTCACAGATGTAATTTTACTACTAAGGCCCTAATTACTATGTTGGTCAGAGTTGCCTCAGACAGACATCGTCTCGTTGTGGTAACCGACCGGCCATAGGCATGAGGTTCTAAACACCGTATTACATGTGACCACACATGGTGCGGTCGCAAATACCCATTTCTCTATGGGTGTATGTGCAGCAGTCGGAAACCGGCCGCAGCACAAACTCCCATAGAGAAATGGGAGCTTCTGTAAATCCCTGCACAGCGTGGCAAGGACCTCATGGTGTCTGCCACATGGTGCAGGGATTTACAGGTTGTCACCATAGGTGCCCCCAACCGGAGGCTTCGGAGGCATGGGGGCCCTGCTAGGGGCCCCCAAAGTAACTTTCCAACAGGCTTTTCATGTTGGAAAGCCCGACATGAAAAGCCTGTCAGAAACCGACAACATAATCCCGATGACAGAAACGCCATCTGTAGGGCATTACGCTGATGATACTCAGCTGATTTTCTCGTTTAGAGACCACTCTGACAAAGGACTCGCTAATTTCAAATCCTGCCTCACTAACATTGTCCAATGGATGACAGCTAATACGTTAAAATTGAACACCGATAAAACCGAGGTGCTATTTTTCAAACTGAAATCCCCTCTGCTGTCTCCTATATGGTGGCCGCCTGAGCTGAACCCCCCCCCCATCCCTGCCAAGTCTGCCCGGAATTTGGGGGTTTATATTGACAATGAACTGTCATGTAAAACACAAATCCAAAAGGTCTCCTCAGCCTGTTTTGGCAAATTAAAAATGATTAAAAAAATCTCCCCCTATCTATCCAGGGACTTGATGACAACTGTTGTGCACGCTCTCATCACTTCACATCTGGACTACTCGAATAGTCTATATGTAGGTGCTCCTGCATATCTACATCACCGACTACAAATCGTCCAGAACGCGGCGGCAAGACTGATCTGCCACATCCCCTACCGCCACTCAATTTCCCGTATTTAAAGAACTTACACTGGCTTCAGATATCCCATCGCATCCACTTTAAAGCCCTGGTCCTGGCCTTCAGAGCACTTAAGGGGAATGGACCAGGCTACCTTAGGAACAGACTGAAGCAGGTTCAATCAGTTCGGTCCCTCAGGTCGAACCAACTTCGTCTCTTACTCCCTCCCCCTTTCCACCGCTCCAGGAGAGGAGGCCGAGCCTTTGCTGTGGTCACTGCTAAACTATGGAACTCCCTGCCGCTCAACCTCAGACTAACTGAATCAGAACCCCAATTTAGGTCCACATTGAAAACATACCTGTTCTCCAGCTACTAGCCGTCCGGGTCACTACCGTCACTGTCCACAGCGCCGGGACACCCCCGGCTGGGGTAGCCATGCGCTTAGTAAATTCCATAATAATAATAATTATGTGCGGCCTCTGACTGGCCAAAGGCCTCCATGAGCCCGTTCGTAGCCATTCCATCCGACCGGCGGTTGAACTTTAAACCATGGATGTCTCTGACCGACATCCTAATCAGCCCCTATGTAGTAAATGTTGGAGGAAAAAGGGGGAGTGGTTGGAAAAAGGGTCATACTTTTGACTAAATGGGAGTAGTATAGGTAGACGCAAGGAGGTGTTTAGGGAGTGCTAATGAGGGGTTCAAGGAGAGACAGACAACCAGCCTCAAAAGAGGAAGCCCATTGTTATTCACAAACAACTGGACCTGCAAAGGTACTCCTATCAAAAATAACCCACCCCAGCTCTACCTCTGCAACACCCTCCCTTAGACAATTGTGGAATCAGAGGCTTAAACTAGAACCCTATAAGGAATAATGTTGGATTAGATTAATTTATTCTCACTTAATAAACATATTTTAAAAATTGATTTGATGTTAAAAGTAATAAAAATATAATACATTTATTATTTTATATTAACATATTTGTATAACCTTTTATAAATGTGAAAATTAACGTAACATTAATTGATATTAAAATGTTATTACATTACTTTTATACATCACTTTCAAAAGGCATTAGTACATGATAGAAATATATCTTGTTTACATTAGGTGAGATTTTTTAATTTAAACTTAAACATTATTTTACTTTAATATATTCAAAATAATTACATTTTACAATAAAATTAAGTTAATAGTGATGTAGCATTTGTTTATGTTGCTTTTCAGTTAAAACAAATATATACATTTAATTTACATTCATACTAAACTCCTCCCATTCAGTATTAAGCATTCCCCTTTTTCAGTTACCCCCGGTCCCTTCCTCATTTACTACTAAGGGGCCAATTATGATGTTGATCGGAAAGGATCTGAATGGTATTTTGTTCTTCCGGGTCAGATTCAAAAGTCTTGTTTCCAACCAACTCGGAAACACTTCAGAGCGACCAATTATGATGTTCGGAAACAGTTTGGACTTTCCGACTCGTTTTTGAACAGCATTCAGAGTAACCGAGTCGCTCAGAGCCTACTCGTACAGGTCTATGGACCGCGTTTCCGACAAGCATTTAGGATGTCGGATTCGGACAGCCTTTACAAATCTGTTGTTCAGACAGTGATCGGCTGTCAGAATCTGACTTTGGGGGCCTCCGAATCGGGCCAGTGGGGGTACCCATGGGTGCCCCTTTCCAACCATGCACAGTATGGCAGGCACCTTGGGGTGCCCGCCAAAGGGTGCAATTTTCCGCAACCAGCCCTTTATTCAATTGGAGCCTGTGCATTCGGTCGGAACGCAGGCTTCCATTGAAGTCAATGGAAGTCCGACCGAACGGTGTTCGGAACCATCATAATCGGTCGGCCGAACTCCCCAAATTCGATTCGGTCGGAAACCATTCCATAACCAATTAGGTCGGAATGCTTTCGGAACGACATCGTAATCGACCCCTAATTAGTAAACTTACGTATGTGAGGATCTCCCCATAGAAAAGATGAGAGTGGTTGAGATGGAGATTATCGGGGCTATTCAAAAAGTTAATTTACACTAGTGAGTAAGTTACATGTGTATATTTACTCTTACACTTTTGACTAACTGCACCACCTTTGGCTATTCACCACTGATGATTGTACAGTTATTCTAATGCATCGATTTACATGTATCTAACCTTAAAATAAGTAATCATGGCCATAAAGGTGCAGTAGTTAATCCAGCACCACACATGTTCACCCACTGATACTGCAACACTTTTGCATAGAAAATAATGGATGCAGGGACATAAAATAGAACCTCATAAGAACTAATCTTAATTTGAGTTAAGATGTATATATATAAGAACTTCATCAATTGCCTCGAGACAAATAATTACAACTTGCACTTCACATCAACAATTAGTAATACGAACATCATATTTCTAGATGTGGAAGTAGGTGTAAGAAACAACAAATTATGCACCAAAATGCACCGGAAGCCGACGTCCTGCAACAGCATCCTCCACGCCAACAGTGGTCATCCTCCCCAATTAAAATGGAGCATACCATACGGCGAAATGTTGAGGGCGAAGAGAAACTGCTCAGAAGAAGAGGATGTAACAGTGGAAATTGAAAGGATGTTCGGTCGATTCCTGGAAAGAGGGTATCCGAGGGAGGTTCTATTAACAGCAAAATCCCGAATGAATATGAAGAATAGATCCGATCTTCTAATTCCAGTGGAACAACAAGAACATAGATCGCCGGATGGAGGAACCAAAAATGTACATAAAGAAGACTCAGAAAACAAAACGCGTCTCATTTTGGATTTTAACAATCAGAGTCAGATGTTAAAGGGTGTCTTTAAGAGAAACTGGGAGATCCTTCTCTTGGATCAAACTCTACGTGAACACCTAACATCATACCCCAGTATTACTTAGAGAAAAACATCCTCTTTAAGGGACATCCTAACCCAAAGTCATCTGGAGCTTAAACAACAGAAAAACAACAAAAAGACATCGTGGCTGAACACCCCAGGATTTTGGAAGTGTATGAAATGTAAGGCCTGTGAACATGCTCAAAACATCACAGAGTATAAAATACAGAATGGAAAGATTGAAAAAATCATGGATCACATCACCTGGGAATCAAAACATGTAATTTACAGACTTAGGTGTCCGTGTGAAAAGTACTATGTGGGAAGCACAATTAACAAACTGAAGTTGCGTATTCTCCAACATCTACGGGCCATAAAGAACAAGGATCCAAACTAACCTATGGCGAAACATTTTAATGAATATCACCAAGGAGATTGCTCTCAATTAACATATTCTGGGATCAGACTTGTGAAAAAATCTGAAAGAGGGGGGGATCTAACCTTGAAATTACAGAGAATGGAAAGCCGAATGATCCTTAGTATGGGCACAGAATACCCACATGGACACAATCTGGATGCCGAACTACATGTACATCTCTAAAAACTGGACAATGTAAATGAAATGAAAAATGAAACATTAATCAGAATCCGGGCATTCATCTCTGTGTAAATAAGATGTAAATAATGTAATGGAAGAAAAACCTTCTCACATTGTGAAATCGAATTCCATCGTCATGAAAACAGTATCATTTGGACATAAAGAAATAAAGAAAAACAGAAACATAATGACAGGGATCAAGAAGGGAAGATGGAGGATATGAATTAAAACTGCACATAAGGGAAAATGAATGTTAATATGACATAAAAATAGGGCTTGATAGGAACTTTAAAGGGATATGATACAGTACTTTACAGACACATCCTTTGAAATGAGCAATAGCAGAACACAGGATTACATTATAAAGACTAAAAATGAAAGTATTATTGCACTTTAGTGACTATTTAAATCCTGTTCAGGAATTGGCCATTTTAGCTCTCTTCCTCTACTTTGCCCTCTTTTCTTTTCTGTACTTTCACCCCCTTTCTTCTTAAAAAATGTACAGTTTTGTATATAACTTTTTTCACCTTTTTTATTCCTCCTCCCCAAGACATCCATACTTTTCCTTGTGAATAGAGTTGGCACTTAGCACTTTACTAATGTAGTTACATGCATAAAAAATAAGAAAAAAGTACTTTACATGTATAGTAAAAATGCAAACGAAGTGAAAGCTATGTAAAAAATGGCGATTAGTTGGTGCCTAAAACTGTGAATGAAATCGGCAGTCTAGTTGTTTTTAACTATGGAAACAAATGATGGTTGGAGCACTGAGGACTTTTAAAAAACGTTCTAGACTGCCAGGACTCTATGGTCCAGTTGAAGACTGATTGCAGTCGAAACGCGTAGGCCGTCCATTTTGCACTTTTGCACATGGTGTACTTAAAATAAACTAAATAAATTACCTTACTGTTGTGGTGCCGTGACTTCCGTGGAGAAATCTAAGAACGTGAAGATTCGAAAAAATGTGTGTATATATATATATATATATATATTTATATATATATATATGTATATATATATATTACCTACTGGCGGTCGCCAGTAGGTATATATAGTTAGGATTTTTTCTCTATGGGTTTTTTGAAAATTCTATGTCTAATAACTTTGGCGTTTGTGGACGGAATTGGCCGAAATTTTCAGGAAAATGGCACATTTTGTTTCTGAGCAGCCCGTGTTTTTAACATTGAGTTTTCCATAGGGCGGTTGGCCTCACTTTTAGCCCGAACGGCTGAATGGATTTGCACGAAACTTGGCAAAATTGTAGGGACTGGTAGCCCGATGTGCCTTTTGTAGGTCTCAATATATGTGCTCCAGTGGATTTTGAGAAATTAACGTTTAAAAAAAGATATATATCTGTAACAGCGGACCGGGCAGCGCACTGGTTCGCGGACTTTTCGCGCAACGGAGCTTTGTGAAGCGAAGCTGATTGGTTCTCCGGCGTCTGTCAACATTCCAAACAGTCCGTAGCGGCCGCCATCTTGTCTCTCGGTAGGATCGAGAGACAAGAGGAGGTCAAAACAAAGGGGGAAATAACTATAAGGGGGCATAGTAGATCCTCGCTGACCCCCTAGGTTTGATGTGGAGGTTTTAAAAGGGCCCCGCGGGGCAAAAAATAATAATAATAATAATAATTGAACGGCTGAATGGATTTGCACGAAACTTGGCAAAATATTAGGGACTGGTAGCCCGATGTGCCTTTGCTAGGTCTCAATATATGTGCTCCAGTGGATTTTGAGAAATTAACGTTCAAAAAAAGATATATATCTGTAACAGCGCTCCGCTTCGCGTAACGGAGGTTTGCGAAGCTGATTGGTCATTCTGTCACTGGGCTATAGTTGGGCTACATCTGGCTGATATTTGGGCTACATTTGTTTTTTTGTGTGTCTGGCGGCCATCTTTGGGCTACATTGGGCTACATTGGGCTTCATTGGGCTACATTCGGCTAATTAGCAAATAGCTCATCGCAAACTAGGAATGGTAAAGAATCGCTATTTATTCCTTAAAGTTCGCTATTTAGGAAATGCAAATAACTTTGATGATACATATGGCGGTTCATCTCTAACAAGATAAGAAGCATAGGGATACATTTATGATGACTGGCGCATCACCAGGGATGTGTTAGTCATTCTGTGCCGCTGTTCCGTCACCTATGGTGTGCTGCATTTACAATGCGGCGCATCATGGGGCAAAAACAGCACAGATGCGTGATGTATCTGTGCCGTAAAGGTGGCGCATTGCTGGAGTTGTATCGCAAGTGTGATGAAGCTCCAGCAAGGGTCGGGGGTGCCCCTGTCGCAGGGTTTCTGTTCTCACACAGAACTGTGGACAGAGGATTGGAACCTCGGCGAATGCATTGCTGGAGTTGTATCGCAAGTGTGATGAAGCTCCAGCAAGGGTCGGGGGTGCCCCTGTCGCAGGGTTTCTGTTCTCACACAGAACTGTGGACAGAGGATTGGAACCTCGGCGAATTAGGGTGTCCCAAAACTCACGTTAGTAATCAAAAACTATTTAGCAAGCTAGGTACAGTGTCACATTGGATATAACAAACTCTCAATGTTTAGACAATCCAGAATATGAACTTATAGTACCTCAGGATACGTGGAACTCATGAACAGTCGGTCGTTATAGATTTCTTAGAAACCAGAACATGGAGTTAAGAAGAACAGATGTGTATTTGAAATGTTTATTTACTAATGCCGTCTTCTCAGGCGTAGTACCTTAGATAATAAAAGTACACATATTATCAGTAGCAAAATTACCAGCATAGTACTAGTACATAAAAAGTGAATGGTGATAGTATGTTAACATGCTGTAAATGAATAAGAGTTAGCAACACTTATAAGCAGCCGCGGGCCGTGGAGGGAGTTACGGTGAGGCAGGGAGGCGGGGAGGGGGAGAAGCAGGGTGGAGAATACAAGTACACATATTATCAGTAGCAAAATTACCAGCATAGTTACTAGTACATAAAAAGCGAATGGTGACAGTATGTTAACATGCTGTAAATGAATAAGAGTTAGCAACACTTATAAGCAGCCGCGGGCCGTGGAGGGAGTTACGGTGGGGCAGGGAGGCGGGGAGGGGGAGGGGCAAGGTAGAGAGGGCTCCACCCTGCTTCTCCCCCTCCCCGCCTCCCTGCCCCATCGTAACTCCCTCCACGGCCCGCGGCTGCTTATATCTCACCCTCCCTAATACACATATTATATTATTTGCTAAGAAGGTCTCTTTGTGTTGGTTTAGGGCGTGCCCATACTTTAGTGTCTTAGATTTGAAGGAATCACATCAGCATACACCAGCTCTCTCTTCATGTGAACCGCATCAACTGTTGTGTATGTGTGTTCGGCAAAGCAATATAAAACCCGCCTCATGCCCAGAATTGGCAGAAGTTGCACTTATGTTATGAGTATGAAGTCGTGGAGATCAGACCTCATAACAATTCTGTATCGTGTTGTTCTTGAAACTTTAGCACTCGCTGTACAGATATAGTTTAACAAGTAAAGCAGATAGTAGACCAATAACATATTATTCTCATGTAAACCACGATGAACTACTAGGTGGAAAGCTAAAGCAACAACTAAGTGTCGTGTGCAGAAGTTGCAAAAAAGGAAAAATGGCGTTTAAACCGGTAATGAGCCCATGCTAACTTAACACGGTGTAAAGATATCCAGGACCTAGATGACACCTCCTCATGATCCGGAAACGAACTGAATAAGATAATAGAAGTGCCATCTCATGAGAGCAGATTGCAAGTTTATATGTGGACGGTCCGCAAGGTAAAGCATTAAAAACTAGGAAAATTTAATGCTAAAGAAAAATAAAACAGCCAAGTACTTTATCGAGTCTTAAGCCAATAGGCAAGGTAAATAATAAAAACTTGACAAATAAGTCAATGAATTGTCAATGAAATGCTAGTACTCAGCATATCAAACATGAAAAAGGTCTATGACATAACTGTGTATGCAAAATAAGCTGCAACAGCCTCCAATAGGAAGTCACCGTCTTCATCCGAAAACAGTTCAGCCATCCAATTTAAAAGCGGAAAAGAACATACGTGCTCTCCCAGCACCGGATCCTCTATCACCATCAGAGGACAGCTCGGTGGGTTTTCAAGAAAGCTCTGTTCCAAGAAAGACTGTGCTGCCGCCAGTAAATTCCAGGGACCAAGTAGTCCATGCATCAATGCCACAGCCATAATCCTTTCGCCAGGACAAACCAACTTGTGAGTAATGATAGGAGTCATCAGCTGATTAAAGTCGACGTCAGGAGAAACCGGTCCGCAGAGACACAAATCAATGGCCTAATCGAAATCACAGGTCAGGCAGTGAAATACAGGCTGGACACAGGTGAAGTAGGAGAACCGAAAAGATAATCCATATGCCGTGCTTAATATCGCCAACGGCATTGTGCCATAATATTCTAGCATGCGATTGCGGAACAGTGTCAGCAGCTGCAGGGTCGGAGGTTGCATAGGAGGGATATCCATATTTAAAAATGTAAAAAAGCACAAGAGCGTCCGCTGGTAATGCAAGTAAAAATGCCAATCCACGAACCAGAGTGCAGAAAATACAATGAAAGGAAGCAGGGATGACTCCAAAGATTTTCTCAAATGAAGTCACGAGACCACTGGTAACAACTTTAAAAAAGTGTGCCAGGGATTTTGTGGAGGATGCGTTAAAGATAGTCGGAAACATGTTGCTGAAATTGAAAGGCAAACCTGTGTACGGGTGTTCGCTATGTGAAGTACGAAAGTTTCACGGGCCGAACTCAAGGCCACCTCTCTCTGAGACAAAAGAGCTCTTATTCTTGCCATGCCGTTGAAACGTGTCCCAAGGTTGGTATTTGTGGCCAGATTGAAAACTCCCTATGTTCATGTGTGGGAGGAAATAGAACATTTCTGCAGCAAATAACCCGTTCACTTACTGTTACGATAAAAGGAATACTTTTAATTAACTCAGAACAATCTTCATTATTGAGCATCAAATAACTACCATTTTCCAACAACTTGAACGTGGGGATGATAGCAGGAACTGGCGTGCCTTGCAACACGCAAGCCATATTTGGTCGGTGTTTGTTGCATGAATCGTGTAACTGTATGTGCCTACACATTAGTGAATGATCTGGCGTCTCAGTGCATTCCTCTCCATTCAGATAAACTTCTTGATCATCTTTGAAACATCTGTATGTGTATGGAAGCGACCAGACCTCATGAAGAAAAGCACTACCTAAAGGTTCATAACGACCTATTGGTATATATTTCATACAATTTGAAAACTTATATAAAGCAAAAGGCAGCGTTATTAAACCGTGGATAAGGCATGTTGCCAAAAAACCCGCAATCCTCTGCTGATGATGTCACTGAGCATGTCATGAATGATGTAATATGTGACATCATCAGCAGTGGATTACGGGTAATGGTATCTCTAGTTTACTCCCCTATAGCTGTCTTTCTTTTAACATAAGTGTGTGTTTCCTTCCCTTATACTTACTGTTTTTGGTTCGCTTCCAGTTCGCGTACCAGCGAGCGAACTAGGAAGCGAACTAAGAGAAATAGAGGTTGGCACAGTTCCAAATATTGTACCAATTTTTTAATAACGGGGAGGTAGTTCTGAAAAGAACTTTTTTATTTATTTTTCTGAACATTTTTTTACTGTTTTTGAATTTTTCGGAACAGTTTTATATTTTTTTAGGTTTTTCTTGGAGGGGGCAATGAAAACGATTCATTGTAAAGGGCTCAACAGGAGCAACAAAACAAAAAAAAGAAGTATTTATTATTTTGGGCGTTTCGGACAAACTTGCATATGATAGTCAATAGCTCTGTTGATCAGAGTGATGCTTTTTTCTCCGTAGGAAATGAATCCATCGCAAAATGCGCAGGTGTGTTTTACATCACCAAATCTCATTTGTATATTTGGCACCATCTCCCTGCCCTCTGGTCCCGTTACTTCCGGTACAACAGATCTTCTGGCCATAATAGGGAGATTATCTAGGTCGTTCCGAAACTGTGCAGCACTGTAGTTGTTAGGATGCCACCTAGTCATATGGCGATGCATTGTGTAGTTTCCGAAACTGTATTTTTTGTCGGTCCCTCTGGACAGTCTATCTTGACATATAAGGCAAGTTACGTATCTTGCATTTACTTTTTTCTGACCTTTGGGAATTTTAAAAAATTGCCAAATGAAGTTTTCTTTCCGGTGAGACGTCCTGGGCTGCTCAGGCAAAAACTGCCTCTCTTCGTGCTCGTCCTCCTGTTCCTCTTCTTCTTCTTCTTGTTGAATTACAACTTGAGCAGGTGGTCCACTCTTCCTTGGATGTGGTGGAGGTGGTGGGGAAGCACCAGCTGAAGCTACTAAAGAAGCCATTGCTCAGTGATCACAAAGGGTCTTTCTCTCACAATGATGAAAGTCAGAGTGAGGAAAGAAGGAGGGATTTTCATCATTTGGGAAAAACAAGAGTTCTCAACCAATCAAAAGTGTTCATTTTAGATTATATGACCTAGTCTTACATCATTAGGAAACCAAAAGTGAAATGAACCAATGAAAAGTGTTATTACCAAGTCACATGACTTGCTGTGTTTACATTAAGCGCTTTGCAGGGCCTCCCGGTTTGCTTCCAGAAACCTGCGCTTTGCGACTCGCTTCGCGTACCAGTTCGCTAACGTAGCACGTCATATGACGTATCACGCGACAACGTGAAACGTCATGCGGACGGGAGGCGTCACGATGTTGTTTTCTAACGCGGCACTTGCGGTAAAGAAACGTTTACCGGCTCGCGGTCTATTTCGCGGCATCAAGGTCAGCTAACGGGAAGCTTCCCGATTCGCGAAGCGGGAACGAAGAAAAAAAAATATTTAAAAAAAAAATTATTCATAAACATATAAAATATATTTTTGGATTTAAAGAAGAATACATTTTACAGCTACAGATATTAGCTGTTAAAAAACCAATGAAATTCACAGAAAAAACCATAGGTTATAGACCATATATAGTTAGGAATTTGCATTTACAAAACCTTGAAAATTCACTGAAAAAACCATAGGTTATAGACCATATATAGTTAGGAATTAGCATTTAGAAAACCTTATTTTACTCACACAAAACCATTGAAATTCCATATATAGTTAGTTGCACTAACTATATATCGCGCACCCGCAATCCACTGCTGATGATGTCACATATTACATCATTCATGACATGGTCAGTGACATCACTGATGACATCACTGATGACATCTCAAATGACATCACTGATGACAACATCCAGTGACTGTATGTTTCTGTAAAGTTAAAATATGTCTTAGATATTGAAGAATGAGTGGATGTATAAGTGTCTGGATGAAGGATTTAGTAGGTGCGTGACTGACTGTATGAGTGAGTGATTAAATGTGTCTCACTGAATGCATGGGTTAGTGACTAAACTGTCTTAATATGTGCATCATTATGTCTGTTGTGATGTAAACTGCTGCATGTGTTGATCATTAGCTATACGAGAGGCTATATGTGTTATTAATTGGTTGCCTAAGTATTTCTATGGGAGATTGAGTTTGTGTGGGGGTGGCTGGGAGGTGTGTGACTCTGTGCATAGATGTGTGAGCAGTTGATTCACTAGGTGTATGAGTTCAAGAGTGCATGTGGAAAAAGCTACATGGGCGGTTGACTGTGTGCATGAGTGTATTGATGAGTGAATGGATATCTCAATGCTACATGTCATAGTAAGTACATATGTAAAACACAGTACATGTGAGAGTTGGCATATATAAATAACTGTGCATGAGAGCCACTGAATGTGTGAGTGGCTGTATGGATCATTGTGAACTTGTATCAGGGATTGTATAAGAGAGTAAATATGTGTTAGTATATGTTTGAATAAGTAAGGTGTGTATAACTGTATAGTTGAGGAAATGGAGGTGAGATTGTTTCTTTGCATGACTGACTAGGTGTGTGAGTAACTCCATGGATGAGTGACAGTGTGTGAGTGTCTGTATACACTGAGTGTATCTAAGGTTATATTAGAGTCTGAAGAGGTTTATCGTATTAGCACAAGAATGATGTCAAATGAGATGTCATCAGTGATGTCATCAGTGATGTCATTTGAGATGTCATCAGTGATGTCATCAGTGATGTCACTGACCATGTCATGAATGATGTAATATGTGACATCATCAGCAGTGGATTGCGGGTGCGCGATATATAGTTAGTGCAACTAACTATATATGGAATTTCAGTGGTTTTGTGTGAGTAAAATAAGGTTTTCTAAATGCTAATTCCTAACTATATATGGTCTATAACCTATGGTTTTTTCAGTGAATATATATATATATATATATATTACCTACTGGTGGTCGCCAGTAGGTAGTTATAGTTAGGACCTAGCTACCATAGGAAATCCGCAACATTCTATTGGGAATAACTTTGGCGCCGGTTGAGGAATTTGCGTGTAATTTTCCAAAATTTTGGCCAGCTCCGCTCTGCTCCTTCCCTGAAAGTTTCGGGGGGATTCGTGAAGTGGGGGCTGAGAAAAAAGGGGGGTCCCAAAACGTGTTTTCCCCATGTTAATTTCCGTAGGACGGTCTGACAAGTCTACAGCCCGAACTGCTGAACGGAATTACGCCAAACTTGGCAAAATTGTAGGGACTGGTACGCAGATGTGCCTTTGCTATATTTGGTCAAAATTGCTCAAGTGTTTTTTTTTTTTAAATTAACTTCAAAAACACATATATATCTATAGGCACGCTCCGAGCGCTCACCGGTATGCGTACCGGGGAGCGCACCCGGCGCGCTACGGGAGTGCGTGAGTGGAAAGCTGATTGGCTGTCGGATGTCTGTCAACATTCTAAACAGTCTGGAGAGTCCGCCATCTTGTGTCTCGGTAGAATCGAGACACAAGAGGTGAAAGAAAAAGGGGAAATATTTAGAAGGGGGCAGGGTAGACACCCCTTGACCCCCTAGGTTTTTTGAGGGGAGCCTAGAAGGACCCTGAAGGGCAAAAAAACTATTTTAATTTTTTTGAAATTTTCGCGGGGTAAGCGCTGGGTGGGTTCCCAGTTGCGCTCTCCGGTACGCGCACCGTGAGCGCACCACGGGGAAAAATAGTGCAAGAAAATAGAGTAAAAAAATTATTTTGAGTGCTTAGAAGTAGGGTAGCTCTGAAAAGAGCTGCTGTGTCATGTGGGTGTTTTTTATACCTACAAGTAGGTACCAATGCAGAGTCTCATATTCAAGAGGAAAACTCTATTTCCACTCATCTGTAAAATGTACACCAGCTCTCCTATAGATGCCTTGCATGTTGTAATGCAAGTTGTTGTGATAAATGGAACCCATACCATAGTCTCTGAGGAAAGCAGAAACAGATTTATTTACATGTTTCCTTGCTTTCTCAATCTGTGGACAAAATTGGTTGGACCAGTTCCATTTTTGCCTTTGGCATATATTAGAAAATACCAAGGCAGTTTTTGGAAAAAGTGACATCAATTGCCCATAGATGTCCTTTAAAAGCATTTCCAGACCTACCCCAGTCAAAGTGCCTAGGCCATTTCCACCACAGTGCACAATTATAAGGTCAGGGTGTGGAAGATGCATAAAGGATTTTATCAATGGTATCAGTTGGTGACTTCTTAATCCTCTCTGTCCAATCCACACAATGTCCACATTTGGTAAATCAAGGTTGTAAATACCTCTGTTGCTTGCAAATTTTTCACTCCAGAAGACATAGCTATGACCCACAAACCAGACTTTTGGCATCTTGAAGGTAGATGTGCTTGTAATCAGATGAGTTGTGGAAATGAAATGGCAGTTTGATTATGATAAAAAGTGGTTGAGATTCAGTGCACTTGAAAAAACAGAAATGATTGGTGCTTTCTTAAAAATCTCCACTGATAATTAGGGTGCATGCTTTTTTTTTTTAAAGAAGTCATTTCAATGGTTGAGAAAAAGTAATTTAAAGAAACAGTGCATTTGATTAGCTAGTACATTGAGAGGTCAAACACCCTTGATGGATTCTTTTGCAACATAGTATGATGAACTTCTGAACTGTGTGCTGGGTTAGGAGGGAGTTACCATGGTAACAGGGGAATGAGCACTGGGGGATGGGTGAATGTTATGTGAGTTTCAAAATGTTCAAATGTACAACCAATTAAAATGTGCAGTTTGGTTTTGAATTTACTCCTTTACTTTCCTTCCTCTCTCTTCCCTTGTTTTGCTCCTTCACTTTTTTCCCTTCCCTTACTCTCCTTACTCCACTTCACTAACTCCTTCTCTTACTCCCTCTGTCCTCTTAGTTCTACACTCCCCTTCCTTCATTCTCTCTCTGTTAGCCTCATTCTTTCCGTCCCCTTAGTCTCTCACCCCTCTTATGTCACACTCACTCCGTATAACTCAGACATACTCCCACACTCAACTTCTTTCAGACCTTCTCCTTTACTTTCCTTTCTCTCTCTTCCCTTCTTTCACTCCTTCACTCTTTTCCCTTCTCTTACTGTCCTTACTCCACTACACTAACTCTTTCGCTTACTCCCTCTGTCCTCTTAGTTCTACACTCCCTTTCCTCATTCTCTCTCTGTTAGTCTCATTTTCTCCATCCCCATAGTCTCTCACTCCTCTTCTGTTACGCTCACTCCCTGTAACTCAGCCATACTCCCACAGTCACCTTCTTTCAGATCTTCTCCTTAACTTTCCTTCCTCTCTCTTCCCTTCTTTCACTCCTTCATTCTTTTTCATTCCCTTACTCTCCTTACTCCACTTTACTAACTCCTTCTCTTACTCCCTCTATCCTCTTAGTTCTACACTCACCTTCCCTCATTCTCTCTCTGTTAGTCTCATTGTCTCTGTCCTCTTAGTCTCTCACTCCTCTTCTATCACGCTCACTGCCTATAACTCAGCCATACTTCCACACTCACCTTCTTTCAGACTTTGTCCTTTACTTTTCTACCTCTCTCTTCCCTTCTTTCACTCCTTCACTCTTTTTCATTCCCTTACTCTTCTTACTCCACTTTACTAACTCCTTCTCTTACTCTCTGTGTCCTCTTAGTTCTACACTCCCCTTCCCTCATTCTCTCTCTGTTAGCCTCATTCTCTCCATCCCCTTAGTCTCTCACTCCTCTTCTGTCACGCTCACACCCTATAATTCAGCCATACTCCCACACTCACCTTCTTTCAGACTGTCTCCTTTACTTTCCTTCCTCTCTCTTCCCTTCTTTTGCTCCTTCACTCTTTTCCCTTCCTTTATTCTCCTTACTCCACTTTACTAACTCCTTCTTTTACTCTCTGTGTCCTCTTAGTTCTACACTCCTCTTCCCTCATTCTCTCTCTGTTAGCCTTATTCTCTGCGTCCCCTTAGTCTCTCACTCCTCTTCTGTCACACTCACTCCGTATAACTCAGCCATACTCCCGCACTCACCTTCTTTCAGACTTTCTCCTTTACTTTTCTTTCTCTTTCTTCTCTTGTTTTGCTCCTTCACTCTTTTTCCTTCCACTTCACTTCACTAACTCCTTCTTTACTCCCTGTGTCCTCTTAGTTCTACACTCCCCTTTCCTCATTCTCTCTCTGTTAGTCTCATTCTCTCCATCCCCTTAGTTTCTCACTCCTCTTCTGTCACGCTCACTCCCTATAACTCACCCATACTCCCACACTCACCTTCTTTCAATACCCCTACTTCACTTCCCTTCCCCTCTCGTCCCTTTTTTTGCTCCCTCACTCATTTTCTTTTCCTCTCTCACTGCACTCCACTTCACTCACTCCTTTTGAATTTGTTAAGAATACAGCTCTTTTTGGAGAATTGGAGGTAGTTCTAAAAATAATTGTATTTTTTCTTCTTTTTAGGTTTTCTTTGTGAACAAAAACAAAAACAGGGAATGTCAAACTGCTCTACAGGAGCAAAAAAATGTAAAAATTAGGGTTGGGTACGGCAGCGGTGGTTTTCCCTTGTTCGGACAATGTTCATGATACTTTGTTCACCGTAACAAAGTAGTTCATCACAGTCCTTACATTTTATACTGATGCCATCAAAAACAGGCTGAATGTTAGGAATCAGCTGTTCAGGTCTCCCTCTCACAGATGATGTAGTTGGTCCTCCAGTAGAAGTTGAAGCACCATCCCTTGGGGGATTTCGTGCCAGAGCCCTGACACTCTCCCGGGCATAGTTCTGGGGGTGCCTCCTCTGAACGTGCCGAATCATGGTCGAATTGCCAAAACTGTACTTCCTTGTAGGGTCACCCCGTGAAAGCACAGTTTGGCAAATTCTGCACTCCACCTTTGGAGCATTCACCTTTTTTTTACCTGCTGGTATGGTAAAAAACTTCCATATGAAGTGCTCCTTTACCTTGGGCTGAGGAGCCTCTTCCTGAATGAACTCATCCGAGTCTGCTACTGGTGGGTCTAGCAGCCATTCTTTTCCCAAAAAGGTAGAACACAAAACAACAGGTCTTGCTGTCACCAAAGTGAAAGAAGAAGTGAAGGAAATGGGTGAGGTTTTCATTATTTAAAAAAAAAACTGTTAACAACCAATGAAAAGAGTTTTTTTAAGGTCACGTGACGTGACACGCTTACGCTGCGCGCACCGGAGCGCTTCCGGGGGCGCTTACGCAGCACGAACGTAGGCGCTTTCGTGGGCGCTTACGCGGCGCGCCTAAATGACGTTTTGCTAGCTTTACGGAAATGCAAAATCATTTTCATTCGGAAAATCAAAAATACTACTTTTATAAGTATGGTACTGAATGTCTTGCATTATTATTTAGTTTTCATACATATTTTTTTTTTACGAATGCAGAAATAGCGCTCTCGCTGCGCTCTTGGGTGAGCTTACCGGTGCGCGCACCCTGAGCGCTCCAAGACAAAATAATACGGGTAAGCTTACAGGTGCGCGCACCCTGAGCGCCCCAGGACAAAATGATTAAAAAAAATAAAACATGAAAAATACATTGAAAAAATAATTAAAAATAAATAAATAATAATAATTAATAGTTATAAAAAACAGCTAATAAAAAAACCACTTTACAAATCGTAGGTTACAAACTCGATATACAAAGG
The DNA here is from genome assembly GCF_964261635.1 of Lissotriton helveticus. Classification (NCBI taxonomy): domain Eukaryota; kingdom Metazoa; phylum Chordata; class Amphibia; order Caudata; family Salamandridae; genus Lissotriton; species Lissotriton helveticus. The sequence continues at coordinate 137,014,577 of NC_136069.1, read as the reverse complement.
AATTAGCTTTTAAAAAACCTTTGAAATTCACTGAAAAAACCATAGGTTTCACAATCGTTATAGTTAGGAATTAGCATTTAAAAAAACAATGAAATTCACTAAAAAAACCATAGGTTTCACATTTGTTATAGTTAGGATTTAGCATTTAAAAAACCTTTGAAATTCACAGAAAAAAACATAGGTTTCACACCAGTTATAGTTAACTAAACATTTTACTCACACAAAACCATTGAAATTCCCACGTTATAGTTAGTTGGACTCACTACAACTCGCGCGCCCGCAATCCACTGCTGATGATGTCACATATTACATCATTCATGACATGGTCAGTGACATCACTGATGACATCACTGATGACATCTCAAATGACATCACTGATGACATCTCAAATGACATCACTGATGACATCACTGATGACATCATCCATGTGATAATACAATACACCTCCTCACACTCTAATCTAACCTTTGATACACCCAGTGTTAAATACAAACTACCATTCCTGAAACCATTGACACAGCAATACCAGTTACCACAGACGCACTCACTGATTTTTAGGTCTACACACACATCCACTCATTCACCCATACAATCACTCAAATATTCAGTCACTCATCAATACAACACTATCATATGCACTCATACACCTATACAGAGACTCACACACTGCCACTCATCCATGGAGTTACTCACACACATAGTCAGTCATGTAAAGAATCAATCACACTGCCATTTCCTCATTTATACAGTTAAACAAACAAAACCTTACTTATTTAAACATAGACTAACACATACTTACTCTCTTTTACAATCACTGATACAAGTACACAGTGATAGACACATTCACTTATGCAATCACAGATTGTCATATATAGTTATTTATATAAGCCAACTCTCACATGCACTGTGTTTTACATATGTACTTACTTGGACATGTAGCACTGAGATATCCATTCACTCACCAACACACCCATGCAGACAGTAAACCGCCTATACAGCTGTTTCCACATACAGTCTTGAACCCATACACCAAGTGAATCAACTGCTCACACATCTATGCACAGACTCACACACCTCCCAGTCACCTCCACAAACACTCACCCTCATATACAAATACTTGGGTTACCAATTAATAACCCATATAGTCAGTCATATAGCTACTAATCAATACATGCAGCAGCTTACACAACAACAGACATAATGGATGCACACATTCTAACAGTTTAGTCACTAACCCATGCATTCAGTAAGACACATTTAATCTCCCACTCATACAGTCAGTCACGCACCTACTAAATCGATTATCCAGACACTCATACATACACTCATTCTTCAATATGTTAAACACATTTTAACTTTACAGGAACACACATTCACTGGATGATGTCATCAGTGATGTTATCAGTAATGTCATTCGAGATGTCATCGGTGATGTCATCAGTGATGTCATTTGAGATGTCATCAGTGATGTCATCAGTGATGTCACTGACCATGTCATGAATGATGTAATATGTGACATCATCAGCAGTGGATTGCGGGCGCGCGAGTTATAGTGAGTCCAACGAACTATAACGTGGGAATTTCAATGGTTTTGTATGAGTAAAATGTTTAGTTAACTATAACTGGTGTGAAACCTATGGTTTTTTCTGTGAATATATATATATATATATATATATATTTTTTTTTTATTCCAAAGGCTCTTGCAGCTAAAGAAGCACTCCACAACTGTTATGTGATTCCCACTTTATTCTGGCATTCGAAGGTGAAATGTCATCTGTAATTCAATCCTTGCGCCAACGCGTTTCCGAGCTGTCCGCTCCTTCTTCTCGGGCTAATGAGGTACTGCGCAGTTCATGCAGTTCTGTCCCACGTGTATTTAATTAGTAGCTGCATCCAGTATGCTTGCTTAGTAGCGCTGCATTTTGGGGCATGTAGTCTGCATATATTAACACCCACAGTGCAGACTACATGCCCCAAAATGCAGCGCTACTAAGCAAGCATACTGGATGCAGCTACTAATTAAATACACGTGGGACAGAACTGCATGAACTGCGCAGTACCTCATTAGCCCGAGAAGAAGGAGCGGACAGCTCGGAAACGCGTTGGCGCAAGGATTGAATTACAGATGACATTTCACCTTCGAATCCCAGAATAAAGTGGGAATCACGTAACAGTTGTGGAGTGCTTCTTTAGCTGCAAGAGCCTTTGGAATAAAAAAATATATATATATATAATTATTTTAATGTTAAAAATGTAAATACAATTAAAAACAAACTATCATTTTACAATAAAATATTTTAATAATGGCTTTTAATTTAAATATAAATGTAAATGTAGATATACAAATACTAACATTAATTTAAATACCTGACTTTTGTAATTTTTACTTCATAGTAAATATATTAAAATATTTGATTTTAGCTGCGATTGTTTGATAAATGTTTACTAAATCTTTTAATTCAAAATTAAGTTAATAGTGCAAGAACATTTGTACTATTTTGTTCTACGTTTGCAATAGATGCACATAATTAATTTATATTAACATTTAACATAGAAACATGTTTATATTTTTTTTAAGAAGGTTTACTAAATCTTTTACTTTTTCACTATAACTTACTATAGGGAGATCTCCACCACTAGGGCAATTACAAAAATCCACTTAAAGTAATATATTTATATTTATTTATTATGTACTAAATGTTACACAATGCTGGGTATAGAATTATTTTAAATATTTTTCCAGAGCTGGTATTAGGCTGCCTTTGTTTTTTTGCCAATGAGTTCCTTGAGTATGAAGTTGGTGTCTGCGATAAATCAAAGAGATCTGGCATTCAGTGAAAGTTGGGGTTTGAAGCCATCATGGTACATGTCATTGAGCTAGATTTGTACTGTCTCTTGTTTAATGCTTTCAGCAAATAGCCACAATTTGGACTTCAGTAGGCACTGTACCGGGATGGATGATGTAAAGACAGTGCTGGAGGCTTTGGTTGTCCGAAGCTGCTATAAAGTTGTGTATCATCGGCATATTGGAGTGCTGTTATCTGGAAGTAGAATGCAAAGTAGCTCCATGTAGAGGGTGAAGATGACAAGAGACAGTATTGAACCTTGGAGGACTCCGTAGGTTATAGAGATGTTTTGGGACCAACAGGTACCCATGTTCACAAACTGGTGTCAGCTGGAAAAGAAAGAGGAGAACTAGTTCAAGACATTGACTGGGAATCCCATTCAAGGTGAGATGAATTTGTTATGTCTGCACTTTTACATTTCTCGTTTGATAGCTTGTTCATCTTGAAAATGGTGGAACACTGCCTTTTCTAGTACTTCCCCATTCTATTTTGAATGTGTGATTTTCATCCTATCCTCGTTGCCAAAACGTAACGTCGTTCGAAAGAAGCTGATGCAAATAAAACTCACTGCACTATACTCATGTGAAAACACCCAAGACAGCCAACCTAGATGCACACAGGACCAAATGGTAAGCAATTGCCCAACAATCAAATAACAACATTCAAAATAGAATGGTGGAACAACAGGCAATGGTACAACATTGCCAAGATGAACAAACTATCATAACAGAAATGTAAAGGTGCAGACATAAAAAGAATTTCCTAGTACTTGCTCTGAGCCAGTTTTAAGACAGTTTCAGTGTGTTCCTTTAATGGGTCTTCCCTTGCATCAACATGCTTTCGAGGTAATAAAACACAAGTTGACAGATCCGGACAAGATCAGTGTCCCCAAATTGATATCCAAGCTACATCCGTTGGAGAAAATGGTGAGAACATTTCAGACACAGTTTCTGTAGATTCGCTGGTGGCAAGTCTGGTTGGGCTAACCTCCATGGCAGAAGAAATTATTTTGAAGGATCAAACTGACAAGATTGACTTAGCTTAACCCATTTGTCTAGGAGAGTAGGAATTTATGAGGCCAACCATAGCCAATCCTTCATGGAACTTTTTGAAGCAGTTCAAGAAGGTTCAGAATGCAAAATGTTATTGGAATTTGAGGGGAGACAGGCAGACTTTCTATCTGACATCTCTTTCAATTCGGTAAGATCCTCTACCCTGGCAGAAAGTGCTACCATAGCCGCCAGAAGGAATCTACATTTAAAGGATTGACATAAGGACTCAGCCTAAAAGTCTGCTGCACTTTGAATGCCTTTTGAAGAAGCAAAACTGTTTGGGACGGAGGTGAAGGAGAAACTGCATTGCCTCTTTAAAGAGACCAAACATTCCTCTGCGTTCCAGCCATCTTCAGGTTCATCAAGCACTTCTAACCAGTTACCTGCAAAAGCGTAATTTCGTCAGCCTTCAGGAAGACACTCAAGAGAGCAACAATCTTCATTCACCAGGAAACAGTGTGGTAGGAATTACAACAATTAATTTGAGCAGAAAGGGAAACCTTCATTGATGGATACACAGACGTACTGACTATTCTGGAGATGGCTCTCTGTAGCCAGTAATTCGGATGTAGGTCAGATAAGATGCATGGGAAGATCCATACTACCTGGATCTACCGATCTTCACATAGGAGTAAAAGAATGAATTCTTCACTATGCCACCATAGTCTAGGACCATATCCATGTCATGTGCTTGAAGTCCTGTCACAAAGTACCAAATTGTATCTGTAATTCTCTCTGTACTGGTGAAAGAAACTATTGTCCCAATACCTCACGAAAAAAAGGCAAGAAAGGTTTATTCAATCTTCTTCTTCTTCTTCTTAAAAGCACAGCAGAGTTCAGACTAGTCATACATCTTCAGAATGTAAATAGGTGGATATTGAATATTTGAAAATGGAGACTCTGAAAGGATAATACCATTAGCTTCAGATGATCGTTCATGATAACACTAAGGGCCTGATTTAGAGTTTGGCAGACAGGGTTACAAGGTCACAAATGTGACAGATATTCTGTCTGCTGTATTTCATTATATCCTATGGACATTGTAATTCAGCGTGCAGGACATCCGTCACATTTGTAACCCGTCCGGAAAACTCTAAATCAGGCCCTAGATCTAATGGACACATACTTTCACTTTCCATTGTTGTATGGTCATCAGAAATTCCTGGGATTCTTTCTTCTGGGACCCATTGCAGGACTGCCCCCAAAGTATTAACAAACATGATGATAAATGTCAACATACTGAACTGCAGTAGCACTATGACTAAAGGGTCTGCTGCAGATATCTTCAGTAAGGCTGGTGATCTGGGGTTTAGAACTGGATCATAGGGAAATCAGTTTGACGAGATCCACAGCATCCATCCTGTTGCAGGTTGCAACACTGCCTGACTACAGGGTGGGAATTGCTAGACTCCTATGTCACCCACTAAGACTAGCAGTCATTGCAGTATTTGAACCCGCGACTTTCGTTCTGGGGAACTAGCTCCTACAATAATGTACTCACTACATCTCTTCTCCTCTGGCTCAGCTTATACAATAAGGTCTTCTAAGTTTACTCTAACTAACTATTAGGACTTTGAATATCTCGCTTGACCCCACAGAACACTAAAGGGATGTTGCAGGTGGTTGCATTTTAAGTGAACTAGAGGGTGGACAAGGGTTTTATGCTTGCTAAACTGTACTGGAGATGACTGGCCCCAGGAAGGACAGGTCCTCTGTGTTGGACTAGGACATGGAAAGTGAGGTATTAATAGATGAATAACTCTCCTCTTTGGCATCTAAGGACCACATCTACTAAGGATTTTTCCAAACAACCTAAAGCAGTGAAAGATCGCAATTTCATCTGGTCCTTGGGCAAGCAACCCCTGACCCAGGTGGACTCGTACAAATACCTAACTTTCAAATAGATCGCAACCTCAACTTCAAGACACATTTGGATCAAGGTCGCACGAAAGCCAGACAACTGCAGTTCGCTATTAAAATCTTAAAAACCAAACTTACAGGCTGCTCCACCAGACATTTGTTAAAAGTTATTGCAGCAACATGTCTTCCCTCCGTCTCATACGGCACAGAAATCTTGAATGCCAAAGACGCTACAAATCTAAATCTAGCACAATCAATCCTCTTCAAGAACCTCTTTGCAATCCCCCGCCATATTCAACAACAAATTAGACTAGAATACGGTCCAAGAAATCAGATCCCCGATAGACAAGGTGCACTAGTCAAGTACTATTGGAGGATGAGGGAGGTAAAGGATAATACTCTTGCACAATACTGCTGGGTAGAGATCGAAAATCAAGCCAGGCTAAATAATTCAATCTTTAAAGTTTTGAAGGCCTGCCTCTCTGCACTGCAGCTAGAGGAGGCCTGGTTCACTGTCCCTACCTACTCTGGCTTTGAATCTGTGGTTAACAAAGCAATCAAACGGACTTCTTATTAATAGACAAAACTGCCTTTGCAATAAAATCTCATGCCTGGGCAGTGAAAAAGGCATACCAGAGGCTGCAACCCCAACCTTATTTGTTAGCCCACATTCCTCACCAGAAAAAACACATCTTTCCGCTACTGAGGCTTGGGTCATTTCCATCAAAGGACCTGACCCCCGAAATGGAAATACTCCTGGCAATCAAAGGAATGCCGCATATGCGGAGCAGGGGACGAGTCTTCACTGCATCTAATATGTCTCTGCCCCTTCCTAGCAGAAACTAAAAAAACAGGGGCATATTATCAAGGACAGGCGATACATTATCGCCGCTTTTATCGGCAGGAAACTGCCGATAAAGCGGCGATAATGGCCTTGATAATATGCTCTATGAATTCCAATTGAAGCCCATGTTAGATGTGAACACATCTAACATGGGCTTCGATTGGAATTCATAGAGCACAATTTGCTATCTAGCCCCAGAAACTCTAGCTCATGTCAGTGGCTGTTCCTCCGCTAAGGCAGAGGAGCATCACCCCACTGCTGCTGTGCAGTAGTAAAAGAAATAAAAAAATTAAATGAGTATTTTCACAAAGGGGGTCATTATGATGATCGAAGGCCTGCCATCGCCAGCCGTGTGATGGCGTGCCCTCCTCATCTAACAGCAATTTTCCCCTGCCAAATTACGATGGCTGGGGAATTCCAATCCAAGCCCATGTTAGATGTGAACACATCTAACATGGGCTCCGATTGGAATTCATAGAGCATATTATCAAGGCCATTATATCGCCGCTTTATCGGCAAGTTTCCTGCCTATAAAAGTGGCTATAATGAATCGCCTGTCCTCGATAATATGCGCCACAGTCCTTAGGGAAGCCTTTAGGAAGGAACAAATAAGAACTTGCAGAGCAGCAGTTATCCAAAGTCTTGGAGGTCCATCAATTCAACTGTCCTGTAGTGCCATAAACTTTTTGAAAATCGCGGCAAAAGAACTGGACAAAATAGAAACTGTCTATTATCCCAAGTAGTTTTAAAACACTCCGCCTCAACACTTCTCTATTGCACTGCTTGTATGTTCTAATATTTTTTACTTAAACCACTGCCACTTGTGTTCTGACTGTCTTCCTCGTGCTTTTCAACATTTTTTTTTCAAAAACTCATTTTATGTATTCCTCACCTATGGTGATTCCCCCCCCCCCACGCTTTTATAATTTTTTTATGAAATCAAATAAAAGTATATTTGACTTGACTACTAAGGATTTTTACAGGTGCAAAAGTTCAGAGTTTGCAACTGCCAATATGTTTTTCCAAATGTACTAAACCCATTTTAGGAGATAAAGAAATTTTACTGACTCCTAAAATGGATTTGAAAATGGATAACAAATTGCTATTTGGAAGGGGCATGTTTTGGGTATCCCTTCAAAATAGCTATTCCTACCCCTGTTTATCAATGGTTTTGAAACAAAATAGAAGTCGTAAGCCATTCAAACGTTACTGACCCCCAAGATAGGGTTGTAACCCATTAGCAAAAGGGAAGGGATCCTCTTTGCATCCCTTCATCTTTGGGAATGTTGAAAAAGGTTTCATGGTGAGTAGGTCAGAGGACCACTGCAAACTCTCAAACTTTTTTAAAAAGAAAACTTGTATGTTCTAAAAGCCTCCCCAGTTCCTTTAATACAAATGGGCTGGTTAAAAAAAGTTTCTTTATTTTAAGGTAATCACAGACATTGTGATCTGCGTACCCTTGCAAACCACCATCTCTGTGATAGCACCAATTGAAGTGAATCACAATTTGCTACCTAGCCCCAGGAACTCTAATGAAATAGGTCACATTGTGTCCCACTCTGATTTGGAACTTCGGAAACTGACCTATTGGCACATAGATAGGTTTGGAAAATGTCATCCTACCTGCAAAAATATTAGTTGCAATCTCTCATTTAAACCTAGGTTACATTTTAAAACTCCTTTTAAATTTACACCAATCAACCTACCTTCACCATGCTGTAGAAAGACTGACAAATCCTGTCTCAAGGGTAATTTTCAGAAGTCAAATGAAAATGTGAATTGTAGCAGAACTTCAGTGTTAATAATGGAATCCATTCAGGCACACAGAATCTCATTCTTAACAAGTTCAGTGTTGTCTTACCTGTCTATTAGAAACACATTACTTTCCATTGTACTGTATTGGGCCTTGTGATGTCCTATCATTAAAGTTCTCAAACCCAACGAAACACTGTTCTCTCCATGGAAAGAATTCCACCTCATTTTGATCATAGTCTCAGTAAAGAAGCGGTCAGCATGGGATACTCATCGCAAAAATAGTGGTGGACAACATCGGATAATTTAGCTAGGGTCTAGCTCATGTCAGTGGCTGTTCCTCCGCTGAGGCAGAGAAGCATCACCCCACTGCTGCAGTGCAGTAGTAAAAGAAATAAAAAATGAAATGAGTATTTTCACAAAGGGGGTGATTATGATGATGGAAGGCCTGCCATCTCCAGCCGTGCGATGGCGTGCCCTCCTCATCTGACAGCAATTTTCCCCAGCCAAATTACGATGGCTGGGGAATCACTTTTGGCCTGTGGCGATCGCAAAGACCGCCTGCCCCCCTTCCACCACAGGCAATTGTACCAATTTCCTGGTGGAGCGGTCAGCATCTGTAAAATGGTGCCAGTGCCTAGCACGCACCGTCCGCCAAATTACATTGTTGGCCACAGACAGCCTTTCCGTGGCTGGTAAGCCGCCATTGAAAGACTGACGGGATTGGTTTTGGGGGTCCGTTGTGGGCCCCCCTTGCTTTGGGGGGAGGTGGTGGTGCACTGGGGGGGTACCCATGGTAACCCCCTATTTCCCTGCACTAAGTGGCAGGCTCCGCGTGGTGCCTGCTACGCAGTGCAGGGAAACATACAACATGCTGTTTTAGCATAGCGGCGGGTGCTGTAGCCAGCAGCACCCACTGCAATGTTAACCTAGCATGATGCGAATGCCATGGTGGCATCCGCATCATAATACGTGGTGCGGGACCGCCGCCTTATAGGCGGATGATCCCCGGCACCGCTACGATGGCGGGCGGGCTCGAGTCCGTCAGCAATCATAATCACCCCAAAGTTATTATCATTTTATTCTTCCCTGCTGCGGCAGCATGAAGGCAGGACTGCTCTGCTGACACTTCTTGCACAAAAACAATCCCCGCAAGCAGGCACCCTTGCACCATGGTGCAAAGGGTGCCTGTACTGGGGCACGGCAGCTAATTGTGCGCCAGCGCAGGGGTAAGCACAGGGATGTGTCATATTGTTATAATGACGCAACCTGATGTAGGAAAATGGCTTGTGGTGCCGCGCAACGTCATTTGTTTGTAAATGAGGCCCATGGTTGTTTACGACATAATGCTGTTGGGCCTACACTAACGAAGGCCTCCAGAAGTATCAGGGAGCAATGTTAGCGCTGGGATGAGTGACTTGCTTTATAAAACTGTAAATAAATAAGTGTGTAGGCTGGAGGTTATCCTTGTCGGTGCTCATGATGAGCTCAGCTCGTCATGAGGCACAGTGCTCAGGTGCTCATGACGAGCTGAGCTTGTCATGGCCCGTGGAGCGCTCACAGGCGGGGATAATTCCTCTGCTGTGCTGAGCGTTCCATGGGAACGGGTGTGGCCGTGACGAGATCAGCTCGTCATGAGCACCTGAGCACTGTGCCTCATGACGAGCTGAGCTTGTCATGAGCATGGGGGCGCTGTGCACGCCCCCCTCCCTGCCCCCCAGCACAGCGGGGGGAATTACCCCCGTTGCGAAGGGGTTATTCAGTGTTGGGCCTTAAACAATGATTGCATCAGTGTTAAATAGCAAACCAGTGTAATTTGGATTAAAAGAGAACCCATTCTCCCCCATTTCCAAAATATCTATTATTTAGTAAGGCAACGAAAATGTTGTCTAAAAAATCCTGTGCATAACTATTGACTTTACATTCTTCATATGTAAAATCAAAAATATTGCCAACAAAAATATAGAAGACCACAAGATTATCAAAAAGTAGATAAGTATATTACCTTTTAACTGCAATACATTATATTACCTTTAAAACATAAATTAATATAAGAATTATATTAGATTTTAAAAGAATATATGCATAATATAAAAATATATATTTTGAAAATGTATAATTTACAATCATAAAATAAAAATATGTAATTTACAGTAATTGTATAAAATAAATATAATTTACAAAAATAAAAGTATATTGTAAACATAAACGATAAATTAATACTACTAAAAATGACTTCGAATTATGAACGCTGGACATTAAAAAATATACAGTAACAACATTAAAATAAAAAATAATTTACATTGAATGATTTTTTTAGAATTAAAACATAAAATATTTTTAAAAAATTAATCAGACAGAAAAGTTTGACTTGAAGGGGTCAAATTCATACTCACACTCCAGCCTGACCAACAGTGGAGAAAGTGTTGGACTTTGGAGGGGTCAGATTTACTTTTTCTACTCCATCATAACAACAGTAGGGAGAGCGTTGGACTCAATGTAAGCAACAGTAGGGAAAGTGCTGCCTTTTGGAGGGATCAGAATCACCATTTCACTTCAGTATAATCAACAGTAGGAAAAATTTTAAACTTTAGAAAGCTCAGATTTAAAATTCTCTATCCTAAATTAATAAAAAAACATTTTTCATTTATATAACGAAAGTATAACAAATATTTTCCATAAGCATATAGGCCTAGTTTTACATGTAATTTTTATAAACTACTTAAAAATATAAAATATTCACAAATCAAAAGTCAAAATTCATGGTTGTATGACAGAGGCACTCATGGCTAAACCATGCATGCCTCTACAGCGCTGCGCCCACAACTAATGCGTCTGAAGAACGCATTCCTTTACCACGCATGCCAATACCACACAATTTCATGTTAAAGGCATGACTAGTAAAAAGAATATGTGTGGTATAGATTACACATCAGCCACCCGCCCTGAGCCCTAAAACCAACCCTGACCTCTGAGCCGTAAAAACAACCCACACCCCCGCCCTAAGCCCTAAAAACAACCGCAAACCCCCCTGAGCCTGAAAAACAACACTGACCCCACTGAGCCCAAGAAATAACCCTGACCCTCTGAGCCCTAAAAACAGCCCTGCCCGAGCCCTAACAACAACCCAGACTCTCCAGCCTTAAAAACAACTCGACCCCCCGAGCCCTGAAAACAACCTTGGCCTACTCCGGAGTCTTGAAAACACCCCCAAGCCCTAAAAACTACTGACAACCCTTAAAAATTACCCCACCCCCGAAAACCTTGACTCAGCCCCACTTACCATACCACGCCCACGTCCGTTCATTCTTAATCCTGTACCCGCTCATCCGTGCATTGCAACTGTACACTGCCTTGACCATGCCAATGCATGGTCATGGCAAGCGTGGTTCCACTTGCGGGGAAATAGGATGCGTGGCTGATCCCGCATTGTAAAGCGTGCCTCCCAAAATTTACATGTAAAATTATACATAAAATGATATTTATAAATTATATAAATTAGAAATAGATTAACCAAAAATACAAACAACTACAAAAACAAAATTAAATTAATAGCAGGAAAAAATATTAAAAACATTTAGGGGTCGATTCCGATTTGGGAAAAAAACGTCCGTACGATTTGTATCCGGAGCCCTCTCCGTACGAATCGTACCCGTCCGTCCGAGTCACGTAGTACGATCCGTATTCCGCGAATCTGTCCGAATCATCGCGATCCGTACGTATTGCAAGGCTGAAACCGTGAACCGTACGACTCGTACACATACCGTACAACTCGTACACATGCCGTACGACCCGACGAGTACGATCCGGACCGGGGTATGAGGACGCGATTCGTACGGTCCACGTCAGGTAAGGGCGAGTCGTACGGAAAAGCACACAAACACATACACACCGTACGGTCCGTACACCCCATGATCGCAGGGGTACGGTGCGTACCCCTGCGATCATGGGGTGTACGCACCGTACCCCATGTACGATGGGTGTACGCACCATACCCCATGTATGATGGGTACACCCATCGTACATGGGGTACGGTGCGTACACCCATCGTACATGGGGTATGGTGCGTACACCCATCGTACATGGGGTACGGTGCTTACACCCATTGTACATGAGGTACGGTGCGTACACCCCATGATCGCAGGGGTACGCACCGTACTCCTGGGATCATGGGGGGTACGCACCGTACCCGGAGGGGCCGTTCCGTACCTGTTTTGGCGCGAACGCTTCTTTTACAGCTGTTTTCAGCTCCCGTAGAAAAAGGGTCATACGTTGCGTACCCGACACGTATCGTACTTGCTGGGTCGTAAAAACCAGCCGCGAACCGTACAGATGTCGCGTACAGCGGGTTCCGAGGGAGAATCGTACGGAGATTAGAGTCGTATGGTCTCTGTACGACTCGTACGGAGTAAGGCTCCTGGTACGAATCGTACTTCGTCGTACGTTTGGGGGACGTTGCATGGTACGATTCGTACGGGAAAAACGCTCTGAACGGCTATTCGGAGCGGTTTTTCCCGAATCGGAATCGGCCCCAAAATGAGTTACAAAATACTGTAAACATAATAGAATTAATTTATATCCAATTTATCAAAAACAATAAAATAATTATTATGATCAATTATCTAATTGCCAAGTATGACAAATAAAACAAATTATTACCATATTTATAAAATGTGCTATCAAATAACACACAATCTTTTATGGCATTAATTATGTAATTAACACATTAAAAAGTATGTTCTTACCTTCTTTATTCTTTACCACAATATTTTGACAAGATATTTATGTCTCATAATTTTTTAAAACAATGTTTTCATGGAATATTCTCCACATACAGCAAAATACATGGAATAACCCACAACAGAGATTAGGCAATGTTTTGGGAGAAGGAGTCATAACTTTTTTAAGGCAGAAAAATGTGGATGTCATTCCACTTTTCTGAGGTCCAAATACTTCAATGGCAAATTGTTGGTAGTAAATCCCTTAAGTTACACAACTTGTGGAAGTTAATGCTTGAGTGAGGTGTGAGATGGTATCCTCCTGCAGCCTGTGCGATTTTCAAAACCTCCAATATGTGTAAAAAGGAATGTACACTGAACAGAAAACGGATCTGCATATCAGCCAGTTAAGGAATACATTTGAGGTTTGGAGCGCTACAGTGGGGAATTTACATTAAAGCACTATGCAATGCATGAAAGCCTTTGACATGTTGGCCCATAGTTTTGGACAAAAAGGCTTATCTAAATCATTACCCAAAAATCAGATGAATTGTGTGTGTTGTGCATCTGGATATACTCACTCTACACCTCCCTTCAGCTCATTCCCTTTAGTTACCATTTGGGAACGGCATGGCTTCACATATCGAAAACAGAGGGTCAACCCCTAACAGGTGGTCCTTACGATGGGCACGTGACATTGTGGCTTCACAAGTCCCGCACAGGGTCTGCTCTGGTTAATGAAATCTATCTATCATCTGCAAAGAACAACAATTTCGCTCCAGATTTAAATGGACAGTTTGTCTGATCATGTGCTATTTTAACATATCTCATGCCTCTGGCTTCCAAACAATCTGGCAGGTCTGGGCAGAAGGGTCCTCCTTGAAGAAATTGTATCTGCAGCGGGTTGGCTAGCAAAGCGGTTACCAGGTAGTGTTGTAGTATGGTCACAACTGATACCAAGGATGCAATGGAGGGGGGGAAACTCAGTCAGCGCGTTGAACAGCTCGTTAAAGAGGGTCAACAACAAGCTGGACAGGTTATTTAGGACTCCGGTCTTACAGACCATCCCTCACGGTTGCATTTGGGGGGAACACTTCTACCTGCGGGACGGGGTTCACTTAACAGAGGAGGGGAATGCCCTTTTTATAAGAAACATCCTGGCATGGGTGGAAGTTTTTGCAGGAAGAGAATGACCTTTCTAGAAGGGGGGTGTTCTGGGGGGGGGCCAGATAGTCGGTTAACTACCTGGCCTGTGGCGGTAAGGTCATTAATCGGTGAGCAGCATTTTAAGGTCCTTACGGGGGGGGCGGACCCATTCACGAAAGGGGCCGCCCGCGGGAGGGGCCATTTGGTCTCTCTCAGAACTTCAGGGGCAGGATATGATCTCCATTAATTTAAAGGGTGCGGGGGAGGGAGTCTACGCTTTCCTCAGGCTGGTAGCCACCCCTCACAACACTATGACGTCACTAAGGTGCGCGAGTGTCTGGGCCCTCCTGTTATGGTTAAATGGAGTTCGGGGAGCGCACGTGGGTGTAACGTGCCCTGGGTTGCGCATGCGCATCTTCAACGTGAGAGCGCAGCTGTAAAAGGATCTGACACCGGTTGGCGACCTTGCCGTAGGACTTTATTAAAGGTATTAAAAGTATTAAAATATTAGAATGCAGTTTAAATTTTCAGGATGATTAGATTACGTTAGGAGACACGCTGTATTAGCTATTTGTTAAGGTTAGCCCATCATACCATGTCGAAACGGATGTCAATCTAATATTCTGAAAAGTGTGCATTTTAATAATTGTCAGAAATGTTTATTTGATTAAAATTTTTGATTTGTTTTTATATTTTAATAAATACGGCCAGGGGGGGGGGCCCGTACCCCCCCTTGACTTCCAAAGACCCCCATGTGTTGACTGGTTGAATTGGGTAATTCAGTCGGTGTTCAAGGGGGGAGGTGGCCGGCAGTCCAAGACCATGATACAAGGGGGGGCCAATAGGCCCCCACGCAAGCATGGCGGGGCCTGGTCCCTCCCACACCCCGTCCCTTTCGGGGCCGCTTTCCCCGCCCCCTCGCCCCGGAAGTACTGGTGTGCTTCCGGGGCGAGGGGGCGGGGGCCGCGGCGGCGAAAGGGTTAAAAGCCTGGGGAGCGCGGGAAGCGGCCTCTTTGTGCCCGCGCTCCCAGGCTCGCTCCTCGCCCCACCGTGGGGCCGTTTAATTTTCCCCACCCTCCATCCCTTTTTAGCAGACCTTGGGGCTTGGCAAATGGTGAGTATCAGGTTTGTCAATGTGCCGGAACATAGATTTAAGGGGGGCTTGATCCAGTAGGCCTTGAATTTCCTGTTTACTGGAAGGAAGAACAGAATTTAAACTTTTGGTGCAGTGTCGTGATATTTAACTAATTCTTTCCTTAGGCCCTTTTTCCCGCTTACAGGAGTAACTATATATGTAGATGTTTGTGCTTTGCTGTGTGTTAACAATTTTATCCTTAGGCCTTTTTTCCTTTTAGAATAGCAATGTCGTATTTATTATGTGTGTCTGGCGGTAAGGTCATTAATCGGTGAGCAGCATTTTAAGGTCCTTACGGGGGGGGCGGACCCATTCACGAAAGGGGCCGCCCGCGGGAGGGGCCATTTGGTCTCTCTCAGAACTTCAGGGGCAGGATATGATCTCCATTAATTTAAAGGGTGCGGGGGAGGGAGTCTACGCTTTCCTCAGGCTGGTAGCCACCCCTCACAACACTATGACGTCACTAAGGTGCGCGAGTGTCTGGGCCCTCCTGTTATGGTTAAATGGAGTTCGGGGAGCGCACGTGGGTGTAACGTGCCCTGGGTTGCGCATGCGCATCTTCAACGTGAGAGCGCAGCTGTAAAAGGATCTGACACCGGTTGGCGACCTTGCCGTAGGACTTTATTAAAGGTATTAAAAGTATTAAAATATTAGAATGCAGTTTAAATTTTCAGGATGATTAGATTACGTTAGGAGACACGCTGTATTAGCTATTTGTTAAGGTTAGCCCATCATACCATGTCGAAACGGATGTCAATCTAATATTCTGAAAAGTGTGCATTTTAATAATTGTCAGAAATGTTTATTTGATTAAAATTTTTGATTTGTTTTTATATTTTAATAAATACGGCCAGGGGGGGGGGCCCGTACCCCCCCTTGACTTCCAAAGACCCCCATGTGTTGACTGGTTGAATTGGGTAATTCAGTCGGTGTTCAAGGGGGGAGGTGGCCGGCAGTCCAAGACCATGATGCATCCACTTCCCAGCATTGTTCCAGTTTCCTAATGTGAGTGCAATCTAGTGCATTTCAGTCCCAAGTGACGGTCAATTTACCCATCGCAAGCACTCGTTAATTTCCTTATATTCGTGAGTGCAGTGATCTACTAATGAAATGCCGTGCTGTCATCTTTCAAACGCAGCCACTTGTGACTAGCCCTTTGTGCATATTTACTAACGATGCGTGCAGAATCCAACACGCCATTTTGTTGCAAAAAGCCTCTCTTTCCTTTACAACCCTGGATGCAGCACATCATCTCCGCGAATTGTAAATTACTGCATTTCTGCACTTTACGTACAATAATGAAAGAAAATTGTATTTATTTACAGCAGCACAGTTACTTGAGAATAACAGCACTTAAAGAGCAGCGGCCATTTTGAAAACCACTTGAAGCTTAATTTTACACTCTCTGTGCTAATGAGCACACTCCATAATGAATGCCACAAAAGGATACAATTTAATGAGGATGTGGGCCTCTTGTGCAGCTCATGCCGTCAAACTTGACACTAAACCTCTTGCTCTTTGGTCTGCTTTCAGAGTGTGTGCTAATCTGCACTGCACAGATTTCTGCCACACCATGGAAGGCCACTTGTGATCAGCGCACTCATTGTTTGACGACAGAGCTACTTAGTGAATTTATCTGACGGGTTGTCACATGGAGTGCTCCTGTGTTATGCTGCAAGCAAATACTTTTTACATCCTGTTTCCATTAGGTTAGTGAGTATATGTCATTTCTGGAGACCGAGATCTGTCAGACTTGAAGTGTTAATGTTTTACATTTAAAAAAGTCTTACGAGGGGCGTGGTCAAGATGGCGGCAAAATAGAACGTGTATTCCTATCCCTCCGGCGCCGCCATTTCTTAGCATTGTAGTATCGCCCATACTGAAGCCCATCTGCGCTTCCCAACGCATTTTTCAGCCTGAGCAGACATTCCGGCGTCGGTGGAGGGCCTTCTTTTTTTTGCCTGTCTGAAGATGTGCTTACTTTCTGCAGCCCCTACGGCCCCAGCATTGCTGCGGCCCAGCTTGGTGAGGACTTGTGAGCGCCTCAGGTGACCCGGCTCGGTCCTCAGCTGGGACCCCCTAACGGAGGATAGCCGGCGTGCCTCTACGGTCCGCTCTTCGTTGAAAAGTGCAGCAGCTCTCTGGCTTGGTAGGCGAGAGAGTGCAGCGACGCGCGCTTTGCTGGTGGGGCCATCTTGGGATCTCCTGCCGTGGCCGTGGTGAGGCCTGCGGCTGACAGCGCCGGAGAAAAGTGGGCCCGGCGGTGCTAACTGGCCGCTGTGATCGTCTTGGCTGCGCCTATTTCCTAGCTCTGCAGAGGGGCCTTGGGCAGTGAAACGGCGCTGACTGCATTGCTACGCTGGAGTCGGCAACCCCCACAGAGACCCGGAGGTGATGAGCAGAGGTTCGGGGTGAGGTCTGAGACAGCTGTTGGTGTCGGTGCCCCGTGAGGAGTGCGGTGCCTTTGCCAATGGGTTCTCTGCCGGAGCCGGTGGCTTGGCAAGCGGGCGTGGACCCCATTGGGCATCCGGAACTTGAGTGACAGCGATTGTGGGGCCTAGTGGAGGCGACGTGGCCTTGCGGCCCTAAGCCTAGTTGGTGGAGTGTCTCACATGGGGGCCTGCATGGAGATCTCAGCAGCCCATGAGAGGTGAGGGATACGGAACTAGTCCCACTGACGGTGGCACTCTGTGAGATCTGACTGTGCTCCAAAAGGCTGGGAGCCTATCCTCAGGTGATCAGGCGGGGCGGCCTCCAACCCGTGGTTCGGCGGACTGCGCTATCTGTTGCTCTGGTGTTGCTAGCAAGGTACTGCGGCAGGAGCAGGGATCCCCTAGGGAGGATTGTGCCCATTATCACAGTCGATGACCAGGAGCTGGTCGGCGAGGGGGAGCAGGAGGCGCCAGTATCGGAGCACCCTCCCCCCCAATGGAAGGAGCCTGAGGCCGCTGAGTGGTGCTTTCATGTGAACCTAGCGAAGATCAGTTGCTGCGCACTAGAAGTGCCCTCTGGGACTGATCGCCCCCCTGCGGCGATTTGTAACCTTCTGCTACTAGCCCGAAGCTGAGTGGAGGGAGGTGCCGGCCCGCGATTCAGCGAAGGGTGTGCACAGGGATTCGCGAGTAGCGGCACTAGTGCAGGTGACGGAGCTGTGCCTTCAGCTAAGCCTACACCCAGAGGCCGTGTTGACAGAGTAATTATCATTTTGTCCGCCAGAGGACGACAAGAGAAATCCCTAAAGGATTTGCTCCAGGAAACATCAGGACAATCGTCGCCTGAGGCCAGGGCACCACCAATCGAAGGAGACGACACACCTGCAACTAAGGCGTTCATGGTTGAGCTCTTTTCGGCCATTAAGGATGATATTCAGGCGCTACGCTCACAGCTCGTTCAGGCACTATGCTCACAGCTCTTTGCGGATCTCAGAGAAGTCCGGAATGATGTCGATAACATTGGAGAAAGGATGACGACCCTGGTAGAACACGACCTAAGTAGGGAAGAGGACTTGCATCCGTCGCAGCAAGAGATGCTACAACTGCGAGACCCGAACATGGATCTACAAGCCCACACGGAGGACCTGGAGAACCTCTCCAGGCGCAACAATATTCGGATCCGAGCGGTCCCTTGGAAAGGGGAAGGGGATGACCTTCGTGCCTACGTCAGCGCTCTTTTCCTACAGATCCTCGGAGACGAGGAGGTACAGGAGATACAAATGGATCGTGTCCATCGTGTGGGACTTCCGTGTGTGCTAAAGCTCCTCTCCCTGATATTCTCATCTGCGTTCATGACTTTCAGCTGAAGGAACGCATCCTCCGTAGAGCACGAGACCTTAATCCTGCACAGTTCCGTGGTCACCAACCTACGCTCTTCCAAGACTTGGCAGCCTCCACATTGATTAAGCGTAGAGAATTTAAGCCTATCACCAGCCACCTCAGAGACCAACATATTCCTTACTCCTGGGGACACCCATTCCGCCTCATCTTCAAGCACCAAGGCAAGTTGTTGCAGATTCGAGCCTTGGAGGAAGCATATGAAACATTGGGCCTAGAGAGGACCCTTGCCTTTACAGGGGACAGCAAGACTCTCCCTCACAGAAGACGTTGCTCCTCTGGATGACAGCGGGTCGGGAAGCCACTGCCGGGTCACACCCCTGGCATGGCCACTAGCAGGCTGGAGAGGGAGGCGGCCCTTTCATCAGTGACACAAGCAACAGAACGCCCTGGGACCCCCTGATGTATTTAGCATGGCATCCACTTGGGTTCATCATCTGGCGTTGGAGGAAGGAAACACTTTAACTGTGTGCAGTGACACTACTTCCTAGCCATCGATTTGACTGCCATGTCATACTTGGTACGGACTGGGTCTGTGCCACGTTCCGCTGGACTCTGACCATTGAGAAAAACTTTTGTCATGTTTGTTGATTTTCCCTTTCCCTTTTCTTCTTTCACTGTTTCCTATTGTTTGGGATAGGTTTTTTTTGGGTGTTGATTTGGGGCTCCACATCAGTTCACGGGCAGGATGGGCAGGTGACTGGACCCGGAACTGCCAGTGAGCACAGCTACTCTGCCGGCGCCGCATCCCGCACTTCGGGGTGTCACGCATAAAGATACCACTAATGTATGCATCCAATATGTGTGGACTAGTAGACTAGACGGAATCAACAACTGGATCCCCACTTTTACAAGTATCACCACGAATAACAAAGCTACTCCATTACCCAGCGGGATATTTCACTTCTCTTACCAAGAATACATTCTTTTTTGAAAGGAACCCGGTCTCGAGCAAGGCCGGGACGGAATTATCACCGGCACTGCGACCTTTGGTCCTACACAGACCATCTACAGCCCTGATGAGTCACGGGAAAAGGTGTTTCCCGGTGACGAAACACGTGTCGGCTGGCACTTATTGAAGAATAAAAGAGGAGCCGGAACATTGGTGTCCCTTTTTTGAACGCTGAATACGAACTTTCATGTCCTCTGATTAATACGAACTTTAATGTCCAATGTGACATCTGATTTTGCTCTTACTTACATTATAAGTGTGCAGTGGGTCCTGTTTGGACAGGTGACTAGACTGAATGGGGTAACCTTTGCTGTCCTACAGCCGTTAAGCCTTGAGTGGGTACATAGCCTTTGCGATAGATAGGGATCTGAAAATTATTAGTCTGAATGTTCGAGGGTTACATAATTCTGTAAAGTGCTCCGCAATGCTCTCCCTATTGGAGGATGCTGATGGTGATATTTGCTTGCCCCAAGAATGAGATGATCTTCACTGTCCTTGATTCAGGTGGCCTTGAGCGAGTGCATAGCCTTTCTCCTCTTCACTGCTACGATGGGTGGGGATCTGAAAATTGTTCGTTTGAAGGTGCGAGGGTTAAATAATCCTGTAAAGCGATCTTCAATACTCTCCCATTTAGAGAATGCTGAGGGTGATATTTGTTTGCTCCAAGAAACCCACCTCTTAGCTAAAGACACCTGACGTATGAGGGATAGACGCTTCCCACAGCAGATATGGTCCACGGGCCGTCAAAGAAGAATGGTGTGGCGATCCTCTTTAGTGCACGCTCGCAATGCAAAGTAGTCTCCACGATGACAGAAATTAAGGGCAGGTTATTGGCTGTGAGGATACAATGGGGGGACACACATTTGACAATAGGGTCCTTTTATGCGCCGAAGGATCAGCAGGAAACCTTTTTGTACCTAGCTCTATCTGAGGTGCTTGCCTCTCCTGATTCTGCGCTTTTAGTCGGGGGGGGACTTCAATGTTGTCATGGATCTGGAGCTGGATACATGAGGGCAGAGGTCTAATCTGGCAGGGTGGGAAACAATGGTTGTCTGACTGTGGGCTGTGTGATGTGTGGCGTATACAGCACCCTAATGAGCGCGATTATACCTACTTTTCGGCGGCACACAAAACATATGCGCGTCTGGATCACTTGTTAGCCTCCTCATCTCCTCTCGCTAATTTGCTCCTGCGGATATCGCCCCCCACTCCCTTTCAGATCATGCACTCATTTCAGTCCTGCTCCAAGCACGATGCTCGCGCTCAACCCCACCGGGCTGGCGACTCCGCGAATCCCTTCTTCACTCTGAGGAAGTCACCACTCGGATTCGAGCTACTATAGTACATTACCTCTCTGAGAATGACCAGGAGGGCATGCCCCTCGCGGCGGTGTGGGACGCTTTGAAGCTGGTGGTGCGGGGTGAAATTATTGCGGTTGCGGTGTCCTTTGTGCGACTACGCAAGGAGAAGCGCGCGGAACTAGAAAAGGAGGTGAGAGAACTAGAGGCAGTTCACAAGCGAACCGGGGCGCCGAGAGTTTGGAGGGAGTTGGAAACGCGGCGACACATGCTGAAGCACCTGGACCTAGATTGGGCTGAGCATGCTCTCCTGAGACTGCCGCACAAATTCTATCTCAGTGGGGATAAGTGTGGGAGGATGATGGCACATAAGCTGCGAGCGCAGGCGCAGATGTCTGCAATCCATACCATACGGGACCAGAAAGGCCAGATGCCCTTATTGTCGGTGCCTTTTGTCAGTTTTATCAACGCCTTTATGCGAAGGGCGACACCCGCTTACATGACCCAGGGGAATACTTAAGCTCCTGCGATATTACTCTCTTACTCAAATCTTTGGCTGATAACCTGGACTCAGCCTTTTGCATAGAAGAGGTCATATCGGCGATAGCGCGGCTAAAAGTAGCTAAGTCACCGGGTCCAGATGGGTTTCCGGCTGTGTTCTATAAAACATTTTGCGTGGAGCTGACTCCCCTTTTAAAATGGCTTTTTAACTCCTTTCTGGACTCCGGAGAAGTGATGCCTACAATGTCTGAGGCGGCAATTTCTGTGATCCTTAAACCTGGGAAAGAACCCAACGAATGTGGGTCTCGCTCCTTAATATTGATGCGAAGTTGTTTGCGGGTATTTTAGCCTCACGCCTTAGCCCCCTTATGGACGATATATTAGACCCGGACCAGTCCGGTTTTATACCGACGCGGCAAAAAGGGGATAACACTAAACGACTACTGCACCTCATTGACCTTATACACCGACCGCGCACTCAGGCCTTCTTACTCTCGATTGATGCAGAGAACGCCTTTGACCGTGTTGATTGGGAGTATTTATTCGCAGTGCTGCACGCATTCGGTTTTGGGGATAACTTTATCCGATGAGTTAGTTGCTTATATGCCTTCCCCACAGCAGCGGTAAGGGTTAATGGCTGCAAATCGACTCCCTTCCCCATTGCCCGGGGCACATGTCAGGGCTGTCCCCTATCCCCACTTTTATTCATGCTCTATATGGACCCTCTGCCCATTGCATTCGGTCAAATCCTGACATTGTGGGCCCTAAGTTCGGAGCTGTCACCCATAAAATTTGTATGTTTGCCGATGATGTCATCTGCTCTCTCACTGAGCCTCGGGTAACTCTGTGGTATCTGACTAGGGAGCTTGCTGCTTTTGGGAACGTCGCAGGATTGAAGGTCAACTTTACAAATTCGCAGATTCTTAATATCTCTATCCCGGAGACTGAGGTACAGGATCTACAGCAAGACTTTGCATTTCAATGGGCGCCTACGGACATCACATATCTGGGCATTCGTCTGATCTCGTCCATCGCGGGGACGGTCGCACTCAACTACACCTTATTGATGGAACAAACGACCAAGGCGTTGGCTGCCGGGTCCAGTCTCAAGCTGGTGTGGTACGGGAGGATAGCGGCAGTGAAGATGACGATGCTTCCACGCATCCTGTACTTCTTCCAAATGCTCTCTTTGAGCCCCCTGCCGGGCGCACTCCGGAAATTGCAAGGACTTCTTAATAAGTTCTTATGGGACAACGAGAAGCAGAGTCTCTCGTTTGCGCATGTTACCTTCTCGAAGACGCAGGGAGGGCCAGGTTTCCCACTGGTGGGTGCTTACTATCAGGCGACATGCCTCCACTACATCACAGAATGGAGCAGGCCCCTATCCAGCAAACACTGGAACTTTATGGACCAATCTGTGGCTGGACGGAACATATGGCACGAACTGTGGCTGCCGCGCAGGCATAGAGCGTGGGGACTGTATTCCTCCCCAGTTACCTCTCCGACCCTCAAGGTGTGGGACCGATTAGCAGGCCCAAAAGGTTGGACCACATTTCCTTCTCCTATGTCCCCCATCGTGGATAATACTGTCTTTCAGCCAGGATGTGCGTCCCCGATCTTCCATTGCTGGAGGGAGGAGGGTTGAAAGAGAGTAGATTTCCTTTTTGATGTTGAGAGCTTGATCCCCTTTCCCCAGTTGCGTAAAGATTATGATCTACAAGCCTCAGATGCCTTCCACTACTCGCAAGTCGCACACTGGGTTACATGGTCCGAGAACTTTGCACTCATGTCTCGCCCCCTGACAACCTTCGAAAAGTGGCTGGTGTGTAAAAAAGATGATCGTAAAGTCATATCTGAACTTCACTCCATGATCACTACACATCCGAAGAGACACCGAACAAAAGCGCAAGTTAGATGGGAGACTTAACTAAGGAGGCCCTTATCACACAAAGAGAGGGAACATATTTTTTACCGAGCGCATCACACAGCTTCCAATATGGCAGGAGCGGAATCTGCTTATAAAGTGGTTACTTACTGGTACTATACTCCTGCGCGTAGTTAGTCTTGGGACAGGTCCAAGTCAGACCTCTGCTGGCGGGGTGTGGTCTTACTGGTACCCTGGTTCACTTACTTATGGGCATTTTCCTGAAACTGGTGCGCTATTGGACAGCAATCATTGATGACGTTAATGCAGCATTTCAGATTACATTGTGACGTGTGCCTGAACATACACTGCTGGGTCTTGAAGAACTAGGTTATTTAGGACCCGGCGGCGCCAGCGGCACGCCCAAAGTCTTCGGGTTCACCTGTCTTAGAATACAGAGACACAGGACTCTTCGTGGTGACATCAAAGATCGATTTTATTGACTGCAGCCAGTAACAGAAGTCCTAGAAATCATCACGGTATGAATTCTCAGGAGACTGCTCAATTTTACAAAGCAAGTCATCCCTTTTTATGCCAAAAATCACATTCCAGACAAATACCTAACATTTACAAACTGTCCAATCACATGTATCCACACCAAAAGTATCGCATGACGGTAAAACCCACTTTTCAATTGCCCGGCCCATGATCAATCATCGGACAAACCCAACATTCTTCTTTAGACAGGCCGAACGAACCCATAATAAAAGAGGCCACAACCCATATCATAAATAGACCATAAAGAAAGGAGCAGAAACAGGTGAGAGTAGGATAAGGCATATTTGTGTGTAGTAAAACTTTACGATGTCCTGCGCTCTGATCTTAGTCTTGATCAGCTAGCGGGCAAGAACTGGCTCAGCAAGGTCGGCTTCAGGCAACGAGGTCAGTTCACTTTGGGTCATGTAGAAGTCAGCACAAACCTCAGCTAAAGGACACGGGTTTTAAAGACTCATTCAGCCGCAGTCATCGGCCTATGTGAGGGTAACCACAAAATGGCTGCCTTGCACAAAATGGAAACCAAGGTTCAGAACGGAATCTTCAAATACACTGTGAATCCTTGCGTGTAACATGGCGAAAACACTCGTACTTGCCGAACTCATTAGTTACGGTTCATTGTTACCAAAATCGTAACGGAACCATGACATTTAAAAGACGGGTCCAGAATTCACGGAACCTCAGTCTTCCACATCCTAGGTACTTCCCGCTGAAATCACTGAGGTGCAAGCAGATCACCATGGCATTACTTGCAGCGCGACATGTGCTCTTAGCGCATTGGGGGTCCTTGATAGTTCCAGACCCTCGAGATTGGATCCATCAACTCTGCCAACTTTTAGCAATGGAGCGTCTTTCACTTAGTGTAGATGGGAAAGGCAAAGAATTTGCGAAACAGTGGGCACCTTTCTTGCAGATTCTTACCAAAGATATGAGAGAAGTAACGTGCCCGAAATATCTGAAAATCCTACAGCTCATACCATTAGAGCCACCTGGTGCATCCACTAGTTGAATTGCTTGCTGATTGACCATTGTTTAGTGGCTGTGGTGCGACGGATCAGGCAGAGGGAGGGTGGAGGGTGGGTTGGGGGAGGTGGGATTGTTTCTTTGTTTTATTGTTCTTCTATAAAAGTGGTATCTTTGCTGAGTGCATTAATGTTTAACCAAGACTTGATTTTATTGTGAGGTCGCCCTCCGGGATGTAGACCTGAATGCTGTGTATTCCTAATCAGTTTTCGCTCTGCCGGTGCCCTGATGTAGGCAGCTAATACCATGCTACCACGCAATAGAGACGATTGACTCTAAAAAAGTCTTACCCCATGGTAATTCGATAAGTTGAAAAAAGAACCAGGGGCCATGTGACATAGGGCGCCGAGGTCAACTTTTTGTGCCACTGGCCACTATGGGCCAAATTACGAGTCTGGCAGTCTTTGACCGTCAGACTTGCGGTGGCTGTCTTGGGGCCACCGTATTACGAAGTGGCCATTCGGACTGCCACCGCTGTGCTGGCTGCACCAGGGAACCGCTGTTCCCATGTGGTGGCGCAGCGGACTGGATATACAATATGCAAGGCGGGACCGCTGCGGTCCGTCAAGCAAATTATGAGCTTCTGCACTGCCAGCCTTTTCATAGTGGTGAGCCCACCATGAAAAGGCTGGCGGTGGGGAAACAATAGGGCCCTCATACCCTCACTGCCATGGGGAGGCCTTCAGGGGGCACAACATGTGCACTTCTGTTTCCCTGTACCCCAAGTTCCAGCTCGGTATGGACTACAGAGTTCATGCCATGCTGGAACTGCTTTTGCGTTCCTATTGCAGTGCCAGTTTTCATGATACTGCTGGGGAATGGCAAAAGAAAAGCCCGCCAGACACGAGCTGAACTGGTAATCTGGCAGGAAGACCATGCATGGATTTGGCAGTGCTGTGCCAGTGCAAAGCCGGAGCAGCACCGCCAAAGTCGTAATCAGGCCCAATGTTATACAAGGGGTAGCAGAAGTTTTTGTAGGCTAATCACAAAGAGAATTTCTCTCATTTGCTTGGAGTCATGACTGACACAAATGAGGAAACCTTTTGCTTTTGTGCCTGTGCAATTTTACCTGAGCACATAACAGACATGCCCTCAGAAGGTGCACTGATAATGTACCACATCTAAGATGGCAAACAATCAGTATCCCCCACCACGAGACGGTCCATTTAGTGTCCCCTCCAGGCATCTCTCTGCATGCGGGTGCAGTCACTCACTATATCTGCCTCCAAGGAAAACATGGACAGTGCACCCGAACTGGAATTCGACCTAGGTGTGCAATTCTATTGCAGGAGCAAGTGTATGAATGCATGGATGCCTGCACATTTTGAATCAATAGCCTATAGACTACATAGAGATAAATATATTTTTACTTTTTAGACTTGCTTGTTTACTTTTTCAAACTAAAAAATACAACTATAAAGCATCAGGCTAATGAGAGTGCAACATAATATAAGTGAACCCATTTCATTGGAGAAAATACATGTCCTCTTGCAAACTTAGTCAAGCTTGGTATTACCAAATTCTCTTTCAGTGCCACGCCCTTCTCCTACCTGATAAACTATTGCATCATATTATTCATTATCAATAAAAATATGAACTGCACATTTTGCCATCCGGACACAAGATTACACAGGCTTAAGCAGCAGTTTTGGTGGTTGGGTTCCATGGGGCAGCAGTTTCATTTTCTTGAGCAGAGAGAGCAGGTACGAGGCCATCTCAGGGTGTTTTAGAGTGCGTTCTGGTCCGGCATGACTCCCAGTGGCCGGGCATTGGTTGAAAGTTGAGATTTGATTCCGTCCTGGTCTATGCCCTTGAGCCAGGTTCAGACTAGTTGTTGCTTTTTGTTCTTGCTGAATAGCAGCAATCCTGTTGTTGTGAAGTTGACGTTGAGGTAGGTGCCAGGCGCCCAGCTCTAATGAGGTGCAGGCATGTTGAGGTTTTGGATGTATGTCTGGAGCAGAGGAAACCTTAAAGTAGAGTTGTGTGAACATGGATGCTGTTACTGGTGACCAGAGACCCAGAAGCTCAATGCAGAGGGTGAATATGACATGAGAGAAGATGAAACACTGGAGGACGCCATCGACGGGACCCTGGGGGGCCACGAGTAGAATAACACTAAAAAGAAAACAACAAACCACCACATAACATGCAATAATATATGAAATAAATAGATGGATGACGTTACAACGCATGCTATTACAACGCATGCCTTTACGACGCAAGTTTTACAACGCAAGTCGTTGCAACTACTTGCGTTGGGGGGCGCTGGATAGTGAATAGTATAATTTACTATTCCAACTCCAGTCGCCGTGGATAGTAGGGAAGGTTTTGGAAACTATTCCCTATCCTAGAGCGCCCCCCAGCGCAAGTCGTTGTAAAAGTTGCGTTGTAATGGTTGCGTCGTAAAGGCACTTCGTTGTAAAAGTTGCGTTGTAAAGGATGTTCCCCAAAATAAATATCAATAGAGGGACATAACACAGCACAACATAGCACATCACACAACCTATGACGATACACCATTGCAACTACATAACAGCAGGGCATACCATATCTTATGACATACATCATACCATAGCATGCGTCATAGAAACATAACATTGCTTAACATAACATGCTGGATAACATAGCATAATCATTCTCTCCCAGTTGTGCACATCAGTAACTCTGTTATCAACACTGCTTACAGTTTTCCCCGCCGGCTGGATTTTCTTTTCATGAACAGCGCAAAGGAGGTATTTGCAGTTCGCGGTGCTGTTTCCTTCTTTTTTTCCTCAAGTAGCATTAAGGGAGAAGCCCGCCCCCGCCCCCTCCCCCTCGTCTGCTAAAATTGCTTTATGAATCACGGCGAGTGTGACACCCCTGCAGACGCCCGGCTTTGAGTTACACCGCATCAGATAGGGCGCGCAGCAACAGCGAGCGGGATTCAATATCGGTTTTATCTCCTGGTAGAAGGGGAGGCCTTTCATAACTCACTGCCCTGGAGGGCTTGCACACCACGGGCTTTTTGTGTCGCCTCTTTTCATAACTGCTGTGTCACTAATATTTTAATCTTTCTAGAGAAGGGAGATCTGAAGCGAGACATTGCACCCGATCGGCAAGGTGCCACCATTAAATAAGAGCTGGGTAGCCATTCATCCAAACTACCCACCCACCCATCCATCTATTCATATATCCATCTGTCCATTCATCCATACATACATCAACCCCACCCATCCATCCACCCATTCACTCACCCATTCATCCATCTCTCTCTCTGCCTGCCTTCATGCCCCCCTCTCCTCTGTTCCTTCACCTGCCTGTCTGTAAGCCTGTCTGTCTGCCATCTGTTCAACGAAAATAATTGTTCAAAGGGCGTTATGCTTTTCTGATGAAGACGAAGGCTGGTGCACAGCGGAGGAGCAGGGCTGTATCATAGTCGATGACATTTGGGGGTGGGGTAAGGGGTGAGTCTCAATTCTCCCGATTCATCACTACTCTTAAATGACAGATTATATGTTGGTATGAATGGATTAATCTTCAATCTTCTTCCAATTAGCTGATTAAAAAAGTAAACAAGTGACAACTTCTCTGCTCCACAAAAAGGGCGAGAAGCGCATCCCTGGCTGCGTTATGCAGTTATTATGTCTTAGTTTGTGCAAAGGAGTCGCTTTGCTTATCCCTGGCTGGTGCTGCGTGAGAGGGGCGGCTAAAGGAAGACATTAAAGGGTAGGAGGGCAAATATTAAAGCTGCCACGTGCCAGCACTGCTCCTTCTAACTGGAACACTATACAGACGCACACAATCCCGAGTGGAATCCCGGGACCCGAATATCCACCTGAGAATAGATTTATTAGGGGTGGGGAGGAGCAGACACACCCTCAATGAAGCCACGCCCCTCCTGAGGTGTAAGGCAGGGGAACAAGGTTCTGGCATTGATGTAGGATGGGTTGAAAGAGACCATGAGAAGACAGGGTTGGATCAGGACTGAAAATAGGCCCGGGCACCAAATTAAAAGCGGTCCCCATTAACAAATCAGACAGGTAGAAACAGTGCTCGACATTTGCACATCAGGGCAGTTTTAAGCTTATAAAGACACACTGCATAGGTGTTTTGCAAGGTATGGGTGACTGTATACATTTTAGCTTGCTACAGGCAATGTTAGTGGCAATATCAAGGAACTCAACCTGGGAAAACAATATTTGACCTCAGGATCCCAAATCCTTGGAGATAAGTATGATTCACTTATTCGTCAAATTCATGTGGCAAATTATCACCCTCTGCGGTTAGAAACAAAAATACTGTTTAAGTGCTGAAAGAACTGCCTCTGATAATAATCAATCAGATTATAATGTCTAGTCATACAAAATGTTTGTTATATTCCACACTCCCCTGACAATGGCATAATAAGTGAAATCTGAGCCTTACTCTAATGTCCCTGAAACCTTTGGTTTTTTCACTGGTGCGGGACTCAAAGTCAAAAAGTTTTTATTTGTTACGGTACTCTTTTGAGGACCACAAATTTGTTAGAATATAAAAATACAATAAAAATTCATACAATTAATACATTTTCAACGAAATTTTCAAAAACTTAAAAATTCTATAACAAACGTATTCATTAGGTGGATTTTTGCATAGTGTTAAGAAGTCCTTAGTGTTAGCAATCCTACAAGATCGGAAGATGGGTTCTATACATGATAACCTTGCATTTACAATTTTCTCGTTAGGACAGATAAAAAGAAGGTGTGCCAAATCATGTATGCCCCCTTGACAGAGGGTGCATATCACAGCTCTATCCGGACTCCACGAAGAACAAAAAGTTAATACTGGGAGTATACCTAGGCGCAGCATCAAAATCGCTCGCCTTGCACCATGTGCCAGAGTGTATCCTAAATACAACTGTTTTTGTTTGTATTCCTGAGAGTCAGCATAGGTCCTATACACAGATAGTTTTTTACAATGATTATGGTCTAGCTCAAAGCTCAATTTGGGCGCGAAGTTTTTTAAGAAGAGTTTTAATTGTGCCGGCGTCCAGGTTGACAGAATTTCCAGACTAGTTTTCGCAAGCTGGAATGCAACTTCCATATTTTTAAAAAAGGTAAAGTGAGCAGAATCTTTTTTAAATGTTTCAGCTTTTAACAAGTGTCTCAAACTGGTGCGGGACTCCTCCAGCACTGTGCACAGGCGGTGGGCCCCTAGAGCTAGAGGCCCTGACTGGGTCCTGGAGGGGCAGTGACCTCCTTGTACTTTGCAGGGGGGCAACCTCAAGTTTCGTTGTGCCACTGTTTACTGACATACCACTGCAGATTTTTTTTCAGGACTGCATAATTTTAGGCCTCTGCAGAGATCCGGGTAGGATCTGGGACAATTGCTCTACAAGGGAGCAAGGTCCTTAACTGATTTCAGGTAGCACGTTTTGCCAAAGTTAGCCAAACACAGGTGCCTGGTACAGTGTCAGTAATTTTTTGAACGATGTGATGGGCCCCATGGATGAGAAAAGCAGAAGGCTCCCTAATATTTTCTTAGATGCAGCCATTTCTCCATTGCCAACAGCAATCTTCAATATCTCGGTAAATTTTTTGCAAATGAGTGAATTCTTCCAAATCTACACTGCAAACTTTGAAAACATTTTTTTTCTACTTTTGGAATATGCCCTCTCAACTTTCTCAGATGCAAGCACTAAGCCTGAAAATCAAAAAGCAAACATTGTACGCCAATCCCGCTGTATGGAGTTCTCAAATGCAGAGGTTTGTACAAGAGTAATGAAGTCTACGGTGCAAATGCACACTTTTGTTCCTCCGAGAGGAAGAGAGCTGTTGCTTGCCCTGTAGTTAACATTGCCTTTGACCATGTCAGAAGTTCTGGGATCCCTCTACCTGCATCTAGTCCTGCTGTTGGCCTTCACTGCCTAATCCATATCACAAAAGTTAGCCCAGAGCTAGCTGTCTGCACACCAGCTGCTACCATGGTTTTTCCTTGCTGAAGCCTGTGTTTTTTCTGGGCCGACAAGCCGGTGCTACTGAGGGCTTGATCTACCCCAACCAAAGATGCCTCCAATCTCACCAAAAGGCAACCTACTGTTTTTGCCAAGACCGTCTCTGAACACAGTGCTTCCATCTTTCGACATGTTATCTGCCAGAAGTCCATGTGTCCACTACAGTGACTTTTAGTGGTGCATCATTAAGGGGCCATCCAGGGAAACCAGTTCTTATCCAGTCCTACATCTCCAACAATCAGGAACAATAGGTGGTCTACAATGTTCCTTTGTTTGATGATGTCTGCTAGGTTTAGAGATCCATTGTGACATTATTCAACAGACTGCCCGTTTAAAGGGTTTAACGACTTCCCGTAAGAGTTCATTCATGTGCTCACCTAGTCCAGCAGTTGCACACCATCCTCTTAAACCTTTGGCTAGTAACTCAATGGTCTTTTGCTCGCATGAGAGATCATTTCTCATACTTAGAATGCTTTGAAAATAGTTTACCTCCAGGGTATGCACAAAGAGGTGGCTCGCATCCACTAGTTTCCAGAGTTAAATCCACCACAAAATGGCGTGCCTACACTACCAAGCTTGTAGCATAAAATTAACAAACCCTAGGAATCTACACCATTTCTTGATCCCTGGCCTATATCTCACTAGATGGAGGCAGATCTTTCATAGGAAAACCTGCTTCATCCAGTTTCATCCAGTATGCCCAAAATGATGAAATTTTGCCATCTCCCAGTTTGAAGTAATTTTGTTTACAAGTAAAAAAGACAATTTGGTCTATATTCACTATACTCAACCCTCTCAATAAGCTGAAATTTGACAAATGATACTCCTATAGTTGGCCTAATGTGCACAACCTTGATCCCAACGTAATGAGGATGATACCCAGAACCGCCTCGAGAGTGAAGAAGGATTTGGAAGTTGTCGTCAGGGAGCCAATTGTCTGAAAGAGCTCCAAGTCTTGATACAATGACGAGAGCTCCGTCTAAACAGTAAGAAACTGAGCCCCTGATCATTGATCCCACGGACCACCAGCCGCTCTCATTGCCCTGACGTGTATGGACTGATTCTCCATCCAGACTCGCATAGACGACTCATACAGCCAGATTCATCAACGGAAAATCGGCTCGCAAAGGGCCAGATTCTGAGAATCTGGCCCTTTGCGAGCGCAATTTTTGCATTTGGGATTCATCACCCCAAATGCAAAAATCGGGAATTGCGAAATCGCTAAATTGCGAGGAATTGCATTTAAGGAATCTCTATTTGAGATTCTTTAAATGCAATTCATGAACCATTTTTGAAATGCGAAATCGCTATTTTTGGCCGCTATTTACCGCGAAGTCTGACTTCGTGGTAAATAGCGAAAACTTAGAAAAATGCACTTTAGTGCATTTTTCTAAGTTGTATGTTACACAAGGACATGTGTGTGCGCAACATCAGTCTCCATTTACATTTCAGGGGTGCTACAGGGTGTCCTTTGGACACCCCTGGCACCCTTGAAATCGCATCCTTATTTGCGATTCAAATAAGGAAGCTGTAGAAATCGCAAATAATATTGCGATTTCTACATGAATCCCGTTTCGCGAGTTTTTAATAGCGATTCCTTAATAATCGCTATTAGGGACTCGCAAAGCGGGACATTGATGAATCTGGCTGATAATCTGAGTTTGCTATTCAATATGAACCTTGCCTTTAAACCCTCTCTAACTCCGAGCATCAATAAATTACCCACTGTCCTCTGAGCCAAACACAAAAAAATCCACAGAAGAACCTGACACATTCAATATTCGACACTTCCAAATGTGCTGTCAGAACATCTCAGATTCGGTAAGAACTTTCTGAAGTTTCCACGTGAGGATTTTTTTTCTAGGCCTAATTTATTCAAGCTTTCATGTGCGCCTCCTAATGAGGACTTCTTTGCAGTCCCCTGAAGATGCTGCCATCATGCTGCAGTTTACAGAACAGGAAAGATATATATGTCTGAATGGAACTTGGTCCATCTGTTCCAGACCTAAAGGTGAAAGCCAGACGCTGACAATTTAGCCATGCACGAGATGACTGTTCGAAGAGTTAGCCTTTGCTACTCTAAACTTTCAGATAACATTTCAAATTGAGCAAAAACAGAATCTCTCTTTATCACCTACTAACGGTGCCTCTAGGTAATAATTAGGTAACCCACTTTTAGTTCAGATTGCGGGACACAGCTGCCTAATAACTTTCTAATATTTAAAAGCTACTTGAGGAACAGCTGGCCTAGGATGCCAGGGATTGAATTATCATTGAGAGGCACGGGGTCAAGAAGAAAGTAGCACATTCTGCCTCCGGGTCAGCAGCAGGTCAGGAGGCGGAAATCCCGGCAGCTGCTGTCTACAGACCTCGAGACGTGCCCCGTTTAGCGCTGCCAGTCACAACCTTCGCCAGTGCGAACATCAATTCTGGGAGGGGGCGCGGGGAAGCTGTTATTTAATTAACATGCCGAGAGGTTCGATAAATATCATTCCAACCCCCAGGTTGCAAGGCCAGAGGTTTAAGTTCCCGACTGCGGAAACAGGTCACGCTTCATTTAGTTAAACCATAGCAGGGCTGCAGAGATGTCAAACCGTGTGATGAGATCTTAAATCAAGGTAAACGCTCATCCCCAGGGGCGCTTCTATAAAGATGCAGATGAGAAGGGAAACACAGCATGTTTGTGGGGTGGGAAAAGACTGGATAAAGAGCATTTTCTCCGATTAGTCCCGGAAAGCCTCTAAGTCCTACTTTCGTGTTTTCAACCCGAACGTCCCCCCAAAAACACACAGAAAAAAAATGATGTATATATATCCACGTCGTGTGTGGCTCCTTCGCTTTTTCGAGCGCTTCATTTGGAATATATGTATATATATTCACTGAAAAAACCACAGGTTTCACACACTGTTATAGTTAGGAATTAGCATTTAAAAAACCTTAGAAATTCACTGAAAAAAACAGAGGTTTCATACATGTTATAGTTAGCGTGACATTTCACTCATACAAAACCTTTGAAATTCCCCCGTTATATGTAGTTCAGCTAACTATAACTCGCGCGGCCGCAATGCACTGCTGTTGACGTCACATATTACATCACTCATGACATGGTCAGTGACATCACTCATGACATCACTGATGACATCTCAAATGACATCCCTGATGACATCATCCAGTGAATGTGTGTCTTTCTGAATTTTTTTTTTTTTATATATGTATATCTATATAACGATGGAAGGATAAATGGGTAAATAAGTGTCTAAATGGATGGTTTTTTTGTAAAATTGATTGTATAACTGACTTATTAAGTATATCTTAGTGAATAGGTGTATTAGCGAGTAATCTTTAAATATTTAAATATCTATTTCAGTGTCTCACTTTGTATATAAGTGGCTGCATGGGTTGGTGAGTAGCTACATGAGGGTTATTAGTTGTTTTTTTAGTATCAGAATGAGTGTCTGTATGGTTCGGTGGGGAGTATTACTTAGCGCACAGATGCATGAATGACTGACTCACTGTTTGTATATGTTTTGAAGACAGCATGTGTGCAGGACTGTATGAGTGGATGAGTGTGTGTATGGGTGTGTTAATGAGTGAATGACTGTCTCAATAGTATCTTTATGAGTAACTACATATGTTTTAAACTAGTATATGTGAGTATTGATGTATATAAATGAGCATATGTGAGAGCGAGAGATTGTAAGAGTTCCTGTATAAATAAGTATGTGTTTCTATTGGTGATTGTTTAAGAGAGTAAGTATGTGTACGATTCTGTAGAAATTAGTGTAGTAGTGGGTGTATCGCTGTATATACAAGTAAATGGATGTTTGCATGTGTGAGTATGTGTGTGAGTAACTCTATAGATGAGTGTCAGTGTGTAATAAGATGTATAGGTGAACAACAGCAACAATGGTAACGGTTAATAGGAGCGCACAGCAGTGTATAGGTAAGGTAGTCAATTTCAAAATAGTAAGTAAAGTAGGTGCTCAGGAAGAGAAGGGAGATCGGTTACCACAACCTCCGAAGCAACCAATGGTCAATAATTAGATGTTCCTCCGAGCACTCAGCAGAAAATTGTCTTTATAGAGTGTTCTCTTCAATTCTCATTAATCATCAAATCTTCAATCCAAAACAAATTAAAGTATCTTCAAAGAAATCCAATTTATTCAAATGCGCAGCCAACACGTGTTTCGTCTGTCTGTAAGACAATGACTTCTTCAGGGCTGCAACCCAAAATAGTTACAATCAATTCTAATTACAGTAACATTTCCAAATATCAATACTTGCTTCAACATACGTCTGTGAAAGAAGCAATTTAAAGAAAGTAAGGGGGATACACCCTCAAACCAAAATCTAGCTCACAACGTTATCTTTACAATGTGATTTTGAAAGAAGAAACATACACGCCAAATTCGTGCTTCTGTACTTGTAGACATGTGACATTCTTTGTTTATACTTATTAAATTAAATTAGGTGGTTTGTGATCACCATATGGTCCATGGGTAACCAGGTCACGTATCGTGTACTATCTGTTAGGTTCAAGTCAATAACTCACCAATAACTCTATGTAATCTCTAGTGTTGGGGGTCAATAGCGTTACCACAAGTCCAATAATGTGTCAGCATCAATAGCGTTTCAATTCCAAATCGGGCTTCTACACGTCTATCCCTACAAGTAAATCCATTTTAATAAGATAACTGCACAAATAAATTTGACAGTAAAACTACAATCCCTAGTACAATAATCATAAAAAATTGGTAGACACTCACCAAATCAAAGTTTGATGGTCTCTGTCACGTCAAAACAACTTCTGGATCCAATGCAATTTTTTGAATCCAGGTGTAGTAGTAATTGTATAATCCTCAGGCGAGTGTGGATCGTAATCACATCTACAAATAATATATTCAATGTATAGATTACGTGTATAAATCAATTGTTACCAACTATCATGTAACAAGTTGGTACTTGGCACCTTATATCCCATGTCGTAACAGTAATCTCACCTAACGTACGGTGTGAAACGTTATAACTCTCCACTGTAATCCTAATCTTCTATATTCATATTTCCGCTCCATACGAGTGCGTATCTGTAATTAAAACCATACTTTCATAAGTATATATCTTGTACTACTTGCTCTCATAGTAGTCCCAAAGTCCCCACACTCACCTTTCAATATCTTCCGAGTCGCGTATTATGTGGCGTTCTGCGCCCGCGCCATCTTGTAATGGCTTTATATTGAGTGTCAGAACGACGCGTAAATCGTCAATTCTATGAGCGCCATTTTGTAATGGTTTGGATCGCCCTAATAATAGTCGTATATCAGCATAATATTATAGCTAAAAATACGTAATTCTGTATTCGGAGGTAATCCAAATTGTGTCTAACATTATTAGTATCTTTAAAGTGCTATTCAGTACCTTATTGTAAAAGAATTAAGCAATATTTTCTATAGTACCGGGGTTGGCTTTACTTACGACGCCATCTTTAAATGGCTAAATTCGGAATTATTACCCATATGTGACTATGGGTTCATGTACCGAGTGCAGTAATTATGAGCCTCAACTAATTAATATTATTAGCACGCTGTGTCATATTATTATGTCGCAATAATGTTATATTTATCTTTTTCTTATACGATGCGTGAACCCGGTAGTCCACGGTACACATGGGTTACACAAATCCATACATATCTTTTCAGATTCTCAATTCATCTAAACATAAGTGAGGGGTAGCTGGACGATAGATATCCTTAACGCCACCATATTTAGCCAGAATTCACACGAGCATATATAAGATCTTGTTAGCATTGGAACATCACATTCTTACCAGTGCTAAGTGATACATTGTGTACATCGGATATTGTATTTGTCATTGGGGGGACAACACAACAACGTAACATGTTAATAAAACATAATCAAGCTCTACATTCATAATGTTAAGATGTACATAATACTTCAACTTCAATTGCCCAGGTAGAATTCATATTCATGATCAACATTAAGACCGCATTCAACGGCCTTCAGTTTAATCAACCATTGAACTTCACGTCTTCTCAACATCAAAAGTCTGTTCCCACCACGTGGGTCAGCTTTGATATGGTCAATACCATGGTAAGTAAAACAATGTTGATCTTTATTGTCAAAGTTTTGTACTAGGTGGGATGCAATCGGATAGCGTGTATCACCATTTTTTAAGGCTCTAAAATGTTCTGCAATTCTGTCCTTGAGCCTCCTAATTGTGCTCCCCACATAAATCTTTCCACAGGAGCACGATATCACGTAAACCACAAATGAAGTGTCACAGTTCATAAACATTCCAATTGTATATATTCCTGAATTATTATATTCAAAGCTTAGTACCTTCTTTCTGGCCCATCTACAGGAAACACATCGGCCACATTTATAAAAGCCCTTAAAACTGTTAAGCCAATCTGTTTTATTCAATTTGCTTGGGTAACTAGGACTTAATAAATTCCTCAAAGTAGTCCCTCTTCTGAAGGTCAAACTTGGTCTATCGTATAAATGTGGTCTTAGATCATTATCCATGACAAGTAGGTGCCAGTGTTTCTTCAGAATTGTGAATAGTTTAGAACTGTCAAAACCATAATTCGTAATTAGTCTAACTTTCTGGTCACTAGTTTTACCATCCTTCTTATGTCTCTTCAGGGTGGATTCCCTTTTCATTTTCTTAGCTCTGGATACAGCTATTCTGATTGTCTCCTCTTTGTAACCTCTGTTACGAAATCTATTGGACATGTCCATCAGATTACTCTCAAAATCATTGTCATTCGCACAATTATGACGGGCCCTAATGAGTTCACCAAAGGGTATGGCTCTTTTCTGACAACTAGGATGACTACTTTCTGCATGAAGGATTGCATTGCAGCTCGTGGGTTTCCTAAACATCCTACTCTTTATTTTGTCACCCTCAACGAACAACTCAACATCCAAAAAAGTAATGCTCAGTTTATCATAGGACGTTGTAAACCTCAAATTATATGCATTCTCATTAAGGTATTCAAAGAAACCTTTCAATGTCTCAACTGTGCCTGTCCATATTAACAGGCAATCATCAATGAAACGTCCCCAATAGTGTATATATTGGGTCCATTCACTTCCCGCCGGGCCCCAGATCCGCTCCGCCTCGAACCAACCCATAAACAGGTTGGCGAAAGACGGAGCAAATCGTGAGCCCATCGCGGTCCCAAGGCGCTGTCTAAACCACTTTCCGTCAAATAAAAACACATTATTCTCTAAAACCAATTTGGTCATTCGTAGTAACATTTGAGTGTGATCATACATTTCAACCGGTCGTTGGCTGAGAAAGTGGTCCAGAGCACGTATACCTACACTGTGATCAATAATGGTATATAATGATACCACGTCTAGTGTAACTAGTAACATGCCATCTTCCCAAACTATATCTTCCAGTAGGTTTAAAACGTGTTTCGTGTCTTCAATAAAAGACGGAAGGTTATATACATACTGTCTCAAGAAGCAGTCAATGAATTCTGATAGTCGTTCCGTTGGACCACCTATGCCGGAGACAATAGGCCGCCCTGGCGGACTGTCCCGGCATTTGTGGACCTTAGGAAGAGTATATAGGCAAGGTGCCCTGGGACTGCTCAAGGTCAGGTAAAGGAATTCATCATGGTCCAGAAGTGCTTGGTCATACCATATCTTAATTTCCCCATTAATTTTAACAATAAGATCTGGTAATGGATTGGTAGTAAGTTTCTCGTAATAAGTGGTATCATTGAGTTGGGAGTAGACTTCATTATTGTAATCCAAAGTATCTAATACAACAACATTCCCACCCTTATCGGCACTGCGTATTGTGATAGATTTGTTGGTAATAAGTTCATGTAAGGCCTCTCTTTCACCATAAGTGAGGTTATCCTGAAATCCTCTCTTGCCCATCCTACGTGATGTATCAATTTCTCTATCAATTTCAGTACTGACCATTTTAAAAAACACATCAATAGTATTGCCAGGTATAAGTTGTGGGGTCCACTTTGACTTAATTTTGAGTCCACTCCCTTCCCTTTGAAATCTGGTAATTTCCAAATCTTCCATGAGTTTCAACATTGTTATAGGATCTTCTTCTCTCTACGTTAGTGATAAAAGAAGTTGAGTATCTTTCAATTCTTGTATTGTCAATTCACTCAATACTTTATTAGAAGATTGTTTATCTTTCTCTGGCACATTTGCAAAGAACTTTTTTAACTTCAGTGTTCTAATGAATTTAAACAGGTCTATTTTAGTCATACACCAATCCATTCGAGTTGCAGGACAAAAACCCAAACCCTTTTTGAGTACAGATAACATGTTATTAGACAAATCACAAGAAGATAAATTGATCACCTCTGTATCACATGCTTTGGTAACATCATTTGTCATTATTGTTTCCAAGATCTCAGGGTTCTTATTCTTGCGCCCGGATCTCCTGCCGCCCCTGCTACCTCTCCTTGTCTTTTTACTGTAGACTCTCAATTCCTCAATTCTGAGTCCCGATTCCCTCTCCTCAATCTCTGAACTTCCTCTAAAAAATTGTTAGTATTTGTGGCCGGGACTGTCTCAGGTGCATCTTCATTCTCACTACTCGATATTATTGAAGATGCATCTGTGTCACTCATTAAGGGGGTGCTGCCACTATTAGTATTGGGAGAACCTTTCTTCATCAGATAGTCGAATCTTTTGGCGAATGTATACACTCGTCCCATTCTATAATCTTTCTCATCACGTTTGAGTTTGTGTGCCTTTCTTCTCTTTATATCCATTTGGAGATCATTTAATTTGTCATCAAGAATAGTATAATTCTTGATCGTAAGTTCAGGTAAATTCATCTCTTTGATCTCATCCTCTAATTTATTAATTTCGATGAGTAATTTAGCTATCTTCCTATCTGCATTGTCAATCAAAATCTGTATAAGGTTACGTGAGCTGTTATTTAGCTCCTTCTCCCATATATTATACAGGTCGGGTTCCAAGTCTTCATAGGTTGGTATAATATGAGATCTCAGTCCCCGTGGGATCCTATTAAGAGTCAAATATTGTTTTAAGGTGGCAGCATCCCACCATTTGTTAAGTTCAGTACGTTTCAATAGTTCTAATTTCGCGAATTTGGCTCTAAGGCCTTCTTTCTTAGTAACAGTAGGAGGGCCCACAGACTTCCCTATGGTGCCACCTGCAGCTAAGTTCCCAAATAGTAATTCAGCCTCCTTGTCCCTATTCATATTGTAACCTAAGCGGCTGCTCTCTTAACCTATATAACAAACAACAGCAACAATGGTAAGGGTTAATAGGAGCGCACAGCAGTGTATAGGTAAGGTAGTCAATTTCAAAATAGTAAGTAAAGTAGGTGCTCAGGAAGAGAAGGGAGATCGGTTACCACAACCTCCGAAGCAACCAATGGTCAATAATTAGATGTTCCTCCGAGCACTCAGCAGAAAATTGTCTTTATAGAGTGTTCTCTTCAATTCTCATTAATCATCAAATCTTCAATCCAAAACAAATTAAAGTATCTTCAAAGAAATCCAATTTATTCAAATGCGCAGCCAACACGTGTTTCGTCTGTCTGTAAGACAATGACTTCTTCAGGGCTGCAACCCAAAATAGTTACAATCAATTCTAATTACAGTAGCATTTCCAAATATCAATACTTGCTTCAACATACGTCTGTGAAAGAAGCAATTTAAAGAAAGTAAGGGGGATACACCCTCAAACCAAAATCTAGCTCACAACGTTATCTTTACAATGTGATTTTGAAAGAAGAAACATACACGCCAAATTCGTGCTTCTGTACTTGTAGACATGTGACATTCTTTGTTTATACTTATTAAATTAAATTAGGTGGTTTGTGATCACCATATGGTCCATGGGTAACCAGGTCACGTATCGTGTACTATCTGTTAGGTTCAAGTCAATAACTCACCAATAACTCTATGTAATCTCTAGTGTTGGGGGTCAATAGCGTTACCACAAGTCCAATAATGTGTCAGCATCAATAGCGTTTCAATTCCAAATTGGGCTTCTACACGTCTATCCCTACAAGTAAATCCATTTTAATAAGATAACTGCACAAATAAATTTGACAGTAAAACTACAATCCCTAGTACAATAATCATAAAAAATTGGTAGACACTCACCAAATCAAAGTTTGATGGTCTCTGTCAAGTCAAAACAACTTCTGGATCCAATGCAATTTTTTGAATCCAGGTGCAGTAGTAATTGTATAATCCTCAGGCGAGTGTGGATCGTAATCACATCTACAAATAATATATTCAATGTATAGATTACGTGTATAAATCAATTGTTACCAACTATCATGTAACAAGTTGGTACTTGGCACCTTATATCCCATGTCGTAACAGTAATCTCACCTAACGTATGGTGTGAAACGTTATAACTCTCCACTGTAATCCTAATCTTCTATATTCATATTTCCGCTCCATACGAGTGCGTATCTGTAATTAAAACCATACTTTCATAAGTATATATCTTGTACTACTTGCTCTCATAGTAGTCCCAAAGTCCCCACACTCACCTTTCAATATCTTCCGAGTCGCGTATTATGTGGCGTTCTGCGCCCGCGCCATCTTGTAATGGCTTTATATTGAGTGTCAGAACGACGCGTAAATCGTCAATTCTATGAGCGCCATTTTGTAATGGTTTGGATCGCCCTAATAATAGTCGTATATCAGCATAATATTATAGCTAAAAATACGTAATTCTGTATTCGGAGGTAATCCAAATTGTGTCTAACATTATTAGTATCTTTAAAGTGCTATTCAGTACCTTATTGTAAAAGAATTAAGCAATATTTTCTATAGTACCGGGGTTGGCTTTACTTACAACGCCATCTTTAAATGGCTAAATTCAGAATTATTACCCATATGTGACTATGGGTTCATGTACCGAGTGCAGTAATTATGAGCCTCAACTAATTAATATTATTAGCACGCTGTGTCATATTATTATGTCGCAATAATGTTATATTTATCTTTTTCTTATACGATGCGTGAACCCGGTAGTCCACGGTACACATGGGTTACACAAATCCATACATATCTTTTCAGATTCTCGATTCACCTAAACATAAGTGAGGGGTAGCTGGACGATAGATATCCTTAACGCCACCATATTTAGCCAGAATTCACACGAGCATATATAAGATCTTGTTAGCATTGGAACATCACATTCTTACCAGTGCTAAGTGATACATTGTGTACATCGGATATTGTATTTGTCATTGGGGGGACAACACAACAACGTAACATGTTAATAAAACATAATCAAGCTCTACATTCATAATGTTAAGATGTACATAATACTTCAACTTCAATTGCCCAGGTAGAATTCATATTCATGATCAACATTAAGACCGCATTCAACGGCCTTCAGTTTAATCAACCATTGAACTTCACGTCTTCTCAACATCAAAAGTCTGTTCCCACCACGTGGGTCAGCTTTGATATGGTCAATACCATGGTAAGTAAAACAATGTTGATCTTTATTGTCAAAGTTTTGTACTAGGTGGGATGCAATCGGATAGCGTGTATCACCATTTTTTAAGGCTCTAAAATGTTCTGCAATTCTGTCCTTGAGCCTCCTAATTGTGCTCCCCACATAAATCTTTCCACAGGAGCACGATATCACGTAAACCACAAATGAAGTGTCACAGTTCATAAACATTCCAATTGTATATATTCCTGAATTATTATATTCAAAGCTTAGTACCTTCTTTCTGGCCCATCTACAGGAAACACATCGGCCACATTTATAAAAGCCCTTAAAACTGTTAAGCCAATCTGTTTTATTCAATTTGCTTGGGTAACTAGGACTTAATAAATTCCTCAAAGTAGTCCCTCTTCTGAAGGTCAAACTTGGTCTATCGTATAAATGTGGTCTTAGATCATTATCCATGACAAGTAGGTGCCAGTGTTTCTTCAGAATTGTGAATAGTTTAGAACTGTCAAAACCA
Organism: Lissotriton helveticus; assembly: GCF_964261635.1. NCBI lineage: Eukaryota > Metazoa > Chordata > Amphibia > Caudata > Salamandridae > Lissotriton > Lissotriton helveticus. The sequence continues at coordinate 136,971,250 of NC_136069.1, read as the reverse complement.
TAATTCGTAATTAGTCTAACTTTCTGGTCACTAGTTTTACCATCCTTCTTATGTCTCTTCAGGGTGGATTCCCTTTTCATTTTCTTAGCTCTGGATACAGCTATTCTGATTGTCTCCTCTTTGTAACCTCTGTTACGAAATCTATTGGACATGTCCATCAGATTACTCTCAAAATCATTGTCATTCGCACAATTACGACGGGCCCTAATGAGTTCACCAAAGGGTATGGCTCTTTTCTGACAACTAGGATGACTACTTTCTGCATGAAGGATTGCATTGCAGCTCGTGGGTTTCCTAAACATCCTACTCTTTATTTTGTCACCCTCAACGAACAACTCAACATCCAAAAAAGTAATGCTCAGTTTATCATAGGACGTTGTAAACCTCAAATTATATGCATTCTCATTAAGGTATTCAAAGAAACCTTTCAATGTCTCAACTGTGCCTGTCCATATTAACAGGCAATCATCAATGAAACGTCCCCAATAGTGTATATATTGGGTCCATTCACTTCCCGCCGGGCCCCAGATCTGCTCCGCCACGAACCAACCCATAAACAGGTTGGCGAAAGACGGAGCAAATTGTAAGCCCATCGCGGTCCCAAGGCGCTGTCTAAACCACTTTCCGTCAAATAAAAACACATTATTCTCTAAAACCAATTTGGTCATTCGTAGTAACATTTGAGTGTGATCATACATTTCAACCGGTCGTTGGCTGAGAAAGTGGTCCAGAGCACATATACCTAGACTGTGATCAATAATGGTATATAATGATACCACGTCTAGTGTAACTAGTAACATGCCATATATGGGTTATTAGTTGTTTTTTTAGTATCAGAATGAGTGTCTGTATGGTTCGGTGGGGAGTATTACTTAGCGCACAGATGCATGAATGACTGACTCACTGTTTGTATATGTTTTGAAGACAGCATGTGTGCAGGACTGTATGAGTGGATGAGTGTGTGTATGGGTGTGTTAATGAGTGAATGACTGTCTCAATAGTATCTTTATGAGTAACTACATATGTTTTAAACTAGTATATGTGAGTATTGATGTATATAAATGAGCATATGTGAGAGCGAGAGATTGTAAGAGTTCCTGTATAAATAAGTATGTGTTTCTATTGGTGATTGTTTAAGAGAGTAAGTATGTGTACGATTCTGTAGAAATTAGTGTAGTAGTGGGTGTATCGCGGTATATACAAGTAAATGGATGTTTGCATGTGTGAGTATGTGTGTGAGTAACTCTATAGATGAGTGTCAGTGTGTAATAAGATGTATAGGTGTATGAGTACATATGATTAGTGAGTACATGTATGAGTGCCTATATAGAACTGTTAGTGAATGACTGGATCTGTATATAGATTTTGGAATTACTGAATAGGTTGTTCTAACTGGAATTGGTATCGCCATTTTTTTGAAAATTGTAGTTTCTATTTTTGATTGTGTGTATCAAAGGTTATATTACGGTGAGAGGAGGTCTGCCACAAGGATGATGTTATCAGTGATGTCATTAGGGATGTCATTTGAGATGTCATCAGTGATGTCATGAGTGATGTCACTGACCATGTCATGAGTGATGTAATATGTGACGTCATCAGCAGTGCATTGCGGGCGCGTGAGTTATAGTAAGCTGAACTAACTATAACAGGGGAATTTCAAAGGTTTTGTATGAGTGAAATGTCACGGTAACTATAACATGTATGAAACCTATGGTTTTTTCTGTGAATTTCTAAGGTTTTGTAAATTATAATTTTTAAATGTATTAATTGTTAAAAAAAATTATACTGATTTACTACATTATTTTAAATTATTTGTTTTTAGATATTTTATTTTTTAAAATACATTGCATATTTTATATATGAATTGAAAAATAAATGTTTTTAAAAATATTGAAATTGTAATATATATTTTTTAAAATATTTTTTTAATTTATATATATTTTATATAGCAGTCAATGATATCCTATGGAAGGAAATTCAAGTTACTGTAACTACGATTAGAATTACTTTTCAGGATCAGTAGTGGGCTGAAAGAAGCAGCACTGAGGTCTCTCCTGATAACAGGTGAGTAAATCAGAATTCGTAGTTCGGCTGATTTTTGAGGAATTTTTTTAACTTCCAAAACTCCACACTTAGAAGAATTTTCAAGTGAAACCAGTCAATGTTAGCCTATGGAAGGAAATTCAAGTTACTGTAACTACAGCTAGAATTACTGTTCAGGATCAATAGTGGGCTGAAAGATGCAGCACTGATATCTCTCCTGATAACAGGTGAGTAAATCAGAATTCGTAGTTCGGCTGATTTTTAAGGAATTTTTTAAACTTCCAAAACTCCACACTTACAAACATTTCCAAGTGAAACCAGTCAATGTTAGCCTAGGGAAGGAAATTCAAGTTACTGTAACTACGGTTATAATTACTTTTCAGGATCAGTAGTGGGCTGAAAGATGCAGCACTGAGGTCTCTCCTGATAACAGGTGAGTAAATCGGAATTCGTAGTTCGGCTGATTTTTTCGGCTCTTGGAACCTTCATCAGAGGACTGTACATCCTAAGAACAATTGATGATAATGGTCAAGCATTTAGACCCGAAATGCATAGGGATGATTGACTCAATATGTTGAATATCCGAGCCACCAAATATTTGAACAAAATTAAGCACATGCATCTACGAGAAATTATCAATATGATGTCATGAAAATGCAATAAAAAGTAATTCATTGAAAAAAAGAAATCACAAATAATTGTGGATTTTAGAAATCAAGAAAGGTTATTACAACCACATCTGAGTGCAATAGGGGGACACTAAATAACGTCTAACTTAGTGATACACATAGAGCATATTTCAATAGGGAAAGGATAGGGTGGTCGGCCTGAAATCTGGGGAACCGGGTTCGAGTCTCAGCAAGGACGCGCAACATTCTGTGATTCTGGGCAAATTACTTAATCTCCCCGTGTCTAACAAAATGTGTCCTCATGTAACACAACTTGTGCTTGTGTAAAGCTCTCTGATACCTGATACCTGATACCTTCGGGTCAAGTTCGTGTTATATAAACCTCTGTAAAAAAAAAAATAGTATCAAAAGCTTGTTTCCTTGCTTCTGTGGTTTCCCAATGCATTTCGGGTTTTCATGACCCTTTGTCAGGGGAACTGTGAAATAACATATAGATATTTATACAATCTCATTGTTCACCATTAGGAACAGAATACAGATTAGGCTACTGAATGACAAAGTGTCCTAAAAATCACCAGAAGTAACCGGTATTGATGTGTTCTCCATTCCACATTCAAACATAAAAATAAATTGTGTATGTGTCTCAAAACATACCATGGGATTTACCCGTGCAACCAGCGTACAACTTTAAATATATAAATGGATCTTCATCAAAAATATATACCTGCCAGTCAAACCTCTTTGTGCTTGCTGAAACATGCAAAGGGATCGTAACCGTTAACCGCGTTGTGCTCCAATGTGAAATACCGCACTTACCTAAACAACTGTGAGCTTCTACCTTGTTCAAAATTAATATGCAGAGTGAGATTCACCTCTAAAAAAAATAATAGATAAGATTCTATATTGAACATACGCCTGTCATGTTCTCCAGTAAATCTACTTGTCTGTGTCTATTTCCCTACTTACATACTAGAGCGTCAGCTCCTACAAGACCAGCAGCAACTATGTCCGTGTTCATGTGATCGAGCGTAAAAGGTTCCATGATTCTAAAAAAGAAAAGTGCTGTATTTAAACGTGTGTGCAAGCCAACATTTATGAATAAATTCCCAAACACGAAACTACTGTTTTCGGCATGCAATGATTACCGTAATTATTGTCTCTGGTTAAAGTTGATCAGTGACGTATGCAGGCGTAAAGTTGGTGGAAAATGCGGCAGCTCGGTTGGTATTGAGCCTTCCTAAAAGAGCCTCTGCAAAAAAAGCCTTGAAGGACTTACACTGGCTGCCGGTAGAAAAAAGAGTACAATTTAAGTCAATGTGTTACTGCCACAAAATTCTTGCAAAAAAAGATCCACGATACCTGCACCCATTACATCCCTGGCCGCAGTTTGCGATCAGAAGGAAGGGCGTTGGTAAAGTTCCCAAGAATACGGACCACTAGAATGGGGGCAAGGTCTTTTAGATCCCTTGCGGCAAAATCTTGGAATAACCTCCCGGAAACTCTAAGAATGGAACAATGTGAAACTACATTTAGGAAAGAATTGAAAACATGGCTCTTCTCCTCTGCATTTTGATGTTAATAAAGGCAGCAACAACACACCCCTATTTGATCTAGTGAGGTGCCGTTACCGCTCTCCTATTAGCTAGTCCACTCAGCGCAGGGTCACGCCGGTTGATGTAACCAAGTGGTACAAAAGGGTGTGTGATGGACGGAGCATCTGAACCAATCAAACACTCACACCCAGTCAACAGATCTGGGTTTAATCCATCACCGTTCTTTAGCCCACTCTGCCACCCCAGATCAGACATGGCCATATGCAAATCAGTCTGACCCTGTGCCTCATGGGAACAGTCCAGCCCGAACTGCCAAGCCATGCCTTCCCTGGACCGGAAACAAGCTTCCGAGGACCAGTTTCTGGCATTTCAGCCGTCTTCAGCCCGGCTTGCTTGAATCCAGTGGCAAAGTGAGCAAGGGACTCACGTCTGAGCATACCCTGCCAACTTATGGCGAACAAAGTAGTACAAAAGGGGGTGGTGATGGACGGAGCATCTGAACCAATCAAACACTCACACCCAGTCAACAGATCTGGGTTTAATCCATCACCGTTCTTTAGCCCACTCTGCCACCCCAGATCAGACTTGGCCATATGCAAATCAGTCTGACCCTGTGCCTCATGGGAACAGTCCAGCCCGAACTGCCAAGCCATGCCTTCCCTGGACCGGAAACAAGCTTCTGAGGACCGGTGTCTGGCATTTCAGCCATCTTCAGCCCGGCTTGCTTGAATCCAGTGGCAAAGTGAGCAAAGGACTCACGTCTGAGCATACCCTGCCAACTTATGGCGAACAAAGTAGTACAAAAGGGGGTGGTGATGGACGGAGCATCTGAACCAATCAAACACTCACACCCAGTCAACAGATCTGGGTTTAATCCATCACCGTTCTTTAGCCCACTCTGCCACCCCAGATCAGACATGGCCATATGCAAATCAGTCTGACCCTGTGCCTCATGGGAACAGTCCAGCCCGAACTGCCAAGCCATGCCTTCCCTGGACCGGAAACAAGCTTCCGAGGACCGGTTTCTGGCATTTCATCCGTCTTCAGCCCGGCTTGCTTGAATCCAGTGACAAAGTGAGCAAGGGACTCACGTCTGAGCATACCCTGCCAACTTATGGCAAACAAAGTGGTACAAAAGGGGGTGGTGATGGACGGAGCCATGCGCTTTAAGAAATGAATAAATAAATAAATAAAGAAGTGTGAAGACAGACTTACGTCTGTGAATGCCTGTAAACGGGTGATGAGTCTGCGGACGTCATTTGTGATTTGAAAGACTTAAATAAAAAGTGTGTAGGGAAACTAAGTATACCAAAGTGTAAATACGTGATAATCACGGCCCGCATGTGTAATGAGGTGTTCCATGAATAAGCAGTGTACGAAAGTGCAATTACAAAAACCACAGTGCGCAACATTACTGCATGTAACTTATACGAAAGTGTATGCCTGAATATGAAGTGTGGATTTACATTAGCCATTAAAAACTTACATAAAATTACAGACATACTTTCATGACAATAAATAGAAATGGCCTACATAATTGCATTGCAAAGACAACGTGATGAAAAAACATTACAAGAAACATAGCATCTCGATTTTGTAGTTTAATCCCTTCGGTATTAATGTTTGTAAGAATTTAATCCAAAAGCTCTCTGTGCAGGCTAACAGTTTTGTGCATGTCTTGTTAGCATCACAAGTTCCAATTCAATCCACCATCACTAGCACCGTGAAAATCTCTAAGCGTGGACCCTCAGCAGCCACATCAAAGGATTCATTTTTAGAGATGGGTCAAACTTCAAATCACCCGCCAGAAGAAAGAGAAACACAGAAACGAAACAGACAAAGAGGGTACAGAAGAAAAGTCACCTACCACTCTCGGACTTTGAGAAATCTAAAGAAGAGCTAGTCATGAACATCTCACAGAGACAGCTAAATCAAGTGGAAGTTTTGCTTTTGACTAAAGGCATGTCATTTGTGCCCACATATCATACGAACGCATTGGAGACGGAGGTATCTTTTTTTTAATTTATGAGGAAATTACGCTTGAGATGCTTTTTTCACAGCATTGCACACTCATACCAAACTCCAGATAAAGAGGAAACCCTTGAATTCAAACCAAAAAGTACCTTCATGTTTCCATTCTAACATAAATCTTTGGACACCTTTGAGACTCTAGAAAAGAAAGACCTTCAAAACCTAAAATATCAAACTAAGAAACACAAAAATGTATCTTCAAAGAAACAAAGGATTTGGAATCATGTGTGCCAAGACAAGGAATCAGTGTTTCAACCCGTTGATAAAGGAGGAGCTCTCGTTGTGATGGACAGATCCTTTTATGAACACAAAGTAGACATACACATCATGAACGAAGACACATATATTCGCTTGGAAACTGATCTGACGGACTAAGGCTTTCATAGACGTATTAAAAACTTTGTTGAATAGAGCACTGTAGATGGGATGGATCACAGAAAATACAAAGAGTTTTCTCAGTCCAGACTTTCCACAAAGACCATATATATATATATATATATATATATATATATATATATATATATATATATATATATATATATATATATATATATATATATATATATATTCACAGAAAAAACCATAGGTTATAGACCATATATAGTTAGGAATTAGCATTTACAAAACCTTGAAAATTCACTGAAAAAACCATAGGTTATAGACCATATATAGTTAGGAATTAGCATTTAGAAAACCTTATTTTACTCACACAAAACCATTGAAATTCCATATATAGTTAGTTGCACTAACTATATATCGCGCACCCGCAATCCACTGCTGATGATGTCACATATTACATCATTCATGACATGGTCAGTGACATCACTGATGACATCACTGATGACATCTCAAATGACATCACTGATGACATCACTGATGACATCTCATTTGACATCATTCTTGTGCTAATACGATAAACCTCTTCAGACTCTAATATAACCTTAGATACACTCAGTGTATACAGACACTCACACACTGTCACTCATCCATGGAGTTACTCACACACCTAGTCAGTCATGCAAAGAAACAATCTCACCTCCATTTCCTCAACTATACAGTTATACACACCTTACTTATTCAAACATATACTAACACATATTTACTCTCTTATACAATCCCTGATACAAGTTCACAATGATCCATACAGCCACTCACACATTCAGTGGCTCTCATGCACAGTTATTTATATATGCCAACTCTCACATGTACTGTGTTTTACATATGTACTTACTATGACATGTAGCATTGAGATATCCATTCACTCATCAATACACTCATGCACACAGTCAACCGCCCATGTAGCTTTTTCCACATGCACTCTTGAACTCATACACCTAGTGAATCAACTGCTCACACATCTATGCACAGAGTCACACACCTCCCAGCCACCCCCACACAAACTCAATCTCCCATAGAAATACTTGGGCAACCAATTAATAACACATATAGCCTCTCGTATAGCTAATGATCAACACATGCAGCAGTTTACATCACAACAGACATAATGATGCACAAATTAAGACAGTTTAGTCACTAACCCATGCATTCAGTGAGACACATTTAATCACTCACTCATACAGTCAGTCACGCACCTACTAAATCCTTCATCCAGACACTTATACATCCACTCATTCTTCAATATCTAAGACATATTTTAACTTTACAGAAACATACAGTCACTGGATGTTGTCATCAGTGATGTCATTTGAGATGTCATCAGTGATGTCATCAGTGATGTCACTGACCATGTCATGAATGATGTAATATGTGACATCATCAGCAGTGGATTGCGGGAGCGCGATATATAGTTAGTGCAACTAACTATATATGGAATTTCAATGGTTTTGTGTGAGTAAAATAAGGTTTTCTAAATGCTAATTCCTAACTATATATGGTCTATAACCTATGGTTTTTTCAGTGAATTTTCAAGGTTTTGTAAATGCTAATTCCTAACTATATATGGTCTATAACCTATGGTTTTTTCTGTGAATTTCATTGGTTTTTTAACAGCTAATATCTGTAGCTGTAAAATGTATTCTTCTTTAAATCCAAAAATATATTTTATATGTTTATGAATAATTTTTTTTTTAAATATTTTTTTTTCTTCGTTCCCGCTTCGCGAATCGGGAAGCTTCCCGTTAGCTGACCTTGATGCCGCGAAATAGACCGCGAGCCGGTAAACGTTTCTTTACCGCAAGTGCCGCGTTAGAAAACAACATCGTGACGCCTCCCGTCCGCATGACGTTTCACGTTGTCGCGTGATACGTCATATGACGTGCTACGTTAGCGAACTGGTACGCGAAGCGAGTCGCAAAGCGCAGGTTTCTGGAAGCAAACCGGGAGGCCCTGCAAAGCGCTTAACGTAAACACAGCAAGTCATGTGACTTGGTAATAACACTTTTCATTGGTTCATTTCACTTTTGGTTTCCTAATGATGTAAGACTAGGTCATATAATCTAAAATGAACACTTTTGATTGGTTGAGAACTCTTGTTTTTCCCAAATGATGAAAATCCCTCCTTCTTTCCTCACTCTGACTTTCATCATTGTGAGAGAAAGACCCTTTGTGATCACTGAGCAATGGCTTCTTTAGTAGCTTCAGCTGGTGCTTCCCCACCACCTCCACCACATCCAAGGAAGAGTGGACCACCTGCTCAAGTTGTAATTCAACAAGAAGAAGAAGAAGAGGAACAGGAGGACGAGCACGAAGAGAGGCAGTTTTTGCCTGAGCAGCCCAGGACGTCTCACCGGAAAGAAAACTTCATTTGGCAATTTTTTAAAATTCCCAAAGGTCAGAAAAAAGTAAATGCAAGATACGTAACTTGCCTTATATGTCAAGATAGACTGTCCAGAGGGACCGACAAAAAATACAGTTTCGGAAACTACACAATGCATCGCCATATGACTAGGTGGCATCCTAACAACTACAGTGCTGCACAGTTTCGGAACGACCTAGATAATCTCCCTATTATGGCCAGAAGATCTGTTGTACCGGAAGTAACGGGACCAGAGGGCAGGGAGATGGTGCCAAATATACAAATGAGATTTGGTGATGTAAAACACACCTGCGCATTTTGCGATGGATTCATTTCCTACGGAGAAAAAAGCATCACTCTGATCAACAGAGCTATTGACTATCATATGCAAGTTTGTCCGAAACGCCCAAAATAATAAATACTTCTTTTTTTTGTTTTGTTGCTCCTGTTGAGCCCTTTACAATGAATCGTTTTCATTGCCCCCTCCAAGAAAAACCCCAAAAAATATAAAACTGTTCCGAAAAATTCAAAAACAGTAAAAAAATGTTCAGAAAAATAAAAAAAAAGTTCTTTTCAGAACTACCTCCCCGTTATTAAAAAATTGGTACAATATTTGGAACTGTGCCAACCTCTATTTCTCTTAGTTCGCTTCCTAGTTCGCTCGCTGGTACGCGAACTGGAAGCGAACCAAAAACAGTAAGTATAAGGGAAGGAAACACACACTTATGTTAAAAGAAAGACAGCTATAGGGGAGTAAACTAGAGATACCATTACCCGTAATCCACTGCTGATGATGTCACATATTACATCATTCATGACATGCTCAGTGACATCATCAGCAGAGGATTGCGGGTTTTTTGGCAACATGCCTTATCCACGGTTTAATAACGCTGCCTTTTGCTTTATATAAGTTTTCAAATTGTATGAAATATATACCAATACGTCGTTATGAACCTTTAGGTAGTGCTTTTCTTCATGAGGTCTGGTCGCTTCCATACACATACAGATGTTTCAAAGATGATCAAGAAGTTTATCTGAATGGAGAGGAATGCACTGAGACGCCAGATCATTCACTAATGTGTAGGCACATACAGTTACACGATTCATGCAACAAACACCGACCAAATATGGCTTGCGTGTTGCAAGGCACGCCAGTTCCTGCTATCATCCCCACGTTCAAGTTGTTGGAAAATGGTAGTTATTTGATGCTCAATAATGAAGATTATTCTGAGTTAATTAAAAGTATTCCTTTTATCGTAACAGTAAGTGAACGGGTTATTTGCTGCAGAAATGTTCTATTTCCTCCCACACATGAACATAGGGAGTTTTCAATCTGGCCACAAATACCAACCTTGGGACACGTTTCAACGGCATGGCAAGAATAAGAGCTCTTTTGTCTCAGAGAGAGGTGGCCTTGAGTTCGGCCCGTGAAACTTTCGTACTTCACATAGCGAACACCCGTACACAGGTTTGCCTTTCAATTTCAGCAACATGTTTCCGACTATCTTTAACGCATCCTCCACAAAATCCCTGGCACACTTTTTTAAAGTTGTTACCAGTGGTCTCGTGACTTCATTTGAGAAAATCTTTGGAGTCATCCCTGCTTCCTTTCATTGTATTTTCTGCACTCTGGTTCGTGGATTGGCATTTTTACTTGCATTACCAGCGGACGCTCTTGTGCTTTTTTACATTTTTAAATATGGATGTCCCTCCTATGCAACCTCCGACCCTGCAGCTGCTGACACTGTTCCGCAATCGCATGCTAGAATATTATGGCACAATGCCGTTGGCGATATTAAGCACGGCATATGGATTATCTTTTCGGTTCTCCTACTTCACCTGTGTCCAGCCTGTATTTCACTGCCTGACCTGTGATTTCGATTGGGCCATTGATTTGTGTCTCTGCGGACCGGTTTCTCCTGACGTCGACTTTAATCAGCTGATGACTCCTATCATTACTCACGAGTTGGTTTGTCCTGGCGAAAGGATTATGGCTGTGGCATTGATGCATGGACTACTTGGTCCCTGGAATTTACTGGCGGCAGCACAGTCTTTCTTGGAACAGAGCTTTCTTGAAAACCCACCCAGCTGTCCTCTGATGGTGATAGAGGATCCGGTGCTGGGAGAGCACGTATGTTCTTTTCCGCTTTTAAATTGGATGGCTGAACTGTTTTCGGATGAAGACGGTGACTTCCTATTGGAGGCTGTTGCAGCTTATTTTGCATACACAGTTATGTCATAGACCTTTTTCATGTTTGATATGCTGAGTACTAGCATTTCATTGACAATTCATTGACTTATTTGTCAAGTTTTTATTATTTACCTTGCCTATTGGCTTAAGACTCGATAAAGTACTTGGCTGTTTTATTTTTCTTTAGCATTACATTTTCCTAGTTTTTAATGCTTTACCTTGCGGACCGTCCACATATAAACTTGCAATCTGCTCTCATGAGATGGCACTTCTATTATCTTATTCAGTTCGTTTCCGGATCATGAGGAGGTGTCATCTAGGTCCTGGATATCTTTACACCGTGTTAAGTTAGCATGGGCTCATTACCGGTTTAAACGCCATTTTTCCTTTTTTGCAACTTCTGCACACGACACTTAGTTGTTGCTTTAGCTTTCCACCTAGTAGTTCATCGTGGTTTACATGAGAATAATATGTTATTGGTCTACTATCTGCTTTACTTGTTAAACTATATCTGTACAGCGAGTGCTAAAGTTTCAAGAACAACACGATACAGAATTGTTATGAGGTCTGATCTCCACGACTTCATACTCATAACATAAGTGCAACTTCTGCCAATTCTGGGCATGAGGCGGGTTTTATATTGCTTTGCCGAACACACATACACAACAGTTGATGCGGTTCACATGAAGAGAGAGCTGGTGTATGCTGATGTGATTCCTTCAAATCTAAGACACTAAAGTATGGGCACGCCCTAAACCAACACAAAGAGACCTTCTTAGCAAATAATATAATATGTGTATTAGGGAGGGTGAGATATAAGCAGCCGCGGGCCGTGGAGGGAGTTACGATGGGGCAGGGAGGCGGGGAGGGGGAGAAGCAGGGTGGAGCCCTCTCTACCTTGCCCCTCCCCCTCCCCGCCTCCCTGCCCCACCGTAACTCCCTCCACGGCCCGCGGCTGCTTATAAGTGTTGCTAACTCTTATTCATTTACAGCATGTTAACATACTGTCACCATTCGCTTTTTATGTACTAGTAACTATGCTGGTAATTTTGCTACTGATAATATGTGTACTTGTATTCTCCACCCTGCTTCTCCCCCTCCCCGCCTCCCTGCCTCACCGTAACTCCCTCCACGGCCCGTGGCTGCTTATAAGTGTTGCTAACTCTTATTCATTTACAGCATGTTAACATACTATCACCATTCACTTTTTATGTACTAGTAACTATGCTGGTAATTTTGCTGCTGATAATATGTGTACTTTTATTATCTAAGGTACTACGCCTGAGAAGACGGCATTAGTAAATAAACATTTCAAATACACATCTGTTCTTCTTAACTCCATGTTCTGGTTTCTAAGAAATCTATAACGACCGACTGTTCATGAGTTCCACGTATCCTGAGGTACTATAAGTTCATATTCTGGATTGTCTAAACATTGAGAGTTTGTTATATCCAATGTGACACTGTACCTAGCTTGCTAAATAGTTTTTGATTACTAACGTGAGTTTTGGGACACCCTAATTCGCCGAGGTTCCAATCCTCTGTCCACAGTTCTGTGTGAGAACAGAAACCCTGCGACAGGGGCACCCCCGACCCTTGCTGGAGCTTCATCACACTTGCGATACAACTCCAGCAATGCATTCGCCGAGGTTCCAATCCTCTGTCCACAGTTCTGTGTGAGAACAGAAACCCTGCGACAGGGGCACCCCCGACCCTTGCTGGAGCTTCATCACACTTGCGATACAACTCCAGCAATGCGCCACCTTTACGGCACAGATACATCACGCATCTGTGCTGTTTTTGCCCCATGATGCGCCGCATTGTAAATGCAGCACACCATAGGTGACGGAACAGCGGCACAGAATGACTAACACATCCCTGGTGATGCGCCAGTCATCATAAATGTATCCCTATGCTTCTTATCTTGTTAGAGATGAACCGCCATATGTATCATCAAAGTTATTTGCATTTCCTAAATAGCGAACTTTAAGGAATAAATAGCGATTCTTTACCATTCCTAGTTTGCGATGAGCTATTTGCTAATTAGCCGAATGTAGCCCAATGAAGCCCAATGTAGCCCAATGTAGCCCAAAGATGGCCGCCAGACACACAAAAAAACAAATGTAGCCCAAATATCAGCCAGATGTAGCCCAACTATAGCCCAGTGACAGAATGACCAATCAGCTTCGCAAACCTCCGTTACGCGAAGCGGAGCGCTGTTACAGATATATATCTTTTTTTGAACGTTAATTTCTCAAAATCCACTGGAGCACATATATTGAGACCTAGCAAAGGCACATCGGGCTACCAGTCCCTAATATTTTGCCAAGTTTCGTGCAAATCCATTCAGCCGTTCAATTATTATTATTATTATTTTTTTTTGCCCCGCGGGGCCCTTTTAAAACCTCCACATCAAACCTAGGGGGTCAGCGAGGATCTACTATGCCCCCTTATAGTTATTTCCCCCTTTGTTTTGACCTCCTCTTGTCTCTCGATCCTACCGAGAGACAAGATGGCGGCCGCTACGGACTGTTTGGAATGTTGACAGACGCCGGAGAACCAATCAGCTTCGCTTCACAAAGCTCCGTTGCGCGAAAAGTCCGCGAACCAGTGCGCTGCCCGGTCCGCTGTTACAGATATATATCTTTTTTTAAACGTTAATTTCTCAAAATCCACTGGAGCACATATATTGAGACCTACAAAAGGCACATCGGGCTACCAGTCCCTACAATTTTGCCAAGTTTCGTGCAAATCCATTCAGCCGTTCGGGCTAAAAGTGAGGCCAACCGCCCTATGGAAAACTCAATGTTAAAAACGCGTTTTGGGACCCCCCTTTTTTCTCGGCCCCCACTGGACGAACCCCCCCAAATTTTCAAGGGCTGCTCAGAAACAAAATGTGCCATTTTCCTGAAAATTTCAGCCAATTCCGTCCACAAACGCCAAAGTTATTAGACATAGAATTTTCAAAAAACCCATAGAGAAAAAATCCTAACTATATATACCTACTGGCGACCGCCAGTAGGTAATATATATATATAACGCTCAGAAACTTCTCCGTTTTTGAAAAAGAAAGAGCAGCACTCCGGGGAGTTACTTTAAACAGCGTGCAGTTTATTTAGCACAACAAACGTTTCGGCAAAAAGCCTTCGTCGGTGTCACAGCCCATTCTCCTGCGCACACATTTAAATAAGTCATGTGATAATTCGTGAACAACAACAAGGGACTCGCCCCTCCAGCATTACCATGAGCGCCATCTTAGAATGGTTTTCTAAGATCAGAACCATACAAAATTAATCCATGTATTGGATAAATCATAATAGGCAAAGGGCAAAATTCAACAATACATTCCAATAATTGTACAAAAGATACAGCCGTGGATCGGCAGGGGTCCCTTGAGTGAAGAAAATAAGCAAAAATCATGACCACATACAGTACTGTGCTAGAAGATATATATAAATATGTGCAAATATGGGTGTAGCGTACTTCATATAGCAGCAATCGCGATGAAAATTTCATGTATTATTAATCAATCATAAGTGAGTAATATAAAGAAAAAAAGTAATAAATCCTACAGCACAGCAAAGCGAACAGCTAGACATCCGTCCAGCGGGGTACGTTCACTGCATATTATATACAATTGATCACAACTATACAAAGAAGAATGGTCATATCCATGAAATCCATCCAATCATGAAATTGATTAGTATAGAGGGTAATCAGAGTCAGAATATATACACACACATCCAGGTACTAAGACAGTATAAGAGGCGTGAGAGTCTGATGCGAGGCATAAAGTATATACACAATGATGATATTGAAAGAATATACTATGCTTGAGAAATCAAGTGATCACCATGGGTGCGGGGCTTGGCCATATAATCTATACACTATATACACTATATACATCCATGGGTTGACATTACTTTCAAGTGTTCAGAAATAGTAGTATAGTAGACAGATGATATTCGAATCTGATGCCAATAACATTGTATTCGCATATAACCCTTCATTTCCCCAGATGGACCACCATATCTTCACCACTATTCATACCCTTGGGGAACTTGGTAGACAGATCGATTATGTATCTAGATTCAAGGCGTCTAAGCCTTCTCAGTCTGTCTCCACCCCGTGGATTGAATGGGACATAGTCCAGACCAAAGTAGCGTAATTTAGTTCTATCTCTTTTATGATGTTCGGCAAAATGCCTCGCTACTGGGTACGCGGGGTCCACCTTGTCGATAGCCCTCTGATGTTCTAGCACTCTCAGTTTAAGTTGGTTGATGGTACTACCAATATATCTGAGACCGCATGGGCATATCAAACAATACACAGCATAGGTGGTGCTGCAGGTAATGAATTTTTGGATTTTCTTGGTCCTACCAGCATCAGGAATGTCATATTGCAGAACCCTACGGCTGTTGCTACACGCCTTACATTTCCCGCATGGGAAGAAGCCACTCATTGTTTTCAGGGTGTTAGTATTAGTTTGAGTGGGTAAGGGTTCTAAATGGCTGTGTACTAGCACATCCCCCAGAGACCTAGCTTTGCTGAAGGTCACTAAAGGATGCGGAGGCAGATCTTCTCTAAGTACTTCATCTGTGAGCAAGATGTGCCAATTCTTACGCATCAAGCTCCTCAGTCTATCGGCACCAGCAGAGTAGGGAGTAATCATTCTGAAAACATTCCTGATGTTCTTGTCTGGCCCCCTCGTTTTCTCAGCTAATAGATCATCTCTCGGAATCATTCTCACTTTTTTCAGGGTTTGAGACAAAAGTGGCTCATCATAGCCCCTGAGTCGGAAGCGGGATAGGCTTTCCGAGGCAGCCGCCTCGAAATCCTTATCTTGGGTGCTGTTTCTTTTTATCCTCAACAGTTCACCGTACGGGATACTCTTGATGAGCTTAGGTGGGTGGGCACTCCTAGCAAATAGAATGGAATTTCCTGCTGTCTCTTTGAGATATAGGGACGTTTGGACTCGGCCATCCTCAATGTAAACCCATAGGTCCAGATAGTGGGCTGCCACCCCACTAATGGTGCCAGACAGGTGCACATTGTAGATGTTATCATTGAGGATATCAATATATTTTCTGGCCGTTTCCTCAGTACCCTGCCACACGATGAACAAGTCATCTATGTAGCGGTACCAGTGTACCACCTTCCCGCTTTCACCCTCTTCTTCATAGCTCCTGGGCACATGCTCCTCCCACCAGCCAACGAACAGGTTCGCATAGCTGGGAGCGAAGCATGTGCCCATAGCTGTCCCAGAGGTTTGTCGATATAGACTATCTTCGAACAAAAAAATGTTGTTCGTTAAACAGAATTGCACAAATTCCATTAACATTATGTTGTGTTGTGCAAACCGAATAGGACGTTTGTTGAGATAATGTTCAACAGCAGATAGTCCATGTACATGCTCAATGATGGTGTATAAGCTGGTAATATCCATCACTAAGAATCGGTAATCGTCTTGCCAATCCATTTTGTCCACTTTCCTCAAAAAGTCCTTAGTATCTTGGACATAAGAGTCTAGTTCCAGAACCAAAGGGAAGATGTAATTGTCCACAAATTTGGACATGTTCTCTGTTAGCCCGCCGATGGATGCCACAATCGGTCGGCCAGGAGGGGTGACATTGTCCTTATGTAGTTTCGGCAAATGATAAAAAGTAGGTGTCATTGGATTACTACTTCTTAAAAAGATATGTTCGTCTTTGTCAAGCATAGAAAGGTTATACCACTTTAGGATCAAATTGTCATATTCCCTGATACTTGCATCATATAGATCTTTGGTCGTGATAACATAGTATTTTGTATCCGAGAGTTGCCTTATTGCTTCCTGATTATAGTACTCTCTTGTCATTAAGACGACATTACCTCCTTTGTCCGAGGGTTTTATGATTGTTTGTTTGTCGCTTAATAGTTCCTGCAAGGCTCTCTTTTGGGATTGAGTGATGTTACTGGGAATAGAATGGGAAGCCTTTCTTTCTTTGACCAACTCCATCATCATGGCTTCCAAGAAGGCGTCAATTGCATCCCAAGGAGATTGAGGGATGAACGTGGAGAGAGGTTTGAATTGACTTCCATCTCTTTCTTGTTCGATGCCTTGAGCCACTGCCCTCTCTGCAATATTCATTGCCGGAATGTCCATATCTGCACCTTCACTCCTTAAGGCTTCCATGGCTTCAATGCAGGACATATCCTGACCGATCAAAGTATCAGTAGCTATTAACCTAAGCCCAGGTTTGGACATACCCTTGGTGTGCGGTCTTATTTTAAAATGTTTGTGCAGCTTCAATTTTCTAGTAAACTTGAATAGGTCGATCTTAGTTTGTGTGAATTCGAGGTCCGCATTGGGGCAAAAGGTGAGCCCTAGACTAAGGAGTTCTTCTTGTTCATTGGTCAAAAGTTTGTTTGTAAGATTGACCACTGTGAGACTGCTCCCATTTTTGCGTTGTTGTTCAGCATTTCTTACTTCTTCGCTTTGCGATATGACCGTGTTTGGGGTTTTGGTTTCCCCCTTCCTCTTCCTTTTGCCACCTCCTCCAGCTCTTCTGGTCCTCCTTCTTCTTGTCGTTCCGGAGGCTTGTTTTTGCCTCCTCTGAGCCAATTTTGTCGAATCAGTTGGAACTCTGCGTGAAAAGGGGCAGGGATTCTCCTTCGTTCACTTCTCTGTTCCCGTTGGTCATCTCCCGATTTATCTGCCGTTACCTCAGACTCTGAGGTTGGTGCACTTGAGCCCGGTGTTAGGATGGTGCCTTGGATCATGGCCTTCCTAGGTGCGTCGTACTTTTTCGCGAACGTCAGGATGCGCCCCTGTCGGTAGTCATTCTCATCACGTTCAAATTTTTCTTGTTTACGTGTCATTATTTTCTGCTGGTATCTGACCAGACGTTTTTTCAGGGCTTCCTTAAGTTCGTTCACCTTTGAAGAATCACCTTCCGCATCTATGAGGGTTTCTAGCGCTTGTATCTCAGCTAGAGCTTTGTCCCTATCGCTCCATGCGTACTTCACCAGGAGTTTCAGGATACCATCACAGTATGCTTGGGTATGTTCTTGCCAGTCCGTTAACAGTTGGGGGTCGGGGTGCTCGTAGGCAGGCACAGTATACACTCTCAACCCCCTGGGCACCATTTTTTCATCAATATAGCTACTGAGGCTGGTGGCCTCCCACCACTTGCGAACCTCTCGCTCATGCAATTTTTCAAGTTTAAAGAATAGTTCATTGAGCTTGTTGCTCCCGTCTCCCGCCCCGGAGGACGAGGCTGTTGCTGTTGCTGTGAGCGGTCTATCACGTTTTTTGAACATATCCTGTGCCATCGCACGGCGTTCCTGCTCGCCGAACATTTCCATATTGCACAAAGTTGGGTTCTGTTCACTCGATTAAGTGCTGTTGCTCGTAACCATCTTGGTTAGAGGCACGCTGTATTTCACTCCCCTGGACGCTCTGCCGCTAAATGCAAGACACTCCCTAACTATGTAGAAGGGAGCAGGGCTTACCGGTCAGATGCGTGGTCTTTTCACCTCGGTCGGAGGCGGGCAGAGGAATTTTCTCACGGCGCTGTTCTCAAAGCCGGAGCCTCACCGGTGTCTGTAGTTGCTTCGGCGGTGCTCGAGGGATACCTTTCTTCAACGCTCGAGTTTTCCACGAAAACCCCCAGGCACTCTGGAGCGGGTGCTGCTCAGCGGGTCGTAGACCCCGCAATATATAACGCTCAGAAACTTCTCCGTTTTTGAAAAAGAAAGAGCAGCACTCCGGGGAGTTACTTTAAACAGCGTGCAGTTTATTTAGCACAACAAACGTTTCGGCAAAAAGCCTTCGTCGGTATCACAGCCCATTCTCCTGCGCACACATTTAAATAAGTCATGTGATAATTCATGAACAACAACAAGGGACCCGCCCCTCCAGCATTACCATGAGCGCCATCTTAGAATGGTTTTCTAAGATCAGAACCATACAAAATTAATCCATGTATTGGATAAATCATAATAGGCAAAGGGCAAAATTCAACAATACATTCCAATAATTGTACAAAAGATACATATATATATATATGCTCCTAAAATGCATTAAGATCCTCCATTTAGAATTTAGACCCATCGTGGCAGGAGATGGTTCCAGTCACACTCTAATCGGGAGATAGTTAGATCACTATCTGCAACCATTTGTAAAAGTTTGGACATCGTACGCAAAGGATAGTACAGATTGTCTCGACAAATTGAACACCATCAAACATGAAATCATACGAGATGCCTTGTTATGCTCTATAGATTTGGTTGCCTTATATACATCAATCCCACTTGGGGAGGGGCTGGAAGCAGTTGAAAGGATGCTACTAAATCATGATCAAGATCAAGCCAGTAACATTTTTCTTCTGGAACTATTAGATTTCAGCTTGTTCGACAGCTATTTTGCTTGGAATCATGACTTCTTCTTACAAAGGATGGGCACTTCGATGGGCTTTCCCGGGGCACCATCCTATGCCAAAATTTTTATGGCAAAGTTTAAAAATACACACTGTTAGATTTCGAGGTCACTAGATGGCACAGGTAGGTACTTGTGACAAATGGGGACCCTGGCCTCTAGTCAGGGTAAGGGGTATATACTCTTTAGATAACCCCTGCTCATCCCCTTGGTAGCTTGGCATGAGCAGAAAGGCTTATCAAAGGCAATGTGTGAAGGATTTGTACCAACACTCACAGTAACACAGTGAAAACACCACAAAAGGACTCCACACCAGTTTAGAAAAATAAACGTATTTAAACTAAACTAAACAAGACCAAAATGCCAAAAATCCAACATACACAGTTCAAGAATATGGTTTCAAAAGAGTTTCTAAGGTTGCGTTAAAATAATCCACAGTTGGGGAGGGATGCGATACCTTGTATGGATTCCGGTGCGCAGGTTTCATAGGAAGCGCCTTGCAAAGGTACGATGCGGCGATCTTTGGGACGGCGACGATCTCAGGTGTGGCGACAATGCGCAGCGCAGCGTTGATTTTCTCCTCACGTGGCCCCTCGATGCGAAGGCTCTGCGACGACTCTTGCAGCGACGTGATGTGGTCCGCAAACAAGCGGTGCGACGATCTCACCCAGGGACAACAGGCTCTGTGACAATACTCGCTGCGATGATACTCTTCCCGCACAGGAGCTATACGTTCCGCAAGCGAAGGATGCGTCGCTTCTTGCAGCGGCAACAGGCACTGCGACGATCTCGATCTTCCCGGCGGTGGGAATTTCCTCGCACTGACAGGGATGCGCTCCGCAAGCGAGCGATGCATGAAACTGGGTAAAAAGACTCATTTTTTTCTTGTCCAGCTTCTCAAACAACAGGTATAACTTCCAGAGGCTCCACAACTGGCCCAAGCACTCTAGGAAGGACAGAACTCTCTCAGTAGAGTTCAGGGGGATGCTGGGGGTGAAGTCCTTTTGTTCCTGGGACTTCTTAACAGGGAGCCAGCTCTACTCAGGCCCTGCAAAGTCCTTCCCCTCTCCTTGGCAGCAAAGCAACTGCTGGTCAGCCCACAAACACACAGCAGGACAATCCTTCCTCTTCAGTCTTCCAGCTTTCCCCTTGGCAGAGGTTCCTTCTTAATTTCAGGATGATCTAAAGTTCAGTGGTCTGGGGTCCTGTACTTTGTGTAGGAGGGCTCTGAGCCTGGTCCAAACCAGTTCTGGAGCACTCTCTTTACATGACTCCTTCTTTCCTTTCACAGTGCAGAGCAGAAACATCAGACACCCCGCAGGAAGTGGAGCCAGCATTGTGGAGGGAAAGCACAGCTCTGGAGAACTTTGTTGAAACGCACCACAGGGGGTGGCAGGCACAGTCCTATTCAGGTCCCAGGTGCAACTCCTCCCTCCCATCTAGATGCAGATCTCTCTATTCACCACTGGGCGGACTCATTCTGTCTCATTCTGTCTCCTGGAAACCCCCAGCCCTGTCACTCACAAAACAGACAGTCAAATCACAAACAGCCAAAGGCACACAGAATGTCAGACAAGAAAGCAGCCACTTTCAAAACGTGCCGCTTTCAAACACAGGATTTAAAAAATACCCTTCCTAAAAGATGAGTTAATAAATTCTGAGTTCAGGGATACCAGACTTCAATTTTCTATCTTGCTCCAATGGGAAGATATGCAGGTAAACATTATACACAGCATTCCCCATTACAGCCTATGGGCAAGATAGCCTTTCAATAGTGAAAAACGAAAATGGCTGTAATTCACTACCAGAGCATGTCACCCACACTAGCACATGCTCTACCTTTCACATACACTGCACCCTACCTAGGGCGGCACCTTGTGCCTTCCATAGGGGTGTCCAATGTGTACAGAAAGGGAAGGGTTAGGCCTGGCCAGTGTGGACACTGGTCAGGTCAGCATGGCAGTTAGCAACTGCACACAGTCACTGCGGTGGCAGGCCTGAGACACCTTTTTAGGGCTACTCATGTGGGTGGCACAATCAGTGCTGCAGGCCCACTAGTAGTATTTGTATCACCAGCCCTGGCACACTCAGTGCACTTTACTAGGGATGTCCTGGTAAAACAAATATGCCAATCATGGATAACCAATCACAATAATAATTTATACAGAGAGCATATGCACTTTAGCACTGATCAGCAGTGGTAAAGTGCCCAGAGTCCTACTGCCAAGAACCACAGGTCAGGAAAAATAAAGGAGGACGAAGCAAAATGTTTGGGGATAACCCGGCAAAAAGGGCCATTTCCAACACACACATTTTACAGAATGACGCCTGGAAAAGGAACCTGATAACTTACATGCGGTACATTGATGACATTCATGTAACCTGGAAAGGAAGTCAACAGGAACTGGAGTCAAACATTCAGACCAAGAATAAAGTTTATTTATCAGATGAATCAACAAAAAACCAACTTCCTGGAGATTCAATTAAACCTCACAGAAGATGGTGTGCAAACAGCTATCTTTACGAAACCAACGGATAGAAACAACGTGTTGCACTACACTAGTTTTCATCCACCTTCGCTTAAAAAACACTTACCTCTTTCACAATTCATCAGAATTAAAAGAATTACATCGGAATTAACATGCACCAAAAAAACTATACAAGATAAATATGCACAATACATCAAAAGAGGTTACCCCTTGGAAATCTAAAAAGAAGCCAAGTCCAAAGTTTTTAATTTGCAATGAAACAGCCTATTAGTTTCATCATCCAAACCTTGTCCTAAAAGAGAAGTATGTGTACTGAAATTCTCAACTAAGTCTTTTGCCATCAAACATATCATATCTCAAAGATGGGAGGTATTAGAACAAGAACCAGATTTTAAAGCATTGTTTTTGACCAAAATCATGTTTGCACATTCACGCTCCAAAAACCAAAGAGAACTTCTCAAGATACAACCGACACAAGTGAAGAGAATTTACACAGGCATGAAGAAACATTGTAACTGCAGTCACTGCAGCAATGTTATAGTAGGGAACAAATTCACCCATCTGCAAACAGGCAAAAAGTTAATGCTAAAGCATCCCTCAGACTGCAATTCGGATTTAGTCATTTATGCCATCAAGTGCCCATGTGGCCTGACATATGTTGTAAGAACAACACGTAAGATTAAAGTAAGAATAACTGAGCATAAAAGAATGATACGTGCAAACAACAGAAACTCATGCTTAGCAGCGCATTGTTTAGACACCCAGCACACCATACCGCAATTAAGTTTTACCATCTTAGAAAGACTAACATTCTCATCAGACAGGGACATGCACAAACTGTTAGCCCTCAGAGAGACCTTTTGGATTAAATTCTTACAAACAATAACACGAAGGGATTAAACGACAACATCAAGATGCTATGTTTCTTGATCACATTGTCTTTGCTATGCAATTATTTAAGACATTTATTTTTATTGTGATGAAAGTATGTCAGTAATTTTATGTAAGTTACTAATGGCTAATGTGAATCCACACTTCAAGTTCAAGCATACACTTTAACATAAATTACATGCAGTAATGTTGCACACCGTGGTTTATGCTATTCTACTTCTGCACAATGGTTATTCATGGAACACCTCACTACACACATGAGCCGTGATTATCACGTATTTACACTTTGGCATACTTAGTTTCCATATACACTTTTTATTTCAGTCTTTCAAATCACAAACAATGCCCACAGACTGATCACCCGTTTACAGGCATTCACAGACGTAAGTTTGTCTTCACACTTCTTTACACATACATACGTCACTGATCAACTTTAACCAGAGACGACGGTTACGGTAATCATTGCATGCCGAAAACAGCTGAGAACCCATATCGGAAAGCCACGCTTGGATACTCTAAAAACAAGTAGGTTATGATGGTAGATTCATGTTCAGGAATACATTCAGTAATGTTGGCTTGCACACACGTTTAAATACGGCATGTTTCTTTTCTTAGAATCGTGGGACCTTTTACGTTCGATCACATGAACGCGGACATAGTTGCTGCTGGTCTCGTAGGAGCTGACGCTCTAGTATGTAAGTAGGGACATCGACACAGACACGTAGATTTACTAGAGAAGATGGGAGGCGCATGTTCAATATACAATCCTATCTTTTACTTTTTTTAGCGGTGAAGCTCACTCGGCATATTAATTTTGAACAGGCAGAAGATCACAGTTGTTTAGGTACGTGCGGTAATACACATTGGAGCACAACACAGTTAACTATTACAATACCTATGCATGTTTCCGCACAAACGAGGAGGTTTGGCTAGCAGACACGTATTTTTGATGAAGGTGTATTTATATATTTAAAGTTGAATGTGGGTTGCACAGGGGAATCCCATGGCTTTGGGAAGCCACAGAAACAAGGAAACAAAGCATTTGATAGTATTGGAATATGGACATTATTAATACAACAATGTGATGTACCATTGTTCGTTATATACCTTTGTCAACACAACATAAAAAGTGTGATTTATTGAAAAGAATTTATAAATATTTGTGGTTGTTTATCTGCAATTAATTTTGGTCAAGACTTGTGTTATCGCACAATATATATTTATGTATTTATTGTTGGAACCCTAGAGGTCAACGAGTAAGGCGCTTTGCGAGGAGTGTACATGATATGTACACCTTCTTAGGTCAAGTGGGTGCAATTGCCAGGTTGACATGACAGTTGAGACTGCACGCAGACACTGCATTGCCAGGTCTGAGACACCTTTGAGAGGTTGCTTGTGTAGGTGGCACAAACAGTGCTGCAGGCCCACTAGCAGCATTTGACTTACAGGACCTGGGCACACACAATGCACTGTACTAGGAACTTAGTAGTAAGTCAAACAAGCCAATCTTGGAAATACCAATCCATATACATATTTTACAGAGGGAACACTTGCACTTTGGTATCTAGTGGAGGCAGAGGCAATAAAACTGGGGAAAATCACACCAAGGATGCAAGGTCTAACACTCCTGTTATAGAACTAAGCCTTCTGAGGAAACAAATGATTGAAACTCCACGTGCCGTGTGGGACCGTAACAAGTTAGTACTGATTGCTTTGAAC
Source organism: Lissotriton helveticus (assembly GCF_964261635.1). NCBI lineage: Eukaryota > Metazoa > Chordata > Amphibia > Caudata > Salamandridae > Lissotriton > Lissotriton helveticus. Next base: position 136,946,530 of record NC_136069.1, on the reverse strand, counting down.
AAATGCCAGTATATATTAGTGGGTGTGTGCTAATCCTATACGCTGACAATCGTGAAACGAAAGGTCTTTTTGACCTGAGATGCATTGGGTTTGTCTGCAAGGACAATCAACAGAAAAATTGAATTTCCATGTTGGACTACGTAAATGTGAAATAATAACATTTGGGAAACTCATTTTGAATTGATGGTCAACAGAATTAAAAGAACATATTTTCTGTTATAACTTCATTTATCGCCACCTTATTGAGCAAGATCACAACATTTTATTAATTGTATTTCATTCAGATGACGCCGCAGCCTTAAGGCATAGTAGTGCACACTTGTGGAAGTGCCAGCTTGATTGTCCTGACTGAAGCTGGGATCAACATTTGCTCTATGGCAACTGCTGTGTGCTTGTGACCCTGGATGGCTTGACTGCAGCACTGCCTACTCTTTGCTGTGTGGTCTGTGTGTCTGTACTAGGATTATTCCAAGTTTGTCTAAGCACATACATTTCTACTGAAAGAGTATGCTTCAAATACAAATCCTATGCATTACATAAAATAGCCTATTTGTACACCAGCAGCCTGCCAATGTTAGTAGATATTGCTCTGCACTGTGGTTTCCCCCCAGTTGAATGCAGCAACGCAAATTGAGATGTTGTGCTGAACTGCATGAAAAGATTGTCAATTTGTTCCTTGGTTTCTTCCTGAGTAACATCTCTGGACACCCATTCCTCAGACTTCAACTTCGAAATTAATCATCTTTCTCTTTCATCCCCTTACAGTTGACCTCTCTTTTCGCCTGCCTGGTGTTGAAATAGAATGCCTATAGGAATTTCTTAATCATGTCAGTGAGACAGTTGTGCTTTCTCCTAGCCTTCTGCTACTGGGAGACTTCAATCCGCTTCATGATTTACAGACACTTGATCTAATAGTAGGTGAAGGACCCTCCTCTCTTTGCTAGCAATACTTTAGACTTGATTTTTGCATCCCATAAAGTTTGTTCATATTTCAAGGTTCTTCCGACCATATGGTCTGACCATCATCTTATCACCTTTTGTAATGCTGGACATCACATTATATGCCGTGGACAGCAGGGTCCTGCTGCTAGGGATAGATACAAGATGCGGTTCAAACCCAACTCTGATTCTGCATGATCCAGCTTTACTCAGTTCTCCTTTGTAGCACCTGCCTATTTATTTTATTTATTTATTTAGAAGTTTTTATAGAGCGCAAACAAGATCCTTGCGGATATCAGAGCGCTTTACAACGAACAGAGTTGAATATACATAAAGAATAGCAAGACACAATATAGCGAACAAGCATGAGATAAATTAAAAAACAAACAAACATAGGTTGAAGAACACAACTAGCTGTTTACATCTTGAGTAGAAAGCTCTGAGTTCTGGCTGGTCAATGAGTGTTTATGTGGCTAACAGGCTTTTGTTGATTCACACCAGAGTTCAAGCAGGAGCGATCACACACAACTAGACAAGCCATGAGGAAATTGACTAACTACTGCTCAGAGAACCCTTGTGTACTTTATAGGCATCTCCTGAGGACCTACAACTTTCCCATTCAATGTGCTTAAAGCACCTTCATTGTCTCCCACCCCATCATATACAAAACCCCTTACAGTGACCTATTCACAGTAGTGCGTTCTTTTCTGTCCCTGCGTGTTGCTTGCAAATTATCAAACCTCAAGAGCTCTCCGATGAGTTTGACTCTTTTCTTTAAATACATTTTCCAGTATCTATGATTCCATTGGCAGAGCAACGCCTTCTGTTGCAACTTCCCCTTCCTTACAAGCCTTCTACACATTATGTGACCTTACTCCCTCTGACAATCTATAACAAGGTCAGCACTGCTTTAATGAAACTCAAGTCTTGTTCCCCTAGCAATCAGTAACCAGTCTCTGAGCTTCAATTCTTGGTGCCAAGCATTATTCCACCTCTGTAAGACTTTATCAATATCCCAATATTGGAAAGCAATTTGCCTAATTTGTGTAAAAGAGCATTATGGCACTGCTTTTAAATAAAAAGGCTAATCTCGGTCTTAGAGGTTTGCAGAACTGCAGGCTCATAAGTCTTCTTTCTGCCTTTGCCAAAATAATGGACCAGCATCTTCTTAATCTACTGTCTAGCTTCCCAGAAACATAAGGAGGCCTGGACTGGACCCTAACCAGCTTCTGATCTAGACAGAGCACTGAGACTGTTCTTTTGGCCAGACTGGACAAATGAAGATGTACAAGAGAACAGGGCATCCAAGTTAGACTTCTCCTCCTGGACCTGTCTGCCGCCTTCAGTGTGGTTGATCATTCATCCCAATCAACTGTGTTGTCAGAAGAGGAATCACTGGTGCAGCCTCGTAATGGTTTAAGTCATCCCTTAATGATTCCATATAAGGTGCAGGTCAGTTGTGAAGGGCCACTGGGCGCAGCCCTCTCTCCTATCTTGTTTAATATTTATATTTATCCGCGAGATGAACTGATTTGCTTCTTTTGGTTTCAAGGCACTCTCCTGCCTTATACTGTAGAACTGGCTTTTGGAGACCCCTCCCCACTGGGAGAGTCAAAGCTAGCGGTGCAGGGGACACCTTAGAATCTACGGGTTCTTCTTGCATAAATACATTACCAAAGAGACCAGGACAACCAGCCGTGGAGGGAAGCAAGTTATTTATTAGCTCGAGCTAAGGACAGGGTCCCAGAATGGTACAATGACAATTCTACGGAGACTGCTGCTTTACTCTGCAGCCTACACATATTTATAGCGCTAGCCACGCCCATCTGCACAGTACAAGTTCCTTATTCAGATATGTTCCTCATCTGACAAGTTCTTCGTCAGTCTTGTGTGGTGCAATCGTGGCCAGGGGACATCTGTCTCTGATTGCACAATGTACGCAGCCCCGTGCTTCCTTGCCCAACTGGTGTGGTCATGGGGCACAGCCTTGTGCTTCCTCTATTAGTTGGTGTGGTCACAGTGCACAGCCTCTTGCTTCCTCTGTCAGTTGGTTTGGTCACAGCCTCGTGCTTCCTCTATCGGTTGGTGTGGTCACAAGGCAGCTGGTCATGACAGGCTGAGTTACCAATAATGGACAGGATGTGGCTGAGTCTCGGGCACAACTGGGGGGGTGAGGCACACAGGCAGCTTCTCGGAATCGGCTCGACCACAAGGAGCAGGGAGGGTTGGGCAAGTTTTGACAGGGACGTGGAAAGCAATTCTTCACCAGGTTGCCGAGAGCATGGCAACACAAGATGGAGTCATGTGGGTCATTTTAAAATGCAGTTCAACAATACACAGCTCCCTCTTATCTTCTACAGCGTAGGATGCCTCAGACAGTGCCTTAAAGCAGTGCATGAATGGATGCCCTACTCTTCTTTAAACTCGCTGAGGACAAGAAAAGCAATATTTCCTTTCTAATCATGGAGGCGGTAATATGGGCCTGCCAAAATTATCCAGCACGCTTGAATCTGACCGCAGGATACTAGAGAGCCAAGGCACTCATCCTGGGGGTTTTAAGTATATCAGATGTCCACCATGAAAACAACAGACAACAGAAAGTCTGGAGTGTGAGCTACAGAAATCAAAGAAACTTCAATATCAGAAAGTTGCCAAGATCACAGCTCTAGAAGCTTCTGGAAAATATGTTTCATTGAAACTTTATTCTACTTCTCTAAATTCACTGAAGTTCCTTATTACGGGGTGTTTGTGTGTGTGTGTGCGCGTGTGATGGCAGTGAAAATAAATGTGACCCAATAACCTGCACTAGTAAACACAAATTCATGTGTTTATTATTTCAGTGCAAATGTCAAATATAAGTTATTACCACAGTATATGACATGCCCAAAAAAATGTTTACTGCCTCGTACAATGCATGTGGGAAACAACTCTCCCAATAGTCAGGAGGCTTCTCCAATTTGATTTTACCTTACTACACACATATAACCCCTTGAATCCAAGTTTTAGTTGCACACCTTTTGTTGAAACACGTGGACATGAAAACATGGTATGGGGTAAACCAGGTGTAGGAAGGTGGAATCTGACTATATGGTTACCCCAACTTTTTCCTGGTGTTTTGCTGGTTTTCGACTTAGTTGGCCTGGGACCCTGCTATTCAGGGCCCCAGGCTATCTGCTTTCTCTATAAAATGGACTCCATGTACTTTAGGTACATACCAGATTGGTTACTGGGTCACCCTGGTGAGCCCCTGTATAGTGTACCATAGGCACCCAGGGCATAGGTGCACCCTAGGCCTACCAGGGGCTGCAGCATGTATTTGTCCACCCCTGGTTTGCCTTCCAAACTGACACCACAGGTCTGTTCACACAGGCTGGGTAAGGTGGTGTAATCACCCCTTACTTAGATATAGTATACCTATATCTACCTTTATATATAGACACATATACACCTATAAGCCACTCCTATGGTAGGACTCGACAATCCTGGAGGCAGAGTGCTTGGTTTTCAGTGAGAGAGTGCCCTAGCATGAGCTGAGCCCCTCTGCAACTTTCGGAACCATCTCCTTATAGCTGTTCTATGATATAGCCATACCATATATTCTTAAGTGCATTATAATCCTCGCGGTTAATGCTAACTTTGGTTTGGCTTTATCAAAACATGTTGTTAAGGTATCAAACACTTTGGAATACTCCCCCCCCCTCCAATTCTGGCAGCGGGGCTAGCATTCCACCCTTCTAGAGGGAAAAGACATGTATGTTACTGCTTTACCCGCTTTAAAGTTAAACAGACCCTCAGCATCACAAAATGGATGCTGCTGCCACAGACACGAGTCTGACCACCTGGTGCTGGGGGAAACTCCAGCAAGGGCAGCCTGGACAATAGGTTTCATGTCCAGGGATGTGCCAGCACCTCCCCAGACAGGGGTTTTGTGTATTGGGGCAGGGAGGGCTGCATTCAGTGAATGCATCTAGACACTGCCTGGGGCACACAAGGTGCTCCATGCATAGCCCGGTTCAAACAAGTTGCTGGGGCACTCCAGCCCCAGCTCTGGCTTGAAACTGGACAAAGGGAAAGGGGTGTAACCACCCCTTTCTCAGGTCCACCCATAAGAGGGACCTAGGCAGGTAATCCAGCCCCCATCCTTAGTATAAGTTTAGGAGCTGTGTCCCCAGGATTATCCTGGAACGAAACTTTGATACAGAACTCTTGGACCTTCGACATTCTATTCTGACTAGACATCTCCCTTGTGGTCAAGGAGTGACCACCCTGTTCAAACAGGCACCAACAGCAGCTTTGCCAGTCTGCAGTTTCAAGGCTCCCGCCGGAACCCGAAGACTCTGCGACTCAAGAACTGGACTTCCAGACTTCTCTGACCCCGACCCACATCCACAGCAAAGCTGAGACCTGTGGCGGACACGAGAGACGTGGGACCAGACATCTTGGACATCCTGCATTTTGCTACCTGCATTCCTTTCCTGAAGCCTCAGTAAGTTGTGCATTGGGGTACGAGATCCCCAGCCTGAGCATTATTTGACCTGAAGCCCAGGCCCTCACACTCCGCGAGTGTCCCGTGGGCCCCGCCTTCACATTTGTGCTTGACATGTCTTCCCGGCTCCTTTCCCGTTGGCTAATGAGCCCCCTGAAGTCGCCATCTTGAATCTGACTTGCAATCCTGGTTGCTCCAAGCTTGCTCCAGCTTTCCTAAAAAGGAGAAGCACTACAGACCTTGCTGGTCTGCAACAGAGCCAATCTTGACATCCTGCATGGGTTGCAGTTGCCAAAGCTTGTTGGGTCCATTCCAGATACCAACACTGCAGTCATCTAGATACATTGTGGGACAGCTCGAATCCAGCTCCTGGCCATCGTCGATGCCTCCTAGACCTCGTGGCTTAAGAGACAAACTCACCTTCTTCACGTTAAAGCACCCGACATCGCCTGGTTCCTTCCTGGTTCCTTCCTGGTCACTGGCTAGTGACCCAGACTCTGTCCCCTCTGCTTTCAGGTTCTTCACATCTCCGATACACCCTTGGATCCACCCGGACACTTTTCCTCTGGTTGCCTGCAGTACTTCTTTGCAGCTCTCCATAGAAAACGACGCCGAAACCCGACATCAAAAGACACCTATGCACCTGGCTTCCGTGCGTGAGGTAACACGAGTACTCTGGTAGTCACAAAGGTATTGGCCCTCCTAGTGTCTAAGTCTAAAAGGGTTCCATCCTAGTCCATCCGGAAGTATCCTTAACTTGTAACTTTGTAAGTTTTACGAACTCCATAGAAAGTCAATGGGAACCCGTCCTTGTGTTTAGACACTGCACGTGGCTCCCGTGGGTCTCCTACTTCTTAACCTTTTGTTGCTTAGTGTAGCCCCAGCGATTCTACAGGCCCTAGGCCTGCTTTCTAACTCTCACGTGGTACTTATACCACTTTCTTAGTATATGATTAGTGAGGCCCCTAGGGCATAACGTATACTGTGCAACTTATTGTGTATTAACTGTGTGACTTGTATTGTATTTTTACCTCTGATCTCATAAAGAGTGCAGAGGGGTCGTGTTTAGATTAAATACATATATATTTGATATATACCATGTGTGGTGTCCTTTCATTTGGTATTCAAGGGATTATATATGGTAAAACAACTTGCTTAACTCGCCTACTGAAGTCTTAGCCTGAAGACTGCTGGTTCATGCTACCACTAGGATAGCTTTCTATAAGGTTGACTTTACAACCATCATCGATAAGGGTCGATTAGACTGGTGCAAGGTGCCCACTAGAACTAGTGGACATCATATGCCAGGCTAACTTCTCACACCAGGGATCTCCAGTCTTTTCTGTGATAAGAGCTATTCATGTTTAATGAAACTTGTCAGGAGCTACCAATATTATTAGTGTTGTAATTGTGATAGTATAATACAAGATTATATTACTAGCCACCCAAAGCAACATTACTAGCACCGATCACCTCAGTTCATCAGGCAGGTTTGCCAGCAATAATGTGAGAAAAACTTTGGTGTACATGCATCAAAATAGATAATAGTGATTCTTTAATAGCGATTTTTAAAGAATCGCAATTAAAGAAACGCTATTGCCTATTTACCTAGGAATCGAAACATTTTTTGCGATTCCTACATATTCCTTAATTGCGACTCACAAATTGCGAGTCTCAATTAAGGAATTGATTCCCATTTATTCCTATGGGCCTAGAGTCCTATAGGAATGAATGGGAATTGCATGCGCAATTTGCGAGTACCCAATAGGTACTTGCAAATTGCTCATGCAATTTCAAGGGTGCAAGGGTGCCAAAAGGACACCCTGTTGCACGGCTGAAATTACAATTCATCCACATGTTACGCACACACATGCCCCAAGGGCAAATTGCCATCAACTTTAGATTGACGGTAATTTCCAATTCATATTTGCGAAATCACATTTTTTTGGATTAATTGCTTTTAAGGAATCGCAAATTTTGCGATTCCTTAAATTGAGATTTTTGCAAAAATACTGATCGCAAAGGGGCAGATTCAGTGAATCTGCCCGTTTGCGACCGTTTTTTTTTCTGTTGATACTTGCAGCCCTTTGTCAATTAGGAATGCCTTTACATAGATTTTCATCTTGAATCCACTCTTTTCAGTTTTGATACATAATATTTCAGCCAAGCAAAAGCTTCTAATGTATAATTCTATTATGCTAGGCTGCACACAGGAGGGCTGCTTACAGGAAGATGGAGAGCTACCAGTAGCTAACGAGCTGTTTGTTGGAGAAGCGTGGTGTTAACCAAATATATGGAGATATACAGAGTATTACACACTCTTAATTACAATCAATCAATCAATCATGACATTTGTATAGCGCGCTACTCACCCGGAAGGGTCTCAAGGTGCTGGGGGAGAGGGAGTGCAGCAGCATCATGTCTCATTCGCGGCTTCCCCTTTACTGAGTCATGGCCCCTCCCCACATTCAACAAAGGTAATATTTAGCATATTACACTGCACATCTGCATATCTAATATAATATATGCATATATATAAAATAAATAACAGGTAACTATGTAATAGTGGGCCTATATTTCCATCAAGGGGTACTGATGACTTTTACAAACGACAATGCCTAGAGGCGTGTGGTTTATTTATTTATTTTAATTGAAATCCATATATTACATAAATTAGCATCTTAATATTCATACATCCAAATGTCAAAATTCATACATCCAAATTCATCAATATCATCGGATTTGCAGGAATTAAAATTTAACATAAACACTTAATCAAAAATTCATCAAGCTCATGAATCAGAAACAGCATTACAAGTCCAATAGCTTCAAATGCCTCTTGCCCTAAAATGTCGTCCCATCAATTTTCACATATTCTCAGATCTTCCGTTCCTTAAAACATAAACCCAGTAAAAGTACGTATCAAAAGTATAGCATGATCCTAAATAGTTCACTTGAAACCCAAAAACCCCTTATAAGCAAAGTGTAGTGCTACTGCCTTTTTCCTAAAAAACCTCCAATTCTGTCGAGTGAGGCACCCCCATTAAAAAACTCTGCCCAGATCATGCCAAACTTCTTCAGCCCACCCGTTCGTAGGGCATATGCTTGTTCACTTTTTTTGACCTGTTCCATTTTCTAGACCCATTCATATTCTGATGGTATTAGATCTGATTGCCACCTTTGAAGTAAAAGTGACCTGGCCACTTCCATTCCGATATAAAGAAGTTTAAACATTTTGTCAGGTAGGCTGAGATCTGGTTCAATACCAAGAACTATCAGCAAGGCATTGGGACCACTTGCTAATATACGTTCTGATGTTAAATAATCAAAAATGTCATGGATCAGGAGACACTGTGAAATTATGTGGGTCCAATTGGCAGAGGGATGATTGTGGCACCGAAAACACTGCCCTGATTGATTTGGATAGACCTTAGCTATAAAGCTCGGAGTTCTATGCAGTAGCCACATACTAAAAAATAGCATCCTGTTATGTTAAAATTATTTGTAAAGCGCGCTTACACCAAGCGGTTTCATGGCGCTAGGAGCGAAAGGACGGCGGCAGAATGGAACAGGAGCGTTACTCGTATGCTTGTAAGAACAGAAGGGTTTTGAGGAGTGTTCTGAATTGGGTGTAACAGGTTACAGATCTCAGTTCAGTCGGGAGAGAGTTCAAAAAATGGGGGGCCAAATAAGAAAAATCTGAGGCCACCAGGTTTTTTGCGTTTGACGGTGGGAATCATGAGCAGATTGAGGTGGGAGGAGCGAAGTTTGCGTGTGGGGACGTAGCGGTGGATCATAGAAGAGATGAAAGCTGGACCCTGGCCCGCGAGCACTTTAAAGATGATACAGCCTAGTTTGAAAACACAGCATTTGGCCACCGGGAGCCAGTGAAGGCTCTTCATCAGAGGACTGACATGTTGATGCTTAGGCTGATGATAGATGAGCCTGGCTGCTTGGTTTTGGACTAGCTGTAAATAACAAAGTTGGTATGCTGGGATACCGACGTTAAGTGAGTTTGCGTAGTCAATGCGGGAAATGACTAGGGCCAGGGTGACAAGAGTAAGGGCTTCGGTGGTCAGGAATCTGCAGATCTTGCGAATTCTGCAAAGATGGAAAAAGCAGGAAGAAACTGGGGTTTCAGAGACAGATCATTGCAGATTATGACCTCAAGGCTTTTTACAGTGTCCACTGGACAGGGGGAGCTGCCCAGGAGTGGGGGCCAGAAGTTGGAGTCCCAGGGGTTGGCCGCACCACCAGTCAGGATCAGCTCCGTCTTGTCAGGATTGAGTTTTAATTGATTAGTGTACATCCATTCGGTAATGGAGGTCATGGTGGATTGAAAATTGGTGACTGATGTGTTGGAGGGGCAATGTCGAATCCCAACTTTGCCAATTGGCCCCCCTGAGCACGCTAATATTTAAATTATTTATTGTAGACCAAACATTTGCATTAATTTCCAACTCCTTGTATTTTTCCCATTTAATTATAGCCTTAGTTTCCAGTGTATCCCCTTAACTGAGGCAAGATGTTTTTTCCAAACCCACATTTTTTTTACTGTATCTTCTACTAAGTCATAAAGTAGACTTTTCTGATTGATAATCTGGACCCAGTCCAGATTCCTGAAAAACCTCCTTAGAACGTTATATGACCCCAGGAGAAGAAAATTACTGGGGATTAAGCAAGATATTTCCTCGACCATCTGTCATTCCGCAGAAAATCTGAGAGTTTCCGAAACCATGCCCTAGTCCAATTTTGAATGATGATAGACGAATCTTTAATTCCTGCAGAGGAAATAAGACCTGCTATAGGAGTTGAACTATTAATTGCTGGGATAGAGTATCTTTTATAAAAAGCCTGCCGTTTATGGTAAAACCAATGTAGACACTTATACCGTACTAACTTAGGAGATCTGAAAATTAATAGTGGCCAATGGATCTGATTCTCTTTACAAATTAAGTTCATAAAAATATTTACAAAGAAACCCGAATGTAATTCCTACTTAAATCTAGACATACATTGTGCAAAGTATGCGTAATAATAATCCTTCAAAGTGGGGAGAGCTAGCCTATCAATTGCCTGCTCCTCATATAAAGTGCTCAGTGCAATGCGTGCGACCTTTTTGCTCCAGAGAAATTATGTAAACATAGACTATAGTTTCATAAAAAAGGAATTGATAAAAACACAGGGAATTGCTGAAAAGAGTGGAAGCACTGACATTTTGATCAGTGCCACCCTGCCTAGAATAGATAATGGGAGAGGATGCCATTGCATAAGAAAATCTTGGACTTTTCGTAGTAATGTGACAAAATTCAAGTCATTTAATTCTGAAATTAATGGTGAAAAATACACCCCTACATATCTTTTTGGATTTGTGTTCAAACATGAGATAATGTCGGGTGTAAATCCCTGGATGCCTCCTCACCGCAAAGTAAAACTTCAGTTTTAAAAAAATTCATTTTATACCCTCCAAAAGCCTCATACCGTTCAAAAATCTGGAAGGCCGCGCCTGCACTTCCTTCTCTGGTTTTATAATCAGCATAATATCGTCCACGTATAATTTAATTTTATCCAGATTTGGAAGCGGGGGCACATATCCCTGTTGTTCCTAATGGCTGTCGCAAGAGGTTCAATGAAAAAGGCAAATAGAACCGGGGAAAGCGGACATCCCTGTCTAGTTCCTCTTTTGACTTTTACTTGGCCGGCACTAGCTGCATTAATAATAATATTGGCCTCAGCATTCAAATATAGTTTTTCAACCAGCCCCGAAATTTTAGAGGGGATGCCAAATTTAGCCAAGATACAAAATAAAGATTACCAGATCACCAAATCAAAAGCATTTTCAGCGCCTAAAAACAGCACCAAGGCTGGTATCTTCTGGGTATCAAAATAATCAAGTACCTCCACCAAAAAGTGTGTCTTCGTGCAAAGCTGCCTTCCAGCAATAAAACCATTCTGATCCTGATGAATTAAATAAGAGGCAATTCCATTAAAAAGATTAGCTAAAAGTTTAGTAATTCTTTTGTAATCAGAGTTTAAGAGCGTAATGGGACGATATGAATTGGGGTCTTCACTATTTTTTCCTTTTTATTTTAAAACTAACTACACTACTTTCTCTAAATGACAAAGGGATAGGCCCACCCTCAAAAATTGAATTTATAACTAATAATAAAAAGTCCCCAATTACACCTAAGAATGTTTTAAAAAATTCCGCTGGGAGACCATCTGGACCACATTCTTTACCATTTGGAAGATTTTTAATAACCTCTCCTAACTCAGCTTTTGTAGAAGGGTTCATCACATGCCCTTTATCCTCCTCAGATAGCCCCGCTACTTCGTATTCCCGCAAAAAGTCTTCCCATGATGAGATATCGATTGGTACTTGCTGGCCATAGATCTTCCTATAATGCTGGACCATTATCTCTCCTATTTCTTCTGAATCCTCCGTATGGGAGCCAGAGGTGGGGCATCTCAAGGCCAATATTTGATTACTTGCGGCCCGTTCCCTAGCCTGCCAAGCTAAAAATCTCCCAGTGTAGTTGCTTTCTTCGTAGGTCTTTTGCCTATCCTGCTGAAAAAGGGTGTCGCTTTTAGCATTATATACTTCAGTCAGGTCCTGCTTAGCCTGAACCCACTGACGTTTATTCAAGGCCAAGGGATTGGAGAGAAACCTTTCAAAAGATTCTTGCACTTTTTGCTCTACTAACTGTTTTTCTCCCTTCCTTTTTCTTGAATTCTCTGCATCCTTACCTATAACTAGGCCTTGAAAAAAGGCTTTAAATTACTCCCATACCACGTGGGATGGAGCAGAGTCAAGATTTCGCTCAAAAACTTCTCAAATTTGTGTTTTACTAGAAAACAGCTAGTCCTCTTCTAGCAAATATTGTCGGTTTAACGTCCACCTTTTACTAAATAAACTACCTTTACGCAATGCTAACTCCAGAACCACGAGTGCGTGGTCAGAAAATCCATTTTGAAGAATTTTCTGCTGTAAAACAAACAATTTCCTGGAAAAAAGAAAAAAATTAATGCATGAAAAAGTGTGAAATCTCCCTGAGAAACAAGTGTAAGCAATTTCGCCAGGGGTCAATAATATCCAGCATTGAACTATAGCAATGTATTATTTTAAGAGTTTTTCTTTTTAACTGACTTTTTAATTTAGATGAGGAATCGATCCTGGGGTTCGTTAGCAAATTAAAATCGTCTCCCACAATCAACTCTCCCGGGACTTGGATTAATGCTTAAAAAAGTTCCTCATATGGGAGAGGATTATCCTCCACTGGGGCATATATACTAGCAAACGTCAGAGGTCGATGATCTACATTACAAGTGACCCAGTACCATCTACCACTTTGATCTCTTGCCGAATTGACCACCTCAGCCTGGAAATGTTTGTTAAGAAAAATCGCAGTCCCCTTATGTGCTACTGAGGATGAAGAGAAACCCCTATCAGCTGCCCAGGCTCTGAACATTGCAAACTCTGAAATGTTCCCCGCTGGTATATGGGTTTCTTTTACTAAAATGACCGAGGGATTCTCTGTTTTAATCCAAGCCTCAATGGCCCGCATTTTCTTTTTATTATTAAGGCCATTCACATTAAACAACACTAATTTCACTATTTCCTTATTATCCATTACAGAAAAAGAGTAGATTTCTGAATGCTCCCATGTTCCAAGAATATTCCTTTTACTAAAACTGAAAGAAGCCTCCAACCCAGATCTAAATGAGGTGGCAGGTTCTCCTTTTTTGCTCTCACATAACAATCAGCAAATGAGTATGAACTTAAAATATGGATTTCATTTTTTCCCCCATGCTCCCCACCCAACCCTTGACCCATTGTCGCCCGAGCAGATGGCTGCCCCTGCTCCGTGGTCGACAACCTGTGCCACCCACCCACCCACCCTACTACAGGCACACTGACTTGGTGCCTAGTGCAGCTGAATGGCGCCCTCCCCCTACCCTCACTTCCCCTTCCTATACTACAAAACCTGAAATTAAACCGCCTACTGTCATTACCCTTCTACACCTTATGCTAATACCTTATCTTTTCACCCGCGATTCTCATTCGACCAATATTTAAAATAAAAAAATAATTAAAAAAAATATATATAGTGATACAGTCCTCAAGGGATGAATAATCCATTCCCAACCCAAAGATACATACCGCCCAGCAGGTCAACCAATTAATGGCTTCAAGCCACTAGGGTTTATCCGCCGAAATAAACTTGTACTACTACTGCTCATATAAAAAACTGAGGTAGCAGTTTTTTGTTAGGTTGCCACACATGAATTGTCATATGGATGTTTACCTATGGTGATCAAATAGGATATGCTTTGTATATATCTTATGTCATTATATAAAATACATTGATTTAATTACTGATAATCTCTTGTTCTTTCTATATTATGTTCATTGTTATGACATGCATATAAATTGTTAAATAATGTGAAATAAGTCCTGCAGGAACATTTTTGTTGTGTTATTGACCATACCCAGTTCCGTGGAAATATTGGATTGCCCTATCTCTGTTAGTGCTTGTGACGGAGCGGTTCCGTCACGGCCCCGCCCGCTCAATAGAACGCTCCGTTACCAGCACAGCGCGACCGAGGCTGGAGACGGAGCGGTTCCGTCACCAGCATGGGAGGGGTTAATTAACACTTTGAGCTTACTCTGCTGAGTTATCATGGCTTGTGCCCCTTGAGCTTTAAACATCTGAAGCATTTTTAAGAATTCTTTCCGCCTTTTTGCAGCGGAGGATGACATGTCTGAAAAATTACGACACACTGGCACTTCTGCCGAAGAAAACTGTCTTTGCCTGATTGCTCTAGACACAATCTGGTCCTTGACCCTGAAGTCACCAAAGTTTACCAGAATCGTCTGGGGAAACTTTGCATTAGCAGGGAGATGTGCGGGGACCCGATGAGCTCTCAATATTGTCAGATCCCCCTTGAATTCTGGAAGGACATTTTTCTTTATGAAAGAGTCAATCCATTGTAGCATCTTTTGGCCCTCCAAAACCTCCGGAATGCCCAGGATTCGAAGATTTGTTCGTCTGGAATGGTTCGACAACTCCTCCAGCTTCATTTCTAGTGAAGCTCTCTGGGACTGGAAGGTAGTCACTTTACGGTTTAGAGATGACATTTGATCCTCTAATTGGGAGATCCAAGTTTCGGCCTCCAGGAGCCGTGCCAGGACCTGAGCCATGGATTCCTCGATCTTCGCCAAGCGTGCCTTTATTGCAGCGATCTTAGTAGATTGGGAGGTTTTTAGGTCCCGAATTTCTTCCAGAATAAAAATAAGGAGGCTCTTAGCGTCCCATTGCATAGAAAAGGAAAAGCCGCCTAGCGGGGGATCCATCTGAATAACGTTTGACCTATCCTCCGCCAGGGAGCCCTCTGGAGCCATCAAAACAAGGACCACTGGTGAGGTCGCCATAGACACTTCTGTGATCCCCGGCATGGGCTCTCCCCCAACTGAATGATTTAAGAGAAGAGGCAATTGACTACCAGGTTTGGAGACTAAAGATTCTGGGCCAGCAATCAGCACTGAAGAACCGGGTTATTTAGGACCCGGCGGCGCCAGGGGCATGCCCAAAGTCTTCGGGTTCACCTGTCTTACAATACAGAGACACGAGACTCTTCTTGGTGGCGTCAAAGATCGAATTTATTGACTGCAGCCAGTAACAGAAGTCCTAGAAATCATCACGGTATGAGTTCTCAGGAGACTGCTCAATTTTACAAAGCAAGTCATCCCTTTTTATGGCAAAAATCACATTCCAGACAAATACCTTACATTTACGAACTGTGCAATCACATGTGTCCACACCAAAGGTATCGCATGACGGTAAAACCCACTTTTCAATTACCCGGCCCATAATCAATCATCGGACAAACCCAACATTCTTCTTAAGACAGGCTGAACGAACCCATAATAAAAAGGACCACAACCCATATCATAAATAGACCATAAAGAAAGAAACAGAAACAGGTGGGAGAAGGATAAGACATATTTGTGTGTAGTAAAACTTTACGATGTCCTGTGCTTTGATCCTCAATCTTGATCAGCTACTGGACAAGAACTGGCTCAGCAAGGTCGGCTTCAGGCAACAGGGTCAGTTCACTCAGGTCATTCAGAAGTCAGCTAAAGTGTACGTGTACTAAAGACTCGTTCGGCCGCAGTCATCGGCCTATGTGAGGGCAACCACAAAATGGCTGTCACACACAAAATGGAAACCAAGGTTTAGAACGGAATCTTCAAATACACTGCGAATCCTTGTGTGTAACGTAGCGAAATCACTCGTACTTGCCGAACTCATCGGTTACGGTTCCTTGTTACCCAAATCGTAACCGAACCATGACACTTGAAACATGGGTTCAGAATTCACGGAACCTCAGCAGGTTACTAAAAGGTTGTCCCCTTCTGTCTCCTGCATTGCATCTGCTTCAATCAAAGGCCCATCCTGTTTGGCTTTGATAAATATAGGGTACTTTCTGGCCTCCAGATTTTCGCCTGGTGCCTTTCCGGAGGTCAAAGTCTCTTTAGTGGAAGTGACAGAGATCGGTAAATCCGCCCTTGGGGAAGCCATCGCAGTGGGGCTAATGGGGGAATCCAAGTCCACCATCTCAGCCTCAAACTGATCCTGTAGGGCCGGATCAGCACTTGCCACCCCCACAAGCACCGATGAAAGAGGAAGATCTTGTCGAAATGCGGCTGCGTAATTCAACCGTGCCGTGGCCTGAGCTGCACGCTTTTTAACTTTTTGAGCTAGAGACGGTGATGCGACTGGGGTTGTTGCTTTTGCCCCCTTGGCTAGCTTTCTCATAATGTCTTCCTTACAGTGCCCCTCTGCTGGTAGCTGGTAAAAATAATGCCCAGAACTCTGCCAGAGTCAGTTAAATGGGATCTTCACAGCGACCCTCTACCAAGACAAGTGAGTAAGAGAAGTACCACTTACCCACTCTTGGTGAGAAACCTGGGGCCCCTGATGATGCACTCCGGCAGTACTCCAATGTTGAAGAAAAGGAAAAAAAAAGCGGGTGGCAGGCTGGCTGTAATCCGACCGTCGGCCCACCCTCAGAGCATCTTCTTGTGAGGGGCACTTTGAATTGCCTCAAAAGCAGGCACCAGAAGGAAATGTAGAAATGTAGACTCTTTTCGAAAGGAAATGTAACGCCAGTCCGCGGATCAATGAAGCCGCGCTCCAGGACTCTGAAACTCCGGTAAACTCGGTGGCAGCTCCTCGCTGCTGGTGGCCTCTGTCGTCAGAGGAAGTGAGGGGGAGTGGTAACGGCCTGCTCTCTCAGCCGATTGGCATCCTCCGAGCCCATGTTCTCGAAGCACTTGATGCCGAGGTGTGTGGTTTATAATTGTCACATGAATCCCAAGAATCCAAAATAGGACCTGTTACACATATTACTCGTTATACATTTTTCATATTACATTATTTATTCATTGATTTTAGTACTCGGTATTCATTGTCCGCCTGAAACTGCAGGTATATCTGTCAATATTTTGAGAAATATGTGTACTTTTGTTGGGGATAATATGCTAATATTTAAATTGAGGTTTATGCAGCAATGTGTATTATTATAAATCACATTGTAAATGCAAAGAGCATTGTAAATGTTATTTTATTTTATTTATTTAAGAGGTTTTATATAGCGCTGGCTTCACTCTGAGGTATCAGAGCGATTTACTTTGGAATGACGAAAGTACATGGATTACAAAACAAATAGTAACAAAGTGAAAACCTTAAGATATGGTAGACTAAAAGTACCAAATGATTAACATATCTTGATTATGGTACAAAGTGAAAGGATGAAGCTACTTACAACAACATATGAATGAAATAATTACAACTTATTTAACATTAAAAAGAAACTAGACTCATTTTTGTCAATAAGGAAGGGTAAGGTGAGTGTGGCAAAGGAGGGGTGGCAAAGTGTTAGGAGAGAGGTGAAAGGAGGGGGACGCAAGAGGTGAGGATAAGATGTTTAAAACATGCATGCTAAAAATGTTCTTTTCTTTTGTGGTACATTGACACTGTGACACTATGGAGCAAGTTTAAGGAGACATTTATAAAGAAAGAAAATGAATTGCAATGTGGGAAAGTATGACTTTTTGCTGATTGGGTTTTCTGTTACAGTTTTTATTTTTACACACTGGGGAGGACTCATGGGTAGATGCTTTAATCAAAGGTGGGCCTGCAAGGGTGCGCTTGTCAGGTGTGATGATTAACTGTCAGAGCAGCACTGTCATTGAGAAAGTGTTTTTAACTGCTCTGACAGAAAGATGAAATGCTGTGTTTAACTTTTGTATTTGTTTGGGGAAGCCAAATGTTCTGCAAATGAATTCTGACGTTTCACAATTTAACATCTTGCCTGTGAAATACGAGTTTTGAAAACACTGGCAAACATTCAGGGGCAAATTTACAAACCTCTTGTGACACCTTTGCGTCACTTTTGTGACGCAGTGGTGGCGTAAAAAATGCGCCCAATTTACAACGTGACGCGTCTAGGGAGGCGTCTTGTTGTAAAGCCCTGCGTCACATTATACCTGCGTCAGGTATAATGTATGCAGGGTAGGCGTTCCCACGCAAAAAGCCACATAGAACTGGCACAGTGAAATTTACTAGATTTTACTGTGTCATTCTATGCTTTCACTGCGTCAAAATCCCTACACCTGCTCCGACCAGGCATAAGGATTGACGCATGGCTTTTTACATAGGACCTACCTATGCTTTCTGGTGCGTTGCTGGAGTTGCATCACTTTTGTGACGAACTCCAACAATGCGTCACTTTTGCTCGAACAGATGCGACAGAATATCTGTAATTCGTGCGCCATGCTGCACTGTATTGTAAATACAGTGCATCCATAGTGGCGCAAGGACATTTGGAGCTGACGCAAGGAAACTGACGCACCTATGCAGACGCATCAATTTCTTGTAAATCTGCCCCTCAGTGTTGTTAAAAAGCAAAAAGTGTGTGTATGTGTGTGTGTGTGTGTGTGTGTGTGTGTGTGTGTGCGCGCGGGCGTACGTGCATGAGTGTGCGCGCTAGCGCGTGTGCATGCGTGTGTGCGAGTGTGCAAGTGTGTGTGTGTTTTAAAGTGCCAGGCACTGCTGTGCAGTTATAGTGTACCTACGATGTAGCTGCAATTTCAATTAAAATTGCATCTTTTGATTTGCCTAAACCTTTTGACCCCATTGACAGATCTACACTGAGTTTTCCAATCACTTGGCTAGTGAGTGAAGGTCGAGCATGCCAATCTTTGTCTATAAAAATCTTAGGATGGGGGGATATGGGGAAGATTGAGGAGGGGTGAATTAGATGTGCTTTAGAAATGTTACTTGTGCCTACTGCCAAAACCGCTAAACAGATTTACATCAAACTCTGCATAAAAGTAAAACTATGCCCAGAATGCTTGCATTGCCTTGGTGTAAATCTGCTTAATAATTTTTGAGAGTTGTGTTCAAAAAGTCACACAATGGTCTTTAAAGAGTTACCATTTTTTTATTTGTGTATCGTTTAAAACCATAATACAGAAAATTGTGAATCGTGTCAATCAGATTTGATTTGTTTCTCAAATGTAATTGGTAGATGAAAGGGATAAAAAAAAAAATTCACCATCTTAAATTTGCATTTTTTTTGTAAAATCACAATTGTTTGCACTGTGGAAATAGTTTTCACAGCACTTGGGGGAGCACTATGAGAGGTGCTCAGCCATGTGTAAGTGCCAGGGGAATTTGAGGAAGCATGCGGTGGATTGGTCAAAGCCCTGTGAATAACCCGTGCTGCACACGGCTGTCAGGCAGGCGCAGCTGGGTTTTGGCAGGCACTGTGGACTGGGCGCAGCTAGCTCTGTTGCAAACCACCACCTAGCACACAGTCAAAGGCCATGTGCAGTGTGGGTTAGCCACCAACAGTAGGTTAGGTGTAAGCCCTGACCACAGGCCAGGTTCTGAAACCAAACCCTACTTTGCATGACAGAAAGGGATTGTAAAAATTGTGTTATAAAAAACATTGAAATGCACGGGGAGAAACACAGTTCAAATGGAGTTATGCTTCTAGCTGAAATGTGCAAAACCACTTGAATTCTTCAGTCGTGGAATGCAGCCGACACAATATATGCCATAAACTCATGCTGTATACCATATAGAAAACACAAAATAAAATACGAACACACTTTTTAAAATAGATCAGATAAAAAGACTATCAAGAACAAAAATGGTCGACGATATGAGTTATATGCAATGTGTGGTTGTGTACACTACATACCATAACTTCAGTGGATTTACATATTTGAGCTAGAAGATCCATAATATAGGGGCTTAATTATAAGCCCCCTGCGTTGCTGGTACTTCACTTTTTCCCATGTTAAAAGTAATGCACCTGAAGTGCAAGAGGCTTGTAAATAAGCCCCCGAGGGCCTCATCTAGAAGAAGGTGACGCAGCGCAGGGTGGTAAACCATTTAGCTGCTTCATGCTGCATCATTTTCAAAGCACAGGGATGCGCTTAATTAACAATAAGATGCATCCTTGATCCGCAAACCTATGTTCATGGATCGAAATTTAAGCAATAAAAAAATCTGTTCAATGAGTGAGCTTTTTTCCGGTTGCCCATTTCAGGTCTGTGAACTGAAAGCTGGATTTGCAGATCCAAACCCTCTGGCCACAACATAGAAAAAGCTGTTGTGGCTGACATTAATTGACACAAGGCTTCGTCATTCTGTCCTGGGAGAAAGATTTGTGGATCCCAAGGCAGCGTTTGTGGACATAATGAGGATCCAAGGTCCATGTACCCTACATCAATATCCACAAGCCTCAAAGCAAAGATTCTATGACAGGTGTTAGGCTCCCTCTTGGGTTTGTGCGTGTGAGACCGGGTCCATAAAGAGGGGGGGGGGCAAGAGGGCTGCAAGCCTCTAAGAGTTCACAAACACTCCCTTTGGTTCTGCAAACTCCTCCCAAGAAAAAAAATACAGCTTTGCATTGCGGAGTTTGGCTGCCTGCGGTGGGTCTGGCACCCCTGCAGCTAAACTTTGATGCACACAGCAGCGGCGTAGCGGCGTTCTACATCAGAATTTAACTTATAACTGCAAGTAACAAAAGGATGTCTCTTAGAAAAGCAGTAACCGACTAACCTATTTACATTATATGCACCTTGTGATCTGCATGGTACTGGTACACATTCTTAGAGCCGGTCTGTGCGTGTGATGCGCGCTACACCCGCTGCTGCGCAGGGGCAGTTTTGAAGTGTGCGTATTGAGCCGCGCAAGCTTTTCATTCATTCATGACGCGCCAGTGTTGCATGGCAGCATGACTCACGTCAAAGTACACATTCAAGCGTCCTTGAAAGCTGTGACACTACAGTGCAGCAGCGAGACGGCAAGACGGTACCTTGGAGTCATTCTCTTTTTTGCACTGATAAAAAAAATGGCACTGTCTCTCGAGGTTTGGATGTAATCGCCATGGCAACGCTACCTCTGAGTCAGAACTATCCGGCGTCGCCATGGCAACTCGGGCTTCTCTTTGCCGTTTCCAGAAGCCGAGCTTGTGTTTGGACTGGAATCATCACACCACGGAGAGTGGGCGGGGCGTGTAGTGGGGTTCGGTGCCAGATAGAGAGTCGGGCATTGGAGGGGGCACAAGTGAGACTTGTCAGGAATAGTTATAGTGAGAACTGTGATGCATACGTCGGGCATACGAAACGTAGCAGATACGATTCATTTAGCAGAATAGCTGTGAAGTTCCACGCGAGACGCATTGAGCTGGGGGCTAGTAATGTACGAGGCTGCCGGCGTGAGGGGCTGCTGCTGTGCGCTCTGCAGAGATCGATGTGCGCTCTGTAGGCCTTGAGTATAAATCATTGCATGATTGACTCAGCCTTTCTTCTTTCAGAGATTGTTAAAATGAGCACCGCTACGTCGAGTAATAGCATTCCTAATCTTATACAGCACGGATAATTCAGGCATTGAGTGGCAAAGTTGGAATTTTATGAGCTCGCAAATGCTCGAAAAACAAAAAATGGCTGGGGATTTTCAGCATGCGTGTCATTTGGGAAAACGCATGGAGATTTTACATTATTTTCTGCAATTGCCCGTTTGT
This sequence comes from Lissotriton helveticus, assembly GCF_964261635.1. NCBI lineage: Eukaryota > Metazoa > Chordata > Amphibia > Caudata > Salamandridae > Lissotriton > Lissotriton helveticus. Next base: position 136,925,001 of record NC_136069.1, on the reverse strand, counting down.
ATCTTGAATAATGCACAGCTCTTTCAGAATCAACAAACTAGGCTTTCAGCCCAACCAGTGCAGACCACTCACTCCCACCTCCAGTACCTCCAAATGGAGCTTCTGCTTATTCCTGTGAACATGCCCAGTAAAGCATGACAGGGATTTCATTTCTGCCAAGGAATGTTAAGACTTGGGCATATGAAATCTCTTCTACACTGGGTACCAGCATCAAGGCAAGTAAAGAGGTCTGTGAGGCTGCCCATGTAGGAAATCCTCGGGCACTCGACAGAGGCTCGCAGAGAAAGGTTAATTATACATGCAAATGAGATTTATTTCTATAACATTATGAACTGGGAATGTATTCTTCACAAGCACATCTGCATTTAGCAGAGAAGGGGAGACACAGGAGGATAAAGTAAATTGCTCAGGATCACTCATGGTCAAACAGGGAAGGATTGGAATTCAAGCGCTGTGTTTCCAAAGCAATTAAGATTCCAGAGCTCTTCCTTAGACATCAGTCTCTGAGGGCAGCTGTGGCCATCTAGACGCAAAGAGGACTAAGGGGTAAATTATTTGCCAGGAAGTAGGAGACATGGGTTTTCCCAAACTGCAGTGATCCTGGGAAAATGGTTGTAAGTTATTGAATAGGACAAAATAGATCAACTAGGACGCAGTCATTTGCCTCGGTCTAAGGGGCAATTATCACAACACCAGATGGGTTGGATTTAAAGATTCAGCGCCTTAGTTAGCCTTGCAACACTTTTGCGCCACCATTGTGTCACTTTTCGTGACACAGCGGCGGTGTAAACAATGTGCCTCATTGCGCCATATTTACAAACGAATGCACCTAGGCAGATGCCCACCCTGCTTCACATCATACCTGCATAAGGTATAATGTATGCAGGGTGGGCGTTCCCCCACAAGAAAGCCTCTTAGAAGTGTTGCAGTGAAATCTATGAGACTTCTAGGACGCCAATGCGTCAAAACCTTACACCTGCCTCATGGTAGGCTTAAGGGTGACGCAGTCCCATAGGCACAGGCCTACCCCATGCATTGCTGGAGTTGCATCATGTTTGCGACAAACCTCCAGCAATGGGTCACTTTTGCGCCGACAGATATGTCAGGATTCCTGAGGTATCTGTCTTTCCTTGCTTCATGGAGGGCCGTACATTAAATGCAGTGCATCTATCGTGTTGCAAAGAGGGCACAGTGAAAACTTTTGCATTGCTTTTTTGTCGCAACGATGCAACAATTTTCATAAATGAGGCCCTCAGATTCAGCATACTCGTAGGTATAGTGAATCCATTATTAGTTTTCCTCACCTTCGGAGCTTGCCCCGCTGGAGTGTAGGGTAAAGGTTTTACAATCTGGTCCATCCTGAAGAAACGCAGCGGATCCCGTTGGGACTATAAAGGTTTGAAACATGTCGACCTAAGTCTAAAAAAAACATAGTAGTAAACACTGTTGGACTGTCACGGTTGATACGTTTCCTAATGACAGTAGGGGTGCTAGAGGGCGCACGAGCAGCATGGCCGCACTTGCGTGAGGCTCCTGCAGCCTGTGCCAATATCCTACGTTTATCCTCACTATATCACCTCCGACGCCGATGAAATTTGGTGCGATTGCAGAGGACCCATGATCCGGCACTCGCTGAAAATTTGAAGAGAATCGGACCCGTAATTACGGAGATATCACCGTGGAAGTGCCCGACCGGCTGCTGCGACGGAGCCTGCATTGAGCGAGACTGGGCGCCAAGCCTACGCGACACCGGTGAGCCCACGAGGTCAATAGGCCCCGGCTTGAGGAAGTTCGTGTGCCCACGCCTAATCGTAGATCAGGACGCTGAGGTGTGGTGCTGCATACACTGGTGCCTGAACTGGCAGCCTAGTACAGGTCAGTGGCACAGCTACGTGGACAGGCGGTGGTCCGGGGTGTACACGGAGAGGGCTGAGGCGCAAAGTGATTACAGGCTGGTCGGGACTGCTGTGTGAGGTGAGACTCAACATATGCCACATCTACCTACGACCCCCTACCCACCCCCCATTCCCCCACTAGAGGGGGCGCAGCGGGCTGTTGCACGGCGAACTGTGTAGGACGGTGCAGGTGCGGATATATTGGCGCCAAGAGTGAGGCTGAGCGGGAAGATGGAGGTAGCGACCGTTGGACTCCCCGACGAGGCTGGAGAGCTGTGGCCGAGATCTGAGCAGTGGCCAGCTGTGCATGGGTGCGGAAAGCGAGAACTATACTACAGGCAACGTGCAGGGTGGAGAGTGAAGGACATGATATTTTAGAATTTATTTGATCAGTAGACCAATGGCACTGGTCTAACAATGGAAAGCGCAGCATGCCAGTACATAAGGAATAGTGATTGGTAGTCACGCGGTGCCATCAGTCTTCACTGAAGAATCGAGGAGACACACATGGCATCTGTGATGCCCACTCTGTTGCGCGGAGAGCAGTAACTATGCTGGTGCGATCCTGACAGAGGGAATTGTCGGCTGTGAGGTGCACTTAGAGGATTCTTTGAGACCCAGTGGACGCTGCACTATGCTGGGTGTGACGAAGGGTATCTGAGCGATTCCGAGAGACCGACACTGGGCCCATCGCGATGTAGCCTTGCAGGACTGGGCCTGACATACCCCGAGTGCTGCCTACATCATAGCGTGACGGCACCTACAAGTGCACCCAGTGATCTAGCGGGCATACGTGCTGGAGACGGTGAGGCGCTTGCTAAGGGCCACAGCTACAATCAACTGAATCGACTTTGGATTGAGGGACTGATCACTGGTTGCGTACTAGTTCATGTCGGAGGCCTCTGGATCGCCCCGAGGTGGAGGGGGTAGAGGAACCTCTTTAACCAGAGTCAAGTCAGCTAAAGGTGCTACCATGGGGCGGCAGGATACTCGGCAGCCGAAAATATCCTTTGATTCTGCTCAGCCGTTGAAGAAAAGTGCGAGGTTGGAGTCTGACTCTGGTGGACATCATAGCGCATCAACAGCCGGGTCTAGCTGCGACGCAGCTGCGCCGGATATGCACCTTCTGCTGCAGGAGATGAAACAGGGATTCGCGACGGTGGTGGACAAGGTGGATCGGCTGTCCTCCAGAATGGACGCTATTGTACAAAAGATGGACGTTCATGAGGAACGCATTACAGAGGCGGAGAGGAGAATTTCGGACAATGATGATACCACGGTGTCCCATGCTACTAGACTGACAAGAATGGACAACATCCTCAGGGTAATAGCTGCCAAGAACGAAGAGTTAGAAGCGCACAGCCGCCGCAATAATATACGCGTGGTTGGTGTGCCGGAATCAACAAATACAGGGCGGATGGAGGACTATGTGGAGCGGATCCTAAAGACAGCGGTAGGGGCGAAGGCCTTCTCACAGCAGTTCATTGTTGAGATGGCGCATCGTTCTCTTGGTCCTCAGCCCAAACCAGGTGCACCGCCAAGGCCGATCATAACACGGCTCCTGAATTATCGGGACCGGGATACTGCACTACGTGCTGCAAGAAACACTAAACAGTTAACGTGTGATGGAGTGAACTTTTCCTTATACCCAGATTTCACACCAATGGTGCAAGACCAAAGACGGAAGTTTCTGGATGTGAAAAGAAAACTGAGGGCTCTGCAAATTGATTATACTTTACTGTACCCCACGAAGCTCAGAGTCACGCATCAGGCGAAACAACACTTCTTTTTGAATCCACAACAGGTTGAGGATTTCCTGAAAACACTGAGGCGCGATCATGGAAAACGTCCTGCAGAGGAAGAAGCGGAGGATGAAGGGGACTGAATTGTAATTGGAGGTTGTTAAGAGTTATTACTGGCTGAAGTGTACCAAGTTTGGGTTCCTATTGAATACTTTTTGCTGTGCTGCCGATTTGGGGACTCTGTAAGAGCACTGCTACTATGGATACAAGAGACTGATAAAGTCGGCGTTGGGACTAATGGTGGTAATGTATGCCAGGCGACACCCCCTTCCCTCGATGACCCCTCCGTGGGGAGGTTCAGATCGATGGTCGGGGCGAAGGGGGTTGTGAAGTGCGTACCTTAGATGGCCCCACTAGGGTGTGCCCCATTGACATTGTTTGTTACACTGCAGCTAATTGGGGGTTTGCTAGCGGTGGTAAGGGAGGTGAGGGAATGGGATGCTGGAGAGTTGGGGTTGCTTCAGTGGGAGGGGGGTGGGTTGGGCGTGAATGCAATTTTGAGGCTTAGAGTTCGCCTGGGTAGGATAAGGATCGGGGTTGCTAGGATAGAGCACGGGTGGGGGAGGGGGGTGTTCGGTGGGATGTTTGAACTGGGTGGGGGGAGGCGATGGATGAGGGGTATGGCTGAGGACGTTGTTTGCTACAGACAAAGGTTACACAGGAAATTGCATGTCCATTGGAGAGATTGCTATAAGGTGGCTGGTGGGCGGTTGAAGCGGGTGGGAGTATGTATCATTATGGATGTCGCAAGTGCTCATGGCTGATAAGTCTAGGAATAAACTGTCGATATTGTCATGGAATGTGCGGGGCATCACTGATGCTAGGAAAGGTAGAAATATACTTGCTTATTTGGATAGGCACAATGTGCACATAGCATTGTTACAAGAGACGCATTTTAGGCCGCGATCGGATCCCACATTTGCTAGTAAATGGGCTTCGATCAGGAAATTTTCATCATATTCCTCATACTCAAGAGGCACTGCTGTGTTGATCAAAAATTCAATTGCTTTTCAACTGATGGGTGAGATCCTTGACCCTAATGGACGCTTTGTGCTATTGTGGGGAAGGCTGGGCACAGATACTGTTGTGATAGTGAGTTGCTATGCTCCTAATATTGACACTCCGGAATTCTTCACGACACTTTGGGGGCATATATTGGGGGTGGGTGCCACTCATATCATCTGGGGGGGAGATTTTAATGTTACATTGCTTCCTGGTATGGATAGGTATGGATAGGTCGGATGGCTGCGTGCAATATAACAGGCAAGCGCGAGATGTGCTGGTGGGCATCATTGAGGAAGCCGGGCTGGTAGATAGTTGGAGGCACACACATCATGCACATAAGGAGGGCACGCACTTACATCACATACCAATACTTGGGCTAGATTAGACTACTGCTTCGTGTCGAGAGGACTCTGTGAGGGGATAGGTACGGTAACACATTTGCCCAGGACCTACTCTGATCACTGCCCGGTGTTGTTGTCCCTCACTATACCAGGACATGATCGAATAAAACCTCCATGGAGGATGCTCCCCTCCATGCTACTGGATACAGTCTTTAAGACAGAGTTGGGAGTGGAAATTGAGGAATTTTTCCCCAGGAACAGGGATTCGGTTGCTAGTGTGGAAACGGTGTGGGAGGCATTCAAGGTCACGATCAGAGGGATTTGCATATCCAAAGGTGGGGGGGTGTTGAGAGATATCCAAAGAACACTGAGTAGACTGGAGCACGAGCTAAAAGAACTAGAAATCGATATGGCGAGAAGGAAGGATGTGGGGTCACACAAGACATTTAGAGATAAGCTCTCTGAGTATGAGGAAGAAGCGGCAAGGGAGGTCAACTTCAGAGGGAAGTATTGGTCTGCACGTAGGTATTGCGAGGGGGAACGGCCGGGCAAAGTGTTAGCTGCAATGACATTCTTTTTGTCACAGAAACGTGGACGGATGATTCATCTGAGCCAGATCTGGCAATTGCTGTACCTAATGGTTACAAAGCTTACCGCCAGGATAGAGTAAGGAAAAAGGGAGGTGGACTGGCTATTATAGCCAGAGAACGGTTTTCAGTTAGAATGACCCCCATTCCATCCACCTTTTGTGAAGCTATGCAGTTTGGCATTAAGTTATCAGCTCTTTTCAATTTTAAAGGAATATTGATATACCGCCCCCCAGGAACGAAGACAGGTTTTCTCACCAATATTAATACCATAATGGAATCAGTCGCCACCGAAAGCTCGTTCACGGTTCTAGGCGACTTGAACTTTCATTTGGAACAAAGCAATCAAACTGACACGTCCACACTAATTTCCGATATGGAAATACTGGGGCTAAAACAACTAGTCACCTCTCCCACCCACTCGGCGGGCCATACTTTGGATGCTATATTTTCCAACGTCGAAGGTCTTCAAATAACAGATATCCTACCCATGCCGTGGACAGACCATTATGCCATATTCGCCAAGATCGCCATTAATACCCTCCCCAACAAAAAATTAGCCCCAACATCTCAAAAATCTTTTAAAGATTGGAAAAACATAAATCAGGATGACCTTAGAACAAACCTGGATAATACTCGCCCAATGGTGTCCACTGACCCTAATATGGCACTACAACAATTTCAAACTTGGTTGGGCCAGGCAACGAATCAATTAGTTCCCACCAAATCACTATCCAGAAACAGAGCCAAACCTACCGCCCCATGGTATACCGAGGAGTTAAGGCTACAAAAACAAACTAATAGGAACAAGGAAAGGCTTTGGAGGAAAACCTATGACACAGCTAGCAAAATTTGCTATAAAGACTCACTGGCACTTTATAAAGCTATGATTATAAAGGCGAAACAAGCTTTTTATTCAGACCAAATTTATAAAGCAAAAAATTCAAGCAGACAATTGTACCAAATTACTAAAACTTTGTCAGGCAACACTCCTGACCTCACTCCTCCTCCTTCACAAGCATTGTGCGACTCTTTAGCCGCTTTTTTCTTTACTAAGGTTGATGACATTTATCAAGCCTTCACTGCCAAATCCCCTTCGATGAGAGTCACCTCCTCCACGGCACCCCCGGCTAACATTTTTCCCAGCTTTCAAGCAATCACAAGTGACCATATAAGAACAATTGTGTCAACAATCAAATCAGGATCTGCATTGGACCCCTGCCCTTTCTCAGTCCTCCCGCCTGTAATGGAGTCAATTATCCCAGTAATCACACAAGTCTGCAATTCCATTCTGCTCTCAGGGATATACCCAGACTCGTTAAAAAACACCTTATTAAAACCCCTATTAAAAAAACCTTCCCTTGATAAAAACGAATTGAAAAATTATAGGCCCATTGCGAGTCTTCCGTTCGTATCTAAAGTAATTGAAAAGGCTATGAACTCCCAGTTATCAGACTACATTGAAAAACATCACCTCCTGGACGATACTCAATTCGGTTTTCGGAAGAACCACGGGACCGAAACAGCCTTGATTAAGGCTGCTGATGATGTTAGGGCAATCAGGGATCAAGGTGGGACAGCGATCCTGGTTATGCTGGATCTATCCGCAGCTTTCGACACGGTCGACCACACCATCTTGGTCGACCGTGTCGGAAAGCTCGGCATCTGTCATTCCGCTAGAGACCTGCTTGCTTCTTTTCTGGCTAGAAGAACGCAAGCGGTCACTTTAGGACCTTTCCAATCGGCGCAACTTTCGTCACCATGTGGAGTTCCCCAAGGCTCATCCCTTAGTCCGACACTATTTAACATCTATGTGTCGGACCTTGCTAGTGTCATCAAAGCACACGGGATGAGCCTGACCTCCTATGCTGACGATACACAGTTGGTACTAGCCATCAAAGGCGACGGAGACCTAGTGGCAAAGGAATTTAAAAATGGAATGCTAGACATAGGAGAATGGATGGCCACTAACTGTTTAAAGTTGAACTCAGAAAAAACTGAGGTAGTTATCTTTGGACCCCTTCTCCCAGCCTGGCCATCCTGTTGGTGGCCAGATGCCTTCGGCACCCCTCCGAGCCCGACAGCCAAAGTCAGGAATTTAGGAGTCATTTTCGACGAAGGACTTAATTTTATGGATCATGCAAATAAAACAGTAACCACAGCTCATTATAAACTGAAAATGATCAGAAAAATTTGCCCTTTTCTCCCGGAGACAGCCATCAAAACATTGGTCAGTTCCTTAGTCCTATCAACTCTGGACTACTGTAACGGTTTATTTCTCAATGCACAGTCCAGAGTTATAAAGAAACTACAAACCATACAAAATGCGGCAGCACGTCTGCTCTCTAGGAAGACCAAATACGAGCCCATTTCAAAAACCATAAAGGAATACCATTGGCTGACGATCCGGAACAGAATACATTTTAAGTCCTTATGTATAGTTTACAAGGCACTTAATAATCAAGGACCATATTTTCTGAAAGACCAACTCCAATTCTATAAACCCTGTAGATTGCTTCGCTCTGCTACCCTTAACCAGCTAGTCATTCCACGCTCCAAAACAGTGTCTTGGGGCGATCGCCGCTTTTTAGTAGCAGCTCCTAAACTATGGAATATTCTCCCCCAAAATATCAGGTTGAGTCCTTCCCTTCTTCATTTCCGTAAACTCTTAAAGACCTGGCTGTTTGACCAATAATATCCTCACTACCTCTCTTGGTCTCAGCCACAAGTAAGTGCATTCTCAGCGCCGAGACACCTGCGGGTATTCGTCGCGCTTTAGAAATGTCAAAAAATAAATAAATAAATAAAATAAATAAATGACGAGGAAACCGCGCTTTAGTTCCAATATATTAGAGATTGTCACGCTGGAAGGTGAAAGGTGCCGGGATACTGAGAGGATTCAGAGGGAGTTTCTGATGCATTATGGCCACCTCTATACTTCGGAACAGACCGCTGAAGGAGACATGGGAAGCTTCCTTGATGACATTGCCCTGTGCTGGCTCAGCAATGTGCATAGAGCATTCCTTAGCGCGCCGCTGGAGCTCGAGGATATACGCGACGCGATTATGTCATTGGCTAATGGCAAAGCGGTGGGACTGGATGGACTCCCTGCGGAGTTCTATAAATGTTACATAGATATAATGGCACCGGTCCTTAAGGAAGTTTATGTAGAATCTTTGGAAGTTGGAGCCCTGCCGGGATCAATGAGGGAGGTGGTCATTACCTCCTGGTTGAAACCGGGAAAGGACCCGACAGACGCAGACTCATATCGGCCACTGTCGCTTATCAATTGCGATGCGAAAATTCTAGCTCAGGTCCTTGCAACGCGCCTTTCGTTGATTATGTCTAAGTTGGTATTGCCAGATCAAGCTGGTTTTGTACCGGGCCGTGCCACCTCACATAATCTCAGAACGTTGTTCTCTTTAATACAGACGATTGCTCCGGATTTTCCAGTCGCTGCCGTATTCTTGGATGCCACGAAAGCGTTCGACTTAGTTGAATGGACGTACCTATTTACTATATTGCATAGAATGGGGTTTCCGAAATTGTTTGTTAGCTGGGTGGAGCTGCTGTATACCGCACCGACGGCCAGAGTGGTTGTTAATGGATTGCTGTCGACCCCGATACCAATAACCAGAGGCACCAGACGGGGGTGTCCTCTCTCCCCATTACTCTTCGCTATAGCGATAGAGCCGCTGGCATGTCGAGTCCGACAAATGCACAGAGACAGTGCCTTTCATTGCTTCCAACGTCAGATTGGGGTATCATTGTATGCGGACGACATCACGCTTTATGTGAAATTAATCTTCACCCTATTTTACGTGAATTTCTGGTTTTTGGACGGCTGTTAGGGGTGCAAATAAATTGGAAAAAATCTCAATTCTTCCCGCTCACGGGCGCTGTTCAGAAATATCAGTTGCACTACCCACTTGAATGGTGTGATTCGGATCTTAGATATCTGGGAATAGTGATATCCCTGAGTAAGGATGAGACACTGAGGCTGAATTACGGGGTAGCCATCTCGAAACTGGCGGATAACGTTACACGCTGGAAAACGCTGCCGTTGTCAATGGCAGGAAGGGCATCGCTAATAAAGATGGTTATACTGCCACAGTTTTTATACCTATTTCAGAACGTCCCTTACTTCCCTGGCACTTTTTTCTTTAAACAACTGAGGTCGGAACTTCTTCGTCTTTTTTGGGGGGGTAAACAACCGCGGCTGCAATGGGCCATTTTGACCCAGCCTTATGATAAAGGAGGTTTCGCCGTGCCTGATTTCGAAACCTATTATATTGCTGCCCAGGCACAGTACGCCTATCACTGGATCAATCCCACGCCTTTTATGCCACAAGTTGCGGCGGAGGACTGGATCGCACGACCTCTTCCACTTAATGGCCTAATACAAGGCACGGTGCGGGACATAGATACACCATTTACTACGGTGACTTGCACCATAGACGCTTGGAATAAAATTGCGGGGATCCTTAAGGCCACGCAGTTGTATTCACCTGTGCTGCCCCTCACGTATCACCCTTGTATATCGCTCCTTCAGGAGGCGGGCTTTCAGTTGATGTGTAAACGCATGAAGATTGTCACATGGGGAGCCCTGTTCCTCAACGGGCAGTTCCGTACCAGGGAACAACTGTTTCAGGGTGTTACGCCTACTCCTCTAGAGGTCTTCTATTACGTCAGGCTTAGACAGGGGTTGAGAGCAGTCTTGCCTAACTTTCCAGAGGAACCTGACGTGGTACTGCCACTGCACACCATGCTGTTGTCTGATGGCCGCCATCTTGTTTCCAGATTGTATAACAATATCAGATTGCAGCGCCAGGGGCCTGAGAGCTCAGCTCGATGACATTGGAGTGAGGAGCTAGGCAGAGTTCTTACTGACGATCAATGGCACTATTGTTGTGCCATTACAGCTAATATTTCGTCTAGTAGCAGGTTGAAGATTATTCATTTCAAGTTCTTACAACGTTTTTATTATACGCCTGTTAGAAAACTACGCTTTCATTTAGCCGACAACGATAGGTGTGACCGCTGCAGGGCGGAAGGGGCGGGATTCGTCCACTTGGCGTGGGAGTGTCCTGCTGTATACGACTATTGGTCACAGGTACAGGAAGCCTTACAGACTATGACTGGCGGGGAGATCGATAGAGACCCGTTAACAATGCTATTGGGGTACACGCGGAATATACCTAAGACTGTTTGCAGGTTTATAGATGTTGCACTCCTACTAGCTAAGAGGCGAGTTGCGTGCCGTTGGGGTAGAGGGAGTGCCCCAAAGTTTAAGGAGTGGATTGCTGATATGGTTTATTGCCAGGATCAAAACAATGTATATGCTGATTTGTTACCTGTACGGAGCAGACCAAACGATATATGGGGTCCACTACAGGCCTATTTATTAAAAGAGGCGGCAGAATCTACAGATTCAGATAATGACAGTCGAGAGTAAAGGCTATAACCGCCGCCTCCATATGACCCGTTTTTTGCTGACACATCCGGAGATACCCAGTGGATTCCTGTATAGGACACTATATACATCTAGTCCTGAGTAGGGAACGAGCCCCTATTTGGCTGCCGATAGCCGGGGATGGCGCACTGGGATCTATACTTGTCAGGATGTATATGGCTTGGAATAGCCCAGGATTAGTATTACAATGGTGCATGAGTGATGGTGTATGCAATCTTCCTGCCTACCTGTTTTTTGACTGCTAGAGACAATCGCCTATGCTAAACTAAATGACTGTTTTGTATTGTGAAGAATATGTGCTAATGTACAGTTTAAGGGATGATATCTATGTGCTTCCAACCTGCTCGGGCTAGCCGACCGGAATATTTGCTTACATGTATGCTTAGGAGTGCAATGCGAACCTGTGTAACCTGCCTGAATGTCTTTTTCTCTTGTTGTTCATCAAGAAAACTTTATAAATAAAGGTTTAAAAAAAAAAAAGTTTCCTAATGACAGTACTCACATCTATTTTTATCCCTACGAGGGGTGCTACATGATTAAAGATTACACAGCACACCATAGATAGTTTTAACCCAGTATATCACACACTACTCGACTTTCACATTCCTGCACTCATTAAAACGGCAAAAAGTGAAGATCTCCGACAAAGAGCACTCTTGCGGGACTCGTGGGGCATTGCAGCACCGGCCCCACGAGGAGCAACAGCCCAATGATGAAGCACGATCCCCACTTGGGTGTGTGAGGGCTTTATCTTCTAAAGAGGAAGACTCCCTGGAACCAAGTGATTTTCCAACGTTCTTTTCCTGACCTTTCCCACTCAGCAACAGCCTCTCTTCGTTTGGATGAATAGTAAGCTATTTTGCCTCTGGTTACTTTTCTACCAAATGTGATATTGCCTAGAACAGTCTAAATCTGCATGAACAGGCTGAAGTTGACTGGATTCATTGGTAGCTGTTATTTACTATTCTGGGGACAGAGGTATATCTTTCAAGAGTAGCATGCCACTACCAAGCTCACTTCCTGCATGCTCCAGCAGCACCAGGCATGGACCATGGCCTCAGTAAAACAGACTGCCCCCCACAGCCACTTATGGACTCAGTGCCAAATGTATTTCTGGTGCCACCCATAGAGGTCCTGCCTCACCATCGGTGCCTTCGTGTTAACAGATCAGTTTGGTTATACTGCCCAACAACTGGTGACAAAATGGTGTAAGACCCAGCCACCTGTAAAAAAACGATGTGGGGAGCGCGCCAAGTCAAATACAGGTGACATGGTCCAATTGCCTTTGCACAACCTGGCCATGACTGACAATGATAGTGCTGTGGACGCAGGCTCACATGGGTACTACGATAAAGGTGCTTCTGCCCTTGGTTATTCATGAACACCCATTAATCAATATGATATCGGGTGTGAACTACTCGTCTACTGCAAAGTGAGACAGTGCTGCTCTTTCCCTAGGGTTGCACAATTTTGGCAGTTACGCACCAATGGAGGCACCCTTGCACCATAGTGCAAGGGTGTCTGAGTTGTGGTTGGCATAGTTCTTTTACAGGAAGCGATCCCATCCTGTATAAAAACTATGCTTTAAGGTATTGTCCTCTTTGTATGTGTGCTGTAGAATGCAACATACATACAAAGAGTAAAAATGAGGAGAAATACAAACTTTTCCTCTCAGGTAGGGACAGGTGCCTTGCTGTTTCCATTATGTGGAACCAGCATTGTTAGCAATTCTTTGTAGGTAGGGATTTGCATCAAAACCCAGGGGAGTTCCATGGGAACGGCCAAGCACCATCCATAGAACAGCCCTTTGGTGAAAAGTCAACATTGCGTTACTTGGCGTACAATGCAACGCAAATCTCGATTTGCATTGGATTGTAAATCCCACCAGTTGGATTAGCACCAGGTTTGCATTGAAAAACATAATGCTCACCTGACGCAAAGTCTTGGTAAATCTAAGCCACGGTGTTTTAATGATTATTCATTATTATCAGTATTGTTTATTTATTATATTTATTTTATAATTTTATTTATTTATATATTTATTGTTTTTACATTTAATTTAAAGTAAATACTTGTATTTTATGTTTGTAAGTTGTTTTTTGCGTTACAAATTTTTCAAATGTCATACTTCTTTTACATAAACATATTTATAGAGTTAAAACTATATGTTGTATAATATTAAAATTATGATATACTTATCTCTTTTGTTACAGTATTTTCTATTGTTTTGTATTTGATATTTTTTCTTTATATACAAAGTATAGGAAGACAAAATCTCTATCCTCCACATTTTCTGGCTATATTTTTTCATTTAAATATTTTTTGCCTCAGATATTTCATCATGTAACCCATGACATGACAAGGGTTGCTCTCAAGAATGGCCTATTCCCACCATTAAATTGATTCATCCACTACTACCATTTTCTGGGCACACATCCAAGGAGTCTGCTGCTCTCCACAGATGCTAACATAACATAACATTACGAAACGTAACGTATCATAACACAACATAACATACCACAACATCACATAACATCACCTAACTTTTCTGTTTTATTCCCAACTTGTGCTCCCAAAAGGATTAATTTAGTTAATTCCCAGTTGATATGGATCATTTTTCGTTGTAATAAATTGTTCATAATTTGCTATTCCCTAGTTTCTTTATCAATCACAAAGGAGCTGATATTGTATTAGCTGAAATTTGTCTTCTGGTTTACTATTATCTGGTTGTACCAATATGCAGTCCACAATGGTTTCTGTCTGTCACACATTTAATTATCAGTAACTGGCTCATGCTTAAGATGTTCAACAGATGTTGAAGTCACACCAAATGACAAGATCTGTTCCTTGCTGGTTCCACATAATGGAAACAGCAAGGCATAGAAATTCATCATTTTTTAGGAAGTGATGAAGATCTATCTGAAGGCTTTTTGTCTTGCATGCATCTTGCTTCATGTTTTTTTGACTCATTCAAGGCTCCACCGTGGACAAGCCGTTGAACCCGCTGGACAGTTGCCTAGACAGCCATGTGGCATGCACAACACATGAGTTTCACCAGGGTATGAGTGCAACTCCTTCACGTTGCCTCTTAGCATGTTGAGGAATGCAAGGCCTTTTTTAGGGATCTGGGGCTCGAGGCCGTACATTATCAGATGCACCTGTTTCATCCATCCCAACCCAGCATACACTTCTGCACAAGGGGTCCTATTTTATATTGACTACCCAAGTTGCAACTCTTTTTCAAGATGAAGTGCTTCCATCATTTTTGAGAGGAAGTCAAGGGTGTCAGCTCCCTGTGTGGGTAGTTTGCTGCATGTGTGTAATTACTTATTTTATTTTCTAGCACTCTTGAACCAAATTCTCAATAATCACTCTCCATTCCCCCTTGAATCACTCCTCCATCGTCCTCTTGATTGTTTGCGTGGGTTTGCCATCTGTGTTTATTGATTTTAGCGCTTAGCATCCCTAATTACAGCAAGAGAGGTTTAGGTGGGTACATCTCCCGATGGAAATGCACTTCAAGATGATTGGAGCTTGTCAAGATTACCCGACTTCAGCCGCCTCATGGGTCCCTCGTCTGTGCTTGTTTCATCTGAGCCCACACTTATGTGTTGTACATGTGCGCATTTGTAAGTGTGCTGTATAGGCTGGTACGAGTAGATTGAGTGGAGTGTGATTGCACTTGCTTTTATTATTTATTGTATTTTCTTTACGCCATGGGTACTACATTTTCTAAGTATGTTACGTGCATGTATTTGTGTTTCTGTGTGTTTGTATATGTGTGTAGTGTGCATGCATGAGTGTCTGGGTGTCTGTGCATGTATATGCATGTGCTTGTGTGATGCGTCTGCGCTTGTAGTGCGTGTTTGGCTTGCTTGTGCCATTACTTGACGCCATCGTTTATGATGTCACTTTACAATGCTACACTACCTTACCAGTGACAGTTGTGTGCTATACAAATGCAAGATAGCCTACCCCCATTGACATGCAGAAGTTCCCGCCTTTTGCAATATCCGTTGGAATAATAATATGTCAGCCCCACTGTCTGATGCAGAGAGGGGGTGGTAGGATCCTTGGCAGAACTTGCAAAGTAAACCCTCCAAACCTCAGGTTATTGCTTTATCCTCTTGGGTTACAACCTTGATTGGCAGATTTAATAACTGGTGTAAAGTGCACATGCTCAGTTGCGTCTTTGCGCGCCTTCACTAGTTTCTGATAAAAAACCTTGCCTGTGACCCTCCCCCTGCTGGCCCATGCATCCAGCTAGAGAGGCAGGCTGGGATAAGCACATTTCCCTTTAATTTTACTTTGTGGGGCAGAATGTATGTTAATTACAAATAGTCCTTATTGCTCATTCACCTCCCACTCTGTCAACCTCCGTCTGCCTGACCCCTCCTTGAATTGCAAGCACTTGAAAAACAAGTGAGTAGAGAGAGTAGATTCTGCTCGCACCATTGCATCGTTCAAATCCTCTTCAGAAAGATGAAGGTTGGAGCAATCATAGGCTGTGACGTCATGTGACTACCTCCTTACATTTATTTGACTTTCAGCCCTTTCTCTACTGCATACCGCATGACTTTATCACAGTTGTCATATTTCATCAGATTCCTTTAGTGCCAGTCTGTAAGGGGTACATTTAATGCATTATTTACAGTTCCCCTTTGGTCTCAAGGTATCTTGTGGCAAGGACTATTTCAGCTATGCGTGTTGCTTTAATAGAGGCAATTTATAAATAGCATTTTTATC